>NW_028242071.1:0-1278000 GCF_964263255.1 Lissotriton vulgaris | reverse complement strand
AGGGCTGCATGTTTTGAGCCCAGTACTGAACCTGAAAAGCATTTCCAACCCCACTTACAAGTAAAACTAGCTAAAATGTGCCTGGCTTCTCTTCACTGAAAAGCTCATTCTGAGTACATTTTTAGCATACGTTTTCTCCTGCCGGGTCAGCTGAGCAGCGAATTTCTATTTAACCACCTGCTATCATGAGAGACCTCAGGGCTGCATGTTTTGAGCCCAGTACTGATCCTGAAAAGCGTTTCCAACCCCACTTACAAGTAAAACTAGCTAAAATGTGCCTGGCTGCTATTCAATGAAAAGCTCATTCTGTGTACATTTTTGGCATACGTTTGCTCCTGCCGGGTCAGCTGAGCAGCGAATTTCTATTTAACCACCTGCTATCATGAGAGATTCAGGGCTGCATGTTTTGAGCCCAGTACTGATCCTGAAAAGCGTTTCCAACCCCACTTACAAGTAAAACTAGCTAAAATGTGCCTGGCTGCTATTCACTGAAAAGCTCATTCTGTGTACATTTTTGGCATACCTTTGCTCCTACCGGGTCAGCTGAGCAGCGAATTTCTATTTAACCACCTGCTTTCATGAGAGACCTCAGGGCTGCATGTTTTGAGCCCAGTACTGAACCTGAAAAGCATTTCCAACCCCACTTACAAGTAAAACTAGCTAAAATGTGCCTGGCTTCTCTTCACTGAAAAGCTCATTCTGAGTACATTTTTAGCATACGTTTGCTCCTGCCGGGTCAGCTGAGCAGCGAATTTCTATTTAACCACCTGCTATCATGAGAGACCTCAGGGCTGCATGTTTTGAGCCCTGTACTGAGCCTGAAAAGCGTTTCCAACCCCACTTACAAGTAAAACTAGCTAAAATGTGCCTGGCTTCTCTTCACTGAAAAGCTCATTCTGAGTACATTTTTAGCATACGTTTGCTCCTGCCGGGTCAGCTGGGAAGCGAATTTCTATTTAACCACCTGCTATCATGAGAGACCTCAGGGCTGCATGTTTTGAGCCCAGTATTGATCCTGAAAAGCGTTTCCAACCCCACTTACAAGTAAAACTAGCTAAAATGTGCCTGGCTGCTATTCACTGAAAAGCTCATTCTGTGTACATTTTTGGCATACGTTTGCACCTACCGGGTCAGCTGAGCAGCAAATTTCTATTTAACCATGTGCTTTCATGAGAGACCTCAGGGCTGCATGTTTTGAGCCCAGTACTGATCCTGAAAAGCGTTTCCAACCCCACTTACAAGTAAAACTAGCTAAAATGTGCCTGGCTGCTATTCACTGAAAAGCTCATTCTGTGTACATTTTTGGCATACGTTTGCTCCTACCGGGTCAGCTGAGCAGCGAATTTCTATTTAACCACCTGCCTTCATGAGAGACCTCAGGGCTGCATGTTTTGAGCCCAGTACTGAGCCTGAAAAGCATTTCCAACCCCACTTACAAATAAAACTAGCTAAAATGTGCCTGGCTGCTATTCACTGAAAAGCTCATTCTGTGTACATTTTTGGCATACGTTTGCTCCTGCCGGGTCAGCTGAGCAGCGAATTTCTATTTAACCACCTGCTATCATGAGAGACCTCAGGGCTGCATGTTTTGAGCCCAGTACTGATCCTGAAAAGCGTTTCCAACCCCACTTACAAGTAAAACTAGCTAAAATGTGCCTGGCTTCTCTTCACTGAAAAGCTCATTCTGAGTACATTTTTAGCATACGTTTGCTCCTGCCGGGTCAGCTGAGCAGCGAATTTCTATTTAACCACCTGCTATCATGAGAGACCTCAGGGCTGCATGTTTTGACCCCAGTACTGATCCTGAAAAGCGTTTCCAACCCCACTTACAAGTAAAACTAGCTAAAATGTGCCTTGCTGCTATTCACTGAAAAGCTCATTCTCTGTACATTTTTGGCATACGTTTGCTCCTACCGGGTCAGCTGAGCAGCGAATTTCTATTTATCCACCTGCTTTCATGAGAGACCTCAGAACTGCATGTTTTGAGCCCAGTACTGAGCCTGAAAAGCATTTCCAACCCCACTTACAAGTAAAACTAGCAAAAATGTGCCTGGCTTCTCTTCACTGAAAAGCTCATTCTGAGTACATTTTTAGCATACATTTGCTCCTGCCGGGTCAGCTGAGCAGCGAATTTCTATTTAACCACCTGCTTTCATGAGAGACCTCAGGGATGCATGTTTTGAGCCCAGCACTGAGCCTGAAAAGCGTTTCCAACGCCACTTACACGTAAAACTAGCTAAAATGTGCCTGGCTTCTCTTCACTGAAAAGCTCATTCTGAGTACATTTTTAGCATACGTTTGCTCCTGCCGGGTCAGCTGAGCAGCGAATTTCTATTTAACCACCTGCTATCATGAGAGACCTCAGGGCTGCATGTTTTGAGCCCTGTACTGAGCCTGAAAAGCATTTCCAACCCCACTTACAAGTAAAACTAGCTAAAATGTGCCTGGCTTCTCTTCACTGAAAAGCTCATTCTGAGTACATTTTTCGCATACGTTTGCTCCTGCCGGGTCAGCTGAGCAGCGAATTTCTATTTAACCACCTGCTATCACGAGAGACCTCGGGGCTGCATGTTTTGAGCCCAGTACTGAGCCTGAAAAGCATTTCCAACCCCACTTACAAGTAAAACTAGCTAAAATGTGCCTGGCTTCTCTTCACTGAAAAGCTCATTCTGAGTACATTTTTAGCATACGTTTGCTCCTGCCGGGTCAGCTGAGCAGCGAATTTCTATTTAACCACCTGCTATCATGAGAGACCTCAGGGCTGCATGTTTTGAGCCCAGTACTGATCCTGAAAAGCGTTTCCAACCCCACTTACAAGTAAAACTAGCAAAAATGTGCCTGGCTTCTCTTCACTGAAAAGCTCATTCTGAGTACATTTTTAGCATACGTTTGCTCCTGCCGGGTCAGCTGAGCAGCGAATTTCTATTTGACCACCTGCTTTCATGAGAGACCTCAGAGCTGCATGTTTTGAGCCCAGTACTGAGCCTGAAAAGCATTTCCAACCCCACTTACAAGTAAAACTAGCTAAAATGTGCCTGGCTTCTCTTCACTGAAAAGCTCATTCTGAGTACATTTTTAGCATACGTTTGCTCCTGCCGGGTCAGCTGAGCAGCGAATTTCTATTTAACCACCTGCTTTCATGAGAGACCTCAGGGCTGCATGTTTTGAGCCCAGTACTGAGCCTGAAAAGCGTTTCCAACCCCACTTACAAGTAAAACTAGCTAAAATGTGCCTGGCTTCTCTTCACTGAAAAGCTCATTCCGAGTACATTTTTAGCATACGTTTGCTCCTGCTGGGTCAGCTGAGCAGCGAATTTCTATTTAACCACCTGCTATCATGAGAGACCTCAGGGCTGCATGTTTTGAGCCCAGTATTGATCCTGAAAAGCGTTTCCAACCCCACTTACAATTAAAACTAGCTAAAATGTGCCTGGCTGCTATTCACTGAAAAGCTCATTCTGTGTACATTTTTGGCATACGTTTGCTCCTACCGGGTCAGCTGAGCAGCGAATTTCTATTTAACCACCTGCTTTCATGAGAGACCTCAGGGCTGCATGTTTTGAGCCCAGTACTGAGCCTGAAAAGCATTTCCAACCCCACTTACAAGTAAAACTAGCTAAAATGTGCCTGGCTGCTATTCACTGAAAAGCTCATTCTGTGTACATTTTTGGCATACGTTTGCTCCTACCGGGTCAGCTGAGCAGCGAATTTCTATTTAACCACCTGCTTTCATGAGAGACCTCAGGGCTGCATGTTTTGAGCCCAGTACTGAGCCTGAAAAGCATTTCCAACCCCACTTACAAGTAAAACTAGCTGAAATGTGCCTGGCTTCTCTTCACTGAAAAGCTCATTCTGAGTACATTTTAGCAAGTAAAACTAGCTAAAATGTGCCTGGCTGCTATTCAGTAAAAAGCTCATTCTGTGTACATTTTTGGCATACGTTTGCTCCTGCCGGGTCAGCTGAGCAGCGAATTTCTATTTAACCACCTGCTATCATGAGAGACTTCAGGGCTGCATGTTTTGAGCCCAGTACTGATCCTGAAAAGCGTTTCCAACCCCACTTACAAGTAAAACTAGCTAAAATGTGCCTGGCTGCTATTCACTGAAAAGCTCATTCTGTGTACATTTTTGGCATACCTTTGCTCCTACCGGGTCAGCTGAGCAGCGAATTTCTATTTAACCACCTGCTTTCATGAGAGACCTCAGGGCTGCATGTTTTGAGCCCAGTACTGAACCTGAAAAGCATTTCCAACCCCACTTACAAGTAAAACTAGCTAAAATGTGCCTGGCTTCTCTTCACTGAAAAGCTCATTCTGAGTACATTTTTAGCATACGTTTGCTCCTGCCGGGTCAGCTGAGAAGCGAATTTCTATTTAACCACCTGCTATCATGAGAGACCTCAGGGCTGCATGTTTTGAGCCCAGTATTGATCCTGAAAAGCGTTTCCAACCCCACTTACAAGTAAAACTAGCTAAAATGTGCCTGGCTGCTATTCACTGAAAAGCTCATTCTGTGTACATTTTTGGCATACGTTTGCACCTACCGGGTCAGCTGAGCAGCAAATTTCTATTTAACCATGTGCTTTCATGAGAGACCTCAGGGCTGCATGTTTTGAGCCCAGTACTGATCCTGAAAAGCGTTTCCAACCCCACCTACAAGTAAAACTAGCTAAAATGTGCCTGGCTGCTATTCACTAAAAAGCTCATTCTCTGTACATTTTTGGCATACGTTTGCTCCTACCGGGTCAGCTGAGCAGCGAATTTCTATTTAACCACCTGCTTTCATGAGAGACCTCAGAGCTGCATGTTTTGAGCCCTGTACTGAGCCTGAAAAGCATTTCCAACCCCACTTACAAGTAAAACTAGCTAAAATGTGCCTGGCTTCTCTTCACTGAAAAGCTCATTCTGAGTACATTTTTAGCATACGTTTGCTCCTGCCGGGTCAGCTGAGCAGTGAATTTCTATTTGACCACCTGCTTTCATGAGAGACCTCAGAGCTGCATGTTTTGAGCCCAGTACTGAGCCTGAAAAGCATTTCCAACCCCACTTACAAGTAAAACTAGCTAAAATGTGCCTGGCTTCTCTTCACTGAAAAGCTCATTCTGAGTACATTTTTAGCATACGTTTGCTCCTGCCGGGTCAGCTGAGCAGCGAATTTCTATTTAACCACCTGCTTTCAGGAGAGACCTCAGGGCTGCATGTTTTGAGCCCAGTACTGAGCCTGAAAAGCGTTTCCAACCCCACTTACAAGTAAAACTAGCTAAAATGTGCCTGGCTTCTCTTCACTGAAAAGCTCATTCTGTGTACATTTTTGGCATACGTTTGCTCCTACCGGGTCAGCTGAGCAGCGAATTTCTATTTAACCACCTGCTTTCATGAGAGACCTGAGGGCTGCATGTTTTGAGCCCAGTACTGAGCCTGAAAAGCGTTTCCAACCCCACTTACAAGTAAAACTAGCTAAAATGTGCCTGGCTGCTATTCACTGAAAAGCTCATTCTGTGTACATTTTTGGCATACCTTTGCTCCTACCGGGTCAGCTGAGCAGCGAATTTCTATTTAAGCACCTGCTTTCATGAGAGACCTCAGGGCTGCATGTTTTGAGCCCAGTACTGAGCCTGAAAAGCATTTCCAACCCCACTTACAAGTAAAACTAGCAAAAATGTGCCTGGCTTCTCTTCACTGAAAAGCTCATTCTGAGTACATTTTTAGCATACATTTGCTCCTGCCGGGTCAGCTGAGCAGCGAATTTCTATTTAACCACCTGCTTTCATGAGAGACCTCAGGGATGCATGTTTTGAGCCCAGCACTGAGCCTGAAAAGCGTTTCCAACGCCACTTACACGTAAAACTAGCTAAAATGTGCCTGGCTTCTCTTCACTGAAAAGCTCATTCTGAGTACATTTTTAGCATACGTTTGCTCCTGCCGGGTCAGCTGAGCAGCGAATTTCTATTTAACCACCTGCTATCATGAGAGACCTCAGGGCTGCATGTTTTGAGCCCAGTATTGATCCTGAAAAGCGTTTCCAACCCCACTTACAAGTAAAACTAGCTAAAATGTGCCTGGCTGCTATTCACTGAAAAGCTCATTCTGTGTACATTTTTGGCATACGTTTGCTCCTACCGGGTCAGCTGAGCAGCGAATTTCTATTTAACCACCTGCTTTCATGAGAGACCTCAGGGCTGCATGTTTTGAGCCCAGTACTGAGCCTGAAAAGCATTTCCAACCCCACTTACAAGTAAAACTAGCTGAAATGTGCCTGGCTTCTCTTCACTGAAAAGCTCATTCTGAGTACATTTTTAGCATACGTTTTCTCCTGCCGGGTCAGCTGAGCAGCGAATTTCTATTTAACCACCTGCTATCATGAGAGACCTCAGGGCTGCATGTTTTGAGCCCAGTACTGATCCTGAAAAGCGTTTCCAACCCCACTTACAAGTAAAACTAGCTAAAATGTGCCTGGCTGCTATTCAGTGAAAAGCTCATTCTGTGTACATTTTTGGCATACGTTTGCTCCTGCCGGGTCAGCTGAGCAGCGAATTTCTATTTAACCACCTGCTATCATGAGAGACTTCAGGGCTGCATGTTTTGAGCCCAGTACTGATCCTGAAAAGCGTTTCCAACCCCACTTACAAGTAAAACTAGCTAAAATGTGCCTGGCTGCTATTCACTGAAAAGCTCATTCTGTGTACATTTTTGGCATACCTTTGCTCCTACCGGGTCAGCTGAGCAGCGAATTTCTATTTAACCACCTGCTTTCATGAGAGACCTCAGGGCTGCATGTTTTGAGCCCAGTACTGAACCTGAAAAGCATTTCCAACCCCACTTACAAGTAAAACTAGCTAAAATGTGCCTGGCTTCTCTTCACTGAAAAGCTCATTCTGAGTACATTTTTAGCATACGTTTGCTCCTGCCGGGTCAGCTGAGCAGCGAATTTCTATTTAACAACCTGCTTTCATGAGAGACCTCAGGGATGCATGTTTTGAGCCCAGCACTGAGCCTGAAAAGCGTTTCCAACGCCACTTACAAGTAAAACTAGCTAAAATGTGCCTGGCTTCTCTTCATTGAAAAGCTCATTCTGAGTACATTTTTAGCATACGTTTGCTCCTGCCGGGTCAGCTGAGAAGCGAATTTCTATTTAACCACCTGCTATCATGAGAGACCTCAGGGCTGCATGTTTTGAGCCCAGTATTGATCCTGAAAAGCGTTTCCAACCCCACTTACAAGTAAAACTAGCTAAAATGTGCCTGTCTGCTATTCACTGAAAAGCTCATTCTGTGTACATTTTTGGCATACGTTTGCACCTACCGGGTCAGCTGAGCAGCAAATTTCTATTTAACCATGTGCTTTCATGAGAGACCTCAGGGCTGCATGTTTTGAGCCCAGTACTGATCCTGAAAAGCGTTTCCAACCCCACTTACAAGTAAAACTAGCTAAAATGTGACTGGCTGCTATTCACTGAAAAGCTCATTCTGTGTACATTTTTGGCATACGTTTGCTCCTACCGGGTCAGCTGAGCAGCGAATTTCTATTTAACCACCTGCCTTCATGAGAGACCTCAGGGCTGCATGTTTTGACCCAGTACTGATCCTGAAAAGCGTTTCCAACCCCACTTACAAGTAAAACTAGCTAAAATGTGCCTGGCTGCTATTCACTGAAAAGCTCATTCTCTGTACATTTTTGGCATACGTTTGCTCCTACCGGGTCAGCTGAGCAGCGAATTTCTATTTAACCACCTGCTTTCATGAGAGACCTCAGAACTGCATGTTTTGAGCCAGTACTGAGCCTGAAAAGCATTTCCAACCCCACTTACAATTAAAACTAGCTAAAATGTGCCTGGCTTCTCTTCACTGAAAAGCTCATTCTGAGTACATTTTTAGCATACGTTTGCTCCTGCCGGGTCAGCTAAGCAGCGAATTTCTATTTAACCACCTGCTTTCATGAGAGACCTCAGGGCTGCATGTTTTGAGCCCAGTACTGAGCCTGAAAAGTGTTTCCAACCCCACTTACAAGTAAAACTAGCTAAAATGTGCCTGGCTTCTCTTCACTGAAAAGCTCATTCTGTGTACATTTTTGGCATACGTTTGCTCCTACCAGGTTAGCTGAGCTGCGAATTTCTATTTAACCACCTGCTTTCATGAGAGACCTCAGGGCTGCATGTTTTGAGCCCAGTACTGAGCCTGAAAAGCATTTCCAACCCCACTTACAAGTAAAACTAGCTAAAATGTGCCTGGCTTCTCTTCACTGAAAAGCTCATTCTGAGTACATTTTTAGCATACGTTTGCTCCTGCCGGGTCAGCTGAGCAGCGAATTTCTATTTAACCACCTGCTTTCATGAGAGACCTCAGGGATGCATGTTTTGAGCCCAGCACTGAGCCTGAAAAACGTTTCCACCGCCACTTACAAGTAAAACTAGCTAAAATGTGCCTGGCTTCTCTTCACTGAAAAGCTCATTCTGAGTACATTTTTAGCATACGTTTGCTCCTGCCGGGTCAGCTGAGAAGCGAATTTCTATTTAACCACCTGCTATCATGAGAGACCTCAGGGCTGCATGTTTTGAGCCCAGTATTGATCCTGAAAAGCGTTTCCAACCCCACTTACAAGTAAAACTAGCTAAAATGTGCCTGGCTGCTATTCACTGAAAAGCTCATTCTGTGTACATTTTTGGCATACGTTTGCTCCTACCGGGTCAGCTGAGCAGCGAATTTCTATTTAACCACCTGCTTTCATGAGAGACCTCAGGGCTGCATGTTTTGAGCCCAGTACTGATCCTGAAAAGCGTTTCCAACCCCACTTACAAGTAAAACTAGCTAAAATGTGCCTGGCTGCTATTCACTGAAAAGCTCATTCTGTGTACATTTTTGGCATACGTTTGCTCCTACCGGGTCAGCTGAGCAGCGAATTTCTATTTAACCACCTGCCTTCATGAGAGACCTCAGGGCTGCATGTTTTGAGCCCAGTACTGAGCCTGAAAAGCATTTCCAACCCCACTTACAAGTAAAACTAGCTAAAATGTGCCTGGCTGCTATTCACTAAAAAGCTCATTCTGTGTACATTTTTGGCATACGTTTGCTCCTACCGGGCCAGCTGAGCAGCGAATTTCTATTTAACCACTTGCTTTCATGAGAGACCTCAGGGCTGCATGTTTTGAGCCCAGTACTGAGCCTGAAAAGCATTTCCAACACCACTTACAAGTAAAACTAGCTAAAATGTGCCTGGCTTCTCTTCACTGAAAAGCTCATTCTGAGTACATTTTTAGTATACGTTTGCTCCTGCCGGGTCAGCTGAGCAGCGAATTTCTATTTAACCACCTGCTATCATGTGAGACCTCAGGGCTGCATGTTTTGAGCCCAGTACTGATCCTGAAAAGCATTTCCAACCCCACTTACAAGTAAAACTAGCTAAAATGTGCCTGGCTGCTATTCACTGAAAAGCTCATTCTGTGTACATTTTTGGCATACGTTTGCTCCTACCGGGTCAGCTGAGCAGCGAATTTCTATTTAACCACCTGCTATCATGAGAGACCTCAGGGCTGCAAGTTTTGAGCCCAGTACTGATCCTGAAAAGCGTTTCCAACCCCACTTACAAGTACAACTACCTAAAATGTGCCTGGCTGCTATCACTGAAAAGCTCATTCTCTGTACATTTTTGGCATACGTTTGCTCCTACCGGGTCAGCTGAGCAGCCAATTTCTATTTGACCACCTGCTTTCATGAGAGACCTCAGAGCTGCATGTTTTGAGCCCAGTACTGAGCCTGAAAAGCATTTCCAACCCCACTTACAAGTAAAACTAGCTAAAATGTGCCTGGCTTCTCTTCACTGAAAAGCTCATTCTGAGTACATTTTTAGCATACGTTTGCTCCTGCCGGGTCAGCTGAGCAGCGAATTTCTATTTAACCACCTGCTTTCATGAGAGACCTCAGGGATGCATGTTTTGAGCCCAGCACTGAGCCTGAAAAACGTTTCCAACGCCACTTACAAGTAAAACTAGCTAAAATGTGCCTGGCTTCTCTTCACTGAAAAGCTCATTCTGAGTACATTTTTAGCATACGTTTGCTCCTGCCGGGTCAGCTGAGAAGCGAATTTCTATTTAACCACCTGCTATCATGAGAGACCTCAGGGCTGCATGTTTTGAGCCCAGTACTGATCCTGAAAAGCGTTTCCAACCCCACTTACAAGTAAAACTAGCTAAAATGTGCCTGGCTTCTCTTCACTGAAAAGCTCATTCTGAGTACATTTTTAGCATACGTTTGCTCCTGCCGGGTCAGCTGAGCAGCGAATTTCTATTTAACCACCTGCTTTCATGAGAGACCTCAGGGCTGCATGTTTTGAGCCCAGTACTGAGCCTGAAAAGCGTTTCCAACCCCACTTACAAGTAAAACTAGCTAAAATGTGCCTGGCTTCTCTTCACTGAAAAGCTCATTCTGAGTACATTTTTAGCATACGTTTGCTCCTGCCGGGTCAGCTGAGAAGCGAATTTCTATTTAACCACCTGCTATCATGAGAGACCTCAGGGCTGCATGTTTTGAGCCCAGTATTGATCCTGAAAAGCGTTTCCAACCCCACTTACAAGTAAAACTAGCTAAAATGTGCCTGGCTGCTATTCACTGAAAAGCTCATTCTGTGTACATTTTTGGCATACGTTTGCACCTACCGGGTCAGCTGAGCAGCAAATTTCTATTTAACCATGTGCTTTCATGAGAGACCTCAGGGCTGCATGTTTTGAGCCCAGTACTGATCCTGAAAAGCGTTTCCAACCCCACTTACAAGTAAAACTAGCTAAAATGTGCCTGGCTGCTATTCACTGAAAAGCTCATTCTGTGTACATTTTTGGCATACGTTTGCTCCTACCGGGTCAGCTGAGCAGCGAATTTCTATTTAACCACCTGCCTTCATGAGAGACCTCAGGGCTGCATGTTTTGAGCCCAGTACTGAGCCTGAAAAGCATTTCCAACCGCACTTACAAATAAAACTAGCTAAAATGTGCCTGGCTGCTATTCACTGAAAAGCTCATTCTGTGTACATTTTTGGCATACGTTTGCTCCTGCCGGGTCAGCTGAGCAGCAAATTTTTATTTAACCACCTGCTATCATGAGAGACCTCAGGGCTGCATGTTTTGAGCCCAGTACTGATCCTGAAAAGCGTTTCCAACCCCACTTACAAGTAAAACTAGCTAAAATGTGCCTGGCTTCTCTTCACTGAAAAGCTCATTCTGAGTACATTTTTAGCATACGTTTGCTCCTGCCGGGTCAGCTGAGCAGCGAATTTCTATTTAACCACCTGCTATCATGAGAGACCTCAGGGCTGCATGTTTTGACCCCAGTACTGATCCTGAAAAGCGTTTCCATTCCCACTTAAATGTAAAACTAGCTAAAATGTGCCTGGCTGCTATTCACTGAAAAGCTCATTCTCTGTACATTTTTGGCATACGTTTGCTCCTACCGGGTCAGCTGAGCAGCGAATTTCTATTTAACCACCTGCTTTCATGAGAGACCTCAGAACTGCATGTTTTGAGCCAGTACTAAGCCTGAAAAGCATTTCCAACCCCACTTACAATTAAAACTAGCTAAAATGTGCCTGGCTTCTCTTCACTGAAAAGCTCATTCTGAGTACATTTTTAGCATACGTTTGCTCCTGCCGGGTCAGCTAAGCAGCGAATTTCTATTTAACCACCTGCTTTCATGAGAGACCTCAGGGCTGCATGTTTTGAGCCCAGTACTGAGCCTGAAAAGTGTTTCCAACCCCACTTACAAGTAAAACTAGCTAAAATGTGCCTGGCTTCTCTTCACTGAAAAGCTCATTCTGTGTACATTTTTGGCATACGTTTGCTCCTACCAGGTTAGCTGAGCTGCGAATTTCTATTTAACCACCTGGTTTCATGAGAGACCTCAGGGCTGCATGTTTTGAGCCCAGTAGTGATCCTGAAAAGCGTTTCCAACCCCACTTACAAGTAAAACTAGCTAAAATGTGCCTGGCTGCTATTCACTGAAAAGCTCATTCTGTGTACATTTTTGGCATACGTTTGCTCCTACCGGGTCAGCTGAGCAGCGAATTTCTATTTAACCACCTGCCTTCATGAGAGACCTCAGGGCTGCATGTTTTGAGCCCAGTACTGAGCCTGAAAAGCATTTCCAACCGCACTTACAAATAAAACTAGCTAAAATGTGCCTGGCTGCTATTCACTGAAAAGCTCATTCTGTGTACATTTTTGGCATACGTTTGCTCCTGCGGGTCAGCTGAGCAGCAAATTTTTATTTAACCACCTGCTATCATGAGAGACCTCAGGGCTGCATGTTTTGAGCCCAGTACTGATCCTGAAAAGCGTTTCCAACCCCACTTACAAGTAAAACTAGCTAAAATGTGCCTGGCTTCTCTTCACTGAAAAGCTCATTCTGAGTACATTTTTAGCATACGTTTGCTCCTGCCGGGTCAGCTGAGCAGCGAATTTCTATTTAACCACCTGCTATCATGAGAGACCTCAGGGCTGCATGTTTTGACCCCAGTACTGATCCTGAAAAGCGTTTCCAACCCCACTTACATGTAAAACTAGCTAAAATGTGCCTGGCTGCTATTCACTGAAAAGCTCATTCTCTGTACATTTTTGGCATACGTTTGCTCCTACCGGGTCAGCTGAGCAGCGAATTTCTATTTAACCACCTGCTTTCATGAGAGACCTCAGAACTGCATGTTTTGAGCCAGTACTAAGCCTGAAAAGCATTTCCAACCCCACTTACAATTAAAACTAGCTAAAATGTGCCTGGCTTCTCTTCACTGAAAAGGTCATTCTGAGTACATTTTTAGCATACGTTTGCTCCTGCCGGGTCAGCTAAGCAGCGAATTTCTATTTAACCACCTGCTTTCATGAGAGACCTCAGGGCTGCATGTTTTGAGCCCAGTACTGAGCCTGAAAAGTGTTTCCAACCCCACTTACAAGTAAAACTAGCTAAAATGTGCCTGGCTTCTCTTCACTGAAAAGCTCATTCTGTGTACATTTTTGGCATACGTTTGCTCCTACCAGGTTAGCTGAGCTGTGAATTTCTATTTAACCACCTGCTTTCATGAGAGACCTCAGGGCTGCATGTTTTGAGCCCAGTACTGAGCCTGAAAAGCATTTCCAACCCCACTTACAAGTAAAACTAGCTAAAATGTGCCTGGCTGCTATTCACTGAAAAGCTCATTCTGTGTACATTTTTGGCATACGTTTGCTCCTACCGGGTCAGCTGAGCAGCAAATTTCTATTTAACCACCTGCTTTCATGAGAGACCTCAGGGCTGCATGTTTTGAGCCCAGTACTGATCCTGAAAAGCGTTTCCAACCCTACTTACAAGTAAAACTAGCTAAAATGTGCCTGGCTGCTATCACTGAAAAGCTCATTCTCTGTACATTTTTGGCATACGTTTGCTCCTACCGGGTCAGCTGAGCAGCGAATTTCTATTTGACCACCTGCTTTCATGAGAGACCTCAGAGCTGCATGTTTTGAGCCCAGTACTGAGCCTGAAAAGCATTTCCAACCCCACTTACAAGTAAAACTAGCTAAAATGTGCCTGGCTTCTCTTCACTGAAAAGCTCATTCTGAGTACATTTTTAGCATACGTTTGCTCCTGCCGGGTCAGCTGAGCAGCGAATTTCTATTTAACCACCTGCTTTCATGAGAGACCTCAGGGATGCATGTTTTGAGCCCAGCACTGAGCCTGAAAAACGTTTCCAACGCCACTTACAAGTAAAACTAGCTAAAATGTGCCTGGCTTCTCTTCACTGAAAAGCTCATTCTGAGTACATTTTTAGCATACGTTTGCTCCTGCCGGGTCAGCTGAGAAGCGAATTTCTATTTAACCACCTGCTATCATGAGAGACCTCAGGGCTGCATGTTTTGAGCCCAGTATTGATCCTGAAAAGCGTTTCCAACCCCACTTACAAGTAAAACTAGCTAAAATGTGCCTGGCTGCTATTCACTGAAAAGCTCATTCTGTGTACATTTTTGGCATACGTTTGCTCCTACCGGGTCAGCTGAGCAGCGAATTTCTATTTAACCACCTGCTTTCATGAGAGACCTCAGGGCTGCATGTTTTGAGCCCAGTACTGATCCTAAAAAGCGTTTCCAACCCCACTTACAAGTAAAACTAGCTAAAATGTGCCTGGCTTCTCTTCACTGAAAAGCTCATTCTGAGTACATTTTTAGCATACGTTTGCTCCTGCCGGGTCAGCTGAGAAGCGAATTTCTATTTAACCACTTGCTTTCATGAGAGACCTCAGGGCTGCATGTTTTGAGCCCAGTACTGAGCCTGAAAAGCATTTCCAACACCACTTACAAGTAAAACTAGCTAAAATGTGCCTGGCTTCTCTTCACTGAAAAGCTCATTCTGAGTACATTTTTAGCATACGTTTGCTCCTGCCGGGTCAGCTGAGCAGCGAATTTCTATTTAACCACCTGCTATCATGTGAGACCTCAGGGCTGCATGTTTTGAGCCCAGTACTGATCCTGAAAAGCGTTTCCAACCCCACTTACAAGTAAAACTAGCTAAAATGTGCCTGGCTGCTATTCACTGAAAAGCTCATTCTGTGTACATTTTTGGCATACGTTTGCTCCTACCGGGTCAGCTGAGCAGGGAATTTCTATTTAACCACCTGCTATCATGAGAGACCTCAGGGCTGCATGTTTTGAGCCCAGTACTGATCCTGAAAAGCGTTTCCAACCCCACTTACAAGTAAAACTAGCTAAAATGTGCCTGGCTGCTATCACTGAAAAGCTCAGTCTCTGTACATTTTTGGCATACGTTTGCTCCTACCGGGTCAGCTGAGCAGCGAATTTCTATTTGACCACCTGCTTTCATGAGAGACCTCAGAGCTGCATGTTTTGAGCCCAGTACTGAGCCTGAAAAGCATTTCCAACCCCACTTACAAGTAAAACTAGCTAAAATGTGCCTGGCTTCTCTTCACCGAAAAGCTCATTCTGAGTACATTTTTAGCATACGTTTGCTCCTGCCGGGTCAGCTGAGCAGCGAATTTCTATTTAACCACCTGCTTTCATGAGAGACCTCAGGGATGCATGTTTTGAGCCCAGCACTGAGCCTGAAAAACGTTTCCAACGCCACTTACAAGTAAAACTAGCTAAAATGTGCCTGGCTTCTCTTCACTGAAAAGCTCATTCTGAGTACATTTTTAGCATACGTTTGCTCCTGCCGGGTCAGCTGAGAAGCGAATTTCTATTTAACCACCTGCTATCATGAGAGACCTCAGGGCTGCATGTTTTGAGCCCAGTACTGATCCTGAAAAGCGTTTTCAACCCCACTTACAAGTAAAACTAGCTAAAATGTGCCTGGCTTCTCTTCACTGAAAAGCTCATTCTGAGTACATTTTTAGCATACGTTTGCTCCTGCCGGGTCAGCTGAGCAGCGAATTTCTATTTAACCACCTGCTTTCATGAGAGACCTCAGGGCTGCATGTTTTGAGCCCAGTACTGAGCCTGAAACGCGTTTCCAACCCCACTTACAAGTAAAACTAGCTAAAATGTGCCTGGCTTCTCTTCACTGAAAAGCTCATTCTGAGTACATTTTTAGCATACGTTTGCTCCTGCCGGGTCAGCTGAGAAGCGAATTTCTATTTAACCACCTGCTATCATGAGAGACCTCAGGGCTGCATGTTTTGAGCCCAGTATTGATCCTGAAAAGCGTTTCCAACCCCACTTACAAGTAAAACTAGCTAAAATGTGCCTGGCTGCTATTCACTGAAAAGCTCATTCTGTGTACATTTTTGGCATACGTTTGCTCCTACCGGGTCAGCTGAGCAGCGAATTTCTATTTAACCACCTGCTATCATGAGAGACCTCAGGGCTGCATGTTTTGAGCCCAGTACTGATCCTGAAAAGCGTTTCCAACCCCACTTACAAGTAAAACTAGCTAAAATGTGCCTGGCTGCTATCACTGAAAAGCTCATTCTCTGTACATTTTTGGCATACGTTTGCTCCTACCGGGTCAGCTGAGCAGCGAATTTCTATTTGACCACCTGCTTTCATGAGAGACCTCAGAGCTGCATGTTTTGAGCCCAGTACTGAGCCTGAAAAGCATTTCCAACCCCACTTACAAGTAAAACTAGCTAAAATGTGCCTGGCTTCTCTTCACTGAAAAGCTCATTCTGAGTACATTTTTAGCATACGTTTGCTCCTGCCGGGTCAGCTGAGCAGCGAATTTCTATTTAACCACCTGCTTTCATGAGAGACCTCAGGGATGCATGTTTTGAGCCCAGCACTGAGCCTGAAAAACGTTTCCAACGCCACTTACAAGTAAAACTAGCTAAAATGTGCCTGGCTTCTCTTCACTGAAAAGCTCATTCTGAGTACATTTTTAGCATACGTTTGCTCCTGCCGGGTCAGCTGAGCAGCGAATTTCTATTTAACCACCTGCTTTCATGAGAGACCTCAGGGCTGCATGTTTTGAGCCCAGTACTGAGCCTGAAAAGCGTTTCCAACCCCACTTACAAGTAAAACTAGCTAAAATGTGCCTGGCTTCTCTTCACTGAAAAGCTCATTCTGAGTACATTTTTAGCATACGTTTGCTCCTGCCGGGTCAGCTGAGCAGCAAATTTCTATTTAACCATGTGCTTTCATGAGAGACCTCAGGGCTGCATGTTTGGAGCCCAGTACTGATCCTGAAAAGCGTTTCCAACCCCACTTACAAGTAAAACTAGCTAAAATGTGCCTGGCTGCTATTCACTGAAAAGCTCATTCTGTGTACATTTTTGGCATACGTTTGCTCCTACCGGGTCAGCTGAGCAGCGAATTTCTATTTAACCACCTGCCTTCATGAGAGACCTCAGGGCTGCATGTTTTGAGCCCAGTACTGAGCCTGAAAAGCATTTCCAACCGCACTTACAAATAAAACTAGCTAAAATGTGCCTGGCTGCTATTCACTGAAAAGCTCATTCTGTGTACATTTTTGGCATACGTTTGCTCCTGCCGGGTCAGCTGAGCAGCAAATTTTTATTTAACCACCTGCTATCATGAGAGACCTCAGGGCTGCATGTTTTGAGCCCAGTACTGATCCTGAAAAGCGTTTCCAACCCCACTTACAAGTAAAACTAGCTAAAATGTGCCTGGCTTCTCTTCACTGAAAAGCTCATTCTGAGTACATTTTTAGCATACGTTTGCTCCTGCCGGGTCAGCTGAGCAGCGAATTTCTATTTAACCACCTGCTATCATGAGAGACCTCAGGGCTGCATGTTTTGACCCCAGTACTGATCCTGAAAAGCGTTTCCAACCCCACTTACAAGTAAAACTAGCTAAAATGTGCCTGGCTGCTATTCACTGAAAAGCTCATTCTCTGTACATTTTTGGCATACGTTTGCTCCTACCGGGTCAGCTGAGCAGCGAATTTCTATTTAACCACCTGCTTTCATGAGAGACCTCAGAACTGTATGTTTTGAGCCAGTACTGAGCCTGAAAAGCATTTCCAACCCCACTTACAATTAAAACTAGCTAAAATGTGCCTGGCTTCTCTTCACTGAAAAGCTCATTCTGAGTACATTTTTAGCATACGTTTGCTCCTGCCGGGTCAGCTAAGCAGCAAATTTCTATTTAACCACCTGCTTTCATGAGAGACCTCAGGGCTGCATGTTTTGAGCCCAGTACTGAGCCTGAAAAGTGTTTCCAACCCCACTTACAAGTAAAACTAGCTAAAATGTGCCTGGCTTCTCTTCACTGAAAAGCTCATTCTGTGTACATTTTTGGCATACGTTTGCTCCTACCAGGTTAGCTGAGCTGCGAATTTCTATTTAACCACCTGCTTTCATGAGAGACCTCAGGGCTGCATGTTTTGAGCCCAGTACTGAGCCTGAAAAGCATTTCCAACCCCACTTACAAGTAAAACTAGCTAAAATGTGCCTGGCTGCTATTCACTGAAAAGCTCATTCTGTGTACATTTTTGGCATACGTTTGCTCCTACCGGGTCAGCTGAGCAGCAACTTTCTATTTAACCACCTGCTATCATGAGAGACCTCAGGGCTGCATGTTTTGAGCCCAGTACTGAGCCTGAAAAGCATTTCCAACCCCACTTACAAGTAAAACTAGCTAAAATGTGCCTGGCTGCTATTCACTGAAAAGCTCATTCTGAGTACATTTTTAGCATACGTTTGCTCCTGCCGGGTCAGCTGAGCAGCGAATTTCTATTTAACCACCTGCTATCATGAGAGACCTCAGGGCTGCATGTTTTGAGCCCAGTACTGATCCTGAAAAGCGTTTCCAACCCCACTTACAAGTAAAACTAGCTCAAATGTGCCTGGCTGCTATCACTGAAAAGCTCATTCTTTGTACATTTTTGGCATACGTTTACTCCTACCGGGTCAGCTGAGCAGCGAATTTCTATTTGACCACCTGCTTTCATGAGAGACCTCAGAGCTGCATGTTTTGAGCCCAGTACTGAGTGTGAGAAGTTGGCCTGATAGGTAGTGTTTCCAATTCTGGAACCACTGGTTATCAGTCCAAACAAACCCCAAAGATGTCAGGTTGTAAGTCAACCTTGTAGACAAGCTATCCTAGTGGTAGCATGGACTAAGCAGCCTTAAAGGCTTAACTTAAGAGGTCGTGTTAAGCGAGCTTGTTGTACCACATACAATCCTGTAATCAAATGAAAGGACACCACACAAGTATATATTATAAAAATATATGTATTTATTTCTAAATTACTCCCCAGTACTCTTTATGAGGAAAGGGGCACAAGCGTTAAATCAAAAGCACTGTTACACATATAAAGTTGCACGTTTATGGATGAGGGCGGGTGGCCACTCAGACCATATATCAAAAAAGTGGTATAAGTAACACTTATCAAACAATGGTTAGGCCTAGGGCCTAGAGATTCGCTGGGAGCAGTCAGGACAAGCAATGAAGAAGTCGGGAGTAGCCCACAGGAGACGGGTGCAGCACGGAAAGTGCGGCGCGCACCAATGCACTGTCAATGGTGCGTAAAAGTCAATTAAAGTGAATAAAAAGATACTTCCGCTGAACCTAGGAACACAAAAATTTAGACACAGACCCTAGAGGTGTGTACCAGTGTAAAGACACCGGCGTTGCAAAGTTACCTCACCCACAGGCCGTGGGTGCACAGGGTCGAAGTGGCGTCGGGTTCTGTCACGCAGGTTCTGGGTGCTTGGAGCTGTTGCAGCTGCAGGCGCTGTGAAGCAGAAGTGTCCGGTGCGATCCAAGGGTGGATCGATGTAGAAAAGTACCTGAAAGCAGAGGGGACAGAGTCTGGGTCACTCAGCAGTGACCAGGGTGGAACCAGGACGGAACCAGGCAATGTCGGGCGCAATCAGGCGGTTGTCGATAGGCTTCTCTCCGCTGTCACGTGGGCTCTGGGGCATCTGCGACGTCCAGGAGCAGGTCACGATCTGTCCCACGTAGGCTCTCGCCGTCAGCACCGTCGGCTTGAAGATTGTAGCAAACAGCACTTGGCAAAAGCAATCCACGCGGAACCGGGAGATTGCTTATCACTCGAACCAGGAGGGTCAGAGTGGGTGCTCCTTTTTACAGGAGCTGGTGCAGATCTGGAGCAACCAGAAAAGCAAGTCGGATTTCAAAGTTCGTCGGCACAGGGGCCACAAGCCAGCTGGCAAGTGACCGGGCCAACGCGTCGAGCGCACACAAGCAGAAGGGCCCCACGCAGCACTCAGCGAGTGTGGAGGGGTGAGCTTTGGTGCAAGTGGAGCTCGGGGCTGGGGCTTCTCAAACCCCGGTGTACAGCTTCGAGGGTCACTCGTGGGCCGCACGGTCAGCGTCTCGTGGCCTTTTCAAGATGGCGTGCCCCACGCTTCCGGTCGCCTCCACTGGTCTCAGCTCTGCAGGGACTGTGGATCGGGCAGGTAGAAGGCAGGCAAGCTTGATCTCGTCGATCTCTGTCGCTCGAGTTCCGGCGGGAACTGCAACAAAGCAAGGGTCGAGGGCTGGATGGTGCCTGTTTGCACAGGGTGGTCACTCCTTGACCACAAGGGAGATTCTTCAGTCTTCTCACGTCGTGTAGAAAGTCGAAGGGTCCAGATTTCGTTTCTTATGTTTCTTCAGGATGATCTGGGGTCCGTTGGGACTGCTCCCCCTCTTATTCGAATCTAGGGGGTTGGACATCCTGCTAGGTCCCCTCCTATGGGTGGGACCCAGGAAGGGGGTGGTTACACCCCTCTCCTTTGATCCTGGCCGCGCTGGGACAGGGGCTGGGAGGCCCCAGAACCGGTTTGGCCGGATCCTGCCAGGGGCAGCCTTGTGCTCCCCAGGCAGTGTCTGGTTTCATTGAAACCTCCCTACTCCAATCCACTATCTCCTGTCTGGGGTGGTTTGACACCGCCCTGTGACAGGAAACTCTTTGTCCAGGCCTCCTCTGCCGGGTTTCGGTCAGCAGCAGGAGGTCAGACCCGTGTCTGTGGCAGGGGCATCCATTTTGTGGATCTGAGGCTCATTTTAAATCAACCGCGTTTCAGCAAAGTAACATGTCTTCTCCCTCTAGAAGGGTGGAATGCTATCCCCGTCGCCAGAACTGGCGAGGGGATAGTATTCCAATTCGTATGACACCTTACACGACATGTTTTGATAAAGCCAAACCAAAGTTGCTATATAACCGCGAGGATTATAATGCGCTTAAGAGTATATGGTATGGCATTATCCCGGATCAGCTTAGGGAGTTGTTCCCGACAGCTGCAGACAGGCTCAGCTCGTGCCAGAGCACCATCTCACATAAAACCACGCACTCTGCCTCCAGGATTGATGAGGCCTTCCATAGGAGTGGCTTACAGGCTATATATGTGTCCAGATATAGGTTTAGATATAGGTATACTATATCTAAGCAAGGGGTGATTACACCCACTTGCCCCAGCTGAGTGATCAGCCAGTTGTGTCAATTTAGATAGCCAGCCAGGGGTGGCAAAAGATATGCTGCAGCCCCTGGTAGGCCTTGGATGCACCTATGCCCTGGGCACCTATAGTGCTCTGTACAGGGGCTGATAAGGTGACCCAAGCCAATCTAGTTATGCACCTAGGGTACATGGAATCCATTTTACAGAGAGAGCAGATAGCCTGGGGCCCTGATTAGCAGGGAACCAGGCCAACTAAGTCGAAAACCAGCTAAACACAGGCAAAAAATCTGGGGTAACCATAGTCAGGTAGCCACCTTCCTACATAACCCCCCCCCAAACGAAAGGAGATAAGGCTATCCTTGGCCAGGTAAGCCTTTATTGCCTGAGTGGCCATATAAGGAAGTACCTGCACTAGCATGGGTACCCCCTGTCTCATGGTCCACTAAGCAGTCCCTCACCCTAGGGGTATTAGAGGGTCTCCACCATAGGGAATCACTACCTTGGGTGTGTTTATGCAAAGTTAAAGGCTGGTTTGGATATGGAGTATTGAAGTGAGGCTCCACTAATTTTGGGCTCAACTTCCTCCAATTATCTTCCACCATATGTGCCTTTCTTTCTTCAACTGAGTTGCACTGAGCTCTCAGGGTCAACCTCTGGCTCCCTAAAGCTGGAGGCTGGGTCCCTCTGTTTGGCTTGCTGGAGGGACAGTTCAGGTTTGGGCCCTTTGGGTCCCAGGTTTGGCTGTGCCCAACAGAATCCATCTGTGGGAGGTCCCTAACTGTTTTTAAGGGGGCTCCCTCAGGAGTTTTTAAAGTTTTCACCTTACTAGGCCTACTAGTTTTGGTGCCCCTAATCTGTTGATGGGGGTGCTTTATTTGACAGGGGGCCCTCTGGGTCTCACTGTCCTTCTTGTCCTCTGCAGCCCTGGGCTGACTAAGGCAAGGTAGAGAGGGGCAGGTTACCTGCTCCAGACTGGATCCCACCTGAGAAGGGTCCACTGCCATCAGAGGCTCTGTCAGGCCAGGCCTAACAACCTCTGGGGCAGTTCCTTCATCAGGGGTAAGATCAGTTCCCTGAGGAGGCTGATCCTGTCCTACTGTCTGGTGAGGGGGAGATTTCTCTTCCTCCTCCATGCTCTCAGTTTGGGTGGAGTGATCCATCATTTCAGGCTTCACAACACACATATCTGTTTGAGTTTGGGCTGTGGCCATCACAGCCCCACCAACCTTTTCAGGAGGAGACTCAGTTTGGGTTTCTGCTGTTATCATAACAGCTTTGCTATTCTGTTTTGGAAGAGCTTCTGGTAAAGATGGGGCAGAGAGTTGCTCAGCCCTACCAACCCTTTCAGGAAGGACATCTTGAATTGGGGCTATAGCCAGTACAGCCCCACTAACCTTTCCATTGGAATTTACCATTCTAGAATGGATTTCCTGTTCAACCTCAGCCCAGGCTGAGATTTCCAAATCATTACCAAGTAGACAGTCTACAGGCAAGTTTGGTGACACTGCCACTCTCTTTGGGCCAATGACACCTCCCCAGCTGAGACTTACTACTGCCATGGGATGATTTGTTTGGATGCCATCAATGTTTGTTACCTGGTATGTGGCACCAGGTAAAAGTTGCTTAGAGGGGACTATACAGTCAGCCACCATGGTGATGCTAGCCCCTGTGTCTCTAAAAGCTTCCACTTTCAAACCATTGATGATGGGTTCCTGTCTATATTTGCTCAAGGTATTTGGGCAAACAGAGAAGTTGGCAAACCCCATGCCAGTCTCATAGACAAGATTATTTGGGGATGGGGACCTGGATAGGCCAGGGTCCCCTTGGGCTCCAAAAGTAAACCCACCCAGATTCCTGGGTGTGCTCCCACTTCCTGGGGGATTACTGCTGACAGTAACAGGAGGTGTTGGAGCTGGCTTTGGAGGTATGTTTTCTTTATTGCCATTCTTGGGACAACAGCTGTCTGTTTTGTAATGCCCAACCTGTTTACAGGCATGGCAATAAGGCTTTTTCTCTGTTGAAGAAGTGTCTTGGGACCCACCCCCCTTCTTGGAGTTTTGGGGCCCTGGGGAAGTGTTTTCTTTACTTTTATCCCCACCCTTATCTTGAGGCTTGGTAGACTCCTTCTTCTGGTTATTGTCCTGATTCTTAGGCCTAATCCTGGTTCTGACCCACTTATCTGCCCTCTTTCCCAATTCTTGGGGAGAGGTCAAATCTGAGTCTACCAGGTGCTGGTGTAAGAGCTGGTTCTGACAATTACTAAGGATCTGCTCCCTCATAATCAAATTATACAATCCTGTGAAGTCATGTACTTTGCTGCCATTCAGCCAACCCTCCAGAGCCTTAGTTGCACAATCAACAAAATCAGTCCAGTCCTGAGTCTGTGTCTTCTGGGTATCTCTGAACTTTAACCTGTACTGTTCAGTGGTTAAGCCAAACCCATCTATCAGAACACTCTTCAGGACTTTGTAATTGCTGGCATCCTCATGTCTGACAGTGAGGAGCCTATCCCTCCCTTTCTCTGAAAAGGAGTACCATAAGATTGCTGCCCACTGTTCCTCAGGAACCTGCTGTACCATGCAGGCTCTCTCCAGAGCAGTCATCCATTTGTGGATGTCATCCCCTTCCTGATAGGGGGGCACAATCTTTGTCAGGTTTCTACTATCATAGGACCTGGGTTTCTCTTTAGGAATTTTGCTGCCACCAGTGGCATCTAAGCCACTTATTTTTTTTTCCCTTGCCAAGGTAAGTTTAGCTTGTTCCAAGGTAAGCTTAGCTTGAGCCAGGGCTACCTCTTCCCTCTCTATCTGGAGTTGGACAGCCCTCATTCTGGCCCTATGCTCTTTTCTCTGGGAGGGAGTCATCCCTCTCTGAGATTCTCTTGAGGCACTAGAAAGGTGAGAGTCCCTTGATAGAGATCTCTCCCTTCTATTACCTGGGAGAATTAGGTTATGAGATCTGGAGTGGTGCTGGCCCCCTCCATTCCCATGTAGGTCCAAGTTGGCCTGGTTAAGGCTGGCAACCTGTACCTGGTTTCCCTCCTGATCCTGATCTTCAGGCTCTTCTAAATCAGAGCCTTCCTCTTCCTCTTCCTCCTCCACTTCTTCTTCAGGAAGATCCTCATTCTCAGGGGAGTTTATCCCTTCACCTGAATCTAAGGGAGCCTGACTCACCTTATCTAGATCATCCTTTTCTAGGAGAGCTATTAGGGAAGGAATGGTAGGGCCTCTGCCCTTTTTTAGCCCCCTGGCTGTGCACAAGGCACTCAGGTCTTTGTGGCTAAGGTTGTCATATCTGGATGTTGTCCCTATAGGATCAACTTCTACAGGAGCAGAGCCTGAGGCTCTACCTGTATCAGACATGACTGCTAGTGAGGTGTAAGTGGTGCACTTACCTACACTAAGTGGTTTCCTACTGTACCTTGCTAGTGAGTTGTAGTCAGGGTGTGCTAATCCCTTTTTATCTACAACTACTAAGTTCAGTAGAACTTAATATGCTAAGCTTTTGATTTATATGTACCTAGAGGTACTTGATGTGATCTTTCAATTTGATAAAGATTGCAATGGTAAAACAAACAGCAAGCTCAAATCCGCACCGCTGCACACCAATGTGAGAAGTTGGCCTGATAGGTAGTGTTTCCAATTCTGGAACCACTGGTTATCAGTCCAAACAAACCCCAAAGATGTCAGGTTGTAAGTCAACCTTGTAGACAAGCTATCCTAGTGGTAGCATGGACTAAGCAGCCTTAAAGGCTTAACTTAAGAGGTCGTGTTAAGCGAGCTTGTTGTACCACATACAATCCTGTAATCAAATGAAAGGACACCACACAAGTATATATTATAAAAATATATGTATTTATTTCTAAATTACTCCCCAGTACTCTTTATGAGGAAAGGGGCACAAGCGTTAAATCAAAAGCACTGTTACACATATAAAGTTGCACGTTTATGGATGAGGGCGGGTGGCCACTCAGACCATATATCAAAAAAGTGGTATAAGTAACACTTATCGAACAATGATTAGGCCTAGGGCCTAGAGATTCGCTGGGAGCAGTCAGGACAAGCAATGAAGAAGTCGGGAGTAGCCCACAGGAGACGGGTGCAGCACGGAAAGTGCGGCGCGCACCAATGCACTGTCAATGGTGCGTAAAAGTCAATTAAAGTGAATAAAAAGATACTTCCGCTGAACCTAGGAACACAAAACTTTAGACACAGACCCTAGAGGTGTGTACCAGTGTAAAGACACCGGCGTTGCAAAGTTACCTCACCCACAGGCCGTGGGTGCACAGGGTCGAAGTGGCGTCGGGTTCTGTCACGCAGGTTCTGGGTGCTTGGAGCTGTTGCAGCTGCAGGCGCTGTGAAGCAGAAGTGTCCGGTGCGATCCAAGGGTGGATCGATGTAGAAAAGTACCTGAAAGCAGAGGGGACAGAGTCTGGGTCACTCAGCAGTGACCAGGGTGGAACCAGGACGGAACCAGGCAATGTCGGGCGCAATCAGGCGGTTGTCGATAGGCTTCTCTCCGCTGTCACGTGGGCTCTGGGGCATCTGCGACGTCCAGGAGCAGGTCACGATCTGTCCCACGTAGGCTCTCGCCGTCAGCACCGTCGGCTTGAAGATTGTAGCAAACAGCACTTGGCAAAAGCAATCCACGCGGAACCGGGAGATTGCTTATCACTCGAACCAGGAGGGTCAGAGTGGGTGCTCCTTTTTACAGGAGCTGGTGCAGATCTGGAGCAACCAGAAAAGCAAGTCGGATTTCAAAGTTCGTCGGCACAGGGGCCACAAGCCAGCTGGCAAGTGACCGGGCCAACGCGTCGAGCGCACACAAGCAGAAGGGCCCCACGCAGCACTCAGCGAGTGTGGAGGGGTGAGCTTTGGTGCAAGTGGAGCTCGGGGCTGGGGCTTCTCAAACCCCGGTGTACACCTTCGAGGGTCACTCGTGGGCCGCACGGTCAGCGTCTCGTGGCCTTTTCAAGATGGCGTGCCCCACGCTTCCGGTCGCCTCCACTGGTCTCAGCTCTGCAGGGACTGTGGATCGGGCAGGTAGAAGGCAGGCAAGCTTGATCTCGTCGATCTCTGTCGCTCGAGTTCCGGCGGGAACTGCAACAAAGCAAGGGTCGAGGGCTGGATGGTGCCTGTTTGCACAGGGTGGTCACTCCTTGACCACAAGGGAGATTCTTCAGTCTTCTCACGTCGTGTAGAAAGTCGAAGGGTCCAGATTTCGTTTCTTATGTTTCTTCAGGATGATCTGGGGTCCGTTGGGACTGCTCCCCCTCTTATTCGAATCTAGGGGGTTGGACATCCTGCTAGGTCCCCTCCTATGGGTGGGACCCAGGAAGGGGGTGGTTACACCCCTCTCCTTTGATCCTGGCCGCGCTGGGACAGGGGCTGGGAGGCCCCAGAACCGGTTTGGCCGGATCCTGCCAGGGGCAGCCTTGTGCTCCCCAGGCAGTGTCTGGTTTCATTGAAACCTCCCTACTCCAATCCACTATCTCCTGTCTGGGGTGGTTTGACACCGCCCTGTGACAGGAAACTCTTTGTCCAGGCCTCCTCTGCCGGGTTTCGGTCAGCAGCAGGAGGTCAGACCCGTGTCTGTGGCAGGGGCATCCATTTTGTGGATCTGAGGCTCATTTTAAATCAACCGCGTTTCAGCAAAGTAACATGTCTTCTCCCTCTAGAAGGGTGGAATGCTATCCCCGTCGCCAGAACTGGCGAGGGGATAGTATTCCAATTCGTATGACACCTTACACGACATGTTTTGATAAAGCCAAACCAAAGTTGCTATATAACCGCGAGGATTATAATGCGCTTAAGAGTATATGGTATGGCATTATCCCGGATCAGCTTAGGGAGTTGTTCCCGACAGCTGCAGACAGGCTCAGCTCGTGCCAGAGCACCATCTCACATAAAACCACGCACTCTGCCTCCAGGATTGATGAGGCCTTCCATAGGAGTGGCTTACAGGCTATATATGTGTCCAGATATAGGTTTAGATATAGGTATACTATATCTAAGCAAGGGGTGATTACACCCACTTGCCCCAGCTGAGTGATCAGCCAGTTGTGTCAATTTAGATAGCCAGCCAGGGGTGGCAAAAGATATGCTGCAGCCCCTGGTAGGCCTTGGATGCACCTATGCCCTGGGCACCTATAGTGCTCTGTACAGGGGCTGATAAGGTGACCCAAGCCAATCTAGTTATGCACCTAGGGTACATGGAATCCATTTTACAGAGAGAGCAGATAGCCTGGGGCCCTGATTAGCAGGGAACCAGGCCAACTAAGTCGAAAACCAGCTAAACACAGGCAAAAAATCTGGGGTAACCATAGTCAGGTAGCCACCTTCCTACACTGAGCCTGAAAAGCAATTCCAACCCCACTTACAAGTAAAACTAGCTAAAATGTGCCTGGCTTCTCTTCACTGAAAAGCTCATTCTGAGTACATTTTTAGCATACGTTTGCTCCTGCCGGGTCAGCTGAGCAGCGAATTTCTATTTAACCACCTGCTTTCATGAGAGACCTCAGGGATGCATGTTTTGAGCCCAGCACTGAGCCTGAAAAACGTTTCCAACGCCACTTACAAGTAAAACTAGCTAAAATGTGCCTGGCTTCTCTTCACTGAAAAGCTCATTCTGAGTACATTTTTAGCATACGTTTGCTCCTGCCGGGTCAGCTGAGAAGCGAATTTCTATTTAACCACCTGCTATCATGAGAGACCTCAGGGCTGCATGTTTTGAGACCAGTATTGATCCTGAAAAGCGTTTCCAACCCCACTTACAAGTAAAACTAGCTAAAATGTGCCTGGCTGCTATTCACTGAAAAGCTCATTCTGTGTACATTTTTGGCATACGTTTGCTCCTACCGGGTCAGCTGAGCAGCGAATTTCTATTTAACCACCTGCTTTCATGAGAGACCTCAGGGCTGCATGTTTTGAGCCCAGTACTGATCCTGAAAAGCGTTTCCAACCCCACTTACAAGTAAAACTAGCTAAAATGTGCCTGGCTGCTATTCACTGAAAAGCTCATTCTGTGTACATTTTTGGCATACGTTTGCTCCTACCGGGTCAGCTGAGCAGCGAATTTCTATTTAACCACCTGCCTTCATGAGAGACCTCAGGGCTGCATGTTTTGAGCCCAGTACTGAGCCTGAAAAGCATTTCCAACCCCACTTACAAGTAAAACTAGCTAAAATGTGCCTGGCTGCTATTCACTAAAAAGCTCATTCTGTGTACATTTTTGGCATACGTTTGCTCCTACCGGGCCAGCTGAGCAGCGAATTTCTATTTAACCACTTGCTTTCATGAGAGACCTCAGGGCTGCATGTTTTGAGCCCAGTACTGAGCCTGAAAAGCATTTCCAACACCACTTACAAGTAAAACTAGCTAAAATGTGCCTGGCTTCTCTTCACTGAAAAGCTCATTCTGAGTACATTTTTAGCATACGTTTGCTCCTGCCGGGTCAGCTGAGCAGCGAATTTCTATTTAACCACCTGCTATCATGTGAGACCTCAGGGCTGCATGTTTTGAGCCCAGTACTGATCCTGTTGCGTGCTTATCTAGGTTCCTGATCGATACTGTGACCTTATGCCCCTATTCGGCTATAAAGCCCTTTATTCCCTATATTGGCATAACCGTTCAAGTGCGATTTTCTGTAAAGTCATCTCTGGCCTCACACGAGCAGAGCCACATTCCAGCATGACTCTCTGCTACTTCCTTTGCGACCAATTAGTGCAATGACAGAGCAGCAGTCACTATCTGATATTCCTAGATAACACTCCGAGTTCTTCAACAAGATAAAAACTTAGCAAACCTGGAAATCCCCGCTTGCTATGTTTTGATTAGTAATGGAACTCTAATGAGCAACTGATAACTGTCACTTCCTAGTGACATCTTTAATTGACGTCTTATGTCCAGCAAACTTGCGTCAAACCCGGCACCTGTCAGGTATAAATATTACCAACGTTGCCTTAAGCAATGCGAAGCTGTGAGCTGTTAGCTGTGAGCTACTGTTGCTGATGCCAGCTGCCTGCATGACCCCGTGTTGGTAAAAACTAGCACTCTGTCGCTGCAGCCTGCTATCCTGTGGTGGTGAAGCTGCTGATTACCATTATCGCCGCTACAGCGCGAACTGTGGTTCAGTACGCTTGAGGAGCCGTGCAGCCGTCCTCTGCGAAGACATCCAGCCCAGCTGCCCGCGGACGCTGTCACCCCTCCTTCCTCGACGCGCTGAAGAGAGCCGCTGCATTTCTCGTGCAGAGAAATCCAGTCCCGGCGCTTCCGGTTTACCCTCGCGGGTGACTGGGATATCGAGAGAGACCCCTGAAGGAGATACCAATCCTCCATCATTCTATTCAGAGGTATGGTGTTGACTAAACCCTTAGACGAGAATTCTTGAAACAAACCTTGGCAAAACCAACTCAACTTAAGCTACTTACTTACTCCCCCTTCTCACGTGTTAGGCTTAGGTCAGGCACACTGGGATAGGCTTAGTTAGAAGCACCAGTTGAGTATGTTAGCCTAATGTATATATGACTGTATATATGTTTTATTACTTTTAAACCATTGTATGGCTAAGAAACCAGATCAGTGCTTTTACAGTTCTATTTCGCAATCCTTATCTTACTGTACGTACTTTTTATAATAACAGTTATTGCAATTGTGGCAATACATTTCTCTTGTACGAGAAGAAAGACTGTTCAATAAATGTTAACCCTTTATTGATACACGCCCGTCTCTCTATTCTCTACATCTCGTGAAAGTAAACTGCACTAGACTGACTGAGTGAAATCTGTGTCTATTGTTTCACACGACCCTAGAGATCGACTCTTGATCTGAGGAGCAAAGTTGTCATGTTGCACGGTTGTTGGAAAACTGAATCCCTTCTTGTCTGTGCCAGGGAAGCTGATCACTTCCTATGCAGAGAAGAAAGTTTCCAGTGACCTCTGAGCTAGTTGGTAACACAACCCAATTAAGTTTAGCATAGTCAGTGGAGGCCTGGAATATCCGCAGTTCCACGTCGATACTACTGTTTATGTTATTCCAATGCGCAGGGCCTAGTGGGAAACTAGGAACTACACTACATGGCGCCCAAACGTTTGGTAAGGCGATAAACTAACGCAAGACTTGTAGAGTAACTCAGTCGTGCATATTTCACACCCCTTTCTCCCGTAAATACTCCAATAGACGTCTGGAGTGGGTGAAAGGTTAAAATCCGCCCGACCTTAGTAGGAAGAGATTCCTATGTAAAGCTCTGGTTTATTCAACGTTGAAGGATACAGTGTTCCAAAATATTGTGCATCTAATCTTTGTCTCCTTGGAGACCTACTCTGCAAAAACTGCATTTATACAATGTCAGTAGAAAACAACGGCACCACTGGGGCCGCAGCAGATGCGACTCAGCAAGGTCCCGAATACACAGACCCGGATGCTATTATCATCCCGGTCCAGTTAAGAAGATCTATAACTTTAAAACTTATAGAAAACGGACTGACACCTCAAGGTGGTACAGTAATTTTCGTGATAGAGGCTCACGAGTATCGGCAGACAGAGGTTTCTATTCATGGATAAACTTTCCAGCGGTAAACGCTATAACACAAGAGTTTCACTATTACAAAATAGAGAAACCTCCGGAAGAGTACGCTCCTTTCGAGGAGATTGAAATTCCTCTTAAATTTCAAGAGTACCTGCTCTGGTTTAATGGCGCCCTAAAACACAATGATCACATAACCAGGCTCGGTCCACTAGGTAGACCAGGAGCCACGTGGCCGGTTCTAGCCAGCTACACACCACATCCTGACATTAAAAAAATGTCTAAGGAAGAGCTGTTAGCACAGCTAAACACATTAATAAAAATACATAGGCAATTAGTCCAATATGTAATACGGACTGCAACAGTCCAGCCAGCTGTTAATACACCACAGCTGACCCCTCATCAGGGGAACACAAATAAAATTACACCACAGAACATACAGTCATGTCTTGGTAAAACACCCATAAAACGGGAACAAATTCCTTACTGGTTAGCCCAGAAAATCACTCAAATAGAGGCAGTATTTCCTGATACTACCCCTATTGAGAAACACAGAATCTTGACCATCTGCCTTCCTATGGGAATCGCACCACATGTGGAGGACTGTGACACTTGGGGTACAGTCTTTGCTTCCATTTACACAAAAACACACGGTGTTCCGTCTATGGCGGTAATACCAGAAGTGCTAAAACAGATTCAAAATGAATTTGGTCCAGAGCCCGCTTTAAATCTAGGTATGAAATTACTGAAAGATTTCAAGCAGGTCACGGCTATATTATTAGCCAACATAAAGGGAGAAGCAGCATCTGTGGCGATTCGCCAGAAGTTGAGGGAAACAGATATAAAAGATCCTGTTGAGCTTGCAAAAATCATAGAAAAATGCTATGAAGAATTAGGTAGAGACAGCTTGGGTGGAAAACCAGTTAAGCCCCAACTGCTCGAAAATCCTGAAAAATTATTTATTAAAAATAATTTAAACACTCCTAAAAAGAACTGGGATGGAAATAAACAATCCACTCCCAAGGAAAAAGTTTTCCAGTCCAGAGGAAGGTCTCCTCGACGGAGGGAAAGAACTCCGACTCGAGAACGCCAGTCTCCCCAACGGGAGCCCTCTGAGAAAAGATATAACCTTAGAAATAGGGATAATATAAAAAAACCTGATAGATATAAAAGTATTGATACACGTCCCTCTCGATCTTTTCCACAGAATTCGGAAAGAAGAGGACGGTCAGACCCAGGAGAGCACACCAAGTCCAAAGACAAGGAACCTGCTCAAAATAAGAAATCTCAATTTCCTAAAAAGAAGGTAGCCAGTATTAGAGTAATCAACCATGCCGAGAATACTGAGGACACAGTTGAAAAACGGGGAGTGGGCATTGACAATGTTGGACAGTGCAGCAGAAATCAGTATAGCGCGCAAGAACTTGATGAGTCATCTGGAGACAGTGGACACGAATGAATACATTCAGGTTGAAACTGCCGACGCCAGACTTAGCGAGCCCCATAAAATATACGAAATAACATTGCGTATAGAGGGTGATAAGACTAGGAAAATTAAGGGTCTGTTTTGGGATAAGCTCTCAAAAGGCTATGATATTCTGTTAGCTGAAAAAGATTGGCCCCCGGAGTTTGTCAGGGAGTGCCCTCATGGCGAAGAAGTGATTATGCCTGCCTTCTCGAATCACATTCCGATTCATAAAAAATACACATATGCAAGGAAATGGGCAGTGGCCCAGGCACCTGCATTATATAAAAATCATGTAGGATGGGATGAGGATTCACCGAATCACAAAATCCAATTAAAAAATGAACCAACTGCCCAACAGCAGTATCCCATAAAGCAAGAAGCTAAAAAACAAGTCAGGGAGATCTTAGATCAACTTGAGTACCAGGGGGTGATTGAAACATGCACCTCTCAAATGAACAATCCTTTGTTTCCTGTCTCCAAGCCAGACAATTCATATCGTCTAGTTTTGGACTACAGACATCTTAATACATGTTGCAAAACCTTTGCAGTACAAAACTCGCATAGTGCAGCCCTAATGAATAATATAGTTAGGAAAAAATATAAAACGACGTTAGACATTTCTAATGGTTTCTTTTGTCAAAACATTGCACCAGAAAGCAGATATTTGACCGCTTTCTCCGCATTTGGGTCACAGAAAAAATTCTGTCGACTCCCACAGGGGTTCAAGAACAGCCCAGGACTATTCTCAGCTAGGGTAACAGAGTTACTACAAATCTATGATGATGAAGCATTATCTTATGTAGATGATATTTATCTCACAGACGACGACTTGGATACTCACTTGAAAAGAGTGAACACCATAATACTTGGGTTCGCAGCAGAGGGTTACAAATTCAACTTTAAAAAGTCCCGAATTGCCCATCTGACAGTACTATTTTTAGGGTACGAATTATCAAGTGAAGGGAAAAGCCTAGCGGACAACTTCTTAGAGAAGTGCGCTGTACTCCAAGCTCCAAAAACGCTGAAGAATTTACAATCAATACTAGGTTTTCTGAATTTCGGAAGAACTTACATCCTGAATTACGCAGAGAGGGTTAAACCTCTCTACGAACTAATAAAACCTGATTTAAAACAAATCAATTGGACTCAAAAACACACAGAAATTTTGAGATCACTGCAAACAGACATGTTAGCAAAAACAAAATTAGATACACGTGACAACACACGTGATCTTGTAATCCGAGTCATCCCAGGGAGATGCGGATTCACATACCTAACCTCTAATGAGGGAGAAAAGGTACCAATAGCTTACAAATCACATTTGTACACAAAGGCTGAAATAAAATTCAGTTCAACGGAGAAAATTCTAACTGCGGTTCAGACTGCTGTAGCGAAAGAAAGGCCCCTAGCACAAGGTAAACGAATAATAATCGTAACACCCATACCGGCTTTAGAAGCGGTAACTAAAGCAAGCATTCCTAATGCTAAAGCTTTGCATCCGAGATGGATTCAGTGGGTTAATTCTCTTGCTGCAACAGACGTAGTTTACGAATTTGATCCTAACTTAAAAACACAGGAATTTTTACAATATGAATACGAATGTCCTCTGCCAATTGAAATCCTGCCTCTCGAAGAATACGGAAGTATTATATATACTGACGGATCAGCACAACCCGCAGTTGGGGGTAAGCAAGCTTACAGTGCTGCGTGCGCGATTGTTAAAGGTCGCTGGCACAAAGGAAAATTTAGACCATTGGTCACTAAAACACAATCTCTAGGAGATTGCTCGGCTCAACGAGCTGAATTAGTAGCATTTAAGATGGCGCTAGAAAATACCGATCGCGAATTCCCCACACTAATAGTGTGCGATTCTTTTTATTGCGTACAATCTTATAATGAATACTTGCAGAATTGGGTGGAAAATGGTTTCAAAGATGCAAAAGGTGGCACAATAAAGCATAAAATGCTTTGGGAACAGGTAGTTCTTTTACAGAAAGAACTACAAAAGACTCACGTGATACATACACTGAGTCATCAACGTGATGGCGTTCACGTTGCAGGGAATTCATTGGCTGATGAAGCCGCGAAGGCAGCTGTGCAAACGGCTTCCGTAGCTGCGATAACTCGGTCACAAACAAAAATAGACAGCGAAATTCTACAAGCTGTCAGTACGTCAGTAAAAAATGATAAGAAAACACTCCCAAAAGGCTTTCCTAAAAAGTACTTGTACTTAACGGATACAAATAATGTTCCTTTTGCTCGAATCCCTGGAGTGGGGGATAGAGTAATTCCAAACAGGGAACACAGACTAGGACTAATAAAAGCGGCACACGAAGGGCTTGCTTCTGCACACGCTGGCGTTTCCGCAACAGTATCACTATTAAAACAGAGATATTGGTGGCCTCGCTTGAGAATACAAACTAAAAAGTATGTATTAGAATGCGACATATGTCAAAGGATAAAAGTATCAACAGTGAAACGACCAGCGCAGACACCCCTTCTCATCTCGGATAAACCATTTGCATGCGTTTACCTGGACCACTGTGGTCCCCTACAAAGGGACGGCAACTATAGATATATCATGGTAGCAGTGGATTCCTGTACAAGGTTCATATGGATGTGGCCCCAGCGCTCGGCTGACGCTAGAACGGTTATAAAAGATTTGCGAGTCTTTATCGGCACATACGCAATTACCACGTTCCATTCTGACCAGGGTCCTGCTTTCAGCTCTCGAGCCTATAAGGAGGCCATGGCCAGCATGGGAATTGGGTTGCGGTATTCTTGTCCGTCGCATCCCGAAGGGAATAGTGTGGTAGAAAGAAAAAACCGTGACATAAAGCAATCTATAACAGCGAAGGTATTAGGTTCAGGCGCAGGGTGGGTCAAACATTTAATAAGTGTCCAGACTAGTCTTAACAATATGCCAAGAAATTCTCTAAAAGGTTTCAGCCCATACGAACTATTGTTCGGAATTAGAATGAACGTTCAGGACCTCGATAGTCAGATGTCAGTGGTACAAGAAGAAACAAAGCACTTTGATGTAAAAGACCGTTTGGCTGTTTTACAGGAACTGAATGAAACAAGAAAATCATTAAGCAACATAAAGTTAAAGCAACAGCCAAGTACCACTGACGAGGCACCACCCGCAACAGCCCCAGCAAGGCCTGTCTGGATTCCAAAGATTGGGGATCTAGTCAGAGAAAAGATCGCGGTTAAGAAGGAATTTGGGCCTTCTTACAGAAAAGCAGTACCTGTCTTAGCAGTCACCGGAACAAGATCAGTTGTGCTACCGCCCCTTGCTGGTAAAAAGGAGAACAGAGTCGTGTCTATCGATCTGGTAAAACCACAAGCATGTGGCCTATAATCAACAGTAGGCCCAGTGGACTCCCAAGAAACAACAGAATACCCAAACTTGCAACAATCCAAGAGGTTCAAACTGAAAGACTCATCACATTTGATCAGCCTGCAGTGCACAATGAAGGACTATGCAATAATGCCATGGAACTCGTGCCTCTTGAAACACAGATTGAAACAGTTCGTCAAGAAACAACACCAGTCTACACTAATGTGGCATCAGAAAGTGCTACCGAGAGACAGATTGAAAGAACAATCCCATCAATTGACAGAACTGCCTCTGGTTATTTCATCAACTTCGACAACTTCTCTGAAGATTTAAATGATCCCGAAGTGATGCCAGAAACAAAAAAGTCTTTTAAAGAAAAAGCAACAGAACTCTTTCATCAACTGAAGGAAATCTACCTTGTTTCCCCTTGGCTAGAGTTCTGGTTTGGTCTAGGTGTATTTTTCCTCCTGCTTTGGCTCATCATGGTACTGTGTTTGGGAAAATTCATTGAAGGAAAATATATTACAATGGACACAGCAAGTCAGAACATCAACCTAGTCCTGAAACCACACAGATCATCCCACGTGAAGAAAAGAGAACTATCAACAGTAAATGTCACAGCAATTCCAATACCTGGTGGGGTAGTATGGGAGAAAACAGACTATGAGATCTATGGTCCGGTCGAAATCCTGAAGTATCCTCATCAACTAAAGGTTTCCTTAAGTGACTTTGTGACACCAAGTACATTCTCTGATGATTGGGACTTTAACAGTATTAATGACATGATGTCTGATTTAGTAATGTCAGCTAGATTCACAGATCATGATTATTTACAAGGTTCATCTAGTTATGAGCAGTTATTCTGTTACACCCACTATGGGGATCATTACTTGCATAAATCTGCACAGCCTAGAAATGTTTTTATGTATAATCAATGGGAACATTGTGCTACACCACCTAAAAGCAGTTCTAAAGCATTTTTTGAGAAATTCAAATACTTCTCAGGGTTTAACACCAGTGATGCAGAAACGTTTTATTATAAACTGTTAGATAAAACAGGAATGAAAACAATGCTGACAAATTCTAAATTGATCTATTCAGAAGCATTTTATGACAAAATGATGACATTTGGTTTTGATTATTGGAAAAATAATATTGAAACGAAAACAATTTGGGGTACAAAAGATTGGCAGGTGCAAGGCTTAGAAGCACTGTTTAGAACCTGCATGATACCAGAACAAATGTTATTTTTAAATGACACTGTACACCAAACATCTTGTCTTGGCCTAGCTAAGAACAAAGACCTTAAAACACCGTCTATTCCAAAGCCAATACCAGAAAATGCAACAGCTGATATTGAGTTAGACGTGTCACACATTTTACATTTCAACAGAACACATCCTGATTGGAAAAAATGGTTAATCTGGCCTACAGACACAAATAGCTGTCAAGATAGGTTCCTGAATAAAACACAGGGGTTAAAAATGACCAGATTAGACTCAAGATATTCCCAGAGACAACATCCAGGAATAATAACCACATACAGTGTAGGGAAACTCTGCCTAGAATGGCTAACTACATCCACACTGGCTGAAATTAAGCAACACTTGTCTTTATTAAAAGATGGTGCTGATTTGCGCGATTTCATTCTTGGACCACGCAAACAGCGTCAAAAGCGTTTCATAGCGACCAGCATCTATGCTGCTTACAACGAGGCTTGGAAAGTAAAGCAAATTGAAACTGCTGAAAAAATACGAGAAATTGATCGTATTAATTTGGAGAAATTACTTTCTGTAGTAGACAATGGGTTAATGACTCTGTCTTCCAGAATATATTCTTTGGACAATATTGTATCCTCTGCCTTTGATGTGATAGACAGAGATTTGCTAATGTTACAACATATCCAGTCTCAATTACGCTCTATTATAGAATTAGGCTGGACGCTGCAAAATCTACGTTCAGGCTATGTGCCTTGGCGTTTAATCAACACAACGTCATTATTTTCCATTTTTAACCTTACTGATAAACAGATCAGTTTGGCACAGAAAGGAGCAGACTATACAATCTTGAGCATCGAGAAACTCGAGAGATTACCATTGACAATGTCAGAGAGCCCTGTCATTGAATGGATAATACACGGAATTATCACAATTCCGATAACAACTTTCCGATTTCATAAATGCCTTGAGTACATCCCTGCTGGCCAGTATGAACAATTGGGTAAGGGATATATTAAATCCGAATGGAAATTACCATACACTCATTCTTGCTATAGTGACAGCGACAAAAATGTATTTCTTAGTGGTGACAACTGTAAACACTCACTAAGCGGTATACTTTTGTGTCAGGGTATTAATTTACACGGAGCATGTGATGGAAATTCAAACAACCTTTCATGCCACCAGCTAGTCACACCTGCAACTCAGATAGAGCCCTTCTTTATGCAACTCACGAACGGGAGTTACATTCTTAGAACGGATCACAGGTGCTGTGGCCTCGCGCCAGGGAAAAGCTATCTAGTACAAGTTACGTCCATGGTCAAATGTTGCATGCAAGCATTGTTTCCGAGCGGGCCTCCAGACATAGTGACTCCCCTCTGGCCTCGTCTGAATCTCTATTCTATACGAATTGATACATTAAGCAAAATGAAATCTGTACTTTTACAGACAACAGTGCCTATAACGTCATCTAAAGAGACGTATGATCTTCTAGTCGCAAGGACGGCTACTGAGGTCCATGACCTTTTATCAACAAATTGCCCCGTGCATTTCGTAGAAATGTTTAGCCAACTCCTTAACATGTCTAGTGCTACAAGCATCCCAGGCATATTTAAGACAGTCTTTACGGGACTGCTAACACCCTTCCAGGCAATTTTGGGAATCTTTCCTAATTTTGTGCACTCCATTTTTGGTGGTATTCCACTATTTTTGGGACTCATCGCAGGGATTCTATTTTTGACCATCCTGCTACGTTATGGCAAGCCTCGGCTCAGACATAGCTCCCATGGGAATGGAAGAGACAATCCTAGCAATGCGCTACAGGGACAGGATAACTAACGTCCTCGGATTGGCCAGGCTGAGAGATCTAAACATGACCTGGTTCCTTTCATTCAGACCAATATGGCAAAATTGCATTTTACCTGTGCTACGGTGTATGCTTTGCGGCGAGGAATGCGTGTTGGACATCTGTCTTTCACTTCCATCAGCAGTACCAATGGACGTCGATACTTTGCTAAGTCCAATAACGGCTCACGCATTGTGTTGTCCCCAGCGGCTACCAATCCTGATGACGGCATTCGTGGAGACTCCTGTACTACAGCCAAGTGGTAACAGTGGAGCGAGTGACAAAAGCAACATCATCCAGGTACAACGTTCTGTGAGCATTGCTGGTCCTGCCTTCGATGACAGCAATCATTCTCACACCTGCCAAGTTACAGCGCTATCTAATTTGGTTGAACTATCACCTGATTTTGTAGACCAATTCTTTGCGAGCCTGTCTGATACGATGTTCTCACCCATAGAGAAACAATAACTTTTGAGAAGCTTTCCGACACACAGTGTTCCCATGAACTCTGAATTCGGCCTTCAGTTTTGATCAACAATAAACTGCCAGGAGCTTTGGAAGTCTATTTTTTTGAATTGGACATTTTTAATAATTCACCTTTTTTGGCACGAACAATTCTTTGCTTAACGTAAAAACTATTCTTAGAGAACAGAAGCTTCACACTTCTATTTCTAAGCACATCTAGAGACATAACAACATAACACCAGCCTCTAGCACACATGTTATTACAATGCATTTTTATGTGATGATTTATCTCGCATTTCTTCTGTCAGAGATACTTCATGTGTAATTCTTTTTGCATAATCGTTCATTGATTTCATATGCAATACCTTTTGAATGATTACTATGCTTTAAAAAACGTACAGTACCTAAATTCCATGTATTGCAAGTACGCCTATTTCGAATGCATTTATGTATTTTGGGGTGGGCAATGTTACACATACATCTAAATGCTTAGTTTTAGTAATTTTGATGGACATGTATACGTGGAGTGGGTGTTGCGTGCTTATCTAGGTTCCTGATCGATACTGTGACCTTATGCCCCTATTCGGCTATAAAGCCCTTTATTCCCTATATTGGCATAACCGTTCAAGTGCGATTTTCTGTAAAGTCATCTCTGGCCTCACACGAGCAGAGCCACATTCCAGCATGACTCTCTGCTACTTCCTTTGCGACCAATTAGTGCAATGACAGAGCAGCAGTCACTATCTGATATTCCTAGATAACACTCTGAGTTCTTCAACAAGATAAAAACTTAGCAAACCTGGAAATCCCCGCTTGCTATGTTTTGATTTAGTAATGGAACTCTAATGAGCAACTGATAACTGTCACTTCCTAGTGACATCTTTAATTGACGTCTTATGTCCAGCAAACTTGCGTCAAACCCGGCACCTGTCAGGTATAAATATTACCAACGTTGCCTTAAGCAATGCGAAGCTGTGAGCTGTTAGCTGTGAGCTACTGTTGCTGATGCCAGCTGCCTGCATGACCCCGTGTTGGTAAAAACTAGCACTCTGTCGCTGCAGCCTGCTATCCTGTGGTGGTGAAGCTGCTGATTACCATTATCGCCGCTACAGCGCGAACTGTGGTTCAGTACGCTTGAGGAGCCGTGCAGCCGTCCTCTGCGAAGACATCCAGCCCAGCTGCCCGCGGACGCTGTCACCCCTCCTTCCTCGACGCGCTGAAGAGAGCCGCTGCATTTCTCGTGCAGAGAAATCCAGTCCTGGCGCTTCCGGTTTACCCTCGCGGGTGACTGGGATATCGAGAGAGACCCCTGAAGGAGATACCAATCCTCCATCATTCTAGTCAGAGGTATGGTGTTGACTAAACCCTTAGACGAGAATTCTTGAAACAAACCTTGGCAAAACCAACTTAACTTAAGCTACTTACTTACTCCCCCTTCTCACGTGTTAGGCTTAGGTCAGGCACACTGGGGTAGGCTTAGTTAGAAGCACCAGTTGAGTATGTTAGCCTAATGTATATATGACTGTATATATGTTTTATTACTTTTAAACCATTGTATGGCTAAGAAACCAGATCAATGCTTTTACAGTTCTATTCCGCAATCCTTATCTTACTGTACGTACTTTTTATAATAACAGTTATTGCAATTGTGGCAATACATTTCTCTTGTACGAGAAGAAAGACTGTTCAATAAATGTTAACCCTTTATTGATACACGCCCGTCTCTCTATTCTCTACATCTCGTGAAAGTAAACTGCACTAGACTGACTGAGTGAAATCTGTGTCTATTGTTTCACATGACCCTAGAGATCGACTCTTGATCTGAGGAGCAAAGTTGTCATGTTGCACGGTTGTTGGAAAACTGAATCCCTTCTTGTCTGTGCCAGGGAAGCTGATCACTTCCTATGCAGAGAAGAAAGTTTCCAGTGACCTCTGAGCTAGTTGGTAACACAACCCAATTAAGTTTAGCATAGTCAGTGGAGGCCTGGAATATCCGCAGTTCCACGTCGATACTACTGTTTATGTTATTCCAATGCGCAGGGCCTAGTGGGAAACTAGGAACTACACTACAATCCTGAAAAGCGTTTCCAACCCCACTTACAAGTAAAACTAGCTAAAATGTGCCTGGCTGCTATTCACTGAAAAGCTCATTCTGTGTACATTTTTGGCATACGTTTGCTCCTACCGGGTCAGCTGAGCAGCGAATTTCTATTTAACCACCTGCTATCATGAGAGACCTCAGGGCTGCATGTTTTGAGCCCAGTACTGATCCTGAAAAGCGTTTCCAACCCCACTTACAAGTAAAACTAGCTAAAATGTGCCTGGCTGCTATCACTGAAAAGCTCATTCTCTGTACATTTTTGGCATACGTTTGCTCCTGCCGGGTCAGCTGAGCAGCGAATTTCTATTTAACCACCTGCTTTCATGAGAGACCTCAGGGATGCATGTTTTGAGCCCAGCACTGAGCCTGAAAAACGTTTCCAACGCCACTTACAAGTAAAACTAGCTAAAATGTGCCTGGCTTCTCTTCACTGAAAAGCTCATTCTGAGTACATTTTTAGCATACGTTTGCTCCTGCCGGGTCAGCTGAGAAGCGAATTTCTATTTAACCACCTGCTATCATGAGAGACCTCAGGGCTGCATGTTTTGAGCCCAGTACTGATCCTGAAAAGCGTTTCCAACCCCACTTACAAGTAAAACTAGCTAAAATGTGCCTGGCTTCTCTTCACTGAAAAGCTCATTCTGAGTACATTTTTAGCATACGTTTGCTCCTGCCGGGTCAGCTGAGCAGCGAATTTCTATTTAACCACCTGCTTTCATGAGAGACCTCAGGGCTGCATGTTTTGAGCCCAGTACTGAGCCTGAAAAGCGTTTCCAACCCCACTTACAAGTAAAACTAGCTAAAATGTGCCTGGCTTCTCTTCACTGAAAAGCTCATTCTGAGTACATTTTTAGCATACGTTTGCTCCTGCTGGGTCAGCTGAGCAGCGAATTTCTATTTAACCACCTGCTATCATGAGAGACCTCAGGGCTGCATGTTTTGAGCCCAGTATTGATCCTGAAAAGCGTTTCCAACCCCACTTACAAGTAAAACTAGCTAAAATGTGCCTGGCTGCTATTCACTGAAAAGCTAATTCTGTGTACATTTTTGGCATACGTTTGCTCCTACCGGGTCAGCTGAGCAGCGAATTTCTATTTAACCACCTGCTTTCATGAGAGACCTCAGGGCTGCATGTTTTGAGCCCAGTACTGAGCCTGAAAAGCATTTCCAACCCCACTTACAAGTAAAACTAGCTAAAATGTGCCTGGCTTCTCTTCACTGAAAAGCTCATTCTGAGTACATTTTTAGCATACGTTTGCTCCTGCCGGGTCAGCTGAGCAGCGAATTTCTATTTAACCACCTGCTATCATGAGAGACCTCAGGGCTGCATGTTTTGAGCCCAGTACTGATCCTGAAAAGCGTTTTCAACCCCACTTACAAGTAAAACTAGCTAAAATGTGCCTGGCTTCTCTTCACTGAAAAGCTCATTCTGAGTACAATTTTAGCATACGTTTGCTCCTGCTGGGTCAGCTGAGCAGCGAATTTCTATTTAACCACCTGCTATCATGAGAGACCTCAGGGCTGCATGTTTTGAGCCCAGTACTGATCCTGAAAAGCGTTTCCAACCCCACTTACAAGTAAAACTAGCTAAAATGTGCCTGGCTGCTATTCACTGAAAAGCTCATTCTGTGTACATTTTTGGCATACCTTTGCTCCTACCGGGTCAGCTGAGCAGCGAATTTCTATTTAAGCACCTGCTTTCATGAGAGACCTCAGGGCTGCATGTTTTGAGCCCAGTACTGAGCCTGAAAAGCATTTCCAACCCCACTTACAAGTAAAACTAGCAAAAATGTGCCTGGCTTCTCTTCACTGAAAAGCTCATTCTGAGTACATTTTTAGCATACATTTGCTCCTGCCGGGTCAGCTGAGCAGCGAATTTCTATTTAACCACCTGCTATCATGAGAGACCGCAGGGCTGCATGTTTTGAGCCCAGTACTGATCCTGAAACGCGTTTCCAACCCCACTTACAAGTAAAACTAGCTAAAATGTGCCTGGCTGCTATCACTGAAAAGCTCATTCTCTGTACATTTTTGGCATACGTTTGCTCCTACCGGGTCAGCTGAGCAGCGAATTTCTATTTGACCACCTGCTTTCATGAGAGACCTCAGAGCTGCATGTTTTGAGCCCAGTACTGAGCATGAAAAGCATTTCCAACCCCACTTACAAGTAAAACTAGCTAAAATGTGCCTGGCTTTTCTTCACTGAAAAGCTCATTCTGAGTACATTTTTAGCATACGTTTGCTCCTGCCGGGTCAGCTGAGCAGCGAATTTCTATTTAACCACCTGCTTTCATGAGAGACCTCAGGGATGCATGTTTTGAGCCCAGCACTGACCCTGAAAAACGTTTCCAACGCCACTTACAAGTAAAACTAGCTAAAATGTGCCTGGCTTCTCTTCACTGAAAAGCTCATTCTGAGTACATTTTTAGCATATGTTTGCTCCTGCCGGGTCAGCTGAGAAGCGAATTTCTATTTAACCACCTGCTATCATGAGAGACCTCAGGGCTGCATGTTTTGAGCCCAGTACTGATCCTGAAAAGCGTTTCCAACCCCACTTACAAGTAAAACTAGCTAAAATGTGCCTGGCTTCTCTTCACTGAAAAGCTCATTCTGAGTACATTTTTAGCATACGTTTGCTCCTGCCGGGTCAGCTGAGCAGCGAATTTCTATTTAACCACCTGCTTTCATGAGAGACCTCAGGGCTGCATGTTTTGAGCCCAGTACTGAGCCTGAAAAGCGTTTCCAACCCCACTTACAAGTAAAACTAGCTAAAATGTGCCTGGCTTCTCTTCACTGAAAAGCTCATTCTTAGTACATTTTTAGCATACGTTTGCTCCTGCTGGGTCAGCTGAGCAGCGAATTTCTATTTAACCACCTGCTATCATGAGAGACCTCAGGGCTGCATGTTTTGAGCCCAGTATTGATCCTGAAAAGCGTTTCCAACCCCACTTACAAGTAAAACTAGCTAAATTGTGCCTGGCTGCTATTCACTGAAAAGCTCATTCTGTGTACATTTTTGGCATACGTTTGCTCCTACCGGGTCAGCTGAGCAGCGAATTTCTATTTAACCACCTGCTTTCATGAGAGACCTCAGGGCTGCATGTTTTGAGCCCAGTACTGAGCTTGAAAAGCATTTCCAACCCCACTTACAAGTAAAACTAGCTAAAATGTGCCTGGCTTCTCTTCACTGAAAAGCTCATTCTGAGTACATTTTTAGCATACGTTTGCTCCTGCTGGGTCAGCTGAGCAGCGAATTTCTATTTAACCACCTGCTATCATGAGAGACCTCAGGGCTGCATGTTTTGAGCCCAGTACTGATCCTGAAAAGCGTTTCCAACCCCACTTACAAGTAAAACTAGCTAAAATGTGCCTGGCTGCTATTCACTGAAAAGCTCATTCTGTGTACATTTTTGGCATACCTTTGCTCCTACCGGGTCAGCTGAGCAGCGAATTTCTATTTAAGCACCTGCTTTCATGAGAGACCTCAGGGCTGCATGTTTTGAGCCCAGTACTGAGCCTGAAAAGCATTTCCAACCCCACTTACAAGTAAAACTAGCAAAAATGTGCCTGGCTTCTCTTCACTGAAAAGCTCATTCTGAGTACATTTTTAGCATACATTTGCTCCTGCCGGGTCAGCTGAGCAGCGAATTTCTATTTAACCACCTGCTTTCATGAGAGGGATGCATGTTTTGAGCCCAGCACTGAGCCTGAAAAGCGTTTCCAACGCCACTTACACGTAAAACTAGCTAAAATGTGCCTGGCTTCTCTTCACTGAAAAGCTCATTCTGAGTACATTTTTAGCATACGTTTGCTCCTGCCGGGTCAGCTGAGCAGCGAATTTCTATTTAACAACCTGCTATCATGAGAGACCTCAGGGCTGCATGTTTTGAGCCCAGTATTGATCCTGAAAAGCGTTTCCAACCCCACTTACAAGTAAAACTAGCTAAAATGTGCCTGGCTGCTATTCACTGAAAAGCTCATTCTGTGTACATTTTTGGCATACGTTTGCTCCTACCGGGTCAGCTGAGCAGCGAATTTCTATTTAACCACCTGCTTTCATGAGAGACCTCAGGGCTGCATGTTTTGAGCCCAGTACTGAGCCTGAAAAGCATTTCCAACCCCACTTACAAGTAAAACTAGCTGAAATGTGCCTGGCTTCTCTTCACTGAAAAGCTCATTCTGAGTACATTTTTAGCATACGTTTTCTCCTGCCGGGTCAGCTGAGCAGCGAATTTCTATTTAACCACCTGCTATCATGAGAGACCTCAGGGCTGCATGTTTTGAGCCCAGTACTGATCCTGAAAAGCGTTTCCAACCCCACTTACAAGTAAAACTAGCTAAAATGTGCCTGGCTGCTATTCAGTGAAAAGCTCATTCTGTGTACATTTTTGGCATACGTTTGCTCCTGCCGGGTCAGCTGAGCAGCGAATTTCTATTTAACCACCTGCTATCATGAGAGACTTCAGGGCTGCATGTTTTGAGCCCAGTACTGATCCTGAAAAGCGTTTCCAACCCCACTTACAAGTAAAACTAGCTAAAATGTGCCTGGCTGCTATTCACTGAAAAGCTCATTCTGTGTACATTTTTGGCATACCTTTGCTCCTACCGGGTCAGCTGAGCAGCGAATTTCTATTTAACCACCTGCTTTCATGAGAGACCTCAGGGCTGCATGTTTTGAGCCCAGTACTGAGCCTGAAAAGCATTTCCAACCCCACTTACAAGTAAAACTAGCTAAAATGTGCCTGGCTTCTCTTCACTGAAAAGCTCATTCTGAGTACATTTTTAGCATACGTTTGCTCCTGCCGGGTCAGCTGAGCAGCGAATTTCTATTTAACCACCTGCTATCATGAGAGACCTCAGGGCTGCATGTTTTGAGCCCAGTACTGATCCTGAAAAGCGTTTCCAACCCCACTTACAAGTAAAACTAGCTAAAATGTGCCTGGCTTCTCTTCACTGAAAAGCTCATTCTGAGTACATTTTTGGCATACGTTTGCTCCTACCGGGTCAGCTGAGCAGCGAATTTCTATTTAACCACCTGCTTTCATGAGAGACCTCAGAGCTGCATGTTTTGAGCCCTGTACTGAGCCTGAAAAGCATTTCCAACCCCACTTACAAGTAAAACTAGCTAAAATGTGCCTGGCTTCTCTTCACTGAAAAGCTCATTCTGAGTACATTTTTCGCATACGTTTGCTCCTGCCGGGTCAGCTGAGCAGCGAATTTCTATTTAACCACCTGCTATCACGAGAGACCTCAGGGCTGCATGGTTTGAGCCCAGTACTGATCCTGAAAAGCGTTTCCAACCCCACTTACAAGTAAAACTAGCTAAAATGTGCCTGGCTTCTCTTCACTGAAAAGCTCATTCTGAGTACATTTTTAGCATACGTTTGCTCCTGCCGGGTCAGCTGAGCAGCGAATTTCTATTTAACCACCTGCTTTCATGAGAGACCTCAGGGCTGCATGTTTTGAGCCCAGTACTGAGCCTGAAAAGCATTTCCAACCCCACTTACAAGTAAAACTAGCTAAAATGTGCCTGGCTTCTCTTCACTGAAAAGCTCATTCTGAGTACATTTTTAGCATACGTTTGCTCCTGCCGGGTCAGCTGAGCAGCGAATTTCTATTTAACCACCTGCTATCATGAGAGACCTCAGGGCTGCATGTTTTGAGCCCAGTACTGATCCTGAAAAGCGTTTCCAACCCCACTTACAAGTAAAACTAGCTAAAATGTGCCTGGCTGCTATTCACTAAAAAGCTCATTCTCTGTACATTTTTGGCATACGTTTGCTCTACCGGGTCAGCTGAGCAGCGAATTTCTATTTAACCACCTGCTTTCATGAGAGACCTCAGAGCTGCATGTTTTGAGCCCTGTACTGAGCCTGAAAAGCATTTCCAACCCCACTTACAAGTAAAACGAGCTAAAATGTGCCTGGCTTCTCTTCACTGAAAAGCTCATTCTGAGTACATTTTTAGCATACGTTTGCTCCTGCCGGGTCAGCTGAGCAGCGAATTTCTATTTGACCACCTGCTTTCATGAGAGACCTCAGAGCTGCATGTTTTGAGCCCAGTACTGAGCCTGAAAAGCATTTCCAACCCCACTTACAAGTAAAACTAGCTAAAATGTGCCTGGCTTCTCTTCACTGAAAAGCTCATTCTGAGTACATTTTTAGCATACGTTTGCTCCTGCCGGGTCAGCTGAGCAGCGAATTTCTATTTAACCACCTGCTTTCATGAGAGACCTCAGGGCTGCATGTTTTGAGCCCAGTACTGAGCCTGAAAAGCGTTTCCAACCCCACTTACAAGTAAAACTAGCTAAAATGTGCCTGGCTTCTCTTCACTGAAAAGCTCATTCTGAGTACATTTTTAGCATACGTTTGCTCCTGCTGGGTCAGCTGAGCAGCGAATTTCTATTTAACCACCTGCTATCATGAGAGACCTCAGGGCTGCATGTTTGAGCCCAGTATTGATCCTGAAAAGCGTTTCCAACCCCACTTACAAGTAAAACTAGCTAAAATGTGCCTGGCTGCTATTCACTGAAAAGCTCATTCTGTGTACATTTTTGGCATACGTTTGCTCCTACCGGGTCAGCTGAGCAGCGAATTTCTATTTAACCACCTGCTTTCATGAGAGACCTCAGGGCTGCATGTTTTGAGCCCAGTACTGAGCCTGAAAAGCATTTCCAACCCCACTTACAAGTAAAACTAGCTAAAATGTGCCTGGCTTCTCTTCACTGAAAAGCTCATTCTGAGTACATTTTTAGCATACGTTTGCTCCTGCCGGGTCAGCTGAGCAGCGAATTTCTATTTAACCACCTGCTATCATGAGAGACCTCAGGGCTGCATGTTTTGAGCCCAGTGCTGAGCCTGAAAAGCATTTCCAACCCCACTTACAAGTAAAACTAGCTAAAATGTGCCTGGCTTCTCTTCACTGAAAAGCTCATTCTGAGTACATTTTTAGCATACGTTTTCTCCTGCCGGGTCAGCTGAGCAGCGAATTTCTATTTAACCACCTGCTATCATGAGAGACCTCAGGGCTGCATGTTTTGAGCCCAGTACTGATCCTGAAAAGCGTTTCCAACCCCACTTACAAGTAAAACTAGCTAAAATGTGCCTGGCTGCTATTCAGTGAAAAGCTCATTCTGTGTACATTTTTGGCATACGTTTGCTCCTGCCGGGTCAGCTGAGCAGCAAATTTCTATTTAACCACCTGTTATCATGAGAGACTTCAGGGCTGCATGTTTTGAGCCCAGTACTGATCCTGAAAAGCGTTTCCAACCCCACTTACAAGTAAAACTAGCTAAAATGTGCCTGGCTGCTATTCACTGAAAAGCTCATTCTGTGTACATTTTTGGCATACCTTTGCTCCTACCAGGTCAGCTGAGCAGCGAATTTCTATTTAACCACCTGCTTTCATGAGAGACCTCAGGGCTGCATGTTTTGAGCCCAGTACTGAACCTGAAAAGCATTTCCAACCCCACTTACAAGTAAAACTAGCTAAAATGTGCCTGGCTGCTATTCACTGAAAAGCTCATTCTGTGTACATTTTTGGCATACGTTTGCACCTACCGGGTCAGCTGAGCAGCAAATTTCTATTTAACCATCTGCTTTCATGAGAGACCTCAGGGCTGCATGTTTTGAGCCCAGTACTGATCCTGAAAAGCGTTTCCAACCCCACTTACAAGTAAAACTAGCTAAAATGTGCCTGGCTGCTATTCACTAAAAAGCTCATTCTGTGTACATTTTTGGCATACGTTTGCACCTACCGGGTCAGCTGAGCAGCAAATTTCTATTTAACCATCTGCTTTCATGAGAGACCTCAGGGCTGCATGTTTTGAGCCCAGTACTGATCCTGAAAAGCGTTTCCAACCCCACTTACAAGTAAAACTAGCTAAAATGTGCCTGGCTGCTATTCACTGAAAAGCTCATTCTGTGTACATTTTTGGCATACGTTTGCTCCTACCGGGTCAGCTGAGCAGCGAATTTCGATTTAACCACCTGCCTTCATGAGAGACCTCAGGGCTGCATGTTTTGAGCCCAGTACTGAGCCTGAAAAGCATTTCCAACCCCACTTACAAATAAAACTAGCTAAAATGTGCCTGGCTGCTATTCACTGAAAAGCTTATTCTGTGTACATTTTTGGCATACGTTTGCTCCTACCGGGTCAGCTGAGCAGCAAATTTCTATTTAACCACCTGCTTTCATGAGAGACCTCAGGGATGCATGTTTTGAGCCCAGCACTGAGCCTGAAAAGCGTTTCCAACCCCACTTACAAGTAAAACTAGCTAAAATGTGCCTGGCTGCTATTCACTGAAAAGCTCATTCTGTGTACATTTTTGGCATACGTTTGCACCTACCGGGTCAGCTGAGCAGCAAATTTCTATTTAACCATCTGCTTTCATGAGAGACCTCAGGGCTGCATGTTTTGAGCCCAGTACTGATCCTGAAAAGCGTTTCCAACCCCACTTACAAGTAAAACTAGCTAAAATGTGCCTGGCTGCTATTCACTGAAAAGCTCATTCTGTGTACATTTTTGGCATACGTTTGCTCCTACCGGGTCAGCTGAGCAGCGAATTTCTATTTAACCACCTGCCTTCATGAGAGACCTCAGGGCTGCATGTTTTGAGCCCAGTACTGAGCCTGAAAAGCATTTCCAACCCCACTTACAAATAAAACTAGCTAAAATGTGCCTGGCTGCTATTCACTGAAAAGCTCATTCTGTGTACATTTTTGGCATACGTTTGCTCCTACCGGGTCAGCTGAGCAGCAAATTTCTATTTAACCACCTGCTTTCATGAGAGACCTCAGGGATGCATGTTTTGAGCCCAGTACTGAGCCTGAAAAGCATTTCCAACCCCACTTACAAGTAAAACTAGCTAAAATGTGCCTGGCTTCTCTTCACTGAAAAGCTCATTCTGAGTACATTTTTAGCATACGTTTGCTCCTGCCGGGTCAGCTGAGCAGCGAATTTCTATTTAACCACCTGCTATCATGAGAGACCTCAGGGCTGCATGTTTTGAGCCCAGTACTGATCCTGAAAAGCGTTTCCAACCCCACTTACAAGTAAAACTAGCTAAAATGTGCCTGGCTGCTATTCACTAAAAAGCTCATTCTCTGTACATTTTTGGCATACGTTTGCTCTACCGGGTCAGCTGAGCAGCGAATTTCTATTTAACCACCTGCTTTCATGAGAGACCTCAGAGCTGCATGTTTTGAGCCCTGTACTGAGCCTGAAAAGCATTTCCAACCCCACTTACAAGTAAAACGAGCTAAAATGTGCCTGGCTTCTCTTCACTGAAAAGCTCATTCTGAGTACATTTTTAGCATACGTTTGCTCCTGCCGGGTCAGCTGAGCAGCGAATTTCTATTTGACCACCTGCTTTCATGAGAGACCTCAGAGCTGCATGTTTTGAGCCCAGTACTGAGCCTGAAAAGCATTTCCAACCCCACTTACAAGTAAAACTAGCTAAAATGTGCCTGGCTTCTCTTCACTGAAAAGCTCATTCTGAGTACATTTTTAGCATACGTTTGCTCCTGCCGGGTCAGCTGAGCAGCGAATTTCTATTTAACCACCTGCTTTCATGAGAGACCTCAGGGCTGCATGTTTTGAGCCCAGTACTGAGCCTGAAAAGCGTTTCCAACCCCACTTACAAGTAAAACTAGCTAAAATGTGCCTGGCTTCTCTTCACTGAAAAGCTCATTCTGAGTACATTTTTAGCATACGTTTGCTCCTGCTGGGTCAGCTGAGCAGCGAATTTCTATTTAACCACCTGCTATCATGAGAGACCTCAGGGCTGCATGTTTGAGCCCAGTATTGATCCTGAAAAGCGTTTCCAACCCCACTTACAAGTAAAACTAGCTAAAATGTGCCTGGCTGCTATTCACTGAAAAGCTCATTCTGTGTACATTTTTGGCATACGTTTGCTCCTACCGGGTCAGCTGAGCAGCGAATTTCTATTTAACCACCTGCTTTCATGAGAGACCTCAGGGCTGCATGTTTTGAGCCCAGTACTGAGCCTGAAAAGCATTTCCAACCCCACTTACAAGTAAAACTAGCTAAAATGTGCCTGGCTTCTCTTCACTGAAAAGCTCATTCTGAGTACATTTTTAGCATACGTTTGCTCCTGCCGGGTCAGCTGAGCAGCGAATTTCTATTTAACCACCTGCTATCATGAGAGACCTCAGGGCTGCATGTTTTGAGCCCAGTGCTGAGCCTGAAAAGCATTTCCAACCCCACTTACAAGTAAAACTAGCTAAAATGTGCCTGGCTTCTCTTCACTGAAAAGCTCATTCTGAGTACATTTTTAGCATACGTTTTCTCCTGCCTGGTCAGCTGAGCAGCGAATTTCTATTTAACCACCTGCTATCATGAGAGACCTCAGGGCTGCATGTTTTGAGCCCAGTACTGATCCTGAAAAGCGTTTCCAACCCCACTTACAAGTAAAACTAGCTAAAATGTGCCTGGCTGCTATTCAGTGAAAAGCTCATTCTGTGTAAATTTTTGGCATACGTTTGCTCCTGCCGGGTCAGCTGAGCAGCAAATTTCTATTTAACCACCTGTTATCATGAGAGACTTCAGGGCTGCATGTTTTGAGCCCAGTACTGATCCTGAAAAGCGTTTCCAACCCCACTTACAAGTAAAACTAGCTAAAATGTGCCTGGCTGCTATTCACTGAAAAGCTCATTCTGTGTACATTTTTGGCATACCTTTGCTCCTACCAGGTCAGCTGAGCAGCGAATTTCTATTTAACCACCTGCTTTCATGAGAGACCTCAGGGCTGCATGTTTTGAGCCCAGTACTGAACCTGAAAAGCATTTCCAACCCCACTTACAAGTAAAACTAGCTAAAATGTGCCTGGCTGCTATTCACTGAAAAGCTCATTCTGTGTACATTTTTGGCATACGTTTGCACCTACCGGGTCAGCTGAGCAGCAAATTTCTATTTAACCATCTGCTTTCATGAGAGACCTCAGGGCTGCATGTTTTGAGCCCAGTACTGATCCTGAAAAGCGTTTCCAACCCCACTTACAAGTAAAACTAGCTAAAATGTGCCTGGCTGCTATTCACTAAAAAGCTCATTCTGTGTACATTTTTGGCATACGTTTGCACCTACCGGGTCAGCTGAGCAGCAAATTTCTATTTAACCATCTGCTTTCATGAGAGACCTCAGGGCTGCATGTTTTGAGCCCAGTACTGATCCTGAAAAGCGTTTCCAACCCCACTTACAAGTAAAACTAGCTAAAATGTGCCTGGCTGCTATTCACTGAAAAGCTCATTCTGTGTACATTTTTGGCATACGTTTGCTCCTACCGGGTCAGCTGAGCAGCGAATTTCTATTTAACCACCTGCCTTCATGAGAGACCTCAGGGCTGCATGTTTTGAGCCCAGTACTGAGCCTGAAAAGCATTTCCAACCCCACTTACAAATAAAACTAGCTAAAATGTGCCTGGCTGCTATTCACTGAAAAGCTCATTCTGTGTACATTTTTGGCATACGTTTGCTCCTACCGGGTCAGCTGAGCAGCAAATTTCTATTTAACCACCTGCTTTCATGAGAGACCTCAGGGATGCATGTTTTGAGCCCAGCACTGAGCCTGAAAAGCGTTTCCAACCCCACTTACAAGTAAAACTAGCTAAAATGTGCCTGGCTGCTATTCACTGAAAAGCTCATTCTGTGTACATTTTTGGCATACGTTTGCACCTACCGGGTCAGCTGAGCAGCAAATTTCTATTTAACCATCTGCTTTCATGAGAGAACTCAGGGCTGCATGTTTTGAGCCCAGTACTGATCCTGAAAAGCGTTTCCAACCCCACTTACAAGTAAAACTAGCTAAAATGTGCCTGGCTGCTATTCACTGAAAAGCTCATTCTGTGTACATTTTTGGCATACGTTTGCTCCTACCGGGTCAGCTGAGCAGCGAATTTCTATTTAACCACCTGCCTTCATGAGAGACCTCAGGGCTGCATGTTTTGAGCCCAGTACTGAGCCTGAAAAGCATTTCCAACCCCACTTACAAATAAAACTAGCTAAAATGTGCCTGGCTGCTATTCACTGAAAAGCTCATTCTGTGTACATTTTTGGCATACGTTTGCTCCTACCGGGTCAGCTGAGCAGCAAATTTCTATTTAACCACCTGCTTTCATGAGAGACCTCAGGGATGCATGTTTTGAGCCCAGTACTGAGCCTGAAAAGCATTTCCAACCCCACTTACAAGTAAAACTAGCTGAAATGTGCCTGGCTTCTCTTCACTGAAAAGCTCATTCTGAGTACATTTTTAGCATACGTTTTCTCCTGCCGGGTCAGCTGAGCAGCGAATTTCTATTTAACCACCTGCTATCATGAGAGACCTCAGGGCTGCATGTTTTGAGCCCAGTACTGATCCTGAAAAGCGTTTCCAACCCCACTTACAAGTAAAACTAGCTAAAATGTGCCTGGCTGCTATTCAGTGAAAAGCTCATTCTGTGTACATTTTTGGCATACGTTTGCTCCTGCCGGGTCAGCTGAGCAGCGAATTTGTATTTAACCACCTGCTATCATGAGAGACTTCAGGGCTGCATGTTTTGAGCCCAGTACTGATCCTGAAAAGCGTTTCCAACCCCACTTACAAGTAAAACTAGCTAAAATGTGCCTGGCTGCTATTCACTGAAAAGCTCATTCTGTGTACATTTTTGGCATACCTTTGCTCCTACCGGGTCAGCTGAGCAGCGAATTTCTATTTAACCACCTGCTTTCATGAGAGACCTCAGGGCTGCATGTTTTGAGCCCAGTACTGAGCCTGAAAAGCATTTCCAACCCCACTTACAAGTAAAACTAGCTAAAATGTGCCTGGCTTCTCTTCACTGAAAAGCTCATTCTGAGTACATTTTTAGCATACGTTTGCTCCTGCCGGGTCAGCTGAGCAGCGAATTTCTATTTAACCACCTGCTATCATGAGAGACCTCAGGGCTGCATGTTTTGAGCCCAGTACTGATCCTGAAAAGCGTTTCCAACCCCACTTACAAGTAAAACTAGCTAAAATGTGCCTGGCTTCTCTTCACTGAAAAGCTCATTCTGAGTACATTTTTGGCATACGTTTGCTCCTACCGGGTCAGCTGAGCAGCGAATTTCTATTTAACCACCTGCTTTCATGAGAGACCTCAGAGCTGCATGTTTTGAGCCCTGTACTGAGCCTGAAAAGCATTTCCAACCCCACTTACAAGTAAAACTAGCTAAAATGTGCCTGGCTTCTCTTCACTGAAAAGCTCATTCTGAGTACATTTTTCGCATACGTTTGCTCCTGCCGGGTCAGCTGAGCAGCGAATTTCTATTTAACCACCTGCTATCACGAGAGACCTCAGGGCTGCATGGTTTGAGCCCAGTACTGATCCTGAAAAGCGTTTCCAACCCCACTTACAAGTAAAACTAGCTAAAATGTGCCTGGCTTCTCTTCACTGAAAAGCTCATTCTGAGTACATTTTTAGCATACGTTTGCTCCTGCCGGGTCAGCTGAGCAGCGAATTTCTATTTAACCACCTGCTATCATGAGAGACCTCAGGGCTGCATGTTTTGAGCCCAGTACTGAGCCTGAAAAGCATTTCCAACCCCACTTACAAGTAAAACTAGCTAAAATGTGCCTGGCTTCTCTTCACTGAAAAGCTCATTCTGAGTACATTTTTAGCATACGTTTGCTCCTGCCGGGTCAGCTGAGCAGCGAATTTCTATTTAACCACCTGCTATCATGAGAGACCTCAGGGCTGCATGTTTTGAGCCCAGTACTGATCCTGAAAAGCGTTTCCAACCCCACTTACAAGTAAAACTAGCTAAAATGTGCCTGGCTGCTATTCACTAAAAAGCTCATTCTCTGTACATTTTTGGCATACGTTTGCTCTACCGGGTCAGCTGAGCAGCGAATTTCTATTTAACCACCTGCTTTCATGAGAGACCTCAGAGCTGCATGTTTTGAGCCCTGTACTGAGCCTGAAAAGCATTTCCAACCCCACTTACAAGTAAAACTAGCTAAAATGTGCCTGGCTTCTCTTCACTGAAAAGCTCATTCTGAGTACATTTTTAGCATACGTTTGCTCCTGCCGGGTCAGCTGAGCAGCGAATTTCTATTTGACCACCTGCTTTCATGAGAGACCTCAGAGCTGCATGTTTTGAGCCCAGTACTGAGCCTGAAAAGCATTTCCAACCCCACTTACAAGTAAAACTAGCTAAAATGTGCCTGGCTTCTCTTCACTGAAAAGCTCATTCTGAGTACATTTTTAGCATACGTTTGCTTCTGCCGGGTCAGCTGAGCAGCGAATTTCTATTTAACCACCTGCTTTCATGAGAGACCTCAGGGCTGCATGTTATGAGCCCAGTACTGAGCCTGAAAAGCGTTTCCAACCCCACTTACAAGTAAAACTAGCTAAAATGTGCCTGGCTTCTCTTCACTGAAAAGCTCATTCTGAGTACATTTTTAGCATACGTTTGCTCCTGCTGGGTCAGCTGAGCAGCGAATTTCTATTTAACCACCTGCTATCATGAGAGACCTCAGGGCTGCATGTTTGAGCCCAGTATTGATCCTGAAAAGCGTTTCCAACCCCACTTACAAGTAAAACTAGCTAAAATGTGCCTGGCTGCTATTCACTGAAAAGCTCATTCTGTGTACATTTTTGGCATACGTTTGCTCCTACCGGGTCAGCTGAGCAGCGAATTTCTATTTAACCACCTGCTTTGATGAGAGACCTCAGGGCTGCATGTTTTGAGCCCAGTACTGAGCCTGAAAAGCATTTCCAACCCCACTTACAAGTAAAACTAGCTAAAATGTGCCTGGCTTCTCTTCACTGAAAAGCTCATTCTGAGTACATTTTTAGCATACGTTTGCTCCTGCCGGGTCAGCTGAGCAGCGAATTTCTATTTAACCACCTGCTATCATGAGAGACCTCAGGGCTGCATGTTTTGAGCCCAGTACTGAGCCTGAAAAGCATTTCCAACCCCACTTACAAGTAAAACTAGCTAAAATGTGCCTGGCTTCTCTTCACTGAAAAGCTCATTCTGAGTACATTTTTAGCATACGTTTTCTCCTGCCGGGTCAGCTGAGCAGCGAATTTCTATTTAACCACCTGCTATCATGAGAGACCTCAGGGCTGCATGTTTTGAGCCCAGTACTGATCCTGAAAAGCGTTTCCAACCCCACTTACAAGTAAAACTAGCTAAAATGTGCCTGGCTGCTATTCAGTGAAAAGCTCATTCTGTGTACATTTTTGGCATACGTTTGCACCTACCGGGTCAGCTGAGCAGCAAATTTCTATTTAACCATCTGCTTTCATGAGAGACCTCAGGGCTGCATGTTTTGAGCCCAGTACTGATCCTGAAAAGCGTTTCCAACCCCACTTACAAGTAAAACTAGCTAAAATGTGCCTGGCTGCTATTCACTGAAAAGCTCATTCTGTGTACATTTTTGGCATACGTTTGCACCTACCGGGTCAGCTGAGCAGCAAATTTCTATTTAACCATCTGCTTTCATGAGAGACCTCAGGGCTGCATGTTTTGAGCCCAGTACTGATCCTGAAAAGCGTTTCCAACCCCACTTACAAGTAAAACTAGCTAAAATGTGCCTGGCTGCTATTCACTGAAAAGCTCATTCTGTGTACATTTTTGGCATACGTTTGCTCCTACCGGGTCAGCTGAGCAGCGAATTTCTATTTAACCACCTGCCTTCATGAGAGACCTCAGGGCTGCATGTTTTGAGCCCAGTACTGAGCCTGAAAAGCATTTCCAACCCCACTTACAAATAAAACTAGCTAAAATGTGCCTGGCTGCTATTCACTGAAAAGCTCATTCTGTGTACATTTTTGGCATACGTTTGCTCCTACCGGGTCAGCTGAGCAGCGAATTTCTATTTAACCACCTGCTTTCATGAGAGACCTCAGGGATGCATGTTTTGAGCCCAGCACTGAGCCTGAAAAGCGTTTCCAACCCCACTTACAAGTAAAACTAGCTAAAATGTGCCTGGCTGCTATTCACTGAAAAGCTCATTCTGTGTACATTTTTGGCATACGTTTGCACCTACCGGGTCAGCTGAGCAGCAAATTTCTATTTAACCATCTGCTTTCATGAGAGACCTCAGGGCTGCATGTTTTGAGCCCAGTACTGATCCTGAAAAGCGTTTCCAACCCCACTTACAAGTAAAACTAGCTAAAATGTGCCTGGCTGCTATTCACTGAAAAGCTCATTCTGTGTACATTTTTGGCATACGTTTGCTCCTACCGGGTCAGCTGAGCAGCGAATTTCTATTTAACCACCTGCCTTCATGAGAGACCTCAGGGCTGCATGTTTTGAGCCCAGTACTGAGCCTGAAAAGCATTTCCAACCCCACTTACAAATAAAACTAGCTAAAATGTGCCTGGCTGCTATTCACTGAAAAGCTCATTCTGTGTACATTTTTGGCATACGTTTGCTCCTACCGGGTCAGCTGAGCAGCAAATTTCTATTTAACCACCTGCTTTCATGAGAGACCTCAGGGATGCATGTTTTGAGCCCAGTACTGAGCCTGAAAAGCGTTTCCAACCCCACTTACAAGTAAAACTAGCTAAAATGTTCCTGGCTGCTATTCACTGAAAAGCTCATTCTGTGTACATTTTTGGCATACGTTTGCTCCTGCCGGGTCAGCTGAGCAGCGAATTTCTATTTGACCACCTGCTTTCATGAGAGACCTCAGAGCTGCATGTTTTGAGCCCAGTACTGAGCCTGAAAAGCATTTCCAACCCCACTTACAAGTAAAACTAGCTGAAATGTGCCTGGCTTCTCTTCACTGAAAAGCTCATTCTGAGTACATTTTTAGCATACGTTTTCTCCTGCCGGGTCAGCTGAGCAGCGAATTTCTATTTAACCACCTGCTATCATGAGAGACTTCAGGGCTGCATGTTTTGAGCCCAGTACTGATCCTGAAAAGCGTTTCCAACCCCACTTACAAGTAAAACTAGCTAAAATGTGCCTGGCTGCTATTCACTGAAAAGCTCATTCTGAGTACATTTTTAGCATACGTTTGCTCCTGCTGGGTCAGCTGAGCAGCGAATTTCTATTTAACCACCTGCTTTCATGAGAGACCTCAGGGCTGCATGTTTTGAGCCCAGTACTGAGCCTGAAAAGCATTTCCAACCCCACTTACAAGTAAAACTAGCAAAAATGTGCCTGGCTTCTCTTCACTGAAAAGCTCATTCTGAGTACATTTTTAGCATACATTTGCTCCTGCCGGGTCAGCTGAGCAGCGAATTTCTATTTAACCACCTGCTTTCATGAGAGACCTCAGGGATGCATGTTTTGAGCCCAGCACTGAGCCTGAAAAGCGTTTCCAACGCCACTTACACGTAAAACTAGCTAAAATGTGCCTGGCTTCTCTTCACTGAAAAGCTCATTCTGAGTACATTTTTCGCATACGTTTGCTCCTGCCGGGTCAGCTGAGCAGCGAATTTCTATTTAACCACCTGCTATCACGAGAGACCTCAGGGCTGCATGGTTTGAGCCCAGTACTGATCCTGAAAAGCGTTTCCAACCCCACTTACAAGTAAAACTAGCTAAAATGTGCCTGGCTTCTCTTCACTGAAAAGCTCATTCTGAGTACATTTTTCGCATACGTTTGCTCCTGCCGGGTCAGCTGAGCAGCGAATTTCTATTTAACCACCTGCTATCACGAGAGACCTCAGGGCTGCATGTTTTGAGCCCAGTACTGAGCCTGAAAAGCATTTCCAACCCCACTTACAAGTAAAACTAGCTAAAATGTGCCTGGCTTCTCTTCACTGAAAAGCTCATTCTGAGTAAATTTTTAGCATACGTTTGCTCCTGCCGGGTCAGCTGAGCAGCGAATTTCTATTTAACCACCTGCTATCATGAGAGACCTCAGGGCTGCATGTTTTGAGCCCAGTACTGATCCTGAAAAGCGTTTCCAACCCCACTTACAAGTAAAACTAGCTAAAATGTGCCTGGCTGCTATTCACTAAAAAGCTCATTCTCTGTACATTTTTGGCATACGTTTGCTCCTACCGGGTCAGCTGAGCAGCGAATTTCTATTTAACCACCTGCTTTCATGAGAGACCTCAGAGCTGCATGTTTTGAGCCCTGTACTGAGCCTGTAAAGCATTTCCAACCCCACTTACAAGTAAAACTAGCTAAAATGTGCCTGGCTTCTCTTCACTGAAAAGCTCATTCTGAGTACATTTTTAGCATACGTTTGCTCCTGCCGGGTCAGCTGAGCAGCGAATTTCTATTTAACCACCTGCTATCATGAGAGACCTCAGGGCTGCATGTTTTAAGCCCAGTACTGATCCTGAAAAGCGTTTTCAACCCCACTTACAAGTAAAACTAGCTAAAATGTGCCTGGCTTCTCTTCACTGAAAAGCTCATTCTGAGTACATTTTTAGCATACGTTTGCTCCTGCTGGGTCAGCTGAGCAGCGAATTTCTATTTAACCACCTGCTATCATGAGAGACCTCAGGGCTGCATGTTTTGAGCCCAGTACTGATCCTGAAAAGCGTTTCCAACCCCACTTACAAGTAAAACTAGCTAAAATGTGCCTGGCTGCTATTCACTGAAAAGCTCATTCTGTGTACATTTTTGGCATACCTTTGCTCCTACCGGGTCAGCTGAGCAGCGAATTTCTATTTAAGCACCTGCTTTCATGAGAGACCTCAGGGCTGCATGTTTTGAGCCCAGTACTGAGCCTGAAAAGCATTTCCAACCCCACTTACAAGTAAAACTAGCAAAAATGTGCCTGGCTTCTCTTCACTGAAAAGCTCATTCTGAGTACATTTTTAGCATACATTTGCTCCTGCCGGGTCAGCTGAGCAGCGAATTTCTATTTAACCACCTGCTTTCATGAGAGACCTCAGCATGTTTTGAGCCCAGCACTGAGCCTGAAAAGCGTTTCCAACGCCACTTACACGTAAAACTAGCTAAAATGTGCCTGGCTTCTCTTCACTGAAAAGCTCATTCTGAGTACATTTTTAGCATACGTTTGCTCCTGCCGGGTCAGCTGAGCAGCGAATTTCTATTTAACCACCTGCTATCATGAGAGACCTCAGGGCTGCATGTTTTGAGCCCAGTATTGATCCTGAAAAGCGTTTCCAACCCCACTTACAAGTAAGACTAGCTAAAATGTGCCTGGCTGCTATTCACTGAAAAGCTCATTCTGTGTACATTTTTGGCATACATTTGCTCCTACCGGGTCAGCTGAGCAGCGAATTTCTATTTAACCACCTGCTTTCATGAGAGACCTCAGGGCTGCATGTTTTGAGCCCAGTACTGAGCCTGAAAAGCATTTCCAACCCCACTTACAAGTAAAACTAGCTGAAATGTGCCTGGCTTCTCTTCACTGAAAAGCTCATTCTGAGTACATTTTTAGCATACGTTTGCTCCTGCCGGGTCAGCTGAGCAGCGAATTTCTATTTAACCACCTGCTTTCATGAGAGACCTCAGGGCTGCATGTTTTGAGCCCAGTACTGAGCCTGAAAAGCGTTTCCAACCCCACTTACAAGTAAAACTAGCTAAAATGTGCCTGGCTGCTATTCACTGAAAAGCTCATTCTGTGTACATTTTTGGCATACCTTTGCTCCTACCGGGTCAGCTGAGCAGCGAATTTCTATTTAACCACCTGCTTTCATGAGAGACCTCAGGGCTGCATGTTTTGAGCCCAGTACTGAACCTGAAAAGCATTTCCAACCCCACTTACAAGTAAAACTAGCTAAAATGTGCCTGGCTTCTCTTCACTGAAAAGCTCATTCTGAGTACATTTTTAGCATACGTTTGCTCCTACCGGGTCAGCTGAGCAGCGAATTTCTATTTAACCACCTGCTTTCATGAGAGACCTCAGGGATGCATGTTTTGAGCCCAGCACTGAGCCTGAAAAGCGTTTCCAACGCCACTTACAAGTAAAACTAGCTAAAATGTGCCTGGCTTCTCTTCACTGAAAAGCTCATTCTGAGTACATTTTTAGCATACGTTTGCTCCTGCCGGGTCAGCTGAGAAGCGAATTTCTTTTTAACCACCTGCTATCATGAGAGACCTCAGGGCTGCATGTTTTGAGGCCAGTATTGATCCTGAAAAGCGTTTCCAACCCCACTTACAAGTAAAACTAGCTAAAATGTGCCTGGCTGCTATTCACTGAAAAGCACATTCTGTGTACATTTTTGGCATACGTTTGCTCCTACCGGGTCAGCTGAGCAGCGAATTTCTATTTAACCACCTGCCTTCATGAGAGACCTCAGGGCTGCATGTTTTGAGCCCAGTACTGAGCCTGAAAAGCATTTCCAACCCCACTTACAAATAAAACTAGCTAAAATGTGCCTGGCTGCTATTCACTGAAAAGCTCATTCTGTGTACATTTTTGGCATACGTTTGCTCCTGCCGGGTCAGCTGAGCAGCAAATTTTTATTTAACCACCTGCTATCATGAGAGACCTCAGGGCTGCATGTTTTGAGCCCAGTACTGATCCTGAAAAGCGTTTCCAACCCCACTTACAAGTAAAACTAGCTAAAATGCGCCTGGCTTCTCTTCACTGGAAAGCTCATTCTGAGTACATTTTTAGCATACGTTTGCTCCTGCCGGGTCAGCTGAGCAGCGAATTTCTATTTAACCACCTGCTATCATGAGAGACCTCAGGGCTGCATGTTTTGACCCCAGTACTGATCCTGAAAAGCGTTTCCAACCCCACTTACAAGTAAAACTAGCTAAAATGTGCCTGGCTGCTATTCACTGAAAAGCTCATTCTCTGTACATTTTTGGCATACGTTTGCTCCTACCGGGTCAGCTGAGCAGCGAATTTCTATTTAACCACCTGCTTTCATGAGAGACCTCAGAACTGCATGTTTTGAGCCCAGTACTGAGCCTGAAAAGCATTTCCAACCCCACTTACAAGTAAAACTAGCAAAAATGTGCCTGGCTTCTCTTCACTGAAAAGCTCATTCTGAGTACATTTTTAGCATACATTTGCTCCTGCCGGGTCAGCTGAGCAGCGAATTTCTATTTAACCACCTGCTTTCATGAGAGACCTCAGGGATGCATGTTTTGAGCCCAGCACTGAGCCTGAAAAGCGTTTCCAACGCCACTTACACGTAAAACTAGCTAAAATGTGCCTGGCTTCTCTTCACTGAAAAGCTCATTCTGAGTACATTTTTAGCATACGTTTGCTCCTGCCGGGTCAGCTGAGCAGCGAATTTCTATTTAACCACCTGCTATCATGAGAGACCTCAGGGCTGCATGTTTTGAGCCCTGTACTGAGCCTGAAAAGCATTTCCAACCCCACTTACAAGTAAAACTAGCTAAAATGTGCCTGGCTTCTCTTCACTGAAAAGCTCATTCTGAGTACATTTTTCGCATACGTTTGCTCCTGCCGGGTCAGCTGAGCAGCGAATTTCTATTTAACCACCTGCTATCACGAGAGACCTCAGGGCTGCATGGTTTGAGCCCAGTATTGATCCTGAAAAGCGTTTCCAACCCCACTTACAAGTAAAACTAGCTAAATGTGCCTGGCTTCTCTTCACTGAAAAGCTCATTCTGAGTACATTTTTAGCATACGTTTGCTCCTGCCGGGTCAGCTGAGCAGCGAATTTCTATTTAACCACCTGCTTTCATGAGAGACCTCAGGGCTGCATGTTTTGAGCCCAGTACTGAGCCTGAAAAGCATTTCCAACCCCACTTACAAGTAAAACTAGCTAAAAATGTGCCTGGCTGCTATTCACTGAAAAGCTCATTCTCTGTACATTTTTGGCATACGTTTGCTCCTACCGGGTCAGCTGAGCAGCGAATTTCTATTTAACCACCTGCTTTCATGAGAGACCTCAGAACTGCGTGTTTTGAGCCCAGTACTGAGCCTGAAAAGCATTTCCAACCCCACTTACAAGTAAAACTAGCAAAAATGTGCCTGGCTTCTCTTCACTGAAAAGCTCATTCTGAGTACATTTTTAGCATACGTTTGCTCCTGCCGGGTCAGCTGAGCAGCGAATTTCTATTTAACCACCTGCTATCATGAGAGACCTCAGGGCTGCATGTTTTGAGCCCTGTACTGAGCCTGAAAAGCGTTTCCAACCCCACTTACAAGTAAAACTAGCTAAAATGTGCCTGGCTTCTCTTCACTGAAAAGCTCTTTCTGAGTAAATTTTTCGCATACGTTTGCTCCTGCCGGGTCAGCTGAGCAGCGAATTTCTATTTAACCACCTGCTATCACGAGAGACCTCAGGGCTGCATGGTTTGAGCCCAGTATTGATCCTGAAAAGCGTTTCCAACCCCACTTACAAGTAAAACTAGCTAAAATGTGCCTGGCTTCTCTTCACTGAAAAGCTCATTCTGAGTACATTTTTAGCATACGTTTGCTCCTGCCGGGTCAGCTGAGCAGCGAATTTCTATTTAACCACCTGCTTTCATGAGAGACCTCAGGGCTGCATGTTTTGAGCCCAGTACTGAGCCTGAAAAGCATTTCCAACCCCACTTACAAGTAAAACTAGCTAAAATGTGCCTGGCTTCTCTTCACTGAAAAGCTCATTCTGAGTACATTTTTAGCATACGTTTGCTCCTGCCGGGTCAGCTGAGCAGCGAATTTCTATTTAACCACCTGCTATCATGAGAGACCTCAGGGCTGCATGTTTTGAGCCCAGTACTGATCCTGAAAAGCGTTCCCAACCCCACTTACAAGTAAAACTAGCTAAAATGTGCCTGGCTGCTATTCACTAAAAAGCTCATTCTCTGTACATTTTTGGCATACGTTTGCTCCTACCGGGTCAGCTGAGCAGCGAATTTCTATTTAACCACCTGCTTTCATGAGAGACCTCAGAGCTGCATGTTTTGAGCCCTGTACTGAGCCTGAAAAGCATTTCCAACCCCACTTACAAGTAAAACTAGCTAAAATGTGCCTGGCTTCTCTTCACTGAAAAGCTCATTCTGAGTGCATTTTTAGCATACGTTTGCTCCTGCCGGGTCAGCTGAGCAGCGAATTTCTATTTGACCACCTGCTTTCATGAGAGACCTCAGAGCTGCATGTTTTGAGCCCAGTACTGAGCCTGAAAAGCATTTCCAACCCCACTTACAAGTAAAACTAGCTAAAATGTGCCTGGCTTCTCTTCACTGAAAAGCTCATTCTGAGTAAATTTTTAGCATACGTTTGCTCCTGCCGGGTCAGCTGAGCAGCGAATTTCTATTTAACCACCTGCTTTCATGAGAGACCTCAGGGCTGCATGTTTTGAGCCCAGTACTGAGCCTGAAAAGCGTTTCCAACCCCACTTACAAGTAAAACTAGCTAAAATGTGCCTGGCTTCTTTTCACTGAAAAGCTCATTCTGAGTACATTTTTAGCATACGTTTGCTCCTGCTGGGTCAGCTGAGCAGCGAATTTCTATTTAACCACCTGCTATCATGAGAGACCTCAGGGCTGCATGTTATGAGCCCAGTATTGATCCTGAAAAGCGTTTCCAACCCCACTTACAAGTAAAACTAGCTAAAATGTGCCTGGCTGCTATTCACTGAAAAGCTCATTCTGTGTACATTTTTGGCATACGTTTGCTCCTACCGGGTCAGCTGAGCAGCGAATTTCTATTTAAGCACCTGCTTTCATGAGAGACCTCAGGGCTGCATGTTTTGAGCCCAGTACTGAGCCTGAAAAGCATTTCCAACCCCACTTACAAGTAAAACTAGCAAAAATGTGCCTGGCTTCTCTTCACTGAAAAGCTCTTTCTGAGTACATTTTTAGCATACATTTGCTCCTGCCGGGTCAGCTGAGCAGCGAATTTCTATTTAACCACCTGCTTTCATGAGAGACCTCAGGGATGCATGTTTTGAGCCCAGCACTGAGCCTGAAAAGCGTTTCCAACGCCACTTACACGTAAAACTAGCTAAAATGTGCCTGGCTTCTCTTCACTGAAAAGCTCATTCTGAGTACATTTTTAGCATACGTTTGCTCCTGCCGGGTCAGCTGAGCAGCGAATTTCTATTTAACCACCTGCTATCATGAGAGACCTCAGGGCTGCATGTTTTGAGCCCAGTATTGATCCTGAAAAGCGTTTCCAACCCCACTTACAAGTAAAACTAGCTAAAATGTGCCTGGCTGCTATTCACTGAAAAGCTCATTCTGTGTACATTTTTGGCATACGTTTGCTCCTACCGGGTCAGCTAAGCAGCGAATTTCTATTTAACCTCCTGCTTTCATGAGAGACCTCAGGGCTGCATGTTTTGAGCCCAGTACTGAGCCTGAAAAGCATTTCCAACCCCACTTACAAGTAAAACTAGCTGAAATGTGCCTGGCTTCTCTTCACTGAAAAGCTCATTCTGAGTACATTTTTAGCATACGTTTTCTCCTGCCGGGTCAGCTGAGCAGCGAATTTCTATTTAACCACCTGCTATCATGAGAGACCTCAGGGCTGCATGTTTTGAGCCCAGTACTGATCCTGAAAAGCGTTTCCAACCCCACTTACAAGTAAAACTAGCTAAAATGTGCCTGGCTGCTATTCACTGAAAAGCTCATTCTGTGTACATTTTTGGCATACCTTTGCTCCTACCGGGTCAGCTGAGCAGCGAATTTCTATTTAACCACCTGCTTTCATGAGAGACCTCAGGGATGCGTGTTTTGAGCCCAGCACTGAGCCTGAAAAGCGTTTCCAACGCCACTTACACGTAAAACTAGCTAAAATGTGTCTGGCTTCTCTTCACTGAAAAGCTCATTCTGAGTACATTTTTAGCATACGTTTGCTCCTGCCGGGTCAGCTGAGCAGCGAATTTCTATTTAACCACCTGCTATCATGAGAGACTTCAGGGCTGCATGTTTTGAGCCCAGTACTGATCCTGAAAAGCGTTTCCAACCCCACTTACAAGTAAAACTAGCTAAAATGTGCCTGGCTGCTATTCACTGAAAAGCTCATTCTGTGTACATTTTTGGCATACCTTTGCTCCTACCGGGTCAGCTGAGCAGCGAATTTCTATTTAACCACCTGCTTTCATGAGAGACCTCAGGGCTGCATGTGTTGAGCCCAGTACTGAACCTGAAAAGCATTTCCAACCCCACTTACAAGTAAAACTAGCTAAAATGTGCCTGGCTTCTCTTCACTGAAAAGCTCATTCTGAGTAGATTTTTAGCATACGTTTGCTCCTGCCGGGTCAGCTGAGCAGCGAATTTCTATTTAACCACCTGCTTTCATGAGAGACCTCAGGGATGCATGTTTTGACCCCAGCACTGAGCCTGAAAAGCGTTTCCAACGCCACTTACAAGTAAAACTAGCTAAAATGTGCCTGGCTTCTCTTCACTGAAAAGCTCATTCTGAGTACATTTTTAGCATACGTTTGCTCCTGCCGGGTCAGCTGAGAAGCGAATTTCTATTTAACCACCTGCTATCATGAGAGACCTCAGGGCTGCATGTTTTGAGCCCAGTATTGATCCTGAAAAGCGTTTCCAACCCCACTTACAAGTAAAACTAGCTAAAATGTGCCTGGCTGCTATTCACTGAAAAGCTCATTCTGTGTACATTTTTGGCATACGTTTGCACCTACCGGGTCAGCTGAGCAGCAAATTTCTATTTAACCATGTGCTTTCATGAGAGACCTCAGGGCTGCATGTTTTGAGCCCAGTACTGATCCTGAAAAGCGTTTCCAACCCCACTTACAAGTAAAACTAGCTAAAATGTGCCTGGCTGCTATTCACTGAAAAGCTCATTCTGTGTACATTTTTGGCATACGTTTGCTCCTACCGGGTCAGCTGAGCAGCGAATTTCTATTTAACCACCTGCCTTCACGAGAGACCTCAGGGCTGCATGTTTTGAGCCCAGTACTGAGCCTGAAAAGCATTTCCAACCCCACTTACAAGTAAAACTAGCTAAAATGTGCCTGGCTTCTCTTCACTGAAAAGCTCATTCTGAGTACATTTTTAGCATACGTTTGCTCCTGCCGGGTCAGCTGAGCAGCGAATTTCTATTTAACCACCTGCTATCATGAGAGACCTCAGGGCTGCATGTTTTGAGCCCAGTACTGATCCTGAAAAGCGTTTCCGATCCCACTTACAAGTAAAACTAGCTAAAATGTGCCTGGCTGCTATTCACTAAAAAGCTCATTCTCTGTACATTTTTGGCATACGTTTGCTCCTACCGGGTCAGCTGAGCAGCGAATTTCTATTTAACCACCTGCTTTCATGAGAGACCTCAGAGCTGCATGTTTTGAGCCCTGTACTGAGCCTGAAAAGCATTTCCAACCCCACTTACAAGTAAAACTAGCTAAAATGTGCCTGGCTTCTCTTCACTGAAAAGCTCATTCTGAGTACATTTTTAGCATACGTTTGCTCCTGCCGGGTCAGCTGAGCAGCGAATTTCTATTTAACCACCTGCCTTCATGAGAGACCTCAGGGCTGCATGTTTTGAGCCCAGTACTGAGCCTGAAAAGCATTTCCAACCCCACTTACAAATAAAACTAGCTAAAATGTGCCTGGCTGCTATTCACTGAAAAGCTCATTCTGTGTACATTTTTGGCATACGTTTGCTCCTGCCGGGTCAGCTGAGCAGCAAATTTTTATTTAACCACCTGCTATCATGAGAGACCTCAGGGCTGCATGTTTTGAGCCCAGTACTGATCCTGAAATGCGTTTCCAACCCCACTTACAAGTAAAACTAGCTAAAATGTGCCTGGCTTCTCTTCACTGGAAAGCTCATTCTGAGTACATTTTTAGCATACGTTTGCTCCTGCCGGGTCAGCTGAGCAGCGAATTTCTATTTAACCACCTGCTATCATGAGAGACCTCAGGGCTGCATGTTTTGACCCCAGTACTGATCCTGAAAAGCGTTTCCAACCCCACTTACAAGTAAAACTAGCTAAAATGTGCCTGGCTGCTATTCACTGAAAAGCTCATTCTCTGTACATTTTTGGCATACGTTTGCTCCTACCGGGTCAGCTGAGCAGCAAATTTCTATTTAACCACCTGCTTTCATGAGAGACCTCAGAACTGCATGTTTTGAGCCCAGTACTGAGCCTGAAAAGCATTTCCAACCCCACTTACAAGTAAAACTAGCAAAAATGTGCCTGGCTTCTCTTCACTGAAAAGCTCATTCTGAGTACATTTTTAGCATACATTTGCTCCTGCCGGGTCAGCTGAGCAGCGAATTTCTATTTAACCACCTGCTTTCATGAGAGACCTCAGGGATGCATGTTTTGAGCCCAGCACTGAGCCTGAAAAGCGTTTCCAACGCCACTTACACGTAAAACTAGCTAAAATGTGCCTGGCTTCTCTTCACTGAAAAGCTCATTCTGAGTACATTTTTAGCATACGTTTGCTCCTGCCGGGTCAGCTGAGCAGCGAATTTCTATTTAACCACCTGCTATCATGAGAGACCTCAGGGCTGCATGTTTTGAGCCCTGTACTGAGCCTGAAAAGCATTTCCAACCCCACTTACAAGTAAAACTAGCTAAAATGTGCCTGGCTTCTCTTCACTGAAAAGCTCATTCTGAGTAGATTTTTCGCATACGTTTGCTCCTGCCGGGTCAGCTGAGCAGCGAATTTCTATTTAACCACCTGCTATCACGAGAGACCTCAGGGCTGCATGGTTTGAGCCCAGTATTGATCCTGAAAAGCGTTTCCAACCCCACTTACAAGTAAAACTAGCTAAAATGTGCCTGGCTTCTCTTCACTGAAAAGCTCATTCTGAGTACATTTTTAGCATACGTTTGCTCCTGCCGGGTCAGCTGAGCAGCAAATTTCTATTTAACCACCTGCTTTCATGAGAGACCTCAGGGCTGCATGTTTTGAGCCCAGTACTGAGCCTGAAAAGCATTTCCAACCCCACTTACAAGTAAAACTAGCTAAAATGTGCCTGGCTGCTATTCACTGAAAAGCTCATTCTCTGTACATTTTTGGCATACGTTTGCTCCTACCGGGTCAGCTGAGCAGCGAATTTCTATTTAACCACCTGTTTTCATGAGAGACCTCAGAACTGCATGTTTTGAGCCCAGTACTGAGCCTGAAAAGCATTTCCAACCCCACTTACAAGTAAAACTAGCAAAAATGTGCCTGGCTTCTCTTCACTGAAAAGCTCATTCTGAGTACATTTTTAGCATACGTTTGCTCCTGCCGGGTCAGCTGAGCAGCGAATTTCTATTTAACCACCTGCTATCATGAGAGACCTCAGGGCTGCATGTTTTGAGCCCTGTACTGAGCCTGAAAAGCGTTTCCAACCCCACTTACAAGTAAAACTAGCTAAAATGTGCCTGGCTTCTCTTCACTGAAAAGCTCATTCTGAGTACATTTTTCGCATAAGTTTGCTCCTGCCGGGTCAGCTGAGCAGCGAATTTCTATTTAACCACCTGCTATCACGAGAGACCTCAGGGCTGCATGGTTTGAGCCCAGTATTGATCCTGAAAAGCGTTTCCAACCCCACTTACAAGTAAAACTAGCTAAAATGTGCCCGGCTTCTCTTCACTGAAAAGCTCATTCTGAGTACATTTTTAGCATACGTTTGCTCCTGCCGGGTCAGCTGAGCAGCGAATTTCTATTTAACCACCTGCTTTCATGAGAGACCTCAGGGCTGCATGTCTTGAGCCCAGTACTGAGCCTGAAAAGCATTTCCAACCCCACTTACAAGTAAAACTAGCTAAAATGTGCCTGGCTTCTCTTCACTGAAAAGCTCATTCTGAGTATATTTTTAGCATACGTTTGCTCCTGCCGGGTCAGCTGAGCAGCGAATTTCTATTTAACCACCTGCTATCATGAGAGACCTCAGGGCTGCATGTTTTGAGCCCAGTACTGATCCTGAAAAGCGTTCCTAACCCCACTTACAAGTAAAACTAGCTAAAATGTGCCTGGCTGCTATTCACTAAAAAGCTCATTCTCTGTACATTTTTGGCATACGTTTGCTCCTACCGGGTCAGCTGAGCAGCGAATTTCTATTTAACCACCTGCTTTCATGAGAGACCTCAGAGCTGCATGTTTTGAGCCCTGTACTGAGCCTGAAAAGCATTTCCAACCCCACTTACAAGTAAAACTAGCTAAAATGTGCCTGGCTTCTCTTCACTGAAAAGCTCATTCTGAGTACATTTTTAGCATACGTTTGCTCCTGCCGGGTCAGCTGAGCAGCGAATTTCTATTTGACCACCTGCTTTCATGAGAGACCTCAGAGCTGCATGTTTTGAGCCCAGTACTGAGCCTGAAAAGCATTTCCAACCCCACTTACAAGTAAAACTAGCTAAAATGTGCCTGGCTTCTCTTCACTGAAAAGCTCATTCTGAGTAAATTTTTAGCATACGTTTGCTCCTGCCGGGTCAGCTGAGCAGCGAATTTCTATTTAACCACCTGCTTTCATGAGAGACCTCAGGGCTGCATGTTTTGAGCCCAGTACTGAGCCTGAAAAGCGTTTCCAACCCCACTTACAAGTAAAACTAGCTAAAATGTGCCTGGCTTCTTTTCACTGAAAAGCTCATTCTGAGTACATTTTTAGCATACGTTTGCTCCTGCTGGGTCAGCTGAGCAGCGAATTTCTATTTAACCACCTGCTATCATGAGAGACCTCAGGGCTGCATGTTATGAGCCCAGTATTGATCCTGAAAAGCGTTTCCAACCCCACTTACAAGTAAAACTAGCTAAAATGTGCCTGGCTGCTATTCACTGAAAAGCTCATTCTGTGTACATTTTTGGCATACGTTTGCTCCTACCGGGTCAGCTGAGCAGCGAATTTCTATTTAACCACCTGCTTTCATGAGAGACCTCAGGGCTGCATGTTTTGAGCCCAGTACTGAGCCTGAAAAGCATTTCCAACCCCACTTACAAGTAAAACTAACTAAAATGTGCCTGGCTTCTCTTCACTGAAAAGCTCATTCTGAGTACATTTTTAGCATACGTTTGCTCCTGCTGGGTCAGCTGAGCAGCGAATTTCTATTTAACCACCTGCTATCATGAGAGACCTCAGGGCTGCATGTTTTGAGCCCAGTATTGATCCTGAAAAGCGTTTCCAACCCCACTTACAAGTAAAACTAGCTAAAATGTGCCTGGCTGCTATTCACTGAAAAGCTCATTCTGTGTACATTTTTGGCATACGTTTGCTCCTACCGGGTCAGCTAAGCAGCGAATTTCTATTTAACCACCTGCTTTCATGAGAGACCTCAGGGCTGCATGTTTTGAGCCCAGTACTGAGCCTGAAAAGCATTTCCAACCCCAATTACAAGTAAAACTAGCTGAAATGTGCCTGGCTTCTCTTCACTGAAAAGCTCATTCTGAGTACATTTTTAGCATACGTTTTCTCCTGCCGGGTCAGCTGAGCAGCGAATTTCTATTTAACCACCTGCAATCATGAGAGACCTCAGGGCTGCATGTTTTGAGCCCAGTACTGATCCTGAAAAGCGTTTCCAACCCCACTTACAAGTAAAACTAGCTAAAATGTGCCTGGCTGCTATTCACTGAAAAGCTCATTCTGTGTACATTCTTGGCATACCTTTGCTCCTACCGGGTCAGCTGAGCAGCGAATTTCTATTTAACCACCTGCTTTCATGAGAGACCTCAGGGATGCATGTTTTGAGCCCAGCACTGAGCCTGAAAAGCGTTTCCAACGCCACTTACACGTAAAACTAGCTAAAATGTGTCTGGCTTCTCTTCACTGAAAAGCTCATTCTGAGTACATTTTTAGCATACGTTTGCTCCTGCCGGGTCAGCTGAGCAGCGAATTTCTATTTAACCACCTGCTATCATGAGAGACTTCAGGGCTGCATGTTTTGAGCCCAGTACTGATCCTGAAAAGCGTTTCCAACCCCACTTACAAGTAAAACTAGCTAAAATGTGCCTGGCTGCTATTCACTGAAAAGCTCATTCTGTGTACATTTTTGGCATACCTTTGCTCCTACCGGGTCAGCTGAGCAGCGAATTTCTATTTAACCACCTGCTTTCATGAGAGACCTCAGGGCTGCATGTGTTGAGCCCAGTACTGAACCTGAAAAGCATTTCCAACCCCACTTACAAGTAAAACTAGCTAAAATGTGCCTGGCTTCTCTTCACTGAAAAGCTCATTCTGAGTAGATTTTTAGCATACGTTTGCTCCTGCCGGGTCAGCTGAGCAGCGAATTTCTATTTAACCACCTGCTTTCATGAGAGACCTCAGGGATGCATGTTTTGAGCCCAGCACTGAGCCTGAAAAGCGTTTCCAACGCCACTTACAAGTAAAACTAGCTAAAATGTGCCTGGCTTCTCTTCACTGAAAAGCTCATTCTGAGTACATTTTTAGCATACGTTTGCTCCTGCCGGGTCAGCTGAGAAGCGAATTTCTATTTAACCACCTGCTATCATGAGAGACCTCAGGGCCGCATGTTTTGAGCCCAGTATTGATCCTGAAAAGCGTTTCCAACGCCACTTACAAGTAAAACTAGCTAAAATGTGCCTGGCTGCTATTCACTGAAAAGCTCATTCTGTGTACATTTTTGGCATACGTTTGCACCTACCGGGTCAGCTGAGCAGCAAATTTTATTTAACCATGTGCTTTCATGAGAGACCTCAGGGCTGCATGTTTTGAGCCCAGTACTGATCCTGAAAAGCGTTTCCAACCCCACTTACAAGTAAAACTAGCTAAAATGTGCCTGGCTGCTATTCACTGAAAAGCTCATTCTGTGTACATTTTTGGCATACGTTTGCTCCTACCGGGTCAGCTGAGCAGCGAATTTCTATTTAACCACCTGCCTTCACGAGAGACCTCAGGGCTGCATGTTTTGAGCCCAGTACTGAGCCTGAAAAGCATTTCCAACCCCACTTACAAGTAAAACTAGCTAAAATGTGCCTGGCTTCTCTTCACTGAAAAGCTCATTCTGAGTACATTTTTAGCATACGTTTGCTCCTGCCGGGTCAGCTGAGCAGCGAATTTCTATTTAACCACCTGCTATCATGAGAGACCTCAGGGCTGCATGTTTTGAGCCCAGTACTGATCCTGAAAAGCGTTTCCGATCCCACTTACAAGTAAAACTAGCTAAAATGTGCCTGGCTGCTATTCACTAAAAAGCTCATTCTCTGTACATTTTTGGCATACGTTTGCTCCTACCGGGTCAGCTGAGCAGCGAATTTCTATTTAACCACCTGCTTTCATGAGAGACCTCAGAGCTGCATGTTTTGAGCCCTGTACTGAGCCTGAAAAGCATTTCCAACCCCACTTACAAGTAAAACTAGCTAAAATGTGCCTGGCTTCTCTTCACTGAAAAGCTCATTCTGAGTACATTTTTGGCATACGTTTGCTCCTGCCGGGTCAGCTGAGCAGCGAATTTCTATTTAACCACCTGCTTTCATGAGAGACCTCAGGGCTGCATGTTTTGAGCCCAGTACTGAGCCTGAAAAGCGTTTCCAACCCCACTTACAAGTAAAACTAGCTAAAATGTGCCTGGCTTCTCTTCACTGAAAAGCTCATTCTGAGTGCATTTTTAGCATACGTTTGCTCCTGCTGGGTCAGCTGAGCAGCGAATTTCTATTTAACCACCTGCTATCATGAGAGACCTCAGGGCTGCATGTTTGAGCCCAGTATTGATCCTGAAAAGCGTTTCCAACCCCACTTACAAGTGAAACTAGCTAAAATGTGCCTGGCTGCTATTCACTGAAAAGCTCATTCTGTGTACATTTTTGGCATACGTTTGCTCCTACCGGGTCAGCTGAGCAGCGAATTTCTGTTTAACCACCTGCTTTCATGAGAGACCTCAGGGCTGCATGTTTTGAGCCCAGTACTGAGCCTGAAAAGCATTTCCAACCCCACTTACAAGTAAAACTAGCTAAAATGTGCCTGGCTTCTCTTCACTGAAAAGCTCATTCTGAGTACATTTTTAGCATACGTTTGCTCCTGCCGGGTCAGCTGAGCAGCGAATTTCTATTTAACCACCTGCTATCATGAGAGACCTCAGGGCTGCATGTTTTGAGCCCAGTACTGAGCCTGAAAAGCATTTCCAACCCCACTTACAAGTAAAACTAGCTAAAATGTGCCTGGCTTCTCTTCACTGAAAAGCTCATTCTGAGTACATTTTTAGCATACGTTTTCTCCTGCCGGGTCAGCTGAGCAGCGAATTTCTATTTAACCACCTGCTATCATGAGAGACCTCAGGGCTGCATGTTTTGAGCCCAGTACTGATCCTGAAAAGCGTTTCCAACCCCACTTACAAGTAAAACTAGCTAAAATGTGCCTGGCTGCTATTCAGTGAAAAGCTCATTCTGTGTACATTTTTGGCATACGTTTGCTCCTGCCGGGTCAGCTGAGCAGCGAATTTCTATTTAACCACCTGTTATCATGAGAGACTTCAGGGCTGCATGTTTTGAGCCCAGTACTGATCCTGAAAAGCGTTTCCAACCCCACTTACAAGTAAAACTAGCTAAAATGTGCCTGGCTGCTATTCACTGAAAAGCTCATTCTGTGTACATTTTTGGCATACCTTTGCTCCTACCAGGTCAGCTGAGCAGCGAATTTCTATTTAACCACCTGCTTTCATGAGAGACCTCAGGGCTGCATGTTTTGAGCCCAGTACTGAACCTGAAAAGCATTTCCAACCCCACTTACAAGTAAAACTAGCTAAAATGTGCCTGGCTTCTCTTCACTGAAAAGCTCATTCTGAGTACATTTTTAGCATACGTTTGCTCCTGCCGGGTCAGCTGAGCAGCAAATTTCTATTTAACCATCTGCTTTCATGAGAGACCTCAGGGCTGCATGTTTTGAGCCCAGTACTGATCCTGAAAAGCGTTTCCAACCCCACTTACAAGTAAAACTAGCTAAAATGTGCCTGGCTGCTATTCACTGAAAAGCTCATTCTGTGTACATTTTTGGCATACGTTTGCTCCTACCGGGTCAGCTGAGCAGCGAATTTCTATTTAACCACCTGCTTTCATGAGAGACCTCAGGGCTGCATGTTTTGAGCCCAGTACTGAGCCTGAAAAGCATTTCCAACCCCACTTACAAGTAAAACTAGCTAAAATGTGCCTGGCTGCTATTCACTGAAAAGCTCATTCTGTGTACATTTTTGGCATACGTTTGCTCCTACCGGGTCAGCTGAGCAGCAAATTTCTATTTAACCACCTGCTTTCATGAGAGACCTCAGGGATGCATGTTTTGAGCCCAGTACTGAGCCTGAAAAGAATTTCCAACCCCACTTACAAGTAAAACTAGCTAAAATGTGCCTGGCTTCTCTTCACTGAAAAGCTCATTCTGAGTACATTTTTAGCATACGTTTGCTCCTGCCGGGTCAGCTGAGCAGCGAATTTCTATTTAACCACCTGCTATCATGAGAGACCTCAGGGATGCATGTTTTGAGACCAGTACTGATCCTGAAAAGCGTTTCCAACGCCACTTACACGTAAAACTAGCTAAAATGTGCCTGGCTGCTATTCACTGAAAAGCTCATTCTGAGTACATTTTTAGCATACGTTTGCTCCTGCCGGGTCAGCTGAGCAGCGAATTTCTATTTAACCACCTGCTATCATGAGAGACCTCAGGGCTGCATGTTTTGAGCCCTGTACTGAGCCTGAAAAGCATTTCCAACCCCACTTACAAGTAAAACTAGCTAAAATGTGCCTGGCTTCTCTTCACTGAAAAGCTCATTCTGAGTACATTTTTCGCATACGTTTGCTCCTGCCGGGTCAGCTGAGCAGCGAATTTCTATTTGACCACCTGCTTTCATGAGAGACCTCAGAGCTGCATGTTTTGAGCCCAGTACTGAGCCTGAAAAGCATTTCCAACCCCACTTACAAGTAAAACTAGCTAAAATGTGCCTGGCTTCTCTTCACTGAAAAGCTCATTCTGAGTACATTTTTAGCATACGTTTGCTCCTGCCGGGTCAGCTGAGCAGCGAATTTCTATTTAACCACCTGCTTTCATGAGAGACCTCAGGGCTGCATGTTTTGAGCCCTGTACTGAGCCTGAAAAGCGTTTCCAACCCCACTTACAAGTAAAACTAGCTAAAATGTGCCTGGCTTCTCTTCACTGAAAAGCTCATTCTGAGTACATTTTTAGCAAACGTTTGCTCCTGCCGGGTCAGCTGAGCAGCGAATTTCTATTTAACCACCTGCTATCATGAGAGACCTCAGGGCTGCATGTTTTGAGCCCAGTATTGATCCTGAAAAGCGTTTCCAACCCCACTTACAAGTAAAACTAGCTAAAATGTGCCTGGCTGCTATTCACTGAAAAGCTCATTCTGTGTACATTTTTGGCATACGTTTGCTCCTACCGGGTCAGCTGAGCAGCGAATTTCTATTTAACCACCTGCTTTCATGAGAGACCTCAGGGCTGCATGTTTTGAGCCCAGTACTGAGCCTGAAAAGCATTTCCAACCCCACTTACAAGTAAAACTAGCTAAAATGTGCCTGGCTTCTCTTCACTGAAAAGCTCATTCTGAGTACATTTTTAGCATACGTTTGCTCCTGCCGGGTCAGCTGAGCAGCGAATTTCTATTTAACCACCTGCTTTCATGAGAGACCTCAGGGCTGCATGTTTTGAGCCCAGTACTGAGCCTGAAAAGCATTTCCAACCCCACTTACAAGTAAAACTAGCTAAAATGTGCCTGGCTGCTATTCACTGAAAAGCTCATTCTGTGTACATTTTTGGCATACGTTTGCTCCTACCGGGTCAGCTGAGCAGCAAATTTCTATTTAACCACCTGCTTTCATGAGAGACCTCAGGGATGCATGTTTTGAGCCCAGTACTGAGCCTGAAAAGAATTTCCAACCCCACTTACAAGTAAAACTAGCTAAAATGTGCCTGGCTTCTCTTCACTGAAAAGCTCATTCTGAGTACATTTTTAGCATACGTTTGCTCCTGCCGGGTCAGCTGAGCAGCGAATTTCTATTTAACTACCTGCTATCATGAGAGACCTCAGGGCTGCATGTTTTGAGACCAGTACTGATCCTGAAAAGCGTTTCCAACCCCACTTACAAGTAAAACTAGCTAAAATGTGCCTGGCTGCTATTCACTGAAAAGCTCATTCTGAGTACATTTTTAGCATACGTTTGCTCCTGCCGGGTCAGCTGAGCAGCGAATTTCTATTTAACCACCTGCTTTCATGAGAGACCTCAGGGCTGCATGTTTTGAGCCCAGCACTGAGCCTGAAAAGCGTTTCCAACCCCACTTACAAGTAAAACTAGCTAAAATGTGCCTGGCTGCTATTCACTGAAAAGCTCATTCTGTGTACATTTTTGGCATACGTTTGCTCCTGCCGGGTCAGCTGAGCAGCGAATTTCTATTTGACCACCTGCTTTCATGAGAGACCTCAGAGCTGCATGTTTTGAGCCCAGTACTGATCCTGAAAAGCGTTTCCAACCCCACTTACAAGTAAAACTAGCTAAAATGTGCCTGGCTGCTATTCACTGAAAAGCTCATTCTGTGTACATTTTTGGCATACGTTTGCTCCTGCCGGGTCAGCTGAGCAGCGAATTTCTATTTAACCACCTGCTTTCATGAGAGACCTCAGGGCTGCATGTTTTGAGCCCTGTACTGAGCCTGAAAAGCGTTTCCAACCCCACTTACAAGTAAAACTAGCTAAAATGTGCCTGGCTGCTATTCACTGAAAAGCTCATTCTGAGTACATTTTTAGCATACGTTTGCTCCTGCCGGGTCAGCTGAGCAGCGAATTTCTATTTAACCACCTGCTTTCATGAGAGACCTCAGGGCTGCATGTTTTGAGCCCAGTATTGATCCTGAAAAGCGTTTCCAACCCCACTTACAAGTAAAACTAGCTAAAATGTGCCTGGCTGCTATTCACTGAAAAGCTCATTCTGTGTACATTTTTAGCATACGTTTGCTCCTGCTGGGTCAGCTGAGCAGCGAATTTCTATTTAACCACCTGCTTTCATGAGAGACCTCAGGGCTGCATGTTTTGAGCCCAGTATTGATCCTGAAAAGCATTTCCAACCCCACTTACAAGTAAAACTAGCTAAAATGTGCCTGGCTGCTATTCACTGAAAAGCTCATTCTGAGTACATTTTTAGCATACGTTTGCTCCTACCGGGTCAGCTGAGCAGCGAATTTCTATTTAACCACCTGCTTTCATGAGAGACCTCAGGGCTGCATGTTTTGAGCCCAGTACTGAGCCTGGAAAGCATTTCCAACCCCACTTACAAGTAAAACTAGCAAAAATGTGCCTGGCTTCTCTTCACTGAAAAGCTCATTCTGAGTACATTTTTAGCATACATTTGCTCCCGCTGGGTCAGCTGAGCAGCGAATTTCTATTTAACCACCTGCTTTCATGAGAGACCTCAGGGCTGCATGTTTTGAGCCCAGTACTGATCCTGAAAAGCGTTTCCAACCCCACTTAACAAGTAAAACTAGCTAAAATGTGCCTGGCTGCTATTCAGTGAAAAGCTCATTCTGTGTACATTTTTGGCATATATTTGCTCCTGCTGGGTCAGCTGAGCAGCGAATTTCTATTTAACCACCTGCTTTCATGAGAGACCTCAGGGCTGCATGTTTTGAGCCCAGTACTGATCCTGAAAAGCGTTTCCAACCCCACTTACAAGTAAAACTAGCTAAAATGTGCCTGGCTGCTATTCACTGAAAAGCTCATTCTGTGTACATTTTTGGCATACCTTTGCTCCTGCCGGGTCAGCTGAGCAGCGAATTTCTATTTAACCACCTGCTTTCATGAGAGACCTCAGGGATGCATGTTTTGAGCCCAGTACTGAACCTGAAAAGCATTTCCAACCCCACTTACACGTAAAACTAGCTAAAATGTGCCTGGCTTCTCTTCACTGAAAAGCTCATTCTGAGTAAATTTTTAGCATACGTTTGCTCCTGCCGGGTCAGCTGAGCAGCGAATTTCTATTTAACCACCTGCTTTCATGAGAGACCTCAGGGCTGCATGTTTTGAGCCCAGTATTGATCCTGAAAAGCGTTTCCAACCCCACTTACAAGTAAAACTAGCTAAAATGTGCCTGGCTGCTATTCACTGAAAAGCTCATTCTGTGTACATTTTTAGCATACGTTTGCTCCTGCTGGGTCAGCTGAGCAGCGAATTTCTATTTAACCACCTGCTTTCATGAGAGACCTCAGGGCTGCATGTTTTGAGCCCAGTATTGATCCTGAAAAGCATTTCCAACCCCACTTACAAGTAAAACTAGCTAAAATGTGCCTGGCTGCTATTCACTGAAAAGCTCATTCTGAGTACATTTTTAGCATACGTTTGCTCCTACCGGGTCAGCTGAGCAGCGAATTTCTATTTAACCACCTGCTTTCATGAGAGACCTCAGGGCTGCATGTTTTGAGCCCAGTACTGAGCCTGGAAAGCATTTCCAACCCCACTTACAAGTAAAACTAGCAAAAATGTGCCTGGCTTCTCTTCACTGAAAAGCTCATTCTGAGTACATTTTTAGCATACATTTGCTCCCGCTGGGTCAGCTGAGCAGCGAATTTCTATTTAACCACCTGCTTTCATGAGAGACCTCAGGGCTGCATGTTTTGAGCCCAGTACTGATCCTGAAAAGCGTTTCCAACCCCACTTAACAAGTAAAACTAGCTAAAATGTGCCTGGCTGCTATTCAGTGAAAAGCTCATTCTGTGTACATTTTTGGCATATATTTGCTCCTGCTGGGTCAGCTGAGCAGCGAATTTCTATTTAACCACCTGCTTTCATGAGAGACCTCAGGGCTGCATGTTTTGAGCCCAGTACTGATCCTGAAAAGCGTTTCCAACCCCACTTACAAGTAAAACTAGCTAAAATGTGCCTGGCTGCTATTCACTGAAAAGCTCATTCTGTGTACATTTTTGGCATACCTTTGCTCCTGCCGGGTCAGCTGAGCAGCGAATTTCTATTTAACCACCTGCTTTCATGAGAGACCTCAGGGATGCATGTTTTGAGCCCAGTACTGAACCTGAAAAGCATTTCCAACCCCACTTACACGTAAAACTAGCTAAAATGTGCCTGGCTTCTCTTCACTGAAAAGCTCATTCTGAGTAAATTTTTAGCATACGTTTGCTCCTGCCGGGTCAGCTGAGCAGCGAATTTCTATTTAACCACCTGCTATCACGAGAGACCTCAGGGCTGCATGTTTTGAGCCCAGCACTGAGCCTGAAAAGCATTTCCAACCCCACTTACAAGTAAAACTAGCTAAAATGTGCCTGACTTCTCTTCACTGAAAAGCTCATTCTGAGTACATTTTTCGCATACGTTTGCTCCTGCCGGGTCAGCTGAGCAGCGAATTTCTATTTAACCACCTGCTATCACGAGAGACCTCAGGGCTGCATGGTTTGAGCCCAGTACTGATCCTGAAAAGCGTTTCCAACCCCACTTACAAGTAAAACTAGCTAAAATGTGCCTGGCTTCTCTTCACTGAAAAGCTCATTCTGAGTACATTTTTAGCATACGTTTGCTCCTGCCGGGTCAGCTGAGCAGCGAATTTCTATTTAACCACCTGCTATCATGAGAGACCTCAGGGCTGCATGTTTTGAGCCCAGTACTGATCCTGAAAAGCGTTTCCAACCCCACTTACAAGTAAAACTAGCTAAAATGTGCCTGGCTGCTATTCACTAAAAAGCTCATTCTCTGTACATTTTTGGCATACGTTTGCTCCTACCGGGTCAGCTGAGCAGCGAATTTCTATTTAACCACCTGCTTTCATGAGACACCTCAGAGCTGCATGTTTTGAGCCCTGTACTGAGCCAGAAAAGCATTTCCAACCCCACTTACAAGTAAAACTAGCTAAAATGTGCCTGGCTTCTCTTCACTGAAAAGCTCATTCTGAGTACATTTTTAGCATACGTTTGCTCCTGCCGGGTCAGCTGAGCAGCGAATTTCTATTTGACCACCTGCTTTCATGAGAGACCTCAGAGCTGCATGTTTTGAGCCCAGTAATGATCCTGAAAAGCGTTTCCAACCCCACTTACAAGTAACACTAGCTAAAATGTGCCTGGCTTCTCTTCACTGAAAAGCTCATTCTGAGTACATTTTTAGCATACGTTTGCTCCTGCCGGGTCAGCTGAGCAGCGAATTTCTATTTAACCACCTGCTATCATGAGAGACCTCAGGGATGCATGTTTTGAGACCAGTACTGATCCTGAAAAGCGTTTCCAACCCCACTTACAAGTAAAACTAGCTAAAATGTGCCTGGCTGCTATTCACTGAAAAGCTCATTCTGTGTACATTTTTGGCATACCTTTGCTCCTGCCGGGTCAGCTGAGCAGCGAATTTCTATTTAACCACCTGCTTTCATGAGAGACCTCAGGGCTGCATGTTTTGAGCCCAGTACTGATCCTGAAAAGCGTTTCCAACCCCACTTACAAGTAAAACTAGCTAAAATGTGCCTGGCTGCTATTCACTGAAAAGCTCATTCTGTGTACATTTTTGGCATACCTTTGCTCCTGCCGGGTCAGCTGAGCAGCGAATTTCTATTTAACCACCTGCTTTCATGAGAGACCTCAGGGATGCATGTTTTGAGCCCAGTACTGAACCTGAAAAGCATTTCCAACCCCACTTACACGTAAAACTAGCTAAAATGTGCCTGGCTTCTCTTCACTGAAAAGCTCATTCTGAGTAAATTTTTAGCATACGTTTGCTCCTGCCGGGTCAGCTGAGCAGCGAATTTCTATTTAACCACCTGCTTTCATGAGAGACCTCAGGGCTGCATGTTTTGAGCCCAGTATTGATCCTGAAAAGCGTTTCCAACCCCACTTACAAGTAAAACTAGCTAAAATGTGCCTGGCTGCTATTCACTGAAAAGCTCATTCTGTGTACATTTTTAGCATACGTTTGCTCCTGCTGGGTCAGCTGAGCAGCGAATTTCTATTTAACCACCTGCTTTCATGAGAGACCTCAGGGCTGCATGTTTTGAGCCCAGTATTGATCCTGAAAAGCATTTCCAACCCCACTTACAAGTAAAACTAGCTAAAATGTGCCTGGCTGCTATTCACTGAAAAGCTCATTCTGAGTACATTTTTAGCATACGTTTGCTCCTACCGGGTCAGCTGAGCAGCGAATTTCTATTTAACCACCTGCTTTCATGAGAGACCTCAGGGCTGCATGTTTTGAGCCCAGTACTGAGCCTGGAAAGCATTTCCAACCCCACTTACAAGTAAAACTAGCAAAAATGTGCCTGGCTTCTCTTCACTGAAAAGCTCATTCTGAGTACATTTTTAGCATACATTTGCTCCCGCTGGGTCAGCTGAGCAGCGAATTTCTATTTAACCACCTGCTTTCATGAGAGACCTCAGGGCTGCATGTTTTGAGCCCAGTACTGATCCTGAAAAGCGTTTCCAACCCCACTTAACAAGTAAAACTAGCTAAAATGTGCCTGGCTGCTATTCAGTGAAAAGCTCATTCTGTGTACATTTTTGGCATATATTTGCTCCTGCTGGGTCAGCTGAGCAGCGAATTTCTATTTAACCACCTGCTTTCATGAGAGACCTCAGGGCTGCATGTTTTGAGCCCAGTACTGATCCTGAAAAGCGTTTCCAACCCCACTTACAAGTAAAACTAGCTAAAATGTGCCTGGCTGCTATTCACTGAAAAGCTCATTCTGTGTACATTTTTGGCATACCTTTGCTCCTGCCGGGTCAGCTGAGCAGCGAATTTCTATTTAACCACCTGCTTTCATGAGAGACCTCAGGGATGCATGTTTTGAGCCCAGTACTGAACCTGAAAAGCATTTCCAACCCCACTTACACGTAAAACTAGCTAAAATGTGCCTGGCTTCTCTTCACTGAAAAGCTCATTCTGAGTAAATTTTTAGCATACGTTTGCTCCTGCCGGGTCAGCTGAGCAGCGAATTTCTATTTAACCACCTGCTATCACGAGAGACCTCAGGGCTGCATGTTTTGAGCCCAGCACTGAGCCTGAAAAGCATTTCCAACCCCACTTACAAGTAAAACTAGCTAAAATGTGCCTGGCTTCTCTTCACTGAAAAGCTCATTCTGAGTACATTTTTCGCATACGTTTGCTCCTGCCGGGTCAGCTGAGCAGCGAATTTCTATTTAACCACCTGCTATCACGAGAGACCTCAGGGCTGCATGGTTTGAGCCCAGTACTGATCCTGAAAAGCGTTTCCAACCCCACTTACAAGTAAAACTAGCTAAAATGTGCCTGGCTTCTCTTCACTGAAAAGCTCATTCTGAGTACATTTTTAGCATACGTTTGCTCCTGCCGGGTCAGCTGAGCAGCGAATTTCTATTTAACCACCTGCTATCATGAGAGACCTCAGGGCTGCATGTTTTGAGCCCAGTACTGATCCTGAAAAGCGTTTCCAACCCCACTTACAAGTAAAACTAGCTAAAATGTGCCTGGCTGCTATTCACTAAAAAGCTCATTCTCTGTACATTTTTGGCATACGTTTGCTCCTACCGGGTCAGCTGAGCAGCGAATTTCTATTTAACCACCTGCTTTCATGAGACACCTCAGAGCTGCATGTTTTGAGCCCTGTACTGAGCCAGAAAAGCATTTCCAACCCCACTTACAAGTAAAACTAGCTAAAATGTGCCTGGCTTCTCTTCACTGAAAAGCTCATTCTGAGTACATTTTTAGCATACGTTTGCTCCTGCCGGGTCAGCTGAGCAGCGAATTTCTATTTGACCACCTGCTTTCATGAGAGACCTCAGAGCTGCATGTTTTGAGCCCAGTAATGATCCTGAAAAGCGTTTCCAACCCCACTTACAAGTAACACTAGCTAAAATGTGCCTGGCTTCTCTTCACTGAAAAGCTCATTCTGAGTACATTTTTAGCATACGTTTGCTCCTGCCGGGTCAGCTGAGCAGCGAATTTCTATTTAACCACCTGCTATCATGAGAGACCTCAGGGATGCATGTTTTGAGACCAGTACTGATCCTGAAAAGCGTTTCCAACGCCACTTACACGTAAAACTAGCTAAAATGTGCCTGGCTGCTATTCACTGAAAAGCTCATTCTGAGTACATTTTTAGCATACGTTTGCTCCTGCCGGGTCAGCTGAGCAGCGAATTTCTATTTAACCACCTGCTATCATGAGAGACCTCAGGGCTGCATGTTTTGAGCCCTGTACTGAGCCTGAAAAGCATTTCCAACCCCACTTACAAGTAAAACTAGCTAAAATGTGCCTGGCTTCTCTTCACTGAAAAGCTCATTCTGAGTACATTTTTCGCATACGTTTGCTCCTGCCGGGTCAGCTGAGCAGCGAATTTCTATTTGACCACCTGCTTTCATGAGAGACCTCAGAGCTGCATGTTTTGAGCCCAGTACTGAGCCTGAAAAGCATTTCCAACCCCACTTACAAGTAAAACTAGCTTAAATGTGCCTGGCTTCTCTTCACTGAAAAGCTCATTCTGAGTACATTTTTAGCATACGTTTGCTCCTGCCGGGTCAGCTGAGCAGCGAATTTCTATTTAACCACCTGCTTTCATGAGAGACCTCAGGGCTGCATGTTTTGAGCCCTGTACTGAGCCTGAAAAGCGTTTCCAACCCCACTTACAAGTAAAACTAGCTAAAATGTGCCTGGCTTCTCTTCACTGAAAAGCTCATTCTGAGTACATTTTTAGCAAACGTTTGCTCCTGCCGGGTCAGCTGAGCAGCGAATTTCTATTTAACCACCTGCTATCATGAGAGACCTCAGGGCTGCATGTTTTGAGCCCAGTATTGATCCTGAAAAGCGTTTCCAACCCCACTTACAAGTAAAACTAGCTAAAATGTGCCTGGCTGCTATTCACTGAAAAGCTCATTCTGTGTACATTTTTGGCATACGTTTGCTCCTACCGGGTCAGCTGAGCAGCAAATTTCTATTTAACCACCTGCTTTCATGAGAGACCTCAGGGCTGCATGTTTTGAGCCCAGTACTGAGCCTGAAAAGCATTTCCAACCCCACTTACAAGTAAAACTAGCTAAAATGTGCCAGGCTTCTCTTCACTGAAAAGCTCATTCTGAGTACATTTTTAGCATACGTTTGCTCCTGCCGGGTCAGCTGAGCAGCGAATTTCTATTTAACCACCTGCTTTCATGAGAGACCCCAGGGCTGCATGTTTTGAGCCCAGTACTGAGCCTGAAAAGCATTTCCAACCCCACTTACAAGTAAAACTAGCTAAAATGTGCCTGGCTGCTATTCACTGAAAAGCTCATTCTGTGTACATTTTTGGCATACGTTTGCTCCTACCGGGTCAGCTGAGCAGCAAATTTCTATTTAACCACCTGCTTTCATGAGAGACCTCAGGGATGCATGTTTTGAGCCCAGTACCGAGCCTGAAAAGAATTTCCAACCCCACTTACAAGTAAAACTAGCTAAAATGTGCCTGGCTTCTCTTCACTGAAAAGCTCATTCTGAGTACATTTTTAGCATACGTTTGCTCCTGCCGGGTCAGCTGAGCAGCGAATTTCTATTTAACCACCTGCTATCATGAGAGACCTCAGGGCTGCATGTTTTGAGACCAGTACTGATCCTGAAAAGCGTTTCCAACCCCACTTACAAGTAAAACTAGCTAAAATGTGCCTGGCTGCTATTCACTGAAAAGCTCATTCTGAGTACATTTTTAGCATACGTTTGCTCCTGCCGGGTCAGCTGAGCAGCGAATTTCTATTTAACCACCTGCTTTCATGAGAGACCTCAGGGCTGCATGTTTTGAGCCCAGCACTGAGCCTGAAAAGCGTTTCCAACCCCACTTACAAGTAAAACTAGCTAAAATGTGCCTGGCTGCTATTCACTGAAAAGCTCATTCTGTGTACATTTTTGGCATACGTTTGCTCCTGCCGGGTCAGCTGAGCAGCGAATTTCTATTTGACCACCTGCTTTCATGAGAGACCTCAGAGCTGCATGTTTTGAGCCCAGTACTGATCCTGAAAAGCGTTTCCAACCCCACTTACAAGTAAAACTAGCTAAAATGTGCCTGGCTGCTATTCACTGAAAAGCTCATTCTGTGTACATTTTTGGCATACGTTTGCTCCTGCCGGGTCAGCTGAGCAGCGAATTTCTATTTAACCACCTGCTTTCATGAGAGACCTCAGGGCTGCATGTTTTGAGCCCTGTACTGAGCCTGAAAAGCGTTTCCAACCCCACTTACAAGTAAAACTAGCTAAAATGTGCCTGGCTGCTATTCACTGAAAAGCTCATTCTGAGTACATTTTTAGCATACGTTTGCTCCTGCCGGGTCAGCTGAGCAGCGAATTTCTATTTAACCACCTGCTTTCATGAGAGACCTCAGGGCTGCATGTTTTGAGCCCAGTATTGATCCTGAAAAGCGTTTCCAACCCCACTTACAAGTAAAACTAGCTAAAATGTGCCTGGCTGCTATTCACTGAAAAGCTCATTCTGTGTACATTTTTAGCATACGTTTGCTCCTGCTGGGTCAGCTGAGCAGCGAATTTCTATTTAACCACCTGCTTTCATGAGAGACCTCAGGGCTGCATGTTTTGAGCCCAGTATTGATCCTGAAAAGCATTTCCAACCCCACTTACAAGTAAAACTAGCTAAAATGTGCCTGGCTGCTATTCACTGAAAAGCTCATTCTGAGTACATTTTTAGCATACGTTTGCTCCTACCGGGTCAGCTGAGCAGCGAATTTCTATTTAACCACCTGCTTTCATGAGAGACCTCAGGGCTGCATGTTTTGAGCCCAGTACTGAGCCTGAAAAGCATTTCCAACCCCACTTACAAGTAAAACTAGCAAAAATGTGCCTGGCTTCTCTTCACTGAAAAGCTCATTCTGAGTACATTTTTAGCATACATTTGCTCCCGCTGGGTCAGCTGAGCAGCGAATTTCTATTTAACCACCTGCTTTCATGAGAGACCTCAGGGCTGCATGTTTTGAGCCCAGTACTGATCCTGAAAAGCGTTTCCAACCCCACTTAACAAGTAAAACTAGCTAAAATGTGCCTGGCTGCTATTCAGTGAAAAGCTCATTCTGTGTACATTTTTGGCATATATTTGCTCCTGCTGGGTGTGCTGAGCAGCGAATTTCTATTTAACCACCTGCTTTCATGAGAGACCTCAGGGCTGCATGTTTTGAGCCCAGTACTGATCCTGAAAAGCGTTTCCAACCCCACTTACAAGTAAAACTAGCTAAAATGTGCCTGGCTGCTATTCACTGAAAAGCTCATTCTGTGTACATTTTTGGCATACCTTTGCTCCTGCCGGGTCAGCTGAGCAGCGAATTTCTATTTAACCACCTGCTTTCATGAGAGACCTCAGGGATGCATGTTTTGAGCCCAGTACTGAACCTGAAAAGCATTTCCAACCCCACTTACACGTAAAACTAGCTAAAATGTGCCTGGCTTCTCTTCACTGAAAAGCTCATTCTGAGTAAATTTTTAGCATACGTTTGCTCCTGCCGGGTCAGCTGAGCAGCGAATTTCTATTTAACCACCTGCTATCACGAGAGACCTCAGGGCTGCATGTTTTGAGCCCAGCACTGAGCCTGAAAAGCATTTCCAACCCCACTTACAAGTAAAACTAGCTAAAATGTGCCTGGCTTCTCTTCACTGAAAAGCTCATTCTGAGTACATTTTTCGCATACGTTTGCTCCTGCCGGGTCAGCTGAGCAGCGAATTTCTATTTAACCACCTGCTATCACGAGAGACCTCAGGGCTGCATGGTTTGAGCCCAGTACTGATCCTGAAAAGCGTTTCCAACCCCACTTACAAGTAAAACTAGCTAAAATGTGCCTGGCTTCTCTTCACTGAAAAGCTCATTCTGAGTACATTTTTAGCATACGTTTGCTCCTGCCGGGTCAGCTGAGCAGCGAATTTCTATTTAACCACCTGCTATCATGAGAGACCTCAGGGCTGCATGTTTTGAGCCCAGTACTGATCCTGAAAAGCGTTTCCAACCCCACTTACAAGTAAAACTAGCTAAAATGTGCCTGGCTGCTATTCACTAAAAAGCTCATTCTCTGTACATTTTTGGCATACGTTTGCTCCTACCGGGTCAGCTGAGCAGCGAATTTCTATTTAACTACCTGCTTTCATGAGACACCTCAGAGCTGCATGTTTTGAGCCCTGTACTGAGCCAGAAAAGCATTTCCAACCCCACTTACAAGTAAAACTAGCTAAAATGTGCCTGGCTTCTCTTCACTGAAAAGCTCATTCTGAGTACATTTTTAGCATACGTTTGCTCCTGCCGGGTCAGCTGAGCAGCGAATTTCTATTTGACCACCTGCTTTCATGAGAGACCTCAGAGCTGCATGTTTTGAGCCCAGTAATGATCCTGAAAAGCGTTTCCAACCCCACTTACAAGTAAAACTAGCTAAAATGTGCCTGGCTTCTCTTCACTGAAAAGCTCATTCTTAGTACATTTTTAGCATACGTTTGCTCCTGCCGGGTCAGCTGAGCAGCGAATTTCTATTTAACCACCTGCTTTCATGAGAGACCTCAGGGCTGCATGTTTTGAGCCCAGTACTGAGCCTGAAAAGCGTTTCCGCCCCACTTACAAGTAAAACTAGCTAAAATGTGCCTGGCTTCTCTTCACTGAAAAGCTCATTCTGAGTACATTTTTAGCATACGTTTGCTCCTGCCGGGTCAGCTGAGCAGCGAATTTCTATTTAACCACCTGCTATCATGAGAGACCTCAGGGCTGCATGTTTTGAGCCCAGTACTGATCCTGAAAAGCGTTTCCAACCCCACTTACAAGTAAAACTAGCTAAAATGTGCCTGGCTGCTATTCAGTGAAAAGCTCATTCTGTGTACATTTTTGGCATACGTTTGCTCCTGCCGGGTCAGCTGAGCAGCGAATTTCTATTTAACCACCTGCTATCATGAGAGACCTCAGGCCTGCATGTTTTGAGCCCAGTACTGATCCTGAAAAGCATTTCCAACCCCACTTACAAGTAAAACTAGCTGAAATGTGCCTGGCTTCTATTCACTGAAAAGCTCATTCTGGGTACATTTTTAGCATACCTTTGCTCCTGCCGGGTCAGCTGAGCAGCGAATTTCTATTTAACCACCTGCTTTCATGAGAGACCTCAGGGCTGCATGTTTTGAGCCCAGTACTGAACCTGAAAAGCATTTCCAACCCCACTTACAAGTAAAACTAGCTAAAATGTGCCTGGCTTCTCTTCACTGAAAAGCTCATTCTGAGTACATTTTTAGCATACGTTTGCTCCTGCCGGGTCAGCTGAGCAGCGAATTTCTATTTAACCACCTGCTTTCATGAGAGACCTCAGGGATGCATGTTTTGAGCCCAGCACTGAGCCTGAAAAGCGTTTCCAACGCCACTTACAAGTAAAACTAGCTAAAATGTGCCTGGCTTCTCTTCACTGAAAAGCTCATTCTGAGTACATTTTTAGCATACGTTTGCTCCTGCCGGGTCAGCTGAGAAGCGAATTTCTATTTAACCACCTGCTATCATGAGAGACCTCAGGGCTGCATGTTTTGAGCCCAGTATTGATCCTGAAAAGCGTTTCCAACCCCACTTACAAGTAAAACTAGCTAAAATGTGCCTGGCTGCTATTCACTGAAAAGCTCATTCTGTGTACATTTTTGGCATACGTTTGCACCTACCGGGTCAGCTGAGCAGCAAATTTCTATTTAACCATGTGCTTTCATGAGAGACCTCAGGGCTGCATGTTTTGAGCCCAGTACTGATCCTGAAAAGCGTTTCCAACCCCACTTACAAGTAAAACTAGCTAAAATGTGCCTGGCTGCTATTCACTGAAAAGCTCATTCTGTGTACATTTTTGGCATACGTTTGCTCCTACCGGGTCAGCTGAGCAGCGAATTTCTATTTAACCACCTGCCTTCATGAGAGACCTCAGGGCTGCATGTTTTGAGCCCAGTACTGAGCCTGAAAAGCATTTCCAACCCCACTTACAAATAAAACTAGCTAAAATGTGCCTGGCTGCTATTCACTGAAAAGCTCATTCTGTGTACATTTTTGGCATACGTTTGCTCCTGCCGGGTCAGCTGAGCAGCACATTTTTATTTAACCACCTGCTATCATGAGAGACCTCAGGGCTGCATGTTTTGAGCCCAGTACTGATCCTGAAAAGCGTTTCCAACCCCACTTACAAGTAAAACTAGCTAAAATGTGCCTGGCTTCTCTTCACTGAAAAGCTCATTCTGAGTACATTTTTAGCATACGTTTGCTCCTGCCGGGTCAGCTGAGCAGCGAATTTCTATTTAACCACCTGCTATCATGAGAGACCTCAGGGCTGCATGTTTTGACCCCAGTGCTGATCCTGAAAAGCGTTTCCAACCCCACTTACAAGTAAAACTAGCTAAAATGTGCCTGGCTGCTATTCACTGAAAAGCTCATTCTCTGTACATTTTTGGCATACGTTTGCTCCTACCGGGTCAGCTGAGCAGCGAATTTCTATTTAACCACCTGCTTTCATGAGAGACCTCAGAACTGCATGTTTTGAGCCCAGTACTGAGCCTGAAAAGCATTTCCAACCCCACTTACAAGTAAAACTAGCAAAAATGTGCCTGGCTTCTCTTCACTGAAAAGCTCATTCTGAGTACATTTTTAGCATACATTTGCTCCTGCCGGGTCAGCTGAGCAGCGAATTTCTATTTAACCACCTGCTTTCATGAGAGACCTCAGGGATGCATGTTTTGAGCCCAGCACTGAGCCTGAAAAGCGTTTCCAACGCCACTTACACGTAAAACTAGCTAAAATGTGCCTGGCTTCTCTTCACTGAAAAGCTCATTCTGAGTACATTTTTAGCATACGTTTGCTCCTGCCGGGTCAGCTGAGCAGCGAATTTCTATTTAACCACCTGCTATCATGAGAGACCTCAGGGCTGCATGTTTTGAGCCCTGTACTGAGCCTGAAAAGCATTTCCAACCCCACTTACAAGTAAAACTAGCTAAAATGTGCCTGGCTTCTCTTCACTGAAAAGCTCATTCTGAGTACATTTTTCGCATACGTTTGCTCCTGCCGGGTCAGCTGAGCAGCGAATTTCTATTTAACCACCTGCTATCACGAGAGACCTCAGGGCTGCATGGTTTGAGCCCAGTACTGATCCTGAAAAGCGTTTCCAACCCCACTTACAAGTAAAACTAGCTAAAATGTGCCTGGCTTCTCTTCACTGAAAAGCTCATTCTGAGTACATTTTTAGCATACGTTTGCTCCTGCCGGGTCAGCTGAGCAGCGAATTTCTATTTAACCACCTGCTTTCATGAGAGACCTCAGGGCTGCATGTTTTGAGCCCAGTACTGAGCCTGAAAAGCATTTCCAACCGCACTTACAAGTAAAACTAGCTAAAATGTGCCTGGCTTCTCTTCACTGAAAAGCTCATTCTGAGTACATTTTTAGCATACGTTTGCTCCTGCCGGGTCAGCTGAGCAGCGAATTTCTATTTAACCACCTGCTATCATGAGAGACCTCAGGGCTGCATGTTTTGAGCCCAGTACTGATCCTGAAAAGCGTTTCCAACCCCACTTACAAGTAAAACTAGCTAAAATGTGCCTGGCTGCTATTCACTAAAAAGCTCATTCTCTGTACATTTTTGGCATACGTTTGCTCCTACCGGGTCAGCTGAGCAGCGAATTTCTATTTAACCACCTGCTTTCATGAGAGACCTCAGGGATGCATGTTTTGAGCCCAGCACTGAGCCTGAAAAGCGTTTCCAACGCCACTTACACGTAAAACTAGCTAAAATGTGCCTGGCTTCTCTTCACTGAAAAGCTCATTCTGAGTACATTTTTAGCATACGTTTGCTCCTGCCGGGTCAGCTGAGCAGCGAATTTCTATTTAACCACCTGCTATCATGAGAGACCTCAGGGCTGCATGTTTTGAGCCCTGTACTGAGCCTGAAAAGCATTTCCATCCCCACTTACAAGTAAAACTAGCTAAAATGTGCCTGGCTTCTCTTCACTGAAAAGCTCATTCTGAGTACATTTTTCGCATACGTTTGCTCCTGCCGGGTCAGCTGAGCAGCGAATTTCTATTTAACCACCTGCTATCACGAGAGACCTCAGGGCTGCATGGTTTGAGCCCAGTACTGATCCTGAAAAAAGCGTTTCCAACCCCACTTACAAGTAAAACTAGCTAAAATGTGCCTGGCTTCTCTTCACTGAAAAGCTCATTCTGAGTACATTTTTAGCATACGTTTGCTCCTGCCGGGTCAGCTGAGCAGCGAATTTCTATTTAACCACCTGCTTTCATGAGAGACCTCAGGGCTGCATGTTTTGAGCCCAGTACTGAGCCTGAAAAGCATTTCCAACCCCACTTACAAGTAAAACTAGCTGAAATGTGCCTGGCTTCTATTCACTGAAAAGCTCATTCTGGGTACATTTTTAGCATACCTTTGCTCCTGCCGGGTCAGCTGAGCAGCGAATTTCTATTTAACCACCTGCTTTCATGAGAGACCTCAGGGCTGCATGTTTTGAGCCCAGTACTGAACCTGAAAAGCATTTCCAACCCCACTTACAAGTAAAACTAGCTAAAATGTGCCTGGCTTCTCTTCACTGAAAAGCTCATTCTGAGTACATTTTTAGCATACGTTTGCTCCTGCCGGGTCAGCTGAGCAGCGAATTTCTATTTAACCACCTGCTTTCATGAGAGACCTCAGGGATGCATGTTTTGAGCCCAGCACTGAGCCTGAAAAGCGTTTCCAACGCCACTTACAAGTAAAACTAGCTAAAATGTGCCTGGCTTCTCTTCACTGAAAAGCTCATTCTGAGTACATTTTTAGCATACGTTTGCTCCTGCCGGGTCAGCTGAGAAGCGAATTTCTATTTAACCACCTGCTATCATGAGAGACCTCAGGGCTGCATGTTTTGAGCCCAGTATTGATCCTGAAAAGCGTTTCCAACCCCACTTACAAGTAAAACTAGCTAAAATGTGCCTGGCTGCTATTCACTGAAAAGCTCATTCTGTGTACATTTTTGGCATACGTTTGCACCTACCGGGTCAGCTGAGCAGCAAATTTCTATTTAACCATGTGCTTTCATGAGAGACCTCAGGGCTGCATGTTTTGAGCCCAGTACTGATCCTGAAAAGCGTTTCCAACCCCACTGACAAGTAAAACTAGCTAAAATGTGCCTGGCTGCTATTCACTGAAAAGCTCATTCTGTGTACATTTTTGGCATACGTTTGCTCCTACCGGGTCAGCTGAGCAGCGAATTTCTATTTAACCACCTGCCTTCATGAGAGACCTCAGGGCTGCATGTTTTGAGCCCAGTACTGAGCCTGAAAAGCATTTCCAACCCCACTTACAAATAAAACTAGCTAAAATGTGCCTGGCTGCTATTCACTGAAAAGCTCATTCTGTGTACATTTTTGGCATACCTTTGCTCCTGCCGGGTCAGCTGAGCAGCAAATTTTTATTTAACCACCTGCTATCATGAGAGACCTCAGGGCTGTATGTTTTGAGCCCAGTACTGATCCTGAAAAGCGTTTCCAACCCCACTTACAAGTAAAACTAGCTAAAATGTGCCTGGCTTCTCTTCACTGAAAAGCTCATTCTGAGTACATTTTTAGCATACGTTTGCTCCTGCCGGGTCAGCTGAGCAGCGAATTTCTATTTAACCACCTGCTATCATGAGAGACCTCAGGGCTGCATGTTTTGACCCCAGTACTGATCCTGAAAAGCGTTTCCAACCCCACTTACAAGTAAAACTAGCTAAAATGTGCCTGGCTGCTATTCACTGAAAAGCTCATTCTCTGTACATTTTTGGCATACGTTTGCTCCTACCGGGTCAGCTGAGCAGCGAATTTCTATTTAACCACCTGCTTTCATGAGAGACCTCAGAACTGCATGTTTTGAGCCCAGTACTGAGCCTGAAAAGCATTTCCAACCCCACTTACAAGTAAAACTAGCAAAAATGTGCCTGGCTTCTCTTCACTGAAAAGCTCATTCTGAGTACATTTTTAGCATACATTTGCTCCTGCCGGGTCAGCTGAGCAGCGAATTTCTATTTAACCACCTGCTTTCATGAGAGACCTCAGGGATGCATGTTTTGAGCCCAGCACTGAGCCTGAAAAGCATTTCCAACGCCACTTACACGTAAAACTAGCTAAAATGTGCCTGGCTTCTCTTCACTGAAAAGCTCATTCTGAGTACATTTTTAGCATACGTTTGCTCCTGCCGGGTCAGCTGAGCAGCGAATTTCTATTTAACCACCTGCTATCATGAGAGACCTCAGGGCTGCATGTTTTGAGCCCTGTACTGAGCCTGAAAAGCATTTCCAACCCCACTTACAAGTAAAACTAGCTAAAATGTGCCTGGCTTCTCTTCACTGAAAAGCTCATTCTGAGTACATTTTTCGCATACGTTTGCTCCTGCCGGGTCAGCTGAGCAGCGAATTTCTATTTAACCACCTGCTATCACGAGAGACCTCAGGGCTGCATGGTTTGAGCCCAGTACTGATCCTGAAAAGCGTTTCCAACCCCACTTACAAGTAAAACTAGCTAAAATGTGCCTGGCTTCTCTTCACTGAAAAGCTCATTCTGAGTACATTTTTAGCATACGTTTGCTCCTGCCGGGTCAGCTGAGCAGCGAATTTCTATTTAACCACCTGCTTTCATGAGAGACCTCAGGGCTGCATGTTTTGAGCCCAGTACTGAGCCTGAAAAGCATTTCCAACCCCACTTACAAGTAAAACTAGCTAAAATGTGCCTGGCTTCTCTTCACTGAAAAGCTCATTCTGAGTACATTTTTAGCATACGTTTGCTCCTGCCGGGTCAGCTGAGCAGCGAAATTCTATTTAACCACCTGCTATCATGAGAGACCTCAGGGCTGCATGTTTTGAGCCCAGTACTGATCCTGAAAAGCGTTTCCAACCCCACTTACAAGTAAAACTAGCTAAAATGTGCCTGGCTGCTATTCACTAAAAAGCTCATTCTCTGTACATTTTTGGCATACGTTTGCTCCTACCGGGTCAGCTGAGCAGCGAATTTCTATTTAACCACCTGCTTTCATGAGAGACCTCAGGGATGCATGTTTTGAGCCCAGCACTGAGCCTGAAAAGCGTTTCCAACGCCACTTACACGTAAAACTAGCTAAAATGTGCCTGGCTTCTCTTCACTGAAAAGCTCATTCTGAGTACATTTTTAGCATACGTTTGCTCCTGCCGGGTCAGCTGAGCAGCGAATTTCTATTTAACCACCTGCTATCATGAGAGACCTCAGGGCTGCATGTTTTGAGCCCTGTACTGAGCCTGAAAAGCATTTCCAACCCCACTTACAAGTAAAACTAGCTAAAATGTGCCTGGCTTCTCTTCACTGAAAAGCTCATTCTGAGTACATTTTTCGCATACGTTTGCTCCTGCCGGGTCAGCTGAGCAGCGAATTTCTATTTAACCACCTGCTATCACGAGAGACCTCAGGGCTGCATGGTTTGAGCCCAGTACTGATCCTGAAAAGCGTTTCCAACCCCACTTACAAGTAAAACTAGCTAAAATGTGCCTGGCTTCTCTTCACTGAAAAGCTCATTCTGAGTACATTTTTAGCATACGTTTGCTCCTGCCGGGTCAGCTGAGCAGCGAATTTCTATTTAACCACCTGCTTTCATGAGAGACCTCAGGGCTGCATGTTTTGAGCCCAGTACTGAGCCTGAAAAGCATTTCCAACCGCACTTACAAGTAAAACTAGCTAAAATGTGCCTGGCTTCTCTTCACTGAAAAGCTCATTCTGAGTACATTTTTAGCATACGTTTGCTCCTGCCGGGTCAGCTGAGCAGCGAATTTCTATTTAACCACCTGCTATCATGAGAGACCTCAGGGCTGCATGTTTTGAGCCCAGTACTGATCCTGAAAAGCGTTTCCAACCCCACTTACAAGTAAAACTAGCTAAAATGTACCTGGCTGCTATTCACTAAAAAGCTCATTCTCTGTACATTTTTGGCATACGTTTGCTCCTACCGGGTCAGCTGAGCAGCGAATTTCTATTTAACCACCTGCTTTCATGAGAGACCTCAGGGATGCATGTTTTGAGCCCAGCACTGAGCCTGAAAAGCGTTTCCAACGCCACTTACACGTAAAACTAGCTAAAATGTGCCTGGCTTCTCTTCACTGAAAAGCTCATTCTGAGTACATTTTTAGCATACGTTTGCTCCTGCCGGGTCAGCTGAGCAGCGAATTTCTATTTAACCACCTGCTATCATGAGAGACCTCAGGGCTGCATGTTTTGAGCCCTGTACTGAGCCTGAAAAGCATTTCCATCCCCACTTACAAGTAAAACTAGCTAAAATGTGCCTGGCTTCTCTTCACTGAAAAGCTCATTCTGAGTACATTTTTCGCATACGTTTGCTCCTGCCGGGTCAGCTGAGCAGCGAATTTCTATTTAACCACCTGCTATCACGAGAGACCTCAGGGCTGCATGGTTTGAGCCCAGTACTGATCCTGAAAAAAGCGTTTCCAACCCCACTTACAAGTAAAACTAGCTAAAATGTGCCTGGCTTCTCTTCACTGAAAAGCTCATTCTGAGTACATTTTTAGCATACGTTTGCTCCTGCCGGGTCAGCTGAGCAGCGAATTTCTATTTAACCACCTGCTTTCATGAGAGACCTCAGGGCTGCATGTTTTGAGCCCAGTACTGAGCCTGAAAAGCATTTCCAACCCCACTTACAAGTAAAACTAGCTGAAATGTGCCTGGCTTCTATTCACTGAAAAGCTCATTCTGGGTACATTTTTAGCATACCTTTGCTCCTGCCGGGTCAGCTGAGCAGCGAATTTCTATTTAACCACCTGCTTTCATGAGAGACCTCAGGGCTGCATGTTTTGAGCCCAGTACTGAACCTGAAAAGCATTTCCAACCCCACTTACAAGTAAAACTAGCTAAAATGTGCCTGGCTTCTCTTCACTGAAAAGCTCATTCTGAGTACATTTTTAGCATACGTTTGCTCCTGCCGGGTCAGCTGAGCAGCGAATTTCTATTTAACCACCTGCTTTCATGAGAGACCTCAGGGATGCATGTTTTGAGCCCAGCACTGAGCCTGAAAAGCGTTTCCAACGCCACTTACAAGTAAAACTAGCTAAAATGTGCCTGGCTTCTCTTCACTGAAAAGCTCATTCTGAGTACATTTTTAGCATACGTTTGCTCCTGCCGGGTCAGCTGAGAAGCGAATTTCTATTTAACCACCTGCTATCATGAGAGACCTCAGGGCTGCATGTTTTGAGCCCAGTATTGATCCTGAAAAGCGTTTCCAACCCCACTTACAAGTAAAACTAGCTAAAATGTGCCTGGCTGCTATTCACTGAAAAGCTCATTCTGTGTACATTTTTGGCATACGTTTGCACCTACCGGGTCAGCTGAGCAGCAAATTTCTATTTAACCATGTGCTTTCATGAGAGACCTCAGGGCTGCATGTTTTGAGCCCAGTACTGATCCTGAAAAGCGTTTCCAACCCCACTTACAAGTAAAACTAGCTAAAATGTGCCTGGCTGCTATTCACTGAAAAGCTCATTCTGTGTACATTTTTGGCATACGTTTGCTCCTACCGGGTCAGCTGAGCAGCGAATTTCTATTTAACCACCTGCCTTCATGAGAGACCTCAGGGCTGCATGTTTTGAGCCCAGTACTGAGCCTGAAAAGCATTTCCAACCCCACTTACAAATAAAACTAGCTAAAATGTGCCTGGCTGCTATTCACTGAAAAGCTCATTCTGTGTACATTTTTGGCATACCTTTGCTCCTGCCGGGTCAGCTGAGCAGCAAATTTTTATTTAACCACCTGCTATCATGAGAGACCTCAGGGCTGTATGTTTTGAGCCCAGTACTGATCCTGAAAAGCGTTTCCAACCCCACTTACAAGTAAAACTAGCTAAAATGTGCCTGGCTTCTCTTCACTGAAAAGCTCATTCTGAGTACATTTTTAGCATACGTTTGCTCCTGCCGGGTCAGCTGAGCAGCGAATTTCTATTTAACCACCTGCTATCATGAGAGACCTCAGGGCTGCATGTTTTGACCCCAGTACTGATCCTGAAAAGCGTTTCCAACCCCACTTACAAGTAAAACTAGCTAAAATGTGCCTGGCTGCTATTCACTGAAAAGCTCATTCTCTGTACATTTTTGGCATACGTTTGCTCCTACCGGGTCAGCTGAGCAGCGAATTTCTATTTAACCACCTGCTTTCATGAGAGACCTCAGAACTGCATGTTTTGAGCCCAGTACTGAGCCTGAAAAGCATTTCCAACCCCACTTACAAGTAAAACTAGCAAAAATGTGCCTGGCTTCTCTTCACTGAAAAGCTCATTCTGAGTACATTTTTAGCATACATTTGCTCCTGCCGGGTCAGCTGAGCAGCGAATTTCTATTTAACCACCTGCTTTCATGAGAGACCTCAGGGATGCATGTTTTGAGCCCAGCACTGAGCCTGAAAAGCATTTCCAACGCCACTTACACGTAAAACTAGCTAAAATGTGCCTGGCTTCTCTTCACTGAAAAGCTCATTCTGAGTACATTTTTAGCATACGTTTGCTCCTGCCGGGTCAGCTGAGCAGCGAATTTCTATTTAACCACCTGCTATCATGAGAGACCTCAGGGCTGCATGTTTTGAGCCCTGTACTGAGCCTGAAAAGCATTTCCAACCCCACTTACAAGTAAAACTAGCTAAAATGTGCCTGGCTTCTCTTCACTGAAAAGCTCATTCTGAGTACATTTTTCGCATACGTTTGCTCCTGCCGGGTCAGCTGAGCAGCGAATTTCTATTTAACCACCTGCTATCACGAGAGACCTCAGGGCTGCATGGTTTGAGCCCAGTACTGATCCTGAAAAGCGTTTCCAACCCCACTTACAAGTAAAACTAGCTAAAATGTGCCTGGCTTCTCTTCACTGAAAAGCTCATTCTGAGTACATTTTTAGCATACGTTTGCTCCTGCCGGGTCAGCTGAGCAGCGAATTTCTATTTAACCACCTGCTTTCATGAGAGACCTCAGGGCTGCATGTTTTGAGCCCAGTACTGAGCCTGAAAAGCATTTCCAACCCCACTTACAAGTAAAACTAGCTAAAATGTGCCTGGCTTCTCTTCACTGAAAAGCTCATTCTGAGTACATTTTTAGCATACGTTTGCTCCTGCCGGGTCAGCTGAGCAGCGAAATTCTATTTAACCACCTGCTATCATGAGAGACCTCAGGGCTGCATGTTTTGAGCCCAGTACTGATCCTGAAAAGCGTTTCCAACCCCACTTACAAGTAAAACTAGCTAAAATGTGCCTGGCTGCTATTCACTAAAAAGCTCATTCTCTGTACATTTTTGGCATACGTTTGCTCCTACCGGGTCAGCTGAGCAGCGAATTTCTATTTAACCACCTGCTTTCATGAGAGACCTCAGGGATGCATGTTTTGAGCCCAGCACTGAGCCTGAAAAGCGTTTCCAACGCCACTTACACGTAAAACTAGCTAAAATGTGCCTGGCTTCTCTTCACTGAAAAGCTCATTCTGAGTACATTTTTAGCATACGTTTGCTCCTGCCGGGTCAGCTGAGCAGCGAATTTCTATTTAACCACCTGCTATCATGAGAGACCTCAGGGCTGCATGTTTTGAGCCCTGTACTGAGCCTGAAAAGCATTTCCAACCCCACTTACAAGTAAAACTAGCTAAAATGTGCCTGGCTTCTCTTCACTGAAAAGCTCATTCTGAGTACATTTTTCGCATACGTTTGGTCCTGCCGGGTCAGCTGAGCAGCGAATTTCTATTTAACCACCTGCTATCACGAGAGACCTCAGGGCTGCATGGTTTGAGCCCAGTACTGATCCTGAAAAAAGCGTTTCCAACCCCACTTACAAGTAAAACTAGCTAAAATGTGCCTGGCTTCTCTTCACTGAAAAGCTCATTCTGAGTACATTTTTAGCATACGTTTGCTCCTGCCGGGTCAGCTGAGCAGCGAATTTCTATTTAACCACCTGCTTTCATGAGAGACCTCAGGGCTGCATGTTTTGAGCCCAGTACTGAGCCTGAAAAGCATTTCCAACCCCACTTACAAGTAAAACTAGCTAAAATGTGCCTGGCTTCTCTTCACTGAAAAGCTCATTCTGAGTACATTTTTAGCATACGTTTGCTCCTGCCGGGTCAGCTGAGCAGCGAATTTCTATTTATCCACCTGCAATCATGAGAGACCTCAGAGCTGCATGTTTTGAGCCCTGTACTGAGCCTGAAAAGCATTTCCAACCCCACTTACAAGTAAAACTAGCTAAAATGTGCCTGGCTTCTCTTCACTGAAAAGCTCATTCTGAGTAAATTTTTAGCATACGTTTGCTCCTGCCGGGTCAGCTGAGCAGCGAATTTCTATTTAACCACCTGCTATCATGAGAGACCTCAGGGCTGCATGTTTTGAGCCCAGTACTGATCCTGAAAAGCGTTTCCAACCCCACTTACAAGTAAAACTAGCTAAAATGTGCCTGGCTGCTATTCACTAAAAAGCTCATTCTCTGTACATTTTTGGCATACGTTTGCTCCTGCCGGGTCAGCTGAGCAGCGAATTTCTATTTAACCACCTGCTTTCATGAGAGACCTCAGGGATGCATGTTTTGAGCCCAGCACTGAGCCTGAAAAGCGTTTCCAACGCCACTTACAAGTAAAACTAGCAAAAATGTGCCTGGCTTCTCTTCACTGAAAAGCTCTTTCTGAGTACATTTTTAGCATACATTTGCTCCTGCCGGGTCAGCTGAGCAGCGAATTTCTATTTAACCACCTGCTTTCATGAGAGACCTCAGGGATGCATGTTTTGAGCCCAGCACTGAGCCTGAAAAGCGTTTCCAACGCCACTTACACGTAAAACTAGCTAAAATGTGCCTGGCTTCTCTTCACTGAAAAGCTCATTCTGAGTACATTTTTAGCATACGTTTGCTCCTGCCGGGTCAGCTGAGCAGCGAATTTCTATTTAACCACCTGCTATCATGAGAGACCTCAGGGCTGCATGTTTTGAGCCCAGTATTGATCCTGAAAAGCGTTTCCAACCCCACTTACAAGTAAAACTAGCTAAAATGTGCCTGGCTGCTATTCACTGAAAAGCTCATTCTGTGTACATTTTTGGCATACGTTTGCTCCTACCGGGTCAGCTAAGCAGCGAATTCCTATTTAACCTCCTGCTTTCATGAGAGACCTCAGGGCTGCATGTTTTGAGCCCAGTACTGAGCCTGAAAAGCATTTCCAACCCCACTTACAAGTAAAACTAGCTGAAATGTGCCTGGCTTCTCTTCACTGAAAAGCTCATTCTGAGTACATTTTTAGCATACGTTTTCTCCTGCCGGGTCAGCTGAGCAGCGAATTTCTATTTAACCACCTGCTATCATGAGAGACCTCAGGGCTGCATGTTTTGAGCCCAGTACTGATCCTGAAAAGCGTTTCCAACCCCACTCACAAGTAAAACTAGCTAAAATGTGCCTGGCTGCTATTCACTGAAAAGCTCATTCTGTGTACATTTTTGGCATACGTTTGCACCTACCGGGTCAGCTGAGCAGCAAATTTCTATTTAACCATGTGCTTTCATGAGAGACCTCAGGGCTGCATGTTTTGAGCCCAGTACTGATCCTGAAAAGCGTTTCCAACCCCACTTACAAGTAAAACTAGCTAAAATGTGCCTGGCTGCTATTCACTGAAAAGCTCATTCTGTGTACATTTTTGGCATACGTTTGCTCCTACCGGGTCAGCTGAGCAGCGAATTTCTATTTAACCACCTGCCTTCATGAGAGACCTCAGGGCTGCATGTTTTGAGCCCAGTACTGAGCCTGAAAAGCATTTCCAACCCCACTTACAAATAAAACTAGCTAAAATGTGCCTGGCTGCTATTCACTGAAAAGCTCATTCTGTGTACATTTTTGGCATACGTTTGCTCCTGCCGGGTCAGCTGAGCAGCGAATTTCTATTTAACCACCTGCTATCATGAGAGACCTCAGGGCTGCATGTTTTGAGCCCAGTACTGATCCTGAAAAGCGTTTCCAACCCCACTTACAAGTAAAAGTAGCTAAAATGTGCCTGGCTGCTATTCACTGAAAAGCTCATTCTGTGTACATTTTTGGCATACCTTTGCTCCTACCGGGTCAGCTGAGCAGCGAATTTCTATTTAACCACCTGCTTTCATGAGAGACCTCAGGGATGCGTGTTTTGAGCCCAGCACTGAGCCTGAAAAGCGTTTCCAACGCCACTTACACGTAAAACTAGCTAAAATGTGTCTGGCTTCTCTTCACTGAAAAGCTCATTCTGAGTACATTTTTAGCATACGTTTGCTCCTGCCGGGTCAGCTGAGCAGCGAATTTCTATTTAACCACCTGCTATCATGAGAGACTTCAGGGCTGCATGTTTTGAGCCCAGTACTGATCCTGGAAAGCGTTTCCAACCCCACTTACAAGTAAAACTAGCTAAAATGTGCCTGGCTGCTATTCACTGAAAAGCTCATTCTGTGTACATTTTTGGCATACCTTTGCTCCTACCGGGTCAGCTGAGCAGCGAATTTCTATTTAACCACCTGCTTTCATGAGAGACCTCAGGGCTGCATGTGTTGAGCCCAGTACTGAACCTGAAAAGCATTTCCAACCCCACTTACAAGTAAAACTAGCTAAAATGTGCCTGGCTTCTCTTCACTGAAAAGCTCATTCTGAGTAGATTTTTAGCATACGTTTGCTCCTGCCGGGTCAGCTTAGCAGCGAATTTCTATTTAACCACCTGCTTTCATGAGAGACCTCAGGGATGCATGTTTTGAGCCCAGCACTGAGCCTGAAAAGCGTTTCCAACGCCACTTACAAGTAAAACTAGCTAAAATGTGCCTGGCTTCTCTTCACTGAAAAGCTCATTCTGAGTACATTTTTAGCATACGTTTGCTCCTGCCGGGTCAGCTGAGAAGCGAATTTCTATTTAACCACCTGCTATCATGAGAGACCTCAGGGCTGCATGTTTTGAGCCCAGTATTGATCCTGAAAAGCGTTTCCAACCCCACTTACAAGTAAAACTAGCTAAAATGTGCCTGGCTGCTATTCACTGAAAAGCTCATTCTGTGTACATTTTTGGCATACGTTTGCACCTACCGGGTCAGCTGAGCAGCAAATTTCTATTTAACCATGTGCTTTCATGAGAGACCTCAGGGCTGCATGTTTTGAGCCCAGTACTGATCCTGAAAAGCGTTTCCAACCCCACTTACAAGTAAAACTAGCTAAAATGTGCCTGGCTGCTATTCACTGAAAAGCTCATTCTGTGTACATTTTTGGCATACGTTTGCTCCTACCGGGTCAGCTGAGCAGCGAATTTCTATTTAACCACCTGCCTTCACGAGAGACCTCAGGGCTGCATGTTTTGAGCCCAGTACTGAGCCTGAAAAGCATTTCCAACCCCACTTACAAGTAAAACTAGCTAAAATGTGCCTGGCTTCTCTTCACTGAAAAGCTCATTCTGAGTACATTTTTAGCATACGTTTGCTCCTGCCGGGTCAGCTGAGCAGCGAATTTCTATTTAACCACCTGCTATCATGAGAGACCTCAGGGCTGCATGTTTTGAGCCCAGTACTGATCCTGAAAAGCGTTTCCGATCCCACTTACAAGTAAAACTAGCTAAAATGTGCCTGGCTGCTATTCACTAAAAAGCTCATTCTCTGTACATTTTTGGCATACGTTTGCTCCTACCGGGTCAGCTGAGCAGCGAATTTCTATTTAACCACCTGCTTTCATGAGAGACCTCAGAGCTGCATGTTTTGAGCCCTGTACTGAGCCTGAAAAGCATTTCCAACCCCACTTACAAGTAAAACTAGCTAAAATGTGCCTGGCTTCTCTTCACTGAAAAGCTCATTCTGAGTAAATTTTTAGCATACGTTTGCTCCTGCCGGGTCAGCTGAGCAGCGAATTTCTATTTAACCACCTGCCTTCATGAGAGACCTCAGGGCTGCATGTTTTGAGCCCAGTACTGAGCCTGAAAAGCATTTCCAACCCCACTTACAAATAAAACTAGCTAAAATGTGCCTGGCTGCTATTCACTGAAAAGCTCATTCTGTGTACATTTTTGGCATACGTTTGCTCCTGCCGGGTCAGCTGAGCAGCAAATTTTTATTTAACCACCTGCTATCATGAGAGACCTCAGGGCTGCATGTTTTGAGCCCAGTACTGATCCTGAAAAGCGTTTCCAACCCCACTTACAAGTAAAACTAGCTAAAATGTGCCTGGCTTCTCTTCACTGGAAAGCTCATTCTGAGTACATTTTTAGCATACGTTTGCTCCTGCCGGGTCAGCTGAGCAGCGAATTTCTATTTAACCACCTGCTATCATGAGAGACCTCAGGGCTGCATGTTTTGACCCCAGTACTGATCCTGAAAAGCGTTTCCAACCCCACTTACAAGTAAAACTAGCTAAAATGTGCCTGGCTGCTATTCACTGAAAAGCTCATTCTCTCTACATTTTTGGCATACGTTTGCTCCTACCGGGTCAGCTGAGCAGCGAATTTCTATTTAACCACCTGCTTTCATGAGAGACCTCAGAACTGCATGTTTTGAGCCCAGTACTGAGCCTGAAAAGCATTTCCAACCCCACTTACAAGTAAAACTAGCAAAAATGTGCCTGGCTTCTCTTCACTGAAAAGCTCATTCTGAGTACATTTTTAGCATACATTTGCTCCTGCCGGGTCAGCTGAGCAGCGAATTTCTATTTAACCACCTGCTTTCATGAGAGACCTCAGGGATGCATGTTTTGAGCCCAGCACTGAGCCTGAAAAGCGTTTCCAACGCCACTTACACGTAAAACTAGCTAAAATGTGCCTGGCTTCTCTTCACTGAAAAGCTCATTCTGAGTACATTTTTAGCATACGTTTGCTCCTGCCGGGTCAGCTGAGCAGCGAATTTCTATTTAACCACCTGCTATCATGAGAGACCTCAGGGCTGCATGTTTTGAGCCCTGTACTGAGCCTGAAAAGCATTTCCAACCCCACTTACAAGCAAAACTAGCTAAAATGTGCCTGGCTTCTCTTCACTGAAAAGCTCATTCTGAGTACATTTTTCGCATACGTTTGCTCCTGCCGGGTCAGCTGAGCAGCGAATTTCTATTTAACCACCTGCTATCACGAGAGACCTCAGGGCTGCATGGTTTGAGCCCAGTATTGATCCTGAAAAGCGTTTCCAACCCCACTTACAAATAAAACTAGCTAAAATGTGCCTGGCTTCTCTTCACTGAAAAGCTCATTCTGAGTACATTTTTAGCATACGTTTGCTCCTGCCGGGTCAGCTGAGCAGCGAATTTCTATTTAACCACCTGCTTTCATGAGAGACCTCAGGGCTGCATGTTTTGAGCCCAGTACTGAGCCTGAAAAGCATTTCCAACCCCACTTACAAGTAAAACTAGCTAAAATGTGCCTGGCTGCTATTCACTGAAAAGCTCATTCTCTGTACATTTTTGGCATACGTTTGCTCCTACCGGGTCAGCTGAGCAGCGAATTTCTATTTAACCACCTGCTTTCATGAGAGACCTCAGAACTGCATGTTTTGAGCCCAGTACTGAGCCTGAAAAGCATTTCCAACCCCACTTACAAGTAAAACTAGCAAAAATGTGCCTGGCTTCTCTTCACTGAAAAGCTCATTCTGAGTACATTTTTAGCATACGTTTGCTCCTGCCGGGTCAGCTGAGCAGCGAATTTCTATTTAACCACCTGCTATCATGAGAGACCTCAGGGCTGCATGTTTTGAGCCCTGTACTGAGCCTGAAAAGCGTTTCCAACCCCACTTACAAGTAAAACTAGCTAAAATGTGCCTGGCTTCTCTTCACTGAAAAGCTCATTCTGAGTACATTTTTCGCATACGTTTGCTCCTGCCGGGTCAGCTGAGCAGCGAATTTCTATTTAACCACCTGCTATCACGAGAGACCTCAGGGCTGCATGGTTTGAGCCCAGTATTGATCCTGAAAAGCGTTTCCAACCCCACTTACAAGTAAAACTAGCTAAAATGTGCCTGGCTTCTCTTCACTGAAAAGCTCATTCTGAGTACATTTTTAGAATACGTTTGCTCCTGCCGGGTCAGCTGAGCAGCGAATTTCTATTTAACCACCTGCTTTCATGAGAGACCTCAGGGCTGCATGTTTTGAGCCCAGTACTGAGCCTGAAAAGCATTTCCAACCCCACTTACAAGTAAAACTAGCTAAAATGTGCCTGGCTTCTCTTCACTGAAAAGCTCATTCTGAGTACATTTTTAGCATACGTTTGCTCCTGCCGGGTCAGCTGAGCAGCGAATTTCTATTTAACCACCTGCTATCATGAGAGACCTCAGGGCTGCATGTTTTGAGCCCATTACTGATCCTGAAAAGCGTTCCCAACCCCACTTACAAGTAAAACTAGCTAAAATGTGCCTGGCTGCTATTCACTAAAAAGCTCATTCTCTGTACATTTTTGGCATACGTTTGCTCCTACCGGGTCAGCTGAGCAGCGAATTTCTATTTAACCACCTGCTTTCATGAGAGACCTCAGAGCTGCATGTTTTGAGCCCTGTACTGAGCCTGAAAAGCATTTCCAACCCCACTTACAAGTAAAACTAGCTAAAATGTGCCTGGCTTCTCTTCACTGAAAAGCTCATTCTGAGTACATTTTTAGCATACGTTTGCTCCTGCCGGGTCAGCTGAGCAGCGAATTTCTATTTGACCACCTGCTTTCATGAGAGACCTCAGAGCTGCATGTTTTGAGCCCAGTACTGAGCCTGAAAAGCATTTCCAACCCCACTTACAAGTAAAACTAGCTAAAATGTGCCTGGCTTCTCTTCACTGAAAAGCTCATTCTGAGTAAATTTTCAGCATACGTTTGCTCCTGCCGGGTCAGCTGAGCAGCGAATTTCTATTTAACCACCTGCTTTCATGAGAGACCTCAGGGCTGCATGTTTTGAGCCCAGTACTGAGCCTGAAAAGCGTTTCCAACCCCACTTACAAGTAAAACTAGCTAAAATGTGCCTGGCTTCTTTTCACTGAAAAGCTCATTCTGAGTACATTTTTAGCATACGTTTGCTCCTGCTGGGTCAGCTGAGCAGCGAATTTCTATTTAACCACCTGCTATCATGAGAGACCTCAGGGCTGCATGTTATGAGCCCAGTATTGATCCTGAAAAGCGTTTCCAACCCCACTTACAAGTAAAACTAGCTAAAATGTGCCTGGCTTCTCTTCACTGAAAAGCTCATTCTGAGTACATTTTTAGCATACGTTTGCTCCTGCCGGGTCAGCTGAGCAGCGAATTTCTATTTAACCACCTGCTATCATGAGAGACCTCAGGGCTGCATGTTTTGAGCCCAGTACTGATCCTGAAAAGCGTTTCCAACCCCACTTACAAGTAAAACTAGCTAAAATGTGCCTGGCTGCTATTCACTAAAAAGCTCATTCTCTGTACATTTTTGGCATACGTTTGCTCCTGCCGGGTCAGCTGAGCAGCGAATTTCTATTTAACCACCTGCTTTCATGAGAGACCTCAGGGATGCATGTTTTGAGCCCAGCACTGAGCCTGAAAAGCGTTTCCAACGCCACTTACAAGTAAAACTAGCAAAAATGTGCCTGGCTTCTCTTCACTGAAAAGCTCTTTCTGAGTACATTTTTAGCATACATTTGCTCCTGCCGGGTCAGCTGAGCAGCGAATTTCTATTTAACCACCTGCTTTCATGAGAGACCTCAGGGATGCATGTTTTGAGCCCAGCACTGAGCCTGAAAAGCGTTTCCAACGCCACTTACACGTAAAACTAGCTAAAATGTGCCTGGCTTCTCTTCACTGAAAAGCTCATTCTGAGTACATTTTTAGCATACGTTTGCTCCTGCCGGGTCAGCTGAGCAGCGAATTTCTATTTAACCACCTGCTATCATGAGAGACCTCAGGGCTGCATGTTTTGAGCCCTGTACTGAGCCTGAAAAGCATTTCCAACCCCACTTACAAGCAAAACTAGCTAAAATGTGCCTGGCTTCTCTTCACTGAAAAGCTCATTCTGAGTACATTTTTCGCATACGTTTGCTCCTGCCGGGTCAGCTGAGCAGCGAATTTCTATTTAACCACCTGCTATCACGAGAGACCTCAGGGCTGCATGGTTTGAGCCCAGTATTGATCCTGAAAAGCGTTTCCAACCCCACTTACAAATAAAACTAGCTAAAATGTGCCTGGCTTCTCTTCACTGAAAAGCTCATTCTGAGTACATTTTTAGCATACGTTTGCTCCTGCCGGGTCAGCTGAGCAGCGAATTTCTATTTAACCACCTGCTTTCATGAGAGACCTCAGGGCTGCATGTTTTGAGCCCAGTACTGAGCCTGAAAAGCATTTCCAACCCCACTTACAAGTAAAACTAGCTAAAATGTGCCTGGCTGCTATTCACTGAAAAGCTCATTCTCTGTACATTTTTGGCATACGTTTGCTCCTACCGGGTCAGCTGAGCAGCGAATTTCTATTTAACCACCTGCTTTCATGAGAGACCTCAGAACTGCATGTTTTGAGCCCAGTACTGAGCCTGAAAAGCATTTCCAACCCCACTTACAAGTAAAACTAGCAAAAATGTGCCTGGCTTCTCTTCACTGAAAAGCTCATTCTGAGTACATTTTTAGCATACGTTTGCTCCTGCCGGGTCAGCTGAGCAGCGAATTTCTATTTAACCACCTGCTATCATGAGAGACCTCAGGGCTGCATGTTTTGAGCCCTGTACTGAGCCTGAAAAGCGTTTCCAACCCCACTTACAAGTAAAACTAGCTAAAATGTGCCTGGCTTCTCTTCACTGAAAAGCTCATTCTGAGTACATTTTTCGCATACGTTTGCTCCTGCCGGGTCAGCTGAGCAGCGAATTTCTATTTAACCACCTGCTATCACGAGAGACCTCAGGGCTGCATGGTTTGAGCCCAGTATTGATCCTGAAAAGCGTTTCCAACCCCACTTACAAGTAAAACTAGCTAAAATGTGCCTGGCTTCTCTTCACTGAAAAGCTCATTCTGAGTACATTTTTAGAATACGTTTGCTCCTGCCGGGTCAGCTGAGCAGCGAATTTCTATTTAACCACCTGCTTTCATGAGAGACCTCAGGGCTGCATGTTTTGAGCCCAGTACTGAGCCTGAAAAGCATTTCCAACCCCACTTACAAGTAAAACTAGCTAAAATGTGCCTGGCTTCTCTTCACTGAAAAGCTCATTCTGAGTACATTTTTAGCATACGTTTGCTCCTGCCGGGTCAGCTGAGCAGCGAATTTCTATTTAACCACCTGCTATCATGAGAGACCTCAGGGCTGCATGTTTTGAGCCCATTACTGATCCTGAAAAGCGTTCCCAACCCCACTTACAAGTAAAACTAGCTAAAATGTGCCTGGCTGCTATTCACTAAAAAGCTCATTCTCTGTACATTTTTGGCATACGTTTGCTCCTACCGGGTCAGCTGAGCAGCGAATTTCTATTTAACCACCTGCTTTCATGAGAGACCTCAGAGCTGCATGTTTTGAGCCCTGTACTGAGCCTGAAAAGCATTTCCAACCCCACTTACAAGTAAAACTAGCTAAAATGTGCCTGGCTTCTCTTCACTGAAAAGCTCATTCTGAGTACATTTTTAGCATACGTTTGCTCCTGCCGGGTCAGCTGAGCAGCGAATTTCTATTTGACCACCTGCTTTCATGAGAGACCTCAGAGCTGCATGTTTTGAGCCCAGTACTGAGCCTGAAAAGCATTTCCAACCCCACTTACAAGTAAAACTAGCTAAAATGTGCCTGGCTTCTCTTCACTGAAAAGCTCATTCTGAGTAAATTTTCAGCATACGTTTGCTCCTGCCGGGTCAGCTGAGCAGCGAATTTCTATTTAACCACCTGCTTTCATGAGAGACCTCAGGGCTGCATGTTTTGAGCCCAGTACTGAGCCTGAAAAGCGTTTCCAACCCCACTTACAAGTAAAACTAGCTAAAATGTGCCTGGCTTCTTTTCACTGAAAAGCTCATTCTGAGTACATTTTTAGCATACGTTTGCTCCTGCTGGGTCAGCTGAGCAGCGAATTTCTATTTAACCACCTGCTATCATGAGAGACCTCAGGGCTGCATGTTATGAGCCCAGTATTGATCCTGAAAAGCGTTTCCAACCCCACTTACAAGTAAAACTAGCTAAAATGTGCCTGGCTTCTCTTCACTGAAAAGCTCATTCTGAGTACATTTTTAGCATACGTTTGCTCCTGCCGGGTCAGCTGAGCAGCGAATTTCTATTTAACCACCTGCTATCATGAGAGACCTCAGGGCTGCATGTTTTGAGCCCAGTACTGATCCTGAAAAGCGTTTCCAACCCCACTTACAAGTAAAACTAGCTAAAATGTGCCTGGCTGCTATTCACTAAAAAGCTCATTCTCTGTACATTTTTGGCATACGTTTGCTCCTGCCGGGTCAGCTGAGCAGCGAATTTCTATTTAACCACCTGCTTTCATGAGAGACCTCAGGGATGCATGTTTTGAGCCCAGCACTGAGCCTGAAAAGCGTTTCCAACGCCACTTACAAGTAAAACTAGCAAAAATGTGCCTGGCTTCTCTTCACTGAAAAGCTCTTTCTGAGTACATTTTTAGCATACATTTGCTCCTGCCGGGTCAGCTGAGCAGCGAATTTCTATTTAACCACCTGCTTTCATGAGAGACCTCAGGGATGCATGTTTTGAGCCCAGCACTGAGCCTGAAAAGCGTTTCCAACGCCACTTACACGTAAAACTAGCTAAAATGTGCCTGGCTTCTCTTCACTGAAAAGCTCATTCTGAGTACATTTTTAGCATACGTTTGCTCCTGCCGGGTCAGCTGAGCAGCGAATTTCTATTTAACCACCTGCTATCATGAGAGACCTCAGGGCTGCATGTTTTGAGCCCAGTATTGATCCTGAAAAGCGTTTCCAACCCCACTTACAAGTAAAACTAGCTAAAATGTGCCTGGCTGCTATTCACTGAAAAGCTCATTCTGTGTACATTTTTGGCATACGTTTGCTCCTACCGGGTCAGCTAAGCAGCGAATTTCTATTTAACCTCCTGCTTTCATGAGAGACCTCAGGGCTGCATGTTTTGAGCCCAGTACTGAGCCTGAAAAGCATTTCCAACCCCACTTACAAGTAAAACTAGCTGAAATGTGCCTGGCTTCTCTTCACTGAAAAGCTCATTCTGAGTACATTTTTAGCATACGTTTTCTCCTGCCGGGTCAGCTGAGCAGCGAATTTCTATTTAACCACCTGCTATCATGAGAGACCTCAGGGCTGCATGTTTTGAGCCCAGTACTGATCCTGAAAAGCGTTTCCAACCCCACTTACAAGTAAAACTAGCTAAAATGTGCCTGGCTGCTATTCACTGAAAAGCTCATTCTGTGTACATTTTTGGCATACCTTTGCTCCTACCGGGTCAGCTGAGCAGCGAATTTCTATTTAACCACCTGCTTTCATGAGAGACCTCAGGGATGCGTGTTTTGAGCCCAGCACTGAGCCTGAAAAGCGTTTCCAACGCCACTTACACGTAAAACTAGCTAAAATGTGTCTGGCTTCTCTTCACTGAAAAGCTCATTCTGAGTACATTTTTAGCATACGTTTGCTCCTGCCGGGTCAGCTGAGCAGCGAATTTCTATTTAACCACCTGCTATCATGAGAGACTTCAGGGCTGCATGTTTTGAGCCCAGTACTGATCCTGAAAAGCGTTTCCAACCCCACTTACAAGTAAAACTAGCTAAAATGTGCCTGGCTGCTATTCACTGAAAAGCTCATTCTGTGTACATTTTTGGCATACCTTTGCTCCTACCGGGTCAGCTGAGCAGCGAATTTCTATTTAACCACCTGCTTTCATGAGAGACCTCAGGGCTGCATGTGTTGAGCCCAGTACTGAACCTGAAAAGCATTTCCAACCCCACTTACAAGTAAAACTAGCTAAAATGTGCCTGGCTTCTCTTCACTGAAAAGCTCATTCTGAGTAGATTTTTAGCATACGTTTGCTCCTGCCGGGTCAGCTTAGCAGCGAATTTCTATTTAACCACCTGCTTTCATGAGAGACCTCAGGGATGCATGTTTTGAGCCCAGCACTGAGCCTGAAAAGCGTTTCCAACGCCACTTACAAGTAAAACTAGCTAAAATGTGCCTGGCTTCTCTTCACTGAAAAGCTCATTCTGAGTACATTTTTAGCATACGTTTGCTCCTGCCGGGTCTGCTGAGAAGCGAATTTCTATTTACCCACCTGCTATCATGAGAGACCTCAGGGCTGCATGTTTTGAGCCCAGTATTGATCCTGAAAAGCGTTTCCAACCCCACTTACAAGTAAAACTAGCTAAAATGTGCCTGGCTGCTATTCACTGAAAAGCTCATTCTGTGTACATTTTTGGCATACGTTTGCACCTACCGGGTCAGCTGAGCAGCGAATTTCTATTTAACCACCTGCTTTCATGAGAGACCTCAGGGCTGCATGTGTTGAGCCCAGTACTGAACCTGAAAAGCATTTCCAACCCCACTTACACGTAAAACTAGCTAAAATGTGCCTGGCTTCTCTTCACTGAAAAGCTCATTCTGAGTACATTTTTAGCATACGTTTGCTCCTGCCGGGTCAGCTGAGCAGCGAATTTCTATTTAACCACCTGCTATCACGAGAGACCTCAGGGCTGCATGTTTTGAGCCCAGCACTGAGCCTGAAAAGCATTTCCAACCCCACTTACAAGTAAAACTAGCTAAAATGTGCCTGGCTTCTCTTCACTGAAAAGCTCATTCTGAGTACATTTTTCGCATACGTTTGCTCCTGCCGGGTCAGCTGAGCAGCGAATTTCTATTTAACCACCTGCTATCACGAGAGACCTCAGGGCTGCATGGTTTGAGCCCAGTACTGATCCTGAAAAGCGTTTCCAACCCCACTTACAAGTAAAACTAGCTAAAATGTGCCTGGCTTCTCTTCACTGAAAAGCTCATTCTGAGTACATTTTTAGCATACGTTTGCTCCTGCCGGGTCAGCTGAGCAGCGAATTTCTATTTAACCACCTGCTATCATGAGAGACCTCAGGGCTGCATGTTTTGAGCCCAGTACTGATCCTGAAAAGCGTTTCCAACCCCACTTACAAGTAAAACTAGCTAAAATGTGCCTGGCTGCTATTCACTAAAAAGCTCATTCTCTGTACATTTTTGGCATACGTTTGCTCCTGCCGGGTCAGCTGAGCAGCGAATTTCTATTTAACCACCTGCTTTCATGAGAGACCTCAGGGATGCATGTTTTGAGCCCAGCACTGAGCCTGAAAAGCGTTTCCAACGCCACTTACAAGTAAAACTAGCAAAAATGTGCCTGGCTTCTCTTCACTGAAAAGCTCTTTCTGAGTACATTTTTAGCATACATTTGCTCCTGCCGGGTCAGCTGAGCAGCGAATTTCTATTTAACCACCTGCTTTCATGAGAGACCTCAGGGATGCATGTTTTGAGCCCAGCACTGAGCCTGAAAAGCGTTTCCAACGCCACTTACACGTAAAACTAGCTAAAATGTGCCTGGCTTCTCTTCACTGAAAAGCTCATTCTGAGTACATTTTTAGCATACGTTTGCTCCTGCCGGGTCAGCTGAGCAGCGAATTTCTATTTAACCACCTGCTATCATGAGAGACCTCAGGGCTGCATGTTTTGAGCCCAGTATTGATCCTGAAAAGCGTTTCCAACCCCACTTACAAGTAAAACTAGCTAAAATGTGCCTGGCTGCTATTCACTGAAAAGCTCATTCTGTGTACATTTTTGGCATACGTTTGCTCCTACCGGGTCAGCTAAGCAGCGAATTTCTATTTAACCTCCTGCTTTCATGAGAGACCTCAGGGCTGCATGTTTTGAGCCCAGTACTGAGCCTGAAAAGCATTTCCAACCCCACTTACAAGTAAAACTAGCTGAAATGTGCCTGGCTTCTCTTCACTGAAAAGCTCATTCTGAGTACATTTTTAGCATACGTTTTCTCCTGCCGGGTCAGCTGAGCAGCGAATTTCTATTTAACCACCTGCTATCATGAGAGACCTCAGGGCTGCATGTTTTGAGCCCAGTACTGATCCTGAAAAGCGTTTCCAACCCCACTTACAAGTAAAACTAGCTAAAATGTGCCTGGCTGCTATTCACTGAAAAGCTCATTCTGTGTACATTTTTGGCATACCTTTGCTCCTACCGGGTCAGCTGAGCAGCGAATTTCTATTTAACCACCTGCTTTCATGAGAGACCTCAGGGATGCGTGTTTTGAGCCCAGCACTGAGCCTGAAAAGCGTTTCCAACGCCACTTACACGTAAAACTAGCTAAAATGTGTCTGGCTTCTCTTCACTGAAAAGCTCATTCTGAGTACATTTTTAGCATACGTTTGCTCCTGCCGGGTCAGCTGAGCAGCGAATTTCTATTTAACCACCTGCTATCATGAGAGACTTCAGGGCTGCATGTTTTGAGCCCAGTACTGATCCTGAAAAGCGTTTCCAACCCCACTTACAAGTAAAACTAGCTAAAATGTGCCTGGCTGCTATTCACTGAAAAGCTCATTCTGTGTACATTTTTGGCATACCTTTGCTCCTACCGGGTCAGCTGAGCAGCGAATTTCTATTTAACCACCTGCTTTCATGAGAGACCTCAGGGCTGCATGTGTTGAGCCCAGTACTGAACCTGAAAAGCATTTCCAACCCCACTTACAAGTAAAACTAGCTAAAATGTGCCTGGCTTCTCTTCACTGAAAAGCTCATTCTGAGTAGATTTTTAGCATACGTTTGCTCCTGCCGGGTCAGCTTAGCAGCGAATTTCTATTTAACCACCTGCTTTCATGAGAGACCTCAGGGATGCATGTTTTGAGCCCAGCACTGAGCCTGAAAAGCGTTTCCAACGCCACTTTCAAGTAAAACTAGCTAAAATGTGCCTGGCTTCTCTTCACTGAAAAGCTCATTCTGAGTACATTTTTAGCATACGTTTGCTCCTGCCGGGTCTGCTGAGAAGCGAATTTCTATTTACCCACCTGCTATCATGAGAGACCTCAGGGCTGCATGTTTTGAGCCCAGTATTGATCCTGAAAAGCGTTTCCAACCCCACTTACAAGTAAAACTAGCTAAAATGTGCCTGGCTGCTATTCACTGAAAAGCTCATTCTGTGTACATTTTTGGCATACGTTTGCACCTACCGGGTCAGCTGAGCAGCAAATTTCTATTTAACCATGTGCTTTCATGAGAGACCTCAGGGCTGCATGTTTTGAGCCCAGTACTGATCCTGAAAAGCGTTTCCAACCCCACTTACAAGTAAAACTAGCTAAAATGTGCCTGGCTGCTATTCACTGAAAAGCTCATTCTGTGTACATTTTTGGCATACGTTTGCTCCTACCGGGTCAGCTGAGCAGCGAATTTCTATTTAACCACCTGCCTTCACGAGAGACCTCAGGGCTGCATGTTTTGAGCCCAGTACTGAGCCTGAAAAGCATTTCCAACCCCACTTACAAGTAAAACTAGCTAAAATGTGCCTGGCTTCTCTTCACTGAAAAGCTCATTCTGAGTACATTTTTAGCATACGTTTGCTCCTGCCGGGTCAGCTGAGCAGCGAATTTCTATTTAACCACCTGCTATCATGAGAGACCTCAGGGCTGCATGTTTTGAGCCCAGTACTGATCCTGAAAAGCGTTTCCGATCCCACTTACAAGTAAAACTAGCTAAAATGTGCCTGGCTGCTATTCACTAAAAAGCTCATTCTCTGTACATTTTTGGCATACGTTTGCTCCTACCGGGTCAGCTGAGCAGCGAATTTCTATTTAACCACCTGCTTTCATGAGAGACCTCAGAGCTGCATGTTTTGAGCCCTGTACTGAGCCTGAAAAGCATTTCCAACCCCACTTACAAGTAAAACTAGCTAAAATGTGCCTGGCTTCTCTTCACTGAAAAGCTCATTCTGAGTACATTTTTAGCATACGTTTGCTCCTGCCGGGTCAGCTGAGCAGCGAATTTCTATTTAACCACCTGCCTTCATGAGAGACCTCAGGGCTGCATGTTTTGAGCCCAGTACTGAGCCTGAAAAGCATTTCCAACCCCACTTACAAATAAAACTAGCTAAAATGTGCCTGGCTGCTATTCACTGAAAAGCTCATTCTGTGTACATTTTTGGGATACGTTTGCTCCTGCCGGGTCAGCTGAGCAGCAAATTTTTATTTAACCACCTGCCTTCATGAGAGACCTCAGGGCTGCATGTTTTGAGCCCAGTACTGAGCCTGAAAAGCATTTCCAACCCCACTTACAAATAAAACTAGCTAAAATGTGCCTGGCTGCTATTCACTGAAAAGCTCATTCTGTGTACATTTTTGGCATACGTTTGCTCCTACCGGGTCAGCTGAGCAGCGAATTTCTATTTAACCACCTGCCTTCACGAGAGACCTCAGGGCTGCATGTTTTGAGCCCAGTACTGAGCCTGAAAAGCATTTCCAACCCCACTTACAAGTAAAACTAGCTAAAATGTGCCTGGCTTCTCTTCACTGAAAAGCTCATTCTGAGTACATTTTTAGCATACGTTTGCTCCTGCCGGGTCAGCTGAGCAGCGAATTTCTATTTAACCACCTGCTATCATGAGAGACCTCAGGGCTGCATGTTTTGAGCCCAGTACTGATCCTGAAAAGCGTTTCCGATCCCACTTACAAGTAAAACTAGCTAAAATGTGCCTGGCTGCTATTCACTAAAAAGCTCATTCTCTGTACATTTTTGGCATACGTTTGCTCCTACCGGGTCAGCTGAGCAGCGAATTTCTATTTAACCACCTGCTTTCATGAGAGACCTCAGAGCTGCATGTTTTGAGCCCTGTACTGAGCCTGAAAAGCATTTCCAACCCCACTTACAAGTAAAACTAGCTAAAATGTGCCTGGCTTCTCTTCACTGAAAAGCTCATTCTGAGTACATTTTTAGCATACGTTTGCTCCTGCCGGGTCAGCTGAGCAGCGAATTTCTATTTAACCACCTGCCTTCATGAGAGACCTCAGGGCTGCATGTTTTGAGCCCAGTACTGAGCCTGAAAAGCATTTCCAACCCCACTTACAAATAAAACTAGCTAAAATGTGCCTGGCTGCTATTCACTGAAAAGCTCATTCTGTGTACATTTTTGGCATACGTTTGCTCCTGCCGGGTCAGCTGAGCAGCAAATTTTTATTTAACCACCTGCTATCATGAGAGACCTCAGGGCTGCATGTTTTGAGCCCAGTACTGATCCTGAAAAGCGTTTCCAACCCCACTTACAAGTAAAACTAGCTAAAATGTGCCTGGCTTCTCTTCACTGGAAAGCTCATTCTGAGTACATTTTTAGCATACGTTTGCTCCTGCCGGGTCAGCTGAGCAGCGAATTTCTATTTAACCACCTGCTATCATGAGAGACCTCAGGGCTGCATGTTTTGACCCCAGTACTGATCCTGAAAAGCGTTTCCAACCCCACTTACAAGTAAAACTAGCTAAAATGTGCCTGGCTGCTATTCACTGAAAAGCTCATTCTCTGTACATTTTTGGCATACGTTTGCTCCTACCGGGTCAGCTGAGCAGCGAATTTCTATTTAACCACCTGCTTTCATGAGAGACCTCAGAACTGCATGTTTTGAGCCCAGTACTGAGCCTGAAAAGCATTTCCAACCCCACTTACAAGTAAAACTAGCAAAAATGTGCCTGGCTTCTCTTCACTGAAAAGCTCATTCTGAGTACATTTTTAGCATACATTTGCTCCTGCCGGGTCAGCTGAGCAGCGAATTTCTATTTAACCACCTGCTTTCATGAGAGACCTCAGGGATGCATGTTTTGAGCCCAGCACTGAGCCTGAAAAGCGTTTCCAACGCCACTTACACGTAAAACTAGCTAAAATGTGCCTGGCTTCTCTTCACTGAAAAGCTCATTCTGAGTACATTTTTAGCATACGTTTGCTCCTGCCGGGTCAGCTGAGCAGCGAATTTCTATTTAACCACCTGCTATCATGAGAGACCTCAGGGCTGCATGTTTTGAGCCTTGTACTGAGCCTGAAAAGCATTTCCAACCCCACTTACAAGTAAAACTAGCTAAAATGTGCCTGGCTTCTCTTCACTGAAAAGCTGATTCTGAGTACATTTTTCGCATACGTTTGCTCCTGCCGGGTCAGCTGAGCAGCGAATTTCTATTTAACCACCTGCTATCACGAGAGACCTCAGGGCTGCATGGTTTGAGCCCAGTATTGATCCTGAAAAGCGTTTCCAACCCCACTTACAAGTAAAACTAGCTAAAATGTGCCTGGCTTCTCTTCACTGAAAAGCTCATTCTGAGTACATTTTTAGCATACGTTTGCTCCTGCCGGGTCAGCTGAGCAGCGAATTTCTATTTAACCACCTGCTTTCATGAGAGACCTCATGGCTGCATGTTTTGAGCCCAGTACTGAGCCTGAAAAGCATTTCCAACCCCACTTACAAGTAAAACTAGCTAAAATGTGCCTGGCTGCTATTCACTGAAAAGCTCATTCTCTGTACATTTTTGGCATACGTTTGCTCCTACCGGGTCAGCTGAGCAGCGAATTTCTATTTAACCACCTGCTTTCATGAGAGACCTCAGAACTGCATGTTTTGAGCCCAGTACTGAGCCTGAAAAGCATTTCCAACCCCACTTACAAGTAAAACTAGCAAAAATGTGCCTGGCTTCTCTTCACTGAAAAGCTCATTCTGAGTACATTTTTAGCATACGTTTGCTCCTGCCGGGTCAGCTGAGCAGCGAATTTCTATTTAACCACCTGCTATCATGAGAGACCTCAGGGCTGCATGTTTTGAGCCCTGTACTGAGCCTGAAAAGCGTTTCCAACCCCACTTACAAGTAAAACTAGCTAAAATGTGCCTGGCTTCTCTTCACTGAAAAGCTCATTCTGAGTACATTTTTCGCATACGTTTGCTCCTGCCGGGTCAGCTGAGCAGCGAATTTCTATTTAACCACCTGCTATCACGAGAGACCTCAGGGCTGCATGGTTTGAGCCCAGTATTGATCCTGAAAAGCGTTTCCAACCCCACTTACAAGTAAAACTAGCTAAAATGTGCCTGGCTTCTCTTCACTGAAAAGCTCATTCTGAGTACATTTTTAGCATACGTTTGCTCCTGCCGGGTCAGCTGAGCAGCGAATTTCTATTTAACCACCTGCTTTCATGAGAGACCTCAGGGCTGCATGTTTTGAGCCCAGTACTGAGCCTGAAAAGCATTTCCAACCCCACTTACAAGTAAAACTAGCTAAAATGTGCCTGGCTTCTCTTCACTGAAAAGCTCATTCTGAGTACATTTTTAGCATACGTTTGCTCCTGCCGGGTCAGCTGAGCAGCGAATTTCTATTTAACCACCTGCTATCATGAGAGACCTCAGGGCTGCATGTTTTGAGCCCAGTACTGATCCTGAAAAGCGTTCCCAACCCCACTTACAAGTAAAACTAGCTAAAATGTGCCTGGCTGCTATTCACTAAAAAGCTCATTCTCTGTACATTTTTGGCATACGTTTGCTCCTACCGGGTCAGCTGAGCAGCGAATTTCTATTTAACCACCTGCTTTCATGAGAGACCTCAGAGCTGCATGTTTTGAGCCCTGTACTGAGCCTGAAAAGCATTTCCAACCCCACTTACAAGTAAAACTAGCTAAAATGTGCCTGGCTTCTCTTCACTGAAAAGCTCATTCTGAGTACATTTTTAGCATACGTTTGCTCCTGCCGGGTCAGCTGAGCAGCGAATTTCTATTTGACCACCTGCTTTCATGAGAGACCTCAGAGCTGCATGTTTTGAGCCCAGTACTGAGCCTGAAAAGCATTTCCAACCCCACTTACAAGTAAAACTAGCTAAAATGTGCCTGGCTTCTCTTCACTGAAAAGCTCATTCTGAGTAAATTTTTAGCATACGTTTGCTCCTGCCGGGTCAGCTGAGCAGCGAATTTCTATTTAACCACCTGCTTTCATGAGAGACCTCAGGGCTGCATGTTTTGAGCCCAGTACTGAGCCTGAAAAGCGTTTCCAACCCCACTTACAAGTAAAACTAGCTAAAATGTGCCTGGCTTCTTTTCACTGAAAAGCTCATTCTGAGTACATTTTTAGCATACGTTTGCTCCTGCTGGGTCAGCTGAGCAGCGAATTTCTATTTAACCACCTGCTATCATGAGAGACCTCAGGGCTGCATGTTATGAGCCCAGTATTGATCCTGAAAAGCGTTTCCAACCCCACTTACAAGTAAAACTAGCTAAAATGTGCCTGGCTGCTATTCACTGAAAAGCTCATTCTCTGTACATTTTTGGCATACGTTTGCTCCTACCGGGTCAGCTGAGCAGCGAATTTCTATTTAACCACCTGCTTTCATGAGAGACCTCAGGGCTGCATGTTTTGAGCCCAGTACTGAGCCTGAAAAGCATTTCCAACCCCACTTACAAGTAAAACTAACTAAAATGTGCCTGGCTTCTCTTCACTGAAAAGCTCATTCTGAGTACATTTTTAGCATACGTTTGCTCCTGCCGGGTCAGCTGAGCAGCGAATTTCTATTTAACCACCTGCTATCATGAGAGACCTCAGGGCTGCATGTTTTGAGCCCAATATTGATCCTGAAAAGCGTTTCCAACCCCACTTACAAGTAAAACTAGCTAAAATGTGCCTGGCTGCTATTCACTGAAAAGCTCATTCTGTGTACATTTTTGGCATACGTTTGCTCCTACCGGGTCAGCTAAGCAGCGAATTTCTATTTAACCACCTGCTTTCATGAGAGACCTCAGGGCTGCATGTTTTGAGCCCAGTACTGAGCCTGAAAAGCATTTCCAACCCCACTTACAAGTAAAACTAGCTGAAATGTGCCTGGCTTCTCTTCACTGAAAAGCTCATTCTGAGTACATTTTTAGCATACGTTTTCTCCTGCCGGGTCAGCTGAGCAGCGAATTTCTATTTAACCACCTGCTATCATGAGAGACCTCAGGGCTGCATGTTTTGAGCCCAGTACTGATCCTGAAAAGCGTTTCCAACCCCACTTACAAGTAAAACTAGCTAAAATGTGCCTGGCTGCTATTCACTGAAAAGCTCATTCTGTGTACATTTTTGGCATACCTTTGCTCCTACCGGGTCAGCTTAGCAGCGAATTTCTATTTAACCACCTGCTTTCATGAGAGACCTCAGGGATGCATGTTTTGAGCCCAGCACTGAGCCTGAAAAGCGTTTCCAACGCCACTTACACGTAAAACTAGCTAAAATGTGTCTGGCTTCTCTTCACTGAAAAGCTCATTCTGAGTACATTTTTAGCATACGTTTGCTCCTGCCGGGTCAGCTGAGCAGCGAATTTCTATTTAACCACCTGCTATCATGAGAGACTTCAGGGCTGCATGTTTTGAGCCCAGTACTGATCCTGAAAAGCGTTTCCAACCCCACTTACAAGTAAAACTAGCTAAAATGTGCCTGGCTGCTATTCACTGAAAAGCTCATTCTGTGTACATTTTTGGCATACCTTTGCTCCTACCGGGTCAGCTGAGCAGCGAATTTCTATTTAACCACCTGCTTTCATGAGAGACCTCAGGGCTGCATGTGTTGAGCCCAGTACTGAACCTGAAAAGCATTTCCAACCCCACTTACAAGTAAAACTAGCTAAAATGTGCCTGGCTTCTCTTCACTGAAAAGCTCATTCTGAGTAGATTTTTAGCATACGTTTGCTCCTGCCGGGTCAGCTGAGCAGCGAATTTCTATTTAACCACCTGCTTTCATGAGAGACCTCAGGGATGCATGTTTTGAGCCCAGCACTGAGCCTGAAAAGCGTTTCCAACGCCACTTACAAGTAAAACTAGCTAAAATGTGACTGGCTTCTCTTCACTGAAAAGCTCATTCTGAGTACATTTTTAGCATACGTTTGCTCCTGCCGGGTCAGCTGAGAAGCGAATTTCTATTTAACCACCTGCTATCATGAGAGACCTCAGGGCTGCATGTTTTGAGCCCAGTATTGATCCTGAAAAGCGTTTCCAACCCCACTTACAAGTAAAACTAGCTAAAATGTGCCTGGCTGCTATTCACTGAAAAGCTCATTCTGTGTACATTTTTGGCATACGTTTGCACCTACCGGGTCAGCTGAGCAGCAAATTTCTATTTAACCATGTGCTTTCATGAGAGACCTCAGGGCTGCATGTTTTGAGCCCAGTACTGATCCTGAAAAGCGTTTCCAACCCCACTTACAAGTAAAACTAGCTAAAATGTGCCTGGCTGCTATTCACTGAAAAGCTCATTCTGTGTACATTTTTGGCATACGTTTGCTCCTACCGGGTCAGCTGAGCAGCGAATTTCTATTTAACCACCTGCCTTCACGAGAGACCTCAGGGCTGCATGTTTTGAGCCCAGTACTGAGCCTGAAAAGAATTTCCAACCCCACTTACAAGTAAAACTAGCTAAAATGTGCCTGGCTTCTCTTCACTGAAAAGCTCTTTCTGAGTACATTTTTAGCATACGTTTGCTCCTGCCGGGTCAGCTGAGCAGCGAATTTCTATTTAACCACCTGCTATCATGAGAGACCTCAGGGCTGCATGTTTTGAGCCCAGTACTGATCCTGAAAAGCGTTTCCGATCCCACTTACAAGTAAAACTAGCTAAAATGTGCCTGGCTGCTATTCACTAAAAAGCTCATTCTCTGTACATTTTTGGCATACGTTTGCTCCTACCGGGTCAGCTGAGCAGCGAATTTCTATTAACCACCTGCTTTCATGAGAGACCTCAGAGCTGCATGTTTTGAGCCCTGTACTGAGCCTGAAAAGCATTTCCAACCCCACTTACAAGTAAAACTAGCTAAAATGTGCCTGGCTTCTCTTCACTGAAAAGCTCATTCTGAGTACATTTTTAGCATACGTTTGCTCCTGCCGGGTCAGCTGAGCAGCGAATTTCTATTTAACCACCTGCTTTCATGAGAGACCTCAGGGCTGCATGTTTTGAGCCCAGTACTGAGCCTGAAAAGCGTTTCCGATCCCACTTACAAGTAAAACTAGCTAAAATGTGCCTGGCTGCTATTCACTAAAAAGCTCATTCTCTGTACATTTTTGGCATACGTTTGCTCCTACCGGGTCAGCTGAGCAGCGAATTTCTATTTAACCACCTGCTTTCATGAGAGACCTCAGAGCTGCATGTTTTGAGCCCTGTACTGAGCCTGAAAAGCATTTCCAACCCCACTTACAAGTAAAACTAGCTAAAATGTGCCTGGCTTCTCTTCACTGAAAAGCTCATTCTGAGTACATTTTTAGCATACGTTTGCTCCTGCCGGGTCAGCTGAGCAGCGAATTTCTATTTAACCACCTGCCTTCATGAGAGACCTCAGGGCTGCATGTTTTGAGCCCAGTACTGAGCCTGAAAAGCATTTCCAACCCCACTTACAAATAAAACTAGCTAAAATGTGCCTGGCTGCTATTCACTGAAAAGCTCATTCTGTGTACATTTTTGGCATACGTTTGCTCCTGCCGGGTCAGCTGAGCAGCAAATTTTTATTTAACCACCTGCTATCATGAGAGACCTCAGGGCTGCATGTTTTGAGCCCAGTACTGATCCTGAAAAGCGTTTCCAACCCCACTTACAAGTAAAACTAGCTAAAATGTGCCTGGCTTCTCTTCACTGGAAAGCTCATTCTGAGTACATTTTTAGCATACGTTTGCTCCTGCCGGGTCAGCTGAGCAGCGAATTTCTATTTAACCACCTGCTATCATGAGAGACCTCAGGGCTGCATGTTTTGACCCCAGTACTGATCCTGAAAAGCGTTTCCAACCCCACTTACAAGTAAAACTAGCTAAAATGTGCCTGGCTGCTATTCACTGAAAAGCTCATTCTCTGTACATTTTTGGCATACGTTTGCTCCTACCGGGTCAGCTGAGCAGCGAATTTCTATTTAACCACCTGCTTTCATGAGAGACCTCAGAACTGCATGTTTTGAGCCCAGTACTGAGCCTGAAAAGCATTTCCAACCCCACTTACAAGTAAAACTAGCAAAAATGTGCCTGGCTTCTCTTCACTGAAAAGCTCATTCTGAGTACATTTTTAGCATACATTTGCTCCTGCCGGGTCAGCTGAGCAGCGAATTTCTATTTAACCACCTGCTTTCATGAGAGACCTCAGGGATGCATGTTTTGAGCCCAGCACTGAGCCTGAAAAGCGTTTCCAACGCCACTTACACGTAAAACTAGCTAAAATGTGCCTGGCTTCTCTTCACTGAAAAGCTCATTCTGAGTACATTTTTAGCATACGTTTGCTCCTGCCGGGTCAGCTGAGCAGCGAATTTCTATTTAACCACCTGCTATCATGAGAGACCTCAGGGCTGCATGTTTTGAGCCTTGTACTGAGCCTGAAAAGCATTTCCAACCCCACTTACAAGTAAAACTAGCTAAAATGTGCCTGGCTTCTCTTCACTGAAAAGCTGATTCTGAGTACATTTTTCGCATACGTTTGCTCCTGCCGGGTCAGCTGAGCAGCGAATTTCTATTTAACCACCTGCTATCACGAGAGACCTCAGGGCTGCATGGTTTGAGCCCAGTATTGATCCTGAAAAGCGTTTCCAACCCCACTTACAAGTAAAACTAGCTAAAATGTGCCTGGCTTCTCTTCACTGAAAAGCTCATTCTGAGTACATTTTTAGCATACGTTTGCTCCTGCCGGGTCAGCTGAGCAGCGAATTTCTATTTAACCACCTGCTTTCATGAGAGACCTCATGGCTGCATGTTTTGAGCCCAGTACTGAGCCTGAAAAGCATTTCCAACCCCACTTACAAGTAAAACTAGCTAAAATGTGCCTGGCTGCTATTCACTGAAAAGCTCATTCTCTGTACATTTTTGGCATACGTTTGCTCCTACCGGGTCAGCTGAGCAGCGAATTTCTATTTAACCACCTGCTTTCATGAGAGACCTCAGAACTGCATGTTTTGAGCCCAGTACTGAGCCTGAAAAGCATTTCCAACCCCACTTACAAGTAAAACTAGCAAAAATGTGCCTGGCTTCTCTTCACTGAAAAGCTCATTCTGAGTACATTTTTAGCATACGTTTGCTCCTGCCGGGTCAGCTGAGCAGCGAATTTCTATTTAACCACCTGCTATCATGAGAGACCTCAGGGCTGCATGTTTTGAGCCCTGTACTGAGCCTGAAAAGCGTTTCCAACCCCACTTACAAGTAAAACTAGCTAAAATGTGCCTGGCTTCTCTTCACTGAAAAGCTCATTCTGAGTACATTTTTCGCATACGTTTGCTCCTGCCGGGTCAGCTGAGCAGCGAATTTCTATTTAACCACCTGCTATCACGAGAGACCTCGGGGCTGCATGGTTTGAGCCCAGTATTGATCCTGAAAAGCGTTTCCAACCCCACTTACAAGTAAAACTAGCTAAAATGTGCCTGGCTTCTCTTCACTGAAAAGCTCATTCTGAGTACATTTTTAGCATACGTTTGCTCCTGCCGGGTCAGCTGAGCAGCGAATTTCTATTTAACCACCTGCTTTCATGAGAGACCTCAGGGCTGCATGTTTTGAGCCCAGTACTGAGCCTGAAAAGCATTTCCAACCCCACTTACAAGTAAAACTAGCTAAAATGTGCCTGGCTTCTCTTCACTGAAAAGCTCATTCTGAGTACATTTTTAGCATACGTTTGCTCCTGCCGGGTCAGCTGAGCAGCGAATTTCTATTTAACCACCTGCTATCATGAGAGACCTCAGGGCTGCATGTTTTGAGCCCAGTACTGATCCTGAAAAGCGTTCCCAACCCCACTTACAAGTAAAACTAGCTAAAATGTGCCTGGCTGCTATTCACTAAAAAGCTCATTCTCTGTACATTTTTGGCATACGTTTGCTCCTACCGGGTCAGCTGAGCAGCGAATTTCTATTTAACCACCTGCTTTCATGAGAGACCTCAGAGCTGCATGTTTTGAGCCCTGTACTGAGCCTGAAAAGCATTTCCAACCCCACTTACAAGTAAAACTAGCTAAAATGTGCCTGGCTTCTCTTCACTGAAAAGCTCATTCTGAGTACATTTTTAGCATACGTTTGCTCCTGCCGGGTCAGCTGAGCAGCGAATTTCTATTTGACCACCTGCTTTCATGAGAGACCTCAGAGCTGCATGTTTTGAGCCCAGTACTGAGCCTGAAAAGCATTTCCAACCCCACTTACAAGTAAAACTAGCTAAAATGTGCCTGGCTTCTCTTCACTGAAAAGCTCATTCTGAGTAAATTTTTAGCATACGTTTGCTCCTGCCGGGTCAGCTGAGCAGCGAATTTCTATTTAACCACCTGCTTTCATGAGAGACCTCAGGGCTGCATGTTTTGAGCCCAGTACTGAGCCTGAAAAGCGTTTCCAACCCCACTTACAAGTAAAACTAGCTAAAATGTGCCTGGCTTCTTTTCACTGAAAAGCTCATTCTGAGTACATTTTTAGCATACGTTTGCTCCTGCTGGGTCAGCTGAGCAGCGAATTTCTATTTAACCACCTGCTATCATGAGAGACCTCAGGGCTGCATGTTATGAGCCCAGTATTGATCCTGAAAAGCGTTTCCAACCCCACTTACAAGTAAAACTAGCTAAAATGTGCCTGGCTGCTATTCACTGAAAAGCTCATTCTCTGTACATTTTTGGCATACGTTTGCTCCTACCGGGTCAGCTGAGCAGCGAATTTCTATTTAACCACCTGCTTTCATGAGAGACCTCAGGGCTGCATGTTTTGAGCCCAGTACTGAGCCTGAAAAGCATTTCCAACCCCACTTACAAGTAAAACTAACTAAAATGTGCCTGGCTTCTCTTCACTGAAAAGCTCATTCTGAGTACATTTTTAGCATACGTTTGCTCCTGCCGGGTCAGCTGAGCAGCGAATTTCTATTTAACCACCTGCTATCATGAGAGACCTCAGGGCTGCATGTTTTGAGCCCAATATTGATCCTGAAAAGCGTTTCCAACCCCACTTACAAGTAAAACTAGCTAAAATGTGCCTGGCTGCTATTCACTGAAAAGCTCATTCTGTGTACATTTTTGGCATACGTTTGCTCCTACCGGGTCAGCTAAGCAGCGAATTTCTATTTAACCACCTGCTTTCATGAGAGACCTCAGGGCTGCATGTTTTGAGCCCAGTACTGAGCCTGAAAAGCATTTCCAACCCCACTTACAAGTAAAACTAGCTGAAATGTGCCTGGCTTCTCTTCACTGAAAAGCTCATTCTGAGTTTATTTTTAGCATACGTTTTCTCCTGCCGGGTCAGCTGAGCAGCGAATTTCTATTTAACCACCTGCTATCATGAGAGACCTCAGGGCTGCATGTTTTGAGCCCAGTACTGATCCTGAAAAGCGTTTCCAACCCCACTTACAAGTAAAACTAGCTAAAATGTGCCTGGCTGCTATTCACTGAAAAGCTCATTCTGTGTACATTTTTGGCATACCTTTGCTCCTACCGGGTCAGCTTAGCAGCGAATTTCTATTTAACCACCTGCTTTCATGAGAGACCTCGGGGATGCATGTTTTGAGCCCAGCACTGAGCCTGAAAAGCGTTTCCAACGCCACTTACACGTAAAACTAGCTAAAATGTGTCTGGCTTCTCTTCACTGAAAAGCTCATTCTGAGTACATTTTTAGCATACGTTTGCTCCTGCCGGGTCAGCTGAGCAGCGAATTTCTATTTAACCACCTGCTATCATGAGAGACTTCAGGGCTGCATGTTTTGAGCCCAGTACTGATCCTGAAAAGCGTTTCCAACCCCACTTACAAGTAAAACTAGCTAAAATGTGCCTGGCTGCTATTCACTGAAAAGCTCATTCTGTGTACATTTTTGGCATACCTTTGCTCCTACCGGGTCAGCTGAGCAGCGAATTTCTATTTAACCACCTGCTTTCATGAGAGACCTCAGGGCTGCATGTGTTGAGCCCAGTACTGAACCTGAAAAGCATTTCCAACCCCACTTACAAGTAAAACTAGCTAAAATGTGCCTGGCTTCTCTTCACTGAAAAGCTCATTCTGAGTAGATTTTTAGCATACGTTTGCTCCTGCCGGGTCAGCTGAGCAGCGAATTTCTATTTAACCACCTGCTTTCATGAGAGACCTCAGGGATGCATGTTTTGAGCCCAGCACTGAGCCTGAAAAGCGTTTCCAACGCCACTTACAAGTAAAACTAGCTAAAATGTGCCTGGCTTCTCTTCACTGAAAAGCTCATTCTGAGTACATTTTTAGCATACGTTTGCTCCTGCCGGGTCAGCTGAGAAGCGAATTTCTATTTAACCACCTGCTATCATGAGAGACCTCAGGGCTGCATGTTTTGAGCCCAGTATTGATCCTGAAAAGCGTTTCCAACCCCACTTACAAGTAAAACTAGCTAAAATGTGCCTGGCTGCTATTCACTGAAAAGCTCATTCTGTGTACATTTTTGGCATACGTTTGCACCTACCGGGTCAGCTGAGCAGCAAATTTCTATTTAACCATGTGCTTTCATGAGAGACCTCAGGGCTGCATGTTTTGAGCCCAGTACTGATCCTGAAAAGCGTTTCCAACCCCACTTACAAGTAAAACTAGCTAAAATGTGCCTGGCTGCTATTCACTGAAAAGCTCATTCTGTGTACATTTTTGGCATACGTTTGCTCCTACCGGGTCAGCTGAGCAGCGAATTTCTATTTAACCACCTGCCTTCACGAGAGACCTCAGGGCTGCATGTTTTGAGCCCAGTACTGAGCCTGAAAAGCATTTCCAACCCCACTTACAAGTAAAACTAGCTAAAATGTGCCTGGCTTCTCTTCACTGAAAAGCTCTTTCTGAGTACATTTTTAGCATACGTTTGCTCCTGCCGGGTCAGCTGAGCAGCGAATTTCTATTTAACCACCTGCTATCATGAGAGACCTCAGGGCTGCATGTTTTGAGCCCAGTACTGATCCTGAAAAGCGTTTCCGATCCTACTTACAAGTAAAACTAGCTAAAATGTGCCTGGCTGCTATTCACTAAAAAGCTCATTCTCTGTACATTTTTGGCATACGTTTGCTCCTACCGGGTCAGCTGAGCAGCGAATTTCTATTAACCACCTGCTTTCATGAGAGACCTCAGAGCTGCATGTTTTGAGCCCTGTACTGAGCCTGAAAAGCATTTCCAACCCCACTTACAAGTAAAACTAGCTAAAATGTGCCTGGCTTCTCTTCACTGAAAAGCTCATTCTGAGTACATTTTTAGCATACGTTTGCTCCTGCCGGGTCAGCTGAGCAGCGAATTTCTATTTAACCACCTGCTTTCATGAGAGACCTCAGGGCTGCATGTTTTGAGCCCAGTACTGAGCCTGAAAAGCGTTTCCAACCCCACTTACAAGTAAAACTAGCTAAAATGTGCCTGGCTTCTCTTCACTGAAAAGCTCATTCTGAGTGCATTTTTAGCATACGTTTGCTCCTGCTGGGTCAGCTGAGCAGCGAATTTCTATTTAACCACCTGCTATCATGAGAGACCTCAGGGCTGCATGTTTGAGCCCAGTATTGATCCTGAAAAGCGTTTCCAACCCCACTTACAAGTAAAACTAGCTAAAATGTGCCTGGCTGCTATTCACTGAAAAGCTCATTCTGTGTACATTTTTGGCATACGTTTGCTCCTACCGGGTCAGCTGAGCAGCGAATTTCTGTTTAACCACCTGCTTTCATGAGAGACCTCAGGGCTGCATGTTTTGAGCCCAGTACTGAGCCTGAAAAGCATTTCCAACCCCACTTACAAGTAAAACTAGCTAAAATGTGCCTGGCTTCTCTTCACTGAAAAGCTCATTCTGAGTACATTTTTAGCATACGTTTGCTCCTGCCGGGTCAGCTGAGCAGCGAATTTCTATTTAACCACCTGCTATCATGAGAGACCTCAGGGCTGCATGTTTTGAGCCCAGTACTGAGCCTGAAAAGCATTTCCAACCCCACTTACAAGTAAAACTAGCTGAAATGTGCCTGGCTTCTCTTCACTGAAAAGCTCATTCTGAGTACATTTTTAGCATACGTTTTCTCCTGCCGGGTCAGCTGAGCAGCAAATTTCTATTTAACCACCTGCTATCATGAGAGACCTCAGGGCTGCATGTTTTGAGCCCAGTACTGATCCTGAAAAGCGTTTCCAACCCCACTTACAAGTAAAACTAGCTAAAATGTGCCTGGCTGCTATTCAGTGAAAAGCTCATTCTGTGTACATTTTTGGCATATGTTTGCTCCTGCCGGGTCAGCTGAGCAGCGAATTTCTATTTAACCACCTGTTATCATGAGAGACTTCAGGGCTGCATGTTTTGAGCCCAGTACTGATCCTGAAAAGCGTTTCCAACCCCACTTACAAGTAAAACTAGCTAAAATGTGCCTGGCTGCTATTCACTGAAAAGCTCATTCTGTGTACATTTTTGGCATACCTTTGCTCCTACCAGGTCAGCTGAGCAGCGAATTTCTATTTAACCACCTGCTTTCATGAGAGACCTCAGGGCTGCATGTTTTGAGCCCAGTACTGAACCTGAAAAGCATTTCCAACCCCACTTACAAGTAAAACTAGCTAAAATGTGCCTGGCTTCTCTTCACTGAAAAGCTCATTCTGAGTACATTTTTAGCATACGTTTGCTCCTGCCGGGTCAGCTGAGCAGCAAATTTCTATTTAACCATCTGCTTTCATGAGAGACCTCAGGGCTGCATGTTTTGAGCCCAGTACTGATCCTGAAAAGCGTTTCCAACCCCACTTACAAGTAAAACTAGCTAAAATGTGCCTGGCTGCTATTCACTGAAAAGCTCATTCTGTGTACATTTTTGGCATACGTTTGCTCCTACCGGGTCAGCTGAGCAGCGAATTTCTATTTAACCACCTGCTTTCATGAGAGACCTCAGGGCTGCATGTTTTGAGCCCAGTACTGAGCCTGAAAAGCATTTCCAACCCCACTTACAAGTAAAACTAGCTAAAATGTGCCTGGCTGCTATTCACTGAAAAGCTCATTCTGTGTACATTTTTGGCATACGTTTGCTCCTACCGGGTCAGCTGAGCAGCAAATTTCTATTTAACCACCTGCTTTCATGAGAGACCTCAGGGATGCATGTTTTGAGCCCAGTACTGAGCCTGAAAAGAATTTCCAACCCCACTTACAAGTAAAACTAGCTAAAATGTGCCTGGCTTCTCTTCACTGAAAAGCTCATTCTGAGTACATTTTTAGCATACGTTTGCTCCTGCCGGGTCAGCTGAGCAGCGAATTTCTATTTAACCACCTGCTATCATGAGAGACCTCAGGGATGCATGTTTTGAGACCAGTACTGATCCTGAAAAGCGTTTCCAATGCCACTTACACGTAAAACTAGCTAAAATGTGCCTGGCTGCTATTCACTGAAAAGCTCATTCTGAGTACATTTTTAGCATACGTTTGCTCCTGCCGGGTCAGCTGAGCAGCGAATTTCTATTTAACCACCTGCTATCATGAGAGACCTCAGGGCTGCATGTTTTGAGCCCTGTACTGAGCCTGAAAAGCATTTCCAACCCCACTTACAAGTAAAACTAGCTAAAATGTGCCTGGCTTCTCTTCACTGAAAAGCTCATTCTGAGTACATTTTTCGCATACGTTTGCTCCTGCCGGGTCAGCTGAGCAGCGAATTTCTATTTGACCACCTGCTTTCATGAGAGACCTCAGAGCTGCATGTTTTGAGCCCAGTACTGAGCCTGAAAAGCATTTCCAACCCCACTTACAAGTAAAACTAGCTAAAATGTGCCTGGCTTCTCTTCACTGAAAAGCTCATTCTGAGTACATTTTTAGCATACGTTTGCTCCTGCCGGGTCAGCTGAGCAGCGAATTTCTATTTAACCACCTGCTATCATGAGAGACCTCAGGGCTGCATGTTTTGAGCCCAATATTGATCCTGAAAAGCGTTTCCAACCCCACTTACAAGTAAAACTAGCTAAAATGTGCCTGGCTGCTATTCACTGAAAAGCTCATTCTGTGTACATTTTTGGCATACGTTTGCTCCTACCGGGTCAGCTAAGCAGCGAATTTCTATTTAACCACCTGCTTTCATGAGAGACCTCAGGGCTGCATGTTTTGAGCCCAGTACTGAGCCTGAAAAGCATTTCCAACCCCACTTACAAGTAAAACTAGCTGAAATGTGCCTGGCTTCTCTTCACTGAAAAGCTCATTCTGAGTACATTTTTAGCATACGTTTTCTCCTGCCGGGTCAGCTGAGCAGCGAATTTCTATTTAACCACCTGCTATCATGAGAGACCTCAGGGCTGCATGTTTTGAGCCCAGTACTGATCCTGAAAAGCGTTTCCAACCCCACTTACAAGTAAAACTAGCTAAAATGTGCCTGGCTGCTATTCACTGAAAAGCTCATTCTGTGTACATTTTTGGCATACCTTTGCTCCTACCGGGTCAGCTTAGCAGCGAATTTCTATTTAACCACCTGCTTTCATGAGAGACCTCAGGGATGCATGTTTTGAGCCCAGCACTGAGCCTGAAAAGCGTTTCCAACGCCACTTACACGTAAAACTAGCTAAAATGTGTCTGGCTTCTCTTCACTGAAAAGCTCATTCTGAGTACATTTTTAGCATACGTTTGCTCCTGCCGGGTCAGCTGAGCAGCGAATTTCTATTTAACCACCTGCTATCATGAGAGACTTCAGGGCTGCATGTTTTGAGCCCAGTACTGATCCTGAAAAGCGTTTCCAACCCCACTTACAAGTAAAACTAGCTAAAATGTGCCTGGCTGCTATTCACTGAAAAGCTCATTCTGTGTACATTTTTGGCATACCTTTGCTCCTACCGGGTCAGCTGAGCAGCGAATTTCTATTTAACCACCTGCTTTCATGAGAGACCTCAGGGCTGCATGTGTTGAGCCCAGTACTGAACCTGAAAAGCATTTCCAACCCCACTTACAAGTAAAACTAGCTAAAATGTGCCTGGCTTCTCTTCACTGAAAAGCTCATTCTGAGTAGATTTTTAGCATACGTTTGCTCCTGCCGGGTCAGCTGAGCAGCGAATTTCTATTTAACCACCTGCTTTCATGAGAGACCTCAGGGATGCATGTTTTGAGCCCAGCACTGAGCCTGAAAAGCGTTTCCAACGCCACTTACAAGTAAAACTAGCTAAAATGTGCCTGGCTTCTCTTCACTGAAAAGCTCATTCTGAGTACATTTTTAGCATACGTTTGCTCCTGCCGGGTCAGCTGAGAAGCGAATTTCTATTTAACCACCTGCTATCATGAGAGACCTCAGGGCTGCATGTTTTGAGCCCAGTATTGATCCTGAAAAGCGTTTCCAACCCCACTTACAAGTAAAACTAGCTAAAATGTGCCTGGCTGCTATTCACTGAAAAGCTCATTCTGTGTACATTTTTGGCATACGTTTGCACCTACCGGGTCAGCTGAGCAGCAAATTTCTATTTAACCATGTGCTTTCATGAGAGACCTCAGGGCTGCATGTTTTGAGCCCAGTACTGATCCTGAAAAGCGTTTCCAACCCCACTTACAAGTAAAACTAGCTAAAATGTGCCTGGCTGCTATTCACTGAAAAGCTCATTCTGTGTACATTTTTGGCATACGTTTGCTCCTACCGGGTCAGCTGAGCAGCGAATTTCTATTTAACCACCTGCCTTCACGAGAGACCTCAGGGCTGCATGTTTTGAGCCCAGTACTGAGCCTGAAAAGCATTTCCAACCCCACTTACAAGTAAAACTAGCTAAAATGTGCCTGGCTTCTCTTCACTGAAAAGCTCTTTCTGAGTACATTTTTAGCATACGTTTGCTCCTGCCGGGTCAGCTGAGCAGCGAATTTCTATTTAACCACCTGCTATCATGAGAGACCTCAGGGCTGCATGTTTTGAGCCCAGTACTGATCCTGAAAAGCGTTTCCGATCCTACTTACAAGTAAAACTAGCTAAAATGTGCCTGGCTGCTATTCACTAAAAAGCTCATTCTCTGTACATTTTTGGCATACGTTTGCTCCTACCGGGTCAGCTGAGCAGCGAATTTCTATTAACCACCTGCTTTCATGAGAGACCTCAGAGCTGCATGTTTTGAGCCCTGTACTGAGCCTGAAAAGCATTTCCAACCCCACTTACAAGTAAAACTAGCTAAAATGTGCCTGGCTTCTCTTCACTGAAAAGCTCATTCTGAGTACATTTTTAGCATACGTTTGCTCCTGCCGGGTCAGCTGAGCAGCGAATTTCTATTTAACCACCTGCTTTCATGAGAGACCTCAGGGCTGCATGTTTTGAGCCCAGTACTGAGCCTGAAAAGCGTTTCCAACCCCACTTACAAGTAAAACTAGCTAAAATGTGCCTGGCTTCTCTTCACTGAAAAGCTCATTCTGAGTGCATTTTTAGCATACGTTTGCTCCTGCTGGGTCAGCTGAGCAGCGAATTTCTATTTAACCACCTGCTATCATGAGAGACCTCAGGGCTGCATGTTTGAGCCCAGTATTGATCCTGAAAAGCGTTTCCAACCCCACTTACAAGTAAAACTAGCTAAAATGTGCCTGGCTGCTATTCACTGAAAAGCTCATTCTGTGTACATTTTTGGCATACGTTTGCTCCTACCGGGTCAGCTGAGCAGCGAATTTCTGTTTAACCACCTGCTTTCATGAGAGACCTCAGGGCTGCATGTTTTGAGCCCAGTACTGAGCCTGAAAAGCATTTCCAACCCCACTTACAAGTAAAACTAGCTAAAATGTGCCTGGCTTCTCTTCACTGAAAAGCTCATTCTGAGTACATTTTTAGCATACGTTTGCTCCTGCCGGGTCAGCTGAGCAGCGAATTTCTATTTAACCACCTGCTATCATGAGAGACCTCAGGGCTGCATGTTTTGAGCCCAGTACTGAGCCTGAAAAGCATTTCCAACCCCACTTACAAGTAAAACTAGCTGAAATGTGCCTGGCTTCTCTTCACTGAAAAGCTCATTCTGAGTACATTTTTAGCATACGTTTTCTCCTGCCGGGTCAGCTGAGCAGCAAATTTCTATTTAACCACCTGCTATCATGAGAGACCTCAGGGCTGCATGTTTTGAGCCCAGTACTGATCCTGAAAAGCGTTTCCAACCCCACTTACAAGTAAAACTAGCTAAAATGTGCCTGGCTGCTATTCAGTGAAAAGCTCATTCTGTGTACATTTTTGGCATACGTTTGCTCCTGCCGGGTCAGCTGAGCAGCGAATTTCTATTTAACCACCTGTTATCATGAGAGACTTCAGGGCTGCATGTTTTGAGCCCAGTACTGATCCTGAAAAGCGTTTCCAACCCCACTTACAAGTAAAACTAGCTAAAATGTGCCTGGCTGCTATTCACTGAAAAGCTCATTCTGTGTACATTTTTGGCATACCTTTGCTCCTACCAGGTCAGCTGAGCAGCGAATTTCTATTTAACCACCTGCTTTCATGAGAGACCTCAGGGCTGCATGTTTTGAGCCCAGTACTGAACCTGAAAAGCATTTCCAACCCCACTTACAAGTAAAACTAGCTAAAATGTGCCTGGCTTCTCTTCACTGAAAAGCTCATTCTGAGTACATTTTTAGCATACGTTTGCTCCTGCCGGGTCAGCTGAGCAGCAAATTTCTATTTAACCATCTGCTTTCATGAGAGACCTCAGGGCTGCATGTTTTGAGCCCAGTACTGATCCTGAAAAGCGTTTCCAACCCCACTTACAAGTAAAACTAGCTAAAATGTGCCTGGCTGCTATTCACTGAAAAGCTCATTCTGTGTACATTTTTGGCATACGTTTGCTCCTACCGGGTCAGCTGAGCAGCGAATTTCTATTTAACCACCTGCTTTCATGAGAGACCTCAGGGCTGCATGTTTTGAGCCCAGTACTGAGCCTGAAAAGCATTTCCAACCCCACTTACAAGTAAAACTAGCTAAAATGTGCCTGGCTGCTATTCACTGAAAAGCTCATTCTGTGTACATTTTTGGCATACGTTTGCTCCTACCGGGTCAGCTGAGCAGCAAATTTCTATTTAACCACCTGCTTTCATGAGAGACCTCAGGGATGCATGTTTTGAGCCCAGTACTGAGCCTGAAAAGAATTTCCAACCCCACTTACAAGTAAAACTAGCTAAAATGTGCCTGGCTTCTCTTCACTGAAAAGCTCATTCTGAGTACATTTTTAGCATACGTTTGCTCCTGCCGGGTCAGCTGAGCAGCGAATTTCTATTTAACCACCTGCTATCATGAGAGACCTCAGGGATGCATGTTTTGAGACCAGTACTGATCCTGAAAAGCGTTTCCAATGCCACTTACACGTAAAACTAGCTAAAATGTGCCTGGCTGCTATTCACTGAAAAGCTCATTCTGAGTACATTTTTAGCATACGTTTGCTCCTGCCGGGTCAGCTGAGCAGCGAATTTCTATTTAACCACCTGCTATCATGAGAGACCTCAGGGCTGCATGTTTTGAGCCCTGTACTGAGCCTGAAAAGCATTTCCAACCCCACTTACAAGTAAAACTAGCTAAAATGTGCCTGGCTTCTCTTCACTGAAAAGCTCATTCTGAGTACATTTTTCGCATACGTTTGCTCCTGCCGGGTCAGCTGAGCAGCGAATTTCTATTTGACCACCTGCTTTCATGAGAGACCTCAGAGCTGCATGTTTTGAGCCCAGTACTGAGCCTGAAAAGCATTTCCAACCCCACTTACAAGTAAAACTAGCTAAAATGTGCCTGGCTTCTCTTCACTGAAAAGCTCATTCTGAGTACATTTTTAGCATACGTTTGCTCCTGCCGGGTCAGCTGAGCAGCGAATTTCTATTTAACCACCTGCTTTCATGAGAGACCTCAGGGCTGCATGTTTTGAGCCCTGTACTGAGCCTGAAAAGCGTTTCCAACCCCACTTACAAGTAAAACTAGCTAAAATGTGCCTGGCTTCTCTTCACTGAAAAGCTCATTCTGAGTACATTTTTAGCATACGTTTGCTCCTGCCGGGTCAGCTGAGCAGCGAATTTCTATTTAACCACCTGCTATCATGAGAGACCTCAGGGCTGCATGTTTTGAGCCCAGTATTGATCCTGAAAAGCGTTTCCAACCCCACTTACAAGTAAAACTAGCTAAAATGTGCCTGGCTGCTATTCACTGAAAAGCTCATTCTGTGTACATTTTTGGCATACGTTTGCTCCTACCGGGTCAGCTGAGCAGCGAATTTCTATTTAACCACCTGCTTTCATGAGAGACCTCAGGGCTGCATGTTTTGAGCCCAGTACTGAGCCTGAAAAGCATTTCCAACCCCACTTACAAGTAAAACTAGCTAAAATGTGCCTGGCTTCTCTTCACTGAAAAGCTCATTCTGAGTACATTTTTAGCATACGTTTGCTCCTGCCGGGTCAGCTGAGCAGCGAATTTCTATTTAACCACCTGCTTTCATGAGAGACCTCAGGGCTGCATGTTTTGAGCCCAGTACTGAGCCTGAAAAGCATTTCCAACCCCACTTACAAGTAAAACTAGCTAAAATGTGCCTGGCTGCTATTCACTGAAAAGCTCATTCTGTGTACATTTTTGGCATACGTTTGCTCCTACCGGGTCAGCTGAGCAGCAAATTTCTATTTAACCACCTGCTTTCATGAGAGACCTCAGGGATGCATGTTTTGAGCCCAGTACTGAGCCTGAAAAGAATTTCCAACCCCACTTACAAGTAAAACTAGCTAAAATGTGCCTGGCTTCTCTTCACTGAAAAGCTCATTCTGAGTACATTTTTAGCATACGTTTGCTCCTGCCAGGTCATCTGAGCAGAGAATTTCTATTTAACCACCTGCTATCATGAGAGACCTCAGGGCTGCATGTTTTGAGACCAGTACTGATCCTGAAAAGCGTTTCCAACCCCACTTACAAGTAAAACTAGCTAAAATGTGCCTGGCTGCTATTCACTGAAAAGCTCATTCTGAGTACATTTTTAGCATACGTTTGCTCCTGCCGGGTCAGCTGAGCAGCGAATTTCTATTTAACCACCTGCTTTCATGAGAGACCTCAGGGCTGCATGTTTTGAGCCCAGCACTGAGCCTGAAAAGCGTTTCCAACCCCACTTAAAAGTAAAACTAGCTAAAATGTGCCTGGCTGCTATTCACTGAAAAGCTCATTCTGTGTACATTTTTGGCATACGTTTGCTCCTGCCGGGTCAGCTGAGCAGCGAATTTCTATTTGACCACCTGCTTTCATGAGAGACCTCAGAGCTGCATGTTTTGAGCCCAGTACTGATCCTGAAAAGCGTTTCCAACCCCACTTACAAGTAAAACTAGCTAAAATGTGCCTGGCTGCTATTCACTGAAAAGCTCATTCTGTGTACATTTTTGGCATACGTTTGCTCCTGCCGGGTCAGCTGAGCAGCGAATTTCTATTTAACCACCTGCTTTCATGAGAGACCTCAGGGCTGCATGTTTTGAGCCCTGTACTGAGCCTGAAAAGCGTTTCCAACCCCACTTACAAGTAAAACTAGCTAAAATGTGCCTGGCTGCTATTCACTGAAAATCTCATTCTGAGTACATTTTTAGCATACGTTTGCTCCTGCCGGGTCAGCTGAGCAGCGAATTTCTATTTAACCACCTGCTTTCATGAGAGACCTCAGGGCTGCATGTTTTGAGCCCAGTATTGATCCTGAAAAGCGTTTCCAACCCCACTTACAAGTAAAACTAGCTAAAATGTGCCTGGCTGCTATTCACTGAAAAGCTCATTCTGTGTACATTTTTAGCATACGTTTGCTCCTGCTGGGTCAGCTGAGCAGCGAATTTCTATTTAACCACCTGCTTTCATGAGAGACCTCAGGGCTGCATGTTTTGAGCCCAGTATTGATCCTGAAAGCATTTCCAACCCCACTTACAAGTAAAACTAGCTAAAATGTGCCTGGCTGCTATTCACTGAAAAGCTCATTCTGAGTACATTTTTAGCATACGTTTGCTCCTACCGGGTCAGCTGAGCAGCGAATTTCTATTTAACCACCTGCTTTCATGAGAGACCTCAGGGCTGCATGTTTTGAGCCCAGTACTGAGCCTGAAAAGCATTTCCAACCCCACTTACAAGTAAAACTAGCAAAAATGTGCCTGGCTTCTCTTCACTGAAAAGCTCATTCTGAGTACATTTTTAGCATACATTTGCTCCCGCTGGGTCAGCTGAGCAGCGAATTTCTATTTAACCACCTGCTTTCATGAGAGACCTCAGGGCTGCATGTTTTGAGCCCAGTACTGATCCTGAAAAGCGTTTCCAACCCCACTTAACAAGTAAAACTAGCTAAAATGTGCCTGGCTGCTATTCAGTGAAAAGCTCATTCTGTGTACATTTTTGGCATATATTTGCTCCTGCTGGGTCAGCTGAGCAGCGAATTTCTATTTAACCACCTGCTTTCATGAGAGACCTCAGGGCTGCATGTTTTGAGCCCAGTACTGATCCTGAAAAGCGTTTCCAACCCCACTTACAAGTAAAACTAGCTAAAATGTGCCTGGCTGCTATTCACTGAAAAGCTCATTCTGTGTACATTTTTGGCATACCTTTGCTCCTGCCGGGTCAGCTGAGCAGCGAATTTCTATTTAACCACCTGCTTTCATGAGAGACCTCAGGGATGCATGTTTTGAGCCCAGTACTGAACCTGAAAAGCATTTCCAACCCCACTTACACGTAAAACTAGCTAAAATGTGCCTGGCTTCTCTTCACTGAAAAGCTCATTCTGAGTACATTTTTAGCATACATTTGCTCCTGCCGGGTCAGCTGAGCAGCGAATTTCTATTTAACCACCTGCTATCACGAGAGACCTCAGGGCTGCATGTTTTGAGCCCAGCACTGAGCCTGAAAAGCATTTCCAACCCCACTTACAAGTAAAACTAGCTAAAATGTGCCTGGCTTCTCTTCACTGAAAAGCTCATTCTGAGTACATTTTTCGCATACGTTTGCTCCTGCCGGGTCAGCTGAGCAGCGAATTTCTATTTAACCACCTGCTTTCACGAGAGACCTCAGGGCTGCATGGTTTGAGCCCAGTACTGATCCTGAAAAGCGTTTCCAACCCCACTTACAAGTAAAACTAGCTAAAATGTGCCTGGCTTCTCTTCACTGAAAAGCTCATTCTGAGTACATTTTTAGCATACGTTTGCTCCTGCCGGGTCAGCTGAGCAGCGAATTTCTATTTAACCACCTGCTATCATGAGAGACCTCAGGGCTGCATGTTTTGAGCCCAGTATTGATCCTGAAAAGCGTTTCCAACCCCACTTACAAGTAAAACTAGCTAAAATGTGCCTGGCTGCTATTCACTGAAAAGCTCATTCTGTGTACATTTTTGGCATACGTTTGCTCCTACCGGGTCAGCTAAGCAGCGAATTTCTATTTAACCACCTGCTTTCATGAGAGACCTCAGGGCTGCATGTTTTGAGCCCAGTACTGAGCCTGAAAAGCATTTCCAACCCCACTTACAAGTAAAACTAGCTGAAATGTGCCTGGCTTCTCTTCACTGAAAAGCTCATTCTGAGTACATTTTTAGCATACGTTTTCTCCTGCCGGGTCAGCTGAGCAGCGAATTTCTATTTAACCACCTGCTATCATGAGAGACCTCAGGGCTGCATGTTTTGAGCCCAGTACTGATCCTGAAAAGCGTTTCCAACCCCACTTACAAGTAAAACTAGCTAAAATGTGCCTGGCTGCTATTCACTGAAAAGCTCATTCTGTGTACATTTTTGGCATACCTTTGCTCCTACCGGGTCAGCTGAGCAGCGAATTTCTATTTAACCACCTGCTTTCATGAGAGACCTCAGGGCTGCATGTGTTGAGCCCAGTACTGAACCTGAAAAGCATTTCCAACCCCACTTACAAGTAAAACTAGCTAAAATGTGCCTGGCTTCTCTTCACTGAAAAGCTCATTCTGAGTAGATTTTTAGCATACGTTTGCTCCTGCCGGGTCAGCTGAGCAGCGAATTTCTATTTAACCACCTGCTTTCATGAGAGACCTCAGGGATGCATGTTTTGAGCCCAGCACTGAGCCTGAAAAGCGTTTCCAACGCCACTTACAAGTAAAACTAGCTAAAATGTGCCTGGCTTCTCTTCACTGAAAAGCTCATTCTGAGTACATTTTTAGCATACGTTTGCTCCTGCCGGGTCAGCTGAGAAGCGAATTTCTATTTAACCACCTGCTATCATGAGAGACCTCAGGGCTGCATGTTTTGAGCCCAGTATTGATCCTGAAAAGCGTTTCCAACCCCACTTACAAGTAAAACTAGCTAAAATGTGCCTGGCTGCTATTCACTGAAAAGCTCATTCTGTGTACATTTTTGGCATACGTTTGCACCTACCGGGTCAGCTGAGCAGCAAATTTCTATTTAACCATGTGCTTTCATGAGAGACCTCAGGGCTGCATGTTTTGAGCCCAGTACTGATCCTGAAAAGCGTTTCCAACCCCACTTACAAGTAAAACTAGCTAAAATGTGCCTGGCTGCTATTCACTGAAAAGCTCATTCTGTGTACATTTTTGGCATACGTTTGCTCCTACCGGGTCAGCTGAGCAGCGAATTTCTATTTAACCACCTGCCTTCACGAGAGACCTCAGGGCTGCATGTTTTGAGCCCAGTACTGAGCCTGAAAAGCATTTCCAACCCCACTTACAAGTAAAACTAGCTAAAATGTGCCTGGCTTCTCTTCACTGAAAAGCTCTTTCTGAGTACATTTTTAGCATACGTTTGCTCCTGCCGGGTCCGCTGAGCAGCGAATTTCTATTTAACCACCTGCTATCATGAGAGACCTCAGGGCTGCATGTTTTGAGCCCAGTACTGATCCTGAAAAGCGTTTCCGATCCCACTTACAAGTAAAACTAGCTAAAATGTGCCTGGCTGCTATTCACTAAAAAGCTCATTCTCTGTACATTTTTGGCATACGTTTGCTCCTACCGGGTCAGCTGAGCAGCGAATTTCTATTAACCACCTGCTTTCATGAGAGACCTCAGAGCTGCATGTTTTGAGCCCTGTACTGAGCCTGAAAAGCATTTCCAACCCCACTTACAAGTAAAACTAGCTAAAATGTGCCTGGCTTCTCTTCACTGAAAAGCTCATTCTGAGTACATTTTTAGCATACGTCTGCTCCTGCCGGGTCAGCTGAGCAGCGAATTTCTATTTAACCACCTGCTTTCATGAGAGACCTCAGGGCTGCATGTTTTGAGCCCAGTACTGAGCCTGAAAAGCGTTTCCAACCCCACTTACAAGTAAAACTAGCTAAAATGTGCCTGGCTTCTCTTCACTGAAAAGCTCATTCTGAGTGCATTTTTAGCATACGTTTGCTCCTGCTGGGTCAGCTGAGCAGCGAATTTCTATTTAACCACCTGCTATCATGAGAGACCTCAGGGCTGCATGTTTGAGCCCAGTATTGATCCTGAAAAGCGTTTCCAACCCCACTTACAAGTAAAACTAGCTAAAATGTGCCTGGCTGCTATTCACTGAAAAGCTCATTCTGTGTACATTTTTGGCATACGTTTGCTCCTACCGGGTCAGCTGAGCAGCGAATTTCTGTTTAACCACCTGCTTTCATGAGAGACCTCAGGGCTGCATGTTTTGAGCCCAGTACTGAGCCTGAAAAGCATTTCCAACCCCACTTACAAGTAAAACTAGCTAAAATGTGCCTGGCTTCTCTTCACTGAAAAGCTCATTCTGAGTACATTTTTAGCATACGTTTGCTCCTGCCGGGTCAGCTGAGCAGCGAATTTCTATTTAACCACCTGCTATCATGAGAGACCTCAGGGCTGCATGTTTTGAGCCCAGTACTGAGCCTGAAAAGCATTTCCAACCCCACTTACAAGTAAAACTAGCTGAAATGTGCCTGGCTTCTCTTCACTGAAAAGCTCATTCTGAGTACATTTTTAGCATACGTTTTCTCCTGCCGGGTCAGCTGAGCAGCGAATTTCTATTTAACCACCTGCTATCATGAGAGACCTCAGGGCTGCATGTTTTGAGCCCAGTACTGATCCTGAAAAGCGTTTCCAACCCCACTTACAAGTAAAACTAGCTAAAATATGCCTGGCTGCTATTCAGTGAAAAGCTCATTCTGTGTACATTTTTGGCATACGTTTGCTCCTGCCGGGTCAGCTGAGCAGCGAATTTCTATTTAACCACCTGTTATCATGAGAGACTTCAGGGCTGCATGTTTTGAGCCCAGTACTGATCCTGAAAAGCGTTTCCAAACCCACTTACAAGTAAAACTAGCTAAAATGTGCCTGGCTGCTATTCACTGAAAAGCTCATTCTGTGTACATTTTTGGCATACCTTTGCTCCTACCAGGTCAGCTGAGCAGCGAATTTCTATTTAACCACCTGCTTTCATGAGAGACCTCAGGGCTGCATGTTTTGAGCCCAGTACTGAACCTGAAAAGCATTTCCAACCCCACTTACAAGTAAAACTAGCTAAAATGTGCCTGGCTTCTCTTCACTGAAAAGCTCATTCTGAGTACATTTTTAGCATACGTTTGCTCCTGCCGGGTCAGCTGAGCAGCAAATTTCTATTTAACCATCTGCTTTCATGAGAGACCTCAGGGCTGCATGTTTTGAGCCCAGTACTGATCCTGAAAAGCGTTTCCAACCCCACTTACAAGTAAAACTAGCTAAAATGTGCCTGGCTGCTATTCACTGAAAAGCTCATTCTGTGTACATTTTTGGCATACGTTTGCTCCTACCGGGTCAGCTGAGCAGCGAATTTCTATTTAACCACCTGCTTTCATGAGAGACCTCAGGGCTGCATGTTTTGAGCCCAGTACTGAGCCTGAAAAGCATTTCCAACCCCACTTACAAGTAAAACTAGCTAAAATGTGCCTGGCTGCTATTCACTGAAAAGCTCATTCTGTGTACATTTTTGGCATACGTTTGCTCCTACCGGGTCAGCTGAGCAGCAAATTTCTATTTAACCACCTGCTTTCATGAGAGACCTCAGGGATGCATGTTTTGAGCCCAGTACTGAGCCTGAAAAGAATTTCCAACCCCACTTACAAGTAAAACTAGCTAAAATGTGCCTGGCTTCTCTTCACTGAAAAGCTCATTCTGAGTACATTTTTAGCATACGTTTGCTCCTGCCGGGTCAGCTGAGCAGCGAATTTCTATTTAACCACCTGCTATCATGAGAGACCTCAGGGATGCATGTTTTGAGACCAGTACTGATCCTGAAAAGCGTTTCCAATGCCACTTACACGTAAAACTAGCTAAAATGTGCCTGGCTGCTATTCACTGAAAAGCTCATTCTGAGTACATTTTTAGCATACGTTTGCTCCTGCCGGGTCAGCTGAGCAGCGAATTTCTATTTAACCACCTGCTATCATGAGAGACCTCAGGGCTGCATGTTTTGAGCCCTGTACTGAGCCTGAAAAGCATTTCCAACCCCACTTACAAGTAAAACTAGCTAAAATGTGCCTGGCTTCTCTTCACTGAAAAGCTCATTCTGAGTACATTTTTCGCATACGTTTGCTCCTGCCGGGTCAGCTGAGCAGCGAATTTCTATTTGACCACCTGCTTTCATGAGAGACCTCAGAGCTGCATGTTTTGAGCCCAGTACTGAGCCTGAAAAGCATTTCCAACCCCACTTACAAGTAAAACTAGCTAAAATGTGCCTGTCTTCTCTTCACTGAAAAGCTCATTCTGAGTACATTTTTAGCATACGTTTGCTCCTGCCGGGTCAGCTGAGCAGCGAATTTCTATTTAACCACCTGCTTTCATGAGAGACCTCAGGGCTGCATGTTTTGAGCCCTGTACTGAGCCTGAAAAGCGTTTCCAACCCCACTTACAAGTAAAACTAGCTAAAATGTGCCTGGCTTCTCTTCACTGAAAAGCTCATTCTGAGTACATTTTTAGCATACGTTTGCTCCTGCCGGGTCAGCTGAGCAGCGAATTTCTATTTAACCACCTGCTATCATGAGAGACCTCAGGGCTGCATGTTTTGAGCCCAGTATTGATCCTGAAAAGCGTTTCCAACCCCACTTACAAGTAAAACTAGCTAAAATGTGCCTGGCTGCTATTCACTGAAAAGCTCATTCAGTGTACATTTTTGGCATACGTTTGCTCCTACCGGGTCAGCTGAGCAGCGAATTTCTATTTAACCACCTGCTTTCATGAGAGACCTCAGGGCTGCATGTTTTGAGCCCAGTACTGAGCCTGAAAAGCATTTCCAACCCCACTTACAAGTAAAACTAGCTAAAATGTGCCTGGCTTCTCTTCACTGAAAAGCTCATTCTGAGTACATTTTTAGCATACGTTTGCTCCTGCCGGGTCAGCTGAGCAGCGAATTTCTATTTAACCACCTGCTTTCATGAGAGACCTCAGGGCTGCATGTTTTGAGCCCAGTACTGAGCCTGAAAAGCATTTCCAACCCCACTTACAAGTAAAACTAGCTAAAATGTGCCTGGCTGCTATTCACTGAAAAGCTCATTCTGTGTACATTTTTGGCATACGTTTGCTCCTACCGGGTCAGCTGAGCAGCAAATTTCTATTTAACCACCTGCTTTCATGAGAGACCTCAGGGATGCATGTTTTGAGCCCAGTACTGAGCCTGAAAAGAATTTCCAACCCCACTTACAAGTAAAACTAGCTAAAATGTGCCTGGCTTCTCTTCACTGAAAAGCTCATTCTGAGTACATTTTTAGCATACGTTTGCTCCTGCCAGGTCATCTGAGCAGAGAATTTCTATTTAACCACCTGCTATCATGAGAGACCTCAGGGCTGCATGTTTTGAGACCAGTACTGATCCTGAAAAGCGTTTCCAACCCCACTTACAAGTAAAACTAGCTAAAATGTGCCTGGCTGCTATTCACTGAAAAGCTCATTCTGAGTACATTTTTAGCATACGTTTGCTCCTGCCGGGTCAGCTGAGCAGCGAATTTCTATTTAACCACCTGCTTTCATGAGAGACCTCAGGGCTGCATGTTTTGAGCCCAGCACTGAGCCTGAAAAGCGTTTCCAACCCCACTTAAAAGTAAAACTAGCTAAAATGTGCCTGGCTGCTATTCACTGAAAAGCTCATTCTGTGTACATTTTTGGCATACGTTTGCTCCTGCCGGGTCAGCTGAGCAGCGAATTTCTATTTGACCACCTGCTTTCATGAGAGACCTCAGAGCTGCATGTTTTGAGCCCAGTACTGATCCTGAAAAGCGTTTCCAACCCCACTTACAAGTAAAACTAGCTAAAATGTGCCTGGCTGCTATTCACTGAAAAGCTCATTCTGTGTACATTTTTGGCATACGTTTGCTCCTGCCGGGTCAGCTGAGCAGCGAATTTCTATTTAACCACCTGCTTTCATGAGAGACCTCAGGGCTGCATGTTTTGAGCCCTGTACTGAGCCTGAAAAGCGTTTCCAACCCCACTTACAAGTAAAACTAGCTAAAATGTGCCTGGCTGCTATTCACTGAAAATCTCATTCTGAGTACATTTTTAGCATACGTTTGCTCCTGCCGGGTCAGCTGAGCAGCGAATTTCTATTTAACCACCTGCTTTCATGAGAGACCTCAGGGCTGCATGTTTTGAGCCCAGTATTGATCCTGAAAAGCGTTTCCAACCCCACTTACAAGTAAAACTAGCTAAAATGTGCCTGGCTGCTATTCACTGAAAAGCTCATTCTGTGTACATTTTTAGCATACGTTTGCTCCTGCTGGGTCAGCTGAGCAGCGAATTTCTATTTAACCACCTGCTTTCATGAGAGACCTCAGGGCTGCATGTTTTGAGCCCAGTATTGATCCTGAAAGCATTTCCAACCCCACTTACAAGTAAAACTAGCTAAAATGTGCCTGGCTGCTATTCACTGAAAAGCTCATTCTGAGTACATTTTTAGCATACGTTTGCTCCTACCGGGTCAGCTGAGCAGCGAATTTCTATTTAACCACCTGCTTTCATGAGAGACCTCAGGGCTGCATGTTTTGAGCCCAGTACTGAGCCTGAAAAGCATTTCCAACCCCACTTACAAGTAAAACTAGCAAAAATGTGCCTGGCTTCTCTTCACTGAAAAGCTCATTCTGAGTACATTTTTAGCATACATTTGCTCCCGCTGGGTCAGCTGAGCAGCGAATTTCTATTTAACCACCTGCTTTCATGAGAGACCTCAGGGCTGCATGTTTTGAGCCCAGTACTGATCCTGAAAAGCGTTTCCAACCCCACTTAACAAGTAAAACTAGCTAAAATGTGCCTGGCTGCTATTCAGTGAAAAGCTCATTCTGTGTACATTTTTGGCATATATTTGCTCCTGCTGGGTCAGCTGAGCAGCGAATTTCTATTTAACCACCTGCTTTCATGAGAGACCTCAGGGCTGCATGTTTTGAGCCCAGTACTGATCCTGAAAAGCGTTTCCAACCCCACTTACAAGTAAAACTAGCTAAAATGTGCCTGGCTGCTATTCACTGAAAAGCTCATTCTGTGTACATTTTTGGCATACCTTTGCTCCTGCCGGGTCAGCTGAGCAGCGAATTTCTATTTAACCACCTGCTTTCATGAGAGACCTCAGGGATGCATGTTTTGAGCCCAGTACTGAACCTGAAAAGCATTTCCAACCCCACTTACACGTAAAACTAGCTAAAATGTGCCTGGCTTCTCTTCACTGAAAAGCTCATTCTGAGTACATTTTTAGCATACATTTGCTCCTGCCGGGTCAGCTGAGCAGCGAATTTCTATTTAACCACCTGCTATCACGAGAGACCTCAGGGCTGCATGTTTTGAGCCCAGCACTGAGCCTGAAAAGCATTTCCAACCCCACTTACAAGTAAAACTAGCTAAAATGTGCCTGGCTTCTCTTCACTGAAAAGCTCATTCTGAGTACATTTTTCGCATACGTTTGCTCCTGCCGGGTCAGCTGAGCAGCGAATTTCTATTTAACCACCTGCTTTCACGAGAGACCTCAGGGCTGCATGGTTTGAGCCCAGTACTGATCCTGAAAAGCGTTTCCAACCCCACTTACAAGTAAAACTAGCTAAAATGTGCCTGGCTTCTCTTCACTGAAAAGCTCATTCTGAGTACATTTTTAGCATACGTTTGCTCCTGCCGGGTCAGCTGAGCAGCGAATTTCTATTTAACCACCTGCTATCATGAGAGACCTCAGGGCTGCATGTTTTGAGCCCAGTACTGATCCTGAAAAGCGTTTCCAACCCCACTTACAAGTAAAACTAGCTAAAATGTGCCTGGCTGCTATTCACTAAAAAGCTCATTCTCTGTACATTTTTGGCATACGTTTGCTCCTACCGGGTCAGCTGAGCAGCGAATTTCTATTTAACCACCTGCTTTCATGAGAGACCTCAGAGCTGCATGTTTTGAGCCCTGTACTGAGCCTGAAAAGCATTTCCAACCCCACTTACAAGTAAAACTAGCTAAAATGTGCCTGGCTTCTCTTCACTGAAAAGCTCATTCTGAGTACATTTTTAGCATACGTTTGCTCCTGCCGGGTCAGCTGAGCAGCGAATTTCTATTTGACCACCTGCTTTCATGAGAGACCTCAGAGCTGCATGTTTTGAGCCCAGTAATGATCCTGAAAAGCGTTTCCAACCCCACTTACAAGTAAAACTAGCTAAAATGTGCCTGGCTTCTCTTCACTGAAAAGCTCATTCTGAGTACATTTTTAGCATACGTTTGCTCCTGCCGGGTCAGCTGAGCAGCGAATTTCTATTTAACCACCTGCTATCATGAGAGACCTCAGGGCTGCATGTTTTGAGCCCAGTACTGATCCTGAAAAGCGTTTCCAACCCCACTTACAAGTAAAACTAGCTAAAATGTGCCTGGCTGCTATTCACTAAAAAGCTCATTCTCTGTACATTTTTGGCATACGTTTGCTCCTACCGGGTCAGCTGAGCAGCGAATTTCTATTTAACCACCTGCTTTCATGAGAGACCTCAGAGCTGCATGTTTTGAGCCCTGTACTGAGCCTGAAAAGCATTTCCAACCCCACTTACAAGTAAAACTAGCTAAAATGTGCCTGGCTTCTCTTCACTGAAAAGCTCATTCTGAGTACATTTTTAGCATACGTTTGCTCCTGCCGGGTCAGCTGAGCAGCGAATTTCTATTTGACCACCTGCTTTCATGAGAGACCTCAGAGCTGCATGTTTTGAGCCCAGTAATGATCCTGAAAAGCGTTTCCAACCCCACTTACAAGTAAAACTAGCTAAAATGTGCCTGGCTTCTCTTCACTGAAAAGCTCATTCTGAGTACATTTTTAGCATACGTTTGCTCCTGCCGGGTCAGCTGAGCAGCGAATTTCTATTTAACCACCTGCTTTCATGAGAGACCTCAGGGCTGCATGTTTTGAGCCCAGTACTGAGCCTGAAAAGCGTTTCCGCCCCACTTACAAGTAAAACTAGCTAAAATGTGCCTGGCTTCTCTTCACTGAAAAGCTCATTCTGAGTACATTTTTAGCATACGTTTGCTCCTGCCGGGTCAGCTGAGCAGCGAATTTCTATTTAACCACCTGCTATCATGAGAGACCTCAGGGCTGCATGTTTTGAGCCCAGTACTGATCCTGAAAAGCGTTTCCAACCCCACTTACAAGTAAAACTAGCTAAAATGTGCCTGGCTGCTATTCAGTGAAAAGCTCATTCTGGGTACATTTTTAGCATACCTTTGCTCCTGCCGGGTCAGCTGAGCAGCGAATTTCTATTTAACCACCTGCTTTCATGAGAGACCTCAGGGCTGCATGTTTTGAGCCCAGTACTGAACCTGAAAAGCATTTCCAACCCCACTTACAAGTAAAACTAGCTAAAATGTGCCTTGCTTCTCTTCACTGAAAAGCTCATTCTGAGTACATTTTTAGCATACGTTTGCTCCTGCCGGGTCAGCTGAGCAGCGAATTTCTATTTAACCACCTGCTTTCATGAGAGACCTCAGGGATGCATGTTTTGAGCCCAGCACTGAGCCTGAAAAGCGTTTCCAACCCCACTTACAAGTAAAACTAGCTAAAATGTGCCTGGCTGCTATTCACCGAAAAGCTCATTCTGTGTACATTTTTGGCATACGTTTGCACCTACCGGGTCAGCTGAGCAGCAAATTTCTATTTAACCATGTGCTTTCATGAGAGACCTCAGGGTTGCATGTTTTGAGCCCAGTACTGATCCTGAAAAGCGTTTCCAACCCCACTCACAAGTAAAACTAGCTAAAATGTGCCTGGCTGCTATTCACTGAAAAGCTCATTCTGTGTACATTTTTGGCATACGTTTGCTCCTACCGGGTCAGCTGAGCAGCGAATTTCTATTTAACCACCTGCCTTCATGAGAGACCTCAGGGCTGCATGTTTTGAGCCCAGTACTGAGCCTGAAAAGCATTTCCAACCCCACTTACAAATAAAACTAGCTAAAATGTGCCTGGCTGCTATTCACTGAAAAGCTCATTCTGTGTACATTTTTGGCATACGTTTGCTCCTGCCGGGTCAGCTGAGCAGCAAATTTTTATTTAACCACCTGCTATCATGAGAGACCTCAGGGCTGCATGTTTTGAGCCCAGTACTGATCCTGAAAAGCGTTTCCAACCCCACTTACAAGTAAAACTAGCTAAAATGTGCCTGGCTTCTCTTCACTGAAAAGCTCAATCTGAGTACTTTTTTAGCATACGTTTGCTCCTGCCGGGTCAGCTGAGCAGCGAATTTCTATTTAACCACCTGCTATCATGAGAGACCTCAGGGCTGCATGTTTTGACCCCAGTACTGATCCTGAAAAGCGTTTCCAACCCCACTTACAAGTAAAACTAGCTAAAATGTGCCTGGCTGCTATTCACTGAAAAGCTCATTCTCTGTACATTTTTGGCATACGTTTGCTCCTACCGGGTCAGCTGAGCAGCGAATTTCTATTTAACCACCTGCTTTCATGAGAGACCTCAGAACTGCATGTTTTGAGCCCAGTACTGAGCCTGAAAAGCATTTCCAACCCCACTTACAAGTAAAACTAGCAAAAATGTGCCTGGCTTCTCTTCACTGAAAAGCTCATTCTGAGTACATTTTTAGCATACATTTGCTCCTGCCGGGTCAGCTGAGCAGCGAATTTCTATTTAACCACCTGCTTTCATGAGAGACCTCAGGGATGCATGTTTTGAGCCCAGCACTGAGCCTGAAAAGCGTTTCCAACGCCACTTACACGTAAAACTAGCTAAAATGTGCCTGGCTGCTATTCAGTGAAAAGCTCATTCTGTGTACATTTTTGGCATACGTTTGCTCCTGCCGGGTCAACTGAGCAGCGAATTTCTATTTAACCACCTGCTATCATGAGAGACCTCAGGGCTGCATGTTTTGAGCCCAGTACTGATCCTGAAAAGCATTTCCAACCCCACTTACAAGTAAAACTAGCTGAAATGTGCCTGGCTTCTATTCACTGAAAAGCTCATTCTGGGTACATTTTTAGCATATCTTTGCTCCTGCCGGGTCAGCTGAGCAGCGAATTTCTATTTAACCACCTGCTTTCATGAGAGACCTCAGGGCTGCATGTTTTGAGCCCAGTACTGAACCTGAAAAGCATTTCCAACCCCACTTACAAGTAAAACTAGCTAAAATGTGCCTGGCTTCTCTTCACTGAAAAGCTCATTCTGAGTACATTTTTAGCATACGTTTGCTCCTGCCGGGTCAGCTGAGCAGCGAATTTCTATTTAACCACCTGCTTTCATGAGAGACCTCAGGGATGTATGTTTTGAGCCCAGCACTGAGCCTGAAAAGCGTTTCCAACGCCACTTACAAGTAAAACTAGCTAAAATGTGCCTGGCTTCTCTTCACTGAAAAGCTCATTCTGAGTACATTTTTAGCATACGTTTGCTCCTGCCGGGTCAGCTGAGAAGCGAATTTCTATTTAACCACCTGCTTTCATGAGAGACCTCAGGGCTGCATGTTTTGAGCCCAGTACTGATCCTGAAAAGCGTTTCCAACCCCACTTAACAAGTAAAACTAGCTAAAATGTGCCTGGCTGCTATTCAGTGAAAAGCTCATTCTGTGTACATTTTTGGCATATATTTGCTCCTGCTGGGTCAGCTGAGCAGCGAATTTCTATTTAACCACCTGCTTTCATGAGAGACCTCAGGGCTGCATGTTTTGAGCCCAGTACTGATCCTGAAAAGCGTTTCCAACCCCACTTACAAGTAAAACTAGCTAAAATGTGCCTGGCTGCTATTCACTGAAAAGCTCATTCTGTGTACATTTTTGGCATACCTTTGCTCCTGCCGGGTCAGCTGAGCAGCGAATTTCTATTTAACCACCTGCTTTCATGAGAGACCTCAGGGATGCATGTTTTGAGCCCAGTACTGAACCTGAAAAGCATTTCCAACCCCACTTACACGTAAAACTAGCTAAAATGTGCCTGGCTTCTCTTCACTGAAAAGCTCATTCTGAGTACATTTTTAGCATACGTTTGCTCCTGTCGGGTCAGCTGAGCAGCGAATTTCTATTTAACCACCTGCTATCACGAGAGACCTCAGGGCTGCATGTTTTGAGCCCAGCACTGAGCCTGAAAAGCATTTCCAACCCCACTTACAAGTAAAACTAGCTAAAATGTGCCTGGCTTCTCTTCACTGAAAAGCTCATTCTGAGTACATTTTTCGCATACGTTTGCTCCTGCCGGGTCAGCTGAGCAGCGAATTTCTATTTAACCACCTGCTATCACGAGAGACCTCAGGGCTGCATGGTTTGAGCCCAGTACTGATCCTGAAAAGCGTTTCCAACCCCACTTACAAGTAAAACTAGCTAAAATGTGCCTGGCTTCTCTTCACTGAAAAGCTCATTCTGAGTACATTTTTAGCATACCTTTGCTCCTGCCGGGTCAGCTGAGCAGCGAATTTCTATTTAACCACCTGCTATCATGAGAGACCTCAGGGCTGCATGTTTTGAGCCCAGTACTGATCCTGAAAAGCGTTTCCAACCCCACTTACAAGTAAAACTAGCTAAAATGTGCCTGGCTGCTATTCACTAAAAAGCTCATTCTCTGTACATTTTTGGCATACGTTTGCTCCTACCGGGTCAGCTGAGCAGCGAATTTCTATTTAACCACCTGCTTTCATGAGAGACCTCAGAGCTGCATGTTTTGAGCCCTGTACTGAGCCTGAAAAGCATTTCCAACCCCACTTACAAGTAAAACTAGCTAAAATGTGCCTGGCTTCTCTTCACTGAAAAGCTCATTCTGAGTACATTTTTAGCATACGTTTGCTCCTGCCGGGTCAGCTGAGCAGCGAATTTCTATTTGACCACCTGCTTTCATGAGAGACCTCAGAGCTGCATGTTTTGAGCCCAGTAATGATCCTGAAAAGCGTTTCCAACCCCACTTACAAGTAAAACTAGCTAAAATGTGCCTGGCTTCTCTTCACTGAAAAGCTCATTCTGAGTACATTTTTAGCATACGTTTGCTCCTGCCGGGTCAGCTGAGCAGCGAATTTCTATTTAACCACCTGCTTTCATGAGAGACCTCAGGGCTGCATGTTTTGAGCCCAGTACTGAGCCTGAAAAGCGTTTCCGCCCCACTTACAAGTAAAACTAGCTAAAATGTGCCTGGCTTCTCTTCACTGAAAAGCTCATTCTGAGTACATTTTTAGCATACGTTTGCTCCTGCCGGGTCAGCTGAGCAGCGAATTTCTATTTAACCACCTGCTATCACGAGAGACCTCAGGGCTGCATGGTTTGAGCCCAGTACTGATCCTGAAAAAAGCGTTTCCAACCCCACTTACAAGTAAAACTAGCTAAAATGTGCCTGGCTTCTCTTCACTGAAAAGCTCATTCTGAGTACATTTTTAGCATACGTTTGCTCCTGCCGGGTCAGCTGAGCAGCGAATTTCTATTTAACCACCTGCTATCATGAGAGACCTCAGGGCTGCATGTTTTGAGCCCTGTACTGAGCCTGAAAAGCATTTCCAACCCCACTTACAAGTAAAACTAGCTAAAATGTGCCTGGCTTCTCTTCACTGAAAAGCTCATTCTGAGTACATTTTTCGCATACGTTTGCTCCTGCCGGGTCAGCTGAGCAGCGAATTTCTATTTAACCACCTGCTATCACGAGAGACCTCAGGGCTGCATGGTTTGAGCCCAGTACTGATCCTGAAAAGCGTTTCCAACCCCACTTACAAGTAAAACTAGCTAAAATGTGCCTGGCTTCTCTTCACTGAAAAGCTCATTCTGAGTACATTTTTAGCATACGTTTGCTCCTGCCGGGTCAGCTGAGCAGCGAATTTCTATTTAACCACCTGCTTTCATGAGAGACCTCAGGGCTGCATGTTTTGAGCCCAGTACTGAGCCTGAAAAGCATTTCCAACCCCACTTACAAGTAAAACTAGCTAAAATGTGCCTGGCTTCTCTTCACTGAAAAGCTCATTCCGAGTACATTTTTAGCATACGTTTGCTCCTGCCGGGTCAGCTGAGCAGCGAATTTCTATTTAACCACCTGCTATCATGAGAGACCTCAGGGCTGCATGTTTTGAGCCCAGTACTGATCCTGAAAAGCGTTTCCAACCCCACTTACAAGTAAAACTAGCTAAAATGTGCCTGGCTGCTATTCACTAAAAAGCTCATTCTCTGTACATTTTTGGCATACGTTTGCTCCTACCGGGTCAGCTGAGCAGCGAATTTCTATTTAACCACCTGCTTTCATGAGAGACCTCAGGGATGCATGTTTTGAGCCCAGCACTGAGCCTGAAAAGCGTTTCCAACGCCACTTAGACGTAAAACTAGCTAAAATGTGCCTGGCTTCTCTTCACTGAAAAGCTCATTCTGAGTACATTTTTGGCATACCTTTGCTCCTGCCGGGTCAGCTGAGCAGCGAATTTCTATTTAACCACCTGCTTTCATGAGAGACCTCAGGGATGCATGTTTTGAGCCCAGTACTGAACCTGAAAAGCATTTCCAACCCCACTTACACGTAAAACTAGCTAAAATGTGCCTGGCTTCTCTTCACTGAAAAGCTCATTCTGAGTACATTTTTAGCATACGTTTGCTCCTGCCGGGTCAGCTGAGCAGCGAATTTCTATTTAACCACCTGCTATCACGAGAGACCTCAGGGCTGCATGTTTTGAGCCCAGCACTGAGCCTGAAAAGCATTTCCAACCCCACTTACAAGTAAAACTAGCTAAAATGTGCCTGGCTTCTCTTCCCTGAAAAGCTCATTCTGAGTACATTTTTCGCATACGTTTGCTCCTGCCGGGTCAGCTGAGCAGCGAATTTCTATTTAACCACCTGCTATCACGAGAGACCTCAGGGCTGCATGGTTTGAGCCCAGTACTGATCCTGAAAAGCGTTTCCAACCCCACTTACAAGTAAAACTAGCTAAAATGTGCCTGGCTTCTCTTCACTGAAAAGCTCATTCTGAGTACATTTTTAGCATACGTTTGCTCCTGCCGGGTCAGCTGAGCAGCGAATTTGTATTTAACCACCTGCTATCATGAGAGACCTCAGGGCTGCATGTTTTGAGCCCAGTACTGATCCTGAAAAGCGTTTCCAACCCCACTTACAAGTAAAACTAGCTAAAATGTGCCTGGCTGCTATTCACTAAAAAGCTCATTCTCTGTACATTTTTGGCATACGTTTGCTCCTACCGGGTCAGCTGAGCAGCGAATTTCTATTTAACCACCTGCTTTCATGAGAGACCTCAGAGCTGCATGTTTTGAGCCCTGTACTGAGCCTGAAAAGCATTTCCAACCCCACTTACAAGTAAAACTAGCTAAAATGTGCCTGGCTTCTCTTCACTGAAAAGCTCATTCTGAGTACATTTTTAGCATACGTTTGCTCCTGCCGGGTCAGCTGAGCAGCAAATTTCTATTTGACCACCTGCTTTCATGAGAGACCTCAGAGCTGCATGTTTTGAGCCCAGTAATGATCCTGAAAAGCGTTTCCGCCCCACTTACAAGTAAAACTAGCTAAAATGTGCCTGGCTTCTCTTCACTGAAAAGCTCATTCTGAGTACATTTTTAGCATACGTTTGCTCCTGCCGGGTCAGCTGAGCAGCGAATTTCTATTTAACCACCTGCTATCACGAGAGACCTCAGGGCTGCATGGTTTGAGCCCAGTACTGATCCTGAAAAAAGCGTTTCCAACCCCACTTACAAGTAAAACTAGCTAAAATGTGCCTGGCTTCTCTTCACTGAAAAGCTCATTCTGAGTACATTTTTAGCATACGTTTGCTCCTGCCGGGTCAGCTGAGCAGCGAATTTCTATTTAACCACCTGCTATCATGAGAGACCTCAGGGCTGCATGTTTTGAGCCCTGTACTGAGCCTGAAAAGCATTTCCAACCCCACTTACAAGTAAAACTAGCTAAAATGTGCCTGGCTTCTCTTCACTGAAAAGCTCATTCTGAGTACATTTTTCGCATACGTTTGCTCCTGCCGGGTCAGCTGAGCAGCGAATTTCTATTTAACCACCTGCTATCACGAGAGACCTCAGGGCTGCATGGTTTGAGCCCAGTACTGATCCTGAAAAGCGTTTCCAACCCCACTTACAAGTAAAACTAGCTAAAATGTGCCTGGCTTCTCTTCACTGAAAAGCTCATTCTGAGTACATTTTTAGCATACGTTTGCTCCTGCCGGGTCAGCTGAGCAGCGAATTTCTATTTAACCACCTGCTTTCATGAGAGACCTCAGGGCTGCATGTTTTGAGCCCAGTACTGAGCCTGAAAAGCATTTCCAACCCCACTTACAAGTAAAACTAGCTAAAATGTGCCTGGCTTCTCTTCACTGAAAAGCTCATTCCGAGTACATTTTTAGCATACGTTTGCTCCTGCCGGGTCAGCTGAGCAGCGAATTTCTATTTAACCACCTGCTATCATGAGAGACCTCAGGGCTGCATGTTTTGAGCCCAGTACTGATCCTGAAAAGCGTTTCCAACCCCACTTACAAGTCAAACTAGCTAAAATGTGCCTGGCTGCTATTCACTAAAAAGCTCATTCTCTGTACATTTTTGGCATACGTTTGCTCCTACCGGGTCAGCTGAGCAGCGAATTTCTATTTAACCACCTGCTTTCATGAGAGACCTCAGGGATGCATGTTTTGAGCCCAGCACTGAGCCTGAAAAGCGTTTCCAACGCCACTTAGACGTAAAACTAGCTAAAATGTGCCTGGCTTCTCTTCACTGAAAAGCTCATTCTGAGTACATTTTTGGCATACCTTTGCTCCTGCCGGGTCAGCTGAGCAGCGAATTTCTATTTAACCACCTGCTTTCATGAGAGACCTCAGGGATGCATGTTTTGAGCCCAGTACTGAACCTGAAAAGCATTTCCAACCCCACTTACACGTAAAACTAGCTAAAATGTGCCTGGCTTCTCTTCACTGAAAAGCTCATTCTGAGTACATTTTTAGCATACGTTTGCTCCTGCCGGGTCAGCTGAGCAGCGAATTTCTATTTAACCACCTGCTATCACGAGAGACCTCAGGGCTGCATGTTTTGAGCCCAGCACTGAGCCTGAAAAGCATTTCCAACCCCACTTACAAGTAAAACTAGCTAAAATGTGCCTGGCTTCTCTTCCCTGAAAAGCTCATTCTGAGTACATTTTTCGCATACGTTTGCTCCTGCCGGGTCAGCTGAGCAGCGAATTTCTATTTAACCACCTGCTATCACGAGAGACCTCAGGGCTGCATGGTTTGAGCCCAGTACTGATCCTGAAAAGCGTTTCCAACCCCACTTACAAGTAAAACTAGCTAAAATGTGCCTGGCTTCTCTTCACTGAAAAGCTCATTCTGAGTACATTTTTAGCATACGTTTGCTCCTGCCGGGTCAGCTGAGCAGCGAATTTGTATTTAACCACCTGCTATCATGAGAGACCTCAGGGCTGCATGTTTTGAGCCCAGTACTGATCCTGAAAAGCGTTTCCAACCCCACTTACAAGTAAAACTAGCTAAAATGTGCCTGGCTGCTATTCACTAAAAAGCTCATTCTCTGTACATTTTTGGCATACGTTTGCTCCTACCGGGTCAGCTGAGCAGCGAATTTCTATTTAACCACCTGCTTTCATGAGAGACCTCAGAGCTGCATGTTTTGAGCCCTGTACTGAGCCTGAAAAGCATTTCCAACCCCACTTACAAGTAAAACTAGCTAAAATGTGCCTGGCTTCTCTTCACTGAAAAGCTCATTCTGAGTACATTTTTAGCATACGTTTGCTCCTGCCGGGTCAGCTGAGCAGCAAATTTCTATTTGACCACCTGCTTTCATGAGAGACCTCAGAGCTGCATGTTTTGAGCCCAGTAATGATCCTGAAAAGCGTTTCCAACCCCACTTACAAGTAAAACTAGCTAAAATGTGCCTGGCTTCTCTTCACTGAAAAGCTCATTCTGAGTACATTTTTAGCATACGTTTGCTCCTGCCGGGTCAGCTGAGCAGCGAATTTCTATTTAACCACCTGCTTTCATGAGAGACCTCAGGGCTGCATGTTTTGAGCCCAGTACTGAGCCTGAAAAGCGTTTCCGCCCCACTTACAAGTAAAACTAGCTAAAATGTGCCTGGCTTCTCTTCACTGAAAAGCTCATTCTGAGTACATTTTTAGCATACGTTTGCTCCTGCCGGGTCAGCTGAGCAGCGAATTTCTATTTAACCACCTGCTATCACGAGAGACCTCAGGGCTGCATGGTTTGAGCCCAGTACTGATCCTGAAAAAAGCGTTTCCAACCCCACTTACAAGTAAAACTAGCTAAAATGTGCCTGGCTTCTCTTCACTGAAAAGCTCATTCTGAGTACATTTTTAGCATACGTTTGCTCCTGCCGGGTCAGCTGAGCAGCGAATTTCTATTTAACCACCTGCTTTCATGAGAGACCTCAGGGATGCATGTTTTGAGCCCAGCACTGAGCCTGAAAAGCGTTTCCAACGCCACTTACACGTAAAACTAGCTAAAATGTGCCTGGCTTCTCTTCACTGAAAAGCTCATTCTGAGTACATTTTTAGCATACGTTTGCTCCTGCCGGGTCAGCTGAGCAGCGAATTTCTATTTAACCACCTGCTATCATGAGAGACCTCAGGGCTGCATGTTTTGAGCCCTGTACTGAGCCTGAAAAGCATTTCCAACCCCACTTACAAGTAAAACTAGCTAAAATGTGCCTGGCTTCTCTTCACTGAAAAGCTCATTCTGAGTGCATTTTTCGCATACGTTTGCTCCTGCCGGGTCAGCTGAGCAGCGAATTTCTATTTAACCACCTGCTATCACGAGAGACCTCAGGGCTGCATGGTTTGAGCCCAGTACTGATCCTGAAAAGCGTTTCCAACCCCACTTACAAGTAAAACTAGCTAAAATGTGCCTGGCTTCTCTTCACTGAAAAGCTCATTCTGAGTACATTTTTAGCATACGTTTGCTCCTGCCGGGTCAGCTGAGCAGCGAATTTCTATTTAACCACCTGCTTTCATGAGAGACCTCAGGGCTGCATGTTTTGAGCCCAGTACTGAGCCTGAAAAGCATTTCCAACCCCACTTACAAGTAAAACTAGCTAAAATGTGCCTGGCTTCTCTTCACTGAAAAGCTCATTCTGAGTACATTTTTAGCATACGTTTGCTCCTGCCGGGTCAGCTGAGCAGCGAATTTCTATTTAACCACCTGCTATCATGAGAGACCTCAGGGCTGCATGTTTTGAGCCCAGTACTGATCCTGAAAAGCGTTTCCAACCCCACTTACAAGTAAAACTAGCTAAAATGTGCCTGGCTGCTATTCACTAAAAAGCTCATTCTCTGTACATTTTTGGCATACGTTTGCTCCTACCGGGTCAGCCGAGCAGCGAATTTCTATTTAACCACCTGCTTTCATGAGAGACCTCAGGGATGCATGTTTTAAGCCCAGCACTGAGCCTGAAAAGCGTTTCCAACGCCACTTACACGTAAAACTAGCTAAAATGTGCCTGGCTTCTCTTCACTGAAAAGCTCATTCTGAGTACATTTTTAGCATACGTTTGCTCCTGCCGGGTCAGCTGAGCAGCGAATTTCTATTTAACCACCTGCTATCATGAGAGACCTCAGGGCTGCATGTTTTGAGCCCTGTACTGAGCCTGAAAAGCATTTCCAACCCCACTTACAAGTAAAACTAGCTAAAATGTGCCTGGCTTCTCTTCACTGAAAAGCTCATTCTGAGTACATTTTTCGCATACGTTTGCTCCTGCCGGGTCAGCTGAGCAGCGAATTTCTATTTAACCACCTGCTATCACGAGAGACCTCAGGGCTGCATGGTTTGAGCCCAGTACTGATCCTGAAAAAAGCGTTTCCAACCCCACTTACAAGTAAAACTAGCTAAAATGTGCCTGGCTTCTCTTCACTGAAAAGCTCATTCTGAGTACATTTTTAGCATACGTTTGCTCCTGCCGGGTCAGCTGAGCAGCGAATTTCTATTTAACCACCTGCTTTCATGAGAGACCTCAGGGCTGCATGTTTTGAGCCCAGTACTGAGCCTGAAAAGCATTTCCAACCCCACTTACAAGTAAAACTAGCTAAAATGTGCCTGGCTTCTCTTCACTGAAAAGCTCATTCTGAGTACATTTTTAGCATACGTTTGCTCCTGCCGGGTCAGCTGAGCAGCGAATTTCTATTTAACCACCTGCTATCATGAGAGACCTCAGAGCTGCATGTTTTGAGCCCTGTACTGAGCCTGAAAAGCATTTCCAACCCCACTTACAAGTAAAACTAGCTAAAATGTGCCTGGCTTCTCTTCACTGAAAAGCTCATTCTTAGTACATTTTTAGCATACGTTTGCTCCTGCCGGGTCAGCTGAGCAGCGAATTTCTATTTAACCACCTGCTATCATGAGAGACCTCAGGGCTGCATGTTTTGAGCCCAGTACTGATCCTGAAAAGCGTTTCCAACCCCACTTACAAGTAAAACTAGCTAAAATGTGCCTGGCTTCTCTTCACTGAAAAGCTCATTCTGAGTACATTTTTCGCATACGTTTGCTCCTGCCGGGTCAGCTGAGCAGCGAATTTCTATTTAACCACCTGCTATCACGAGAGACCTCAGGGCTGCATGGTTTGAGCCCAGTACTGATCCTGAAAAAAGCGTTTCCAACCCCACTTACAAGTAAAACTAGCTAAAATGTGCCTGGCTTCTCTTCACTGAAAAGCTCATTCTGAGTACATTTTTAGCATACGTTTGCTCCTGCCGGGTCAGCTGAGCAGCGAATTTCTATTTAACCACCTGCTTTCATGAGAGACCTCAGGGCTGCATGTTTTGAGCCCAGTACTGAGCCTGAAAAGCATTTCCAACCCCACTTACAAGTAAAACTAGCTAAAATGTGCCTGGCTTCTCTTCACTGAAAAGCTCATTCTGAGTACATTTTTAGCATACGTTTGCTCCTGCCGGGTCAGCTGAGCAGCGAATTTCTATTTAACCACCTGCTATCATGAGAGACCTCAGAGCTGCATGTTTTGAGCCCTGTACTGAGCCTGAAAAGCATTTCCAACCCCACTTACAAGTAAAACTAGCTAAAATGTGCCTGGCTTCTCTTCACTGAAAAGCTCATTCTGAGTACATTTTTAGCATACGTTTGCTCCTGCCGGGTCAGCTGAGCAGCGAATTTCTATTTAACCACCTGCTATCATGAGAGACCTCAGGGCTGCATGTTTTGAGCCCAGTACTGATCCTGAAAAGCGTTTCCAACCCCACTTACAAGTAAAACTAGCTAAAATGTGCCTGGCTGCTATTCACTAAAAAGCTCATTCTCTGTACATTTTTGGCATACGTTTGCTCCTGCCGGGTCAGCTGAGCAGCGAATTTCTATTTAACCACCTGCTTTCATGAGAGACCTCAGGGATGCATGTTTTGAGCCCAGCACTGAGCCTGAAAAGCGTTTCCAACGCCACTTACAAGTAAAACTAGCTAAAATGTGCCTGGCTTCTCTTCACTGAAAAGCTCATTCTGAGTACATTTTTAGCATACGTTTGCTCCTGCCGGGTCAGCTGAGAAGCGAATTTCTATTTAACCACCTGCTATCATGAGAGACCTCAGGGCTGCATGTTTTGAGCCCAGTACTGATCCTGAAAAGCGTTTCCAACCCCACTTACAAGTAAAACTAGCTAAAATGTGCCTGGCTGCTATTCACTGAAAAGCTCATTCTGTGTACATTTTTGGCATACGTTTGCTCCTACCGGGTCAGCTGAGCAGCGAATTTCTATTTAACCACCTGCCTTCATGAGAGACCTCAGGGCTGCATGTTTTGAGCCCAGTACTGAGCCTGAAAAGCATTTCCAACCCCACTTACAAATAAAACTAGCTAAAATGTGCCTGCCTGCTATTCACTGAAAAGCTCATTCTGTGTACATTTTTGGCATACGTTTGCTCCTGCCGGGTCAGCTGAGCAGCAAATTTTTATTTAACCACCTGCTATCATGAGAGACCTCAGGGCTGCATGTTTTGAGCCCAGTACTGACCCTGAAAAGCGTTTCCAACCCCACTTACAAGTAAAACTAGCTAAAATGTGCCTGGCTGCTATTCACTAAAAAGCTCATTCTCTGTACATTTTTGGCATACGTTTGCTCCTACCGGGTCAGCTGAGCAGCGAATTTCTATTTAACCACCTGCTTTCATGAGAGACCTCAGAGCTGCATGTTTTGAGCCCTGTACTGAGCCTGAAAAGCATTTCCAACCCCACTTACAAGTAAAACTAGCTAAAATGTGCCTGGCTTCTCTTCACTGAAAAGCTCATTCTGAGTACATTTTTAGCATACGTTTGCTCCTGCCGGGTCAGCTGAGCAGCGAATTTCTATTTGACCACCTGCTTTCATGAGAGACCTCAGAGCTGCATGTTTTGAGCCCAGTAATGATCCTGAAAAGCGTTTCCAACCCCACTTACAAGTAAAACTAGCTAAAATGTGCCTGGCTTCTCTTCACTGAAAAGCTCATTCTGAGTACATTTTTAGCATACGTTTGCTCCTGCCGGGTCAGCTGAGCAGCGAATTTCTATTTAACCACCTGCTTTCATGAGAGACCTCAGGGCTGCATGTTTTGAGCCCAGTACTGAGCCTGAAAAGCGTTTCCGCCCCACTTACAAGTAAAACTAGCTAAAATGTGCCTGGCTTCTCTTCACTGAAAAGCTCATTCTGAGTACATTTTTAGCATACGTTTGCTCCTGCCGGGTCAGCTGAGCAGCGAATTTCTATTTAACCACCTGCTATCACGAGAGACCTCAGGGCTGCATGGTTTGAGCCCAGTACTGATCCTGAAAAAAGCGTTTCCAACCCCACTTACAAGTAAAACTAGCTAAAATGTGCCTGGCTTCTCTTCACTGAAAAGCTCATTCTGAGTACATTTTTAGCATACGTTTGCTCCTGCCGGGTCAGCTGAGCAGCGAATTTCTATTTAACCACCTGCTTTCATGAGAGACCTCAGGGATGCATGTTTTGAGCCCAGCACTGAGCCTGAAAAGCGTTTCCAACGCCACTTACACGTAAAACTAGCTAAAATGTGCCTGGCTTCTCTTCACTGAAAAGCTCATTCTGAGTACATTTTTAGCATACGTTTGCTCCTGCCGGGTCAGCTGAGCAGCGAATTTCTATTTAACCACCTGCTATCATGAGAGACCTCAGGGCTGCATGTTTTGAGCCCTGTACTGAGCCTGAAAAGCATTTCCAACCCCACTTACAAGTAAAACTAGCTAAAATGTGCCTGGCTTCTCTTCACTGAAAAGCTCATTCTGAGTACATTTTTCGCATACGTTTGCTCCTGCCGGGTCAGCTGAGCAGCGAATTTCTATTTAACCACCTGCTATCACGAGAGACCTCAGGGCTGCATGGTTTGAGCCCAGTACTGATCCTGAAAAGCGTTTCCAACCCCACTTACAAGTAAAACTAGCTAAAATGTGCCTGGCTTCTCTTCACTGAAAAGCTCATTCTGAGTACATTTTTAGCATACGTTTGCTCCTGCCGGGTCAGCTGAGCAGCGAATTTCTATTTAACCACCTGCTTTCATGAGAGACCTCAGGGCTGCATGTTTTGAGCCCAGTACTGAGCCTGAAAAGCATTTCCAACCCCACTTACAAGTAAAACTAGCTAAAATGTGCCTGGCTTCTCTTCACTGAAAAGCTCATTCTGAGTACATTTTTAGCATACGTTTGCTCCTGCCGGGTCAGCTGAGCAGCGAATTTCTATTTAACCACCTGCTATCATGAGAGACCTCAGGGCTGCATGTTTTGAGCCCAGTACTGATCCTGAAAAGCGTTTCCAACCCCACTTACAAGTAAAACTAGCTAAAATGTGCCTGGCTGCTATTCACTAAAAAGCTCATTCTCTGTACATTTTTGGTATACGTTTGCTCCTACCGGGTCAGCTGAGCAGCGAATTTCTATTTAACCACCTGCTTTCATGAGAGACCTCAGGGATGCATGTTTTGAGCCCAGCACTGAGCCTGAAAAGCGTTTCCAACGCCACTTACACGTAAAACTAGCTAAAATGTGCCTGGCTTCTCTTCACTGAAAAGCTCATTCTGAGTACATTTTTAGCATACGTTTGCTCCTGCCGGGTCAGCTGAGCAGCGAATTTCTATTTAACCACCTGCTATCATGAGAGACCTCAGGGCTGCATGTTTTGAGCCCTGTACTGAGCCTGAAAAGCATTTCCAACCCCACTTACAAGTAAAACTAGCTAAAATGTGCCTGGCTTCTCTTCACTGAAAAGCTCATTCTGAGTACATTTTTAGCATACGTTTGCTCCTGCCGGGTCAGCTGAGCAGCGAATTTCTATTTAACCACCTGCTATCACGAGAGACCTCAGGGCTGCATGGTTTGAGCCCAGTACTGATCCTGAAAAAAGCGTTTCCAACCCCACTTACAAGTAAAACTAGCTAAAATGTGCCTGGCTTCTCTTCACTGAAAAGCTCATTCTGAGTACATTTTTAGCATACGTTTGCTCCTGCCGGGTCAGCTGAGCAGCGAATTTCTATTTAACCACCTGCTTTCATGAGAGACCTCAGGGCTGCATGTTTTGAGCCCAGTACTGAGCCTGAAAAGCATTTCCAACCCCACTTACAAGTAAAACTAGCTAAAATGTGCCTGGCTTCTCTTCACTGAAAAGCTCATTCTGAGTACATTTTTAGCATACGTTTGCTCCTGCCGGGTCAGCTGAGCAGCGAATTTCTATTTAACCACCTGCTATCATGAGAGACCTCAGAGCTGCATGTTTTGAGCCCTGTACTGAGCCTGAAAAGCATTTCCAACCCCACTTACAAGTAAAACTAGCTAAAATGTGCCTGGCTTCTCTTCACTGAAAAGCTCATTCTGAGTACATTTTTAGCATACGTTTGCTCCTGCCGGGTCAGCTGAGCAGCGAATTTCTATTTAACCACCTGCTATCATGAGAGACCTCAGGGCTGCATGTTTTGAGCCCAGTACTGATCCTGAAAAGCGTTTCCAACCCCACTTACAAGTAAAACTAGCTAAAATGTGCCTGGCTTCTCTTCACTGAAAAGCTCATTCTGAGTACATTTTTCGCATACGTTTGCTCCTGCCGGGTCAGCTGAGCAGCGAATTTCTATTTAACCACCTGCTATCACGAGAGACCTCAGGGCTGCATGGTTTGAGCCCAGTACTGATCCTGAAAAAAGCGTTTCCAACCCCACTTACAAGTAAAACTAGCTAAAATGTGCCTGGCTTCTCTTCACTGAAAAGCTCATTCTGAGTACATTTTTAGCATACGTTTGCTCCTGCCGGGTCAGCTGAGCAGCGAATTTCTATTTAACCACCTGCTTTCATGAGAGACCTCAGGGCTGCATGTTTTGAGCCCAGTACTGAGCCTGAAAAGCATTTCCAACCCCACTTACAAGTAAAACTAGCTAAAATGTGCCTGGCTTCTCTTCACTGAAAAGCTCATTCTGAGTACATTTTTAGCATACGTTTGCTCCTGCCGGGTCAGCTGAGCAGCGAATTTCTATTTAACCACCTGCTATCATGAGAGACCTCAGAGCTGCATGTTTTGAGCCCTGTACTGAGCCTGAAAAGCATTTCCAACCCCACTTACAAGTAAAACTAGCTAAAATGTGCCTGGCTTCTCTTCACTGAAAAGCTCATTCTGAGTACATTTTTAGCATACGTTTGCTCCTGCCGGGTCAGCTGAGCAGCGAATTTCTATTTAACCACCTGCTATCATGAGAGACCTCAGGGCTGCATGTTTTGAGCCCAGTACTGATCCTGAAAAGCGTTTCCAACCCCACTTACAAGTAAAACTAGCTAAAATGTGCCTGGCTGCTATTCACTAAAAAGCTCATTCTCTGTACATTTTTGGCATACGTTTGCTCCTGCCGGGTCAGCTGAGCAGCGAATTTCTATTTAACCGCCTGCTTTCATGAGAGACCTCAGGGATGCATGTTTTGAGCCCAGCACTGAGCCTGAAAAGCGTTTCCAACGCCACTTACAAGTAAAACTAGCTAAAATGTGCCTGGCTTCTCTTCACTGAAAAGCTCATTCTGAGTACATTTTTAGCATACGTTTGCTCCTGCCGGGTCAGCTGAGAAGCGAATTTCTATTTAACCACCTGCTATCATGAGAGACCTCAGGGCTGCATGTTTTGAGCCCAGTATTGATCCTGAAAAGCGTTTCCAACCCCACTTACAAGTAAAACTAGCTAAAATGTGCCTGGCTGCTATTCACTGAAAAGCTCATTCTGTGTACATTTTTGGCATACGTTTGCACCTACCGGGTCAGCTGAGCAGCAAATTTCTATTTAACCATGTGCTTTCATGAGAGACCTCAGGGCTGCATGTTTTGAGCCCAGTACTGATCCTGAAAAGCGTTTCCAACCCCACTTACAAGTAAAACTAGCTAAAATGTGCCTGGCTGCTATTCACTGAAAAGCTCATTCTGTGTACATTTTTGGCATACGTTTGCTCCTACCGGGTCAGCTGAGCAGCGAATTTCTATTTAACCACCTGCCTTCATGAGAGACCTCAGGGCTGCATGTTTTGAGCCCAGTACTGAGCCTGAAAAGCATTTCCAACCCCACTTACAAATAAAACTAGCTAAAATGTGCCTGGCTGCTATTCACTGAAAAGCTCATTCTGTGTACATTTTTGGCATACGTTTGCTCCTGCCGGGTCAGCTGAGCAGCAAATTTTTATTTAACCACCTGCTATCATGAGAGACCTCAGGGCTGCATGTTTTGAGCCCAGTACTGACCCTGAAAAGCGTTTCCAACCCCACTTACAAGTAAAACTAGCTAAAATGTGCCTGGCTTCTCTTCACTGAAAAGCTCATTCTGAGTACATTTTTAGCATACGTTTGCTCCTGCCGGGTCAGCTGAGCAGCGAATTTCTATTTAACCACCTGCTATCATGAGAGACCTCAGGGCTGCATGTTTTGACCCCAGTACTGATCCTGAAAAGCGTTTCCAACCCCACTTACAAGTAAAACTAGCTAAAATGTGCCTGGCTGCTATTCACTGAAAAGCTCATTCTCTGTACATTTTTGGCATACGTTTGCTCCTACCGGGTCAGCTGAGCAGCGAATTTCTATTTAACCACCTGCTTTCATGAGAGACCTCAGAACTGCATGTTTTGAGCCCAGTACTGAGCCTGAAAAGCATTTCCAACCCCACTTACAAGTAAAACTAGCAAAAATGTGCCTGGCTTCTCTTCACTGAAAAGCTCATTCTGAGTACATTTTTAGCATACATTTGCTCCTGCCGGGTCAGCTGAGCAGCGAATTTCTATTTAACCACCTGCTTTCATGAGAGACCTCAGGGATGCATGTTTTGAGCCCAGCACTGAGCCTGAAAAGCGTTTCCAACGCCACTTACACGTAAAACTAGCTAAAATGTGCCTGGCTTCTCTTCACTGAAAAGCTCATTCTGAGTACATTTTTAGCATACGTTTGCTCCTGCCGGGTCAGCTGAGCAGCGAATTTCTATTTAACCACCTGCTATCATGAGAGACCTCAGGGCTGCATGTTTTGAGCCCTGTACTGAGCCTGAAAAGCATTTCCAACCCCACTTACAAGTAAAACTAGCTAAAATGTGCCTGGCTTCTCTTCACTGAAAAGCTCATTCTGAGTACATTTTTCGCATACGTTTGCTCCTGCCGGGTCAGCTGAGCAGCGAATTTCTATTTAACCACCTGCTATCACGAGAGACCTCAGGGCTGCATGGTTTGAGCCCAGTACTGATCCTGAAAAGCGATTCCAACCCCACTTACAAGTAAAACTAGCTAAAATGTGCCTGGCTTCTCTTCACTGAAAAGCTCATTCTGAGTACATTTTTAGCATACGTTTGCTCCTGCCGGGTCAGCTGAGCAGCGAATTTCTATTTAACCACCTGCTTTCATGAGAGACCTCAGGGCTGCATGTTTTGAGCCCAGTACTGAGCCTGAAAAGCATTTCCAACCCCACTTACAAGTAAAACTAGCTAAAATGTGCCTGGCTTCTCTTCACTGAAAAGCTCATTCTGAGTACATTTTTAGCATACGTTTGCTCCTGCCGGGTCAGCTGAGCAGCGAATTTCTATTTAACCACCTGCTATCATGAGAGACCTCAGGGCTGCATGTTTTGAGCCCAGTACTGATCCTGAAAAGCGTTTCCAACCCCACTTACAAGTAAAACTAGCTAAAATGTGCCTGGCTGCTATTCACTAAAAAGCTCATTCTCTGTACATTTTTGGCATGCGTTTGCTCCTACCGGGTCAGCTGAGCAGCGAATTTCTATTTAACCACCTGCTTTCATGAGAGACCTCAGGGATGCATGTTTTGAGCCCAGCACTGAGCCTGAAAAGCATTTCCAACCCCACTTACAAGTAAAACTACCTAAAATGTGCCTGGCTTCTCTTCACTGAAAAGCTCATTCTGAGTATATTTTTAGCATACGTTTGCTCCTGCCGGGTCAGCTGAGCAGCGAATTTCTATTTAACCACCTGCTTTCATGAGAGACCTCAGGGCTGCATGTTTTGAGCCCAGTACTGAGCCTGAAAAGCGTTTCCAACCCCACTTACAAGTAAAACTAGCTAAAATGTGCCTGGCTTCTTTTCACTGAAAAGCTCATTCTGAGTACATTTTTAGCATACGTTTGCTCCTGCTGGGTCAGCTGAGCAGCGAATTTCTATTTAACCACCTGCTATCATGAGAGACCTCAGGGCTGCATGTTATGAGCCCAGTATTGATCCTGAAAAGCGTTTCCAACTCCACTTACAAGTAAAACTAGCTAAAATGTGCCTGGCTGCTATTCACTGAAAAGCTCATTCTGTGTACATTTTTGGCATACGTTTGCTCCTACCGGGTCAGCTGAGCAGCGAATTTCTATTTAACCACCTGCTTTCATGAGAGACCTCAGGGCTGCATGTTTTGAGCCCAGTACTGAGCCTGAAAAGCATTTCCAACCCCACTTACAAGTAAAACTAGCTAAAATGTGCCTGGCTTCTCTTCACTGAAAAGCTCATTCTGAGTACATTTTTAGCATACGTTTGCTCCTGCCGGGTCAGCTGAGCAGCGAATTTCTATTTAACCACCTGCTATCATGAGAGACCTCAGGGCTGCATGTTTTGAGCCCAGTACTGATCCTGAAAAGCGTTTCCAACCCCACTTACAAGTAAAACTAGCTAAAATGTGCCTGGCTGCTATTCACTGAAAAGCTCATTCTGTGTACATTTTTGGCATACCTTTGCTCCTACCGGGTCAGCTGAGCAGCGAATTTCTATTTAAGCACCTGCTTTCATGAGAGACCTCAGGGCTGCATGTTTTGAGCCCAGTACTGAGCCTGAAAAGCATTTCCAACCCCACTTACAAATATAACTAGCTAAAATGTGCCTGGCTGCTATTCACTGAAAAGCTCATTCTGTGTACATTTTTGGCATACGTTTGCTCCTGCCGGGTCAGCTGAGCAGCAAATTTTTATTTAACCACCTGCTATCATGAGAGACCTCAGGGCTGCATGTTTTGACCCCAGTACTGATCCTGAAAAGCGTTTCCAACCCCACTTACAAGTAAAACTAGCTAAAATGTGCCTGGCTGCTATTCACTGAAAAGCTCATTCTCTGTACATTTTTGGCATACGTTTGCTCCTACCGGGTCAGCTGAGCAGCGAATTTCTATTTAACCACCTGCTTTCATGAGAGACCTCAGAACTGCATGTTTTGAGCCAGTACTGAGCCTGAAAAGCATTTCCAACCCCACTTACAAGTAAAACTAGCTAAAATGTGCCTGGCTTCTCCTCACTGAAAAGCTCATTCTGAGTACATTTTTAGCATACGTTTGCTCCTGCCGGGTCAGCTAAGCAGCGAATTTCTATTTAACCACCTGCTTTCATGAGAGACCTCAGGGCTGCATGTTTTGAGCCCAGTACTGAGCCTGAAAAGTGTTTCCAACCCCACTTACAAGTAAAACTAGCTAAAATGTGCCTGGCTTCTCTTCACTGAAAAGCTCATTCTGTGTACATTTTTGGCATACGTTTGCTCCTACCAGGTTAGCTGAGCTGCGAATTTCTATTTAACCACCTGCTTTCATGAGAGACCTCAGGGCTGCATGTTTTGAGCCCAGTACTGAGCCTGAAAAGCATTTCCAACCCCACTTACAAGTAAAACTAGCTAAAATGTGCCTGGCTGCTATTCACTGAAAAGCTCATTCTGTGTACATTTTTGGCATACGTTTGCTCCTACCGGGTCAGCTGAGCAGCAAATTTCTATTTAACCACCTGCTTTCATGAGAGACCTCAGGGCTGCATGTTTTGAGCCCAGTACTGAGCCTGAAAAGCATTTCCAACCCCACTTACAAGTAAAACTAGCTAAAATGTGCCTGGCTTCTCTTCACTGAAAAGCTCATTCTGAGTACATTTTTAGCATACGTTTGCTCCTGCCGGGTCAGCTGAGCAGCGAATTTCTATTTAACCACCTGCTATCATGAGAGACCTCAGGGCTGCATTTTTTGAGCCCAGTACTGATCCTGAAAAGCGTTTCCAACCCCACTTACAAGTAAAACTAGCTAAAATGTGCCTGGCTGCTATCACTGAAAAGCTCATTCTCTGTACATTTTTGGCATACGTTTGCTCCTGCCGGGTCAGCTGAGAAGCGAATTTCTATTTAACCACCTGCTATCATGAGAGACCTCAGGGCTGCATGTTTTGAGCCCAGTATTGATCCTAAAAAGCGTTTCCAACCCCACTTACAAGTAAAACTAGCTAAAATGTGCCTGGCTGCTATTCACTGAAAAGCTCATTCTGTGTACATTTTTGGCATACGTTTGCTCCTACCGGGTCAGCTGAGCAGCGAATTTCTATTTAACCACCTGCTTTCATGAGAGACCTCAGGGCTGCATGTTTTGAGCCCAGTACTGATCCTGAAAAGCGTTTCCAACCCCACTTACAAGTAAAACTAGCTAAAATGTGCCTGGCTGCTATTCACTGAAAAGCTCATTCTGTGTACATTTTTGGCATACGTTTGCTCCTACCGGGTCAGCTGAGCAGCGAATTTCTATTTAACCACCTGCCTTCATGAGAGACCTCAGGGCTGCATGTTTTGAGCCCAGTACTGAGCCTGAAAAGCATTTCCAACCCCACTTACAAGTAAAACTAGCTAAAATGTGCCTGGCTGCTATTCACTAAAAAGCTCATTCTGTGTACATTTTTGGCATACGTTTGCTCCTACCGGGCCAGCTGAGCAGCGAATTTCAATTTAACCACTTGCTTTCATGAGAGACCTCAGGGCTGCATGTTTTGAGCCCAGTACTGAGCCTGAAAAGCGTTTCCAACACCACTTACAAGAAAAACTAGCTAAAATGTGCCTGGCTTCTCTTCACTGAAAAGCTCATTCTGAGTAAATTTTTAGCATACGTTTGCTCCTGCCGGGTCAGCTGAGCAGCGAATTTCTATTTAACCACCTGCTATCATGTGAGACCTCAGGGCTGCATGTTTTGAGCCCAGTACTGATCCTGAAAAGCGTTTCCAACCCCACTTACAAGTAAAACTAGCTAAAATGTGCCTGGCTGCTATTCACTGAAAAGCTCATTCTGTGTACATTTTTGGCATACGTTTGCTCCTACCGGGTCAGCTGAGCAGCGAATTTCTATTTAACCACCTGCTATCATGAGAGACCTCAGGGCTGCATGTTTTGAGCCCAGTACTGATCCTGAAAAGCGTTTCCAACCCCACTTACAAGTAAAACTAGCTAAAATGTGCCTGGCTGCTATCACTGAAAAGCTCATTCTCTGTACATTTTTGGCATACGTTTGCTCCTACCGGGTCAGCTGAGCAGCGAATTTCTATTTGACCACCTGCTTTCATGAGAGACCTCAGAGCTGCATGTTTTGAGCCCAGTACTGAGCCTGAAAAGCATTTCCAACCCCACTTACAAGTAAAACTAGCTAAAATGTGCCTGGCTTCTCTTCACTGAAAAGCTCATTCTGAGTCCATTTTTAGCATACGTTTGCTCCTGCCGGGTCAGCTGAGCAGCGAATTTCTATTTAACCACCTGCTTTCATGAGAGACCTCAGGGATGCATGTTTTGAGCCCAGCACTGAGCCTGAAAAACGTTTCCAACGCCACTTACAAGTAAAACTAGCTAAAATGTGCCTGGCTTCTCTTCACTGAAAAGCTCATTCTGAGTACATTTTTAGCATACGTTTGCTCCTGCCGGGTCAGCTGAGAAGCGAATTTCTATTTAACCACCTGCTATCATGAGAGACCTCAGGGCTGCATGTTTTGAGCCCAGTACTGATCCTGAAAAGCGTTTCCAACCCCACTTACAAGTAAAACTAGCTAAAATGTGCCTGGCTTCTCTTCACTGAAAAGCTCATTCTGAGTACATTTTTAGCATACGTTTGCTCCTGCCGGGTCAGCTGAGCAGCGAATTTCTATTTAACCACCTGCTTTCATGAGAGACCTCAGGGCTGCATGTTTTGAGCCCAGTACTGAGCCTGAAAAGCGTTTCCAACCCCACTTACAAGTAAAACTAGCTAAAATGTGCCTGGCTTCTCTTCACTGAAAAGCTCATTCTGAGTAAATTTTTAGCATACGTTTGCTCCTGCCGGGTCAGCTGAGCAGCGAATTTCTATTTAACCACCTGCTATCATGAGAGACCTCAGGGCTGCATGTTTTGAGCCCAGTACTGATCCTGAAAAGCGTTTCCAACCCCACTTACAAGTAAAACTAGCTAAAATGTGCCTGGCTGCTATTCACTGAAAAGCTCATTCTCTGTACATTTTTGGCATACGTTTGCTCCTACCGGGTCAGCTGAGCAGCGAATTTCTATTTAACCACCTGCTTTCATGAGAGACCTCAGAACTGCATGTTTTGAGCCAGTACTGAGCCTGAAAAGCATTTCCAACCCCACTTACAAGTAAAACTAGCTAAAATGTGCCTGGCTTCTCTTCACTGAAAAGCTCATTCTGAGTACATTTTTAGCATACGTTTGCTCCTGCCGGGTCAGCTAAGCAGCGAATTTCTATTTAACCACCTGCTTTCATGAGAGACCTCAGGGCTGCATGTTTTGAGCCCAGTACTGAGCCTGAAAAGTGTTTCCAACCCCACTTACAAGTAAAACTAGCTAAAATGTGCCTGGCTTCTCTTCACTGAAAAGCTCATTCTGTGTACATTTTTGGCATACGTTTGCTCCTACCAGGTCAGCTGAGCTGCGAATTTCTATTTAACCACCTGCTTTCATGAGAGACCTCAGGGCTGCATGTTTTGAGCCCAGTACTGAGCCTGAAAAGCATTTCCAACCCCACTTACAAGTAAAACTAGCTAATATGTGCCTGGCTGCTATTCACTGAAAAGCTCATTCTGTGTACATTTTTGGCATACGTTTGCTCCTACCGGGTCAGCTGAGCAGCAAATTTCTATTTAACCACCTGCTTTCATGAGAGACCTCAGGGCTGCATGTTTTGAGCCCAGTACTGAGCCTGAAAAGCATTTCCAACCCCACTTACAAGTAAAACTAGCTAAAATGTGCCTGGCTTCTCTTCACTGAAAAGCTCATTCTGAGTACATGTTTAGCATACGTTTGCTCCTGCCGGGTCAGCTGAGCAGCGAATTTCTATTTAACCACCTGCTATCATGAGAGACCTCAGGGCTGCATGTTTTGAGCCCAGTACTGATCCTGAAAAGCGTTTCCAACCCCACTTACAAGTAAAACTAGCTAAAATGTGCCTGGCTGCTATCACTGAAAAGCTCATTCTCTGTACATTTTTGGCATACGTTTGCTCCTACCGGGTCAGCTGAGCAGCGAATTTCTATTTGACCACCTGCTTTCATGAGAGACCTCAGAGCTGCATGTTTTGAGCCCAGTACTGAGCCTGAAAAGCATTTCCAACCCCACTTACAAGTAAAACTAGCTAAAATGTGCCTGGCTTCTCTTCACTGAAAAGCTCATTCTGAGTACATTTTTAGCATACGTTTGCTCCTGCCGGGTCAGCTGAGCAGCGAATTTCTATTTAACCACCTGCTTTCATGAGAGACCTCAGGGATGCATGTTTTGAGCCCAGCACTGAGCCTGAAAAACGTTTCCAACGCCACTTACAAGTAAAACTAGCTAAAATGTGCCTGGCTTCTCTTCACTGAAAAGCTCATTCTGAGTACATTTTTAGCATACGTTTGCTCCTGCCGGGTCAGCTGAGAAGCGAATTTCTATTTAACCACCTGCTATCATGAGAGACCTCAGGGCTGCATGTTTTGAGCCCAGTATTGATCCTGAAAAGCGTTTCCAACCCCACTTACAAGTAAAACTAGCTAAAATGTGCCTGGCTGCTATTCACTGAAAAGCTCATTCTGTGTACATTTTTGGCATACGTTTGCTCCTACCGGGTCAGCTGAGCAGCGAATTTCTATTTAACCACCTGCTTTCATGAGAGACCTCAGGTCTGCATGTTTTGAGCCCAGTACTGATCCTGAAAAGCGTTTCCAACCCCACTTACAAGTAAAACTAGCTAAAATGTGCCTGGCTGCTATTCGCTGAAAAGCTCATTCTGTGTACATTTTTGGCATACGTTTGCTCCTACCGGGTCAGCTGAGCAGCGAATTTCTATTTAACCACCTGCCTTCATGAGAGACCTCAGGGCTGCATGTTTTGAGCCCAGTACTGAGCCTGAAAAGCATTTCCAACCCCACTTACAAGTAAAACTAGCTAAAATGTGCCTGGCTGCTATTCACTAAAAAGCTCATTCTGTGTACATTTTTGGCATACGTTTGCTCCTACCGGGCCAGCTGAGCAGCGAATTTCTATTTAACCACTTGCTTTCATGAGAGACCTCAGGGCTGCATGTTTTGAGCCCAGTACTGAGCCTGAAAAGCATTTCCAACACCACTTACAAGTAAAACTAGCTAAAATGTGCCTGGCTTCTCTTCACTGAAAAGCTCATTCTGAGTACATTTTTAGCATACGTTTGCTCCTGCCGGGTCAGCTGAGCAGCGAATTTCTATTTAACCACCTGCTATCATGTGAGACCTCAGGGCTGCATGTTTTGAGCCCAGTACTGATCCTGAAAAGCGTTTCCAACCCCACTTACAAGTAAAACTAGCTAAAATGTGCCTGGCTGCTATTCACTGAAAAGCTCATTCTGTGTACATTTTTGGCATACGTTTGCTCCTACCGGGTCAGCTGAGCAGCGAATTTCTATTTAACCACCTGCTATCATGAGAGACCTCAGGGCTGCATGTTTTGAGCCCAGTACTGATCCTGAAAAGCGTTTCCAACCCCACTTACAAGTAAAACTAGCTAAAATGTGCCTGGCTGCTATCACTGAAAAGCTCATTCTCTGTACATTTTTGGCATACGTTTGCTCCTACCGGGTCAGCTGAGCAGCGAATTTCTATTTGACCACCTGCTTTCATGAGAGACCTCAGGGCTGCATGTTTTGAGCCCAGTACTGAGCCTGAAAAGCATTTCCAACCCCACTTACAAATAAAACTAGCTAAAATGTGCCTGGCTGCTATTCACTGAAAAGCTCATTCTGTGTACATTTTTGGCATACGTTTGCTCCTGCCGGGTCAGCTGAGCAGCAAATTTTTATTTAACCACCTGCTATCATGAGAGACCTCAGGGCTGCATGTTTTGACCCCAGTACTGATCCTGAAAAGCGTTTCCAACCCCACTTACAAGTAAAACTAGCTAAAATGTGCCTGGCTGCTATTCACTGAAAAGCTCATTCTGTGTACATTTTTGGCATACGTTTGCTCCTACCGGGTCAGCTGAGCAGCGAATTTCTATTTAACCACCTGCTTTCATGAGAGACCTCAGAACTGCATGTTTTGAGCCAGTACTGAGCCTGAAAAGCATTTCCAACCCCACTTACAAGTAAAACTAGCTAAAATGTGCCTGGCTTCTCTTCACTGAAAAGCTCATTCTGAGTACATTTTTAGCATACGTTTGCTCCTGCCGGGTCAGCTAAGCAGCGAATTTCTATTTAACCACCTGCTTTCATGAGAGACCTCGGGGCTGCATGTTTTGAGCCCAGTACTGAGCCTGAAAAGTGTTTCCAACCCCACTTACAAGTAAAACTAGCTAAAATGTGCCTGGCTTCTCTTCACTGAAAAGCTCATTCTGTGTACATTTTTGGCATACGTTTGCTCCTACCAGGTTAGCTGAGCTGCGAATTTCTATTTAACCACCTGCTTTCATGAGAGACCTCAGGGCTGCATGTTTTGAGCCCAGTACTGAGCCTGAAAAGCATTTCCAACCCCACTTACAAGTAAACCTAGCTAAAATGTGCCTGGCTGCTATTCACTGAAAAGCTCATTCTGTGTACATTTTTGGCATACGTTTGCTCCTACCGGGTCAGCTGAGCAGCAAATTTCTATTTAACCACCTGCTTTCATGAGAGACCTCAGGGCTGCATGTTTTGAGCCCAGTACTGAGCCTGAAAAGCATTTCCAACCCCACTTACAAGTAAAACTAGCTAAAATGTGCCTGGCTTCTCTTCACTGAAAAGCTCATTCTGAGTACATTTTTAGCATACGTTTGCTCCTGCCGGGTCAGCTGAGCAGCGAATTTCTATTTAACCACCTGCTATCATGAGAGACCTCAGGGCTGCATGTTTTGAGCCCAGTACTGATCCTGAAAAGCGTTTCCAACCCCACTTACAAGTAAAACTAGCTAAAATGTGCCTGGCTGCTATCACTGAAAAGCTCATTCTCTGTACATTTTTGGCATACGTTTGCTCCTGCCGGGTCAGCTGAGAAGCGAATTTCTATTTAACCACCTGCTATCATGAGAGACCTCAGGGCTGCATGTTTTGAGCCCAGTATTGATCCTGAAAAGCGTTTCCAACCCCACTTACAAGTAAAACTAGCTAAAATGTGCCTGGCTGCTATTCACTGAAAAGCTCATTCTGTGTACATTTTTGGCATACGTTTGCTCCTACCGGGTCAGCTGAGCAGCGAATTTCTATTTAACCACCTGCTTTCATGAGAGACCTCAGGGCTGCATGTTTTGAGCCCAGTACTGATCCTGAAAAGCGTTTCCAACCCCACTTACAAGTAAAACTAGCTAAAATGTGCCTGGCTGCTATTCACTGAAAAGCTCATTCTGTGTACATTTTTGGCATACGTTTGCTCCTACCGGGTCAGCTGAGCAGCGAATTTGTATTTAACCACCTGCCTTCATGAGAGACCTCAGGGCTGCATGTTTTGAGCCCAGCACTGAGCCTGAAAAGCATTTCCAACCCCACTTACAAGTAAAACTAGCTAAAATGTGCCTGGCTGCTATTCACTAAAAAGCTCATTCTGTGTACATTTTTGGCATACGTTTGCTCCTACCGGGCCAGCTGAGCAGCGAATTTCAATTTAACCACTTGCTTTCATGAGAGACCTCAGGGCTGCATGTTTTGAGCCCAGTACTGAGCCTGAAAAGCGTTTCCAACACCACTTACAAGTAAAACTAGCTAAAATGTGCCTGGCTTCTCTTCACTGAAAAGCTCATTCTGAGTACATTTTTAGCATACGTTTGCTCCTGCCGGGTCAGCTGAGCAGCGAATTTCTATTTAACCACCTGCTATCATGTGAGACCTCAGGGCTGCATGTTTTGAGCCCAGTACTGATCCTGAAAAGCGTTTCCAACCCCACTTACAAGTAAAACTAGCTAAAATGTGCCTGGCTGCTATTCACTGAAAAGCTCATTCTGTGTACATTTTTGGCATACGTTTGCTCCTACCGGGTCAGCTGAGCAGCGAATTTCTATTTAACCACCTGCTATCATGAGAGACCTCAGGGCTGCATGTTTTGAGCCCAGTACTGATCCTGAAAAGCGTTTCCAACCCCACTTACAAGTAAAACTAGCTAAAATGTGCCTGGCTGCTATCACTGAAAAGCTCATTCTCTGTACATTTTTGGCATACGTTTGCTCCTACCGGGTCAGCTGAGCAGCGAATTTCTATTTGACCACCTGCTTTCATGAGAGACCTCAGAGCTGCATGTTTTGAGCCCAGTACTGAGCCTGAAAAGCATTTCCAACCCCACTTACAAGTAAAACTAGCTAAAATGTGCCTGGCTTCTCTTCACTGAAAAGCTCATTCTGAGTACATTTTTAGCATACGTTTGCTCCTGCCGGGTCAGCTGAGCAGCGAATTTCTATTTAACCACCTGCTATCATGAGAGACCTCAGGGCTGCATGTTTTGAGCCCAGTACTGATCCTGAAAAGCGTTTCCAACCCCACTTACAAGTAAAACTAGCTAAAATATGCCTGGCTTCTCTTCACTGAAAAGCTCATTCTGAGTACATTTTTAGCATACGTTTGCTCCTGCCGGGTCAGCTAAGCAGCGAATTTCTATTTAACCACCTGCTTTCATGAGAGACCTCAGGGCTGCATGTTTTGAGCCCAGTACTGAGCCTGAAAAGTGTTTCCAACCCCACTTACAAGTAAAACTAGCTAAAATGTGCCTGGCTTCTCTTCACTGAAAAGCTCATTCTGTGTACATTTTTGGCATACGTTTGCTCCTACCAGGTCAGCTGAGCTGCGAATTTCTATTTAACCACCTGCTTTCATGAGAGACCTCAGGGCTGCATGTTTTGAGCCCAGTACTGAGCCTGAAAAGCATTTCCAACCCCACTTACAAGTAAAACTAGCTAATATGTGCCTGGCTGCTATTCACTGAAAAGCTCATTCTGTGTACATTTTTGGCATACGTTTGCTCCTACCGGGTCAGCTGAGCAGCAAATTTCTATTTAACCACCTGCTTTCATGAGAGACCTCAGGGCTGCATGTTTTGAGCCCAGTACTGAGCCTGAAAAGCATTTCCAACCCCACTTACAAGTAAAACTAGCTAAAATGTGCCTGGCTTCTCTTCACTGAAAAGCTCATTCTGAGTACATGTTTAGCATACGTTTGCTCCTGCCGGGTCAGCTGAGCAGCGAATTTCTATTTAACCACCTGCTATCATGAGAGACCTCAGGGCTGCATGTTTTGAGCCCAGTACTGATCCTGAAAAGCGTTTCCAACCCCACTTACAAGTAAAACTAGCTAAAATGTGCCTGGCTGCTATCACTGAAAAGCTCATTCTCTGTACATTTTTGGCATACGTTTGCTCCTACCGGGTCAGCTGAGCAGCGAATTTCTATTTGACCACCTGCTTTCATGAGAGACCTCAGGGCTGCATGTTTTGAGCCCAGTACTGATCCTGAAAAGCGTTTCCAACCCCACTTACAAGTAAAACTAGCTAAAATGTAACTGGCTGCTATTCACTGAAAAGCTCATTCTGTGTACATTTTTGGCATACGTTTGCTCCTACCGGGTCAGCTGAGCAGCGAATTTCTATTTAACCACCTGCCTTCATGAGAGACCTCAGGGCTGCATGTTTTGAGCCCAGTACTGAGCCTGAAAAGCATTTCCAACCCCACTTACAAGTAAAACTAGCTAAAATGTGCCTGGCTGCTATTCACTAAAAAGCTCATTCTGTGTACATTTTTGGCATACGTTTGCTCCTACCGGGCCAGCTGAGCAGCGAATTTCTATTTAACCACTTGCTTTCATGAGAGACCTCAGGGCTGCATGTTTTGAGCCCAGTACTGAGCCTGAAAAGCATTTCCAACACCACTTACAAGTAAAACTAGCTAAAATGTGCCTGGCTTCTCTTCACTGAAAAGCTCATTCTGAGTACATTTTTAGCATACGTTTGCTCCTGCCGGGTCAGCTGAGCAGCGAATTTCTATTTAACCACCTGCTATCATGTGAGACCTCAGGGCTGCATGTTTTGAGCCCAGTACTGATCCTGAAAAGCGTTTCCAACCCCACTTACAAGTAAAACTAGCTAAAATGTGCCTGGCTGCTATTCACTGAAAAGCTCATTCTGTGTACATTTTTGGCATACGTTTGCTCCTACCGGGTCAGCTGAGCAGCGAATTTCTATTTAACCACCTGCTATCATGAGAGACCTCAGGGCTGCATGTTTTGAGCCCAGTACTGATCCTGAAAAGCGTTTCCAACCCCACTTACAAGTAAAACTAGCTAAAATGTGCCTGGCTGCTATCACTGAAAAGCTCATTCTCTGTACATTTTTGGCATACGTTTGCTCCTACCGGGTCAGCTGAGCAGCGAATTTCTATTTGACCACCTGCTTTCATGAGAGACCTCGGAGCTGCATGTTTTGAGCCCAGTACTGAGCCTGAAAAGCATTTCCAACCCCACTTACAAGTAAAACTAGCTAAAATGTGCCTGGCTTCTCTTCACTGAAAAGCTCATTCTGAGTACATTTTTAGCATACGTTTGCTCCTGCCGGGTCAGCTGAGCAGCGAATTTCTATTTAACCACCTGCTTTCATGAGAGACCTCAGGGATGCATGTTTTGAGCCCAGCACTGAGCCTGAAAAACGTTTCCAACGCCACTTACAAGTAAAACTAGCTAAAATGTGCCTGGCTTCTCTTCACTGAAAAGCTCATTCTGAGTCCATTTTTAGCATACGTTTGCTCCTGCCGGGTCAGCTGAGAAGCGAATTTCTATTTAACCACCTGCTATCATGAGAGACCTCAGGGCTGCATGTTTTGAGCCCAGTATTGATCCTGAAAAGCGTTTCCAACCCCACTTACAAGTAAAACTAGCTAAAATGTGCCTGGCTGCTATTCACTGAAAAGCTCATTCTGTGTACATTTTTGGCATACGTTTGCTCCTACCGGGTCAGCTGAGCAGCGAATTTCTATTTAACCGCCTGCTTTCATGAGAGACCTCAGGGCTGCATGTTTTGAGCCCAGTACTGATCCTGAAAAGCGTTTCCAACCCCACTTACAAGTAAAACTAGCTAAAATGTGCCTGGCTGCTATTCACTGAAAAGCTTATTCTGTGTACATTTTTGGCATACGTTTGCTCCTACCGGGTCAGCTGAGCAGCGAATTTCTATTTAACCACCTGCCTTCATGAGAGACCTCAGGGCTGCATGTTTTGAGCCCAGTACTGAGCCTGAAAAGCATTTCCAACCCCACTTACAAGTAAAACTAGCTAAAATGTGCCTGGCTGCTATTCACTAAAAAGCTCATTCTGTGTACATTTTTGGCATACGTTTGCTCCTACCGGGCCAGCTGAGCAGCGAATTTCTATTTAACCACTTGCTTTCATGAGAGACCTCAGGGCTGCATGTTTTGAGCCCAGTACTGAGCCTGAAAAGCATTTCCAACACCACTTACAAGTAAAACTAGCTAAAATGTGCCTGGCTTCTCTTCACTGAAAAGCTCATTCTGAGTACATTTTTAGCATACGTTTGCTCCTGCCGGGTCAGCTGAGCAGCGAATTTCTATTTAACCACCTGCTATCATGTGAGACCTCAGGGCTGCATGTTTTGAGCCCAGTACTGATCCTGAAAAGCGTTTCCAACCCCACTTACAAGTAAAACTAGCTAAAATGTGCCTGGCTGCTATTCACTGAAAAGCTCATTCTGTGTACATTTTTGGCATACGTTTGCTCCTACCGGGTCAGCTGAGCAGCGAATTTCTATTTAACCACCTGCTTTCATGAGAGACCTCAGGGCTGCATGTTTTGAGCCCAGTACTGATCCTGAAAAGCGTTTCCAACCCCACTTACAAGTGAAACTAGCTAAAATGTGCCTGGCTGCTATTCACTGAAAAGCTCATTCTGTGTACATTTTTGGCATACGTTTGCTCCTACCGGGTCAGCTGAGCAGCGAATTTCTATTTACCACCTGCCTTCATGAGAGACCTCAGGGCTGCATGTTTTGAGCCCAGTACTGAGCCTGAAAAGCATTTCCAACCCCACTTACAAGTAAAACTAGCTAAAATGTGCCTGGCTGCTATTCACTAAAAAGCTCATTCTGTGTATATTTTTGGCATACGTTTGCTCCTACCGGGCCAGCTGAGCAGCGAATTTCTATTTAACCACTTGCTTTCATGAGAGACCTCAGGGCTGCATGTTTTGAGCCCAGTACTGAGCCTGAAAAGCATTTCCAACACCACTTACAAGTAAAACTAGCTAAAATGTGCCTGGCTTCTCTTCACTGAAAAGCTCATTCTGAGTACATTTTTAGCATACGTTTGCTCCTACCGGGTCAGCTGAGCAGCGAATTTCTATTTAACCACCTGCTTTCATGAGAGACCTCAGAACTGCATGTTTTGAGCCAGTACTGAGCCTGAAAAGCATTTCCAACCCCACTTACAAGTAAAACTAGCTAAAATGTGCCTGGCTTCTCTTCACTGAAAAGCTCATTCTGAGTACATTTTTAGCATACGTTTGCTCCTGCCGGGTCAGCTAAGCAGCGAATTTCTATTTAACCACCTGCTTTCATGAGAGACCTCAGGGCTGCATGTTTTGAGCCCAGTACTGAGCCTGAAAAGTGTTTCCAACCCCACTTACAAGTAAAACTAGCTAAAATGTGCCTGGCTTCTCTTCACTGAAAAGCTCATTCTGTGTACATTTTTGGCATACGTTTGCTCCTACCAGGTTAGCTGAGCTGCGAATTTCTATTTAACCACCTGCTTTCATGAGAGACCTCAGGGCTGCATGTTTTGAGCCCAGTACTGAGCCTGAAAAGCATTTCCAACCCCACTTACAAGTAAAACTAGCTAAAATGTGCCTGGCTGCTATTCACTGAAAAGCTCATTCTGTGTACATTTTTGGCATACGTTTGCTCCTACCGGGTCAGCTGAGCAGCAAATTTCTATTTAACCACCTGCTTTCATGAGAGACCTCAGGGCTGCATGTTTTGAGCCCAGTACTGAGCCTGAAAAGCATTTCCAACCCCACTTACAAGTAAAACTAGCTAAAATGTGCCTGGCTTCTCTTCACTGAAAAGCTCATTCTGAGTACATTTTTAGCATACGTTTGCTCCTGCCGGGTCAGCTGAGCAGCGAATTTCTATTTAACCACCTGCTATCATGAGAGACCTCAGGGCTGCATGTTTTGAGCCCAGTACTGATCCTGAAAAGCGTTTCCAACCCCACTTACAAGTAAAACTAGCTAAAATGTGCCTGGCTGCTATCACTGAAAAGCTCATTCTCTGTACATTTTTGGCATACGTTTGCTCCTGCCGGGTCAGCTGAGAAGCGAATTTCTATTTAACCACCTGCTATCATGAGAGACCTCAGGGCTGCATGTTTTGAGCCCAGTATTGATCCTGAAAAGCGTTTCCAACCCCACTTACAAGTAAAACTAGCTAAAATGTGCCTGGCTGCTATTCACTGAAAAGCTCATTCTGTGTACATTTTTGGCATACGTTTGCTCCTACCGGGTCAGCTGAGCAGCGAATTTCTATTTAACCACCTGCTTTCATGAGAGACCTCAGGGCTGCATGTTTTGAGCCCAGTACTGATCCTGAAAAGCGTTTCCAACCCCACTTACAAGTAAAACTAGCTAAAATGTGCCTGGCTGCTATTCACTGAAAAGCTCATTCTGTGTACATTTTTGGCATACGTTTGCTCCTACCGGGTCAGCTGAGCAGCGAATTTCTATTTAACCACCTGCCTTCATGAGAGACCTCAGGGCTGCATGTTTTGAGCCCAGTACTGAGCCTGAAAAGCATTTCCAACCCCACTTACAAGTAAAACTAGCTAAAATGTGCCTGGCTGCTATTCACTAAAAAGCTCATTATGTGTACATTTTTGGCATACGTTTGCTCCTACCGGGCCAGCTGAGCAGCGAATTTCAATTTAACCACTTGCTTTCATGAGAGACCTCAGGGCTGCATGTTTTGAGCCCAGTACTGAGCCTGAAAAGCGTTTCCAACACCACTTACAAGTAAAACTAGCTAAAATGTGCCTGGCTTCTCTTCACTGAAAAGCTCATTCTGAGTACATTTTTAGCATACGTTTGCTCCTGCCGGGTCAGCTGAGCAGCGAATTTCTATTTAACCACCTGCTATCATGTGAGACCTCAGGGCTGCATGTTTTGAGCCCAGTACTGATCCTGAAAAGCGTTTCCAACCCCACTTACAAGTAAAACTAGCTAAAATGTGCCTGGCTGCTATCACTGAAAAGCTCATTCTCTGTACATTTTTGGCATACGTTTGCTCCTACCGGGTCAGCTGAGCAGCGAATTTCTATTTGACCACCTGCTTTCATGAGAGACCTCAGAGCTGCATGTTTTGAGCCCAGTACTGAGCCTGAAAAGCATTTCCAACCCCACTTACAAGTAAAACTAGCTAAAATGTGCCTGGCTTCTCTTCACTGAAAAGCTCATTCTGAGTACATTTTTAGCATACGTTTGCTCCTGCCGGGTCAGCTGAGCAGCGAATTTCTATTTAACCACCTGCTATCATGAGAGACCTCAGGGCTGCATGTTTTGAGCCCAGTACTGATCCTGAAAAGCGTTTCCAACCCCACTTACAAGTAAAACTAGCTAAAATATGCCTGGCTTCTCTTCACTGAAAAGCTCATTCTGAGTACATTTTTAGCATACGTTTGCTCCTGCCGGGTCAGCTAAGCAGCGAATTTCTATTTAACCACCTGCTTTCATGAGAGACCTCAGGGCTGCATGTTTTGAGCCCAGTACTGAGCCTGAAAAGTGTTTCCAACCCCACTTACAAGTAAAACTAGCTAAAATGTGCCTGGCTTCTCTTCACTGAAAAGCTCATTCTGTGTACATTTTTGGCATACGTTTGCTCCTACCAGGTCAGCTGAGCTGCGAATTTCTATTTAACCACCTGCTTTCATGAGAGACCTCAGGGCTGCATGTTTTGAGCCCAGTACTGAGCCTGAAAAGCATTTCCAACCCCACTTACAAGTAAAACTAGCTAATATGTGCCTGGCTGCTATTCACTGAAAAGCTCATTCTGTGTACATTTTTGGCATACGTTTGCTCCTACCGGGTCAGCTGAGCAGCAAATTTCTATTTAACCACCTGCTTTCATGAGAGACCTCAGGGCTGCATGTTTTGAGCCCAGTACTGAGCCTGAAAAGCATTTCCAACCCCACTTACAAGTAAAACTAGCTAAAATGTGCCTGGCTTCTCTTCACTGAAAAGCTCATTCTGAGTACATGTTTAGCATACGTTTGCTCCTGCCGGGTCAGCTGAGCAGCGAATTTCTATTTAACCACCTGCTATCATGAGAGACCTCAGGGCTGCATGTTTTGAGCCCAGTACTGATCCTGAAAAGCGTTTCCAACCCCACTTACAAGTAAAACTAGCTAAAATGTGCCTGGCTGCTATCACTGAAAAGCTCATTCTCTGTACACTTTTGGCATACGTTTGCTCCTACCGGGTCAGCTGAGCAGCGAATTTCTATTTGACCACCTGCTTTCATGAGAGACCTCAGGGCTGCATGTTTTGAGCCCAGTACTGATCCTGAAAAGCGTTTCCAACCCCACTTACAAGTAAAACTAGCTAAAATGTAACTGGCTGCTATTCACTGAAAAGCTCATTCTGTGTACATTTTTGGCATACGTTTGCTCCTACCGGGTCAGCTGAGCAGCGAATTTCTATTTAACCACCTGCCTTCATGAGAGACCTCAGGGCTGCATGTTTTGAGCCCAGTACTGAGCCTGAAAAGCATTTCCAACCCCACTTACAAGTAAAACTAGCTAAAATGTGCCTGGCTGCTATTCACTAAAAAGCTCATTCTGTGTACATTTTAGGCATACGTTTGCTCCTACCGGGCCAGCTGAGCAGCGAATTTCTATTTAACCACTTGCTTTCATGAGAGACCTCAGGGCTGCATGTTTTGACCCCAGTACTGAGCCTGAAAAGCATTTCCAACACCACTTACAAGTAAAACTAGCTAAAATGTGCCTGGCTTCTCTTCACTGAAAAGCTCATTCTGAGTACATTTTTAGCATACGTTTGCTCCTGCCGGGTCAGCTGAGCAGCGAATTTCTATTTAACCGCCTGCTATCATGTGAGACCTCAGGGCTGCATGTTTTTAGCCCAGTACTGATCCTGAAAAGCGTTTCCAACCCCACTTACAAGTAAAACTAGCTAAAATGTGCCTGGCTGCTATTCACTGAAAAGCTCATTCTGTGTACATTTTTGGCATACGTTTGCTCCTACCGGGTCAGCTGAGCAGCGAATTTCTATTTAACCACCTGCTATCATGAGAGACCTCAGGGCTGCATGTTTTGAGCCCAGTACTGATCCTGAAAAGCGTTTCCAACCCCACTTACAAGTAAAACTAGCTAAAATGTGCCTGGCTGCTATCACTGAAAAGCTCATTCTCTGTACATTTTTGGCATACGTTTGCTCCTACCGGGTCAGCTGAGCAGCGAATTTCTATTTGACCACCTGCTTTCATGAGAGACCTCGGAGCTGCATGTTTTTAGCCAGTACTGAGCCTGAAAAGCATTTCCAACCCCACTTACAATTAAACTAGCTAAAATGTGCCTGGCTTCTCTTCACTGAAAAGCTCATTCTGTGTACATTTTTGGCATACGTTTGCTCCTACCGGGTCAGCTGAGCAGCGAATTTCTATTTAACCACCTGCTTTCATGAGAGACCTCAGGGATGCATGTTTTGAGCCAAGCACTGAGCCTGAAAAACGTTTCCAACGCCACTTACAAGTAAAACTAGCTAAAATGTGCCTGGCTTCTCTTCACTGAAAAGCTCATTCTGAGTCCATTTTTAGCATACGTTTGCTCCTGCCGGGTCAGCTGAGAAGCGAATTTCTATTTAACCACCTGCTATCATGAGAGACCTCAGGGCTGCATGTTTTGAGCCCAGTATTGATCCTGAAAAGCGTTTCCAACCCCACTTACAAGTAAAACTAGCTAAAATGTGCCTGGCTGCTATTCACTGAAAAGCTCATTCTGTGTACATTTTTGGCATACGTTTGCTCCTACCGGGTCAGCTGAGCAGCGAATTTCTATTTAACCGCCTGCTTTCATGTGAGACCTCAGGGCTGCATGTTTTGAGCCCAGTACTGATCCTGAAAAGCGTTTCCAACCCCACTTACAAGTAAAACTAGCTAAAATGTGCCTGGCTGCTATTCACTGAAAAGCTTATTCTGTGTACATTTTTGGCATACGTTTGCTCCTACCGGGTCAGCTGAGCAGCGAATTTCTATTTAACCACCTGCCTTCATGAGAGACCTCAGGGCTGCATGTTTTGAGCCCAGTACTGAGCCTGAAAAGCATTTCCAACCCCACTTACAAGTAAAACTAGCTAAAATGTGCCTGGCTGCTATTCACTAAAAAGCTCATTCTGTGTACATTTTTGGCATACGTTTGCTCCTACCGGGCCAGCTGAGCAGCGAATTTCTATTTAACCACTTGCTTTCATGAGAGACCTCAGGGCTGCATGTTTTGAGCCCAGTACTGAGCCTGAAAAGCATTTCCAACACCACTTACAAGTAAAACTAGCTAAAATGTGCCTGGCTTCTCTTCACTGAAAAGCTCATTCTGAGTACATTTTTAGCATACGTTTGCTCCTGCCGGGTCAGCTGAGCAGCGAATTTCTATTTAACCACCTGCTATCATGTGAGACCTCAGGGCTGCATGTTTTGAGCCCAGTACTGATCCTGAAAAGCGTTTCCAACCCCACTTACAAGTAAAACTAGCTAAAATGTGCCTGGCTGCTATTCACTGAAAAGCTCATTCTGTGTACATTTTTGGCATACGTTTGCTCCTACCGGGTCAGCTGAGCAGCGAATTTCTATTTAACCACCTGCTTTCATGAGAGACCTCAGGGCTGCATGTTTTGAGCCCAGTACTGATCCTGAAAAGCGTTTCCAACCCCACTTATAAGTAAAACTAGCTAAAATGTGCCTGGCTGCTATTCACTGAAAAGCTCATTCTGTGTACATTTTTGGCATACGTTTGCTCCTACCGGGTCAGCTGAGCAGCGAATTTCTATTTACCACCTGCCTTCATGAGAGACCTCAGGGCTGCATGTTTTGAGCCCAGTACTGAGCCTGAAAAGCATTTCCAACCCCACTTACAAGTAAAACTAGCTAAAATGTGCCTGGCTGCTATTCACTAAAAAGCTCATTCTGTGTATATTTTTGGCATACGTTTGCTCCTACCGGGCCAGCTGAGCAGCGAATTTCTATTTAACCACTTGCTTTCATGAGAGACCTCAGGGCTGCATGTTTTGAGCCCAGTACTGAGCCTGAAAAGCATTTCCAACACCACTTACAAGTAAAACTAGCTAAAATGTGCCTGGCTTCTCTTCACTGAAAAGCTCATTCTGAGTACATTTTTAGCATACGTTTGCTCCTGCCGGGTCAGCTGAGCAGCGAATTTCTATTTAACCACCTGCTATCATGTGAGACCTCAGGGCTGCATGTTTTGAGCCCAGTACTGATCCTGAAAAGCGTTTCCAACCCCACTTACAAGTAAAACTAGCTAAAATGTGCCTGGCTGCTATTCACTGAAAAGCTCATTCTGTGTACATTTTTGGCATACGTTTGCTCCTACCGGGTCAGCTGAGCAGCGAATTTCTATTTAACCACCTGCTATCATGAGAGACCGCAGGGCTGCATGTTTTGAGCCCAGTACTGAGCCTGAAAAGCATTTCCAACCCCACTTACAAGTAAAACTAGCTAAAATGTGCCTGGCTTCTCTTCACTGAAAAGCTCATTCTGAGTACATTTTTAGCATACGTTTGCTCCTGCCGGGTCAGCTAAGCAGCGAATTTCTATTTAACCACCTGCTTTCATGAGAGACCTCGGGGCTGCATGTTTTGAGCCCAGTACTGAGCCTGAAAAGTGTTTCCAACCCCACTTACAAGTAAAACTAGCTAAAATGTGCCTGGCTTCTCTTCACTGAAAAGCTCATTCTGTGTACATTTTTGGCATACGTTTGCTCCTACCAGGTTAGCTGAGCTGCGAATTTCTATTTAACCACCTGCTTTCATGAGAGACCTCAGGGCTGCATGTTTTGAGCCCAGTACTGAGCCTGAAAAGCATTTCCAACCCCACTTACAAGTAAACCTAGCTAAAATGTGCCTGGCTTCTCTTCACTGAAAAGCTCATTCTGAGTACATTTTTAGCATACGTTTGCTCCTGCCGGGTCAGCTGAGCAGCGAATTTCTATTTAACCACCTGCTTTCATGAGAGACCTCAGGGCTGCATGTTTTGAGCCCAGTACTGAGCCTGAAAAGCATTTCCAACCCCACTTACAAGTAAAACTAGCTAAAATGTGCCTGGCTTCTCTTCACTGAAAAGCTCATTCTGAGTACATTTTTAGCATACGTTTGCTCCTGCCGGGTCAGCTGAGCAGCGAATTTCTATTTAACCACCTGCTATCATGAGAGACCTCAGGGCTGCATGTTTTGAGCCCAGTACTGATCCTGAAAAGCGTTTCCAACCCCACTTACAAGTAAAACTAGCTAAAATGTGCCTGGCTGCTATCACTGAAAAGCTCATTCTCTGTACATTTTTGGCATACGTTTGCTCCTGCCGGGTCAGCTGAGAAGCGAATTTCTATTTAACCACCTGCTATCATGAGAGACCTCAGGGCTGCATGTTTTGAGCCCAGTATTGATCCTGAAAAGCGTTTCCAACCCCACTTACAAGTAAAACTAGCTAAAATGTGCCTGGCTGCTATTCACTGAAAAGCTCATTCTGTGTACATTTTTGGCATACGTTTGCTCCTACCGGGTCAGCTGAGCAGCGAATTTCTATTTAACCACCTGCTTTCATGAGAGACCTCAGGGCTGCATGTTTTGAGCCCAGTACTGATCCTGAAAAGCGTTTCCAACCCCACTTACAAGTAAAACTAGCTAAAATGTGCCTGGCTGCTATTCACTGAAAAGCTCATTCTGTGTACATTTTTGGCATACGTTTGCTCCTACCGGGTCAGCTGAGCAGCGAATTTGTATTTAACCACCTGCCTTCATGAGAGACCTCAGGGCTGCATGTTTTGAGCCCAGCACTGAGCCTGAAAAGCATTTCCAACCCCACTTACAAGTAAAACTAGCTAAAATGTGCCTGGCTGCTATTCACTAAAAAGCTCATTCTGTGTACATTTTTGGCATACGTTTGCTCCTACCGGGCCAGCTGAGCAGCGAATTTCAATTTAACCACTTGCTTTCATGAGAGACCTCAGGGCTGCATGTTTTGAGCCCAGTACTGAGCCTGAAAAGCGTTTCCAACACCACTTACAAGTAAAACTAGCTAAAATGTGCCTGGCTTCTCTTCACTGAAAAGCTCATTCTGAGTACATTTTTAGCATACGTTTGCTCCTGCCGGGTCAGCTGAGCAGCGAATTTCTATTTAACCACCTGCTATCATGTGAGACCTCAGGGCTGCATGTTTTGAGCCCAGTACTGATCCTGAAAAGCGTTTCCAACCCCACTTACAAGTAAAACTAGCTAAAATGTGCCTGGCTGCTATTCACTGAAAAGCTCATTCTGTGTACATTTTTGGCATACGTTTGCTCCTACCGGGTCAGCTGAGCAGCGAATTTCTATTTAACCACCTGCTATCATGAGAGACCTCAGGGCTGCATGTTTTGAGCCCAGTACTGATCCTGAAAAGCGTTTCCAACCCCACTTACAAGTAAAACTAGCTAAAATGTGCCTGGCTGCTATCACTGAAAAGCTCATTCTCTGTACATTTTTGGCATACGTTTGCTCCTACCGGGTCAGCTGAGCAGCGAATTTCTATTTGACCACCTGCTTTCATGAGAGACCTCAGAGCTGCATGTTTTGAGCCCAGTACTGAGCCTGAAAAGCATTTCCAACCCCACTTACAAGTAAAACTAGCTAAAATGTGCCTGGCTTCTCTTCACTGAAAAGCTCATTCTGAGTACATTTTTAGCATACGTTTGCTCCTGCCGGGTCAGCTGAGCAGCGAATTTCTATTTAACCACCTGCTATCATGAGAGACCTCAGGGCTGCATGTTTTGAGCCCAGTACTGATCCTGAAAAGCGTTTCCAACCCCACTTACAAGTAAAACTAGCTAAAATATGCCTGGCTTCTCTTCACTGAAAAGCTCATTCTGAGTACATTTTTAGCATACGTTTGCTCCTGCCGGGTCAGCTAAGCAGCGAATTTCTATTTAACCACCTGCTTTCATGAGAGACCTCAGGGCTGCATGTTTTGAGCCCAGTACTGAGCCTGAAAAGTGTTTCCAACCCCACTTACAAGTAAAACTAGCTAAAATGTGCCTGGCTTCTCTTCACTGAAAAGCTCATTCTGTGTACATTTTTGGCATACGTTTGCTCCTACCAGGTCAGCTGAGCTGCGAATTTCTATTTAACCACCTGCTTTCATGAGAGACCTCAGGGCTGCATGTTTTGAGCCCAGTACTGAGCCTGAAAAGCATTTCCAACCCCACTTACAAGTAAAACTAGCTAATATGTGCCTGGCTGCTATTCACTGAAAAGCTCATTCTGTGTACATTTTTGGCATACGTTTGCTCCTACCGGGTCAGCTGAGCAGCAAATTTCTATTTAACCACCTGCTTTCATGAGAGACCTCAGGGCTGCATGTTTTGAGCCCAGTACTGAGCCTGAAAAGCATTTCCAACCCCACTTACAAGTAAAACTAGCTAAAATGTGCCTGGCTTCTCTTCACTGAAAAGCTCATTCTGAGTACATGTTTAGCATACGTTTGCTCCTGCCGGGTCAGCTGAGCAGCGAATTTCTATTTAACCACCTGCTATCATGAGAGACCTCAGGGCTGCATGTTTTGAGCCCAGTACTGATCCTGAAAAGCGTTTCCAACCCCACTTACAAGTAAAACTAGCTAAAATGTGCCTGGCTGCTATCACTGAAAAGCTCATTCTCTGTACATTTTTGGCATACGTTTGCTCCTACCGGGTCAGCTGAGCAGCGAATTTCTATTTGACCACCTGCTTTCATGAGAGACCTCAGGGCTGCATGTTTTGAGCCCAGTACTGATCCTGAAAAGCGTTTCCAACCCCACTTACAAGTAAAACTAGCTAAAATGTAACTGGCTGCTATTCACTGAAAAGCTCATTCTGTGTACATTTTTGGCATACGTTTGCTCCTACCGGGTCAGCTGAGCAGCGAATTTCTATTTAACCACCTGCCTTCATGAGAGACCTCAGGGCTGCATGTTTTGAGCCCAGTACTGAGCCTGAAAAGCATTTCCAACCCCACTTACAAGTAAAACTAGCTAAAATGTGCCTGGCTGCTATTCACTAAAAAGCTCATTCTGTGTACATTTTTGGCATACGTTTGCTCCTACCGGGCCAGCTGAGCAGCGAATTTCTATTTAACCACTTGCTTTCATGAGAGACCTCAGGGCTGCATGTTTTGAGCCCAGTACTGAGCCTGAAAAGCATTTCCAACACCACTTACAAGTAAAACTAGCTAAAATGTGCCTGGCTTCTCTTCACTGAAAAGCTCATTCTGAGTACATTTTTAGCATACGTTTGCTCCTGCCGGGTCAGCTGAGCAGCGAATTTCTATTTAACCACCTGCTATCATGTGAGACCTCAGGGCTGCATGTTTTGAGCCCAGTACTGATCCTGAAAAGCGTTTCCAACCCCACTTACAAGTAAAACTAGCTAAAATGTGCCTGGCTGCTATTCACTGAAAAGCTCATTCTGTGTACATTTTTGGCATACGTTTGCTCCTACCGGGTCAGCTGAGCAGCGAATTTCTATTTAACCACCTGCTATCATGAGAGACCTCAGGGCTGCATGTTTTGAGCCCAGTACTGATCCTGAAAAGCGTTTCCAACCCCACTTACAAGTAAAACTAGCTAAAATGTGCCTGGCTGCTATCACTGAAAAGCTCATTCTCTGTACATTTTTGGCATACGTTTGCTCCTACCGGGTCAGCTGAGCAGCGAATTTCTATTTGACCACCTGCTTTCATGAGAGACCTCGGAGCTGCATGTTTTGAGCCCAGTACTGAGCCTGAAAAGCATTTCCAACCCCACTTACAAGTAAAACTAGCTAAAATGTGCCTGGCTTCTCTTCACTGAAAAGCTCATTCTGAGTACATTTTTAGCATACGTTTGCTCCTGCCGGGTCAGCTGAGCAGCGAATTTCTATTTAACCACCTGCTTTCATGAGAGACCTCAGGGATGCATGTTTTGAGCCCAGCACTGAGCCTGAAAAACGTTTCCAACGCCACTTACAAGTAAAACTAGCTAAAATGTGCCTGGCTTCTCTTCACTGAAAAGCTCATTCTGAGTCCATTTTTAGCATACGTTTGCTCCTGCCGGGTCAGCTGAGAAGCGAATTTCTATTTAACCACCTGCTATCATGAGAGACCTCAGGGCTGCATGTTTTGAGCCCAGTATTGATCCTGAAAAGCGTTTCCAACCCCACTTACAAGTAAAACTAGCTAAAATGTGCCTGGCTGCTATTCACTGAAAAGCTCATTCTGTGTACATTTTTGGCATACGTTTGCTCCTACCGGGTCAGCTGAGCAGCGAATTTCTATTTAACCGCCTGCTTTCATGAGAGACCTCAGGGCTGCATGTTTTGAGCCCAGTACTGATCCTGAAAAGCGTTTCCAACCCCACTTACAAGTAAAACTAGCTAAAATGTGCCTGGCTGCTATTCACTGAAAAGCTTATTCTGTGTACATTTTTGGCATACGTTTGCTCCTACCGGGTCAGCTGAGCAGCGAATTTCTATTTAACCACCTGCCTTCATGAGAGACCTCAGGGCTGCATGTTTTGAGCCCAGTACTGAGCCTGAAAAGCATTTCCAACCCCACTTACAAGTAAAACTAGCTAAAATGTGCCTGGCTGCTATTCACTAAAAAGCTCATTCTGTGTACATTTTTGGCATACGTTTGCTCCTACCGGGCCAGCTGAGCAGCGAATTTCTATTTAACCACTTGCTTTCATGAGAGACCTCAGGGCTGCATGTTTTGAGCCCAGTACTGAGCCTGAAAAGCATTTCCAACACCACTTACAAGTAAAACTAGCTAAAATGTGCCTGGCTTCTCTTCACTGAAAAGCTCATTCTGAGTACATTTTTAGCATACGTTTGCTCCTGCCGGGTCAGCTGAGCAGCGAATTTCTATTTAACCACCTGCTATCATGTGAGACCTCAGGGCTGCATGTTTTGAGCCCAGTACTGATCCTGAAAAGCGTTTCCAACCCCACTTACAAGTAAAACTAGCTAAAATGTGCCTGGCTGCTATTCATTGAAAAGCTCATTCTGTGTACATTTTTGGCATACGTTTGCTCCTACCGGGTCAGCTGAGCAGCGAATTTCTATTTAACCACCTGCTTTCATGAGAGACCTCAGGGCTGCATGTTTTGAGCCCAGTACTGATCCTGAAAAGCGTTTCCAACCCCACTTACAAGTGAAACTAGCTAAAATGTGCCTGGCTGCTATTCACTGAAAAGCTCATTCTGTGTACATTTTTGGCATACGTTTGCTCCTACCGGGTCAGCTGAGCAGCGAATTTCTATTTACCACCTGCCTTCATGAGAGACCTCAGGGCTGCATGTTTTGAGCCCAGTACTGAGCCTGAAAAGCATTTCCAACCCCACTTACAAGTAAAACTAGCTAAAATGTGCCTGGCTGCTATTCACTAAAAAGCTCATTCTGTGTATATTTTTGGCATACGTTTGCTCCTACCGGGCCAGCTGAGCAGCGAATTTCTATTTAACCACTTGCTTTCATGAGAGACCTCAGGGCTGCATGTTTTGAGCCCAGTACTGAGCCTGAAAAGCATTTCCAACACCACTTACAAGTAAAACTAGCTAAAATGTGCCTGGCTTCTCTTCACTGAAAAGCTCATTCTGAGTACATTTTTAGCATACGTTTGCTCCTACCGGGTCAGCTGAGCAGCGAATTTCTATTTAACCACCTGCTTTCATGAGAGACCTCAGAACTGCATGTTTTGAGCCAGTACTGAGCCTGAAAAGCATTTCCAACCCCACTTACAAGTAAAACTAGCTAAAATGTGCCTGGCTTCTCTTCACTGAAAAGCTCATTCTGAGTACATTTTTAGCATACGTTTGCTCCTGCCGGGTCAGCTAAGCAGCGAATTTCTATTTAACCACCTGCTTTCATGAGAGACCTCAGGGCTGCATGTTTTGAGCCCAGTACTGAGCCTGAAAAGTGTTTCCAACCCCACTTACAAGTAAAACTAGCTAAAATGTGCCTGGCTTCTCTTCACTGAAAAGCTCATTCTGTGTACATTTTTGGCATACGTTTGCTCCTACCAGGTTAGCTGAGCTGCGAATTTCTATTTAACCACCTGCTTTCATGAGAGACCTCAGGGCTGCATGTTTTGAGCCCAGTACTGAGCCTGAAAAGCATTTCCAACCCCACTTACAAGTAAAACTAGCTAAAATGTGCCTGGCTGCTATTCACTGAAAAGCTCATTCTGTGTACATTTTTGGCATACGTTTGCTCCTACCGGGTCAGCTGAGCAGCAAATTTCTATTTAACCACCTGCTTTCATGAGAGACCTCAGGGCTGCATGTTTTGAGCCCAGTACTGAGCCTGAAAAGCATTTCCAACCCCACTTACAAGTAAAACTAGCTAAAATGTGCCTGGCTTCTCTTCACTGAAAAGCTCATTCTGAGTACATTTTTAGCATACGTTTGCTCCTGCCGGGTCAGCTGAGCAGCGAATTTCTATTTAACCACCTGCTATCATGAGAGACCTCAGGGCTGCATGTTTTGAGCCCAGTACTGATCCTGAAAAGCGTTTCCAACCCCACTTACAAGTAAAACTAGCTAAAATGTGCCTGGCTGCTATCACTGAAAAGCTCATTCTCTGTACATTTTTGGCATACGTTTGCTCCTGCCGGGTCAGCTGAGAAGCGAATTTCTATTTAACCACCTGCTATCATGAGAGACCTCAGGGCTGCATGTTTTGAGCCCAGTATTGATCCTGAAAAGCGTTTCCAACCCCACTTACAAGTAAAACTAGCTAAAATGTGCCTGGCTGCTATTCACTGAAAAGCTCATTCTGTGTACATTTTTGGCATACGTTTGCTCCTACCGGGTCAGCTGAGCAGCGAATTTCTATTTAACCACCTGCTTTCATGAGAGACCTCAGGGCTGCATGTTTTGAGCCCAGTACTGATCCTGAAAAGCGTTTCCAACCCCACTTACAAGTAAAACTAGCTAAAATGTGCCTGGCTGCTATTCACTGAAAAGCTCATTCTGTGTACATTTTTGGCATACGTTTGCTCCTACCGGGTCAGCTGAGCAGCGAATTTCTATTTAACCACCTGCCTTCATGAGAGACCTCAGGGCTGCATGTTTTGAGCCCAGTACTGAGCCTGAAAAGCATTTCCAACCCCACTTACAAGTAAAACTAGCTAAAATGTGCCTGGCTGCTATTCACTAAAAAGCTCATTCTGTGTACATTTTTGGCATACGTTTGCTCCTACCGGGCCAGCTGAGCAGCGAATTTCAATTTAACCACTTGCTTTCATGAGAGACCTCAGGGCTGCATGTTTTGAGCCCAGTACTGAGCCTGAAAAGCGTTTCCAACACCACTTACAAGTAAAACTAGCTAAAATGTGCCTGGCTTCTCTTCACTGAAAAGCTCATTCTGAGTACATTTTTAGCATACGTTTGCTCCTGCCGGGTCAGCTGAGCAGCGAATTTCTATTTAACCACCTGCTATCATGTGAGACCTCAGGGCTGCATGTTTTGAGCCCAGTACTGATCCTGAAAAGCGTTTCCAACCCCACTTACAAGTAAAACTAGCTAAAATGTGCCTGGCTGCTATCACTGAAAAGCTCATTCTCTGTACATTTTTGGCATACGTTTGCTCCTACCGGGTCAGCTGAGCAGCGAATTTCTATTTGACCACCTGCTTTCATGAGAGACCTCAGAGCTGCATGTTTTGAGCCCAGTACTGAGCCTGAAAAGCATTTCCAACCCCACTTACAAGTAAAACTAGCTAAAATGTGCCTGGCTTCTCTTCACTGAAAAGCTCATTCTGAGTACATTTTTAGCATACGTTTGCTCCTGCCGGGTCAGCTGAGCAGCGAATTTCTATTTAACCACCTGCTATCATGAGAGACCTCAGGGCTGCATGTTTTGAGCCCAGTACTGATCCTGAAAAGCGTTTCCAACCCCACTTACAAGTAAAACTAGCTAAAATATGCCTGGCTTCTCTTCACTGAAAAGCTCATTCTGAGTACATTTTTAGCATACGTTTGCTCCTGCCGGGTCAGCTAAGCAGCGAATTTCTATTTAACCACCTGCTTTCATGAGAGACCTCAGGGCTGCATGTTTTGAGCCCAGTACTGAGCCTGAAAAGTGTTTCCAACCCCACTTACAAGTAAAACTAGCTAAAATGTGCCTGGCTTCTCTTCACTGAAAAGCTCATTCTGTGTACATTTTTGGCATACGTTTGCTCCTACCAGGTCAGCTGAGCTGCGAATTTCTATTTAACCACCTGCTTTCATGAGAGACCTCAGGGCTGCATGTTTTGAGCCCAGTACTGAGCCTGAAAAGCATTTCCAACCCCACTTACAAGTAAAACTAGCTAATATGTGCCTGGCTGCTATTCACTGAAAAGCTCATTCTGTGTACATTTTTGGCATACGTTTGCTCCTACCGGGTCAGCTGAGCAGCAAATTTCTATTTAACCACCTGCTTTCATGAGAGACCTCAGGGCTGCATGTTTTGAGCCCAGTACTGAGCCTGAAAAGCATTTCCAACCCCACTTACAAGTAAAACTAGCTAAAATGTGCCTGGCTTCTCTTCACTGAAAAGCTCATTCTGAGTACATGTTTAGCATACGTTTGCTCCTGCCGGGTCAGCTGAGCAGCGAATTTCTATTTAACCACCTGCTATCATGAGAGACCTCAGGGCTGCATGTTTTGAGCCCAGTACTGATCCTGAAAAGCGTTTCCAACCCCACTTACAAGTAAAACTAGCTAAAATGTGCCTGGCTGCTATCACTGAAAAGCTCATTCTCTGTACACTTTTGGCATACGTTTGCTCCTACCGGGTCAGCTGAGCAGCGAATTTCTATTTGACCACCTGCTTTCATGAGAGACCTCAGGGCTGCATGTTTTGAGCCCAGTACTGATCCTGAAAAGCGTTTCCAACCCCACTTACAAGTAAAACTAGCTAAAATGTAACTGGCTGCTATTCACTGAAAAGCTCATTCTGTGTACATTTTTGGCATACGTTTGCTCCTACCGGGTCAGCTGAGCAGCGAATTTCTATTTAACCACCTGCCTTCATGAGAGACCTCAGGGCTGCATGTTTTGAGCCCAGTACTGAGCCTGAAAAGCATTTCCAACCCCACTTACAAGTAAAACTAGCTAAAATGTGCCTGGCTGCTATTCACTAAAAAGCTCATTCTGTGTACATTTTTGGCATACGTTTGCTCCTACCGGGCCAGCTGAGCAGCGAATTTCTATTTAACCACTTGCTTTCATGAGAGACCTCAGGGCTGCATGTTTTGACCCCAGTACTGAGCCTGAAAAGCATTTCCAACACCACTTACAAGTAAAACTAGCTAAAATGTGCCTGGCTTCTCTTCACTGAAAAGCTCATTCTGAGTACATTTTTAGCATACGTTTGCTCCTGCCGGGTCAGCTGAGCAGCGAATTTCTATTTAACCGCCTGCTATCATGTGAGACCTCAGGGCTGCATGTTTTTAGCCCAGTACTGATCCTGAAAAGCGTTTCCAACCCCACTTACAAGTAAAACTAGCTAAAATGTGCCTGGCTGCTATTCACTGAAAAGCTCATTCTGTGTACATTTTTGGCATACGTTTGCTCCTACCGGGTCAGCTGAGCAGCGAATTTCTATTTAACCACCTGCTATCATGAGAGACCTCAGGGCTGCATGTTTTGAGCCCAGTACTGATCCTGAAAAGCGTTTCCAACCCCACTTACAAGTAAAACTAGCTAAAATGTGCCTGGCTGCTATCACTGAAAAGCTCATTCTCTGTACATTTTTGGCATACGTTTGCTCCTACCGGGTCAGCTGAGCAGCGAATTTCTATTTGACCACCTGCTTTCATGAGAGACCTCGGAGCTGCATGTTTTTAGCCAGTACTGAGCCTGAAAAGCATTTCCAACCCCACTTACAATTAAACTAGCTAAAATGTGCCTGGCTTCTCTTCACTGAAAAGCTCATTCTGTGTACATTTTTGGCATACGTTTGCTCCTACCGGGTCAGCTGAGCAGCGAATTTCTATTTAACCACCTGCTTTCATGAGAGACCTCAGGGATGCATGTTTTGAGCCAAGCACTGAGCCTGAAAAACGTTTCCAACGCCACTTACAAGTAAAACTAGCTAAAATGTGCCTGGCTTCTCTTCACTGAAAAGCTCATTCTGAGTCCATTTTTAGCATACGTTTGCTCCTGCCGGGTCAGCTGAGAAGCGAATTTCTATTTAACCACCTGCTATCATGAGAGACCTCAGGGCTGCATGTTTTGAGCCCAGTATTGATCCTGAAAAGCGTTTCCAACCCCACTTACAAGTAAAACTAGCTAAAATGTGCCTGGCTGCTATTCACTGAAAAGCTCATTCTGTGTACATTTTTGGCATACGTTTGCTCCTACCGGGTCAGCTGAGCAGCGAATTTCTATTTAACCGCCTGCTTTCATGTGAGACCTCAGGGCTGCATGTTTTGAGCCCAGTACTGATCCTGAAAAGCGTTTCCAACCCCACTTACAAGTAAAACTAGCTAAAATGTGCCTGGCTGCTATTCACTGAAAAGCTTATTCTGTGTACATTTTTGGCATACGTTTGCTCCTACCGGGTCAGCTGAGCAGCGAATTTCTATTTAACCACCTGCCTTCATGAGAGACCTCAGGGCTGCATGTTTTGAGCCCAGTACTGAGCCTGAAAAGCATTTCCAACCCCACTTACAAGTAAAACTAGCTAAAATGTGCCTGGCTGCTATTCACTAAAAAGCTCATTCTGTGTACATTTTTGGCATACGTTTGCTCCTACCGGGCCAGCTGAGCAGCGAATTTCTATTTAACCACTTGCTTTCATGAGAGACCTCAGGGCTGCATGTTTTGAGCCCAGTACTGAGCCTGAAAAGCATTTCCAACATCACTTACAAGTAAAACTAGCTAAAATGTGCCTGGCTTCTCTTCACTGAAAAGCTCATTCTGAGTACATTTTTAGCATACGTTTGCTCCTGCCGGGTCAGCTGAGCAGCGAATTTCTATTTAACCACCTGCTATCATGTGAGACCTCAGGGCTGCATGTTTTGAGCCCAGTACTGATCCTGAAAAGCGTTTCCAACCCCACTTACAAGTAAAACTAGCTAAAATGTGCCTGGCTGCTATTCACTGAAAAGCTCATTCTGTGTACATTTTTGGCATACGTTTGCTCCTACCGGGTCAGCTGAGCAGCGAATTTCTATTTAACCACCTGCTTTCATGAGAGACCTCAGGGCTGCATGTTTTGAGCCCAGTACTGATCCTGAAAAGCGTTTCCAACCCCACTTACAAGTAAAACTAGCTAAAATGTGCCTGGCTGCTATTCACTGAAAAGCTCATTCTGTGTACATTTTTGGCATACGTTTGCTCCTACCGGGTCAGCTGAGCAGCGAATTTCTATTTACCACCTGCCTTCATGAGAGACCTCAGGGCTGCATGTTTTGAGCCCAGTACTGAGCCTGAAAAGCATTTCCAACCCCACTTACAAGTAAAACTAGCTAAAATGTGCCTGGCTGCTATTCACTAAAAAGCTCATTCTGTGTATATTTTTGGCATACGTTTGCTCCTACCGGGCCAGCTGAGCAGCGAATTTCTATTTAACCACTTGCTTTCATGAGAGACCTCAGGGCTGCATGTTTTGAGCCCAGTGCTGAGCCTGAAAAGCATTTCCAACACCACTTACAAGTAAAACTAGCTAAAATGTGCCTGGCTTCTCTTCACTGAAAAGCTCATTCTGAGTACATTTTTAGCATACGTTTGCTCCTGCCGGGTCAGCTGAGCAGCGAATTTCTATTTAACCACCTGCTATCATGTGAGACCTCAGGGCTGCATGTTTTGAGCCCAGTACTGATCCTGAAAAGCGTTTCCAACCCCACTTACAAGTAAAACTAGCTAAAATGTGCCTGGCTGCTATTCACTGAAAAGCTCATTCTGTGTACATTTTTGGCATACGTTTGCTCCTACCGGGTCAGCTGAGCAGCGAATTTCTATTTAACCACCTGCTATCATGAGAGACCTCAGGGCTGCATGTTTTGAGCCCAGTACTGATCCTGAAAAGCGTTTCCAACCCCACTTACAAGTAAAACTAGCTAAAATATGCCTGGCTGCTATCACTGAAAAGCTCATTCTCTGTACATTTTTGGCATACGTTTGCTCCTACAGGGTCAGCTGAGCAGCGAATTTCTATTTGACCACCTGCTTTCATGAGAGACCTCAGAGCTGCATGTTTTGAGCCCAGTACTGAGCCTGAAAAGCATTTCCAACCCCACTTACAAGTAAAACTAGCTAAAATGTGCCTGGCTTCTCTTCACTGAAAAGCTCATTCTGAGTACATTTTTAGCATACGTTTGCTCCTGCCGGGTCAGCTGAGCAGCGAATTTCTATTTAACCACCTGCTTTCATGAGAGACCTCAGGGCTGCATGTTTTGAGCCCAGTACTGATCCTGAAAAGCGTTTCCAACCCCACTTACAAGTAAAACTAGCTAAAATGTGCCTGGCTGCTATTCACTGAAAAGCTTATTCTGTGTACATTTTTGGCATACGTTTGCTCCTACCGGGTCAGCTGAGCAGCGAATTTCTATTTAACCACCTGCCTTCATGAGAGACCTCAGGGCTGCATGTTTTGAGCCCAGTACTGAGCCTGAAAAGCATTTCCAACCCCACTTACAAGTAAAACTAGCTAAAATGTGCCTGGCTGCTATTCACTAAAAAGCTCATTCTGTGTACATTTTTGGCATACGTTTGCTCCTACCGGGCCAGCTGAGCAGCGAATTTCTATTTAACCACTTGCTTTCATGAGAGACCTCAGGGCTGCATGTTTTGAGCCCAGTACTGAGCCTGAAAAGCATTTCCAACACCACTTACAAGTAAAACTAGCTAAAATGTGCCTGGCTTCTCTTCACTGAAAAGCTCATTCTGAGTACATTTTTAGCATACGTTTGCTCCTGCCGGGTCAGCTGAGCAGCGAATTTCTATTTAACCACCTGCTATCATGTGAGACCTCAGGGCTGCATGTTTTGAGCCCAGTACTAATCCTGAAAAGCGTTTCCAACCCCACTTACAAGTAAAACTAGCTAAAATGTGCCTGGCTGCTATTCACTGAAAAGCTCATTCTGTGTACATTTTTGGCATACGTTTGCTCCTACCGGGTCAGCTGAGCAGCGAATTTCTATTTAACCACCTGCTTTCATGAGAGACCTCAGGGCTGCATGTTTTGAGCCCAGTACTGATCCTGAAAAGCGTTTCCAACACCACTTACAAGTAAAACTAGCTAAAATGTGCCTGGCTTCTCTTCACTGAAAAGCTCATTCTGAGTACATTTTTAGCATACGTTTGCTCCTGCCGGGTCAGCTGAGCAGCGAATTTCTATTTAACCACCTGCTATCATGTGAGACCTCAGGGCTGCATGTTTTGAGCCCAGTACTGATCCTGAAAAGCATTTCCAACACCACTTACAAGTAAAACTAGCTAAAATGTGCCTGGCTGCTATTCACTGAAAAGCTCATTCTGTGTACATTTTTGGCATACGTTTGCTCCTACCGGGTCAGCTGAGCAGCGAATTTCTATTTAACCACCTGCTATCATGAGAGACCTCAGGGCTGCATGTTTTGAGCCCAGTACTGATCCTGAAAAGCGTTTCCAACCCCACTTACAAGTAAAACTAGCTAAAATGTGCCTGGCTGCTATCACTGAAAAGCTCATTCTCTGTACATTTTTGGCATACGTTTGCTCCTACCGGGTCAGCTGAGCAGCGAATTTCTATTTGACCACCTGCTTTCATGAGAGACCTCTGAGCTGCATGTTTTGAGCCCAGTACTGAGCCTGAAAAGCATTTCCAACCCCACTTACAAGTAAAACTAGCTAAAATGTGCCTGGCTGCTATTCACTGAAAAGCTCATTCTGTGTACATTTTTAGCATACGTTTGCTCCTACCGGGTCAGCTGAGCAGCGAATTTCTATTTAACCACCTGCTTTCATGAGAGACCTCAGGGCTGCATGTTTTGAGCCCAGCACTGAGCCTGAAAAACGTTTCCAACGCCACTTACAAGTAAAACTAGCTAAAATGTGCCTGGCTTCTCTTCACTGAAAAGCTCATTCTGAGTACATTTTTGGCATACCTTTGCTCCTACCGGGTCAGCTGAGAAGCGAATTTCTATTTAACCACCTGCTATCATGAGAGACCTCAGGGCTGCATGTTTTGAGCCCAGTATTGATCCTGAAAAGCGTTTCCAACCCCACTTACAAGTAAAACTACTTAAATGTGCCTGGCTGCTATTCACTAAAAAGCTCATTCTGTGTACATTTTTGGCATACGTTTGCTCCTACCGGGCCAGCTGAGCAGCGAATTTCTATTTAACCACTTGCTTTCATGAGAGACCTCAGGGCTGCATGTTTTGAGCCCAGTACTGAGCCTGAAAAGCATTTCCAACACCACTTACAAGTAAAACTAGCTAAAATGTGCCTGGCTTCTCTTCACTGAAAAGCTCATTCTGAGTACATTTTTAGCATACGTTTGCTCCTGCCGGGTCAGCTGAGCAGCGAATTTCTATTTAACCACCTGCAATCATGTGAGACCTCAGGGCTGCATGTTTTGAGCCCAGTACTGATCCTGAAAAGCGTTTCCAACCCCACTTACAAGTAAAACTAGCTAAAATGTGCCTGGCTTCTCTTCACTGAAAAGCTCATTCTGTGTACATTTTTGGCATACGTTTGCTCCTACCGGGTCAGCTGAGCAGCGAATTTCTATTTAACCACCTGCTTTCATGAGAGACCTCAGGGCTGCATGTTTTGAGCCCAGTACTGAGCCTGAAAAGCATTTCCAACCCCACTTACAAGTAAAACTAGCTAAAATGTGCCTGGCTGCTATTCACTAAAAAGCTCATTCTGAGTACATTTTAAGCATACGTTTGCTCCTGCCGGGTCAGCTGAGCAGTGAATTTCTATTTAACCACCTGCTATCATGAGAGACCTCAGGGCTGCATGTTTTGAGCCCAGTACTGAGCCTGAAAAGCATTTCCAACCCCACTTACAAGTAAAACTAGCTAAAATGTGCCTGGCTGCTATTCACTAAAAAGCTCATTCTGTGTACATTTTTGGCATACGTTTGCTCCTACTGGGCCAGCTGAGCAGCGAATTTCTATTTAACCACTTGCTTTCATGAGAGACCTCAGGGCTGCATGTTTTGAGCCCAGTACTGATCCTGAAAAGCGTTTCCAACCCCACTTACAAGTAAAACTAGCTAAAATGTGCCTGGCTGCTATTCACTGAAAAGCTCATTCTGTGTACATTTTTGGCATACGTTTGCTCCTACCGGGTCAGCTGAACAGCGAATTTCTATTTAACCACCTGCTATCATGAGAGACCTCAGGGCTGCATGTTTTGAGCCCAGTACTGATCCTGAAAAGCGTTTCCAACCCCACTTACAAGTAAAACTAGCTAAAATGTGCCTGGCTGCTATCACTGAAAAGCTCATTCTCTGTACATTTTTGGCATACGTTTGCTCCTACCGGGTCAGCTGAGCAGCGAATTTCTATTTGACCACCTGCTTTCATGAGAGACCTCAGAGCTGCATGTTTTGAGCCCAGTACTGAGCCTGAAAAGCATTTCCAACCCCACTTACAAGTAAAACTAGCTAAAATGTGCCCGGCTTCTCTTCACTGAAAAGCTCATTCTGAGTACATTTTTAGCATACGTTTGCTCCTGCCGGGTCAGCTGAGCAGCGAATTTCTATTTAACCACCTGCTTTCATGAGAGACCTCAGGGCTGCATGTTTTGAGCCCAGTACTGAGCCTGAAAAGCATTTCCAACCCCACTTACAAGTAAAACTAGCTAACATGTGCCTGGCTGCTATTCACTAAAAAGCTCATTCTGTGTACATTTTTGGCATACGTTTGCTCCTACCGGGCCAGCTGAGCAGCGAATTTCTATTTAACCACCTGCTTTCATGAGAGACCTCAGGGCTGCATGTTTTGAGCCCAGTACTGATCCTGAAAAGCGTTTCCAACCCCACTTACAAGTAAAACTAGCTAAAATGTGCCTGGCTGCTATTCACTGAAAAGCTCATTCTGTGTACATTTTTGGCATACGTTTGCTCCTACCGGGTCAGCTGAGCAGCGAATTTCTATTTAACCACCTGCCTTCATGAGAGACCTCAGGGCTGCATGTTTTGAGCCCAGTACTGAGCCTGAAAAGCATTTCCAACCCCACTTACAAGTAAAACTAGCTAAAATGTGCCTGGCTGCTATTCACTAAAAAGCTCATTCTGTGTATATTTTTGGCATACGTTTGCTCCTACCGGGCCAGCTGAGCAGCGAATTTCTATTTAACCACTTGCTTTCATGAGAGACCTCAGGGCTGCATGTTTTGAGCCCAGTACTGAGCCTGAAAAGCATTTCCAACACCACTTACAAGTAAAACTAGCTAAAATGTGCCTGGCTTCTCTTCACTGAAAAGCTCATTCTGAGTACATTTTTAGCATACGTTTGCTCCTGCCGGGTCAGCTGAGCAGCGAATTTCTATTTAACCACCTGCTATCATGTGAGACCTCAGGGCTGCATGTTTTGAGCCCAGTACTGATCCTGAAAAGCATTTCCAACACCACTTACAAGTAAAACTAGCTAAAATGTGCCTGGCTGCTATTCACTGAAAAGCTCATTCTGTGTACATTTTTGGCATACGTTTGCTCCTACCGGGTCAGCTGAGCAGCGAATTTCTATTTAACCACCTGCTATCATGAGAGACCTCAGGGATGCATGTTTTGAGCCCAGCACTGAGCCTGAAAAACGTTTCCAACGCCACTTACAAGTAAAACTAGCTAAAATGTGCTTGGCTTCTCTTCACTGAAAAGCTCATTCTGAGTACATTTTTAGCATACGTTTGCTCCTGCCGGGTCAGCTGAGAAGCGAATTTCTATTTAACCACCTGCTATCATGAGAGACCTCAGGGCTGCATGTTTTGAGCCCAGTATTGATCCTGAAAAGCGTTTCCAACCCCACTTACAAGTAAAACTACTTAAATGTGCCTGGCTGCTATTCACTGAAAAGCTCATTCTGTGTACATTTTTGGCATACGTTTGCTCCTACCGGGTCAGCTGAGCAGCGAATTTCTATTTAACCACCTGCTTTCATGAGAGACCTCAGGGCTGCATGTTTTGAGCCCAGTACTGATCCTGAAAAGCGTTTCCAACCCCACTTACAAGTAAAACTAGCTAAAATGTGCCTGGCTGCTATTCACTGAAAAGCTTATTCTGTGTACATTTTTGGCATACCTTTGCTCCTACCGGGTCAGCTGAGCAGCGAATTTCTATTTAACCACCTGCCTTCATGAGAGACCTCAGGGCTGCATGTTTTGAGCCCAGTACTGAGCCTGAAAAGCATTTCCAACCCCACTTACAAGTAAAACTAGCTAAAATGTGCCTGGCTGCTATTCACTAAAAAGCTCATTCTGTGTACATTTTTGGCATACGTTTGCTCCTACCGGGCCAGCTGAGCAGCGAATTTCTATTTAACCACTTGCTTTCATGAGAGACCTCAGGGCTGCATGTTTTGAGCCCAGTACTGAGCCTGAAAAGCATTTCCAACACCACTTACAAGTAAAACTAGCTAAAATGTGCCTGGCTTCTCTTCACTGAAAAGCTCATTCTGAGTACATTTTTAGCATACGTTTGCTCCTGCCGGGTCAGCTGAGCAGCGAATTTCTATTTAACCACCTGCAATCATGTGAGACCTCAGGGCTGCATGTTTTGAGCCCAGTACTGATCCTGAAAAGCGTTTCCAACCCCACTTACAAGTAAAACTAGCTAAAATTTGCCTGGCTGCTATTCACTGAAAAGCTCATTCTGTGTACATTTTTGGCATACGTTTGCTCCTACCGGGTCAGCTGAGCAGCGAATTTCTATTTAACCATCTGCTTTCATGAGAGACCTCAGGGCTGCATGTTTTGAGCCCAGTACTGAGCCTGAAAAGCATTTCCAACCCCACTTACAAGTAAAACTAGCTAAAATGTGCCTGGCTTCTCTTCACTGAAAAGCTCATTCTGAGTACATTTTAAGCATACGTTTGCTCCTGCCGGGTCAGCTGAGCAGTGAATTTCTATTTAACCACCTGCTATCATGAGAGACCTCAGGGCTGCATGTTTTGAGCCCAGTACTGAGCCTGAAAAGCATTTCCAACCCCACTTACAAGTAAAACTAGCTAAAATGTGCCTGGCTGCTATTCACTAAAAAGCTCATTCTGTGTACATTTTTGGCATACGTTTGCTCCTACCGGGCCAGCTGAGCAGCGAATTTCTATTTAACCACTTGCTTTCATGAGAGACCTCAGGGCTGCATGTTTTGAGCCCAGTACTGATCCTGAAAAGCGTTTCCAACCCCACTTACAAGTAAAACTAGCTAAAATGTGCCTGGCTGCTATTCACTGAAAAGCTCATTCTGTGTACATTTTTGGCATACGTTTGCTCCTACCGGGTCAGCTGAACAGCGAATTTCTATTTAACCACCTGCTATCATGAGAGACCTCAGGGCTGCATGTTTTGAGCCCAGTACTGATCCTGAAAAGCGTTTCCAACCCCACTTACAAGTAAAACTAGCTAAAATGTGCCTGGCTGCTATCACTGAAAAGCTCATTCTCTGTACATTTTTGGCATACGTTTGCTCCTACCGGGTCAGCTGAGCAGCGAATTTCTATTTGACCACCTGCTTTCATGAGAGACCTCAGAGCTGCATGTTTTGAGCCCAGTACTGAGCCTGAAAAGCATTTCCAACCCCACTTACAAGTAAAACTAGCTAAAATGTGCCCGGCTTCTCTTCACTGAAAAGCTCATTCTGAGTACATTTTTAGCATACGTTTGCTCCTGCCGGGTCAGCTGAGCAGCGAATTTCTATTTAACCACCTGCTTTCATGAGAGACCTCAGGGATGCATGTTTTGAGCCCAGTACTGAGCCTGAAAAGCGTTTCCAACACCACTTACAAGTAAAACTAGCTAAAATGTGCCTGGCTTCTCTTCACTGAAAAGCTCATTCTGAGTAAATTTTTAGCATACGTTTGCTCCTGCCGGGTCAGCTGAGCAGCGAATTTCTATTTAACCACCTGCTATCACGTGAGACCGCAGGGCTGCATGTTTTGAGCCCAGTACTGATCCTGAAAAGCGTTTCCAACCCCACTTACAAGTAAAACTAGCTAAAATGTGCCTGGCTGCTATTCACTGAAAAGCTCATTCTGTGTACATTTTTGGCATACGTTTGCTCCTACCGGGTCAGCTGAGCAGCGAATTTCTATTTAACCACCTGCTATCATGAGAGACCTCAGGGCTGCATGTTTTGAGCCCAGTACTGATCCTGAAAAGCGTTTCCAACCCCACTTACAAGTAAAACTAGCTAAAATGTGCCTGGCTGCTATCACTGAAAAGCTCATTCTCTGTACATTTTTGGCATACGTTTGCTCCTACCGGGTCAGCTGAGCAGCGAATTTCTATTTGACCACCTGCTTTCATGAGAGACCTCAGAGCTGCATGTTTTGAGCCCAGTACTGAGCCTGAAAAGCATTTCCAACCCCACTTACAAGTAAAACTAGCTAAAATGTGCCTGGCTTCTCTTCACTGAAAAGCTCATTCTGAGTCCATTTTTAGCATACGTTTGCTCCTGCCGGGTCAGCTGAGCAGCGAATTTCTATTTAACCACCTGCTTTCATGAGAGACCTCAGGGATGCATGTTTTGAGCCCAGCACTGAGCCTGAAAAACGTTTCCAACGCCACTTACAAGTAAAACTAGCTAAAATGTGCCTGGCTTCTCTTCACTGAAAAGCTCATTCTGAGTACATTTTTAGCATACGTTTGCTCCTGCCGGGTCAGCTGAGAAGCGAATTTCTATTTAACCACCTGCTATCATGAGAGACCTCAGGGCTGCATGTTTTGAGCCCAGTACTGATCCTGAAAAGCGTTTCCAACCCCACTTACAAGTAAAACTAGCTAAAATGTGCCTGGCTTCTCTTCACTGAAAAGCTCATTCTGAGTACATTTTTAGCATACGTTTGCTCCTGCCGGGTCAGCTGAGCAGCGAATTTCTATTTAACCACCTGCTTTCATGAGAGACCTCAGGGCTGCATGTTTTGAGCCCAGTACTGAGCCTGAAAAGCGTTTCCAACCCCACTTACAAGTAAAACTAGCTAAAATGTGCCTGGCTTCTCTTCACTGAAAAGCTCATTCTGAGTAAATTTTTAGCATACGTTTGCTCCTGCCGGGTCAGCTGAGCAGCGAATTTCTATTTAACCACCTGCTATCATGAGAGACCTCAGGGCTGCATGTTTTGAGCCCAGTACTGATCCTGAAAAGCGTTTCCAACCCCACTTACAAGTAAAACTAGCTAAAATGTGCCTGGCTGCTATTCACTGAAAAGCTCATTCTCTGTACATTTTTGGCATACGTTTGCTCCTACCGGGTCAGCTGAGCAGCGAATTTCTATTTAACCACCTGCTTTCATGAGAGACCTCAGAACTGCATGTTTTGAGCCAGTACTGAGCCTGAAAAGCATTTCCAACCCCACTTACAAGTAAAACTAGCTAAAATGTGCCTGGCTTCTCTTCACTGAAAAGCTCATTCTGAGTACATTTTTAGCATACGTTTGCTCATGCCGGGTCAGCTAAGCAGCGAATTTCTATTTAACCACCTGCTTTCATGAGAGACCTCAGGGCTGCATGTTTTGAGCCCAGTACTGAGCCTGAAAAGTGTTTCCAACCCCACTTACAAGTAAAACTAGCTAAAATGTGCCTGGCTTCTCTTCACTGAAAAGCTCATTCTGTGTACATTTTTGGCATACGTTTGCTCCTACCAGGTCAGCTGAGCTGCGAATTTCTATTTAACCACCTGCTTTCATGAGAGACCTCAGGGCTGCATGTTTTGAGCCCAGTACTGAGCCTGAAAAGCATTTCCAACCCCACTTACAAGTAAAACTAGCTAATATGTGCCTGGCTGCTATTCACTGAAAAGCTCATTCTGTGTACATTTTTGGCATACGTTTGCTCCTACCGGGTCAGCTGAGCAGCAAATTTCTATTTAACCACCTGCTTTCATGAGAGACCTCAGGGCTGCATGTTTTGAGCCCAGTACTGAGCCTGAAAAGCATTTCCAACCCCACTTACAAGTAAAACTAGCTAAAATGTGCCTGGCTTCTCTTCACTGAAAAGCTCATTCTGAGTACATGTTTAGCATACGTTTGCTCCTGCCGGGTCAGCTGAGCAGCGAATTTCTATTTAACCACCTGCTATCATGAGAGACCTCAGGGCTGCATGTTTTGAGCCCAGTACTGATCCTGAAAAGCGTTTCCAACCCCACTTACAAGTAAAACTAGCTAAAATGTGCCTGGCTGCTATCACTGAAAAGCTCATTCTCTGTACATTTTTGGCATACGTTTGCTCCTACCGGGTCAGCTGAGCAGCGAATTTCTATTTGACCACCTGCTTTCATGAGAGACCTCAGAGCTGCATGTTTTGAGCCCAGTACTGAGCCTGAAAAGCATTTCCAACCCCACTTACAAGTAAAACTAGCTAAAATGTGCCTGGCTTCTCTTCACTGAAAAGCTCATTCTGAGTACATTTTTAGCATACGTTTGCTCCTGCCGGGTCAGCTGAGAAGCGAATTTCTATTTAACCACCTGCTATCATGAGAGACCTCAGGGCTGCATGTTTTGAGCCCAGTATTGATCCTGAAAAGCGTTTCCAACCCCACTTACAAGTAAAACTAGCTAAAATGTGCCTGGCTGCTATTCACTGAAAAGCTCATTCTGTGTACATTTTTGGCATACGTTTGCTCCTACCGGGTCAGCTGAGCAGCGAATTTCTATTTAACCACCTGCTTTCATGAGAGACCTCAGGTCTGCATGTTTTGAGCCCAGTACTGATCCTGAAAAGCGTTTCCAACCCCACTTACAAGTAAAACTAGCTAAAATGTGCCTGGCTGCTATTCGCTGAAAAGCTCATTCTGTGTACATTTTTGGCATACGTTTGCTCCTACTGGGTCAGCTGAGCAGCGAATTTCTATTTAACCACCTGCCTTCATGAGAGACCTCAGGGCTGCATGTTTTGAGCCCAGTACTGAGCCTGAAAAGCATTTCCAACCCCACTTACAAGTAAAACTAGCTAAAATGTGCCTGGCTGCTATTCACTAAAAAGCTCATTCTGTGTACATTTTTGGCATACGTTTGCTCCTACCGGGCCAGCTGAGCAGCGAATTTCTATTTAACCACTTGCTTTCATGAGAGACCTCAGGGCTGCATGTTTTGAGCCCAGTACTGAGCCTGAAAAGCATTTCCAACACCACTTACAAGTAAAACTAGCTAAAATGTGCCTGGCTTCTCTTCACTGAAAAGCTCATTCTGAGTAAATTTTTAGCATACGTTTGCTCCTGCCGGGTCAGCTGAGCAGCGAATTTCTATTTAACCACCTGCTATCATGTGAGACCTCAGGGCTGCATGTTTTGAGCCCAGTACTGATCCTGAAAAGCGTTTCCAACCCCACTTACAAGTAAAACTAGCTAAAATGTGCCTGGCTGCTATTCACTGAAAAGCTCATTCTGTGTACATTTTTGGCATACGTTTGCTCCTACCGGGTCAGCTGAGCAGCGAATTTCTATTTAACCACCTGCTATCATGAGAGACCTCAGGGCTGCATGTTTTGAGCCCAGTACTGATCCTGAAAAGCGTTTCCAACCCCACTTACAAGTAAAACTAGCTAAAATGTGCCTGGCTGCTATCACTGAAAAGCTCATTCTCTGTACATTTTTGGCATACGTTTGCTCCTACCGGGTCAGCTGAGCAGCGAATTTCTATTTGACCACCTGCTTTCATGAGAGACCTCAGGGCTGCATGTTTTGAGCCCAGTACTGAGCCTGAAAAGCATTTCCAACCCCACTTACAAATAAAACTAGCTAAAATGTGCCTGGCTGCTATTCACTGAAAAGCTCATTCTGTGTACATTTTTGGCATACGTTTGCTCCTGCCGGGTCAGCTGAGCAGCAAATTTTTATTTAACCACCTGCTATCATGAGAGACCTCAGGGCTGCATGTTTTGACCCCAGTACTGATCCTGAAAAGCGTTTCCAACCCCACTTACAAGTAAAACTAGCTAAAATGTGCCTGGCTGCTATTCACTGAAAAGCTCATTCTCTGTACATTTTTGGCATACGTTTGCTCCTACCGGGTCAGCTGAGCAGCGAATTTCTATTTAACCACCTGCTTTCATGAGAGACCTCAGAACTGCATGTTTTGAGCCAGTACTGAGCCTGAAAAGCATTTCCAACCCCACTTACAAGTAAAACTAGCTAAAATGTGCCTGGCTTCTCTTCACTGAAAAGCTCATTCTGAGTACATTTTTAGCATACGTTTGCTCCTGCCGGGTCAGCTAAGCAGCGAATTTCTATTTAACCACCTGCTTTCATGAGAGACCTCAGGGCTGCATGTTTTGAGCCCAGTACTGAGCCTGAAAAGTGTTTCCAACCCCACTTACAAGTAAAACTAGCTAAAATGTGCCTGGCTTCTCTTCACTGAAAAGCTCATTCTGTGTACATTTTTGGCATACGTTTGCTCCTACCAGGTTAGCTGAGCTGCGAATTTCTATTTAACCACCTGCTTTCATGAGAGACCTCAGGGCTGCATGTTTTGAGCCCAGTACTGAGCCTGAAAAGCATTTCCAACCCCACTTACAAGTAAACCTAGCTAAAATGTGCCTGGCTGCTATTCACTGAAAAGCTCATTCTGTGTACATTTTTGGCATACGTTTGCTCCTACCGGGTCAGCTGAGCAGCAAATTTCTATTTAACCACCTGCTTTCATGAGAGACCTCAGGGCTGCATGTTTTGAGCCCAGTACTGAGCCTGAAAAGCATTTCCAACCCCACTTACAAGTAAAACTAGCTAAAATGTGCCTGGCTTCTCTTCACTGAAAAGCTCATTCTGAGTACATTTTTAGCATACGTTTGCTCCTGCCGGGTCATCTGAGCAGCGAATTTCTATTTAACCACCTGCTATCATGAGAGACCTCAGGGCTGCATGTTTTGAGCCCAGTACTGATCCTGAAAAGCGTTTCCAACCCCACTTACAAGTAAAACTAGCTAAAATGTGCCTGGCTGCTATCACTGAAAAGCTCATTCTCTGTACATTTTTGGCATACGTTTGCTCCTGCCGGGTCATCTGAGAAGCGAATTTCTATTTAACCACCTGCTATCATGAGAGACCTCAGGGCTGCATGTTTTGAGCCCAGTATTGATCCTGAAAAGCGTTTCCAACCCCACTTACAAGTAAAACTAGCTAAAATGTGCCTGGCTGCTATTCACTGAAAAGCTCATTCTGTGTACATTTTTGGCATACGTTTGCTCCTACCGGGTCAGCTGAGCAGCGAATTTCTATTTAACCACCTGCTTTCATGAGAGACCTCAGGGCTGCATGTTTTGAGCCCAGTACTGATCCTGAAAAGCGTTTCCAACCCCACTTACAAGTAAAACTAGCTAAAATGTGCCTGGCTGCTATTCACTGAAAAGCTCATTCTGTGTACATTTTTGGCATACGTTTGCTCCTACCGGGTCAGCTGAGCAGCGAATTTCTATTTAACCACCTGCCTTCATGAGAGACCTCAGGGCTGCATGTTTTGAGCCCAGTACTGAGCCTGAAAAGCATTTCCAACCCCACTTACAAGTAAAACTAGCTAAAATGTGCCTGGCTGCTATTCACTAAAAAGCTCATTCTGTGTACATTTTTGGCATACGTTTGCTCCTACCGGGCCAGCTGAGCAGCGAATTTCAATTTAACCACTTGCTTTCATGAGAGACCTCAGGGCTGCATGTTTTGAGCCCAGTACTGAGCCTGAAAAGCGTTTCCAACACCACTTACAAGTAAAACTAGCTAAAATGTGCCTGGCTTCTCTTCACTGAAAAGCTCATTCTGAGTACATTTTTAGCATACGTTTGCTCCTGCCGGGTCAGCTGAGTAGCGAATTTCTATTTAACCACCTGCTATCATGTGAGACCTCAGGGCTGCATGTTTTGAGCCCAGTACTGATCCTGAAAAGCGTTTCCAACCCCACATACAAGTAAAACTAGCTAAAATGTGCCTGGCTGCTATTCACTGAAAAGCTCATTCTGTGTACATTTTTGGCATACGTTTGCTCCTACCGGGTCAGCTGAGCAGCGAATTTCTATTTAACCACCTGCTATCATGAGAGACCTCAGGGCTGCATGTTTTGAGCCCAGTACTGATCCTGAAAAGCGTTTCCAACCCCACTTACAAGTAAAACTAGCTAAAATGTGCCTGGCTGCTATCACTGAAAAGCTCATTCTCTGTACATTTTTGGCATACGTTTGCTCCTACCGGGTCAGCTGAGCAGCGAATTTCTATTTGACCACCTGCTTTCATGAGAGACCTCAGAGCTGCATGTTTTGAGCCCAGTACTGAGCCTGAAAAGCATTTCCAACCCCACTTACAAGTAAAACTAGCTAAAATGTGCCTGGCTTCTCTTCACTGAAAAGCTCATTCTGAGTACATTTTTAGCATACGTTTGCTCCTGCCGGGTCAGCTGAGCAGCGAATTTCTATTTAACCACCTGCTATCATGAGAGACCTCAGGGCTGCATGTTTTGAGCCCAGTACTGATCCTGAAAAGCGTTTCCAACCCCACTTACAAGTAAAACTAGCTAAAATGTGCCTGGCTGCTATCACTGAAAAGCTCATTCTCTGTACATTTTTGGCATACGTTTGCTCCTACCGGGTCAGCTGAGCAGCGAATTTCTATTTGACCACCTGCTTTCATGAGAGACCTCAGAGCTGCATGTTTTGAGCCCAGTACTGAGCCTGAAAAGCATTTCCAACCCCACTTACAAGTAAAACTAGCTAAAATGTGCCTGGCTTCTCTTCACTGAAAAGCTCATTCTGAGTACATTTTTAGCATACGTTTGCTCCTGCCGGGTCAGCTGAGAAGCGAATTTCTATTTAACCACCTGCTATCATGAGAGACCTCAGGGCTGCATGTTTTGAGCCCAGTATTGATCCGGAAAAGCGTTTCCAACCCCACTTACAAGTAAAACTAGCTAAAATGTGCCTGGCTGCTATTCACTGAAAAGCTCATTCTGTGTACATTTTTGGCATACGTTTGCTCCTACCGGGTCAGCTGAGCAGCGAATTTCTATTTAACCACCTGCTTTCATGAGAGACCTCAGGTCTGCATGTTTTGAGCCCAGTACTGATCCTGAAAAGCGTTTCCAACCCCACTTACAAGTAAAACTAGCTAAAATGTGCCTGGCTGCTATTCGCTGAAAAGCTCATTCTGTGTACATTTTTGGCATACGTTTGCTCCTACCGGGTCAGCTGAGCAGCGAATTTCTATTTAACCACCTGCCTTCATGAGAGACCTCAGGGCTGCATGTTTTGAGCCCAGTACTGAGCCTGAAAAGCATTTCCAACCCCACTTACAAGTAAAACTAGCTAAAATGTGCCTGGCTGCTATTCACTAAAAAGCTCATTCTGTGTACATTTTTGGCATACGTTTGCTCCTACCGGGCCAGCTGAGCAGCGAATTTCTATTTAACCACTTGCTTTCATGAGAGACCTCAGGGCTGCATGTTTTGAGCCCAGTACTGAGCCTGAAAAGCATTTCCAACACCACTTACAAGTAAAACTAGCTAAAATGTGCCTGGCTTCTCTTCACTGAAAAGCTCATTCTGAGTAAATTTTTAGCATACGTTTGCTCCTGCCGGGTCAGCTGAGCAGCGAATTTCTATTTAACCACCTGCTATCATGTGAGACCTCAGGGCTGCATGTTTTGAGCCCAGTACTGATCCTGAAAAGCGTTTCCAACCCCACTTACAAGTAAAACTAGCTAAAATGTGCCTGGCTGCTATTCACTGAAAAGCTCATTCTGTGTACATTTTTGGCATACGTTTGCTCCTACCGGGTCAGCTGAGCAGCGAATTTCTATTTAACCACCTGCTATCATGAGAGACCTCAGGGCTGCATGTTTTGAGCCCAGTACTGATCCTGAAAAGCGTTTCCAACCCCACTTACAAGTAAAACTAGCTAAAATGTGCCTGGCTGCTATCACTGAAAAGCTCATTCTCTGTACATTTTTGGCATACGTTTGCTCCTACCGGGTCAGCTGAGCAGCGAATTTCTATTTGACCACCTGCTTTCATGAGAGACCTCAGGGCTGCATGTTTTGAGCCCAGTACTGAGCCTGAAAAGCATTTCCAACCCCACTTACAAATAAAACTAGCTAAAATGTGCCTGGCTGCTATTCACTGAAAAGCTCATTCTGTGTACATTTTTGGCATACGTTTGCTCCTGCCGGGTCAGCTGAGCAGCAAATTTTTATTTAACCACCTGCTATCATGAGAGACCTCAGGGCTGCATGTTTTGACCCCAGTACTGATCCTGAAAAGCGTTTCCAACCCCACTTACAAGTAAAACTAGCTAAAATGTGCCTGGCTGCTATTCACTGAAAAGCTCATTCTCTGTACATTTTTGGCATACGTTTGCTCCTACCGGGTCAGCTGAGCAGCGAATTTCTATTTAACCACCTGCTTTCATGAGAGACCTCAGAACTGCATGTTTTGAGCCAGTACTGAGCCTGAAAAGCATTTCCAACCCCACTTACAAGTAAAACTAGCTAAAATGTGCCTGGCTTCTCTTCACTGAAAAGCTCATTCTGAGTACATTTTTAGCATACGTTTGCTCCTGCCGGGTCAGCTAAGCAGCGAATTTCTATTTAACCACCTGCTTTCATGAGAGACCTCAGGGCTGCATGTTTTGAGCCCAGTACTGAGCCTGAAAAGTGTTTCCAACCCCACTTACAAGTAAAACTAGCTAAAATGTGCCTGGCTTCTCTTCACTGAAAAGCTCATTCTGTGTACATTTTTGGCATACGTTTGCTCCTACCAGGTTAGCTGAGCTGCGAATTTCTATTTAACCACCTGCTTTCATGAGAGACCTCAGGGCTGCATGTTTTGAGCCCAGTACTGAGCCTGAAAAGCATTTCCAACCCCACTTACAAGTAAACCTAGCTAAAATGTGCCTGGCTGCTATTCACTGAAAAGCTCATTCTGTGTACATTTTTGGCATACGTTTGCTCCTACCGGGTCAGCTGAGCAGCAAATTTCTATTTAACCACCTGCTTTCATGAGAGACCTCAGGGCTGCATGTTTTGAGCCCAGTACTGAGCCTGAAAAGCATTTCCAACCCCACTTACAAGTAAAACTAGCTAAAATGTGCCTGGCTTCTCTTCACTGAAAAGCTCATTCTGAGTACATTTTTAGCATACGTTTGCTCCTGCCGGGTCAGCTGAGCAGCGAATTTCTATTTAACCACCTGCTATCATGAGAGACCTCAGGGCTGCATGTTTTGAGCCCAGTACTGATCCTGAAAAGCGTTTCCAACCCCACTTACAAGTAAAACTAGCTAAAATGTGCCTGGCTGCTATCACTGAAAAGCTCATTCTCTGTACATTTTTGGCATACGTTTGCTCCTGCCGGGTCATCTGAGAAGCGAATTTCTATTTAACCACCTGCTATCATGAGAGACCTCAGGGCTGCATGTTTTGAGCCCAGTATTGATCCTGAAAAGCGTTTCCAACCCCACTTACAAGTAAAACTAGCTAAAATGTGCCTGGCTGCTATTCACTGAAAAGCTCATTCTGTGTACATTTTTGGCATACGTTTGCTCCTACCGGGTCAGCTGAGCAGCGAATTTCTATTTAACCACCTGCTTTCATGAGAGACCTCAGGGCTGCATGTTTTGAGCCCAGTACTGATCCTGAAAAGCGTTTCCAACCCCACTTACAAGTAAAACTAGCTAAAATGTGCCTGGCTGCTATTCACTGAAAAGCTCATTCTGTGTACATTTTTGGCATACGTTTGCTCCTACCGGGTCAGCTGAGCAGCGAATTTCTATTTAACCACCTGCCTTCATGAGAGACCTCAGGGCTGCATGTTTTGAGCCCAGTACTGAGCCTGAAAAGCATTTCCAACCCCACTTACAAGTAAAACTAGCTAAAATGTGCCTGGCTGCTATTCACTAAAAAGCTCATTCTGTGTACATTTTTGGCATACGTTTGCTCCTACCGGGCCAGCTGAGCAGCGAATTTCAATTTAACCACTTGCTTTCATGAGAGACCTCAGGGCTGCATGTTTTGAGCCCAGTACTGAGCCTGAAAAGAGTTTCCAACACCACTTACAAGTAAAACTAGCTAAAATGTGCCTGGCTTCTCTTCACTGAAAAGCTCATTCTGAGTACATTTTTAGCATACGTTTGCTCCTGCCGGGTCAGCTGAGCAGCGAATTTCTATTTAACCACCTGCTATCATGTGAGACCTCAGGGCTGCATGTTTTGAGCCCAGTACTGATCCTGAAAAGCGTTTCCAACCCCACTTACAAGTAAAACTAGCTAAAATGTGCCTGGCTGCTATTCACTGAAAAGCTCATTCTGTGTACATTTTTGGCATACGTTTGCTCCTACCGGGTCAGCTGAGCAGCGAATTTCTATTTAACCACCTGCTATCATGAGAGACCTCAGGGCTGCATGTTTTGAGCCCAGTACTGATCCTGAAAAGCGTTTCCAACCCCACTTACAAGTAAAACTAGCTAAAATGTGCCTGGCTGCTATCACTGAAAAGCTCATTCTCTGTACATTTTTGGCATACGTTTGCTCCTACCGGGTCAGCTGAGCAGCGAATTTCTATTTGACCACCTGCTTTCATGAGAGACCTCAGAGCTGCATGTTTTGAGCCCAGTACTGAGCCTGAAAAGCATTTCCAACCCCACTTACAAGTAAAACTAGCTAAAATGTGCCTGGCTTCTCTTCACTGAAAAGCTCATTCTGAGTACATTTTTAGCATACGTTTGCTCCTGCCGGGTCAGCTGAGCAGCGAATTTCTATTTAACCACCTGCTATCATGAGAGACCTCAGGGCTGCATGTTTTGAGCCCAGTACTGATCCTGAAAAGCGTTTCCAACCCCACTTACAAGTAAAACTAGCTAAAATATGCCTGGCTTCTCTTCACTGAAAAGCTCATTCTGAGTACATTTTTAGCATACGTTTGCTCCTGCCGGGTCAGCTAAGCAGCGAATTTCTATTTAACCACCTGCTTTCATGAGAGACCTCAGGGCTGCATGTTTTGAGCCCAGTACTGAGCCTGAAAAGTGTTTCCAACCCCACTTACAAGTAAAACTAGCTAAAATGTGCCTGGCTTCTCTTCACTGAAAAGCTCATTCTGTGTACATTTTTGGCATACGTTTGCTCCTACCAGGTCAGCTGAGCTGCGAATTTCTATTTAACCACCTGCTTTCATGAGAGACCTCAGGGCTGCATGTTTTGAGCCCAGTACTGAGCCTGAAAAGCATTTCCAACCCCACTTACAAGTAAAACTAGCTAATATGTGCCTGGCTGCTATTCACTGAAAAGCTCATTCTGTGTACATTTTTGGCATACGTTTGCTCCTACCGGGTCAGCTGAGCAGCAAATTTCTATTTAACCACCTGCTTTCATGAGAGACCTCAGGGCTGCATGTTTTGAGCCCAGTACTGAGCCTGAAAAGCATTTCCAACCCCACTTACAAGTAAAACTAGCTAAAATGTGCCTGGCTTCTCTTCACTGAAAAGCTCATTCTGAGTACATGTTTAGCATACGTTTGCTCCTGCCGGGTCAGCTGAGCAGCGAATTTCTATTTAACCACCTGCTATCATGAGAGACCTCAGGGCTGCATGTTTTGAGCCCAGTACTGATCCTGAAAAGCGTTTCCAACCCCACTTACAAGTAAAACTAGCTAAAATGTGCCTGGCTGCTATCACTGAAAAGCTCATTCTCTGTACATTTTTGGCATACGTTTGCTCCTACCGGGTCAGCTGAGCAGCGAATTTCTATTTGACCACCTGCTTTCATGAGAGAACTCAGGGCTGCATGTTTTGAGCCCAGTACTGATCCTGAAAAGCGTTTCCAACCCCACTTACAAGTAAAACTAGCTAAAATGTAACTGGCTGCTATTCACTGAAAAGCTCATTCTGTGTACATTTTTGGCATACGTTTGCTCCTACCGGGTCAGCTGAGCAGCGAATTTCTATTTAACCACCTGCCTTCATGAGAGACCTCAGGGCTGCATGTTTTGAGCCCAGTACTGAGCCTGAAAAGCATTTCCAACCCCACTTACAAGTAAAACTAGCTAAAATGTGCCTGGCTGCTATTCACTAAAAAGCTCATTCTGTGTACATTTTTGGCATACGTTTGCTCCTACCGGGCCAGCTGAGCAGCGAATTTCTATTTAACCACTTGCTTTCATGAGAGACCTCAGGGCTGCATGTTTTGAGCCCAGTACTGAGCCTGAAAAGCATTTCCAACACCACTTACAAGTAAAACTAGCTAAAATGTGCCTGGCTTCTCTTCACTGAAAAGCTCATTCTGAGTACATTTTTAGCATACGTTTGCTCCTGCCGGGTCAGCTGAGCAGCGAATTTCTATTTAACCACCTGCTATCATGTGAGACCTCAGGGCTGCATGTTTTGAGCCCAGTACTGATCCTGAAAAGCGTTTCCAACCCCACTTACAAGTAAAACTAGCTAAAATGTGCCTGGCTGCTATTCACTGAAAAGCTCATTCTGTGTACATTTTTGGCATACGTTTGCTCCTACCGGGTCAGCTGAGCAGCGAATTTCTATTTAACCACCTGCTATCATGAGAGACCTCAGGGCTGCATGTTTTGAGCCCAGTACTGATCCTGAAAAGCGTTTCCAACCCCACTTACAAGTAAAACTAGCTAAAATGTGCCTGGCTGCTATCACTGAAAAGCTCATTCTCTGTACATTTTTGGCATACGTTTGCTCCTACCGGGTCAGCTGAGCAGCGAATTTCTATTTGACCACCTGCTTTCATGAGAGACCTCGGAGCTGCATGTTTTGAGCCCAGTACTGAGCCTGAAAAGCATTTCCAACCCCACTTACAAGTAAAACTAGCTAAAATGTGCCTGGCTTCTCTTCACTGAAAAGCTCATTCTGAGTACATTTTTAGCATACGTTTGCTCCTGCCGGGTCAGCTGAGCAGCGAATTTCTATTTAACCACCTGCTTTCATGAGAGACCTCAGGGATGCATGTTTTGAGCCCAGCACTGAGCCTGAAAAACGTTTCCAACGCCACTTACAAGTAAAACTAGCTAAAATGTGCCTGGCTTCTCTTCACTGAAAAGCTCATTCTGAGTCCATTTTTAGCATACGTTTGCTCCTGCCGGGTCAGCTGAGAAGCGAATTTCTATTTAACCACCTGCTATCATGAGAGACCTCAGGGCTGCATGTTTTGAGCCCAGTATTGATCCTGAAAAGCGTTTCCAACCCCACTTACAAGTAAAACTAGCTAAAATGTGCCTGGCTGCTATTCACTGAAAAGCTCATTCTGTGTACATTTTTGGCATACGTTTGCTCCTACCGGGTCAGCTGAGCAGCGAATTTCTATTTAACCGCCTGCTTTCATGAGAGACCTCAGGGCTGCATGTTTTGAGCCCAGTACTGATCCTGAAAAGCGTTTCCAACCCCACTTACAAGTAAAACTAGCTAAAATGTGCCTGGCTGCTATTCACTGAAAAGCTTATTCTGTGTACATTTTTGGCATACGTTTGCTCCTACCGGGTCAGCTGAGCAGCGAATTTCTATTTAACCACCTGCCTTCATGAGAGACCTCAGGGCTGCATGTTTTGAGCCCAGTACTGAGCCTGAAAAGCATTTCCAACCCCACTTACAAGTAAAACTAGCTAAAATGTGCCTGGCTGCTATTCACTAAAAAGCTCATTTGTGTACATTTTTGGCATACGTTTGCTCCTACCGGGCCAGCTGAGCAGCGAATTTCTATTTAACCACTTGCTTTCACGAGAGACCTCAGGGCTGCATGTTTTGAGCCCAGTACTGAGCCTGAAAAGCATTTCCAACACCACTTACAAGTAAAACTAGCTAAAATGTGCCTGGCTTCTCTTCACTGAAAAGCTCATTCTGAGTACATTTTTAGCATACGTTTGCTCCTGCCGGGTCAGCTGAGCAGCGAATTTCTATTTAACCACCTGCTATCATGTGAGACCTCAGGGCTGCATGTTTTGAGCCCAGTACTGATCCTGAAAAGCGTTTCCAACCCCACTTACAAGTAAAACTAGCTAAAATGTGCCTGGCTGCTATTCACTGAAAAGCTCATTCTGTGTACATTTTTGGCATACGTTTGCTCCTACCGGGTCAGCTGAGCAGCGAATTTCTATTTAACCACCTGCTTTCATGAGAGACCTCAGGGCTGCATGTTTTGAGCCCAGTACTGATCCTGAAAAGCGTTTCCAACCCCACTTACAAGTAAAACTAGCTAAAATGTGCCTGGCTGCTATTCACTGAAAAGCTCATTCTGTGTACATTTTTGGCATACGTTTGCTCCTACCGGGTCAGCTGAGCAGCGAATTTCTATTTACCACCTGCCTTCATGAGAGACCTCAGGGCTGCATGTTTTGAGCCCAGTACTGAGCCTGAAAAGCATTTCCAACCCCACTTACAAGTAAAACTAGCTAAAATGTGCCTGGCTGCTATTCACTAAAAAGCTCATTCTGTGTATATTTTTGGCATACGTTTGCTCCTACCGGGCCAGCTGAGCAGCGAATTTCTATTTAACCACTTGCTTTCATGAGAGACCTCAGGGCTGCATGTTTTGAGCCCAGTACTGAGCCTGAAAAGCATTTCCAACACCACTTACAAGTAAAACTAGCTAAAATGTGCCTGGCTTCTCTTCACTGAAAAGCTCATTCTGAGTACATTTTTAGCATACGTTTGCTCCTACCGGGTCAGCTGAGCAGCGAATTTCTATTTAACCACCTGCTTTCATGAGAGACCTCAGAACTGCATGTTTTGAGCCAGTACTGAGCCTGAAAAGCATTTCCAACCCCACTTACAAGTAAAACTAGCTAAAATGTGCCTGGCTTCTCTTCACTGAAAAGCTCATTCTGAGTACATTTTTAGCATACGTTTGCTCCTGCCGGGTCAGCTAAGCAGCGAATTTCTATTTAACCACCTGCTTTCATGAGAGACCTCAGGGCTGCATGTTTTGAGCCCAGTACTGAGCCTGAAAAGTGTTTCCAACCCCACTTACAAGTAAAACTAGCTAAAATGTGCCTGGCTTCTCTTCACTGAAAAGCTCATTCTGTGTACATTTTTGGCATACGTTTGCTCCTACCAGGTTAGCTGAGCTGCGAATTTCTATTTAACCACCTGCTTTCATGAGAGACCTCAGGGCTGCATGTTTTGAGCCCAGTACTGAGCCTGAAAAGCATTTCCAACCCCACTTACAAGTAAAACTAGCTAAAATGTGCCTGGCTGCTATTCACTGAAAAGCTCATTCTGTGTACATTTTTGGCATACGTTTGCTCCTACCGGGTCAGCTGAGCAGCAAATTTCTATTTAACCACCTGCTTTCATGAGAGACCTCAGGGCTGCATGTTTTGAGCCCAGTACTGAGCCTGAAAAGCATTTCCAACCCCACTTACAAGTAAAACTAGCTAAAATGTGCCTGGCTTCTCTTCACTGAAAAGCTCATTCTGAGTACATTTTTAGCATACGTTTGCTCCTGCCGGGTCAGCTGAGCAGCGAATTTCTATTTAACCACCTGCTATCATGAGAGACCTCAGGGCTGCATGTTTTGAGCCCAGTACTGATCCTGAAAAGCGTTTCCAACCCCACTTACAAGTAAAACTAGCTAAAATGTGCCTGGCTGCTATCACTGAAAAGCTCATTCTCTGTACATTTTTGGCATACGTTTGCTCCTGCCGGGTCAGCTGAGAAGCGAATTTCTATTTAACCACCTGCTATCATGAGAGACCTCAGGGCTGCATGTTTTGAGCCCAGTATTGATCCTGAAAAGCGTTTCCAACCCCACTTACAAGTAAAACTAGCTAAAATGTGCCTGGCTGCTATTCACTGAAAAGCTCATTCTGTGTACATTTTTGGCATACGTTTGCTCCTACCGGGTCAGCTGAGCAGCGAATTTCTATTTAACCACCTGCTTTCATGAGAGACCTCAGGGCTGCATGTTTTGAGCCCAGTACTGATCCTGAAAAGCGTTTCCAACCCCACTTACAAGTAAAACTAGCTAAAATGTGCCTGGCTGCTATTCACTGAAAAGCTCATTCTGTGTACATTTTTGGCATACGTTTGCTCCTACCGGGTCAGCTGAGCAGCGAATTTCTATTTAACCACCTGCCTTCATGAGAGACCTCAGGGCTGCATGTTTTGAGCCCAGTACTGAGCCTGAAAAGCATTTCCAACCCCACTTACAAGTAAAACTAGCTAAAATGTGCCTGGCTGCTATTCACTAAAAAGCTCATTCTGTGTACATTTTTGGCATCCGTTTGCTCCTACAGGGCCAGCTGAGCAGCGAATTTCAATTTAACCACTTGCTTTCATGAGAGACCTCAGGGCTGCATGTTTTGAGCCCAGTACTGAGCCTGAAAAGCGTTTCCAACACCACTTACAAGTAAAACTAGCTAAAATGTGCCTGGCTTCTCTTCACTGAAAAGCTCATTCTGAGTACATTTTTAGCATACGTTTGCTCCTGCCGGGTCAGCTGAGCAGCGAATTTCTATTTAACCACCTGCTATCATGTGAGACCTCAGGGCTGCATGTTTTGAGCCCAGTACTGATCCTGAAAAGCGTTTCCAACCCCACTTACAAGTAAAACTAGCTAAAATGTGCCTGGCTGCTATTCACTGAAAAGCTCATTCTGTGTACATTTTTGGCATACGTTTGCTCCTACCGGGTCAGCTGAGCAGCGAATTTCTATTTAACCACCTGCTATCATGAGAGACCTCAGGGCTGCATGTTTTGAGCCCAGTACTGATCCTGAAAAGCGTTTCCAACCCCACTTACAAGTAAAACTAGCTAAAATGTGCCTGGCTGCTATCACTGAAAAGCTCATTCTCTGTACATTTTTGGCATACGTTTGCTCCTACCGGGTCAGCTGAGCAGCGAATTTCTATTTGACCACCTGCTTTCATGAGAGACCTCAGAGCTGCATGTTTTGAGCCCAGTACTGAGCCTGAAAAGCATTTCCAACCCCACTTACAAGTAAAACTAGCTAAAATGTGCCTGGCTTCTCTTCACTGAAAAGCTCATTCTGAGTACATTTTTAGCATACGTTTGCTCCTGCCGGGTCAGCTGAGCAGCGAATTTCTATTTAACCACCTGCTATCATGAGAGACCTCAGGGCTGCATGTTTTGAGCCCAGTACTGATCCTGAAAAGCGTTTCCAACCCCACTTACAAGTAAAACTAGCTAAAATATGCCTGGCTTCTCTTCACTGAAAAGCTCATTCTGAGTACATTTTTAGCATACGTTTGCTCCTGCCGGGTCAGCTAAGCAGCGAATTTCTATTTAACCACCTGCTTTCATGAGAGACCTCAGGGCTGCATGTTTTGAGCCCAGTACTGAGCCTGAAAAGTGTTTCCAACCCCACTTACAAGTAAAACTAGCTAAAATGTGCCTGGCTTCTCTTCACTGAAAAGCTCATTCTGTGTACATTTTTGGCATACGTTTGCTCCTACCAGGTCAGCTGAGCTGCGAATTTCTATTTAACCACCTGCTTTCATGAGAGACCTCAGGGCTGCATGTTTTGAGCCCAGTACTGAGCCTGAAAAGCATTTCCAACCCCACTTACAAGTAAAACTAGCTAATATGTGCCTGGCTGCTATTCACTGAAAAGCTCATTCTGTGTACATTTTTGGCATACGTTTGCTCCTACCGGGTCAGCTGAGCAGCAAATTTCTATTTAACCACCTGCTTTCATGAGAGACCTCAGGGCTGCATGTTTTGAGCCCAGTACTGAGCCTGAAAAGCATTTCCAACCCCACTTACAAGTAAAACTAGCTAAAATGTGCCTGGCTTCTCTTCACTGAAAAGCTCATTCTGAGTACATGTTTAGCATACGTTTGCTCCTGCCGGGTCAGCTGAGCAGCGAATTTCTATTTAACCACCTGCTATCATGAGAGACCTCAGGGCTGCATGTTTTGAGCCCAGTACTGATCCTGAAAAGCGTTTCCAACCCCACTTACAAGTAAAACTAGCTAAAATGTGCCTGGCTGCTATCACTGAAAAGCTCATTCTCTGTACATTTTTGGCATACGTTTGCTCCTACCGGGTCAGCTGAGCAGCGAATTTCTATTTGACCACCTGCTTTCATGAGAGACCTCAGGGCTGCATGTTTTGAGCCCAGTACTGATCCTGAAAAGCGTTTCCAACCCCACTTACAAGTAAAACTAGCTAAAATGTAACTGGCTGCTATTCACTGAAAAGCTCATTCTGTGTACATTTTTGGCATACGTTTGCTCCTACCGGGTCAGCTGAGCAGCGAATTTCTATTTAACCACCTGCCTTCATGAGAGACCTCAGGGCTGCATGTTTTGAGCCCAGTACTGAGCCTGAAAAGCATTTCCAACCCCACTTACAAGTAAAACTAGCTAAAATGTGCCTGGCTGCTATTCACTAAAAAGCTCATTCTGTGTACATTTTTGGCATACGTTTGCTCCTACCGGGCCAGCTGAGCAGCGAATTTCTATTTAACCACTTGCTTTCATGAGAGACCTCAGGGCTGCATGTTTTGAGCCCAGTACTGAGCCTGAAAAGCATTTCCAACACCACTTACAAGTAAAACTAGCTAAAATGTGCCTGGCTTCTCTTCACTGAAAAGCTCATTCTGAGTACATTTTTAGCATACGTTTGCTCCTGCCGGGTCAGCTGAGCAGCGAATTTCTATTTAACCACCTGCTATCATGTGAGACCTCAGGGCTGCATGTTTTTAGCCCAGTACTGATCCTGAAAAGCGTTTCCAACCCCACTTACAAGTAAAACTAGCTAAAATGTGCCTGGCTGCTATTCACTGAAAAGCTCATTCTGTGTACATTTTTGGCATACGTTTGCTCCTACCGGGTCAGCTGAGCAGCGAATTTCTATTTAACCACCTGCTATCATGAGAGACCTCAGGGCTGCATGTTTTGAGCCCAGTACTGATCCTGAAAAGCGTTTCCAACCCCACTTACAAGTAAAACTAGCTAAAATGTGCCTGGCTGCTATCACTGAAAAGCTCATTCTCTGTACATTTTTGGCATACGTTTGCTCCTACCGGGTCAGCTGAGCAGCGAATTTCTATTTGACCACCTGCTTTCATGAGAGACCTCGGAGCTGCATGTTTTTAGCCAGTACTGAGCCTGAAAAGCATTTCCAACCCCACTTACAATTAAACTAGCTAAAATGTGCCTGGCTTCTCTTCACTGAAAAGCTCATTCTGAGTACGTTTTTAGCATACGTTTGCTCCTGCCGGGTCAGCTGAGCAGCGAATTTCTATTTAACCACCTGCTTTCATGAGAGACCTCAGGGATGCATGTTTTGAGCCCAGCACTGAGCCTGAAAAACGTTTCCAACGCCACTTACAAGTAAAACTAGCTAAAATGTGCCTGGCTTCTCTTCACTGAAAAGCTCATTCTGAGTCCATTTTTAGCATACGTTTGCTCCTGCCGGGTCAGCTGAGAAGCGAATTTCTATTTAACCACCTGCTATCATGAGAGACCTCAGGGCTGCATGTTTTGAGCCCAGTATTGATCCTGAAAAGCGTTTCCAACCCCACTTACAAGTAAAACTAGCTAAAATGTGCCTGGCTGCTATTCACTGAAAAGCTCATTCTGTGTACATTTTTGGCATACGTTTGCTCCTACCGGGTCAGCTGAGCAGCGAATTTCTATTTAACCGCCTGCTTTCATGAGAGACCTCAGGGCTGCATGTTTTGAGCCCAGTACTGATCCTGAAAAGCGTTTCCAACCCCACTTACAAGTAAAACTAGCTAAAATGTGCCTGGCTGCTATTCACTGAAAAGCTTATTCTGTGTACATTTTTGGCATACGTTTGCTCCTACCGGGTCAGCTGAGCAGCGAATTTCTATTTAACCACCTGCCTTCATGAGAGACCTCAGGGCTGCATGTTTTGAGCCCAGTACTGAGCCTGAAAAGCATTTCCAACCCCACTTACAAGTAAAACTAGCTAAAATGTGCCTGGCTGCTATTCACTAAAAAGCTCATTCTGTGTACATTTTTGGCATACGTTTGCTCCTACCGGGCCAGCTGAGCAGCGAATTTCTATTTAACCACTTGCTTTCATGAGAGACCTCAGGGCTGCATGTTTTGAGCCCAGTACTGAGCCTGAAAAGCATTTCCAACACCACTTACAAGTAAAACTAGCTAAAATGTGCCTGGCTTCTCTTCACTGAAAAGCTCATTCTGAGTACATTTTTAGCATACGTTTGCTCCTGCCGGGTCAGCTGAGCAGCGAATTTCTATTTAACCACCTGCTATCATGTGAGACCTCAGGGCTGCATGTTTTGAGCCCAGTACTGATCCTGAAAAGCGTTTCCAACCCCACTTACAAGTAAAACTAGCTAAAATGTGCCTGGCTGCTATTCACTGAAAAGCTCATTCTGTGTACATTTTTGGCATACGTTTGCTCCTACCGGGTCAGCTGAGCAGCGAATTTCTATTTAACCACCTGCTTTCATGAGAGACCTCAGGGCTGCATGTTTTGAGCCCAGTACTGATCCTGAAAAGCGTTTCCAACCCCACTTACAAGTAAAACTAGCTAAAATGTGCCTGGCTGCTATTCACTGAAAAGCTCATTCTGTGTACATTTTTGGCATACGTTTGCTACTACCGGGTCAGCTGAGCAGCGAATTTCTATTTACCACCTGCCTTCATGAGAGACCTCAGGGCTGCATGTTTTGAGCCCAGTACTGAGCCTGAAAAGCATTTCCAACCCCACTTACAAGTAAAACTAGCTAAAATGTGCCTGGCTGCTATTCACTAAAAAGCTCATTCTGTGTATATTTTTGGCATACGTTTGCTCCTACCAGGCCAGCTGAGCAGCGAATTTCTATTTAACCACTTGCTTTCATGAGAGACCTCAGGGCTGCATGTTTTGAGCCCAGTACTGAGCCTGAAAAGCATTTCCAACACCACTTACAAGTAAAACTAGCTAAAATGTGCCTGGCTTCTCTTCACTGAAAAGCTCATTCTGAGTACATTTTTAGCATACGTTTGCTCCTGCCGGGTCAGCTGAGCAGCGAATTTCTATTTAACCACCTGCTATCATGTGAGACCTCAGGGCTGCATGTTTTGAGCCCAGTACTGATCCTGAAAAGCATTTCCAACCCCACTTACAAGTAAAACTAGCTAAAATGTGCCTGGCTGCTATTCACTGAAAAGCTCATTCTGTGTACATTTTTGGCATACGTTTGCTCCTACCGGGTCAGCTGAGCAGCGAATTTCTATTTAACCACCTGCTATCATGAGAGACCTCAGGGCTGCATGTTTTGAGCCCAGTACTGATCCTGAAAAGCGTTTCCAACCCCACTTACAAGTAAAACTAGCTAAAATGTGCCTGGCTGCTATCACTGAAAAGCTCATTCTCTGTACATTTTTGGCATACGTTTGCTCCTACCGGGTCAGCTGAGCAGCGAATTTCTATTTGACCACCTGCTTTCATGAGAGACCTCAGAGCTGCATGTTTTGAGCCCAGTACTGAGCCTGAAAAGCATTTCCAACCCCACTTACAAGTAAAACTAGCTAAAATGTGCCTGGCTTCTCTTCACTGAAAAGCTCATTCTGAGTACATTTTTAGCATACATTTGCTCCTGCCGGGTCAGCTGAGCAGCGAATTTCTATTTAACCACCTGCTTTCATGAGAGACCTCAGGGCTGCATGTTTTGAGCCCAGTACTGATCCTGAAAAGCGTTTCCAACCCCACTTACAAGTAAAACTAGCTAAAATGTGCCTGGCTGCTATTCACTGAAAAGCTTATTCTGTGTACATTTTTGGCATACGTTTGCTCCTACCGGGTCAGCTGAGCAGCGAATTTCTATTTAACCACCTGCCTTCATGAGAGACCTCAGGGCTGCATGTTTTGAGCCCAGTACTGAGCCTGAAAAGCATTTCCAACCCCACTTACAAGTAAAACTAGCTAAAATGTGCCTGGCTGCTATTCACTAAAAAGCTCATTCTGTGTACATTTTTGGCATACGTTTGCTCCTACCGGGCCAGCTGAGCAGCGAATTTCTATTTAACCACTTGCTTTCATGAGAGACCTCAGGGCTGCATGTTTTGAGCCCAGTACTGAGCCTGAAAAGCATTTCCAACACCACTTACAAGTAAAACTAGCTAAAATGTGCCTGGCTTCTCTTCACTGAAAAGCTCATTCTGAGTACATTTTTAGCATACGTTTGCTCCTGCCGGGTCAGCTGAGCAGCGAATTTCTATTTAACCACCTGCTATCATGTGAGACCTCAGGGCTGCATGTTTTGAGCCCAGTACTAATCCTGAAAAGCGTTTCCAACCCCACTTACAAGTAAAACTAGCTAAAATGTGCCTGGCTGCTATTCACTGAAAAGCTCATTCTGTGTACATTTTTGGCATACGTTTGCTCCTACCGGGTCAGCTGAGCAGCGAATTTCTATTTAACCACCTGCTTTCATGAGAGACCTCAGGGCTGCATGTTTTGAGCCCAGTACTGATCCTGAAAAGCGTTTCCAACCCCACTTACAAGTAAAACTAGCTAAAATGTGCCTGGCTGCTATTCACTGAAAAGCTCATTCTGTGTACATTTTTGGCATACGTTTGCTCCTACCGGGTCAGCTGAGCAGCGAATTTCTATTTAACCACCTGCCTTCATGAGAGACCTCAGGGCTGCATGTTTTGAGCCCAGTACTGAGCCTGAAAAGCATTTCCAACCCCACTTACAAGTAAAACTAGCTAAAATGTGCCTGGCTGCTATTCACTAAAAAGCTCATTCTGTGTATATTTTTGGCATACGTTTGCTCCTACCGGGCCAGCTGAGCAGCGAATTTCTATTTAACCACTTGCTTTCATGAGAGACCTCAGGGCTGCATGTTTTGAGCCCAGTACTGATCCTGAAAAGCGTTTCCAACCCCACTTACAAGTAAAACTAGCTAAAATGTGCCTGGCTGCTATTCACTGAAAAGCTTATTCTGTGTACATTTTTGGCATCCCTTTGCTCCTACCGGGTCAGCTGAGCAGCGAATTTCTATTTAACCACCTGCCTTCATGAGAGACCTCAGGGCTGCATGTTTTGAGCCCAGTACTGAGCCTGAAAAGCATTTCCAACCCCACTTACAAGTAAAACTAGCTAAAATGTGCCTGGCTGCTATTCACTAAAAAGCTCATTCTGTGTACATTTTTGGCATACGTTTGCTCCTACCGGGCCAGCTGAGCAGCGAATTTCTATTTAACCACTTGCTTTCATGAGAGACCTCAGGGCTGCATGTTTTGAGCCCAGTACTGAGCCTGAAAAGCATTTCCAACACCACTTACAAGTAAAACTAGCTAAAATGTGCCTGGCTTCTCTTCACTGAAAAGCTCATTCTGAGTACATTTTTAGCATACGTTTGCTCCTGCCGGGTCAGCTGAGCAGCGAATTTCTATTTAACCACCTGAAATCATGTGAGACCTCAGGGCTGCATGTTTTGAGCCCAGTACTGATCCTGAAAAGCGTTTCCAACCCCACTTACAAGTAAAACTAGCTAAAATTTGCCTGGCTGCTATTCACTGAAAAGCTCATTCTGTGTACATTTTTGGCATACGTTTGCTCCTACCGGGTCAGCTGAGCAGCGAATTTCTATTTAACCACCTGCTTTCATGAGAGACCTCAGGGCTGCATGTTTTGAGCCCAGTACTGAGCCTGAAAAGCATTTCCAACCCCACTTACAAGTAAAACTAGCTAAAATGTGCCTGGCTTCTCTTCACTGAAAAGCTCATTCTGAGTACATTTTAAGCATACGTTTGCTCCTGCCGGGTCAGCTGAGCAGTGAATTTCTATTTAACCACCTGCTATCATGAGAGACCTCAGGGCTGCATGTTTTGAGCCCAGTACTGAGCCTGAAAAGCATTTCCAACCCCACTTACAAGTAAAACTAGCTAAAATGTGCCTGGCTGCTATTCACTAAAAAGCTCATTCTGTGTACATTTTTGGCATACGTTTGCTCCTACCGGGCCAGCTGAGCAGCGAATTTCTATTTAACCACTTGCTTTCATGAGAGACCTCAGGGCTGCATGTTTTGAGCCCAGTACTGATCCTGAAAAGCGTTTCCAACCCCACTTACAAGTAAAACTAGCTAAAATGTGCCTGGCTGCTATTCACTGAAAAGCTCATTCTGTGTACATTTTTGGCATACGTTTGCTCCTACCGGGTCAGCTGAACAGCGAATTTCTATTTAACCACCTGCTATCATGAGAGACCTCAGGGCTGCATGTTTTGAGCCCAGTACTGATCCTGAAAAGCGTTTCCAACCCCACTTACAAGTAAAACTAGCTAAAATGTGCCTGGCTGCTATCACTGAAAAGCTCATTCTCTGTACATTTTTGGCATACGTTTGCTCCTACCGGGTCAGCTGAGCAGCGAATTTCTATTTGACCACCTGCTTTCATGAGAGACCTCAGAGCTGCATGTTTTGAGCCCAGTACTGAGCCTGAAAAGCATTTCCAACCCCACTTACAAGTAAAACTAGCTAAAATGTGCCCGGCTTCTCTTCACTGAAAAGCTCATTCTGAGTACATTTTTAGCATACGTTTGCTCCTGCCGGGTCAGCTGAGCAGCGAATTTCTATTTAACCACCTGCTTTCATGAGAGACCTCAGGGATGCATGTTTTGAGCCCAGCACTGAGCCTGAAAAACGTTTCAACGCCACTTACAAGTAAAACTAGCTAAAATGTGCCTGGCTTCTCTTCACTGAAAAGCTCATTCTGAGTACATTTTTAGCATACGTTTGCTCCTGCCGGGTCAGCTGAGAAGCGAATTTCTATTTAACCACCTGCTATCATGAGAGACCTCAGGGCTGCATGTTTTGAGCCCAGTATTGATCCTGAAAAGCGTTTCCAACCCCACTTACAAGTAAAACTAGCTAAAATGTGCCTGGCTGCTATTCACTGAAAAGCTCATTCTGTGTACATTTTTGGCATACGTTTGCTCCTACCGGGTCAGCTGAGCAGCGAATTTCTATTTAACCACCTGCTTTCATGAGAGACCTCAGGGCCGCATGTTTTGAGCCCAGTACTGATCCTGAAAAGCGTTTCCAACCCCACTTACAAGTAAAACTAGCTAAAATGTGCCTGGCTGCTATTCACTGAAAAGCTTATTCTGTGTACATTTTTGGCATACGTTTGCTCCTACCGGGTCAGCTGAGCAGCGAATTTCTATTTAACCACCTGCCTTCATGAGAGACCTCAGGGCTGCATGTTTTGAGCCTAGTACTGAGCCTGAAAAGCATTTCCAACCCCACTTACAAGTAAAACTAGCTAAAATGTGCCTGGCTTCTCTCACTGAAAAGCTCATTCTGAGTACATTTTTAGCATACGTTTGCTCCTGCCGGGTCAGCTGAGAAGCGAATTTCTATTTAACCACCTGCTATCATGAGAGACCTCAGGGCTGCATGTTTTGAGCCCAGTATTGATCCTGAAAAGCGTTTCCAACCCCACTTACAAGTAAAACTAGCTAAAATGTGCCTGGCTGCTATTCACTGAAAAGCTTATTCTGTGTACATTTTTGGCATACGTTTGCTCCTACCGGGTCAGCTGAGCAGCGAATTTCTATTTAACCACCTGCCTTCATGAGAGACCTCAGGGCTGCATGTTTTGAGCCCAGTACTGAGCCTGAAAAGCATTTCCAACCCCACTTACAAGTAAAACTAGCTAAAATGTGCCTGGCTGCTATTCACTAAAAAGCTCATTCTGTGTACATTTTTGGCATACGTTTGCTCCTACCGGGCCAGCTGAGCAGCGAATTTCTATTTAACCACTTGCTTTCATGAGAGACCTCAGGGCTGCATGTTTTGAGCCCAGTACTGAGCCTGAAAAGCGTTTCCAACCCCACTTACAAGTAAAACTAGCTAAAATGTGCCTGGCTGCTATTCACTGAAAAGCTCATTCTGTGTACATTTTTGGCATACGTTTGCTCATACCGGGTCAGCTGAGCAGCGAATTTCTATTTAACCACCTGCTTTCATGAGAGACCTCAGGGCTGCATGTTTTGAGCCCAGTACTGATCCTGAAAAGCGTTTCCAACCCCACTTACAAGTAAAACTAGCTAAAATGTGCCTGGCTGCTATTCACTGAAAAGCTCATTCTGTGTACATTTTTGGCATACGTTTGCTCCTACCGGTTCAGCTGAGCAGCGAATTTCTATTTAACCACCTGCCTTCATGAGAGACCTCAGGGCTGCATGTTTTGAGCCCAGTACTGAGCCTGAAAAGCATTTCCAACCCCACTTACAAGTAAAACTAGCTAAAATGTGCCTGGCTGCTTTTCACTAAAAAGCTCATTCTGTGTACATTTTTGGCATACGTTTGCTCCTACCGGGCCAGCTGAGCAGCGAATTTCTATTTAACCACTTGCTTTCATGAGAGACCTCAGGGCTGCATGTTTTGAGCCCAGTACTGAGCCTGAAAAGCATTTCCAACACCACTTACAAGTAAAACTAGCTAAAATGTGCCTGGCTTCTCTTCACTGAAAAGCTCATTCTGAGTACATTTTTAGCATACGTTTGCTCCTGCCGGGTCAGCTGAGCAGCGAATTTCTATTTAACCACCTGCTATCATGTGAGACCTCAGGGCTGCATGTTTTGAGCCCAGTACTGATCCTGAAAAGCGTTTCCAACCCCACGTACAAGTAAAACTAGCTAAAATGTGCCTGGCTGCTATTCACTGAAAAGCTCATTCTGTGTACATTTTTGGCATACGTTTGCTCCTACCGGGTCAGCTGAGCAGCGAATTTCTATTTAACCACCTGCTATCATGAGAGACCTCAGGGCTGCATGTTTTGAGCCCAGTACTGATCCTGAAAAGCGTTTCCAACCCCACTTACAAGTAAAACTAGCTAAAATGTGCCTGGCTGCTATCACTGAAAAGCTCATTCTCTGTACATTTTTGGCATACGTTTGCTCCTACCGGGTCAGCTGAGCAGCGAATTTCTATTTGACCACCTGCTTTCATTAGAGACCGCAGAGCTGCATGTTTTGAGCCCAGTACTGAGCCTGAAAAGCAATTCCAACCCCACTTACAAGTAAAACTAGCTAAAATGTGCCTGGCTTCTCTTCACTGAAAAGCTCATCTGAGTACATTTTTAGCATACGTTTGCTCCTGCCCGGTCAGCTGAGCAGCGAATTTCTATTTAACCACCTGCTTTCATGAGAGACCTCAGGGATGCATGTTTTGAGCCCAGCACTGAGCCTGAAAAACGTTTCCAACGCCACTTACAAGTAAAACTAGCTAAAATGTGCCTGGCTTCTCTTCACTGAAAAGCTCATTCTGAGTACATTTTTAGCATACGTTTGCTCCTGCCGGGTCAGCTGAGAAGCGAATTTATATTTAACCACCTGCTATCATGAGAGACCTCAGGGCTGCATGTTTTGAGCCCAGTACTGAGCCTGAAAAGCGTTTCCAACCCCACTTACAAGTAAAACTAGCTAAAATGTGCCTGGCTGCTATTCACTGAAAAGCTCATTCTGTGTACATTTTTGGCATACGTTTGCTCCTACCGGTTCAGCTGAGCAGCGAATTTCTATTTAACCACCTGCCTTCATGAGAGACCTCAGGGCTGCATGTTTTGAGCCCAGTACTGAGCCTGAAAAGCATTTCCAACCCCACTTACAAGTAAAACTAGCTAAAATGTGCCTGGCTGCTATTCACTAAAAAGCTCATTCTGTGTACATTTTTGGCATACGTTTGCTCCTACCGGGCCAGCTGAGCAGCGAATTTCTATTTAACCACTTGCTTTCATGAGAGACCTCAGGGCTGCATGTTTTGAGCCCAGTACTGAGCCTGAAAAGCATTTCCAACACCACTTACAAGTAAAACTAGCTAAAATGTGCCTGGCTTCTCTTCACTGAAAAGCTCATTCTGAGTACATTTTTAGCATACGTTTGCTCCTGCCGGGTCAGCTGAGCAGCGAATTTCTATTTAACCACCTGCTATCATGTGAGACCTCAGGGCTGCATGTTTTGAGCCCAGTACTGATCCTGAAAAGCGTTTCCAACCCCACGTACAAGTAAAACTAGCTAAAATGTGCCTGGCTGCTATTCACTGAAAAGCTCATTCTGTGTACATTTTTGGCATACGTTTGCTCCTACCGGGTCAGCTGAGCAGCGAATTTCTATTTAACCACCTGCTATCATGAGAGACCTCAGGGCTGCATGTTTTGAGCCCAGTACTGATCCTGAAAAGCGTTTCCAACCCCACTTACAAGTAAAACTAGCTAAAATGTGCCTGGCTGCTATCACTGAAAAGCTCATTCTCTGTACATTTTTGGCATACGTTTGCTCCTACCGGGTCAGCTGAGCAGCGAATTTCTATTTGACCACCTGCTTTCATTAGAGACCGCAGAGCTGCATGTTTTGAGCCCAGTACTGAGCCTGAAAAGCAATTCCAACCCCACTTACAAGTAAAACTAGCTAAAATGTGCCTGGCTTCTCTTCACTGAAAAGCTCATCTGAGTACATTTTTAGCATACGTTTGCTCCTGCCCGGTCAGCTGAGCAGCGAATTTCTATTTAACCACCTGCTTTCATGAGAGACCTCAGGGATGCATGTTTTGAGCCCAGCACTGAGCCTGAAAAACGTTTCCAACGCCACTTACAAGTAAAACTAGCTAAAATGTGCCTGGCTTCTCTTCACTGAAAAGCTCATTCTGAGTACATTTTTAGCATACGTTTGCTCCTGCCGGGTCAGCTGAGAAGCGAATTTATATTTAACCACCTGCTATCATGAGAGACCTCAGGGCTGCATGTTTTGAGCCCAGTACTGAGCCTGAAAAGCGTTTCCAACCCCACTTACAAGTAAAACTAGCTAAAATGTGCCTGGCTGCTATTCACTGAAAAGCTCATTCTGTGTACATTTTTGGCATACGTTTGCTCCTACCGGGTCAGCTGAGCAGCGAATTTCTATTTAACCACCTGCCTTCATGAGAGACCTCAGGGCTGCATGTTTTGAGCCCAGTACTGAGCCTGAAAAGCATATCCAACCCCACTTACAAGTAAAACTAGCTAAAATGTGCCTGGCTTCTCTTCACTGAAAAGCTCATCTGAGTACATTTTTAGCATACGTTTGCTCCTGCCGGGTCAGCTGAGCAGCGAATTTCTATTTAACCACCTGCTTTCATGAGAGACCTCAGGGATGCATGTTTTGAGCCCAGCACTGAGCCTGAAAAACGTTTCCAACGCCACTTACAAGTAAAACTAGCTAAAATGTGCCTGGCTTCTCTTCACTGAAAAGCTCATTCTGAGTACATTTTTAGCATACGTTTGCTCCTGCCGGGTCAGCTGAGAAGCGAATTTCTATTTAACCACCTGCCTTCATGAGAGACCTCAGGGCTGCATGTTTTGAGCCCAGTATTGATCCTGAAAAGCGTTTCCAACCCCACTTACAAGTAAAACTAGCTAAAATGTGCCTGGCTGCTATTCACTGAAAAGCTCATTCTGTGTACATTTTTGGCATACGTTTGCTCCTACCGGGTCAGCTGAGCAGCGAATTTCTATTTAACCACCTGCTTTCATGAGAGACCTCAGGGCCGCATGTTTTGAGCCCAGTACTGATCCTGAAAAGCGTTTCCAACCCCACTTACAAGTAAAACTAGCTAAAATGTGCCTGGCTGCTATTCACTGAAAAGCTTATTCTGTGTACATTTTTGGCATACGTTTGCTCCTACCGGGTCAGCTGAGCAGCGAATTTCTATTTAACCACCTGCCTTCATGAGAGACCTCAGGGCTGCATGTTTTGAGCCCAGTACTGAGCCTGAAAAGCATTTCCAACCCCACTTACAAGTAAAACTAGCTAAAATGTGCCTGGCTTCTCTCACTGAAAAGCTCATTCTGAGTACATTTTTAGCATACGTTTGCTCCTGCCGGGTCAGCTGAGAAGCGAATTTCTATTTAACCACCTGCTATCATGAGAGACCTCAGGGCTGCATGTTTTGAGCCCAGTATTGATCCTGAAAAGCGTTTCCAACCCCACTTACAAGTAAAACTAGCTAAAATGTGCCTGGCTGCTATTCACTGAAAAGCTTATTCTGTGTACATTTTTGGCATACGTTTGCTCCTACCGGGTCAGCTGAGCAGCGAATTTCTATTTAACCACCTGCCTTCATGAGAGACCTCAGGGCTGCATGTTTTGAGCCCAGTACTGAGCCTGAAAAGCATTTCCAACCCCACTTACAAGTAAAACTAGCTAAAATGTGCCTGGCTGCTATTCACTAAAAAGCTCATTCTGTGTACATTTTTGGCATACGTTTGCTCCTACCGGGCCAGCTGAGCAGCGAATTTCTATTTAACCACTTGCTTTCATGAGAGACCTCAGGGCTGCATGTTTTGAGCCCAGTACTGAGCCTGAAAAGCGTTTCCAACCCCACTTACAAGTAAAACTAGCTAAAATGTGCCTGGCTGCTATTCACTGAAAAGCTCATTCTGAGTACATTTTTAGCATACGTTTGCTCCTGCCGGGTCAGCTGAGAAGCGAATTTCTATTTAACCACCTGCCTTCATGAGAGACCTCAGGGCTGCATGTTTTGAGCCCAGTATTGATCCTGAAAAGCGTTTCCAACCCCACTTACAAGTAAAACTAGCTAAAATGTGCCTGGCTGCTATTCACTGAAAAGCTCATTCTGTGTACATTTTTGGCATACGTTTGCTCCTACCGGGTCAGCTGAGCAGCGAATTTCTATTTAACCACCTGCTTTCATGAGAGACCTCAGGGCCGCATGTTTTGAGCCCAGTACTGATCCTGAAAAGCGTTTCCAACCCCACTTACAAGTAAAACTAGCTAAAATGTGCCTGGCTGCTATTCACTGAAAAGCTTATTCTGTGTACATTTTTGGCATACGTTTGCTCCTACCGGGTCAGCTGAGCAGCGAATTTCTATTTAACCACCTGCCTTCATGAGAGACCTCAGGGCTGCATGTTTTGAGCCCAGTACTGAGCCTGAAAAGCATTTCCAACCCCACTTACAAGTAAAACTAGCTAAAATGTGCCTGGCTTCTCTCACTGAAAAGCTCATTCTGAGTACATTTTTAGCATACGTTTGCTCCTGCCGGGTCAGCTGAGAAGCGAATTTCTATTTAACCACCTGCTATCATGAGAGACCTCAGGGCTGCATGTTTTGAGCCCAGTATTGATCCTGAAAAGCGTTTCCAACCCCACTTACAAGTAAAACTAGCTAAAATGTGCCTGGCTGCTATTCACTGAAAAGCTTATTCTGTGTACATTTTTGGCATACATTTGCTCCTACCGGGTCAGCTGAGCAGCGAATTTCTATTTAACCACCTGCCTTCATGAGAGACCTCAGGGCTGCATGTTTTGAGCCCAGTACTGAGCCTGAAAAGCATTTCCAACCCCACTTACAAGTAAAACTAGCTAAAATGTGCCTGGCTGCTATTCACTAAAAAGCTCATTCTGTGTACATTTTTGGCATACGTTTGCTCCTACCGGGCCAGCTGAGCAGCGAATTTCTATTTAACCACTTGCTTTCATGAGAGACCTCAGGGCTGCATGTTTTGAGCCCAGTACTGAGCCTGAAAAGCGTTTCCAACCCCACTTACAAGTAAAACTAGCTAAAATGTGCCTGGCTGCTATTCACTGAAAAGCTCATTCTGTGTACATTTTTGGCATACGTTTGCTCCTACCGGTTCAGCTGAGCAGCGAATTTCTATTTAACCACCTGCCTTCATGAGAGACCTCAGGGCTGCATGTTTTGAGCCCAGTACTGAGCCTGAAAAGCATTTCCAACCCCACTTACAAGTAAAACTAGCTAAAATGTGCCTGGCTGCTATTCACTAAAAAGCTCATTCTGTGTACATTTTTGGCATACGTTTGCTCCTACCGGGCCAGCTGAGCAGCGAATTTCTATTTAACCACTTGCTTTCATGAGAGACCTCAGGGCTGCATGTTTTGAGCCCAGTACTGAGCCTGAAAAGCATTTCCAACACCACTTACAAGTAAAACTAGCTAAAATGTGCCTGGCTTCTCTTCACTGAAAAGCTCATTCTGAGTACATTTTTAGCATACGTTTGCTCCTGCCGGGTCAGCTGAGCAGCGAATTTCTATTTAACCACCTGCTATCATGTGAGACCTCAGGGCTGCATGTTTTGAGCCCAGTACTGATCCTGAAAAGCGTTTCCAACCCCACGTACAAGTAAAACTAGCTAAAATGTGCCTGGCTGCTATTCACTGAAAAGCTCATTCTGTGTACATTTTTGGCATACGTTTGCTCCTACCGGGTCAGCTGAGCAGCGAATTTCTATTTAACCACCTGCTATCATGAGAGACCTCAGGGCTGCATGTTTTGAGCCCAGTACTGATCCTGAAAAGCGTTTCCAACCCCACTTACAAGTAAAACTAGCTAAAATGTGCCTGGCTGCTATCACTGAAAAGCTCATCTGAGTACATTTTTAGCATACGTTTGCTCCTGCCCGGTCAGCTGAGCAGCGAATTTCTATTTAACCACCTGCTTTCATGAGAGACCTCAGGGATGCATGTTTTGAGCCCAGCACTGAGCCTGAAAAACGTTTCCAACGCCACTTACAAGTAAAACTAGCTAAAATGTGCCTGGCTTCTCTTCACTGAAAAGCTCATTCTGAGTACATTTTTAGCATACGTTTGCTCCTGCCGGGTCAGCTGAGAAGCGAATTTATATTTAACCACCTGCTATCATGAGAGACCTCAGGGCTGCATGTTTTGAGCCCAGTACTGAGCCTGAAAAGCGTTTCCAACCCCACTTACAAGTAAAACTAGCTAAAATGTGCCTGGCTGCTATTCACTGAAAAGCTCATTCTGTGTACATTTTTGGCATACGTTTGCTCCTACCGGGTCAGCTGAGCAGCGAATTTCTATTTAACCACCTGCCTTCATGAGAGACCTAAGGGCTGCATGTTTTGAGCCCAGTACTGAGCCTGAAAAGCATATCCAACCCCACTTACAAGTAAAACTAGCTAAAATGTGCCTGGCTTCTCTTCACTGAAAAGCTCATCTGAGTACATTTTTAGCATACGTTTGCTCCTGCCGGGTCAGCTGAGCAGCGAATTTCTATTTAACCACCTGCTTTCATGAGAGACCTCAGGGATGCATGTTTTGAGCCCAGCACTGAGCCTGAAAAACGTTTCCAACGCCACTTACAAGTAAAACTAGCTAAAATGTGCCTGGCTTCTCTTCACTGAAAAGCTCATTCTGAGTACATTTTTAGCATACGTTTGCTCCTGCCGGGTCAGCTGAGAAGCGAATTTCTATTTAACCACCTGCCTTCATGAGAGACCTCAGGGCTGCATGTTTTGAGCCCAGTATTGATCCTGAAAAGCATTTCCAACCCCACTTACAAGTAAAACTAGCTAAAATGTGCCTGGCTGCTATTCACTGAAAAGCTCATTCTGTGTACATTTTTGGCATACGTTTGCTCCTACCGGGTCAGCTGAGCAGCGAATTTCTATTTAACCACCTGCTTTCATGAGAGACCTCAGGGCCGCATGTTTTGAGCCCAGTACTGATCCTGAAAAGCGTTTCCAACCCCACTTACAAGTAAAACTAGCTAAAATGTGCCTGGCTGCTATTCACTGAAAAGCTTATTCTGTGTACATTTTTGGCATACGTTTGCTCCTACCGGGTCAGCTGAGCAGCGAATTTCTATTTAACCACCTGCCTTCATGAGAGACCTCAGGGCTGCATGTTTTGAGCCCAGTACTGAGCCTGAAAAGCATTTCCAACCCCACTTACAAGTAAAACTAGCTAAAATGTGCCTGGCTTCTCTCACTGAAAAGCTCATTCTGAGTACATTTTTAGCATACGTTTGCTCCTGCCGGGTCAGCTGAGAAGCGAATTTCTATTTAACCACCTGCTATCATGAGAGACCTCAGGGCTGCATGTTTTGAGCCCAGTATTGATCCTGAAAAGCGTTTCCAACCCCACTTACAAGTAAAACTAGCTAAAATGTGCCTGGCTGCTATTCACTGAAAAGCTTATTCTGTGTACATTTTTGGCATACGTTTGCTCCTACCGGGTCAGCTGAGCAGCGAATTTCTATTTAACCACCTGCCTTCATGAGAGACCTCAGGGCTGCATGTTTTGAGCCCAGTACTGAGCCTGAAAAGCATTTCCAACCCCACTTACAAGTAAAACTAGCTAAAATGTGCCTGGCTGCTATTCACTAAAAAGCTCATTCTGTGTACATTTTTGGTATACGTTTGCTCCTACCGGGCCAGCTGAGCAGCGAATTTCTATTTAACCACTTGCTTTCATGAGAGACCTCAGGGCTGCATGTTTTGAGCCCAGTACTGAGCCTGAAAAGCGTTTCCAACCCCACTTACAAGTAAAACTAGCTAAAATGTGCCTGGCTGCTATTCACTGAAAAGCTCATTCTGTGTACATTTTTGGCATACGTTTGCTCCTACCGGGCCAGCTGAGCAGCGAATTTCTATTTAACCACTTGCTTTCATGAGAGACCTCAGGGCTGCATGTTTTGAGCCCAGTACTGAGCCTGAAAAGCATTTCCAACACCACTTACAAGTAAAACTAGCTAAAATGTGCCTGGCTTCTCTTCACTGAAAAGCTCATTCTGAGTACATTTTTAGCATACGTTTGCTCCTGCCGGGTCAGCTGAGCAGGGAATTTCTATTTAACCACCTGCTATCATGTGAGACCTCAGGGCTGCATGTTTTGAGCCCAGTACTGATCCTGAAAAGCGTTTCCAACCCCACGTACAAGTAAAACTAGCTAAAATGTGCCTGGCTGCTATTCACTGAAAAGCTCATTCTGTGTACATTTTTGGCATACGTTTGCTCCTACCGGGTCAGCTGAGCAGCGAATTTCTATTTAACCACCTGCTATCATGAGAGACCTCAGGGCTGCATGTTTTGAGCCCAGTACTGATCCTGAAAAGCGTTTCCAACCCCACTTACAAGTAAAACTAGCTAAAATGTGCCTGGCTGCTATCACTGAAAAGCTCATCTGAGTACATTTTTAGCATACGTTTGCTCCTGCCCGGTCAGCTGAGCAGCGAATTTCTATTTAACCACCTGCTTTCATGAGAGACCTCAGGGATGCATGTTTTGAGCCCAGCACTGAGCCTGAAAAACGTTTCCAACGCCACTTACAAGTAAAACTAGCTAAAATGTGCCTGGCTTCTCTTCACTGAAAAGCTCATTCTGAGTACATTTTTAGCATACGTTTGCTCCTGCCGGGTCAGCTGAGAAGCGAATTTATATTTAACCACCTGCTATCATGAGAGACCTCAGGGCTGCATGTTTTGAGCCCAGTACTGAGCCTGAAAAGCGTTTCCAACCCCACTTACAAGTAAAACTAGCTAAAATGTGCCTGGCTGCTATTCACTGAAAAGCTCATTCTGTGTACATTTTTGGCATACGTTTGCTCCTACCGGGTCAGCTGAGCAGCGAATTTCTATTTAACCACCTGCCTTCATGAGAGACCTCAGGGCTGCATGTTTTGAGCCCAGTACTGAGCCTGAAAAGCATATCCAACCCCACTTACAAGTAAAACTAGCTAAAATGTGCCTGGCTTCTCTTCACTGAAAAGCTCATCTGAGTACATTTTTAGCATACGTTTGCTCCTGCCGGGTCAGCTGAGCAGCGAATTTCTATTTAACCACCTGCTTTCATGAGAGACCTCAGGGCCGCATGTTTTGAGCCCAGTACTGATCCTGAAAAGCGTTTCCAACCCCACTTACAAGTAAAACTAGCTAAAATGTGCCTGGCTGCTATTCACTGAAAAGCTCATTCTGTGTACATTTTTGGCATACGTTTGCTCCTACCGGGTCAGCTGAGCAGCGAATTTCTATTTAACCACCTGCTTTCATGAGAGACCTCAGGGCCGCATGTTTTGAGCCCAGTACTGATCCTGAAAAGCGTTTCCAACCCCACTTACAAGTAAAACTAGCTAAAATGTGCCTGGCTGCTATTCACTGAAAAGCTTATTCTGTGTACATTTTTGGCATACGTTTGCTCCTACCGGGTCAGCTGAGCAGCGAATTTCTATTTAACCACCTGCCTTCATGAGAGACCTCAGGGCTGCATGTTTTGAGCCCAGTACTGAGCCTGAAAAGCATTTCCAACCCCACTTACAAGTAAAACTAGCTAAAATGTGCCTGGCTTCTCTCACTGAAAAGCTCATTCTGAGTACATTTTTAGCATACGTTTGCTCCTGCCGGGTCAGCTGAGAAGCGAATTTCTATTTAACCACCTGCTATCATGAGAGACCTCAGGGCTGCATGTTTTGAGCCCAGTATTGATCCTGAAAAGCGTTTCCAACCCCACTTACAAGTAAAACTAGCTAAAATGTGCCTGGCTGCTATTCACTGAAAAGCTTATTCTGTGTACATTTTTGGCATACATTTGCTCCTACCGGGTCAGCTGAGCAGCGAATTTCTATTTAACCACCTGCCTTCATGAGAGACCTCAGGGCTGCATGTTTTGAGCCCAGTACTGAGCCTGAAAAGCATTTCCAACCCCACTTACAAGTAAAACTAGCTAAAATGTGCCTGGCTGCTATTCACTAAAAAGCTCATTCTGTGTACATTTTTGGCATACGTTTGCTCCTACCGGGCCAGCTGAGCAGCGAATTTCTATTTAACCACTTGCTTTCATGAGAGACCTCAGGGCTGCATGTTTTGAGCCCAGTACTGAGCCTGAAAAGCGTTTCCAACCCCACTTACAAGTAAAACTAGCTAAAATGTGCCTGGCTGCTATTCACTGAAAAGCTCATTCTGTGTACATTTTTGGCATACGTTTGCTCCTACCGGTTCAGCTGAGCAGCGAATTTCTATTTAACCACCTGCCTTCATGAGAGACCTCAGGGCTGCATGTTTTGAGCCCAGTACTGAGCCTGAAAAGCATTTCCAACCCCACTTACAAGTAAAACTAGCTAAAATGTGCCTGGCTGCTATTCACTAAAAAGCTCATTCTGTGTACATTTTTGGCATACGTTTGCTCCTACCGGGCCAGCTGAGCAGCGAATTTCTATTTAACCACTTGCTTTCATGAGAGACCTCAGGGCTGCATGTTTTGAGCCCAGTACTGAGCCTGAAAAGCATTTCCAACACCACTTACAAGTAAAACTAGCTAAAATGTGCCTGGCTTCTCTTCACTGAAAAGCTCATTCTGAGTACATTTTTAGCATACGTTTGCTCCTGCCGGGTCAGCTGAGCAGCGAATTTCTATTTAACCACCTGCTATCATGTGAGACCTCAGGGCTGCATGTTTTGAGCCCAGTACTGATCCTGAAAAGCGTTTCCAACCCCACGTACAAGTAAAACTAGCTAAAATGTGCCTGGCTGCTATTCACTGAAAAGCTCATTCTGTGTACATTTTTGGCATACGTTTGCTCCTACCGGGTCAGCTGAGCAGCGAATTTCTATTTAACCACCTGCTATCATGAGAGACCTCAGGGCTGCATGTTTTGAGCCCAGTACTGATCCTGAAAAGCGTTTCCAACCCCACTTACAAGTAAAACTAGCTAAAATGTGCCTGGCTGCTATCACTGAAAAGCTCATCTGAGTACATTTTTAGCATACGTTTGCTCCTGCCCGGTCAGCTGAGCAGCGAATTTCTATTTAACCACCTGCTTTCATGAGAGACCTCAGGGATGCATGTTTTGAGCCCAGCACTGAGCCTGAAAAACGTTTCCAACGCCACTTACAAGTAAAACTAGCTAAAATGTGCCTGGCTTCTCTTCACTGAAAAGCTCATTCTGAGTACATTTTTAGCATACGTTTGCTCCTGCCGGGTCAGCTGAGAAGCGAATTTATATTTAACCACCTGCTATCATGAGAGACCTCAGGGCTGCATGTTTTGAGCCCAGTACTGAGCCTGAAAAGCGTTTCCAACCCCACTTACAAGTAAAACTAGCTAAAATGTGCCTGGCTGCTATTCACTGAAAAGCTCATTCTGTGTACATTTTTGGCATACGTTTGCTCCTACCGGGTCAGCTGAGCAGCGAATTTCTATTTAACCACCTGCCTTCATGAGAGACCTAAGGGCTGCATGTTTTGAGCCCAGTACTGAGCCTGAAAAGCATATCCAACCCCACTTACAAGTAAAACTAGCTAAAATGTGCCTGGCTTCTCTTCACTGAAAAGCTCATCTGAGTACATTTTTAGCATACGTTTGCTCCTGCCGGGTCAGCTGAGCAGCGAATTTCTATTTAACCACCTGCTTTCATGAGAGACCTCAGGGATGCATGTTTTGAGCCCAGCACTGAGCCTGAAAAACGTTTCCAACGCCACTTACAAGTAAAACTAGCTAAAATGTGCCTGGCTTCTCTTCACTGAAAAGCTCATTCTGAGTACATTTTTAGCATACGTTTGCTCCTGCCGGGTCAGCTGAGAAGCGAATTTCTATTTAACCACCTGCCTTCATGAGAGACCTCAGGGCTGCATGTTTTGAGCCCAGTATTGATCCTGAAAAGCATTTCCAACCCCACTTACAAGTAAAACTAGCTAAAATGTGCCTGGCTGCTATTCACTGAAAAGCTCATTCTGTGTACATTTTTGGCATACGTTTGCTCCTACCGGGTCAGCTGAGCAGCGAATTTCTATTTAACCACCTGCTTTCATGAGAGACCTCAGGGCCGCATGTTTTGAGCCCAGTACTGATCCTGAAAAGCGTTTCCAACCCCACTTACAAGTAAAACTAGCTAAAATGTGCCTGGCTGCTATTCACTGAAAAGCTTATTCTGTGTACATTTTTGGCATACGTTTGCTCCTACCGGGTCAGCTGAGCAGCGAATTTCTATTTAACCACCTGCCTTCATGAGAGACCTCAGGGCTGCATGTTTTGAGCCCAGTACTGAGCCTGAAAAGCATTTCCAACCCCACTTACAAGTAAAACTAGCTAAAATGTGCCTGGCTTCTCTCACTGAAAAGCTCATTCTGAGTACATTTTTAGCATACGTTTGCTCCTGCCGGGTCAGCTGAGAAGCGAATTTCTATTTAACCACCTGCTATCATGAGAGACCTCAGGGCTGCATGTTTTGAGCCCAGTATTGATCCTGAAAAGCGTTTCCAACCCCACTTACAAGTAAAACTAGCTAAAATGTGCCTGGCTGCTATTCACTGAAAAGCTTATTCTGTGTACATTTTTGGCATACGTTTGCTCCTACCGGGTCAGCTGAGCAGCGAATTTCTATTTAACCACCTGCCTTCATGAGAGACCTCAGGGCTGCATGTTTTGAGCCCAGTACTGAGCCTGAAAAGCATTTCCAACCCCACTTACAAGTAAAACTAGCTAAAATGTGCCTGGCTGCTATTCACTAAAAAGCTCATTCTGTGTACATTTTTGGTATACGTTTGCTCCTACCGGGCCAGCTGAGCAGCGAATTTCTATTTAACCACTTGCTTTCATGAGAGACCTCAGGGCTGCATGTTTTGAGCCCAGTACTGAGCCTGAAAAGCGTTTCCAACCCCACTTACAAGTAAAACTAGCTAAAATGTGCCTGGCTGCTATTCACTGAAAAGCTCATTCTGTGTACATTTTTGGCATACGTTTGCTCCTACCGGGCCAGCTGAGCAGCGAATTTCTATTTAACCACTTGCTTTCATGAGAGACCTCAGGGCTGCATGTTTTGAGCCCAGTACTGAGCCTGAAAAGCATTTCCAACACCACTTACAAGTAAAACTAGCTAAAATGTGCCTGGCTTCTCTTCACTGAAAAGCTCATTCTGAGTACATTTTTAGCATATGTTTGCTCCTGCCGGGTCAGCTGAGCAGGGAATTTCTATTTAACCACCTGCTATCATGTGAGACCTCAGGGCTGCATGTTTTGAGCCCAGTACTGATCCTGAAAAGCGTTTCCAACCCCACGTACAAGTAAAACTAGCTAAAATGTGCCTGGCTGCTATTCACTGAAAAGCTCATTCTGTGTACATTTTTGGCATACGTTTGCTCCTACCGGGTCAGCTGAGCAGCGAATTTCTATTTAACCACCTGCTATCATGAGAGACCTCAGGGCTGCATGTTTTGAGCCCAGTACTGATCCTGAAAAGCGTTTCCAACCCCACTTACAAGTAAAACTAGCTAAAATGTGCCTGGCTGCTATCACTGAAAAGCTCATCTGAGTACATTTTTAGCATACGTTTGCTCCTGCCCGGTCAGCTGAGCAGCGAATTTCTATTTAACCACCTGCTTTCATGAGAGACCTCAGGGATGCATGTTTTGAGCCCAGCACTGAGCCTGAAAAACGTTTCCAACGCCACTTACAAGTAAAACTAGCTAAAATGTGCCTGGCTTCTCTTCACTGAAAAGCTCATTCTGAGTACATTTTTAGCATACGTTTGCTCCTGCCGGGTCAGCTGAGAAGCGAATTTATATTTAACCACCTGCTATCATGAGAGACCTCAGGGCTGCATGTTTTGAGCCCAGTACTGAGCCTGAAAAGCGTTTCCAACCCCACTTACAAGTAAAACTAGCTAAAATGTGCCTGGCTGCTATTCACTGAAAAGCTCATTCTGTGTACATTTTTGGCATACGTTTGCTCCTACCGGGTCAGCTGAGCAGCGAATTTCTATTTAACCACCTGCCTTCATGAGAGACCTCAGGGCTGCATGTTTTGAGCCCAGTACTGAGCCTGAAAAGCATATCCAACCCCACTTACAAGTAAAACTAGCTAAAATGTGCCTGGCTTCTCTTCACTGAAAAGCTCATCTGAGTACATTTTTAGCATACGTTTGCTCCTGCCGGGTCAGCTGAGCAGCGAATTTCTATTTAACCACCTGCTTTCATGAGAGACCTCAGGGATGCATGTTTTGAGCCCAGCACTGAGCCTGAAAAACGTTTCCAACGCCACTTACAAGTAAAACTAGCTAAAATGTGCCTGGCTTCTCTTCACTGAAAAGCTCATTCTGAGTACATTTTTAGCATACGTTTGCTCCTGCCGGGTCAGCTGAGAAGCGAATTTCTATTTAACCACCTGCCTTCATGAGAGACCTCAGGACTGCATGTTTTGAGCCCAGTATTGATCCTGAAAAGCATTTCCAACCCCACTTACAAGTAAAACTAGCTAAAATGTGCCTGGCTGCTATTCACTGAAAAGCTCATTCTGTGTACATTTTTGGCATACGTTTGCTCCTACCGGGTCAGCTGAGCAGCGAATTTCTATTTAACCACCTGCTTTCATGAGAGACCTCAGGGCCGCATGTTTTGAGCCCAGTACTGATCCTGAAAAGCGTTTCCAACCCCACTTACAAGTAAAACTAGCTAAAATGTGCCTGGCTGCTATTCACTGAAAAGCTTATTCTGTGTACATTTTTGGCATACGTTTGCTCCTACCGGGTCAGCTGAGCAGCGAATTTCTATTTAACCACCTGCCTTCATGAGAGACCTCAGGGCTGCATGTTTTGAGCCCAGTACTGAGCCTGAAAAGCATTTCCAACCCCACTTACAAGTAAAACTAGCTAAAATGTGCCTGGCTTCTCTCACTGAAAAGCTCATTCTGAGTACATTTTTAGCATACGTTTGCTCCTGCCGGGTCAGCTGAGAAGCGAATTTCTATTTAACCACCTGCTATCATGAGAGACCTCAGGGCTGCATGTTTTGAGCCCAGTACTGATCCTGAAAAGCGTTTCCAACCCCACTTACAAGTAAAACTAGCTAAAATGTGCCTGGCTGCTATTCACTGAAAAGCTTATTCTGTGTACATTTTTGGCATACGTTTGCTCCTACCGGGTCAGCTGAGCAGCGAATTTCTATTTAACCACCTGCCTTCATGAGAGACCTCAGGGCTGCATGTTTTGAGCCCAGTACTGAGCCTGAAAAGCATTTCCAACCCCACTTACAAGTAAAACTAGCTAAAATGTGCCTGGCTGCTATTCACTAAAAAGCTCATTCTGTGTACATTTTTGGCATACGTTTGCTCCTACCGGGCCAGCTGAGCAGCGAATTTCTATTTAACCACTTGCTTTCATGAGAGACCTCAGGGCTGCATGTTTTGAGCCCAGTACTGAGCCTGAAAAGCGTTTCCAACCCCACTTACAAGTAAAACTAGCTAAAATGTGCCTGGCTGCTATTCACTGAAAAGCTCATTCTGAGTACATTTTTAGCATACGTTTGCTCCTGCCGGGTCAGCTGAGAAGCGAATTTCTATTTAACCACCTGCCTTCATGATAGACCTCAGGGCTGCATGTTTTGAGCCCAGTATTGATCCTGAAAAGCGTTTCCAACCCCACTTACAAGTAAAACTAGCTAAAATGTGCCTGGCTGCTATTCACTGAAAAGCTCATTCTGTGTACATTTTTGGCATATGTTTGCTCCTACCGGGTCAGCTGAGCAGCGAATTTCTATTTAACCACCTGCTTTCATGAGAGACCTCAGGGCCGCATGTTTTGAGCCCAGTACTGATCCTGAAAAGCGTTTCCAACCCCACTTACAAGTAAAACTAGCTAAAATGTGCCTGGCTGCTATTCACTGAAAAGCTTATTCTGTGTACATTTTTGGCATACGTTTGCTCCTACCGGGTCAGCTGAGCAGCGAATTTCTATTTAACCACCTGCCTTCATGAGAGACCTCAGGGCTGCATGTTTTGAGCCCAGTACTGAGCCTGAAAAGCATTTCCAACCCCACTTACAAGTAAAACTAGCTAAAATGTGCCTGGCTTCTCTCACTGAAAAGCTCATTCTGAGTACATTTTTAGCATACGTTTGCTCCTGCCGGGTCAGCTGAGAAGCGAATTTCTATTTAACCACCTGCTATCATGAGAGACCTCAGGGCTGCATGTTTTGAGCCCAGTATTGATCCTGAAAAGCGTTTCCAACCCCACTTACAAGTAAAACTAGCTAAAATGTGCCTGGCTGCTATTCACTGAAAAGCTTATTCTGTGTACATTTTTGGCATACGTTTGCTCCTACCGGGTCAGCTGAGCAGCGAATTTCTATTTAACGACCTGCCTTCATGAGAGACCTCAGGGCTGCATGTTTTGAGCCCAGTACTGAGCCTGAAAAGCATTTCCAACCCGACTTACAAGTAAAACTAGCTAAAATGTGCCTGGCTGCTATTCACTAAAAAGCTCATTCTGTGTACATTTTTGGCATACGTTTGCTCCTACCGGGCCAGCTGAGCAGCGAATTTCTATTTAACCACTTGCTTTCATGAGAGACCTCAGGGCTGCATGTTTTGAGCCCAGTACTGAGCCTGAAAAGCGTTTCCAACCCCACTTACAAGTAAAACTAGCTAAAATGTGCCTGGCTGCTATTCACTGAAAAGCTCATTCTGTGTACATTTTTGGCATACGTTTGCTCATACCGGGTCAGCTGAGCAGCGAATTTCTATTTAACCACCTGCTTTCATGAGAGACCTCAGGGCTGCATGTTTTGAGCCCAGTACTGATCCTGAAAAGCGTTTCCAACCCCACTTACAAGTAAAACTAGCTAAAATGTGCCTGGCTGCTATTCACTGAAAAGCTCATTCTGTGTACATTTTTGGCATACGTTTGCTCCTACCGGTTCAGCTGAGCAGCGAATTTCTATTTAACCACCTGCCTTCATGAGAGACCTCAGGGCTGCATGTTTTGAGCCCAGTACTGAGCCTGAAAAGCATTTCCAACCCCACTTACAAGTAAAACTAGCTAAAATATGCCTGGCTGCTATTCACTAAAAAGCTCATTCTGTGTACATTTTTGGCATACGTTTGCTCCTACCGGGCCAGCTGAGCAGCGAATTTCTATTTAACCACTTGCTTTCATGAGAGACCTCAGGGCTGCATGTTTTGAGCCCAGTACTGAGCCTGAAAAGCATTTCCAACACCACTTACAAGTAAAACTAGCTAAAATGTGCCTGGCTTCTCTTCACTGAAAAGCTCATTCTGAGTACATTTTTAGCATACGTTTGCTCCTGCCGGGTCAGCTGAGCAGCGAATTTCTATTTAACCACCTGCTATCATGTGAGACCTCAGGGCTGCATGTTTTGAGCCCAGTACTGATCCTGAAAAGCGTTTCCAACCCCACGTACAAGTAAAACTAGCTAAAATGTGCCTGGCTGCTATTCACTGAAAAGCTCATTCTGTGTACATTTTTGGCATACGTTTGCTCCTACCGGGTCAGCTGAGCAGCGAATTTCTATTTAACCACCTGCTATCATGAGAGACCTCAGGGCTGCATGTTTTGAGCCCAGTACTGATCCTGAAAAGCGTTTCCAACCCCACTTACAAGTAAAACTAGCTAAAATGTGCCTGGCTGCTATCACTGAAAAGCTCATCTGAGTACATTTTTAGCATACGTTTGCTCCTGCCGGGTCAGCTGAGCAGCGAATTTCTATTTGACCACCTGCTTTCATGAGAGACCGCAGAGCTGCATGTTTTGAGCCCAGTACTGAGCCTGAAAAGCATTTCCAACCCCACTTACAAGTAAAACTAGCTAAAATGTGCCTGGCTTCTCTTCACTGAAAAGCTCATCTGAGTACATTTTTAGCATACGTTTGCTCCTGCCGGGTCAGCTGAGCAGCGAATTTCTATTTAACCACCTGCTTTCATGAGAGACCTCAGGGATGCATGTTTTGAGCCCAGCACTGAGCCTGAAAAACGTTTCCAACGCCACTTACAAGTAAAACTAGCTAAAATGTGCCTGGCTTCTCTTCACTGAAAAGCTCATTCTGAGTACATTTTTAGCATACGTTTGCTCCTGCCGGGTCAGCTGAGAAGCGAATTTCTATTTAACCACCTGCTATCATGAGAGACCTCAGGGCTGCATGTTTTGAGCCCAGTACTGAGCCTGAAAAGCGTTTCCAACCCCACTTACAAGTAAAACTAGCTAAAATGTGCCTGGCTTCTCTTCACTGAAAAGCTCATCTGAGTACATTTTTAGCATACGTTTGCCCCTGCCGGGTCAGCTGAGTAGCGAATTTCTATTTAACCACCTGCTTTCATGAGAGACCTCAGGGTTGCATGTTTTGAGCCCAGTACTGAGCCTGAAAAGCATTTCCAACCCCACTTACAAGTAAAACTAGCTAAAATGTGCCTGGCTTCTCTTCACTGAAAAGCTCATTCTGAGTACATTTTAAGCATATGTTTGCTCCTGCCGGGTCAGCTGAGCAGTGAATTTCTATTTAACCACCTGCTATCATGAGAGACTTCAGGGCTGCATGTTTTGAGCCCAGTACTGATCCTGAAAAGCGTTTCCAACCCCACTTACAAGTAAAACTAGCTAAAATGTGCCTGGCTGCTATTCACTGAAAAGCTCATTTGTGTATATTTTTGGCATACGTTTGCTCCTACCGGGTCAGCTGAGCAGCGAATTTCTATTTAACCACCTGCCTTCATGAGAGACCTCAGGGCTGCATGTTTTGAGCCCAGTACTGATCCTGAAAAGCGTTTCCAACCCCACTTACAAGTAAAACTAGCTAAAATGTGCCTGGCTGCAATTCACTGAAAAGCTCATTTGTGTACATTTTTGGCATACGTTTAATCCTACCGGGTCAGCTGAGCAGCAAATTTCTATTTAACCACCTGCTTTCATGAGAGACCTCAGGGATGCATGTTTTGAGCCCAGTACTGAGCCTGAAAAGCATTTCCAACCCCACTTACAAGTAAAACTAGCTAAAATGTGCCTGGCTTCTCTTCACTGAAAAGCTCATTCTGAGAACATTTTTAGCATACGTTTGCTCCTGCTGGGTCAGCTGAGCAGCAAATTTCTATTTAACCACCTGCTATCATGAGAGACCTCAGGGCTGCATGTTTTGAGCCCAGTACTGATCCTGAAAAGCGTTTCCAACCCCACTTACAAGTAAAACTAGCTAAAATGTGCCTGGCTGCTATTCACTGAAAAGCTCATTCTGTGTACATTTTTGGCATACGTTTGCTCCTACCAGGTCAGCTGAGCTGCGAATTTCTATTTAACCACCTGCTTTCATGAGAGACCTCAGGGCTGCATGTTTTGAGCCCAGTACTGAGCCAGAAAAGCATTTCCAACCCCACTTACAAGTAAAACTAGCTAAAATGTGCCTGGCTGCTATTCACTGAAAAGCTCATTCTGTGTACATTTTTGGCATACGTTTGCTCCTACCGGGTCAGCTGAGCAGCGAATTTCTATTTAACCACCTGCTTTCATGAGAGACCTCAGGGCTGCATGTTTTGAGCCCAGTACTGAGCCTGAAAAGCATTTCCAACCCCACTTACAAGTAAAACTAGCTAAAATGTGCCTGGCTTCTCTTCACTGAAAAGCTCATTCTGAGTACATTTTTAGCATACGTTTGCTCCTGCCGGGTCAGCTGAGCAGCGAATTTCTATTTAACCACCTGCTATCATGAGAGACCTCAGGGCTGCATGTTTTGAGCCCAGTACTGATCCTGAAAAGCGTTTCCAACCCCACTTACAAGTAAAACTAGCTAAAATGTGCCTGGCTGCTATTCACTGAAAAGCTCATTCTGTGTACATTTTTGGCATACGTTTGCTCCTACTGGGTCAGCTGAGCAGCGAATTTCTATTTAACCACCTGCTATCATGAGAGACCTCAGGGCTGCATGTTTTGAGCCCAGTACTGATCCTGAAAAGCGTTTCCAACCCCACTTACAAGTAAAACTAGCTAAAATGTGCCTGGCTGCTATCACTGAAAAGCTCATTCTCTGTACATTTTTGGCATACGTTTGCTCCTACCGGGTCAGCTGAGCAGCGAATTTCTATTTGACCACCTGCTTTCATGAGAGACCTCAGAGCTGCATGTTTTGAGCCCAGTACTGAGCCTGAAAAGCATTTCCAACCCCACTTACAAGTAAAACTAGCTAAAATGTGCCTGGCTTCTCTTCACTGAAAAGCTCATTCTGAGTACATTTTTAGCATACGTTTGCTCCTGCCGGGTCAGCTGAGCAGCGAATTTCTATTTAACCACCTGCTTTCATGAGAGACCTCAGGGATGCATGTTTTGAGCCCAGCACTGAGCCTGAAAAACGTTTCCAACGCCACTTACAAGTAAAACTAGCTAAAATGTGCCTGGCTTCTCTTCACTGAAAAGCTCATTCTGAGTACATTTTTAGCATACGTTTGCTCCTGCCGGGTCAGCTGAGAAGCGAATTTCTATTTAACCACCTGCTATCATGAGAGACCTCAGGGCTGCATGTTTTGAGCCCAGTATTGATCCTGAAAAGCGTTTCCAACCCCACTTACAAGTAAAACTAGCTAAAATGTGCCTGGCTGCTATTCACTGAAAAGCTCATTCTGTGTACATTTTTGGCATACGTTTGCTCCTACCGGGTCAGCTGAGCAGCGAATTTCTATTTAACCACCTGCTTTCATGAGAGACCTCAGGGCTGCATGTTTTGAGCCCAGTACTGATCCTGAAAAGCGTTTCCAACCCCACTTACAAGTAAAACTAGCTAAAATGTGCCTGGCTGCTATTCACTGAAAAGCTTATTCTGTGTACATTTTTGGCATACGTTTGCTCCTACCGGGTCAGCTGAGCAGCGAATTTCTATTTAACCACCTGCCTTCATGAGAGACCTCAGGGCTGCATGTTTTGAGCCCAGTACTGAGCCTGAAAAGCATTTCCAACCCCACTTACAAGTAAAACTAGCTAAAATGTGCCTGGCTGCTATTCACTAAAAAGCTCATTCTGTGTACATTTTTGGCATACGTTTGCTCCTACCGGGCCAGCTGAGCAGCGAATTTCTATTTAACCACTTGCTTTCATGAGAGACCTCAGGGCTGCATGTTTTGAGCCTAGTACTGAGCCTTAAAAGCATTTCCAACACCACTTACAAGTAAAACTAGCTAAAATGTGCCTGGCTTCTCTTCACTGAAAAGCTCATTCTGAGTACATTTTTAGCATACGTTTGCTCCTGCCGGGTCAGCTGAGCAGCGAATTTCTATTTAACCACCTGCTATCATGTGAGACCTCAGGGCTGCATGTTTTGAGCCCAGTACTGATCCTGAAAAGCGTTTCCAACCCCACTTACAAGTAAAACTAGCTAAAATTTGCCTGGCTGCTATTCACTGAAAAGCTCATTCTGTGTACATTTTTGGCATACGTTTGCTCCTACCGGGCCAGCTGAGCAGCGAATTTCTATTTAACCACCTGCTTTCATGAGAGACCTCAGGGCTGCATGTTTTGAGCCCAGTACTGAGCCTGAAAAGCATTTCCAACCCCACTTACAAGTAAAACTAGCTAAAATGTGCCTGGCTGCTATTCACTGAAAAGCTCATTCTGAGTACATTTTAAGCATACGTTTGCTCCTGCCGGGTCAGCTGAGCAGTGAATTTCTATTTAACCACCTGCTATCATGAGAGACCTCAGGGCTGCATGTTTTGAGCCCAGTACTGAGCCTGAAAAGCATTTCCAACCCCACTTACAAGTAAAACTAGCTAAAATGTGCCTGGCTGCTATCACTGAAAAGCTCATTCTCTGTACATTTTTGGCATACGTTTGCTCCTACCGGGTCAGCTGAGCAGCGAATTTCTATTTGACCACCTGCTTTCATGAGAGACCTCAGAGCTGCATGTTTTGAGCCCAGTACTGAGCCTGAAAAGCATTTCCAACCCCACTTACAAGTAAAACTAGCTAAAATGTGCCCGGCTTCTCTTCACTGAAAAGCTCATTCTGAGTACATTTTTAGCATACGTTTGCTCCTGCCGGGTCAGCTGAGCAGCGAATTTCTATTTAACCACCTGCTTTCATGAGAGACCTCAGGGATGCATGTTTTGAGCCCAGCACTGAGCCTGAAAAACGTTTCAACGCCACTTACAAGTAAAACTAGCTAAAATGTGCCTGGCTTCTCTTCACTGAAAAGCTCATTCTGAGTACATTTTTAGCATACGTTTGCTCCTGTCGGGTCAGCTGAGAAGCGAATTTCTATTTAACCACCTGCTATCATGAGAGACCTCAGGGCTGCATGTTTTGAGCCCAGTATTGATCCTGAAAAGCGTTTCCAACCCCACTTACAAGTAAAACTAGCTAAAATGTGCCTGGCTGCTATTCACTGAAAAGCTCATTCTGTGTACATTTTTGGCATACGTTTGCTCCTACCGGGTCAGCTGAGCAGCGAATTTCTATTTAACCACCTGCTTTCATGAGAGACCTCAGGGCCGCATGTTTTGAGCCCAGTACTGATCCTGAAAAGCGTTTCCAACCCCACTTACAAGTAAAACTAGCTAAAATGTGCCTGGCTTCTCTCACTGAAAAGCTCATTCTGAGTACATTTTTAGCATACGTTTGCTCCTGCCGGGTCAGCTGAGAAGCGAATTTCTATTTAACCACCTGCTATCATGAGAGACCTCAGGGCTGCATGTTTTGAGCCCAGTATTGATCCTGAAAAGCGTTTCCAACCCCACTTACAAGTAAAACTAGCTAAAATGTGCCTGGCTGCTATTCACTGAAAAGCTTATTCTGTGTACATTTTTGGCATACGTTTGCTCCTACCGGGTCAGCTGAGCAGCGAATTTCTATTTAACCACCTGCCTTCATGAGAGACCTCAGGGCTGCATGTTTTGAGCCCAGTACTGAGCCTGAAAAGCATTTCCAACCCCACTTACAAGTAAAACTAGCTAAAATGTGCCTGGCTGCTATTCACTAAAAAGCTCATTCTGTGTACATTTTTGGCATACGTTTGCTCCTACCGGGCCAGCTGAGCAGCGAATTTCTATTTAACCACTTGCTTTCATGAGAGACCTCAGGGCTGCATGTTTTGAGCCCAGTACTGAGCCTGAAAAGCGTTTCCAACCCCACTTACAAGTAAAACTAGCTAAAATGTGCCTGGCTGCTATTCACTGAAAAGCTCATTCTGTGTACATTTTTGGCATACGTTTGCTCATACCGGGTCAGCTGAGCAGCGAATTTCTATTTAACCACCTGCTTTCATGAGAGACCTCAGGGCTGCATGTTTTGAGCCCAGTACTGATCCTGAAAAGCGTTTCCAACCCCACTTACAAGTAAAACTAGCTAAAATGTGCCTGGCTGCTATTCACTGAAAAGCTCATTCTGTGTACATTTTTGGCATACGTTTGCTCCTACCGGTTCAGCTGAGCAGCGAATTTCTATTTAACCACCTGCCTTCATGAGAGACCTCAGGGCTGCATGTTTTGAGCCCAGTACTGAGCCTGAAAAGCATTTCCAACCCCACTTACAAGTAAAACTAGCTAAAATGTGCCTGGCTGCTATTCACTAAAAAGCTCATTCTGTGTACATTTTTGGAATACGTTTGCTCCTACCGGGCCAGCTGAGCAGCGAATTTCTATTTAACCACTTGCTTTCATGAGAGACCTCAGGGCTGCATGTTTTGAGCCCAGTACTGAGCCTGAAAAGCATTTCCAACACCACTTACAAGTAAAACTAGCTAAAATGTGCCTGGCTGCTATTCACTGAAAAGCTCATTCTGTGTACATTTTTGGCATACATTTGCTCCTACCGGGTCAGCTGAGCAGCGAATTTCTATTTAACCACCTGCTATCATGAGAGACCTCAGGGCTGCATGTTTTGAGCCCAGTACTGATCCTGAAAAGCGTTTCCAACCCCACTTACAAGTAAAACTAGCTAAAATGTGCCTGGCTGCTATCACTGAAAAGCTCATTCTCTGTACATTTTTGGCATACGTTTGCTCCTACCGGGTCAGCTGAGCAGCGAATTTCTATTTGACCACCTGCTTTCATGAGAGACCGCAGAGCTGCATGTTTTGAGCCCAGTACTGAGCCTGAAAAGCATTTCCAACCCCACTTACAAGTAAAACTAGCTAAAATGTGCCTGGCTTCTCTTCACTGAAAAGCTCATCTGAGTACATTTTTAGCATACGTTTGCTCCTGCCGGGTCAGCTGAGCAGCAAATTTCTATTTAACCACCTGCTTTCATGAGAGACCTCAGGGATGCATGTTTTGAGCCCAGCACTGAGCCTGAAAAACGTTTCCAACGCCACTTACAAGTAAAACTAGCTAAAATGTGCCTGGCTTCTCTTCACTGGAAAGCTCATTCTGAGTACATTTTTAGCATACGTTTGCTCCTGCCGGGTCAGCTGAGAAGCGAATTTCTATTTAACCACCTGCTATCATGAGAGACCTCAGGGCTGCATGTTTTGAGCCCAGTACTGAGCCTGAAAAGCGTTTCCAACCCCACTTACAAGTAAAACTAGCTAAAATGTGCCTGGCTGCTATTCACTGAAAAGCTCATTCTGTGTACATTTTTGGCATACGTTTGCTCCTACCGGGTCAGCTGAGCAGCGAATTTCTATTTAACCACCTGCCTTCATGAGAGACCTCAGGGCTGCATGTTTTGAGCCCAGTACTGAGCCTGAAAAGCATATCCAACCCCACTTACAAGTAAAACTAGCTAAAATGTGCCTGGCTTCTCTTCACTGAAAAGCTCATCTGAGTACATTTTTAGCATACGTTTGCTCCTGCCGGGTCAGCTGAGCAGCGAATTTCTATTTAACCACCTGCTTTCATGAGAGACCTCAGGGATGCATGTTTTGAGCCCAGCACTGAGCCTGAAAAACGTTTCCAACGCCACTTACAAGTAAAACTAGCTAAAATGTGCCTGGCTTCTCTTCACTGAAAAGCTCATTCTGAGTACATTTTTAGCATACGTTTGCTCCTGCCGGGTCAGCTGAGAAGCGAATTTCTATTTAACCACCTGCCTTCATGAGAGACCTCAGGGCTGCATGTTTTGAGCCCAGTATTGATCCTGAAAAGCGTTTCCAACCCCACTTACAAGTAAAACTAGCTAAAATGTGCCTGGCTGCTATTCACTGAAAAGCTCATTCTGTGTACATTTTTGGCATACGTTTGCTCCTACCGGGTCAGCTGAGCAGCGAATTTCTATTTAACCACCTGCTTTCATGAGAGACCTCAGGGCCGCATGTTTTGAGCCCAGTACTGATCCTGAAAAGCGTTTCCAACCCCACTTACAAGTAAAACTAGCTAAAATGTGCCTGGCTGCTATTCACTGAAAAGCTTATTCTGTGTACATTTTTGGCATACGTTTGCTCCTACCGGGTCAGCTGAGCAGCGAATTTCTATTTAACCACCTGCCTTCATGAGAGACCTCAGGGCTGCATGTTTTGAGCCCAGTACTGAGCCTGAAAAGCATTTCCAACCCCACTTACAAGTAAAACTAGCTAAAATGTGCCTGGCTTCTCTCACTGAAAAGCTCATTCTGAGTACATTTTTAGCATACGTTTGCTCCTGCCGGGTCAGCTGAGAAGCGAATTTCTATTTAACCACCTGCTATCATGAGAGACCTCAGGGCTGCATGTTTTGAGCCCAGTATTGATCCTGAAAAGCGTTTCCAACCCCACTTACAAGTAAAACTAGCTAAAATGTGCCTGGCTGCTATTCACTGAAAAGCTTATTCTGTGTACATTTTTGGCATACGTTTGCTCCTACCGGGTCAGCTGAGCAGCGAATTTCTATTTAACCACCTGCCTTCATGAGAGACCTCAGGGCTGCATGTTTTGAGCCCAGTACTGAGCCTGAAAAGCATTTCCAACCCCACTTACAAGTAAAACTAGCTAAAATGTGCCTGGCTGCTATTCACTAAAAAGCTCATTCTGTGTACATTTTTGGCATACGTTTGCTCCTACCGGGCCAGCTGAGCAGCGAATTTCTATTTAACCACTTGCTTTCATGAGAGACCTCAGGGCTGCATGTTTTGAGACCAGTACTGAGCCTGAAAAGCGTTTCCAACCCCACTTACAAGTAAAACTAGCTAAAATGTGCCTGGCTGCTATTCACTGAAAAGCTCATTCTGTGTACATTTTTGGCATACGTTTGCTCATACCGGGTCAGCTGAGCAGCGAATTTCTATTTAACCACCTGCTTTCATGAGAGACCTCAGGGCTGCATGTTTTGAGCCCAGTACTGATCCTGAAAAGCGTTTCCAACCCCACTTACAAGTAAAACTAGCTAAAATGTGCGTGGCTGCTATTCACTGAAAAGCTCATTCTGTGTACATTTTTGGCATACGTTTGCTCCTACCGGTTCAGCTGAGCAGCGAATTTCTATTTAACCACCTGCCTTCATGAGAGACCTCAGGGCTGCATGTTTTGAGCCCAGTACTGAGCCTGAAAAGCATTTCCAACCCCACTTACAAGTAAAACTAGCTAAAATGTGCCTGGCTGCTATTCACTAAAAAGCTCATTCTGTGTACATTTTTGGCATACGTTTGCTCCTACCGGGTCAGCTGAGCAGCGAATTTCTATTTAACCACCTGCTTTCATGAGAGACCTCAGGGATGCATGTTTTGAGCCCAGCACTGAGCCTGAAAAACGTTTCCAACGCCACTTACAAGTAAAACTAGCTAAAATGTGCCTGGCTTCTCTTCACTGAAAAGCTCATTCTGTGTACATTTTTGGCATACGTTTGCTCCTACCGGGTCAGCTGAGCAGCGAATTTCTATTTAACCACCTGCTTTCATGAGAGACCTCAGGGCTGCATGTTTTGAGCCCAGTACTGAGCCTGAAAAGCATTTCCAACCCCACTTACAAGTAAAACTAGCTAAAATGTGCCTGGCTTCTCTTCACTGAAAAGCTCATTCTGAGTACATTTTAAGCATATGTTTGCTCCTGCCGGGTCAGCTGAGCAGTGAATTTCTATTTAACCACCTGCTATCATGAGAGACTTCAGGGCTGCATGTTTTGAGCCCAGTACTGATCCTGAAAAGCGTTTCCAACCCCACTTACAAGTAAAACTAGCTAAAATGTGCCTGGCTGCTATTCACTGAAAAGCTCATTTGTGTACATTTTTGGCATACGTTTGCTCCTACCGGGTCAGCTGAGCAGCGAATTTCTATTTAACCACCTGCCTTCATGAGAGACCTCAGGGCTGCATGTTTTGAGCCCAGTACTGATCCTGAAAAGCGTTTCCAACCCCACTTACAAGTAAAACTAGCTAAAATGTGCCTGGCTGCAATTCACTGAAAAGCTCATTTGTGTACATTTTTGGTATACGTTTAATCCTACCGGGTCAGCTGAGCAGCAAATTTCTATTTAACCACCTGCTTTCATGAGAGACCTCAGGGATGCATGTTTTGAGCCCAGTACTGAGCCTGAAAAGCATTTCCAACCCCACTTACAAGTAAAACTAGCTAAAATGTGCCTGGCTTCTCTTCACTGAAAAGCTCATTCTGAGAACATTTTTAGCATACGTTTGCTCCTGCTGGGTCAGCTGAGCAGCAAATTTCTATTTAACCACCTGCTATCATGAGAGACCTCAGGGCTGCATGTTTTGAGCCCAGTACTGATCCTGAAAAGCGTTTCCAACCCCACTTACAAGTAAAACTAGCTAAAATGTGCCTGGCTGCTATTCACTGAAAAGCTCATTCTGTGTACATTTTTGGCATACGTTTGCTCCTACCGGGTCAGCTGAGCAGCGAATTTCTATTTAACCACCTGCCTTCATGAGAGACCTCAGGGCTGCATGTTTTGAGCCCAGTACTGAGCCTGAAAAGCATTTCCAACCCCACTTACAAGTAAAACTAGCTAAAATGTGCCTGGCTTCTCTCACTGAAAAGCTCATTCTGAGTACATTTTTAGCATACGTTTGCTCCTGCCGGGTCAGCTGAGAAGCGAATTTCTATTTAACCACCTGCTATCATGAGAGACCTCAGGGCTGCATGTTTTGAGCCCAGTATTGATCCTGAAAAGCGTTTCCAACCCCACTTACAAGTAAAACTAGCTAAAATGTGCCTGGCTGCTATTCACTGAAAAGCTTATTCTGTGTACATTTTTGGCATACGTTTGCTCCTACCGGGTCAGCTGAGCAGCGAATTTCTATTTAACCACCTGCCTTCATGAGAGACCTCAGGGCTGCATGTTTTGAGCCCAGTACTGAGCCTGAAAAGCATTTCCAACCCCACTTACAAGTAAAACTAGCTAAAATGTGCCTGGCTGCTATTCACTAAAAAGCTCATTCTGTGTACATTTTTGGCATACGTTTGCTCCTACCGGGCCAGCTGAGCAGCGAATTTCTATTTAACCACTTGCTTTCATGAGAGACCTCAGGGCTGCATGTTTTGAGACCAGTACTGAGCCTGAAAAGCGTTTCCAACCCCACTTACAAGTAAAACTAGCTAAAATGTGCCTGGCTGCTATTCACTGAAAAGCTCATTCTGTGTACATTTTTGGCATACGTTTGCTCATACCGGGTCAGCTGAGCAGCGAATTTCTATTTAACCACCTGCTTTCATGAGAGACCTCAGGGCTGCATGTTTTGAGCCCAGTACTGATCCTGAAAAGCGTTTCCAACCCCACTTACAAGTAAAACTAGCTAAAATGTGCGTGGCTGCTATTCACTGAAAAGCTCATTCTGTGTACATTTTTGGCATACGTTTGCTCCTACCGGTTCAGCTGAGCAGCGAATTTCTATTTAACCACCTGCCTTCATGAGAGACCTCAGGGCTGCATGTTTTGAGCCCAGTACTGAGCCTGAAAAGCATTTCCAACCCCACTTACAAGTAAAACTAGCTAAAATGTGCCTGGCTGCTATTCACTAAAAAGCTCATTCTGTGTACATTTTTGGCATACGTTTGCTCCTACCGGGTCAGCTGAGCAGCGAATTTCTATTTAACCACCTGCTTTCATGAGAGACCTCAGGGATGCATGTTTTGAGCCCAGCACTGAGCCTGAAAAACGTTTCCAACGCCACTTACAAGTAAAACTAGCTAAAATGTGCCTGGCTTCTCTTCACTGAAAAGCTCATTCTGAGTACATTTTTAGCATACGTTTGCTCCTGCCGGGTCAGCTGAGAAGCGAATTTCTATTTAACCACCTGCCTTCATGAGAGACCTCAGGGCTGCATGTTTTGAGCCCAGTACTGAGCCTGAAAAGCATTTCCAACCCCACTTACAAGTAAAACTAGCTAAAATGTGCCTGGCTGCTATTCACTGAAAAGTTCATTCTGTGTACATTTTTGGCATACGTTTGCTCCTACCGGGTCAGCTGAGCAGCGAATTTCTATTTAACCACCTGCTTTCATGAGAGACCTCAGGGCTGCATGTTTTGAGCCCAGTACTGAGCCTGAAAAGCATTTCCAACCCCACTTACAAGTAAAACTAGCTAAAATGTGCCTGGCTTCTCTTCACTGAAAAGCTCATTCTGAGTACATTTTAAGCATATGTTTGCTCCTGCCGGGTCAGCTGAGCAGTGAATTTCTATTTAACCACCTGCTATCATGAGAGACTTCAGGGCTGCATGTTTTGAGCCCAGTACTGATCCTGAAAAGCGTTTCCAACCCCACTTACAAGTAAAACTAGCTAAAATGTGCCTGGCTGCTATTCACTGAAAAGCTCATTTGTGTACATTTTTGGCATACGTTTGCTCCTACCGGGTCAGCTGAGCAGCGAATTTCTATTTAACCACCTGCCTTCATGAGAGACCTCAGGGCTGCATGTTTTGAGCCCAGTACTGATCCTGAAAAGCGTTTCCAACCCCACTTACAAGTAAAACTAGCTAAAATGTGCCTGGCTGCAATTCACTGAAAAGCTCATTTGTGTACATTTTTGGTATACGTTTAATCCTACCGGGTCAGCTGAGCAGCAAATTTCTATTTAACCACCTGCTTTCATGAGAGACCTCAGGGATGCATGTTTTGAGCCCAGTACTGAGCCTGAAAAGCATTTCCAACCCCACTTACAAGTAAAACTAGCTAAAATGTGCCTGGCTTCTCTTCACTGAAAAGCTCATTCTGAGAACATTTTTAGCATACGTTTGCTCCTGCTGGGTCAGCTGAGCAGCAAATTTCTATTTAACCACCTGCTATCATGAGAGACCTCAGGGCTGCATGTTTTGAGCCCAGTACTGATCCTGAAAAGCGTTTCCAACCCCACTTACAAGTAAAACTAGCTAAAATGTGCCTGGCTGCTATTCACTGAAAAGCTCATTCTGTGTACATTTTTGGCATACGTTTGCTCCTACCAGGTCAGCTGAGCTGCGAATTTCTATTTAACCACCTGCTTTCATGAGAGACCTCAGGGCTGCATGTTTTGAGCCCAGTACTGAGCCTGAAAAGCATTTCCAACCCCACTTACAAGTAAAACTAGCTAAAATGTGCCTGGCTGCTATTCACTGAAAAGCTCATTCTGTGTACATTTTTGGCATACGTTTGCTCCTACCGGGTCAGCTGAGCAGCGAATTTCTATTTAACCACCTGCTTTCATGAGAGACCTCAGGGCTGCATGTTTTGAGCCCAGTACTGAGCCTGAAAAGCATTTCCAACCCCACTTACAAGTAAAACTAGCTAAAATGTGCCTGGCTTCTCTTCACTGAAAAGCTCATTCTGAGTACATTTTTAGCATACGTTTGCTCCTGCCGGGTCAGCTGAGCAGCGAATTTCTATTTAACCACCTGCTATCATGAGAGACCTCAGGGCTGCATGTTTTGAGCCCAGTACTGATCCTGAAAAGCGTTTCCAACCCCACTTACAAGTAAAACTAGCTAAAATGTGCCTGGCTGCTATTCACTAAAAAGCTCATTGTCTGTACACTTTTGGCATACGTTTGCTCCTACCGGGTCAGCTGAGCAGCGAATTTCTATTTAACCACCTGCTTTCATGAGAGACCTCAGAGCTGCATGTTTTGAGCCCTGTACTGAGCCTGAAAAGCATTTCCAACCCCACTTACAAGTAAAACTAACTAAAATGTGCCTGGCTTCTCTTCACTGAAAAGCTCATTCTGAGTACATTTTTTGCATATGTTTGCTCCTGCCGGGTCAGCTGAGCAGCGAATTTCTATTTAACCACCTGCTATCACGAGAGACCTCAGGGATGCATGTTTTGAGCCCAGTACTGAGCCTGAAAAGCATTTCCAACCCCACTTACAAGTAAAACTAGCTAAAATGTGCCTGGCTTCTCTTCACTGAAAAGCTCATTCTGAGAAAATTTTTAGCATACGTTTGCTCCTGCTGGGTCAGCTGAGCAGCAAATTTCTATTTAACCACCTGCTATCATGAGAGACCTCAGGGCTGCATGTTTTGAGCCCAGTACTGATCCTGAAAAGCGTTTCCAACCCCACTTACAAGTAAAACTAGCTAAAATGTGCCTGGCTGCTATTCACTGAAAAGCTCATTCTGTGTACATTTTTGGCATACGTTTGCTCCTACCAGGTCAGCTGAGCTGCGAATTTCTATTTAACCACCTGCTTTCATGAGAGACCTCAGGGCTGCATGTTTTGAGCCCAGTACTGAGCCTGAAAAGCATTTCCAACCCCACTTACAAGTAAAACTAGCTAAAATGTGCCTGGCTGCTATTCACTGAAAAGCTCATTCTGTGTACATTTTTGGCATACGTTTGCTCCTACCGGGTCAGCTGAGCAGCGAATTTCTATTTAACCACCTGCTTTCATGAGAGACCTCAGGGCTGCATGTTTTGAGCCCAGTACTGAGCCTGAAAAGCATTTCCAACCCCACTTACAAGTAAAACTAGCTAAAATGTGCCTGGCTTCTCTTCACTGGAAAGCTCATTCTGAGTACATTTTTAGCATACGTTTGCTCCTGCCGGGTCAGCTGAGCAGCGAATTTCTATTTAACCACCTGCTATCATGAGAGACCTCAGGGCTGCATGTTTTGAGCCCAGTACTGATCCTGAAAAGCGTTTCCAACCCCACTTACAAGTAAAACTAGCTAAAATGTGCCTGGCTGCTATTCACTAAAAAGCTCATTGTCTGTACACTTTTGGCATACGTTTGCTCCTACCGGGTCAGCTGAGCAGCGAATTTCTATTTAACCACCTGCTTTCATGAGAGACCTCAGAGCTGCATGTTTTGAGCCCTGTACTGAGCCTGAAAAGCATTTCCAACCCCACTTACAAGTAAAACTAACTAAAATGTGCCTGGCTTCTCTTCACTGAAAAGCTCATTCTGAGTACATTTTTCGCATACGTTTGCTCCTGCCGGGTCAGCTGAGCAGCGAATTTCTATTTAACCACCTGCTATCACGAGAGACCTCAGGGCTGCATGGTTTGAGCCCAGTACTGATCCTGAAAAGCGTTTCCAACCCCACTTACAAGTAAAACTAGCTAAAATGTGCCTGGCTTCTCTTCACTGAAAAGCTCATTCTGAGTACATTTTTAGCATACGTTTGCTCCTGCCGGGTCAGCTGAGCAGCGAATTTCTATTTAACCACCTGCTTTCATGAGAGACCTCAGGGCTGCATGTTTTGAGCCCAGTACTGAGCCTGAAAAGCATTTCCAACCCCACTTACAAGTAAAACTAGCTAAAATGTGCCTGGCTTCTCTTCACTGAAAAGCTCATTCTGAGAACATTTTTAGCATACGTTTGCTCCTGCTGGGTCAGCTGAGCAGCAAATTTCTATTTAACCACCTGCTATCATGAGAGACCTCAGGGCTGCATGTTTTGAGCCCAGTACTGATCCTGAAAAGCGTTTCCAACCCCACTTACAAGTAAAACTAGCTAAAATGTGCCTGGCTGCTATTCACTGAAAAGCTCATTCTGTGTACATTTTTGGCATACGTTTGCTCCTACCAGGTCAGCTGAGCTGCGAATTTCTATTTAACCACCTGCTTTCATGAGAGACCTCAGGGCTGCATGTTTTGAGCCCAGTACTGAGCCTGAAAAGCATTTCCAACCCCACTTACAAGTAAAACTAGCTAAAATGTGCCTGGCTGCTATTCACTGAAAAGCTCATTCTGTGTACATTTTTGGCATACGTTTGCTCCTACCGGGTCAGCTGAGCAGCGAATTTCTATTTAACCACCGGCTTTCATGAGAGACCTCAGGGCTGCATGTTTTGAGCCCAGTACTGAGCCTGAAAAGCATTTCCAACCCCACTTACAAGTAAAACTAGCTAAAATGTGCCTGGCTTCTCTTCACTGAAAAGCTCATTCTGAGTACATTTTTAGCATACGTTTGCTCCTGCCGGGTCAGCTGAGCAGCGAATTTCTATTTAACCACCTGCTATCATGAGAGACCTCAGGGCTGCATGTTTTGAGGCCAGTACTGATCCTGAAAAGCGTTTCCAACCCCACTTACAAGTAAAACTAGCTAAAATGTGCCTGGCTGCTATTCACTAAAAAGCTCATTCTCTGTACACTTTTGGCATACGTTTGCTCCTACCGGGTCAGCTGAGCAGCGAATTTCTATTTAACCACCTGCTTTCATGAGAGACCTCAGGGCTGCATGTTTTGAGCCCAGTACTGAGCCTGAAAAGCATTTCCAACCCCACTTACAAGTAAAACTAGCTAAAATGTGCCTGGCTTCTCTTCACTGAAAAGCTCATTCTGAGTACATTTTTAGCATACGTTTGCTCCTGCCGGGTCAGCTGAGCAGCGAATTTCTATTTAACCACCTGCTTTCATGAGAGACCTCAGAGCTGCATGTTTTGAGCCCTGTACTGAGCCTGAAAAGCATTTCCAACCCCACTTACAAGTAAAACTAACTAAAATGTGCCTGGCTTCTCTTCACTGAAAAGCTCATTCTGAGTACATTTTTCGCATACGTTTGCTCCTGCCGGGTCAGCTGAGCAGCGAATTTCTATTTAACCACCTGCTATCACGAGAGACCTCAGGGCTGCATGGTTTGAGCCCAGTACTGATCCTGAAAAGCGTTTCCAACCCCACTTACAAGTAAAACTAGCTAAAATGTGCCTGGCTTCTCTTCACTGAAAAGCTCATTCTGAGTACATTTTTAGCATACGTTTGCTCCTGCCGGGTCAGCTGAGCAGCAAATTTCTATTTAACCACCTGCTTTCATGAGAGACCTCAGGGCTGCATGTTTTGAGCCCAGTACTGAGCCTGAAAAGCATTTCCAACCCCACTTACAAGTAAAACTAGCTAAAATGTGCCTGGCTTCTCTTCACTGAAAAGCTCATTCTGAGAACATTTTTAGCATACGTTTGCTCCTGCTGGGTCAGCTGAGCAGCAAATTTCTATTTAACAACCTGCTATCATGAGAGACCTCAGGGCTGCATGTTTTGAGCCCAGTACTGATCCTGAAAAGCGTTTCCAACCCCACTTACAAGTAAAACTAGCTAAAATGTGCCTGGCTGCTATTCACTGAAAAGCTCATTCTGTGTACATTTTTGGCATACGTTTGCTCCTACCAGGTCAGCTGAGCTGCGAATTTCTATTTAACCACCTGCTTTCATGAGAGACCTCAGGGCTGCATGTTTTGAGCCCAGTACTGAGCCTGAAAAGCATTTCCAACCCCACTTAAAAGTAAAACTAGCTAAAATGTGCCTGGCTGCTATTCACTGAAAAGCTCATTCTGTGTACATTTTTGGCATACGTTTGCTCCTACCGGGTCAGCTGAGCAGCGAATTTCTATTTAACCACCTGCTTTCATGAGAGACCTCAGGGCTGCATGTTTTGAGCCCAGTACTGAGCCTGAAAAGCATTTCCAACCCCACTTACAAGTAAAACTAGCTAAAATGTGCCTGGCTTCTCTTCACTGAAAAGCTCATTCTGAGTACATTTTTAGCATACGTTTGCTCCTGCCGGGTCAGCTGAGCAGCGAATTTCTATTTAACCACCTGCTATCATGAGAGACCTCAGGGCTGCATGTTTTGAGCCCAGTACTGATCCTGAAAAGCGTTTCCAACCCCACTTACAAGTAAAACTAGCTAAAATGTGCCTGGCTGCTATTCACTAAAAAGCTCATTCTCTGTACACTTTTGGCATACGTTTGCTCCTACCGGGTCAGCTGAGCAGCGAATTTCTATTTAACCACCTGCTTTCATGAGAGACCTCAGGGCTGCATGTTTTGAGCCCAGTACTGAGCCTGAAAAGCATTTCCAACCCCACTTACAAGTAAAACTAGCTAAAATGTGCCTGGCTTCTCTTCACTGAAAAGCTCATTCTGAGTACATTTTTAGCATACGTTTGCTCCTGCCGGGTCAGCTGAGCAGCGAATTTCTATTTAACCACCTGCTTTCATGAGAGACCTCAGAGCTGCATGTTTTGAGCCCTGTACTGAGCCTGAAAAGCATTTCCAACCCCACTTACAAGTAAAACTAACTAAAATGTGCCTGGCTTCTCTTCAATGAAAAGCTCATTCTGAGTACATTTTTCGCATACGTTTGCTCCTGCCGGGTCAGCTGAGCAGCGAATTTCTATTTAACCACCTGCTATCACGAGAGACCTCAGGGCTGCATGGTTTGAGCCCAGTACTGATCCTGAAAAGCGTTTCCAACCCCACTTACAAGTAAAACTAGCTAAAATGTGCCTGGCTTCTCTTCACTGAAAAGCTCATTCTGAGTACATTTTTAGCATACGTTTGCTCCTGCCGGGTCAGCTGAGCAGCGAATTTCTATTTAACCACCTGCTTTCATGAGAGACCTCAGGGCTGCATGTTTTGAGCCCAGTACTGAGCCTGAAAAGCGTTTCCAACCCCACTTACAAGTAAAACTTGCTAAAATGTGCCTGGCTGCTATTCACTGAAAAGCTCATTCTGTGTACATTTTTGGCATACGTTTGCTCCTACCAGGTCAGCTGAGCTGCGAATTTCTATTTAACCACCTGCTTTCATGAGAGACCTCAGGGCTGCATGTTTTGAGCCCAGTACTGAGCCTGAAAAGCATTTCCAACCCCACTTACAAGTAAAACTAGCTAAAATGTGCCTGGCTGCTATTCACTGAAAAGCTCATTCTGTGTACATTTTTGGCATACGTTTGCTCCTACTGGGTCAGCTGAGCAGCGAATTTCTATTTAACCACCTGCTTTCATGAGAGACCTCAGGGCTGCATGTTTTGAGCCCAGTACTGAGCCTGAAAAGCATTTCCAACCCCACTTACAAGTAAAACTAGCTAAAATGTGCCTGGCTTCTCTTCACTGAAAAGCTCATTCTGAGTACATTTTTAGCATACGTTTGCTCCTGCCGGGTCAGCTGAGCAGCGAATTTCTATTTAACCACCTGCTATCACGAGAGACCTCAGGGCTGCATGGTTTGAGCCCAGTACTGATCCTGAAAATCGTTTCCAACCCCACTTACAAGTAAAACTAGCTAAAATGTGCCTGGCTGCTATTCACTGAAAAGCTCATTCTGTGTACATTTTTGGCATACGTTTGCTCCTACCGGGTCAGCTGAGCAGCGAATTTCTATTTAACCACCTGCTTTCATGAGAGACCTCAGGGCTGCATGTTTTGAGCCCAGTACTGAGCCTGAAAAGCATTTCCAACCCCACTTACAAGTAAAACTAGCTAAAATGTGCCTGGCTTCTCTTCACTAAAAAGCTCATTCTGAGTACATTTTTCGCATACGTTTGCTCCTGCCGGGTCAGCTGAGCAGCGAATTTCTATTTAACCACCTGCTATCACGAGAGACCTCAGGGCTGCATGGTTTGAGCCCAGTACTGATCCTGAAAAGCGTTTCCAACCCCACTTACAAGTAAAACTAGCTAAAATGTGCCTGGCTGCTATTCACTAAAAAGCTTATTCTCTGTACATTTTTGGCATACGTTTGCTCCTACCGGGTCAGCTGAGCAGCGAATTTCTATTTAACCACCTGCTTTCATGAGAGACCTCAGGGCTGCATGTTTTGAGCCCAGTACTGAGCCTGAAAAGCATTTCCAACCCCACTTACAAGTAAAACTTGCTAAAATGTGCCTGGCTGCTATTCACTGAAAAGCTCATTCTGTGTACATTTTTGGCATACGTTTGCTCCTACCAGGTCAGCTGAGCTGCGAATTTCTATTTAACCACCTGCTTTCATGAGAGACCTCAGGGCTGCATGTTTTGAGCCCAGTACTGAGCCTGAAAAGCATTTCCAACCCCACTTACAAGTAAAACTAGCTAAAATGTGCCTGGCTGCTATTCACTGAAAAGCTCATTCTGTGTACATTTTTGGCATACGTTTGCTCCTACCGGGCCAGCTGAGCAGCGAATTTCTATTTAACCACTTGCTTTCATGAGAGACCTCAGGGCTGCATGTTTTGAGCCTAGTACTGAGCCTGAAAAGCATTTCCAACACCACTTACAAGTAAAACTAGCTAAAATGTGCCTGGCTTCTCTTCACTGAAAAGCTCATTCTGAGTACATTTTTAGCATACGTTTGCTCCTGCCGGGTCAGCTGAGCAGCGAATTTCTATTTAACCACCTGCTATCATGTGAGACCTCAGGGCTGCATGTTTTGAGCCCAGTACTGATCCTGAAAAGCGTTTCCAACCCCACTTACAAGTAAAACTAGCTAAAATTTGCCTGGCTGCTATTCACTGAAAAGCTCATTCTGTGTACATTTTTGGCATACGTTTGCTCCTACCGGGTCAGCTGAGCAGCGAATTTCTATTTCACCACCTGCTTTCATGAGAGACTTCAGGGCTGCATGTTTTGAGCCCAGTACTGATCCTGAAAAGCGTTTCCAACCCCACTTACAAGTAAAACTAGCTAAAATGTGCCTGGCTGCTATTCACTGAAAAGCTCATTTGTGTACATTTTTGGCATACGTTTGCTCCTACCGGGCCAGCTGAGCAGCGAATTTCTATTTAACCACTTGCTTTCATGAGAGACCTCAGGGCTGCATGTTTTGAGCCCAGTACTGATCCTGAAAAGCGTTTCCAACCCCACTTACAAGTAAAACTAGCTAAAATGTGCCTGGCTGCTATTCACTGAAAAGCTCATTCTGTGTACATTTTTGGCATACGTTTGCTCCTACCGGGTCAGCTGAGCAGCAAATTTCTATTTAACCACCTGCTATCATGAGAGACCTCAGGGCTGCATGTTTTGAGCCCAGTACTGATCCTGAAAAGCGTTTCCAACCCCACTTACAAGTAAAACTAGCTAAAATGTGCCTGGCTGCTATCACTGAAAAGCTCATTCTCTGTACATTTTTGGCATACGTTTGCTCCTACCGGGTCAGCTGAGCAGCGAATTTCTATTTGACCACCTGCTTTCATGAGAGACCTCAGAGCTGCATGTTTTGAGCCCAGTACTGAGCCTGAAAAGCATTTCCAACCCCACTTACAAGTAAAACTAGCTAAAATGTGCCCGGCTTCTCTTCACTGAAAAGCTCATTCTGAGTACATTTTTAGCATACGTTTGCTCCTGCCGGGTCAGCTGAGCAGCGAATTTCTATTTAACCACCTGCTTTCATGAGAGACCTCAGGGATGCATGTTTTGAGCCCAGCACTGAGCCTGAAAAACGTTTCAACGCCACTTACAAGTAAAACTAGCTAAAATGTGCCTGGCTTCTCTTCACTGAAAAGCTAATTCTGAGTACATTTTTAGCATACGTTTGCTCCTGTCGGGTCAGCTGAGAAGTGAATTTCTATTTAACCACCTGCTATCATGAGAGACCTCAGGGCTGCATGTTTTGAGCCCAGTATTGATCCTGAAAAGCGTTTCCAACCCCACTTACAAGTAAAACTAGCTAAAATGTGCCTGGCTGCTATTCACTGAAAAGCTCATTCTGTGTACATTTTTGGCATACGTTTGCTCCTACCGGGTCAGCTGAGCAGCGAATTTCTATTTAACCACCTGCTTTCATGAGAGACCTCAGGGCTGCATGTTTTGAGCCCAGTACTGATCCTGAAAAGCGTTTCCAACCCCACTTACAAGTAAAACTAGCTAAAATGTGCCTGGCTTCTCTCACTGAAAAGCTCCTTCTGAGTACATTTTTAGCATACGTTTGCTCCTGCCGGGTCAGCTGAGAAGCGAATTTCAATTTAACCACCTGCTATCATGAGAGACCTCAGGGCTGCATGTTTTGAGCCCAGTATTGATCCTGAAAAGCGTTTCCAACCCCACTTACAAGTAAAACTAGCTAAAATGTGCCTGGCTGCTATTCACTGAAAAGCTTATTCTGTGTACATTTTTGGCATACGTTTGCTCCTACCGGGTCAGCTGAGCAGCGAATTTCTATTTAACCACCTGCCTTCATGAGAGACCTCAGGGCTGCATGTTTTGAGCCCAGTACTGAGCCTGAAAAGCATTTCCAACCCCACTTACAAGTAAAACTAGCTAAAATGTGCCTGGCTGCTATTCACTAAAAAGCTCATTCTGTGTACATTTTTGGCATACGTTTGCTCCTACCGGGCCAGCTGAGCAGCGAATTTCTATTTAACCACTTGCTTTCATGAGAGACCTCAGGGCTGCATGTTTTGAGCCCAGTACTGAGCCTGAAAAGCGTTTCCAACCCCACTTACAAGTAAAACTAGCTAAAATGTGCCTGGCTGCTATTCACTGAAAAGCTCATTCTGTGTACATTTTTGGCATACGTTTGCTCATACCGGGTCAGCTGAGCAGCGAATTTCTATTTAACCACCTGCTTTCATGAGAGACCTCAGGGCTGCATGTTTTGAGCCCAGTACTGATCCTGAAAAGCGTTTCCAACCCCACTTACAAGTAAAACTAGCTAAAATGTGCCTGGCTGCTATTCACTGAAAAGCTCATTCTGTGTACATTTTTGGCATACGTTTGCTCCTACCGGTTCAGCTGAGCAGCGAATTTCTATTTAACCACCTGCCTTCATGAGAGACCTCAGGGCTGCATGTTTTGAGCCCAGTACTGAGCCTGAAAAGCATTTCCAACCCCACTTACAAGTAAAACTAGCTAAAATGTGCCTGGCTGCTATTCACTAAAAAGCTCATTCTGTGTACATTTTTGGCATACGTTTGCTCCTACCGGGCCAGCTGAGCAGCGAATTTCTATTTAACCACTTGCTTTCATGAGAGACCTCAGGGCTGCATGTTTTGAGCCCAGTACTGAGCCTGAAAAGCATTTCCAACACCACTTACAAGTAAAACTAGCTAAAATGTGCCTGGCTTCTCTTCACTGAAAAGCTCATTTTGAGTACATTTTTAGCATACGTTTGCTCCTGCCGGGTCAGCTGAGCAGCGAATTTCTATTTAACCACCTGCTATCATGTGAGACCTCAGGGCTGCATGTTTTGAGCCCAGTACTGATCCTGAAAAGCGTTTCCAACCCCACGTACAAGTAAAACTAGCTAAAATGTGCCTGGCTGCTATTCACTGAAAAGCTCATTCTGTGTACATTTTTGGCATACGTTTGCTCCTACCGGGTCAGCTGAGCAGCGAATTTCTATTTAACCACCTGCTATCATGAGAGACCTCAGGGCTGCATGTTTTGAGCCCAGTACTGATCCTGAAAAGCGTTTCCAACCCCACTTACAAGTAAAACTAGCTAAAATGTGCCTGGCTGCTATCACTGAAAAGCTCATTCTCTGTACATTTTTGGCATACGTTTGCTCCTACCGGGTCAGCTGAGCAGCGAATTTCTATTTGACCACCTGCTTTCATGAGAGACCGCAGAGCTGCATGTTTTGAGCCCAGTACTGAGCCTGAAAAGCATTTCCAACCCCACTTACAAGTAAAACTAGCTAAAATGTGCCTGGCTTCTCTTCACTGAAAAGCTCATCTGAGTACATTTTTAGCATACGTTTGCTCCTGCCGGGTCAGCTGAGCAGCGAATTTCTATTTAACCACCTGCTTTCATGAGAGACCTCAGGGATGCATGTTTTGAGCCCAGCACTGAGCCTGAAAAACGTTTCCAACGCCACTTACAAGTAAAACTAGCTAAAATGTGCCTGGCTTCTCTTCACTGAAAAGCTCATTCTGAGTACATTTTTAGCATACGTTTGCTCCTGCCGGGTCAGCTGAGAAGCGAATTTCTATTTAACCACCTGCTATCATGAGAGACCTCAGGGCTGCATGTTTTGAGCCCAGTACTGAGCCTGAAAAGCGTTTCCAACCCCACTTACAAGTAAAACTAGCTAAAATGTGCCTGGCTGCTATTCACTGAAAAGCTCATTCTGTGTACATTTTTGGCATACGTTTGCTCCTACCGGGTCAGCTGAGCAGCGAATTTCTATTTAACCACCTGCCTTCATGAGAGACCTCAGGGCTGCATGTTTTGAGCCCAGTACTGAGCCTGAAAAGCATATCCAACCCCACTTACAAGTAAAACTAGCTAAAATGTGCCTGGCTTCTCTTCACTGAAAAGCTCATCTGAGTACATTTTTAGCATACGTTTGCTCCTGCCGGGTCAGCTGAGCAGCGACTTTCTATTTAACCACCTGCTTTCATGAGAGACCTCAGGGATGCATGTTTTGAGCCCAGCACTGAGCCTGAAAAACGTTTCCAACGCCACTTACAAGTAAAACTAGCTAAAATGTGCCTGGCTTCTCTTCACTGAAAAGCTCATTCTGAGTACATTTTTAGCATACGTTTGCTCCTGCCGGGTCAGCTGAGAAGCGAATTTCTATTTAACCACCTGCCTTCATGAGAGACCTCAGGGCTGCATGTTTTGAGCCCAGTATTGATCCTGAAAAGCGTTTCCAACCCCACTTACAAGTAAAACTAGCTAAAATGTGCCTGGCTGCTATTCACTGAAAAGCTCATTCTGTGTACATTTTTGGCATACGTTTGCTCCTACCGGGTCAGCTGAGCAGCGAATTTCTATTTAACCACCTGCTTTCATGAGAGACCTCAGGGCCGCATGTTTTGAGCCCAGTACTGATCCTGAAAAGCGTTTCCAACCCCACTTACAAGTAAAACTAGCTAAAATGTGCCTGGCTGCTATTCACTGAAAAGCTTATTCTGTGTACATTTTTGGCATACGTTTGCTCCTACCGGGTCAGCTGAGCAGCGAATTTCTATTTAACCACCTGCCTTCATGAGAGACCTCAGGGCTGCATGTTTTGAGCCCAGTACTGAGCCTGAAAAGCATTTCCAACCCCACTTACAAGTAAAACTAGCTAAAATGTGCCTGGCTTCTCTCACTGAAAAGCTCATTCTGAGTACATTTTTAGCATACGTTTGCTCCTGCCGGGTCAGCTGAGAAGCGAATTTCTATTTAACCACCTGCTTTCATGAGAGACCTCAGGGCTGCATGTTTTGAGCCCAGTATTGATCCTGAAAAGCGTTTCCAACCCCACTTACAAGTAAAACTAGCTAAAATGTGCCTGGCTGCTATTCACTGAAAAGCTCATTCTGTGTACATTTTTGGCATACGTTTGCTCCTACCGGTTCAGCTGAGCAGCGAATTTCTATTTAACCACCTGCCTTCATGAGAGACCTCAGGGCTGCATGTTTTGAGCCCAGTACTGAGCCTGAAAAGCATTTCCAACCCCACTTACAAGTAAAACTAGCTAAAATGTGCCTGGCTGCTATTCACTAAAAAGCTCATTCTGTGTACATTTTTGGCATACGTTTGCTCCTACCGGGCCAGCTGAGCAGCGAATTTCTATTTAACCACTTGCTTTCATGAGAGACCTCAGGGCTGCATGTTTTGAGCCCAGTACTGATCCTGAAAAGCATTTCCAACACCACTTACAAGTAAAACTAGCTAAAATGTGCCTGGCTGCTATCACTGAAAAGCTCATTCTCTGTACATTTTTGGCATACGTTTGCTCCTACCGGGTCAGCTGAGCAGCGAATTTCTATTTGACCACCTGCTTTCATGAGAGACCGCAGTGCTGCATGTTTTGAGCCCAGTACTGAGCCTGAAAAGCATTTCCAACCCCACTTACAAGTAAAACTAGCTAAAATGTGCCTGGCTTCTCTTCACTGAAAAGCTCATCTGAGTACATTTTTAGCATACGTTTGCTCCTGCCGGGTCAGCTGAGCAGCGAATTTCTATTTAACCACCTGCTTTCATGAGAGACCTCAGGGATGCATGTTTTGAGCCCAGCACTGAGCCTGAAAAACGTTTCCAACGCCACTTACAAGTAAAACTAGCTAAAATGTGCCTGGCTTCTCTTCACTGAAAAGCTCATTCTGAGTACATTTTTAGCATACGTTTGCTCCTGCCGGGTCAGCTGAGAAGCGAATTTCTATTTAACCACCTGCTATCATGAGAGACCTCAGGGCTGCATGTTTTGAGCCCAGTACTGAGCCTGAAAAGCGTTTCCAACCCCACTTACAAGTAAAACTAGCTAAAATGTGCCTGGCTTCTCTTCACTGAAAAGCTCATCTGAGTACATTTTTAGCATACGTTTGCTCCTGCCGGGTCAGCTGAGCAGCGAATTTCTATTTAACCACCTGCTTTCATGAGAGACCTCAGGGATGCATGTTTTGAGCCCAGCACTGAGCCTGAAAAACGTTTCCAACGCCACTTACAAGTAAAACTAGCTAAAATGTGCCTGGCTTCTCTTCACTGAAAAGCTCATTCTGAGTACATTTTTGGCATACGTTTGCTCCTGCTGGGTCAGCTGAGCAGCAAATTTCTATTTAACCACCTGCTATCATGAGAGACCTCAGGGTTGCATGTTTTGAGCCCAGTACTGATCCTGAAAAGCGTTTCCAACCCCACTTACAAGTAAAACTAGCTAAAATGTGCCTGGCTGCTATTCACTGAAAAGCTCATTCTGTGTACATTTTTGGCATACGTTTGCTCCTACCAGGTCAGCTGAGCTGCGAATTTCTATTTAACCACCTGCTTTCATGAGAGACCTCAGGGCTGCATGTTTTGAGCCCTGTACTGAGCCTGAAAAGCATTTCCAACCCCACTTACAAGTAAAACTAGCTAAAATGTGCCTGGCTGCTATTCACTGAAAAGCTCATGCTGTGTACATTTTTGGCATACGTTTGCTCCTACCGGGTCAGCTGAGCAGCGAATTTCTATTTAACCACCTGCTTTCATGAGAGACCTCAGGGCTGCATGTTTTGAGCCCAGTACTGAGCCTGAAAAGCATTTCCAACCCCACTTACAAGTAAAACTAGCTAAAATGTGCCTGGCTTCTCTTCACTGAAAAGCTCATTCTGAGTACATTTTTAGCATACGTTTGCTCCTGCCGGGTCAGCTGAGCAGCGAATTTCTATTTAACCACCTGCTATCATGAGAGACCTCAGGGCTGCATGTTTTGAGCCCAGTACTGATCCTGAAAAGCGTTTCCAACCCCACTTACAAGTAAAACTAGCTAAAATGTGCCTGGCTGCTATTCACTAAAAAGCTCATTGTCTGTACACTTTTGGCATACGTTTTGCTCCTACCGGGTCAGCTGAGCAGCGAATTTCTATTTAACCACCTGCTTTCACGAGAGACCTCAGAGCTGCATGTTTTGAGCCCTGTACTGAGCCTGAAAAGCATTTCCAACCCCACTTACAAGTAAAACTAACTAAAATGTGCCTGGCTTCTCTTCACTGAAAAGCTCATTCTGAGTACATTTTTCGCATATGTTTGCTCCTGCCGGGTCAGCTGAGCAGCGAATTTCTATTTAACCACCTGCTATCACGAGAGACCTCAGGGATGCATGTTTTGAGCCCAGTACTGAGCCTGAAAAGCATTTCCAAACCCACTTACAAGTAAAACTAGCTAAAATGTGCCTGGCTTCTCTTCACTGAAAAGCTCATTCTGTGAACATTTTTAGCATACGTTTGCTCCTGCTGGGTCAGCTGAGCAGCAAATTTCTATTTAACCACCTGCTATCATGAGAGACCTCAGGGCTGCATGTTTTGAGCCCAGTACTGATCCTGAAAAGCGTTTCCAACCCCACTTACAAGTAAAACTAGCTAAAATGTGCCTGGCTGCTATTCACTGAAAAGCTCATTCTGTGTACATTTTTGGCATACGTTTGCTCCTACCAGGTCAGCTGAGCTGCGAATTTCTATTTAACCACCTGCTTTCATGAGAGACCTCAGGGCTGCATGTTTTGAGCCCAGTACTGAGCCTGAAAAGCATTTCCAACCCCACTTACAAGTAAAACTAGCTAAAATGTGCCTGGCTGCTATTCACTGAAAAGCTCATTCTGTGTACATTTTTGGCATACGTTTGCTCCTACCGGGTCAGCTGAGCAGCGAATTTCTATTTAACCACCTGCTTTCATGAGAGACCTCAGGGCTGCATGTTTTGAGCCCAGTACTGAGCCTGAAAAGCATTTCCAACCCCACTTACAAGTAAAACTAGCTAAAATGTGCCTGGCTTCTCTTCACTGAAAAGCTCATTCTGAGTACATTTTTAGCATACGTTTGCTCCTGCCGGGTCAGCTGAGCAGCGAATTTCTATTTAACCACCTGCTATCATGAGAGACCTCAGGGCTGCATGTTTTGAGCCCAGTACTGATCCTGAAAAGCGTTTCCAACCCCACTTACAAGTAAAACTAGCTAAAATGTGCCTGGCTGCTATTCACTAAAAAGCTCATTGTCTGTACACTTTTGGCATACGTTTGCTCCTACCGGGTCAGCTGAGCAGCGAATTTCTATTTAACCACCTGCTTTCATGAGAGACCTCAGAGCTGCATGTTTTGAGCCCTGTACTGAGCCTGAAAAGCATTTCCAACCCCACTTACAAGTAAAACTAACTAAAATGTGCCTGGCTTCTCTTCACTGAAAAGCTCATTCTGAGTACATTTTTCGCATATGTTTGCTCCTGCCGGGTCAGCTGAGCAGCGAATTTCTATTTAACCACCTGCTATCACGAGAGACCTCAGGGATGCATGTTTTGAGCCCAGTACTGAGCCTGAAAAGCATTTCCAACCCCACTTACAAGTAAAACTAGCTAAAATGTGCCTGGCTTCTCTTCACTGAAAAGCTCATTCTGAGAACATTTTTAGCATACGTTTGCTCCTGCTGGGTCAGCTGAGCAGCAAATTTCTATTTAACCACCTGCTATCATGAGAGACCTCAGGGCTGCATGTTTTGAGCCCAGTACTGATCCTGAAAAGCGTTTCCAACCCCACTTACAAGTAAAACTAGCTAAAATGTGCCTGGCTGCTATTCACTGAAAAGCTCATTCTGTGTACATTTTTGGCATACGTTTGCTCCTACCAGGTCAGCTGAGCTGCGAATTTCTATTTAACCACCTGCTTTCATGAGAGACCTCAGGGCTGCATGTTTTGAGCCCAGTACTGAGCCTGAAAAGCATTTCCAACCCCACTTACAAGTAAAACTAGCTAAAATGTGCCTGGCTGCTATTCACTGAAAAGCTCATTCTGTGTACATTTTTGGCATACGTTTGCTCCTACCGGGTCAGCTGAGCAGCGAATTTCTATTTAACCACCTGCTTTCATGAGAGACCTCAGGGCTGCATGTTTTGAGCCCAGTACTGAGCCTGAAAAGCATTTCCAACCCCACTTACAAGTAAAACTAGCTAAAATGTGCCTGGCTTCTCTTCACTGAAAAGCTCATTCTGAGTACATTTTTAGCATACGTTTGCTCCTGCCGGGTCAGCTGAGCAGCGAATTTCTATTTAACCACCTGCTATCATGAGAGACCTCAGGGCTGCATGTTTTGAGCCCAGTACTGATCCTGAAAAGCGTTTCCAACCCCACTTACAAGTAAAACTAGCTAAAATGTGCCTGGCTGCTATTCACTAAAAAGCTCATTGTCTGTACACTTTTGGCATACGTTTGCTCCTACCGGGTCAGCTGAGCAGCGAATTTCTATTTAACCACCTGCTTTCATGAGAGACCTCAGAGCTGCATGTTTTGAGCCCTGTACTGAGCCTGAAAAGCATTTCCAACCCCACTTACAAGTAAAACTAACTAAAATGTGCCTGGCTTCTCTTCACTGAAAAGCTCATTCTGAGTACATTTTTCGCATACGTTTGCTCCTGCCGGGTCAGCTGAGCAGCGAATTTCTATTTAACCACCTGCTATCACGAGAGACCTCAGGGCTGCATGGTTTGAGCCCAGTACTGATCCTGAAAAGCGTTTCCAACCCCACTTACAAGTAAAACTAGCTAAAATGTGCCTGGCTTCTCTTCACTGAAAAGCTCATTCTGAGTACATTTTTAGCATACGTTTGCTCCTGCCGGGTCAGCTGAGCAGCGAATTTCTATTTAACCACCTGCTTTCATGAGAGACCTCAGGGCTGCATGTTTTGAGCCCAGTACTGAGCCTGAAAAGCATTTCCAACCCCACTTACAAGTAAAACTAGCTAAAATGTGCCTGGCTTCTCTTCACTGAAAAGCTCATTCTGAGAACATTTTTAGCATACGTCGCTCCTGCTGGGTCAGCTGCGCAGCAAATTTCTATTTAACCACCTGCTATCATGAGAGACCTCAGGGCTGCATGTTTTGAGCCCAGTACTGATCCTGAAAAGCGTTTCCAACCCCACTTACAAGTAAAACTAGCTAAAATGTGCCTGGCTGCTATTCACTGAAAAGCTCATTCTGTGTACATTTTTGGCATACGTTTGCTCCTACCAGGTCAGCTGAGCTGCGAATTTCTATTTAACCACCTGCTTTCATGAGAGACCTCAGGGCTGCATGTTTTGAGCCCAGTACTGAGCCTGAAAAGCATTTCCAACCCCACTTACAAGTAAAACTAGCTAAAATGTGCCTGGCTGCTATTCACTGAAAAGCTCATTCTGTGTACATTTTTGGCATACGTTTGCTCCTACCGGGTCAGCTGAGCAGCGAATTTCTATTTAACCACCTGCTTTCATGAGAGACCTCAGGGCTGCATGTTTTGAGCCCAGTACTGAGCCTGAAAAGCATTTCCAACCCCACTTACAAGTAAAACTAGCTAAAATGTGCCTGGCTTCTCTTCACTGAAAAGCTCATTCTGAGTACATTTTTAGCATACGTTTGCTCCTGCCGGGTCAGCTGAGCAGCGAATTTCTATTTAACCACCTGCTATCATGAGAGACCTCAGGGCTGCATGTTTTGAGGCCAGTACTGATCCTGAAAAGCGTTTCCAACCCCACTTACAAGTAAAACTAGCTAAAATGTGCCTGGCTGCTATTCACTAAAAAGCTCATTCTCTGTACACTTTTGGCATACGTTTGCTCCTACCGGGTCAGCTGAGCAGCGAATTTCTATTTAACCACCTGCTTTCATGAGAGACCTCAGGGCTGCATGTTTTGAGCCCAGTACTGAGCCTGAAAAGCATTTCCAACCCCACTTACAAGTAAAACTAGCTAAAATGTGCCTGGCTTCTCTTCACTGAAAAGCTCATTCTGAGTACATTTTTAGCATACGTTTGCTCCTGCCGGGTCAGCTGAGCAGCGAATTTCTATTTAACCACCTGCTTTCATGAGAGACCTCAGAGCTGCATGTTTTGAGCCCTGTACTGAGCCTGAAAAGCATTTCCAACCCCACTTACAAGTAAAACTAACTAAAATGTGCCTGGCTTCTCTTCACTGAAAAGCTCATTCTGAGTACATTTTTCGCATACGTTTGCTCCTGCCGGGTCAGCTGAGCAGCGAATTTCTATTTAACCACCTGCTATCACGAGAGACCTCAGGGCTGCATGGTTTGAGCCCAGTACTGATCCTGAAAAGCGTTTCCAACCCCACTTACAAGTAAAACTAGCTAAAATGTGCCTGGCTTCTGTTCACTGAAAAGCTCATTCTGAGTACATTTTTAGCATACGTTTGCTCCTGCCGGGTCAGCTGAGCAGCGAATTTCTATTTAACCACCTGCTTTCACGAGAGACCTCAGAGCTGCATGTTTTGAGCCCTGTACTGAGCCTGAAAAGCATTTCCAACCCCACTTACAAGTAAAACTAACTAAAATGTGCCTGGCTTCTCTTCACTGAAAAGCTCATTCTGAGTACATTTTTCGCATATGTTTGCTCCTGCCGGGTCAGCTGAGCAGCGAATTTCTATTTAACCACCTGCTATCACGAGAGACCTCAGGGATGCATGTTTTGAGCCCAGTACTGAGCCTGAAAAGCATTTCCAAACCCACTTACAAGTAAAACTAGCTAAAATGTGCCTGGCTTCTCTTCACTGAAAAGCTCATTCTGAGAACATTTTTAGCATACGTTTGCTCCTGCTGGGTCAGCTGAGCAGCAAATTTCTATTTAACCACCTGCTATCATGAGAGACCTCAGGGCTGCATGTTTTGAGCCCAGTACTGATCCTGAAAAGCGTTTCCAACCCCACTTACAAGTAAAACTAGCTAAAATGTGCCTGGCTGCTATTCACTGAAAAGCTCATTCTGTGTACATTTTTGGCATACGTTTGCTCCTACCGGGTCAGCTGAGCAGCGAATTTCTATTTAACCACCTGCTTTCATGAGAGACCTCAGGGCTGCATGTTTTGAGCCCAGTACTGAGCCTGAAAAGCATTTCCAACCCCACTTACAAGTAAAACTAGCTAAAATGTGCCTGGCTTCTCTTCACTGAAAAGCTCATTCTGAGTACATTTTTAGCATACGTTTGCTCCTGCCGGGTCAGCTGAGCAGCGAATTTCTATTTAACCACCTGCTATCATGAGAGACCTCAGGGCTGCATGTTTTGAGCCCAGTACTGATCCTGAAAAGCGTTTCCAACCCCACTTACAAGTAAAACTAGCTAAAATGTGCCTGGCTGCTATTCACTAAAAAGCTCATTGTCTGTACACTTTTGGCATACGTTTGCTCCTACCGGGTCAGCTGAGCAGCGAATTTCTATTTAACCACCTGCTTTCATGAGAGACCTCAGAGCTGCATGTTTTGAGCCCTGTACTGAGCCTGAAAAGCATTTCCAACCCCACTTACAAGTAAAACTAACTAAAATGTGCCTGGCTTCTCTTCACTGAAAAGCTCATTCTGAGTACATTTTTCGCATATGTTTGCTCCTGCCGGGTCAGCTGAGCAGCGAATTTCTATTTAACCACCTGCTATCACGAGAGACCTCAGGGATGCATGTTTTGAGCCCAGTACTGAGCCTGAAAAGCATTTCCAACCCCACTTACAAGTAAAACTAGCTAAAATGTGCCTGGCTTCTCTTCACTGAAAAGCTCATTCTGAGAACATTTTTAGCATACGTTTGCTCCTGCTGGGTCAGCTGAGCAGCAAATTTCTATTTAACCACCTGCTATCATGAGAGACCTCAGGGCTGCATGTTTTGAGCCCAGTACTGATCCTGAAAAGCGTTTCCAACCCCACTTACAAGTAAAACTAGCTAAAATGTGCCTGGCTGCTATTCACTGAAAAGCTCATTCTGTGTACATTTTTGGCATACGTTTGCTCCTACCAGGTCAGCTGAGCTGCGAATTTCTATTTAACCACCTGCTTTCATGAGAGACCTCAGGGCTGCATGTTTTGAGCCCAGTACTGAGCCTGAAAAGCATTTCCAACCCCACTTACAAGTAAAACTAGCTAAAATGTGCCTGGCTGCTATTCACTGAAAAGCTCATTCTGTGTACATTTTTGGCATACGTTTGCTCCTACCGGGTCAGCTGAGCAGCGAATTTCTATTTAACCACCTGCTTTCATGAGAGACCTCAGGGCTGCATGTTTTGAGCCCAGTACTGAGCCTGAAAAGCATTTCCAACCCCACTTACAAGTAAAACTAGCTAAAATGTGCCTGGCTTCTCTTCACTGAAAAGCTCATTCTGAGTACATTTTTAGCATACGTTTGCTCCTGCCGGGTCAGCTGAGCAGCGAATTTCTATTTAACCACCTGCTATCATGAGAGACCTCAGGGCTGCATGTTTTGAGCCCAGTACTGATCCTGAAAAGCGTTTCCAACCCCACTTACAAGTAAAACTAGCTAAAATGTGCCTGGCTGCTATTCACTAAAAAGCTCATTGTCTGTACACTTTTGGCATACGTTTGCTCCTACCGGGTCAGCTGAGCAGCGAATTTCTATTTAACCACCTGCTTTCATGAGAGACCTCAGAGCTGCATGTTTTGAGCCCTGTACTGAGCCTGAAAAGCATTTCCAACCCCACTTACAAGTAAAACTAACTAAAATGTGCCTGGCTTCTCTTCACTGAAAAGCTCATTCTGAGTACATTTTTCGCATACATTTGCTCCTGCCGGGTCAGCTGAGCAGCGAATTTCTATTTAACCACCTGCTATCACGAGAGACCTCAGGGCTGCATGGTTTGAGCCCAGTACTGATCCTGAAAAGCGTTTCCAACCCCACTTACAAGTAAAACTAGCTAAAATGTGCCTGGCTGCTATTCACTGAAAAGCTCATTCTGTGTACATTTTTGGCATACGTTTGCTCCTACCAGGTCAGCTGAGCTGCGAATTTCTATTTAACCACCTGCTTTCATGAGAGACCTCAGGGCTGCATGTTTTGAGCCCAGTACTGAGCCTGAAAAGCATTTCCAACCCCACTTACAAGTAAAACTAGCTAAAATGTGCCTGGCTGCTATTCACTGAAAAGCTCATTCTGTGTACATTTTTGGCATACGTTTGCTCCTACCGGGTCAGCTGAGCAGCGAATTTCTATTTAACCACCTGCTTTCATGAGAGACCTCAGGGCTGCATGTTTTGAGCCCAGTACTGAGCCTGAAAAGCATTTCCAACCCCACTTACAAGTAAAACTAGCTAAAATGTGCCTGGCTTCTCTTCACTGAAAAGCTCATTCTGAGTACATTTTTAGCATACGTTTGCTCCTGCCGGGTCAGCTGAGCAGCTAATTTCTATTTAACCACCTGCTATCATGAGAGACCTCAGGGCTGCATGTTTTGAGGCCAGTACTGATCCTGAAAAGCGTTTCCAACCCCACTTACAAGTAAAACTAGCTAAAATGTGCCTGGCTGCTATTCACTAAAAAGCTCATTCTCTGTACACTTTTGGCATACGTTTGCTCCTACCGGGTCAGCTGAGCAGCGAATTTCTATTTAACCACCTGCTTTCATGAGAGACCTCAGGGCTGCATGTTTTGAGCCCAGTACTGAGCCTGAAAAGCATTTCCAACCCCACTTACAAGTAAAACTAGCTAAAATGTGCCTGGCTTCTCTTCACTGAAAAGCTCATTCTGAGTACATTTTTAGCATACGTTTGCTCCTGCCGGGTCAGCTGAGCAGCGAATTTCTATTTAACCACCTGCTTTCATGAGAGACCTCAGAGCTGCATGTTTTGAGCCCTGTACTGAGCCTGAAAAGCATTTCCAACCCCACTTACAAGTAAAACTAACTAAAATGTGCCTGGCTTCTCTTCACTGAAAAGCTCATTCTGAGTACATTTTTCGCATACGTTTGCTCCTGCCGGGTCAGCTGAGCAGCGAATTTCTATTTAACCACCTGCTATCACGAGAGACCTCAGGGCTGCATGGTTTGAGCCCAGTACTGATCCTGAAAAGCGTTTCCAACCCCACTTACAAGTAAAACTAGCTAAAATGTGCCTGGCTTCTGTTCACTGAAAAGCTCATTCTGAGTACATTTTTAGCATACGTTTGCTCCTGCCGGGTCAGCTGAGCAGCGAATTTCTATTTAACCACCTGCTTTCATGAGAGACCTCAGGGCTGCATGTTTTGAGCCCAGTACTGAGCCTGAAAAGCATTTCCAACCCCACTTACAAGTAAAACTAGCTAAAATGTGCCTGGCTTCTCTTCACTGAAAAGCTCATTCTGAGAACATTTTTAGCATACGTTTGCTCCTGCTGGGTCAGCTGAGCAGCAAATTTCTATTTAACCACCTGCTATCATGAGAGACCTCAGGGCTGCATGTTTTGAGCCCAGTACTGATCCTGAAAAGCGTTTCCAACCCCACTTACAAGTAAAACTAGCTAAAATGTGCCTGGCTGCTATTCACTGAAAAGCTCATTCTGTGTACATTTTTGGCATACGTTTGCTCCTACCAGGTCAGCTGAGCTGCGAATTTCTATTTAACCACCTGCTTTCATGAGAGACCTCAGGGCTGCATGTTTTGAGCCCAGTACTGAGCCTGAAAAGCATTTCCAACCCCACTTACAAGTAAAACTAGCTAAAATGTGCCTGGCTGCTATTCACTGAAAAGCTCATTCTGTGTACATTTTTGGCATACGTTTGCTCCTACCGGGTCAGCTGAGCAGCGAATTTCTATTTAACCACCTGCTTTCATGAGAGACCTCAGGGCTGCATGTTTTGAGCCCAGTACTGAGCCTGAAAAGCATTTCCAACCCCACTTACAAGTGAAACTAGCTAAAATGTGCCTGGCTTCTCTTCACTGAAAAGCTCATTCTGAGTACATTTTTAGCATACGTTTGCTCCTGCCGGGTCAGCTGAGCAGCGAATTTCTATTTAACCACCTGCTATCATGAGAGACCTCAGGGCTGCATGTTTTGAGCCCAGTACTGATCCTGAAAAGCGTTTCCAACCCCACTTACAAGTAAAACTAGCTAAAATGTGCCTGGCTGCTATTCACTAAAAAGCTCATTCTCTGTACACTTTTGGCATACGTTTGCTCCTACCGGGTCAGCTGAGCAGCGAATTTCTATTTAACCACCTGCTTTCATGAGAGACCTCAGGGCTGCATGTTTTGAGCCCAGTACTGAGCCTGAAAAGCATTTCCAACCCCACTTACAAGTAAAACTAGCTAAAATGTGCCTGGCTTCTCTTCACTGAAAAGCTCATTCTGAGTACATTTTTAGCATACGTTTGCTCCTGCCGGGTCAGCTGAGCAGCGAATTTCTATTTAACCACCTGCTTTCATGAGAGACCTCAGAGCTGCATGTTTTGAGCCCTGTACTGAGCCTGAAAAGCATTTCCAACCCCACTTACAAGTAAAACTAACTAAAATGTGCCTGGCTTCTCTTCAATGAAAAGCTCATTCTGAGTACATTTTTCGCATACGTTTGCTCCTGCCGGGTCAGCTGAGCAGCGAATTTCTATTTAACCACCTGCTATCACGAGAGACCTCAGGGCTGCATGGTTTGAGCCCAGTACTGATCCTGAAAAGCGTTTCCAACCCCACTTACAAGTAAAACTAGCTAAAATGTGCCTGGCTTCTCTTCACTGAAAAGCTCATTCTGAGTACATTTTTAGCATACGTTTGCTCCTGCCGGGTCAGCTGAGCAGCGAATTTCTATTTAACCACCTGCTTTCATGAGAGACCTCAGGGCTGCATGTTTTGAGCCCAGTACTGAGCCTGAAAAGCGTTTCCAACCCCACTTACAAGTAAAACTTGCTAAAATGTGCCTGGCTGCTATTCACTGAAAAGCTCATTCTGTGTACATTTTTGGCATACGTTTGCTCCTACCAGGTCAGCTGAGCTGCGAATTTCTATTTAACCACCTGCTTTCATGAGAGACCTCAGGGCTGCATGTTTTGAGCCCAGTACTGAGCCTGAAAAGCATTTCCAACCCCACTTACAAGTAAAACTAGCTAAAATGTGCCTGGCTTCTCTTCACTGAAAAGCTCATTCTGAGTACATTTTTAGCATACGTTTGCTCCTGCCGGGTCAGCTGAGCAGCTAATTTCTATTTAACCACCTGCTATCATGAGAGACCTCAGGGCTGCATGTTTTGAGGCCAGTACTGATCCTGAAAAGCGTTTCCAACCCCACTTACAAGTAAAACTAGCTAAAATGTGCCTGGCTGCTATTCACTAAAAAGCTCATTCTCTGTACACTTTTGGCATACGTTTGCTCCTACCGGGTCAGCTGAGCAGCGAATTTCTATTTAACCACCTGCTTTCATGAGAGACCTCAGGGCTGCATGTTTTGAGCCCAGTACTGAGCCTGAAAAGCATTTCCAACCCCACTTACAAGTAAAACTAGCTAAAATGTGCCTGGCTTCTCTTCACTGAAAAGCTCATTCTGAGAACATTTTTAGCATACGTCGCTCCTGCTGGGTCAGCTGAGCAGCAAATTTCTATTTAACCACCTGCTATCATGAGAGACCTCAGGGCTGCATGTTTTGAGCCCAGTACTGATCCTGAAAAGCGTTTCCAACCCCACTTACAAGTAAAACTAGCTAAAATGTGCCTGGCTGCTATTCACTGAAAAGCTCATTCTGTGTACATTTTTGGCATACGTTTGCTCCTACCAGGTCAGCTGAGCTGCGAATTTCTATTTAACCACCTGCTTTCATGAGAGACCTCAGGGCTGCATGTTTTGAGCCCAGTACTGAGCCTGAAAAGCATTTCCAACCCCACTTACAAGTAAAACTAGCTAAAATGTGCCTGGCTGCTATTCACTGAAAAGCTCATTCTGTGTACATTTTTGGCATACGTTTGCTCCTACCGGGTCAGCTGAGCAGCGAATTTCTATTTAACCACCTGCTTTCATGAGAGACCTCAGGGCTGCATGTTTTGAGCCCAGTACTGAGCCTGAAAAGCATTTCCAACCCCACTTACAAGTAAAACTAGCTAAAATGTGCCTGGCTTCTCTTCACTGAAAAGCTCATTCTGAGTACATTTTTAGCATACGTTTGCTCCTGCCGGGTCAGCTGAGCAGCTAATTTCTATTTAACCACCTGCTATCATGAGAGACCTCAGGGCTGCATGTTTTGAGGCCAGTACTGATCCTGAAAAGCGTTTCCAACCCCACTTACAAGTAAAACTAGCTAAAATGTGCCTGGCTGCTATTCACTAAAAAGCTCATTCTCTGTACACTTTTGGCATACGTTTGCTCCTACCGGGTCAGCTGAGCAGCGAATTTCTATTTAACCACCTGCTTTCATGAGAGACCTCAGGGCTGCATGTTTTGAGCCCAGTACTGAGCCTGAAAAGCATTTCCAACCCCACTTACAAGTAAAACTAGCTAAAATGTGCCTGGCTTCTCTTCACTGAAAAGCTCATTCTGAGTACATTTTTAGCATACGTTTGCTCCTGCCGGGTCAGCTGAGCAGCGAATTTCTATTTAACCACCTGCTTTCATGAGAGACCTCAGAGCTGCATGTTTTGAGCCCTGTACTGAGCCTGAAAAGCATTTCCAACCCCACTTACAAGTAAAACTAACTAAAATGTGCCTGGCTTCTCTTCACTGAAAAGCTCATTCTGAGTACATTTTCCGCATATGTTTGCTCCTGCCGGGTCAGCTGAGCAGCGAATTTCTATTTAACCACCTGCTATCACGAGAGACCTCAGGGCTGCATGGTTTGAGCCCAGTACTGATCCTGAAAAGCGTTTCCAACCCCACTTACAAGTAAAACTAGCTAAAATGTGCCTGGCTTCTGTTCACTGAAAAGCTCATTCTGAGTACATTTTTAGCATACGTTTGCTCCTGCCGGGTCAGCTGAGCAGCGAATTTCTATTTAACCACCTGCTTTCATGAGAGACCTCAGGGCTGCATGTTTTGAGCCCAGTACTGAGCCTGAAAAGCATTTCCAACCCCACTTACAAGTAAAACTAGCTAAAATGTGCCTGGCTTCTCTTCACTGAAAAGCTCATTCTGAGAACATTTTTAGCATACGTTTGCTCCTGCTGGGTCAGCTGAGCAGCAAATTTCTATTTAACCACCTGCTATCATGAGAGACCTCAGGGCTGCATGTTTTGAGCCCAGTACTGATCCTGAAAAGCGTTTCCAACCCCACTTACAAGTAAAACTAGCTAAAATGTGCCTGGCTGCTATTCACTGAAAAGCTCATTCTGTGTACATTTTTGGCATACGTTTGCTCCTACCAGGTCAGCTGAGCTGCGAATTTCTATTTAACCACCTGCTTTCATGAGAGACCTCAGGGCTGCATGTTTTGAGCCCAGTACTGAGCCTGAAAAGCATTTCCAACCCCACTTACAAGTAAAACTAGCTAAAATGTGCCTGGCTGCTATTCACTGAAAAGCTCATTCTGTGTACATTTTTGGCATACGTTTGCTCCTACCGGGTCAGCTGAGCAGCGAATTTCTATTTAACCACCTGCTTTCATGAGAGACCTCAGGGCTGCATGTTTTGAGCCCAGTACTGAGCCTGAAAAGCATTTCCAACCCCACTTACAAGTAAAACTAGCTAAAATGTGCCTGGCTTCTCTTCACTGAAAAGCTCATTCTGAGTACATTTTTAGCATACGTTTGCTCCTGCCGGGTCAGCTGAGCAGCGAATTTCTATTTAACCACCTGCTATCATGAGAGACCTCAGGGCTGCATGTTTTGAGCCCAGTACTGATCCTGAAAAGCGTTTCCAACCCCACTTACAAGTAAAACTAGCTAAAATGTGCCTGGCTGCTATTCACTAAAAAGCTCATTCTCTGTACACTTTTGGCATACGTTTGCTCCTACCGGGTCAGCTGAGCAGCGAATTTCTATTTAACCACCTGCTTTCATGAGAGACCTCAGGGCTGCATGTTTTGAGCCCAGTACTGAGCCTGAAAAGCATTTCCAACCCCACTTACAAGTAAAACTAGCTAAAATGTGCCTGGCTTCTCTTCACTGAAAAGCTCATTCTGAGTACAATTTTTAGCATACGTTTGCTCCTGCCGGGTCAGCTGAGCAGCGAATTTCTATTTAACCACCTGCTTTCATGAGAGACCTCAGAGCTGCATGTTTTGAGCCCTGTACTGAGCCTGAAAAGCATTTCCAACCCCACTTACAAGTAAAACTAACTAAAATGTGCCTGGCTTCTCTTCAATGAAAAGCTCATTCTGAGTACATTTTTCGCATACGTTTGCTCCTGCCGGGTCAGCTGAGCAGCGAATTTCTATTTAACCACCTGCTATCACGAGAGACCTCAGGGCTGCATGGTTTGAGCCCAGTACTGATCCTGAAAAGCGTTTCCAACCCCACTTACAAGTAAAACTAGCTAAAATGTGCCTGGCTTCTCTTCACTGAAAAGCTCATTCTGAGTACATTTTTAGCATACGTTTGCTCCTGCCGGGTCAGCTGAGCAGCGAATTTCTATTTAACCACCTGCTTTCATGAGAGACCTCAGGGCTGCATGTTTTGAGCCCAGTACTGAGCCTGAAAAGCGTTTCCAACCCCACTTACAAGTAAAACTTGCTAAAATGTGCCTGGCTGCTATTCACTGAAAAGCTCATTCTGTGTACATTTTTGGCATACGTTTGCTCCTACCAGGTCAGCTGAGCTGCGAATTTCTATTTAACCACCTGTTTTCATGAGAGACCTCAGGGCTGCATGTTTTGAGCCCAGTACTGAGCCTGAAAAGCATTTCCAACCCCACTTACAAGTAAAACTAGCTAAAATGTGCCTGGCTGCTATTCACTGAAAAGCTCATTCTGTGTACATTTTTGGCATACGTTTGCTCCTACCGGGTCAGCTGAGCAGCGAATTTCTATTTAACCACCTGCTTTCATGAGAGACCTCAGGGCTGCATGTTTTGAGCCCAGTACTGAGCCTGAAAAGCATTTCCAACCCCACTTACAAGTAAAACTAGCTAAAATGTGCCTGGCTTCTCTTCACTGAAAAGCTCATTCTGAGTACATTTTTAGCATACGTTTGCTCCTGCCGGGTCAGCTGAGCAGCGAATTTCTATTTAACCACCTGCTATCACGAGAGACCTCAGGGCTGCATGGTTTGAGCCCAGTACTGATCCTGAAAATCGTTTCCAACCCCACTTACAAGTAAAACTAGCTAAAATGTGCCTGGCTGCTATTCACTGAAAAGCTCATTCTGTGTACATTTTTGGCATACGTTTGCTCCTACCGGGTCAGCTGAGCAGCGAATTTCTATTTAACCACCTGCTTTCATGAGAGACCTCAGGGCTGCATGTTATGAGCCCAGTACTGAGCCTGAAAAGCATTTCCAACCCCACTTACAAGTAAAACTAGCTAAAATGTGCCTGGCTTCTCTTCACTAAAAAGCTCATTCTGAGTACATTTTTCGCATACGTTTGCTCCTGCCGGGTCAGCTGAGCAGCGAATTTCTATTTAACCACCTGCTATCACGAGAGACCTCAGGGCTGCATGGTTTGAGCCCAGTACTGATCCTGAAAAGCGTTTCCAACCCCACTTACAAGTAAAACTAGCTAAAATGTGCCTGGCTGCTATTCACTAAAAAGCTTATTCTCTGTACATTTTTGGCATACGTTTGCTCCTACCGGGTCAGCTGAGCAGCGAATTTCTATTTAACCACCTGCTTTCATGAGAGACCTCAGAGCTGCATGTTTTGAGCCCTGTACTGAGCCTGAAAAGCATTTCCAACCCCACTTACAAGTAAAACTAGCTAAAATGTGCCTGGCTTCTCTTCACTGAAAAGCTCATTCTGAGTACATTTTTAGCATACGTTTGCTCCTGCTGGGTCAGCTGAGCAGCGAATTTCTATTTGACCACCTGCTTTCATGAGAGACCTCAGAGCTGCATGTTTTGAGCCCAGTACTGAGCCTGAAAAGCATTTCCAACCCCACTTACAAGTAAAACTAGCTAAAATTTGCCTGGCTGCTATTCACTGAAAAGCTCATTCTGAGTACATTTTTAGCATACGTTTGCTCCTGCCGGGTCAGCTGAGCAGCGAATTTCTATTTAACCACCTGCTATCACAAGAGACCTCAGGGCTGCATGTTTTGAGCCCAGTACTGATCCTGAAAAGCGTTTCCAACCCCACTTACAAGTAAAACTAGCTAAAATGTGCCTGGCTGCTATTCACTGAAAAGCTCATTCTGTGTACATTTTTGGCATACGTTTGCTCCTACCAGGTCAGCTGAGCTGCGAATTTCTATTTAACCACCTGCTTTCATGAGAGACCTCAGGGCTGCATGTTTTGAGCCCAGTACTGAGCCTGAAAAGCATTTCCAACCCCACTTACAAGTAAAACTAGCTAAAATGTGCCTGGCTGCTATTCACTGAAAAGCTCATTCTGTGTACATTTTTGGCATACGTTTGCTCCTACCGGGTCAGCTGAGCAGCGAATTTCTATTTAACCACCTGCTATCATGAGAGACCTCAGGGCTGCATGTTTTGAGCCCAGTACTGATCCTGAAAAGCGTTTCCAACCCCACTTACAAGTAAAACTAGCTAAAATGTGCCTGGCTGCTATTCACTAAAAAGCTCATTCTCTGTACATTTTTGGCATACGTTTGCTCCTACCGGGTCAGCTGAGCAGCGAATTTCTATTTAACCACCTGCTTTCATGAGAGACCTCAGAGCTGCATGTTTTGAGCCCTGTACTGAGCCTGAAAAGCATTTCCAACCCCACTTACAAGTAAAACTAGCTAAAATGTGCCTGGCCTCTCTTCACTAAAAAGCTCATTCTGAGTACATTTTTCGCATACGTTTGCTCCTGCCGGGTCAGCTGAGCAGCGAATTTCTATTTAACCACCTGCTATCACGAGAGACCTCAGGGCTGCATGGTTTGAGCCCAGTACTGATCCTGAAAAGCGTTTCCAACCACACTTACAAGTAAAACTAGCTAAAATGTGCCTGGCTGCTGTTCACTAAAAAGCTCATTCTCTGTACATTTTTGGCATACGTTTGCTCCTACCGGGTCAGCTGAGCAGCGAATTTCTATTTAACCACCTGCTTTCATGAGAGACCTCAGAGCTGCATGTTTTGAGCCCTGTACTGAGCCTGAAAAGCATTTCCAACCCCACTTACAAGTAAAACTAGCTAAAATGTGCCTGGCTTCTCTTCACTAAAAAGCTCATTCTGAGTACATTTTTCGCATACGTTTGCTCCTGCCGGGTCAGCTGAGCAGCGAATTTCTATTTAACCACCTGCTATCACGAGAGACCTCAGGGCTGCATGGTTTGAGCCCAGTACTGATCCTGAAAAGCGTTTCCAACCCCACTTACAAGTAAAACTAGCTAAAATGTGCCTGGCTGCTATTCACTAAAAAGCTCATTCTCTGTACATTTTTGGCATACGTTTGCTCCTACCGGGTCAGCTGAGCAGCGAATTTCTATTTAACCACCTGCTTTCATGAGAGACCTCAGAGCTGCATGTTTTGAGCCCTGTACTGAGCCTGAAAAGCATTTCCAACCCCATTTACAAGTAAAACTAGCTAAAATGTGCCTGGCTTCTCTTCACTGAAAAGCTCATTCTGAGTACATTTTTAGCATACGTTTGCTCCTGCCGGGTCAGCTGAGCAGCGAATTTCTATTTGACCACCTGCTTTCATGAGAGACCTCAGAGCTGCATGTTTTGAGCCCAGTACTGAGCCTGAAAAGCATTTCCAACCCCACTTACAAGTAAAACTAGCTAAAATGTGCCTGGCTGCTATTCACTGAAAAGCTCATTCTGAGTACATTTTTAGCATACGTTTGCTCCTGCCGGGTCAGCTGAGCAGCGAATTTCTATTTAACCACCTGCTATCACGAGAGACCTCAGGGCTGCATGGTTTGAGCCCAGTACTGATCCTGAAAATCGTTTCCAACCCCACTTACAAGTAAAACTAGCTAAAATGTGCCTGGCTGCTATTCACTGAAAAGCTCATTCTGTGTACATTTTTGGCATACGTTTGCTCCTACCGGGTCAGCTGAGCAGCGAATTTCTATTTAACCACCTGCTTTCATGAGAGACCTCAGGGCTGCATGTTTTGAGCCCAGTACTGAGCCTGAAAAGCATTTCCAACCCCACTTACAAGTAAAACTAGCTAAAATGTGCCTGGCTTCTCTTCACTAAAAAGCTCATTCTGAGTACATTTTTCGCATACGTTTGCTCCTGCCGGGTCAGCTGAGCAGCGAATTTCTATTTAACCACCTGCTATCACGAGAGACCTCAGGGCTGCATGGTTTGAGCCCAGTACTGATCCTGAAAAGCGTTTCCAACCCCACTTACAAGTAAAACTAGCTAAAATGTGCCTGGCTGCTATTCACTAAAAAGCTTATTCTCTGTACATTTTTGGCATACGTTTGCTCCTACCGGGTCAGCTGAGCAGCGAATTTCTATTTAACCACCTGCTTTCATGAGAGACCTCAGAGCTGCATGTTTTGAGCCCTGTACTGAGCCTGAAAAGCATTTCCAACCCCACTTACAAGTAAAACTAGCTAAAATGTGCCTGGCTTCTCTTCACTGAAAAGCTCATTCTGAGTACATTTTTAGCATACGTTTGCTCCTGCCGGGTCAGCTGAGCAGCGAATTTCTATTTGACCACCTGCTTTCATGAGAGACCTCAGAGCTGCATGTTTTGAGCCCAGTACTGAGCCTGAAAAGCATTTCCAACCCCACTTACAAGTAAAACTAGCTAAAATTTGCCTGGCTGCTATTCACTGAAAAGCTCATTCTGAGTACATTTTTAGCATACGTTTGCTCCTGCCGGGTCAGCTGAGCAGCGAATTTCTATTTAACCACCTGCTATCACAAGAGACCTCAGGGCTGCATGTTTTGAGCCCAGTACTGATCCTGAAAAGCGTTTCCAACCCCACTTACAAGTAAAACTAGCTAAAATGTGCCTGGCTGCTATTCACTGAAAAGCTCATTCTGTGTACATTTTTGGCATACGTTTGCTCCTACCAGGTCAGCTGAGCTGCGAATTTCTATTTAACCACCTGCTTTCATGAGAGACCTCAGGGCTGCATGTTTTGAGCCCAGTACTGAGCCTGAAAAGCATTTCCAACCCCACTTACAAGTAAAACTAGCTAAAATTTGCCTGGCTGCTATTCACTGAAAAGCTCATTCTGAGTACATTTTTAGCATACGTTTGCTCCTGCCGGGTCAGCTGAGCAGCGAATTTCTATTTAACCACCTGCTATCACAAGAGACCTCAGGGCTGCATGTTTTGAGCCCAGTACTGATCCTGAAAAGCGTTTCCAACCCCACTTACAAGTAAAACTAGCTAAAATGTGCCTGGCTGCTATTCACTGAAAAGCTCATTCTGTGTACATTTTTGGCATACGTTTGCTCCTACCAGGTCAGCTGAGCTGCGAATTTCTATTTAACCACCTGCTATCCTGAGAGACCTCAGGGCTGCATGTTTTGAGCCCAGTACTGATCCTGAAAAGCGTTTCCAACCCCACTTACAAGTAAAACTAGCTAAAATGTGCCTGGCTGCTATTCACTAAAAAGCTCATTCTCTGTACATTTTTGGCATACGTTTGCTCCTACCGGGTCAGCTGAGCAGCGAATTTCTATTTAACCACCTGCTTTCATGAGAGACCTCAGAGCTGCATGTTTTGAGCCCTGTACTGAGCCTGAAAAGCATTTCCAACCCCACTTACAAGTAAAACTAGCTAAAATGTGCCTGGCCTCTCTTCAATAAAAAGCTCATTCTGAGTACATTTTTCGCATACGTTTGCTCCTGCTGGGTCAGCTGAGCAGCGAATTTCTATTTAACCACCTGCTATCACGAGAGACCTCAGGGCTGCATGGTTTGAGCCCAGTACTGATCCTGAAAAGCGTTTCCAACCCCACTTACAAGTAAAACTAGCTAAAATGTGCCTGGCTGCTATTCACTAAAAAGCTCATTCTCTGTACATTTTTGGCATACGTTTGCTCCTACCGGGTCAGCTGAGCAGCGAATTTCTATTTAACCACCTGCTTTCATGAGAGACCTCAGAGCTGCATGTTTTGAGCCCTGTACTGAGCCTGAAAAGCATTTCCAACCCCACTTACAAGTAAAACTAGCTAAAATGTGCCTGGCTTCTCTTCACTAAAAAGCTCATTCTGAGTACATTTTTCGCATACGTTTGCTCCTGCCGGGTCAGCTGAGCAGCGAATTTCTATTTAACCACCTGCTATCACGAGAGACCTCAGGGCTGCATGGTTTGAGCCCAGTACTGATCCTGAAAAGCGTTTCCAACCCCACTTACAAGTAAAACTAGCTAAAATGTGCCTGGCTGCTATTCACTAAAAAGCTCATTCTCTGTACATTTTTGGCATACGTTTGCTCCTACCGGGTCAGCTGAGCAGCGAATTTCTATTTAACCACCTGCTTTCATGAGAGACCTCAGAGCTGCATGTTTTGAGCCCTGTACTGAGCCTGAAAAGCATTTCCAACCCCATTTGCAAGTAAAACTAGCTAAAATGTGCCTGGCTTCTCTTCACTGAAAAGCTCATTCTGAGTACATTTTTAGCATACGTTTGCTCCTGCCGGGTCAGCTGAGCAGCGAATTTCTATTTGACCACCTGCTTTCATGAGAGACCTCAGAGCTGCATGTTTTGAGCCCAGTACTGAGCCTGAAAAGCATTTCCAACCCCACTTACAAGTAAAACTAGCTAAAATGTGCCTGGCTGCTATTCACTAAAAAGCTCATTCTGAGTACATTTTTAGCATACGTTTGCTCCTGCCGGGTCAGCTGAGCAGCGAATTTCTATTTAACCACCTGCTATCACGAGAGACCTCAGGGCTGCATGGTTTGAGCCCAGTACTGATCCTGAAAATCGTTTCCAACCCCACTTACAAGTAAAACTAGCTAAAATGTGCCTGGCTGCTATTCACTGAAAAGCTCATTCTGTGTACATTTTTGGCATACGTTTGCTCCTACCGGGTCAGCTGAGCAGCGAATTTCTATTTAACCACCTGCTTTCATGAGAGACCTCAGGGCTGCATGTTTTGAGCCCAGTACTGAGCCTGAAAAGCATTTCCAACCCCACTTACAAGTAAAACTAGCTAAAATGTGCCTGGCTTCTCTTCACTAAAAAGCTCATTCTGAGTACATTTTTCGCATACGTTTGCTCCTGCGGGGTCAGCTGAGCAGCGAATTTCTATTTAACCACCTGCTATCACGAGAGACCTCAGGGCTGCATGGTTTGAGCCCAGTACTGATCCTGAAAAGCGTTTCCAACCCCACTTACAAGTAAAACTAGCTAAAATGTGCCTGGCTGCTATTCACTAAAAAGCTTATTCTCTGTACATTTTTGGCATACGTTTGCTCCTACCGGGTCAGCTGAGCAGCGAATTTCTATTTAACCACTGCTTTCATGAGAGACCTCAGAGCTGCATGTTTTGAGCCCTGTACTGAGCCTGAAAAGCATTTCCAACCCCACTTACAAGTAAAACTAGCTAAAATGTGCCTGGCTTCTCTTCACTGAAAAGCTCATTCTGAGTACATTTTTAGCATACGTTTGCTCCTGCCGGGTCAGCTGAGCAGCGAATTTCTATTTGACCACCTGCTTTCATGAGAGACCTCAGAGCTGCATGTTTTGAGCCCAGTACTGAGCCTGAAAAGCATTTCCATCCCCACTTACAAGTAAAACTAGCTAAAATTTGCCTGGCTGCTATTCACTGAAAAGCTCATTCTGAGTACATTTTTAGCATACGTTTGCTCCTGCCGGGTCAGCTGAGCAGCGAATTTCTATTTAACCACCTGCTATCACAAGAGACCTCAGGGCTGCATGTTTTGAGCCCAGTACTGATCCTGAAAAGCGTTTCCAACCCCACTTACAAGTAAAACTAGCTAAAATGTGCCTGGCTGCTATTCACTGAAAAGCTCATTCTGTGTACATTTTTGGCATACGTTTGCTCCTACCAGGTCAGCTGAGCTGCGAATTTCTATTTAACCACCTGCTTTCATGAGAGACCTCAGGGCTGCATGTTTTGAGCCCAGTACTGAGCCTGAAAAGCATTTCCAACCCCACTTACAAGTAAAACTAGCTAAAATGTGCCTGGCTGCTATTCACTGAAAAGCTCATTCTGTGTACATTTTTGGCATACGTTTGCTCCTACCGGGTCAGCTGAGCAGCGAATTTCTATTTAACCACCTGCTATCATGAGAGACATCAGGGCTGCATGTTTTGAGCCCAGTACTGATCCTGAAAAGCGTTTCCAACCCCACTTACAAGTAAAACTAGCTAAAATGTGCCTGGCTGCTATTCACTAAAAAGCTCATTCTCTGTACATTTTTGGCATACGTTTGCTCCTACCGGGTCAGCTGAGCAGCGAATTTCTATTTAACCACCTGCTTTCATGAGAGACCTCAGAGCTGCATGTTTTGAGCCCTGTACTGAGCCTGAAAAGCATTTCCAACCCCACTTACAAGTAAAACTAGCTAAAATGTGCCTGGCCTCTCTTCACTAAAAAGCTCATTCTGAGTACATTTTTCGCATACGTTTGCTCCTGCCGGGTCAGCTGAGCAGCGAATTTCTATTTAACCACCTGCTATCAAGAGAGACCTCAGGGCTGCATGGTTTGAGCCCAGTACTGATCCTGAAAAGCGTTTCCAACCCCACTTACAAGTAAAACTAGCTAAAATGTGCCTGGCTGCTATTCACTAAAAAGCTCATTCTCTGTACATTTTTGGCATACGTTTGCTCCTACCGGGTCAGCTGAGCAGCGAATTTCTATTTAACCACCTACTTTCATGAGAGACCTCAGAGCTGCATGTTTTGAGCCCTGTACTGAGCCTGAAAAGCATTTCCAACCCCACTTACAAGTAAAACTAGCTAAAATGTGCCTGGCTTCTCTTCACTAAAAAGCTCATTCTGAGTACATTTTTCGCATACGTTTGCTCCTGCCGGGTCAGCTGAGCAGCGAATTTCTATTTAACCACCTGCTATCACGAGAGACCTCAGGGCTGCATGGTTTGAGCCCAGTACTGATCCTGAAAAGCGTTTCCAACCCCACTTACAAGTAAAACTAGCTAAAATGTGCCTGGCTGCTATTCACTAAAAAGCTCATTCTCTGTACATTTTTGGCATACGTTTGCTCCTACCGGGTCAGCTGAGCAGCGAATTTCTATTTAACCACCTGCTTTCATGAGAGACCTCAGAGCTGCATGTTTTGAGCCCTGTACTGAGCCTGAAAAGCATTTCCAACCCCACTTACAAGTAAAACTAGCTAAAATGTGCCTGGCTTCTCTTCACTGAAAAGCTCATTCTGAGTACATTTTTAGCATACGTTTGCTCCTGCCGGGTCAGCTGAGCAGCGAATTTCTATTTGACCACCTGCTTTCATGAGAGACCTCAGAGCTGCATGTTTTGAGCCCAGTACTGAGCCTGAAAAGCATTTCCAACCCCACTTACAAGTAAAACTAGCTAAAATGTGCCTGGCTGCTATTCACTGAAAAGCTCATTCTGAGTACATTTTTAGCATACGTTTGCTCCTGCCGGGTCAGCTGAGCAGCGAATTTCTATTTAACCACCTGCTATCACAAGAGACCTCAGGGCTGCATGTTTTGAGCCCAGTACTGATCCTGAAAAGCGTTTCCAACCCCACTTACAAGTAAAACTAGCTAAAATGTGCCTGGCTGCTATTCACTGAAAAGCTCATTCTGTGTACATTTTTGGCATACGTTTGCTCCTACCAGGTCAGCTGAGCTGCGAATTTCTATTTAACCACCTGCTTTCATGAGAGACCTCAGGGCTGCATGTTTTGAGCCCAGTACTGAGCCTGAAAAGCATTTCCAACCCCACTTACAAGTAAAACTAGCTAAAATGTGCCTGGCTGCTATTCACTGAAAAGCTCATTCTGTGTACATTTTTGGCATACGTTTGCTCCTACCGGGTCAGCTGAGCAGCGAATTTCTATTTAACCACCTGCTATCATGAGAGACCTCAGGGCTGCATGTTTTGAGCCCAGTACTGATCCTGAAAAGCGTTTCCAACCCCACTTACAAGTAAAACTAGCTAAAATGTGCCTGGCTGCTATTCACTAAAAAGCTCATTCTCTGTACATTTTTGACATACGTTTGCTCCTACCGGGTCAGCTGAGCAGCGAATTTCTATTTAACCACCTGCTTTCATGAGAGACCTCAGAGCTGCATGTTTTGAGCCCTGTACTGAGCCTGAAAAGCATTTCCAACCCCACTTACAAGTAAAACTAGCTAAAATGTGCCTGGCCTCTCTTCACTAAAAAGCTCATTCTGAGTACATTTTTCGCATACGTTTGCTCCTGCCGGGTCAGCTGAGCAGCGAATTTTTATTTAACCACCTGCTATCACGAGAGACCTCAGGGCTGCATGGTTTGAGCCCAGTACTGATCCTGAAAAGCGTTTCCAACCCCACTTACAAGTAAAACTAGCTAAAATGTGCCTGGCTGCTATTCACTAAAAAGCTCATTCTCTGTACATTTTTGGCATATGTTTGCTCCTACCGGGTCAGCTGAGCAGCGAATTTCTATTTAACCACCTGCTTTCACGAGAGACCTCAGAGCTGCATGTTTTGAGCCCTGTACTGAGCCTGAAAAGCATTTCCAACCCCACTTACAAGTAAAACTAGCTAAAATGTGCCTGGCTTCTCTTCACTGAAAAGCTCATTCTGAGTACATTTTTAGCATACGTTTGCTCCTGCCGGGTCAGCTGAGCAGCGAATTTCTATTTGACCACCTGCTTTCATGAGAGACCTCAGAGCTGCATGTTTTGAGCCCAGTACTGAGCCTGAAAAGCATTTCCAACCCCACTTACAAGTAAAACTAGCTAAAATGTGCCTGGCTTCTCTTCACTGAAAAGCTCATTCTGAGTACATTTTTAGCATACGTTTGCTCCTGCCGGGTCAGCTGAGCAGCGAATTTCTATTTAACCACCTGCTTTCATGAGAGACCTCAGAGCTGCATGTTTTGAGCCCAGTACTGAGCCTGAAAAGCGTTTCCAACCCCACTTACAAGTAAAACTAGCTAAAATGTGCCTGGCTTCTCTTCACTGAAAAGCTCATTCTGAGTACATTTTTAGCATACGTTTGCTCCTGCTGGGTCAGCTGAGCAGCGAATTTCTATTTAACCACCTGCTATCATGAGAGACCTCAGGGCTGCATGTTTTGAGCCCAGTATTGATCCTGAAAAGCGTTTCCAACCCCACTTACAAGTAAAACTAGCTAAAATGTGCCTGGCTTCTCTTCACTGAAAAGCTCATTCTGAGTACATTTTTAGCATACGTTTGCTCCTGCCGGGTCAGCTGAGCAGCGAATTTCTATTTAACCACCTGCTATCATGAGAGACCTCAGGGCTGCATGTTTTGAGCCCAGTACTGATCCTGAAAAGCGTTTCCAACCCCACTTACAAGTAAAACTAGCTAAAATGTGCCTGGCTTCTCTTCACTGAAAAGCTCATTCTGAGTACATTTTTAGCACACGTTTGCTCCTGCTGGGTCAGCTGAGCAGCGAATTTCTATTTAACCACCTGCTATCATGAGAGACCTCAGGGCTGCATGTTTTGAGCCCAGTATTGATCCTGAAAAGCGTTTCCAACCCCACTTACAAGTAAAACTAGCTAAAATGTGCCTGGCTGCTATTCACTGAAAAGCTCATTCTGTGTACATTTTTGGCATACCTTTGCTCCTACCGGGTCAGCTGAGCAGCGAATTTCTATTTAACCACCTGCTTTCATGAGAGACCTCAGAGCTGCATGTTTTGAGCCCTGTATGAGCCTGAAAAGCATTTCCAACCCCACTTACACATAAAACTAGCTAAAATGTGCCTGGCTTCTCTTCACTGAAAAGCTCATTCTGAGTACATTTTTAGCATACGTTTGCTCCTGCCGGGTCAGCTGAGCAGCGAATTTCTATTTAACCACCTGCTATCATGAGAGACCTCAGGGCTGCATGTTTTGAGCCCAGTATTGATCCTGAAAAGCGTTTCCAACCCCACTTACAAGTAAAACTAGCTAAAATGTGCCTGGCTTCTCTTCACTGAAAAGCTCATTCTGAGTACATTTTTAGCATACGTTTGCTCCTACCGGGTCAGCTGAGCAGCAAATTTCTATTTAACCACCTGCTTTCATGAGAGACCTCAGGGATGCATGTTTTGAGCCCAGTACTGAGCCTGAAAAGCATTTCCAACCCCACTTACAAGTAAAACTAGCTAAAATGTGCCTGGCTGCTATTCACTAAAAAGCTCATTCTCTGTACATTTTTGGCATACGTTTGCTCCTACCGGGTCAGCTGAGCAGCGAATTTCTATTTAACCACCTGCTTTCATGAGAGACCTCAGAGCTGCATGTTTTGAGCCCTGTACTGAGCCTGAAAAGCATTTCCAACCCCACTTACAAGTAAAACTAGCTAAAATGTGCCTGGCTTCTCTTCACTGAAAAGCTCATTCTGAGTACATTTTTAGCATACGTTTGCTCCTGCCGGGTCAGCTGAGCAGCGAATTTCTATTTAACCACCTGCTATCATGAGAGACCTCAGGGCTGCATGTTTTGAGCCCAGTACTGATCCTGAAAAGCGTTTCCAACCCCACTTACAAGTAAAACTAGCTAAAATGTGCCTGGCTTCTCTTCACTGAAAAGCTCATTCTGAGTACATTTTTAGCACACGTTTGCTCCTGCTGGGTCAGCTGAGCAGCGAATTTCTATTTAACCACCTGCTATCATGAGAGACCTCAGGGCTGCATGTTTTGAGCCCAGTATTGATCCTGAAAAGCGTTTCCAACCCCACTTACAAGTAAAACTAGCTAAAATGTGCCTGGCTGCTATTCACTGAAAAGCTCATTCTGTGTACATTTTTGGCATACCTTTGCTCCTACCGGGTCAGCTGAGCAGCGAATTTCTATTTAACCACCTGCTTTCATGAGAGACCTCAGAGCTGCATGTTTTGAGCCCTGTATGAGCCTGAAAAGCATTTCCAACCCCACTTACACATAAAACTAGCTAAAATGTGCCTGGCTTCTCTTCACTGAAAAGCTCATTCTGAGTACATTTTTAGCATACGTTTGCTCCTGCCGGGTCAGCTGAGCAGCGAATTTCTATTTAACCACCTGCTATCATGAGAGACCTCAGGGCTGCATGTTTTGAGCCCAGTATTGATCCTGAAAAGCGTTTCCAACCCCACTTACAAGTAAAACTAGCTAAAATGTGCCTGGCTTCTCTTCACTGAAAAGCTCATTCTGAGTACATTTTTAGCATACGTTTGCTCCTACCGGGTCAGCTGAGCAGCAAATTTCTATTTAACCACCTGCTTTCATGAGAGACCTCAGGGATGCATGTTTTGAGCCCAGTACTGAGCCTGAAAAGCATTTCCAACCCCACTTACAAGTAAAACTAGCTAAAATGTGCCTGGCTGCTATTCACTAAAAAGCTCATTCTCTGTACATTTTTGGCATACGTTTGCTCCTACCGGGTCAGCTGAGCAGCGAATTTCTATTTAACCACCTGCTTTCATGAGAGACCTCAGAGCTGCATGTTTTGAGCCCTGTACTGAGCCTGAAAAGCATTTCCAACCCCACTTACAAGTAAAACTAGCTAAAATGTGCCTGGCTTCTCTTCACTGAAAAGCTCATTCTGAGTACATTTTTAGCATACGTTTGCTCCTGCCGGGTCAGCTGAGCAGCGAATTTCTATTTGACCACCTGCTTTCATGAGAGACCTCAGAGCTGCATGTTTTGAGCCCAGTACTGAGCCTGAAAAGCATTTCCAACCCCACTTACAAGTAAAACTAGCTAAAATGTGCCTGGCTGCTATTCACTGAAAAGCTCATTCTGAGTACATTTTTAGCATACGTTTGCTCCTGCCGGGTCAGCTGAGCAGCGAATTTCTATTTAACCACCTGCTATCACAAGAGACCTCAGGGCTGCATGTTTTGAGCCCAGTACTGATCCTGAAAAGCGTTTCCAACCCCACTTACAAGTAAAACTAGCTAAAATGTGCCTGGCTGCTATTCACTGAAAAGCTCATTCTGTGTACATTTTTGGCATACGTTTGCTCCTACCAGGTCAGCTGAGCTGCGAATTTCTATTTAACCACCTGCTTTCATGAGAGACCTCAGGGCTGCATGTTTTGAGCCCAGTACTGAGCCTGAAAAGCATTTCCAACCCCACTTACAAGTAAAACTAGCTAAAATGTGCCTGGCTTCTCTTCACTGAAAAGCTCATTCTGAGTACATTTTTAGCATACGTTTGCTCCTGCCGGGTCAGCTGAGCAGCGAATTTCTATTTAACCACCTGCTATCATGAGAGACCTCAGGGCTGCATGTTTTGAGCCCAGTACTGATCCTGAAAAGCGTTTCCAACCCCACTTACAAGTAAAACTAGCTAAAATGTGCCTGGCTGCTATTCACTAAAAAGCTCATTCTCTGTACACTTTTGGCATACGTTTGCTCCTACCGGGTCAGCTGAGCAGCGAATTTCTATTTAACCACCTGCTTTCATGAGAGACCTCAGGGCTGCATGTTTTGAGCCCAGTACTGAGCCTGAAAAGCATTTCCAACCCCACTTACAAGTAAAACTAGCTAAAATGTGCCTGGCTTCTCTTCACTGAAAAGCTCATTCTGAGTACATTTTTAGCATACGTTTGCTCCTACCGGGTCAGCTGAGCAGCGAATTTCTATTTAACCACCTGCTATCATGAGAGACCTCAGGGCTGCATGTTTTGAGCCCAGTACTGATCCTGAAAAGCGTTTCCAACCCCACTTACAAGTAAAACTAGCTAAAATGTGCCTGGCTGCTATTCACTAAAAAGCTCATTCTCTGTACATTTTTGGCATACGTTTGCTCCTACCGGGTCAGCTGAGCAGCGAATTTCTATTTAACCACCTGCTTTCATGAGAGACCTCAGAGCTGCATGTTTTGAGCCCTGTACTGAGCCTGAAAAGCATTTCCAACCCCACTTACAAGTAAAACTAGCTAAAATGTGCCTGGCCTCTCTTCACTAAAAAGCTCATTCTGAGTACATTTTTCGCATACGTTTGCTCCTGCCGGGTCAGCTGAGCAGCGAATTTCTATTTAACCACCTGCTATCACGAGAGACCTCAGGGCTGCATGGTTTGAGCCCAGTACTGATCCTGAAAAGCGTTTCCAACCCCACTTACAAGTAAAACTAGCTAAAATGTGCCTGGCTGCTATTCACTAAAAAGCTCATTCTCTGTACATTTTTGGCATACGTTTGCTCCTACCGGGTCAGCTGAGCAGCGAATTTCTATTTAACCACCTGCTTTCATGAGAGACCTCAGAGCTGCATGTTTTGAGCCCTGTACTGAGCCTGAAAAGCATTTCCAACCCCACTTACAAGTAAAACTAGCTAAAATGTGCCTGGCTTCTCTTCACTAAAAAGCTCATTCTGAGTACATTTTTCGCATACGTTTGCTCCTGCCGGGTCAGCTGAGCAGCGAATTTCTATTTAACCACCTGCTATCACGAGAGACCTCAGGGCTGCATGGTTTGAGCCCAGTACTGATCCTGAAAAGCGTTTCCAACCCCACTTACAAGTAAAACTAGCTAAAATGTGCCTGGCTGCTATTCACTAAAAAGCTCATTCTCTGTACATTTTTGGCATACGTTTGCTCCTACCGGGTCAGCTGAGCAGCGAATTTCTATTTAACCACCTGCTTTCATGAGAGACCTCAGAGCTGCATGTTTTGAGCCCTGTACTGAGCCTGAAAAGCATTTCCAACCCCATTTACAAGTAAAACTAGCTAAAATGTGCCTGGCTTCTCTTCACTGAAAAGCTCATTCTGAGTACATTTTTAGCATACGTTTGCTCCTGCCGGGTCAGCTGAGCAGCGAATTTCTATTTGACCACCTGCTTTCATGAGAGACTTCAGAGCTGCATGTTTTGAGCCCAGTACTGAGCCTGAAAAGCATTTCCAACCCCACTTACAAGTAAAACTAGCTAACATGTGCCTGGCTGCTATTCACTGAAAAGCTCATTCTGAGTACATTTTTAGCATACGTTTGCTCCTGCCGGGTCAGCTGAGCAGCGAATTTCTATTTAACCACCTGCTATCACGAGAGACCTCAGGGCTGCATGGTTTGAGCCCAGTACTGATCCTGAAAATCGTTTCCAACCCCACTTACAAGTAAAACTAGCTAAAATGTGCCTGGCTGCTATTCACTGAAAAGCTCATTCTGTGTACATTTTTGGCATACGTTTGCTCCTACCGGGTCAGCTGAGCAGCGAATTTCTATTTAACCACCTGCTTTCATGAGAGACCTCAGGGCTGCATGTTTTGAGCCCAGTACTGAGCCTGAAAAGCATTTCCAACCCCACTTACAAGTAAAACTAGCTAAAATGTGCCTGGCTTCTCTTCACTAAAAAGCTCATTCTGAGTACATTTTTCGCATACGTTTGCTCCTGCCGGGTCAGCTGAGCAGCGAATTTCTATTTAACCACCTGCTATCACGAGAGACCTCAGGGCTGCATGGTTTGAGCCCAGTACTGATCCTGAAAAGCGTTTCCAACCCCACTTACAAGTAAAACTAGCTAAAATGTGCCTGGCTGCTATTCACTAAAAAGCTTATTCTCTGTACATTTTTGGCATACGTTTGCTCCTACCGGGTCAGCTGAGCAGCGAATTTCTATTTAACCACCTGCTTTCATGAGAGACCTCAGAGCTGCATGTTTTGAGCCCTGTACTGAGCCTGAAAAGCATTTCCAACCCCACTTACAAGTAAAACTAGCTAAAATGTGCCTGGCTTCTCTTCACTGAAAAGCTCATTCTGAGTACATTTTTAGCATACGTTTGCTCCTGCCGGGTCAGCTGAGCAGCGAATTTCTATTTGACCACCTGCTTTCATGAGAGACCTCAGAGCTGCATGTTTTGAGCCCAGTACTGAGCCTGAAAAGCATTTCCAACCCCACTTACAAGTAAAACTAGCTAAAATTTGCCTGGCTGCTATTCACTGAAAAGCTCATTCTGAGTACATTTTTAGCATACGTTTGCTCCTGCCGGGTCAGCTGAGCAGCGAATTTCTATTTAACCACCTGCTATCACAAGAGACCTCAGGGCTGCATGTTTTGAGCCCAGTACTGATCCTGAAAAGCGTTTCCAACCCCACTTACAAGTAAAACTAGCTAAAATGTGCCTGGCTGCTATTCACTGAAAAGCTCATTCTGTGTACATTTTTGGCATACGTTTGCTCCTACCAGGTCAGCTGAGCTGCGAATTTCTATTTAACCACCTGCTTTCATGAGAGACCTCAGGGCTGCATGTTTTGAGCCCAGTACTGAGCCTGAAAAGCATTTCCAACCCCACTTACAAGTAAAACTAGCTAAAATGTGCCTGGCTGCTATTCACTGAAAAGCTCATTCTGTGTACATTTTTGGCATACGTTTGCTCCTACCGGGTCAGCTGAGCAGCGAATTTCTATTTAACCACCTGCTATCATGAGAGACCTCAGGGCTGCATGTTTTGAGCCCAGTACTGATCCTGAAAAGCGTTTCCAACCCCACTTACAAGTAAAACTAGCTAAAATGTGCCTGGCTGCTATTCACTAAAAAGCTCATTCTCTGTACATTTTTGGCATACGTTTGCTCCTACCGGGTCAGCTGAGCAGCGAATTTCTATTTAACCACCTGCTTTCATGAGAGACCTCAGAGCTGCATGTTTTGAGCCCTGTACTGAGCCTGAAAAGCATTTCCAACCCCACTTACAAGTAAAACTAGCTAAAATGTGCCTGGCCTCTCTTCACTAAAAAGCTCATTCTGAGTACATTTTTCGCATACGTTTGCTCCTGCCGGGTCAGCTGAGCAGCGAATTTCTATTTAACCACCTGCTATCAAGAGAGACCTCAGGGCTGCATGGTTTGAGCCCAGTACTGATCCTGAAAAGCGTTTCCAACCCCACTTACAAGTAAAACTAGCTAAAATGTGCCTGGCTGCTATTCACTAAAAAGCTCATTCTCTGTACATTTTTGGCATACGTTTGCTCCTACCGGGTCAGCTGAGCAGCGAATTTCTATTTAACCACCTGCTTTCATGAGAGACCTCAGAGCTGCATGTTTTGAGCCCTGTACTGAGCCTGAAAAGCATTTCCAACCCCACTTACAAGTAAAACTAGCTAAAATGTGCCTGGCTTCTCTTCACTAAAAAGCTCATTCTGAGTACATTTTTCGCATACGTTTGCTCCTGCCGGGTCAGCTGAGCAGCGAATTTCTATTTAACCACCTGCTATCACGAGAGACCTCAGGGCTGCATGGTTTGAGCCCAGTACTGATCCTGAAAAGCGTTTCCAACCCCACTTACAAGTAAAACTAGCTAAAATGTGCCTGGCTGCTATTCACTAAAAAGCTCATTCTCTGTACATTTTTGGCATACGTTTGCTCCTACCGGGTCAGCTGAGCAGCGAATTTCTATTTAACCACCTGCTTTCATGAGAGACCTCAGAGCTGCATGTTTTGAGCCCTGTACTGAGCCTGAAAAGCATTTCCAACCCCACTTACAAGTAAAACTAGCTAAAATGTGCCTGGCTTCTCTTCACTGAAAAGCTCATTCTGAGTACATTTTTAGCATACGTTTGCTCCTGCCGGGTCAGCTGAGCAGCGAATTTCTATTTGACCACCTGCTTTCATGAGAGACCTCAGAGCTGCATGTTTTGAGCCCAGTACTGAGCCTGAAAAGCATTTCCAACCCCACTTACAAGTAAAACTAGCTAAAATGTGCCTGGCTGCTATTCACTGAAAAGCTCATTCTGAGTACATTTTTAGCATACGTTTGCTCCTGCCGGGTCAGCTGAGCAGCGAATTTCTATTTAACCACCTGCTATCACGAGAGACCTCAGGGCTGCATGGTTTGAGCCCAGTACTGATCCTGAAAATCGTTTCCAACCCCACTTACAAGTAAAACTAGCTAAAATGTGCCTGGCTGCTATTCACTGAAAAGCTCATTCTGTGTACATTTTTGGCATACGTTTGCTCCTACCGGGTCAGCTGAGCAGCGAATTTCTATTTAACCACCTGCTTTCATGAGAGACCTCAGGGCTGCATGTTTTGAGCCCAGTACTGAGCCTGAAAAGCATTTCCAACCCCACTTACAAGTAAAACTAGCTAAAATGTGCCTGGCTTCTCTTCACTAAAAAGCTCATTCTGAGTACATTTTTCGCATACGTTTGCTCCTGCCGGGTCAGCTGAGCAGCGAATTTCTATTTAACCACCTGCTATCACGAGAGACCTCAGGGCTGCATGGTTTGAGCCCAGTACTGATCCTGAAAAGCGTTTCCAACCCCACTTACAAGTAAAACTAGCTAAAATGTGCCTGGCTGCTATTCACTAAAAAGCTTATTCTCTGTACATTTTTGGCATACGTTTGCTCCTACCGGGTCAGCTGAGCAGCGAATTTCTATTTAACCACCTGCTTTCATGAGAGACCTCAGAGCTGCATGTTTTGAGCCCTGTACTGAGCCTGAAAAGCATTTCCAACCCCACTTACAAGTAAAACTAGCTAAAATGTGCCTGGCTTCTCTTCACTGAAAAGCTCATTCTGAGTACATTTTTAGCATACGTTTGCTCCTGCCGGGTCAGCTGAGCAGCGAATTTCTATTTGACCACCTGCTTTCATGAGAGACCTCGGAGCTGCATGTTTTGAGCCCAGTACTGAGCCTGAAAAGCATTTCCAACCCCACTTACAAGTAAAACTAGCTAAAATTTGCCTGGCTGCTATTCACTGAAAAGCTCATTCTGAGTACATTTTTAGCATACGTTTGCTCCTGCCGGGTCAGCTGAGCAGCGAATTTCTATTTAACCACCTGCTATCACAAGAGACCTCAGGGCTGCATGTTTTGAGCCCAGTACTGATCCTGAAAAGCGTTTCCAACCCCACTTACAAGTAAAACTAGCTAAAATGTGCCTGGCTGCTATTCACTGAAAAGCTCATTCTGTGTACATTTTTGGCATACGTTTGCTCCTACCAGGTCAGCTGAGCTGCGAATTTCTATTTAACCACCTGCTTTCATGAGAGACCTCAGGGCTGCATGTTTTGAGCCCAGTACTGAGCCTGAAAAGCATTTCCAACCCCACTTACAAGTAAAACTAGCTAAAATGTGCCTGGCTGCTATTCACTGAAAAGCTCATTCTGTGTACATTTTTGGCATACGTTTGCTCCTACCGGGTCAGCTGAGCAGCGAATTTCTATTTAACCACCTGCTATCATGAGAGACCTCAGGGCTGCATGTTTTGAGCCCAGTACTGATCCTGAAAAGCGTTTCCAACCCCACTTACAAGTAAAACTAGCTAAAATGTGCCTGGCTGCTATTCACTAAAAAGCTCATTCTCTGTACATTTTTGGCATACGTTTGCTCCTACCGGGTCAGCTGAGCAGCGAATTTCTATTTAACCACCTGCTTTCATGAGAGACCTCAGAGCTGCATGTTTTGAGCCCTGTACTGAGCCTGAAAAGCATTTCCAACCCCACTTACAAGTAAAACTAGCTAAAATGTGCCTGGCCTCTCTTCACTAAAAAGCTCATTCTGAGTACATTTTTCGCATACGTTTGCTCCTGCCGGGTCAGCTGAGCAGCGAATTTCTATTTAACCACCTGCTATCAAGAGAGACCTCAGGGCTGCATGGTTTGAGCCCAGTACTGATCCTGAAAAGCGTTTCCAACCCCACTTACAAGTAAAACTAGCTAAAATGTGCCTGGCTGCTATTCACTAAAAAGCTCATTCTCTGTACATTTTTGGCATACGTTTGCTCCTACCGGGTCAGCTGAGCAGCGAATTTCTATTTAACCACCTGCTTTCATGAGAGACCTCAGAGCTGCATGTTTTGAGCCCTGTACTGAGCCTGAAAAGCATTTCCAACCCCACTTACAAGTAAAACTAGCTAAAATGTGCCTGGCTTCTCTTCACTAAAAAGCTCATTCTGAGTACATTTTTCGCATACGTTTGCTCCTGCCGGGTCAGCTGAGCAGCGAATTTCTATTTAACCACCTGCTATCACGAGAGACCTCAGGGCTGCATGGTTTGAGCCCAGTACTGATCCTGAAAAGCGTTTCCAACCCCACTTACAAGTAAAACTAGCTAAAATGTGCCTGGCTGCTATTCACTAAAAAGCTCATTCTCTGTACATTTTTGGCATACGTTTGCTCCTACCGGGTCAGCTGAGCAGCGAATTTCTATTTAACCACCTGCTTTCATGAGAGACCTCAGAGCTGCATGTTTTGAGCCCTGTACTGAGCCTGAAAAGCATTTCCAACCCCACTTACAAGTAAAACTAGCTAAAATGTGCCTGGCTTCTCTTCACTGAAAAGCTCATTCTGAGTACATTTTTAGCATACGTTTGCTCCTGCCGGGTCAGCTGAGCAGCGAATTTCTATTTGACCACCTGCTTTCATGAGAGACCTCAGAGCTGCATGTTTTGAGCCCAGTACTGAGCCTGAAAAGCATTTCCAACCCCACTTACAAGTAAAACTAGCTAAAATGTGCCTGGCTGCTATTCACTGAAAAGCTCATTCTGAGTACATTTTTAGCATACGTTTGCTCCTGCCGGGTCAGCTGAGCAGCGAATTTCTATTTAACCACCTGCTATCACAAGAGACCTCAGGGCTGCATGTTTTGAGCCCAGTACTGATCCTGAAAAGCGTTTCCAACCCCACTTACAAGTAAAACTAGCTAAAATGTGCCTGGCTGCTATTCACTGAAAAGCTCATTCTGTGTACATTTTTGGCATACGTTTGCTCCTACCAGGTCAGCTGAGCTGCGAATTTCTATTTAACCACCTGCTTTCATGAGAGACCTCAGGGCTGCATGTTTTGAGCCCAGTACTGAGCCTGAAAAGCATTTCCAACCCCACTTACAAGTAAAACTAGCTAAAATGTGCCTGGCTGCTATTCACTGAAAAGCTCATTCTGTGTACATTTTTGGCATACGTTTGCTCCTACCGGGTCAGCTGAGCAGCGAATTTCTATTTAACCACCTGCTATCATGAGAGACCTCAGGGCTGCATGTTTTGAGCCCAGTACTGATCCTGAAAAGCGTTGCCAACCCCACTTACAAGTAAAACTAGCTAAAATGTGCCTGGCTGCTATTCACTAAAAAGCTCATTCTCTGTACATTTTTGAAATACGTTTGCTCCTACCGGGTCAGCTGAGCAGCGAATTTCTATTTAACCACCTGCTTTCATGAGAGACCTCAGAGCTGCATGTTTTGAGCCCTGTACTGAGCCTGAAAAGCATTTCCAACCCCACTTACAAGTAAAACTAGCTAAAATGTGCCTGGCCTCTCTTCACTAAAAAGCTCATTCTGAGTACATTTTTCGCATACGTTTGCTCCTGCCGGGTCAGCTGAGCAGCGAATTTTTATTTAACCACCTGCTATCACGAGAGACCTCAGGGCTGCATGGTTTGAGCCCAGTACTGATCCTGAAAAGCGTTTCCAACCCCACTTACAAGTAAAACTAGCTAAAATGTGCCTGGCTGCTATTCACTAAAAAGCTCATTCTCTGTACATTTTTGGCATACGTTTGCTCCTACCGGGTCAGCTGAGCAGCGAATTTCTATTTAACCACCTGCTTTCACGAGAGACCTCAGAGCTGCATGTTTTGAGCCCTGTACTGAGCCTGAAAAGCATTTCCAACCCCACTTACAAGTAAAACTAGCTAAAATGTGCCTGGCTTCTCTTCACTGAAAAGCTCATTCTGAGTACATTTTTAGCATACGTTTGCTCCTGCCGGGTCAGCTGAGCAGCGAATTTCTATTTGACCACCTGCTTTCATGAGAGACCTCAGAGCTGCATGTTTTGAGCCCAGTACTGAGCCTGAAAAGCATTTCCAACCCCACTTACAAGTAAAACTAGCTAAAATGTGCCTGGCTTCTCTTCACTGAAAAGCTCATTCTGAGTAAATTTTTAGCATACGTTTGCTCCTGCCGGGTCAGCTGAGCAGCGAATTTCTATTTAACCACCTGCTTTCATGAGAGACCTCAGAGCTGCATGTTTTGAGCCCAGTACTGAGCCTGAAAAGCGTTTTCAACCCCACTTACAAGTAAAACTAGCTAAAATGTGCCTGGCTTCTCTTCACTGAAAAGCTCATTCTGAGTACATTTTTAGCATACGTTTGCTCCTGCTGGGTCAGCTGAGCAGCGAATTTCTATTTAACCACCTGCTATCATGAGAGACCTCAGGGCTGCATGTTTTGAGCCCAGTATTGATCCTGAAAAGCGTTTCCAACCCCACTTACAAGTAAAACTAGCTAAAATGTGCCTGGCTTCTCTTCACTGAAAAGCTCATTCTGAGTACATTTTTAGCATACGTTTGCTCCTGCCGGGTCAGCTGAGCAGCGAATTTCTATTTAACCACCTGCTATCATGAGAGACCTCAGGGCTGCATGTTTTGAGCCCAGTACTGATCCTGAAAAGCGTTTCCAACCCCACTTACAAGTAAAACTATCTAAAATGTGCCTGGCTTCTCTTCACTGAAAAGCTCATTCTGAGTACATTTTTAGCATACGTTTGCTCCTGCTGGGTCAGCTGAGCAGCGAATTTCTATTTAACCACCTGCTATCATGAGAGACCTCAGGGCTGCATGTTTTGAGCCCAGTATTGATCCTGAAAAGCGTTTCCAACCCCACTTACAAGTAAAACTAGCTAAAATGTGCCTGGCTGCTATTCACTGAAAAGCTCATTCTGTGTACATTTTTGGCATACCTTTGCTCCTACCGGGTCAGCTGAGCAGCGAATTTCTATTTAACCACCTGCTTTCATGAGAGACCTCAGAGCTGCATGTTTTGAGCCCTGTATGAGCCTGAAAAGCATTTCCAACCCCACTTACACATAAAACTAGCTAAAATGTGCCTGGCTTCTCTTCACTGAAAAGCTCATTCTGAGTACATTTTTAGCATACGTTTGCTCCTGCCGGGTCAGCTGAGCAGCGAATTTCTATTTAACCACCTGCTATCATGAGAGACCTCAGGGCTGCATGTTTTGAGCCCAGTATTGATCCTGAAAAGCGTTTCCAACCCCACTTACAAGTAAAACTAGCTAAAATGTGCCTGGCTTCTCTTCACTGAAAAGCTCATTCTGAGTACATTTTTAGCATACGTTTGCTCCTACCGGGTCAGCTGAGCAGCAAATTTCTATTTAACCACCTGCTTTCATGAGAGACCTCAGGGATGCATGTTTTGAGCCCAGTACTGAGCCTGAAAAGCATTTCCAACCCCACTTACAAGTAAAACTAGCTAAAATGTGCCTGGCTGCTATTCACTAAAAAGCTCATTCTCTGTACATTTTTGGCATACGTTTGCTCCTACCGGGTCAGCTGAGCAGCGAATTTCTATTTAACCACCTGCTTTCATGAGAGACCTCAGAGCTGCATGTTTTGAGCCCTGTACTGAGCCTGAAAAGCATTTCCAACCCCACTTACAAGTAAAACTAGCTAAAATGTGCCTGGCTTCTCTTCACTGAAAAGCTCATTCTGAGTACATTTTTAGCATACGTTTGCTCCTGCCGGGTCAGCTGAGCAGCGAATTTCTATTTGACCACCTGCTTTCATGAGAGACCTCAGAGCTGCATGTTTTGAGCCCAGTACTGAGCCTGAAAAGCATTTCCAACCCCACTTACAAGTAAAACTAGCTAAAATGTGCCTGGCTGCTATTCACTGAAAAGCTCATTCTGAGTACATTTTTAGCATACGTTTGCTCCTGCCGGGTCAGCTGAGCAGCGAATTTCTATTTAACCACCTGCTATCACAAGAGACCTCAGGGCTGCATGTTTTGAGCCCAGTACTGATCCTGAAAAGCGTTTCCAACCCCACTTACAAGTAAAACTAGCTAAAATGTGCCTGGCTGCTATTCACTGAAAAGCTCATTCTGTGTACATTTTTGGCATACGTTTGCTCCTACCAGGTCAGCTGAGCTGCGAATTTCTATTTAACCACCTGCTTTCATGAGAGACCTCAGGGCTGCATGTTTTGAGCCCAGTACTGAGCCTGAAAAGCATTTCCAACCCCACTTACAAGTAAAACTAGCTAAAATGTGCCTGGCTGCTATTCACTGAAAAGCTCATTCTGTGTACATTTTTGGCATACGTTTGCTCCTACCGGGTCAGCTGAGCAGCGAATTTCTATTTAACCACCTGCTATCATGAGAGACCTCAGGGCTGCATGTTTTGAGCCCAGTACTGATCCTGAAAAGCGTTTCCAACCCCACTTACAAGTAAAACTAGCTAAAATGTGCCTGGCTGCTATTCACTAAAAAGCTCATTCTCTGTACATTTTTGGCATACGTTTGCTCCTACCGGGTCAGCTGAGCAGCGAATTTCTATTTAACCACCTGCTTTCATGAGAGACCTCAGAGCTGCATGTTTTGAGCCCTGTACTGAGCCTGAAAAGCATTTCCAACCCCACTTACAAGTAAAACTAGCTAAAATGTGCCTGGCTTCTCTTCACTAAAAAGCTCATTCTGAGTACATTTTTCGCATACGTTTGCTCCTGCCGGGTCAGCTGAGCAGCGAATTTCTATTTAACCACCTGCTATCACGAGAGACCTCAGGGCTGCATGGTTTGAGCCCAGTACTGATCCTGAAAAGCGTTTCCAACCCCACTTACAAGTAAAACTAGCTAAAATGTGCCTGGCTGCTATTCACTAAAAAGCTCATTCTCTGTACATTTTTGGCATACGTTTGCTCCTACCGGGTCAGCTGAGCAGCGAATTTCTATTTAACCACCTGCTTTCATGAGAGACCTCAGAGCTGCATGTTTTGAGCCCTGTACTGAGCCTGAAAAGCATTTCCAACCCCACTTACAAGTAAAACTAGCTAAAATGTGCCTGGCTTCTCTTCACTGAAAAGCTCATTCTGAGTACATTTTTAGCATACGTTTGCTCCTGCCGGGTCAGCTGAGCAGCGAATTTCTATTTGACCACCTGCTTTCATGAGAGACCTCAGAGCTGCATGTTTTGAGCCCAGTACTGAGCCTGAAAAGCATTTCCAACCCTACTTACAAGTAAAACTAGCTAAAATGTGCCTGGCTTCTCTTCACTGAAAAGCTCATTCTGAGTACATTTTTAGCATACGTTTGCTCCTGCCGGGTCAGCTGAGCAGCGAATTTCTATTTAACCACCTGCTTTCATGAGAGACCTCAGAGCTGCATGTTTTGAGCCCAGTACTGAGCCTGAAAAGCGTTTCCAACCCCACTTACAAGTAAAACTAGCTAAAATGTGCCTGGCTTCTCTTCACTGAAAAGCTCATTCTGAGTACATTTTTAGCATACGTTTGCTCCTGCTGGGTCAGCTGAGCAGCGAATTTCTATTTAACCACCTGCTATCATGAGAGACCTCAGGGCTGCATGTTTTGAGCCCAGTATTGATCCTGAAAAGCGTTTCCAACCCCACTTACAAGTAAAACTAGCTAAAATGTGCCTGGCTTCTCTTCACTGAAAAGCTCATTCTGAGTACATTTTTAGCATACGTTTGCTCCTGCCGGGTCAGCTGAGCAGCGAATTTCTATTTAACCACCTGCTATCATGAGAGACCTCAGGGCTGCATGTTTTGAGCCCAGTACTGATCCTGAAAAGCGTTTCCAACCCCACTTACAAGTAAAACTAGCTAAAATGTTCCTGGCTTCTCTTCACTGAAAAGCTCATTCTGAGTACATTTTTAGCATACGTTTGCTCCTGCTGGGTCAGCTGAGCAGCGAATTTCTATTTAACCACCTGCTATCATGAGAGACCTCAGGGCTGCATGTTTTGAGCCCAGTATTGATCCTGAAAAGCGTTTCCAACCCCACTTACAAGTAAAACTAGCTAAAATGTGCCTGGCTGCTATTCACTGAAAAGCTCATTCTGTGTACATTTTTGGCATACCTTTGCTCCTACCGGGTCAGCTGAGCAGCGAATTTCTATTTAACCACCTGCTTTCATGAGAGACCTCAGAGCTGCATGTTTTGAGCCCTGTATGAGCCTGAAAAGCATTTCCAACCCCACTTACACGTAAAACTAGCTAAAATGTGCCTGGCTTCTCTTCACTGAAAAGCTCATTCTGAGTACATTTTTAGCATACGTTTGCTCCTGCCGGGTCAGCTGAGCAGCGAATTTCTATTTAACCACCTGCTATCATGAGAGACCTCAGGGCTGCATGTTTTGAGCCCAGTATTGATCCTGAAAAGCGTTTCCAACCCCACTTACAAGTAAAACTAGCTAAAATGTACCTGGCTGCTATTCACTGAAAAGCTCATTCTGTGTACATTTTTGGCATACGTTTGCTCCTACCGGGTCAGCTGAGCAGCGAATTTCTATTTAACCACCTGCTTTCATGAGAGACCTCAGGGCTGCATGTTTTGAGCCCAGTACTGAGCCTGAAAAGCATTTCCAACCCCACTTAGAAGTAAAACTAGCTGAAATGTGCCTGGCTTCTCTTCACTGAAAAGCTCATTCTGAGTACATTTTTAGCATACGTTTTCTCCTGCCGGGTCAGCTGAGCAGCGAATTTCTATTTAACCACCTGCTATCCTGAGAGACCTCAGGGCTGCATGTTTTGAGCCCAGTACTGATCCTGAAAAGCGTTTCCAACCCCACTTACAAGTAAAACTAGCTAAAATGTGCCTGGCTCTATTCACTGAAAAGCTCATTCTGTGTACATTTTTGGCATACCATTGCTCCTACCGGGTCAGCTGAGCAGCGAATTTCTATTTAACCACCTGCTTTCATGAGAGACCTCAGGGCTGCATGTTTTGAGCCCAGTACTGAACCTGAAAAGCATTTCCAACCCCACTTACAAGTAAATGTAAATGTAAATGTAAATGTGGGATACTTGTATAGCGCACAGTTACTCTACCCGAGTGTCCCGGCGCTGTAGACTGCTGGGGAACCCGTCCTGGCTTTCCCTGTGAGATGGTCCCTTTTTGGGTATCTCCAGGGTGAAACCAGGCATCCCTGGCGTCTGTGGGGGCCGTTGTAGAGATGAGGCAAGCTAATGCCCAGAGTTGCCGAGTGTGCTCCCCGGTCGGAGTGGGCACCGATGCGAGAATTATCAGTCCGCTGATCCTGGTCCAAGACCCTGCCGCGTCGGGAATCGAACCCTGGTCCCGGGCCGTTCTCTGCACTCGGGTCTGCCGCCTCTAACCAGTGAGCCACACCTCTCTACAGTAAAACTAGCTAAAATGTGCCTGGCTTCTCTTCACTGAAAAGCTCATTCTGAGTACATTTTTAGCATACGTTTGCTCCTGCCGGGTCAGCTGAGCAGCGAATTTCTATTTAACCACCTGCTTTCATGAGAGACCTCAGGGATGCATGTTTTGAGCCCAGCACTGAGCCTGAAAAGCGTTTCCAACGCCACTTACAAGTAAAACTAGCTAAAATGTGCCTGGCTTCTCTTCACTGAAAAGCTCATTCTGAGTACATTTTTAGCATACGTTTGCTCCTGCCGGGTCAGCTGAGAAGCGAATTTCTATTTAACCACCTGCTATCATGAGAGACCTCAGGGCTGCATGTTTTGAGCCCAGTATTGATCCTGAAAAGCGTTTCCAACCCCACTTACAAGTAAAACTAGCTAAAATGTGCCTGGCTGCTATTCACTGAAAAGCTCATTCTGTGTACATTTTTGGCATACGTTTGCTCCTACCGGGTCAGCTGATAAGCAAATTTCTATTTAACCACCTGCTTTCATGAGAGACCTCAGGGATGCATGTTTTGAGCCCAGTACTGAGCCTGAAAAGCATTTCCAACCCCACTTACAAGTAAAACTAGCTAAAATGTGCCTGGCTTCTCTTCACTGAAAAGCTCATTCTGAGTACATTTTTAGCATACGTTTGCTCCTGCCGGGTCAGCTGAGCAGCGAATTTCTATTTAACCACCTGCTATCATGAGAGACCTCAGGGCTGCATGTTTTGAGACCAGTACTGATCCTGAAAAGCGTTTCCAACCCCACTTACAAGTAAAACTAGCTAAAATGTGCCTGGCTGCTATTCACTGAAAAGCTCATTCTGAGTACATTTTTAGCATACGTTTGCTCCTGCTGGGTCAGCTGAGCAGCGAATTTCTATTTAACCACCTGCTATCATGAGAGACCTCAGGGCTGCATGTTTTGAGCCCAGTATTGATCCTGAAAAGCGTTTCCAACCCCACTTACAAGTAAAACTAGCTAAAATGTGCCTGGCTGCTATTCACTGAAAAGCTCATTCTGTGTACATTTTTGGCATACGTTTGCTCCTGCCGGGTCAGCTGAGCAGCGAATTTCTATTTGACCACCTGCTTTCATGAGAGACCTCAGAGCTGCATGTTTTGAGCCCAGTACTGAGCCTGAAAAGCATTTCCAACCCCACTTACAAGTAAAACTAGCTAAAATGTGCCTGGCTTCTCTTCACTGAAAAGCTCATTCTGAGTACATTTTTAGCATACGTTTGCTCCTGCCGGGTCAGCTGAGAAGCGAATTTCTATTTAACCACCTGCTATCATGAGAGACCTCAGGGCTGCATGTTTTGAGCCCAGTACTGATCCTGAAAAGCGTTTCCAACCCCACTTACAAGTAAAACTAACTAAAATGTGCCTGGCTGCTATTCACTGAAAAGCTCATTTGTGTACATTTTTGGCATACGTTTAATCCTACCGGGTCAGCTGAGCAGCAAATTTCTATTTAACCACCTGCTTTCATGAGAGACCTCAGGGATGCATGTTTTGAGCCCAGTACTGAGCCTGAAAAGCATTTCCAACCCCACTTACAAGTAAAACTAGCTAAAATGTGCCTGGCTTCTCTTCACTGAAAAGCTCATTCTGAGAACATTTTTAGCATACGTTTGCTCCTGCTGGGTCAGCTGAGCAGCAAATTTCTATTTAACCACCTGCTATCATGAGAGACCTCAGGGCTGCATGTTTTGAGCCCAGTACTGATCCTGAAAAGCGTTTCCAACCCCACTTACAAGTAAAACTAGCTAAAATGTGCCTGGCTGCTATTCACTGAAAAGCTCATTCTGTGTACATTTTTGGCATACGTTTGCTCCTACCAGGTCAGCTGAGCTGCGAATTTCTATTTAACCACCTGCTTTCATGAGAGACCTCAGGGCTGCATGTTTTGAGCCCAGTACTGAGCCTGAAAAGCATTTCCAACCCCACTTACAAGTAAAACTAGCTAAAATGTGCCTGGCTTCTCTTCACTAAAAAGCTCATTCTGAGTACATTTTTCGCGTACGTTTGCTCCTGCCGGGTCAGCTGAGCAGCGAATTTCTATTTAACCACCTGCTATCACGAGAGACCTCAGGGCTGCATGGTTTGAGCCCAGTACTGATCCTGAAAAGCGTTTCCAACCCCACTTACAAGTAAAACTAGCTAAAATGTGCCTGGCTGCTATTCACTAAAAAGCTCATTCTCTGTACATTTTTGGCATACATTTGCTCCTACCGGGTCAGCTGAGCAGCGAATTTCTATTTAACCACCTGCTTTCATGAGAGACCTCAGAGCTGCATGTTTTGAGCCCTGTACTGAGCCTGAAAAGCATTTCCAACCCCACTTACAAGTAAAACTAGCTAAAATGTGCCTGGCTTCTCTTCACTGAAAAGCTCATTCTGAGTACATTTTTAGCATACGTTTGCTCCTGCCGGGTCAGCTGAGCAGCAAATTTCTATTTGACCACCTGCTTTCATGAGAGACCTCAGAGCTGCATGTTTTGAGCCCAGTACTGAGCCTGAAAAGCATTTCCAACCCCACTTACAAGTAAAACTAGCTAAAATGTGCCTGGCTGCTATTCACTGAAAAGCTCATTCTGAGTACATTTTTAGCATACGTTTGCTCCTGCCGGGTCAGCTGAGCAGCGAATTTCTATTTAACCACCTGCTATCACAAGAGACCTCAGGGCTGCATGTTTTGAGCCCAGTACTGATCCTGAAAAGCGTTTCCAACCCCACTTACAAGTAAAACTAGCTAAAATGTGCCTGGCTGCTATTCACTGAAAAGCTCATTCTGTGTACATTTTTGGCATACGTTTGCTCCTACCAGGTCAGCTGAGCTGCGAATTTCTATTTAACCACCTGCTTTCATGAGAGACCTCAGGGCTGCATGTTTTGAGCCCAGCACTGAGCCTGAAAAGCGTTTCCAACGCCACTTACAAGTAAAACTAGCTAAAATGTGCCTGGCTTCTCTTCACTGAAAAGCTCATTCTGAGTACATTTTTAGCATACGTTTGCTCCTGCCGGGTCAGCTGAGAAGCGAATTTCTATTTAACCACCTGCTATCATGAGAGACCTCAGGGCTGCATGTTTTGAGCCCAGTATTGATCCTGAAAAGCGTTTCCAACCCCACTTACAAGTAAAACTAGCTAAAATGTGCCTGGCTGCTATTCACTGAAAAGCTCATTCTGTGTACATTTTTGGCATACGTTTGCTCCTATCGGGTCAGCTGAGCAGCAAATTTCTATTTAACCACCTGCTTTCATGAGAGACCTCAGGGATGCATGTTTTGAGCCCAGTACTGAGCCTGAAAAGCATTTCCAACCCCACTTACAAGTAAAACTAGCTAAAATGTGCCTGGCTTCTCTTCACTGAAAAGCTCATTCTGAGTACATTTTTAGCATACGTTTGCTCCTGCCGGGTCAGCTGAGCAGCGAATTTCTATTTAACCACCTGCTATCATGAGAGACCTCAGGGCTGCATGTTTTGAGACCAGTACTGATCCTGAAAAGCGTTTCCAACCCCACTTACAAGTAAAACTAGCTAAAATGTGCCTGGCTGCTATTCACTGAAAAGCTCATTCTGAGTACATTTTTAGCATACGTTTGCTCCTGCTGGGTCAGCTGAGCAGTGAATTTCTATTTAACCACCTGCTATCATGAGAGACCTCAGGGCTGCATGTTTTGAGACCAGTACTGATCCTGAAAAGCGTTTCCAACCCCACTTACAAGTAAAACTAGCTAAAATGTGCCTGGCTGCTATTCACTGAAAAGCTCATTCTGTGTACATTTTTGGCATACGTTTGCTCCTGCCGGGTCAGCTGAGCAGCGAATTTCTATTTGACCACCTGCTTTCATGAGAGACCTCAGAGCTGCATAATTTGAGCCAGTACTGAGCCTGAAAAGCATTTCCAACCCCACTTACAAGTAAAACTAGCTAAAATGTGCCTGGCTTCTCTTCACTGAAAAGCTCATTCTGAGTACATTTTTAGCATACGTTTGCTCCTGCCGGGTCAGCTGAGAAGCGAATTTCTATTTAACCACCTGCTATCATGAGAGACCTCAGGGATGCATGTTTTGAGCCCAGTACTGATCCTGAAAAGCGTTTCCAACCCCACTTACAAGTAAAACTAGCTAAAATGTGCCTGGCTGCTATTCACTGAAAAGCTCATTTGTGTACATTTTTGGCATACGTTTAATCCTACCGGGTCAGCTGAGCAGCAAATTTCTATTTAAAGACCTGCTTTCATGAGAGACCTCAGGGATGCATGTTTTGAGCCCAGTACTGAGCCTGAAAAGCATTTCCAACCCCACTTACAAGTAAAACTAGCTAAAATGTGCCTGGCTTCTCTTCACTGAAAAGCTCATTCTGAGTACATTTTTAGCATACGTTTGCTCCTGCTGGGTCAGCTGAGCAGCGAATTTCTATTTGACCACCTGCTTTCATGAGAGACCTCAGAGCTGCATGTTTTGAGCCCAGTACTGAGCCTGAAAAGCATTTCCAACCCCACTTACAAGTAAAACTAGCTAAAATGTGCCTGGCTGCTATTCACTGAAAAGCTCATTCTGAGTACATTTTTAGCATACGTTTGCTCCTGCCGGGTCAGCTGAGCAGCGAATTTCTATTTAACCACCTGCTATCACAAGAGACCTCAGGGCTGCATGTTTTGAGCCCAGTACTGATCCTGAAAAGCGTTTCCAACCCCACTTACAAGTAAAACTAGCTAAAATGTGCCTGGCTGCTATTCACTGAAAAGCTCATTCTGTGTACATTTTTGGCATACGTTTGCTCCTACCAGGTCAGCTGAGCTGCGAATTTCTATTTAACCACCTGCTTTCATGAGAGACCTCAGGGCTGCATGTTTTGAGCCCAGTACTGAGCCTGAAAAGCATTTCCAACCCCACTTACAAGTAAAACTAGCTAAAATGTGCCTGGCTGCTATTCACTGAAAAGCTCATTCTGTGTACATTTTTGGCATACGTTTGCTCCTACCGGGTCAGCTGAGCAGCGAATTTCTATTTAACCACCTGCTATCATGAGAGACCTCAGGGCTGCATGTTTTGAGCCCAGTACTGATCCTGAAAAGCGTTTCCAACCCCACTTACAAGTAAAACTAGCTAAAATGTGCCTGGCTGCTATTCACTGAAAAGCTCATTCTGTGTACATTTTTGGCATACCATTGCTCCTACCGGGTCAGCTGAGCAGCGAATTTCTATTTAACCACCTGCTTTCATGAGAGACCTCAGGGCTGCATGTTTTGAGCCCAGTACTGAACCTGAAAAGCATTTCCAACCCCACTTACAAGTAAAACTAGCTAAAATGTGCCTGGCTGCTATTCACTGAAAAGCTCATTCTGAGTACATTTTTAGCATACGTTTGCTCCTGCCGGGTCAGCTGAGCAGCGAATTTCTATTTAACCACCTGCTTTCATGAGAGACCTCAGGGATGCATGTTTTGAGCCCAGCACTGAGCCTGAAAAGCGTTTCCAACGCCACTTACAAGTAAAACTAGCTAAAATGTGCCTGGCTGCTATTCACTGAAAAGCTCATTCTGTGTACATTTTTGGCATACGTTTGCACCTACCGGGTCAGCTGAGCAGCACATTTCTATTTAACTATCTGCTTTCATGAGAGACCTCAGGGCTGCATGTTTTGAGCCCAGTACTGATCCTGAAAAGCGTTTCCAACCCCACTTACAAGTAAAACTAGCTAAAATGTGCCTGGCTGCTATTCACTGAAAAGCTCATTCTGTGTACATTTTTGGCATACGTTTGCTCCTACCGGGTCAGCTGAGCAGCGAATTTCTATTTAACCACCTGCCTTCATGAGAGACCTCAGGGCTGCATGTTTTGAGCCCAGTATTGATCCTGAAAAGCGTTTCCAACCCCACTTACAAGTAAAACTAGCTAAAATGTGCCTGGCTGCTATTCACTGAAAAGCTCATTCTGTGTACATTTTTGGCATACGTTTGCTCCTGCCGGGTCAGCTGAGCAGCGAATTTCTATTTGACCACCTGCTTTCATGAGAGACCTCAGAGCTGCATGTTTTGAGCCCAGTACTGAGCCTGAAAAGCATTTCCAACCCCACTTACAAGTAAAACTAGCTAAAATGTGCCTGGCTTCTCTTCACTGAAAAGCTCATTCTGAGTACATTTTTAGCATACGTTTGCTCCTGCCGGGTCAGCTGAGAAGCGAATTTCTATTTAACCACCTGCTATCATGAGAGACCTCAGGGCTGCATGTTTTGAGCCCAGTACTGATCCTGAAAAGCGTTTCCAACCCCACTTACAGGTAAAACTAGCTAAAATGTGCCTGGCTGCTATTCACTGAAAAGCTCATTTGTGTACATTTTTGGCATACGTTTAATCCTACCGGGTCAGCTGAGCAGCAAATTTCTATTTAAAGACCTGCTTTCATGAGAGACCTCAGGGATGCATGTTTTGAGCCCAGTACTGAGCCTGAAAAGCATTTCCAACCCCACTTACAAGTAAAACTAGCTAAAATGTGCCTGGCTTCTCTTCACTGAAAAGCTCATTCTGAGAACATTTTTAGCATACGTTTGCTCCTGCTGGGTCAGCTGAGCAGCAAATTTCTATTTAACCACCTGCTATCATGAGAGACCTCAGGGCTGCATGTTTTGAGCCCAGTACTGATCCTGAAAAGCGTTTCCAACCCCACTTACAAGTAAAACTAGCTAAAATGTGCCTGGCTGCTATTCACTGAAAAGCTCATTCTGTGTACATTTTTGGCATACGTTTGCTCCTACCAGGTCAGCTGAGCTGCGAATTTCTATTTAACCACCTGCTTTCATGAGAGACCTCAGGGCTGCATGTTTTGAGCCCAGTACTGAGCCTGAAAAGCATTTCCAACCCCACTTACAAGTAAAACTAGCTAAAATGTGCCTGGCTTCTCTTCACTAAAAAGCTCATTCTGAGTACATTCTTCGCATACGTTTGCTCCTGCCGGGTCAGCTGAGCAGCGAATTTCTATTTAACCACCTGCTATCACGAGAGACCTCAGGGCTGCATGGTTTGAGCCCAGTACTGATCCTGAAAAGCGTTTCCAACCCCACTTACAAGTAAAACTAGCTAAAATGTGCCTGGCTGCTATTCACTAAAAAGCTCATTCTCTGTACATTTTTGGCATACGTTTGCTCCTACCGGGTCAGCTGAGCAGCGAATTTCTATTTAACCACCTGCTTTCATGAGAGACCTCAGAGCTGCATGTTTTGAGCCCTGTACTGAGCCTGAAAAGCATTTCCAACCCCACTTACAAGTAAAACTAGCTAAAATGTGCCTGGCTTCTCTTCACTGAAAAGCTCATTCTGAGTACATTTTTAGCATACGTTTGCTCCTGCTGGGTCAGCTGAGCAGCGAATTTCTATTTGACCACCTGCTTTCATGAGAGACCTCAGAGCTGCATGTTTTGAGCCCAGTACTGAGCCTGAAAAGCATTTCCAACCCCACTTACAAGTAAAACTAGCTAAAATGTGCCTGGCTGCTATTCACTGAAAAGCTCATTCTGAGTACATTTTTAGCATACGTTTGCTCCTGCCGGGTCAGCTGAGCAGCGAATTTCTATTTAACCACCTGCTATCACAAGAGACCTCAGGGCTGCATGTTTTGAGCCCAGTACTGATCCTGAAAAGCGTTTCCAACGCCACTTACAAGTAAAACTAGCTAAAATGTGCCTGGCTGCTATTCACTGAAAAGCTCATTCTGTGTACATTTTTGGCATACGTTTGCTCCTACCAGGTCAGCTGAGCTGCGAATTTCTATTTAACCACCTGCTTTCATGAGAGACCTCAGGGCTGCATGTTTTGAGCCCAGTACTGAGCCTGAAAAGCATTTCCAACCCCACTTACAAGTAAAACTAGCTAAAATGTGCCTGGCTTCTCTTCACTGAAAAGCTCATTCTGAGTACATTTTTAGCATACGTTTGCTCCTGCCGGGTCAGCTGAGAAGCGAATTTCTATTTAACCACCTGCTATCATGAGAGACCTCAGGGCTGCATGTTTTGAGCCCAGTACTGATCCTGAAAAGCGTTTCCAACCCCACTTACAAGTAAAACTAACTAAAATGTGCCTGGCTGCTATTCACTGAAAAGCTCATTTGTGTACATTTTTGGCATACGTTTAATCCTACCGGGTCAGCTGAGCAGCAAATTTCTATTTAACCACCTGCTTTCATGAGAGACCTCAGGGATGCATGTTTTGAGCCCAGTACTGAGCCTGAAAAGCATTTCCAACCCCACTTACAAGTAAAACTAGCTAAAATGTGCCTGGCTTCTCTTCACTGAAAAGCTCATTCTGAGAACATTTTTAGCATACGTTTGCTCCTGCTGGGTCAGCTGAGCAGCAAATTTCTATTTAACCACCTGCTATCATGAGAGACCTCAGGGCTGCATGTTTTGAGCCCAGTACTGATCCTGAAAAGCGTTTCCAACCCCACTTACAAGTAAAACTAGCTAAAATGTGCCTGGCTGCTATTCACTGAAAAGCTCATTCTGTGTACATTTTTGGCATACGTTTGCTCCTACCAGGTCAGCTGAGCTGCGAATTTCTATTTAACCACCTGCTTTCATGAGAGACCTCAGGGCTGCATGTTTTGAGCCCAGTACTGAGCCTGAAAAGCATTTCCAACCCCACTTACAAGTAAAACTAGCTAAAATGTGCCTGGCTTCTCTTCACTAAAAAGCTCATTCTGAGTACATTTTTCGCGTACGTTTGCTCCTGCCGGGTCAGCTGAGCAGCGAATTTCTATTTAACCACCTGCTATCACGAGAGACCTCAGGGCTGCATGGTTTGAGCCCAGTACTGATCCTGAAAAGCGTTTCCAACCCCACTTACAAGTAAAACTAGCTAAAATGTGCCTGGCTGCTATTCACTAAAAAGCTCATTCTCTGTACATTTTTGGCATACATTTGCTCCTACCGGGTCAGCTGAGCAGCGAATTTCTATTTAACCACCTGCTTTCATGAGAGACCTCAGAGCTGCATGTTTTGAGCCCTGTACTGAGCCTGAAAAGCATTTCCAACCCCACTTACAAGTAAAACTAGCTAAAATGTGCCTGGCTTCTCTTCACTGAAAAGCTCATTCTGAGTACATTTTTAGCATACGTTTGCTCCTGCCGGGTCAGCTGAGCAGCAAATTTCTATTTGACCACCTGCTTTCATGAGAGACCTCAGAGCTGCATGTTTTGAGCCCAGTACTGAGCCTGAAAAGCATTTCCAACCCCACTTACAAGTAAAACTAGCTAAAATGTGCCTGGCTGCTCTTCACTGAAAAGCTCATTCTGAGTACATTTTTAGCATACGTTTGCTCCTGCCGGGTCAGCTGAGCAGCGAATTTCTATTTAACCACCTGCTATCACAAGAGACCTCAGGGCTGCATGTTTTGAGCCCAGTACTGATCCTGAAAAGCGTTTCCAACCCCACTTACAAGTAAAACTAGCTAAAATGTGCCTGGCTGCTATTCACTGAAAAGCTCATTCTGTGTACATTTTTGGCATACGTTTGCTCCTACCAGGTCAGCTGAGCTGCGAATTTCTATTTAACCACCTGCTTTCATGAGAGACCTCAGGGCTGCATGTTTTGAGCCCAGCACTGAGCCTGAAAAGCGTTTCCAACGCCACTTACAAGTAAAACTAGCTAAAATGTGCCTGGCTTCTCTTCACTGAAAAGCTCATTCTGAGTACATTTTTAGCATACGTTTGCTCCTGCCGGGTCAGCTGAGAAGCGAATTTCTATTTAACCACCTGCTATCATGAGAGACCTCAGGGCTGCATGTTTTGAGCCCAGTATTGATCCTGAAAAGCGTTTCCAACCCCACTTACAAGTAAAACTAGCTAAAATGTGCCTGGCTGCTATTCACTGAAAAGCTCATTCTGTGTACATTTTTGGCATACGTTTGCTCCTATCGGGTCAGCTGAGCAGCAAATTTCTATTTAACCACCTGCTTTCATGAGAGACCTCAGGGATGCATGTTTTGAGCCCAGTACTGAGCCTGAAAAGCATTTCCAACCCCACTTACAAATAAAACTAGCTAAAATGTGCCTGGCTTCTCTTCACTGAAAAGCTCATTCTGAGTACATTTTTAGCATACGTTTGCTCCTGCCGGGTCAGCTGAGCAGCGAATTTCTATTTAACCACCTGCTATCATGAGAGACCTCAGGGCTGCATGTTTTGAGACCAGTACTGATCCTGAAAAGCGTTTCCAACCCCACTTACAAGTAAAACTAGCTAAAATGTGCCTGGCTGCTATTCACTGAAAAGCTCATTCTGAGTACATTTTTAGCATACGTTTGCTCCTGCTGGGTCAGCTGAGCAGTGAATTTCTATTTAACCACCTGCTATCATGAGAGACCTCAGGGCTGCATGTTTTGAGACCAGTACTGATCCTGAAAAGCGTTTCCAACCCCACTTACAAGTAAAACTAGCTAAAATGTGCCTGGCTGCTATTCACTGAAAAGCTCATTCTGTGTACATTTTTGGCATACGTTTGCTCCTGCCGGGTCAGCTGAGCAGCGAATTTCTATTTAACCACCTGCTTTCATGAGAGACCTCAGGGCTGCATGTTTTGAGCCCAGTACTGAGCCTGAAAAGCATTTCCAACCCCACTTACAAGTAAAACTAGCTAAAATGTGCCTGGCTGCTATTCACTGAAAAGCTCATTCTGTGTACATTTTTGGCATACGTTTGCTCCTACCGGGTCAGCTGAGCAGCGAATTTCTATTTAACCACCTGCTATCATGAGAGACCTCAGGGCTGCATGTTTTGAGCCCAGTACTGATCCTGAAAAGCGTTTCCAACCCCACTTACAAGTAAAACTAGCTAAAATGTGCCTGGCTGCTATTCACTGAAAAGCTCATTCTGTGTACATTTTTGGCATACCATTGCTCCTACCGGGTCAGCTGAGCAGCGAATTTCTATTTAACCACCTGCTTTCATGAGAGACCTCAGGGCTGCATGTTTTGAGCCCAGTACTGAACCTGAAAAGCATTTCCAACCCCACTTACAAGTAAAACTAGCTAAAATGTGCCTGGCTGCTATTCACTGAAAAGCTCATTCTGAGTACATTTTTAGCATACGTTTGCTCCTGCCGGGTCAGCTGAGCAGCGAATTTCTATTTAACCACCTGCTTTCATGAGAGACCTCAGGGATGCATGTTTTGAGCCCAGCACTGAGCCTGAAAAGCGTTTCCAACGCCACTTACAAGTAAAACTAGCTAAAATGTGCCTGGCTGCTATTCACTGAAAAGCTCATTCTGTGTACATTTTTGGCATACGTTTGCACCTACCGGGTCAGCTGAGCAGCAAATTTCTATTTAACTATCTGCTTTCATGAGAGACCTCAGGGCTGCATGTTTTGAGCCCAGTACTGATCCTGAAAAGCGTTTCCAACCCCACTTACAAGTAAAACTAGCTAAAATGTGCCTGGCTGCTATTCACTGAAAAGCTCATTCTGTGTACATTTTTGGCATACGTTTGCTCCTACCGGGTCAGCTGAGCAGCGAATTTCTATTTAACCACCTGCCTTCATGAGAGACCTCAGGGCTGCATGTTTTGAGCCCAGTATTGATCCTGAAAAGCGTTTCCAACCCCACTTACAAGTAAAACTAGCTAAAATGTGCCTGGCTGCTATTCACTGAAAAGCTCATTCTGTGTACATTTTTGGCATACGTTTGCTCCTGCCGGGTCAGCTGAGCAGCGAATTTCTATTTGACCACCTGCTTTCATGAGAGACCTCAGAGCTGCATGTTTTGAGCCCAGTACTGAGCCTGAAAAGCATTTCCAACCCCACTTACAAGTAAAACTAGCTAAAATGTGCCTGGCTTCTCTTCACTGAAAAGCTCATTCTGAGTACATTTTTAGCATACGTTTGCTCCTGCCGGGTCAGCTGAGAAGCGAATTTCTATTTAACCACCTGCTATCATGAGAGACCTCAGGGCTGCATGTTTTGAGCCCAGTACTGATCCTGAAAAGCGTTTCCAACCCCACTTACAGGTAAAACTAGCTAAAATGTGCCTGGCTGCTATTCACTGAAAAGCTCATTTGTGTACATTTTTGGCATACGTTTAATCCTACCGGGTCAGCTGAGCAGCAAATTTCTATTTAAAGACCTGCTTTCATGAGAGACCTCAGGGATGCATGTTTTGAGCCCAGTACTGAGCCTGAAAAGCATTTCCAACCCCACTTACAAGTAAAACTAGCTAAAATGTGCCTGGCTTCTCTTCACTGAAAAGCTCATTCTGAGAACATTTTTAGCATACGTTTGCTCCTGCTGGGTCAGCTGAGCAGCAAATTTCTATTTAACCACCTGCTATCATGAGAGACCTCAGGGCTGCATGTTTTGAGCCCAGTACTGATCCTGAAAAGCGTTTCCAACCCCACTTACAAGTAAAACTAGCTAAAATGTGCCTGGCTGCTATTCACTGAAAAGCTCATTCTGTGTACATTTTTGGCATACGTTTGCTCCTACCAGGTCAGCTGAGCTGCGAATTTCTATTTAACCACCTGCTTTCATGAGAGACCTCAGGGCTGCATGTTTTGAGCCCAGTACTGAGCCTGAAAAGCATTTCCAACCCCACTTACAAGTAAAACTAGCTAAAATGTGCCTGGCTTCTCTTCACTAAAAAGCTCATTCTGAGTACATTCTTCGCATACGTTTGCTCCTGCCGGGTCAGCTGAGCAGCGAATTTCTATTTAACCACCTGCTATCACGAGAGACCTCAGGGCTGCATGGTTTGAGCCCAGTACTGATCCTGAAAAGCGTTTCCAACCCCACTTACAAGTAAAACTAGCTAAAATGTGCCTGGCTGCTATTCACTAAAAAGCTCATTCTCTGTACATTTTTGGCATACGTTTGCTCCTACCGGGTCAGCTGAGCAGCGAATTTCTATTTAACCACCTGCTTTCATGAGAGACCTCAGAGCTGCATGTTTTGAGCCCTGTACTGAGCCTGAAAAGCATTTCCAACCCCACTTACAAGTAAAACTAGCTAAAATGTGCCTGGCTTCTCTTCACTGAAAAGCTCATTCTGAGTACATTTTTAGCATACGTTTGCTCCTGCTGGGTCAGCTGAGGAGCGAATTTCTATTTGACCACCTGCTTTCATGAGAGACCTCAGAGCTGCATGTTTTGAGCCCAGTACTGAGCCTGAAAAGCATTTCCAACCCCACTTACAAGTAAAACTAGCTAAAATGTGCCTGGCTGCTATTCACTGAAAAGCTCATTCTGAGTACATTTTTAGCATACGTTTGCTCCTGCCGGGTCAGCTGAGCAGCGAATTTCTATTTAACCACCTGCTATCACAAGAGACCTCAGGGCTGCATGTTTTGAGCCCAGTACTGATCCTGAAAAGCGTTTCCAACGCCACTTACAAGTAAAACTAGCTAAAATGTGCCTGGCTGCTATTCACTGAAAAGCTCATTCTGTGTACATTTTTGGCATACGTTTGCTCCTACCAGGTCAGCTGAGCTGCGAATTTCTATTTAACCACCTGCTTTCATGAGAGACCTCAGGGCTGCATGTTTTGAGCCCAGTACTGAGCCTGAAAAGCATTTCCAACCCCACTTACAAGTAAAACTAGCTAAAATGTGCCTGGCTTCTCTTCACTGAAAAGCTCATTCTGAGTACATTTTTAGCATACGTTTGCTCCTGCCGGGTCAGCTGAGAAGCGAATTTCTATTTAACCACCTGCTATCATGAGAGACCTCAGGGCTGCATGTTTTGAGCCCAGTACTGATCCTGAAAAGCGTTTCCAACCCCACTTACAAGTAAAACTAACTAAAATGTGCCTGGCTGCTATTCACTGAAAAGCTCATTTGTGTACATTTTTGGCATACGTTTAATCCTACCGGGTCAGCTGAGCAGCAAATTTCTATTTAACCACCTGCTTTCATGAGAGACCTCAGGGATGCATGTTTTGAGCCCAGTACTGAGCCTGAAAAGCATTTCCAACCCCACTTACAAGTAAAACTAGCTAAAATGTGCCTGGCTTCTCTTCACTGAAAAGCTCATTCTGAGAACATTTTTAGCATACGTTTGCTCCTGCTGGGTCAGCTGAGCAGCAAATTTCTATTTAACCACCTGCTATCATGAGAGACCTCAGGGCTGCATGTTTTGAGCCCAGTACTGATCCTGAAAAGCGTTTCCAACCCCACTTACAAGTAAAACTAGCTAAAATGTGCCTGGCTGCTATTCACTGAAAAGCTCATTCTGTGTACATTTTTGGCATACGTTTGCTCCTACCAGGTCAGCTGAGCTGCGAATTTCTATTTAACCACCTGCTTTCATGAGAGACCTCAGGGCTGCATGTTTTGAGCCCAGTACTGAGCCTGAAAAGCATTTCCAACCCCACTTACAAGTAAAACTAGCTAAAATGTGCCTGGCTTCTCTTCACTAAAAAGCTCATTCTGAGTACATTTTTCGCGTACGTTTGCTCCTGCCGGGTCAGCTGAGCAGCGAATTTCTATTTAACCACCTGCTATCACGAGAGACCTCAGGGCTGCATGGTTTGAGCCCAGTACTGATCCTGAAAAGCGTTTCCAACCCCACTTACAAGTAAAACTAGCTAAAATGTGCCTGGCTGCTATTCACTAAAAAGCTCATTCTCTGTACATTTTTGGCATACATTTGCTCCTACCGGGTCAGCTGAGCAGCGAATTTCTATTTAACCACCTGCTTTCATGAGAGACCTCAGAGCTGCATGTTTTGAGCCCTGTACTGAGCCTGAAAAGCATTTCCAACCCCACTTACAAGTAAAACTAGCTAAAATGTGCCTGGCTTCTCTTCACTGAAAAGCTCATTCTGAGTACATTTTTAGCATACGTTTGCTCCTGCCGGGTCAGCTGAGCAGCAAATTTCTATTTGACCACCTGCTTTCATGAGAGACCTCAGAGCTGCATGTTTTGAGCCCAGTACTGAGCCTGAAAAGCATTTCCAACCCCACTTACAAGTAAAACTAGCTAAAATGTGCCTGGCTGCTATTCACTGAAAAGCTCATTCTGAGTACATTTTTAGCATACGTTTGCTCCTGCCGGGTCAGCTGAGCAGCGAATTTCTATTTAACCACCTGCTATCACAAGAGACCTCAGGGCTGCATGTTTTGAGCCCAGTACTGATCCTGAAAAGCGTTTCCAACCCCACTTACAAGTAAAACTAGCTAAAATGTGCCTGGCTGCTATTCACTGAAAAGCTCATTCTGTGTACATTTTTGGCATACGTTTGCTCCTACCAGGTCAGCTGAGCTGCGAATTTCTATTTAACCACCTGCTTTCATGAGAGACCTCAGGGCTGCATGTTTTGAGCCCAGCACTGAGCCTGAAAAGCGTTTCCAACGCCACTTACAAGTAAAACTAGCTAAAATGTGCCTGGCTTCTCTTCACTGAAAAGCTCATTCTGAGTACATTTTTAGCATACGTTTGCTCCTGCCGGGTCAGCTGAGAAGCGAATTTCTATTTAACCACCTGCTATCATGAGAGACCTCAGGGCTGCATGTTTTGAGCCCAGTATTGATCCTGAAAAGCGTTTCCAACCCCACTTACAAGTAAAACTAGCTAAAATGTGCCTGGCTGCTATTCACTGAAAAGCTCATTCTGTGTACATTTTTGGCATACGTTTGCTCCTATCGGGTCAGCTGAGCAGCAAATTTCTATTTAACCACCTGCTTTCATGAGAGACCTCAGGGATGCATGTTTTGAGCCCAGTACTGAGCCTGAAAAGCATTTCCAACCCCACTTACAAGTAAAACTAGCTAAAATGTGCCTGGCTTCTCTTCACTGAAAAGCTCATTCTGAGTACATTTTTAGCATACGTTTGCTCCTGCCGGGTCAGCTGAGCAGCGAATTTCTATTTAACCACCTGCTATCATGAGAGACCTCAGGGCTGCATGTTTTGAGACCAGTACTGATCCTGAAAAGCGTTTCCAACCCCACTTACAAGTAAAACTAGCTAAAATGTGCCTGGCTGCTATTCACTGAAAAGCTCATTCTGAGTACATTTTTAGCATACGTTTGCTCCTGCTGGGTCAGCTGAGCAGTGAATTTCTATTTAACCACCTGCTATCATGAGAGACCTCAGGGCTGCATGTTTTGAGACCAGTACTGATCCTGAAAAGCGTTTCCAACCCCACTTACAAGTAAAACTAGCTAAAATGTGCCTGGCTGCTATTCACTGAAAAGCTCATTCTGTGTACATTTTTGGCATACGTTTGCTCCTGCCGGGTCAGCTGAGCAGCGAATTTCTATTTGACCACCTGCTTTCATGAGAGACCTCAGAGCTGCATGTTTTGAGCCAGTACTGAGCCTGAAAAGCATTTCCAACCCCACTTACAAGTAAAACTAGCTAAAATGTGCCTGGCTTCTCTTCACTGAAAAGCTCATTCTGAGTACATTTTTAGCATACGTTTGCTCCTGCCGGGTCAGCTGAGAAGCGAATTTCTATTTAACCACCTGCTATCATGAGAGACCTCAGGGCTGCATGTTTTGAGCCCAGTACTGATCCTGAAAAGCGTTTCCAACCCCACTTACAAGTAAAACTAGCTAAAATGTGCCTGGCTGCTATTCACTGAAAAGCTCATTTGTGTACATTTTTGGCATACGTTTAATCCTACCGGGTCAGCTGAGCAGCAAATTTCTATTTAAAGACCTGCTTTCATGAGAGACCTCAGGGATGCATGTTTTGAGCCCAGTACTGAGCCTGAAAAGCATTTCCAACCCCACTTACAAGTAAAACTAGCTAAAATGTGCCTGGCTTCTCTTCACTGAAAAGCTCATTCTGAGTACATTTTTAGCATACGTTTGCTCCTGCTGGGTCAGCTCAGCAGCGAATTTCTATTTGACCACCTGCTTTCATGAGAGACCTCAGAGCTGCATGTTTTGAGCCCAGTACTGAGCCTGAAAAGCATTTCCAACCCCACTTACAAGTAAAACTAGCTAAAATGTGCCTGGCTGCTATTCACTGAAAAGCTCATTCTGAGTACATTTTTAGCATACGTTTGCTCCTGCCGGGTCAGCTGAGCAGCGAATTTCTATTTAACCACCTGCTATCACAAGAGACCTCAGGGCTGCATGTTTTGAGCCCAGTACTGATCCTGAAAAGCGTTTCCAACCCCACTTACAAGTAAAACTAGCTAAAATGTGCCTGGCTGCTATTCACTGAAAAGCTCATTCTGTGTACATTTTTGGCATACGTTTGCTCCTACCAGGTCAGCTGAGCTGCGAATTTCTATTTAACCACCTGCTTTCATGAGAGACCTCAGGGCTGCATGTTTTGAGCCCAGTACTGAGCCTGAAAAGCATTTCCAACCCCACTTACAAGTAAAACTAGCTAAAATGTGCCTGGCTGCTATTCACTGAAAAGCTCATTCTGTGTACATTTTTGGCATACGTTTGCTCCTACCGGGTCAGCTGAGCAGCGAATTTCTATTTAACCACCTGCTATCATGAGAGACCTCAGGGCTGCATGTTTTGAGCCCAGTACTGATCCTGAAAAGCGTTTCCAACCCCACTTACAAGTAAAACTAGCTAAAATGTGCCTGTCTGCTATTCACTGAAAAGCTCATTCTGTGTACATTTTTGGCATACCATTGCTCCTACCGGGTCAGCTGAGCAGCGAATTTCTATTTAACCACCTGCTTTCATGAGAGACCTCAGGGCTGCATGTTTTGAGCCCAGTACTGAACCTGAAAAGCATTTCCAACCCCACTTACAAGTAAAACTAGCTAAAATGTGCCTGGCTGCTATTCACTGAAAAGCTCATTCTGAGTACATTTTTAGCATACGTTTGCTCCTGCCGGGTCAGCTGAGCAGCGAATTTCTATTTAACCACCTGCTTTCATGAGAGACCTCAGGGATGCATGTTTTGAGCCCAGCACTGAGCCTGAAAAGCGTTTCCAACGCCACTTACAAGTAAAACTAGCTAAAATGTGCCTGGCTGCTATTCACTGAAAAGCTCATTCTGTGTACATTTTTGGCATACGTTTGCACCTACCGGGTCAGCTGAGCAGCAAATTTCTATTTAACTATCTGCTTTCATGAGAGACCTCAGGGCTGCATGTTTTGAGCCCAGTACTGATCCTGAAAAGCGTTTCCAACCCCACTTACAAGTAAAACTAGCTAAAATGTGCCTGGCTGCTATTCACTGAAAAGCTCATTCTGTGTACATTTTTGGCATGCGTTTGCTCCTACCGGGTCAGCTGAGCAGCGAATTTCTATTTAACCACCTGCCTTCATGAGAGACCTCAGGGCTGCATGTTTTGAGCCCAGTATTGATCCTGAAAAGCGTTTCCAACCCCACTTACAAGTAAAACTAGCTAAAATGTGCCTGGCTGCTATTCACTGAAAAGCTCATTCTGTGTACATTTTTGGCATACGTTTGCTCCTGCCGGGTCAGCTGAGCAGCGAATTTCTATTTGACCACCTGCTTTCATGAGAGACCTCAGAGCTGCATGTTTTGAGCCCAGTACTGAGCCTGAAAAGCATTTCCAACCCCACTTACAAGTAAAACTAGCTAAAATGTGCCTGGCTTCTCTTCACTGAAAAGCTCATTCTGAGTACATTTTTAGCATACGTTTGCTCCTGCCGGGTCAGCTGAGAAGCGAATTTCTATTTAACCACCTGCTATCATGAGAGACCTCAGGGCTGCATGTTTTGAGCCCAGTACTGATCCTGAAAAGCGTTTCCAACCCCACTTACAAGTAAAACTAGCTAAAATGTGCCTGGCTGCTATTCACTGAAAAGCTCATTTGTGTACATTTTTGGCATACGTTTAATCCTACCGGGTCAGCTGAGCAGCAAATTTCTATTTAAAGACCTGCTTTCATGAGAGACCTCAGGGATGCATGTTTTGAGCCCAGTACTGAGCCTGAAAAGCATTTCCAACCCCACTTACAAGTAAAACTAGCTAAAATGTGCCTGGCTTCTCTTCACTGAAAAGCTCATTCTGAGAACATTTTTAGCATACGTTTGCTCCTGCTGGGTCAGCTGAGCAGCAAATTTCTATTTAACCACCTGCTATCATGAGAGACCTCAGGGCTGCATGTTTTGAGCCCAGTACTGATCCTGAAAAGCGTTTCCAACCCCACTTACAAGTAAAACTAGCTAAAATGTGCCTGGCTGCTATTCACTGAAAAGCTCATTCTGTGTACATTTTTGGCATACGTTTGCTCCTACCAGGTCAGCTGAGCTGCGAATTTCTATTTAACCACCTGCTTTCATGAGAGACCTCAGGGCTGCATGTTTTGAGCCCAGTACTGAGCCTGAAAAGCATTTCCAACCCCACTTACAAGTAAAACTAGCTAAAATGTGCCTGGCTTCTCTTCACTAAAAAGCTCATTGTGAGTACATTCTTCGCATACGTTTGCTCCTGCCGGGTCAGCTGAGCAGCGAATTTCTATTTAACCACCTGCTATCACGAGAGACCTCAGGGCTGCATGGTTTGAGCCCAGTACTGATCCTGAAAAGCGTTTCCAACCCCACTTACAAGTAAAACTAGCTAAAATGTGCCTGGCTGCTATTCACTAAAAAGCTCATTCTCTGTACATTTTTGGCATACGTTTGCTCCTACCGGGTCAGCTGAGCAGCGAATTTCTATTTAACCACCTGCTTTCATGAGAGACCTCAGAGCTGCATGTTTTGAGCCCTGTACTGAGCCTGAAAAGCATTTCCAACCCCACTTACAAGTAAAACTAGCTAAAATGTGCCTGGCTTCTCTTCACTGAAAAGCTCATTCTGAGTACATTTTTAGCATACGTTTGCTCCTGCTGGGTCAGCTGAGCAGCGAATTTCTATTTGACCACCTGCTTTCATGAGAGACCTCAGAGCTGCATGTTTTGAGCCCAGTACTGAGCCTGAAAAGCATTTCCAACCCCACTTACAAGTAAAACTAGCTAAAATGTGCCTGGCTGCTATTCACTGAAAAGCTCATTCTGAGTACATTTTTAGCATACGTTTGCTCCTGCCGGGTCAGCTGAGCAGCGAATTTCTATTTAACCACCTGCTATCACAAGAGACCTCAGGGCTGCATGTTTTGAGCCCAGTACTGATCCTGAAAAGCGTTTCCAACGCCACTTACAAGTAAAACTAGCTAAAATGTGCCTGGCTGCTATTCACTGAAAAGCTCATTCTGTGTACATTTTTGGCATACGTTTGCTCCTACCAGGTCAGCTGAGCTGCGAATTTCTATTTAACCACCTGCTTTCATGAGAGACCTCAGGGCTGCATGTTTTGAGCCCAGTACTGAGCCTGAAAAGCATTTCCAACCCCACTTACAAGTAAAACTAGCTAAAATGTGCCTGGCTGCTATTCACTGAAAAGCTCATTCTGTGTACATTTTTGGCATACGTTTGCTCCTACCGGGTCAGCTGAGCAGCGAATTTCTATTTAACCACCTGCTATCATGAGAGACCTCAGGGCTGCATGTTTTGAGCCCAGTACTGATCCTGAAAAGCGTTTCCAACCCCACTTACAAGTAAAACTAGCTAAAATGAGCCTGGCTGCTATTCACTGAAAAGCTCATTCTGTGTACATTTTTGGCATACCATTGCTCCTACCGGGTCAGCTGAGCAGCGAATTTCTATTTAACCACCTGCTTTCATGAGAGACCTCAGGGCTGCATGTTTTGAGCCCAGTACTGAACCTGAAAAGCATTTCCAACCCCACTTACAAGTAAAACTAGCTAAAATGTGCCTGGCTGCTATTCACTGAAAAGCTCATTCTGAGTACATTTTTAGCATACGTTTGCTCCTGCCGGGTCAGCTGAGCAGCGAATTTCTATTTAACCACCTGCTTTCATGAGAGACCTCAGGGATGCATGTTTTGAGCCCAGCACTGAGCCTGAAAAGCGTTTCCAACGCCACTTACAAGTAAAACTAGCTAAAATGTGCCTGGCTGCTATTCACTGAAAAGCTCATTCTGTGTACATTTTTGGCATACGTTTGCACCTACCGGGTCAGCTGAGCAGCAAATTTCTATTTAACTATCTGCTTTCATGAGAGACCTCAGGGCTGCATGTTTTGAGCCCAGTACTGATCCTGAAAAGCGTTTCCAACCCCACTTACAAGTAAAACTAGCTAAAATGTGCCTGGCTGCTATTCACTGAAAAGCTCATTCTGTGTACATTTTTGGCATACGTTTGCTCCTACCGGGTCAGCTGAGCAGCGAATTTCTATTTAACCACCTGCCTTCATGAGAGACCTCAGGGCTGCATGTTTTGAGCCCAGTATTGATCCTGAAAAGCGTTTCCAACCCCACTTACAAGTAAAACTAGCTAAAATGTGCCTGGCTGCTATTCACTGAAAAGCTCATTCTGTGTACATTTTTGGCATACGTTTGCTCCTGCCGGGTCAGCTGAGCAGCGAATTTCTATTTGACCACCTGCTTTCATGAGAGACCTCAGAGCTGCATGTTTTGAGCCCAGTACTGAGCCTGAAAAGCATTTCCAACCCCACTTACAAGTAAAACTAGCTAAAATGTGCCTGGCTTCTCTTCACTGAAAAGCTCATTCTGGGTACATTTTTAGCATACGTTTGCTCCTGCCGGGTCAGCTGAGAAGCGAATTTCTATTTAACCACCTGCTATCATGAGAGACCTCAGGGCTGCATGTTTTGAGCCCAGTACTGATCCTGAAAAGCGTTTCCAACCCCACTTACAAGTAAAACTAGCTAAAATGTGCCTGGCTGCTATTCACTGAAAAGCTCATTTGTGTACATTTTTGGCATACGTTTAATCCTACCGGGTCAGCTGAGCAGAAAATTTATATTTAACCACCTGCTTTCATGAGAGACCTCAGGGATGCATGTTTTGAGCCCAGTACTGAGCCTGAAAAGCATTTCCAACCCCACTTACAAGTAAAACTAGCTAAAATGTGCCTGGCTTCTCTTCACTGAAAAGCTCATTCTGAGAACATTTTTAGCATACGTTTGCTCCTGCTGGGTCAGCTGAGCAGCAAATTTCTATTTAACCACCTGCTATCATGAGAGACCTCAGGGCTGCATGTTTTGAGCCCAGTACTGATCCTGAAAAGCGTTTCCAACCCCACTTACAAGTAAAACTAGCTAAAATGTGCCTGGCTGCTATTCACTGAAAAGCTCATTCTGTGTACATTTTTGGCATACGTTTGCTCTTACCAGGTCAGCTGAGCTGCGAATTTCTATTTAACCACCTGCTTTCATGAGAGACCTCAGGGCTGCATGTTTTGAGTCCAGTACTGAGCCTGAAAAGCATTTCCAACCCCACTTACAAGTAAAACTAGCTAAAATGTGCCTGGCTGCTATTCACTGAAAAGCTCATTCTGTGTACATTTTTGGCATACGTTTGCTCCTACCGGGTCAGCTGAGCAGCGAATTTCTATTTAACCACCTGCATTCATGAGAGACCTCAGGGCTGCATGTTTTGAGCCCAGTATTGATCCTGAAAAGCGTTTCCAACCCCACTTACAAGTAAAACTAGCTAAAATGTGCCTGGCTTCTCTTCACTGAAAAGCTCATTCTGAGTACATTTTTAGCATACGTTTGCTCCTGCTGGGTCAGCTGAGCAGCGAATTTCTATTTAACCACCTGCTATCATGAGAGACCTCAGGGCTGCATGTTTTGAGCCCAGTATTGATCCTGAAAAGCGTTTCCAACCCCACTTACAAGTAAAACTAGCTAAAATGTGCCTGGCCCTGGCTCCTATTCACTAAAAAGCTCATTCTCTGTACATTTTTGGCATACGTTTGCTCCTACCGGGTCAGCTGAGCAGCGAATTTCTATTTAACCACCTGCTTTCATGAGAGACCTCAGAGCTGCATGTTTTGAGCCCTGTACTGAGCCTGAAAAGCATTTCCAACCCCACTTACAGGTAAAACTAGCTAAAATGTGCCTGGCTTCTCTTCACTGAAAAGCTCATTCTGAGTACATTTTTAGCATACGTTTGCTCCTGCCGGGTCAGCTGAGCAGCGAATTTCTATTTGACCACCTGCTTTCATGAGAGACCTCAGAGCTGCATGTTTTGAGCCCAGTACTGAGCCTGAAAAGCATTTCCAACCCCACTTACAAGTAAAACTAGCTAAAATGTGCCTGGCTGCTATTCACTGAAAAGCTCATTCTGAGTACATTTTTAGCATACGTTTGCTCCTGCCGGGTCAGCTGAGCAGCGAATTTCTATTTAACCACCTGCTATCACAAGAGACCTCAGGGCTGCATGTTTTGAGCCCAGTACTGATCCTGAAAAGCGTTTCCAACCCCACTTACAAGTAAAACTAGCTAAAATGTGCCTGGCTGCTATTCACTGAAAAGCTCATTCTGTGTACATTTTTGGCATACGTTTGCTCCTACCAGGTCAGCTGAGCTGCGAATTTCTATTTAACCACCTGCTTTCATGAGAGACCTCAGGGCTGCATGTTTTGAGCCCAGTACTGAGCCTGAAAAGCATTTCCAACCCCACTTACAAGTAAAACTAGCTAAAATGTGCCTGGCTGCTATTCACTGAAAAGCTCATTCTGTGTACATTTTTGGCATACGTTTGCTCCTACCGGGTCAGCTGAGCAGCGAATTTCTATTTAACCACCTGCTATCATGAGAGACCTCAGGGCTGCATGTTTTGAGCCCAGTACTGATCCTGAAAAGCGTTTCCAACCCCACTTACAAGTAAAACTAGCTAAAGTGTGCCTGGCTGCTATTCACTGAAAAGCTCATTCTGTGTACATTTTTGGCATACCATTGCTCCTACCGGGTCAGCTGAGCAGTGAATTTCTATTTAACCACCTGCTTTCATGAGAGACCTCAGGGCTGCATGTTTTGAGCCCAGTACTGAACCTGAAAAGCATTTCCAACCCCACTTACAAGTAAAACTAGCTAAAATGTGCCTGGCTGCTATTCACTGAAAAGCTCATTCTGAGTACATTTTTAGCATACGTTTGCTCCTGCCGGGTCAGCTGAGCAGCGAATTTCTATTTAACCACCTGCTTTCATGAGAGACCTCAGGGATGCATGTTTTGAGCCCAGCACTGAGCCTGAAAAGTAAAACTAGCTAAAATGTGCCTGGCTGCTATTCACTGAAAAGCTCATTCTGTGTACATTTTTGGCATACGTTTGCACCTACCGGGTCAGCTGAGCAGCAAATTTCTATTTAACTATCTGCTTTCATGAGAGACCTCAGGGCTGCATGTTTTGAGCCCAGTACTGATCCTGAAAAGCGTTTCCAACCCCACTTACAAGTAAAACTAGCTAAAATGTGCCTGGCTGCTATTCACTGAAAAGCTCATTCTGTGTACATTTTTGGCATACGTTTGCTCCTACCGGGTCAGCTGAGCAGCGAATTTCTATTTAACCACCTGCCTTCATGAGAGACCTCAGGGCTGCATGTTTTGAGCCCAGTATTGATCCTGAAAAGCGTTTCCAACCCCACTTACAAGTAAAACTAGCTAAAATGTGCCTGGCTGCTATTCACTGAAAAGCTCATTCTGTGTACATTTTTGGCATACGTTTGCTCCTGCCGGGTCAGCTGAGCAGCGAATTTCTATTTGACCACCTGCTTTCATGAGAGACCTCAGAGCTGCATGTTTTGAGCCCAGTACTGAGCCTGAAAAGCATTTCTAACCCCACTTACAAGTAAAACTAGCTAAAATGTGCCTGGCTTCTCTTCACTGAAAAGCTCATTCTGGGTACATTTTTAGCATACGTTTGCTCCTGCCGGGTCAGCTGAGAAGCGAATTTCTATTTAACCACCTGCTATCATGAAAGACCTCAGGGCTGCATGTTTTGAGCCCAGTACTGATCCTGAAAAGCGTTTCCAACCCCACTTACAAGTAAAACTAGCTAAAATGTGCCTGGCTGCTATTCACTGAAAAGCTCATTTGTGTACATTTTTGGCATACGTTTAATCCTACCGGGTCAGCTGAGCAGCAAATTTCTATTTAACCACCTGCTTTCATGAGAGACCTCAGGGATGCATGTTTTGAGCCCAGTACTGAGCCTGAAAAGCATTTCCAACCCCACTTACAAGTAAAACTAGCTAAAATGTGCCTGGCTTCTCTTCACTGAAAAGCTCATTCTGAGAAAATTTTTAGCATACGTTTGCTCCTGCTGGGTCAGCTGAGCAGCAAATTTCTATTTAACCACCTGCTATCATGAGAGACCTCAGGGCTGCATGTTTTGAGCCCAGTACTGATCCTGAAAAGCGTTTCCAACCCCACTTACAAGTAAAACTAGCTAAAGTGTGCCTGGCTGCTATTCACTGAAAAGCTCATTCTGTGTACATTTTTGGCATACCATTGCTCCTACCGGGTCAGCTGAGCAGCGAATTTCTATTTAACCACCTGCTTTCATGAGAGACCTCAGGGCTGCATGTTTTGAGCCCAGTACTGAACCTGAAAAGCATTTCCAACCCCACTTACAAGTAAAACTAGCTAAAATGTGCCTGGCTGCTATTCACTGAAAAGCTCATTCTGAGTACATTTTTAGCATACGTTTGCTCCTGCCGGGTCAGCTGAGCAGCGAATTTCTATTTAACCACCTGCTTTCATGAGAGACCTCAGGGATGCATGTTTTGAGCCCAGCACTGAGCCTGAAAAGTAAAACTAGCTAAAATGTGCCTGGCTGCTATTCACTGAAAAGCTCATTCTGTGTACATTTTTGGCATACGTTTGCACCTACCGGGTCAGCTGAGCAGCAAATTTCTATTTAACTATCTGCTTTCATGAGAGACCTCAGGGCTGCATGTTTTGAGCCCAGTACTGATCCTGAAAAGCGTTTCCAACCCCACTTACAAGTAAAACTAGCTAAAATGTGCCTGGCTGCTATTCACTGAAAAGCTCATTCTGTGTACATTTTTGGCATACGTTTGCTCCTACCGGGTCAGCTGAGCAGCGAATTTCTATTTAACCACCTGCCTTCATGAGAGACCTCAGGGCTGCATGTTTTGAGCCCAGTATTGATCCTGAAAAGCGTTTCCAACCCCACTTACAAGTAAAACTAGCTAAAATGTGCCTGGCTGCTATTCACTGAAAAGCTCATTCTGTGTACATTTTTGGCATACGTTTGCTCCTGCCGGGTCAGCTGAGCAGCGAATTTCTATTTGACCACCTGCTTTCATGAGAGACCTCAGAGCTGCATGTTTTGAGCCCAGTACTGAGCCTGAAAAGCATTTCCAACCCCACTTACAAGTAAAACTAGCTAAAATGTGCCTGGCTTCTCTTCACTGAAAAGCTCATTCTGGGTACATTTTTAGCATACGTTTGCTCCTGCCGGGTCAGCTGAGAAGCGAATTTCTATTTAACCACCTGCTATCATGAGAGACCTCAGGGCTGCATGTTTTGAGCCCAGTACTGATCCTGAAAAGCGTTTCCAACCCCACTTACAAGTAAAACTAGCTAAAATGTGCCTGGCTGCTATTCACTGAAAAGCTCATTTGTGTACATTTTTGGCATACGTTTAATCCTACCGGGTCAGCTGAGCAGCAAATTTCTATTTAACCACCTGCTTTCATGAGAGACCTCAGGGATGCATGTTTTGAGCCCAGTACTGAGCCTGAAAAGCATTTCCAACCCCACTTACAAGTAAAACTAGCTAAAATGTGCCTGGCTTCTCTTCACTGAAAAGCTCATTCTGAGAAAATTTTTAGCATACGTTTGCTCCTGCTGGGTCAGCTGAGCAGCAAATTTCTATTTAACCACCTGCTATCATGAGAGACCTCAGGGCTGCATGTTTTGAGCCCAGTACTGATCCTGAAAAGCGTTTCCAACCCCACTTACAAGTAAAACTAGCTAAAATGTGCCTGGCTGCTATTCACTGAAAAGCTCATTCTGTGTACATTTTTGGCATACGTTTGCTCCTACCAGGTCAGCTGAGCTGCGAATTTCTATTTAACCACCTGCTTTCATGAGAGACCTCAGGGCTGCATGTTTTGAGCCCAGTACTGAGCCTGAAAAGCATTTCCAACCCCACTTACAAGTAAAACTAGCTAAAATGTGCCTGGCTGCTATTCACTGAAAAGCTCATTCTGAGTACATTTTTAGCATACGTTTGCTCCTGCCGGGTCAGCTGAGCAGCGAATTTCTATTTAACCACCTGCTTTCATGAGAGACCTCAGGGCTGCATGTTTTGAGCCCAGTACTGAGCCTGAAAAGCATTTCCAACTCCACTTACAAGTAAAACTAGCTAAAATGTGCCTGGCTTCTCTTCACTGAAAAGCTCATTCTGAGAACATTTTTAGCATACGTTTGCTCCTGCTGGGTCAGCTGAGCAGCAAATTTCTATTTAACCACCTGCTATCATGAGAGACCTCAGGGCTGCATGTTTTGAGCCCAGTACTGATCCTGAAAAGCGTTTCCAACCCCACTTACAAGTAAAACTAGCTAAAATGTGCCTGGCTGCTATTCACTGAAAAGCTCATTCTGTGTACATTTTTGGCATACGTTTGCTCCTACCAGGTCAGCTGAGCTGCGAATTTCTATTTAACCACCTGCTTTCATGAGAGACCTCAGGGCTGCATGTTTTGAGCCCAGTACTGAGCCTGAAAAGCATTTCCAACCCCACTTACAAGTAAAACTAGCTAAAATGTGCCTGGCTGCTATTCACTGAAAAGCTCATTCTGTGTACATTTTTGGCATACGTTTGCTCCTACCGGGTCAGCTGAGCAGCGAATTTCTATTTAACCACCTGCTTTCATGAGAGACCTCAGGGCTGCATGTTTTGAGCCCAGTATTGATCCTGAAAAGCGTTTCCAACCCCACTTACAAGTAAAACTAGCTAAAATGTGCCTGGCTTCTCTTCACTGAAAAGCTCATTCTGAGTACATTTTTAGCATACGTTTGCTCCTGCTGGGTCAGCTGAGCAGCGAATTTCTATTTAACCACCTGCTATCATGAGAGACATCAGGGCTGCATGTTTTGAGCCCAGTATTGATCCTGAAAAGCGTTTCCAACCCCACTTACAAGTAAAACTAGCTAAAATGTGCCTGGCTGCTATTCACTGAAAAGCTCATTCTGTGTACATTTTTGGCATACCTTTGCTCCTACCGGGTCAGCTGAGCAGCGAATTTCTATTTAACCACCTGCTTTCATGAGAAACCTCAGAGCTGCATGTTTTGAGCCCTGTATGAGCCTGAAAAGCATTTCCAACCCCACTTACACGTAAAACTAGCTAAAATGTGCCTGGCTTCTCTTCACTGAAAAGCTCATTCTGAGTACATTTTTAGCATACGTTTGCTCCTGCCGGGTCAGCTGAGCAGCGAATTTCTATTTAACCACCTGCTATCATGAGAGACCTCAGGGCTGCATGTTTTGAGCCCAGTATTGATCCTGAAAAGCGTTTCCAACCCCACTTACAAGTAAAACTAGCTAAAATGTACCTGGCTGCTATTCACTGAAAAGCTCATTCTGTGTACATTTTTGGCATACGTTTGCTCCTACCGGGTCAGCTGAGCAGCGAATTTCTATTTAACCACCTGCTATCCTGAGAGACCTCAGGGCTGCATGTTTTGAGCCCAGTACTGATCCTGAAAAGCGTTTCCAACCCCACTTACAAGTAAAACTAGCTAAAATGTGCCTGGCTGCTATTCAGTGAAAAGCTCATTCTGTGTACATTTTTGGCATACGTTTTCTCCTGCCGGGTCAGCTGAGCAGCGAATTTCTATTTAACCACCTGCTATCATGAGAGACTTCAGGGCTGCATGTTTTGAGCCCAGTACTGATCCTGAAAAGCGTTTCCAACCCCACTTACAAGTAAAACTAGCTAAAATGTGCCTGGCTGCTATTCACTGAAAAGCTCATTCTGTGTACATTTTTGGCATACCATTGCTCCTACCGGGTCAGCTGAGCAGCGAATTTCTATTTAACCACCTGCTTTCATGAGAGACCTCAGGGCTGCATGTTTTGAGCCCAGTACTGAACCTGAAAAGCATTTCCAACCCCACTTACAAGTAAAACTAGCTAAAATGTGCCTGGCTTCTCTTCACTGAAAAGCTCATTCTGAGTACATTTTTAGCATACGTTTGCTCCTGCCGGGTCAGCTGAGCAGCGAATTTCTATTTAACCACCTGCTTTCATGAGAGACCTCAGGGATGCATGTTTTGAGCCCAGCACTGAGCCTGAAAAGCGTTTCCAACGCCACTTACAAGTAAAACTAGCTAAAATGTGCCTGGCTGCTATTCACTGAAAAGCTCATTCTGTGTACATTTTTGGCATACGTTTGCACCTACCGGGTCAGCTGAGCAGCAAATTTCTATTTAACTATCTGCTTTCATGAGAGACCTCAGACCTGCATGTTTTGAGCCCAGTACTGATCCTGAAAAGCGTTTCCAACCCACAAGTAAAACTAGCTAAAATGTGCCTGGCTGCTATTCACTGAAAAGCTCATTCTGTGTACATTTTTGGCATACGTTTGCTCCTACCGGGTCAGCTGAGCAGCGAATTTCTATTTAACCACCTGCCTTCATGAGAGACCTCAGGGCTGCATGTTTTGAGCCCAGTACTGAGCCTGAAAAGCATTTCCAACCCCACTTACAAATAAAACTAGCTAAAATGCGCCTGGCTGCTATTCACTGAAAAGCTCATTCTGTGTACATTTTTGGCATACGTTTGCTCCTACCGGGTCAGCTGAGCAGCAAATTTCTATTTAACCACCTGCTTTCATGAGAGACCTCAGGGATGCATGTTTTGAGCCCAGTACTGAGCCTGAAAAGCATTTCCAACCCCACTTACAAGTAAAACTAGCTAAAATGTGCCTGGCTTCTCTTCACTGAAAAGCTCATTCTGAGTACATTTTTAGCATACGTTTGCTCCTGCCGGGTCAGCTGAGCAGCAAATTTCTATTTAACCACCTGCTATCATGAGAGACCTCAGGGCTGCATGTTTTGAGACCAGTACTGATCCTGAAAAGCGTTTCCAACCCCACTTACAAGTAAAACTAGCTAAAATGTGCCCGGCTGCTATTCACTGAAAAGCTCATTCTGAGTACATTTTTAGCATACGTTTGCTCCTGCCGGGTCAGCTGAGCAGCGAATTTCTATTTAACCACCTGCTATCATGAGAGACCTCAGGGCTGCATGTTTTGAGCCCAGTATTGATCCTGAAAAGCGTTTCCAACCCCACTTACAAGTAAAACTAGCTAAAATGTGCCTGGCTGCTATTCACTGAAAAGCTCATTCTGTGTACATTTTTGGCATACGTTTGCTCCTGCCGGGTCAGCTGAGCAGCGAATTTCTATTTGACCACCTGCTTTCATGAGAGACCTCAGAGCTGCATGTTTTGAGCCCAGTACTGAGCCTGAAAAGCATTTCCAACCCCACTTACAAGTAAAACTAGCTAAAATGTGCCTGGCTGCTATTCACTGAAAAGCTCATTTGTGTACATTTTTGGCATACGTTTAATCCTACCGGGTCAGCTGAGCAGCAAATTTCTATTTAACCACCTGCTTTCATGAGAGACCTCAGGGATGCATGTTTTTAGCCCAGTACTGAGCCTGAAAAGCATTTCCAACCCCACTTACAAGTAAAACTAGCTAAAATGTGCCTGGCTTCTCTTCACTGAAAAGCTCATTCTGAGAACATTTTTAGCATACGTTTGCTCCTGCTGGGTCAGCTGAGCAGCAAATTTCTATTTAACCACCTGCTATCATGAGAGACCTCAGGGCTGCATGTTTTGAGCCCAGTACTGATCCTGAAAAGCGTTTCCAACCCCACTTACAAGTAAAACTAGCTAAAATGTGCCTGGCTGCTATTCACTGAAAAGCTCATTCTGTGTACATTTTTGGCATACGTTTGCTCCTACCAGGTCAGCTGAGCTGGGAATTTCTATTTAACCACCTGCTTTCATGAGAGACCTCAGGGCTGCATGTTTTGAGCCCAGTACTGAGCCTGAAAAGCATTTCCAACCCCACTTACAAGTAAAACTAGCTAAAATGTGCCTGGCTGCTATTCACTGAAAAGCTCATTCTGAGTACATTTTTAGCATACGTTTGCTCCTGCCGGGTCAGCTGAGCAGCGAATTTCTATTTAACCACCTGCTATCATGAGAGACCTCAGGGCTGCATGTTTTGAGCCCAGTACTGATCCTGAAAAGCGTTTCCAACCCCACTTACAAGTAAAACTAGCTAAAATGTGCCTGGCTGCTATTCACTGAAAAGCTCATTTGTGTACATTTTTGGCATACGTTTAATCCTACCGGGTCAGCTGAGCAGCAAATTTCTATTTAACCACCTGCTTTCATGAGAGACCTCAGGGATGCATGTTTTGAGCCCAGTACTGAGCCTGAAAAGCATTTCCAACCCCACTTACAAGTAAAACTAGCTAAAATGTGCCTGGCTTCTCTTCACTGAAAAGCTCATTCTGAGAAAATTTTTAGCATACGTTTGCTCCTGCTGGGTCAGCTGAGCAGCAAATTTCTATTTAACCACCTGCTATCATGAGAGACCTCAGGGCTGCATGTTTTGAGCCCAGTACTGATCCTGAAAAGCGTTTCCAACCCCACTTACAAGTAAAACTAGCTAAAATGTGCCTGGCTGCTATTCACTGAAAAGCTCATTCTGTGTACATTTTTGGCATACGTTTGCTCCTACCAGGTCAGCTGAGCTGCGAATTTCTATTTAACCACCTGCTTTCATGAGAGACCTCAGGGCTGCATGTTTTGAGCCCAGTACTGAGCCTGAAAAGCATTTCCAACCCCACTTACAAGTAAAACTAGCTAAAATGTGCCTGGCTGCTATTCACTGAAAAGCTCATTCTGAGTACATTTTTAGCATACGTTTGCTCCTGCCGGGTCAGCTGAGCAGCGAATTTCTATTTAACCACCTGCTTTCATGAGAGACCTCAGGGCTGCATGTTTTGAGCCCAGTACTGAGCCTGAAAAGCATTTCCAACTCCACTTACAAGTAAAACTAGCTAAAATGTGCCTGGCTTCTCTTCACTGAAAAGCTCATTCTGAGAACATTTTTAGCATACGTTTGCTCCTGCTGGGTCAGCTGAGCAGCAAATTTCTATTTAACCACCTGCTATCACGAGAGACCTCAGGGCTGCATGTTTTGAGCCCAGTACTGATCCTGAAAAGCGTTTCCAACCCCACTTACAAGTAAAACTAGCTAAAATGTGCCTGGCTGCTATTCACTGAAAAGCTCATTCTGTGTACATTTTTGGCATACGTTTGCTCCTACCAGGTAAGCTGAGCTGCGAATTTCTATTTAACCACCTGCTTTCATGAGAGACCTCAGGGCTGCATGTTTTGAGCCCAGTACTGAGCCTGAAAAGCATTTCCAACCCCACTTACAAGTAAAACTAGCTAAAATGTGCCTGGCTGCTATTCACTGAAAAGCTCATTCTGTGTACATTTTTGGCATACGTTTGCTCCTACCGGGTCAGCTGAGCAGCGAATTTCTATTTAACCACCTGCTTTCATGAGAGACCTCAGGGCTGCATGTTTTGAGCCCAGTATTTATCCTGAAAAGCGTTTCCAACCCCACTTACAAGTAAAACTAGCTAAAATGTGCCTGGCTTCTCTTCACTGAAAAGCTCATTCTGAGTACATTTTTAGCATACGTTTGCTCCTGCTGGGTCAGCTGAGCAGCGAATTTCTATTTAACCACCTGCTATCATGAGAGACCTCAGGGCTGCATGTTTTGAGCCCAGTATTGATCCTGAAAAGCGTTTCCAACCCCACTTACAAGTAAAACTAGCTAAAATGTGCCTGGCTGCTATTCACTGAAAAGCTCATTCTGTGTACATTTTTGGCATACCTTTGCTCCTACCGGGTCAGCTGAGCAGCGAATTTCTATTTAACCACCTGCTTTCATGAGAGACCTCAGAGCTGCATGTTTTGAGCCCTGTATGAGCCTGAAAAGCATTTCCAACCCCACTTACACGTAAAACTAGCTAAAATGTGCCTGGCTTCTCTTCACTGAAAAGCTCATTCTGAGTACATTTTTAGCATACGTTTGCTCCTGCCGGGTCAGCTGAGCAGCGAATTTCTATTTAACCACCTGCTATCATGAGAGACCTCAGGGCTGCATGTTTTGAGCCCAGTATTGATCCTGAAAAGCGTTTCCAACCCCACTTACAAGTAAAACTAGCTAAAATGTACCTGGCTGCTATTCACTGAAAAGCTCATTCTGTGTACATTTTTGGCATACGTTTGCTCCTACCGGGTCAGCTGAGCAGCGAATTTCTATTTAACCACCTGCTATCCTGAGAGACCTCAGGGCTGCATGTTTTGAGCCCAGTACTGATCCTGAAAAGCGTTTCCAACCCCACTTACAAGTAAAACTAGCTAAAATGTGCCTGGCTGCTATTCAGTGAAAAGCTCATTCTGTGTACATTTTTGGCATACGTTTTCTCCTGCCGGGTCAGCTGAGCAGCGAATTTCTATTTAACCACCTGCTATCATGAGAGACTTCAGGGCTGCATGTTTTGAGCCCAGTACTGATCCTGAAAAGCGTTTCCAACCCCACTTACAAGTAAAACTAGCTAAAATGTGCCTGGCTGCTATTCACTGAAAAGCTCATTCTGTGTACATTTTTGGCATACCATTGCTCCTACCGGGTCAGCTGAGCAGCGAATTTCTATTTAACCACCTGCTTTCATGAGAGACCTCAGGGCTGCATGTTTTGAGCCCAGTACTGAACCTGAAAAGCATTTCCAACCCCACTTACAAGTAAAACTAGCTAAAATGTGCCTGGCTTCTCTTCACTGAAAAGCTCATTCTGAGTACATTTTTAGCATACGTTTGCTCCTGCCGGGTCAGCTGAGCAGCGAATTTCTATTTAACCACCTGCTTTCATGAGAGACCTCAGGGATGCATGTTTTGAGCCCAGCACTGAGCCTGAAAAGCGTTTCCAACGCCACTTACAAGTAAAACTAGCTAAAATGTGCCTGGCTGCTATTCACTGAAAAGCTCATTCTGTGTACATTTTTGGCATACGTTTGCACCTACCGGGTCAGCTGAGCAGCAAATTTCTATTTAACTATCTGCTTTCATGAGAGACCTCAGACCTGCATGTTTTGAGCCCAGTACTGATCCTGAAAAGCGTTTCCAACCCCACTTACAAGTAAAACTAGCTAAAATGTGCCTGGCTGCTATTCACTGAAAAGCTCATTCTGTGTACATTTTTGGCATACGTTTGCTCCTACCGGGTCAGCTGAGCAGCGAATTTCTATTTAACCACCTGCCTTCATGAGAGACCTCAGGGCTGCATGTTTTGAGCCCAGTACTGAGCCTGAAAAGCATTTCCAACCCCACTTACAAATAAAACTAGCTAAAATGTGCCTGGCTGCTATTCACTGAAAAGCTCATTCTGTGTACATTTTTGGCATACGTTTGCTCCTACCGGGTCAGCTGAGCAGCAAATTTCTATTTAACCACCTGCTTTCATGAGAGACCTCAGGGATGCATGTTTTGAGCCCAGTACTGAGCCTGAAAAGCATTTCCAACCCCACTTACAAGTAAAACTAGCTAAAATGTGCCTGGCTTCTCTTCACTGAAAAGCTCATTCTGAGTACATTTTTAGCATACGTTTGCTCCTGCCGGGTCAGCTGAGCAGCGAATTTCTATTTAACCACCTGCTATCATGAGAGACCTCAGGGCTGCATGTTTTGAGACCAGTAAAGATCCTGAAAAGCGTTTCCAACCCCACTTACAAGTAAAACTAGCTAAAATGTGCCTGGCTGCTATTCACTGAAAAGCTCATTCTGAGTACATTTTTAGCATACGTTTGCTCCTGCTGGGTCAGCTGAGCAGCGAATTTCTATTTAACCACCTGCTATCATGAGAGACCTCAGGGCTGCATGTTTTGAGCCCAGTATTGATCCTGAAAAGCGTTTCCAACCCCACTTACAAGTAAAACTAGCTAAAATGTGCCTGGCTGCTATTCACTGAAAAGCTCATTCTGTGTACATTTTTGGCATACGTTTGCTCCTGCCGGGTCAGCTGAGCAGCGAATTTCTATTTGACCACCTGCTTTCATGAGAGACCTCAGAGCTGCATGTTTTGAGCCCAGTACTGAGCCTGAAAAGCATTTCCAACCCCACTTACAAGTAAAACTAGCTAAAATGTGCCTGGCTTCTCTTCACTGAAAAGCTCATTCTGAGTACATTTTTAGCATACGTTTGCTCCTGCCGGGTCAGCTGAGAAGCGAATTTCTATTTAACCACCTGCTATCATGAGAGACCTCAGGGCTGCATGTTTTGAGCCCAGTACTGATCCTGAAAAGCGTTTCCAACCCCACTTACAAGTAAAACTAGCTAAAATGTGCCTGGCTGCTATTCACTGAAAAGCTCATTTGTGTACATTTTTGGCATACGTTTAATCCTACCGGGTCAGCTGAGCAGCAAATTTCTATTTAACCACCTGCTTTCATGAGAGACCTCAGGGATGCATGTTTTGAGCCCAGTACTGAGCCTGAAAAGCATTTCCAACCCCACTTACAAGTAAAACTAGCTAAAATGTGCCTGGCTTCTCTTCACTGAAAAGCTCATTCTGAGAACATTTTTAGCATACGTTTGCTCCTGCTGGGTCAGCTGAGCAGCAAATTTCTATTTAACCACCTGCTATCATGAGAGACCTCAGGGCTGCATGTTTTGAGCCCAGTACTGATCCTGAAAAGCGTTTCCAACCCCACTTACAAGTAAAACTAGCTAAAATGTGCCTGGCTGCTATTCACTGAAAAGCTCATTCTGTGTACATTTTTGGCATACGTTTGCTCCTACCAGGTCAGCTGAGCTGGGAATTTCTATTTAACCACCTGCTTTCATGAGAGACCTCAGGGCTGCATGTTTTGAGCCCAGTACTGAGCCTGAAAAGCATTTCCAACCCCACTTACAAGTAAAACTAGCTAAAATGTGCCTGGCTGCTATTCACTGAAAAGCTCATTCTGAGTACATTTTTAGCATACGTTTGCTCCTGCCGGGTCAGCTGAGCAGCGAATTTCTATTTAACCACCTGCTATCATGAGAGACCTCAGGGCTGCATGTTTTGAGCCCAGTACTGATCCTGAAAAGCGTTTCCAACCCCACTTACAAGTAAAACTAGCTAAAATGTGCCTGGCTGCTATTCACTGAAAAGCTCATTTGTGTACATTTTTGGCATACGTTTAATCCTACCGGGTCAGCTGAGCAGCAAATTTCTATTTAACCACCTGCTTTCATGAGAGACCTCAGGGATGCATGTTTTGAGCCCAGTACTGAGCCTGAAAAGCATTTCCAACCCCACTTACAAGTAAAACTAGCTAAAATGTGCCTGGCTTCTCTTCACTGAAAAGCTCATTCTGAGAACATTTTTAGCATACGTTTGCTCCTGCTGGGTCAGCTGAGCAGCAAATTTCTATTTAACCACCTGCTATCATGAGAGACCTCAGGGCTGCATGTCTTGAGCCCAGTACTGATCCTGAAAAGCGTTTCCAACCCCACTTACAAGTAAAACTAGCTAAAATGTGCCTGGCTGCTATTCACTGAAAAGCTCATTCTGTGTACATTTTTGGCATACGTTTGCTCCTACCAGGTCAGCTGAGCTGCGAATTTCTATTTAACCACCTGCTTTCATGAGAGACCTCAGGGCTGCATGTTTTGAGCCCAGTACTGAGCCTGAAAAGCGTTTCCAACCCCACTTAGAAGTAAAACTAGCTAAAATGTGCCTGGCTGCTATTCACTGAAAAGCTCATTCTGAGTACATTTTTAGCATACGTTTGCTCCTGCCGGGTCAGCTGAGCAGCGAATTTCTATTTAACCACCTGCTTTCATGAGAGACCTCAGGGCTGCATGTTTTGAGCCCAGTACTGAGCCTGAAAAGCATTTCCAACTCCACTTACAAGTAAAACTAGCTAAAATGTGCCTGGCTTCTCTTCACTGAAAAGCTCATTCTGAGAACATTTTTAGCATACGTTTGCTCCTGCTGGGTCAGCTGAGCAGCAAATTTCTATTTAACCACCTGCTATCATGAGAGACCTCAGGGCTGCATGTTTTGAGCCCAGTATTGATCCTGAAAAGCGTTTCCAACCCCACTTACAAGTAAAACTAGCTAAAATGTGCCTGGCTTCTCTTCACTGAAAAGCTCATTCTGAGTACATTTTTGGCATACGTTTGCTCCTACCGGGTCAGCTGAGCAGCGAATTTCTATTTAACCACCTGCCTTCATGAGAGACCTCAGGGCTGCATGTTTTGAGCCCAGTACTGAGCCTGAAAAGCATTTCCAACCCCACTTACAAATAAAACTAGCTAAAATGTGCCTGGCTGCTATTCACTAAAAAGCTCATTCTCTGTACATTTTTGGCATACGTTTGCTCCTACCGGGTCAGCTGAGCAGTGAATTTCTATTTAACCACCTGCTTTCATGAGAGACCTCAGAGCTGCATGTTTTGAGCCCTGTACTGAGCCTGAAAAGCATTTCCAACCCCACTTACAAGTAAAACTAGCTAAAATGTGCCTGGCTTCTCTTCACTGAAAAGCTCATTCTGAGTACATTTTTCGCATACGTTTGCTCCTGCCGGGTCAGCTGAGCAGCGAATTTCTATTTAACCACCTGCTATCACGAGAGACCTCAGGGCTGCATGGTTTGAGCCCAGTACTGATCCTGAAAAGCGTTTCCAACCCCACTTACAAGTAAAACTAGCTAAAATGTGCCTGGCTTCTCTTCGCTGAAAAGCTCATTCTGAGTACATTTTTAGCATACGTTTGCTCCTGCCGGGTCAGCTGAGCAGCGAATTTCTATTTAACCACCTGCTTTCATGAGAGACCTCAGGGCTGCATGTTTTGAGCCCAGTACTGAGCCTGAAAAGCATTTCCAACCCCACTTACAAGTAAAACTAGCTAAAATGTGCCTGGCTTCTCTTCACTGAAAAGCTCATTCTGAGTACATTTTTAGCATACGTTTGCTCCTGCCGGGTCAGCTGAGCAGCGAATTTCTATTTAACCACCTGCTATCATGAGAGACCTCAGGGCTGCATGTTTTGAGCCCAGTACTGATCCTGAAAAGCGTTTCCAACCCCACTTACAAGTAAAACTAGCTAAAATGTGCCTGGCTGCTATTCACTAAAAAGCTCATTCTCTGTACATTTTTGGCATACGTTTGCTCCTACCGGGTCAGCTGAGCAGCGAATTTCTATTTAACCACCTGCTTTCATGTGAGACCTCAGAGCTGCATGTTTTGAGCCCTGTACTGAGCCTGAAAAGCATTTCCAACCCCACTTACAAGTAAAACTAGCTAAAATGTGCCTGGCTTCTCTTCACTGAAAAGCTCATTCTGAGTACATCTTTAGCATACGTTTGCTCCTGCCGGGTCAGCTGAGAAGCGAATTTCTATTTAACCACCTGCTATCATGAGAGACCTCAGGGCTGCATGTTTTGAGCCCAGTACTGATCCTGAAAAGCGTTTCCAACCCCACTTACAAGTAAAACTAGCTAAAATGTGCCTGGCTGCTATTCACTGAAAAGCTCATTTGTGTACATTTTTGGCATACGTTTAATCCTACCGGGTCAGCTGAGCAGCAAATTTCTATTTAACCACCTGCTTTCATGAGAGACCTCAGGGATGCATGTTTTGAGCCCAGTACTGAGCCTGAAAAGCATTTCCAACCCCACTTACAAGTAAAACTAGCTAAAATGTGCCTGGCTTCTCTTCATTGAAAAGCTCATTCTGAGAACATTTTTAGCATACGTTTGCTCCTGCTGGGTCAGCTGAGCAGCAAATTTCTATTTAACCACCTGCTATCATGAGAGACCTCAGGGCTGCATGTTTTGAGCCCAGTACTGATCCTGAAAAGCGTTTCCAACCCCACTTACAAGTAAAACTAGCTAAAATGTGCCTGGCTGCTATTCACTGAAAAGCTCATTCTGTGTACATTTTTGGCATACGTTTGCTCCTACCAGGTCAGCTGAGCAGCGAATTTCTATTTAACCACCTGCTTTCATGAGAGACCTCAGGGCTGCATGTTTTGAGCCCAGTACTGAGCCTGAAAAGCATTTCCAACCCCACTTACAAGTAAAACTAGCTAAAATGTGCCTGGCTTCTCTTCACTGAAAAGCTCATTCTGAGTACATTTTTAGCATACGTTTGCTCCTGCCGGGTAAGCTGAGCAGCGAATTTCTATTTAACCACCTGCTATCATGAGAGACCTCAGGGCTGCATGTTTTGAGCCCAGTACTGATCCTGAAAAGCGTTTCCAACCCCACTTACAAGTAAAACTAGCTAAAATGTGCCTGGCTGCTATTCACTAAAAAGCTCATTCTCTGTACACTTTTGGCATACGTTTGCTCCTACCGGGTCAGCTGAGCAGCGAATTTCTATTTAACCACCTGCTTTCATGAGAGACCTCAGAGCTGCATGTTTTGAGCCCTGTACTGAGCCTGAAAAGCATTTCCAACCCCACTTACAAGTAAAACTAACTAAAATGTGCCTGGCTTCTCTTCACTGAAAAGCTCATTCTGAGTACATTTTTCGCATACGTTTGCTCCTGCCGGGTCAGCTGAGCAGCGAATTTCTATTTAACCACCTGCTATCACAAGAGACCTCAGGGCTGCATGTTTTGAGCCCAGTACTGATCCTGAAAAGCGTTTCCAACCCCACTTACAAGTAAAACTAGCTAAAATGTGCCTGGCTGCTATTCACTGAAAAGCTCATTCTGTGTACATTTTTGGCATACGTTTGCTCCTACCAGGTCAGCTGAGCTGCGAATTTCTATTTAACCACCTGCTTTCATGAGAGACCTCAGGGCTGCATGTTTTGAGCCCAGTACTGAGCCTGAAAAGCATTTCCAACCCCACTTACAAGTAAAATTAGCTAAAATGTGCCTGGCTGCTATTCACTGAAAAGCTCATTCTGTGTACATTTTTGGCATACGTTTGCTCCTACTGGGTCAGCTGAGCAGCGAATTTCTATTTAACCACCTGCTATCATGAGAGACCTCAGGGCTGCATGTTTTGAGCCCAGTACTGATCCTGAAAAGCGTTTCCAACCCCACTTACAAGTAAAACTAGCTAAAATGTGCCTGGCTGCTATTCACTAAAAAGCTCATTCTCTGTACATTTTTGGCATACGTTTGCTCCTACCGGGTCAGCTGAGCAGCGAATTTCTATTTAACCACCTGCTTTCATGAGAGACCTCAGAGCTGCATGTTTTGAGCCCTGTACTGAGCCTGAAAAGCATTTCCAACCCCACTTACAAGTAAAACTAGCTAAAATGTGCCTGGCTTCTCTTCACTAAAAAGCTCATTCTGAGTACATTTTTCGCATACGTTTGCGCCTGCCGGGTCAGCTGAGCAGCGAATTTCTATTTAACCACCTGCTATCACGAGAGACCTCAGGGCTGCATGGTTTGAGCCCAGTACTGATCCTGAAAAGCGTTTCCAACCCCACTTACAAGTAAAACTAGCTAAAATGTGCCTGGCTGCTATTCACTAAAAAGCTCATTCTCCGTACATTTTTGGCATATGTTTGCTCCTACCGGGTCAGCTGAGCAGCGAATTTCTATTTAACCACCTGCTTTCATGAGAGACCTCAGAGCTGCATGTTTTGAGCCCTGTACTGAGCCTGAAAAGCATTTCCAACCCCACTTACAAGTAAAACTAGCTAAAATGTGCCTGGCTTCTCTTCACTGAAAAGCTCATTCTGAGTACATTTTTAGCATACGTTTGCTCATACCGGGTCAGCTGAGCAGCGAATTTCTATTTAACCACCTGCTTTCATGAGAGACCTCAGGGATGCATGTTTTGAGCCCAGTACTGAGCCTGAAAAGCATTTCCAACCCCACTTACAAGTAAAACTAGCTAAAATGTGCCTGGCTTCTCTTCACTGAAAAGCTCATTCTGAGAACATTTTTAGCATACGTTTGCTCCTGCTGGGTCAGCTGAGCAGCAAATTTCTATTTAACCACCTGCTATCATGAGAGACCTCAGGGCTGCATGTTTTGAGCCCAGTACTGATCCTGAAAAGCGTTTCCAACCCCACTTACAAGTAAAACTAGCTAAAATGTGCCTGGCTGCTATTCACTGAAAAGCTCATTCTGTGTACATTTTTGGCATACGTTTGCTCCTACCAGGTCAGCTGAGCTGCGAATTTCTATTTAACCACCTGCTTTCATGAGAGACCTCAGGGCTGCATGTTTTGAGCCCAGTACTGAGCCTGAAAAGCATTTCCAACCCCACTTACAAGTAAAACTAGCTAAAATGTGCCTGGCTGCTATTCACTGAAAAGCTCATTTTGTGTACATTTTTGGCATACGTTTGCTCCTACCGGGTCAGCTGAGCAGCGAATTTCTATTTAACCACCTGCTTTCATGAGAGACCTCAGGGCTGCATGTTTTGAGCCCAGTACTGAGCCTGAAAAGCATTTCCAACCCCACTTACAAGTAAAACTAGCGTGCCTGTGCCTGGCTTCTCTTCACTGAAAAACTCATTCTGAGTACATTTTTAGCATACGTTTGCTCCTGCCGGGTCAGCTGAGCAGCGAATTTCTATTTAACCACCTGCTATCATGAGAGACCTCAGGGCTGCATGTTTTGAGCCCAGTACTGATCCTGAAAAGCGTTTCCAACCCCACTTACAAGTAAAACTAGCTAAAATGTGCCTGGCTTCTCTTCACTGAAAAGCTTATTCTGAGTACATTTTTAGCATACGTTTGCTCCTGCTGGGTCAGCTGAGCAGCGAATTTCTATTTAACCACCTGCTATCATGAGAGACCTCAGGGCTGCATGTTTTGAGCCCAGTATTGATCCTGAAAAGCGTTTCCTACAAGTAAAACTAGCTAAAATGTGCCTGGCTGCTATTCACTGAAAAGCTCATTCTGTGTACATTTTTGGCATACCTTTGCTCCTACCGGGTCAGCTGAGCAGCGAATTTCTATTTAACCACCTGCTTTCATGAGAGACCTCAGAGCTGCATGTTTTGAGCCCTGTATGAGCCTGAAAAGCATTTCCAACCCCACTTACACGTAAAACTAGCTAAAATGTGCCTGGCTTCTCTTCACTGAAAAGCTCATTCTGAGTACATTTTTAGCATACGTTTGCTCCTGCCGGGTCAGCTGAGCAGCGAATTTCTATTTAACCACCTGCTATCCTGAGAGACCTCAGGGCTGCATGTTTTGAGCCCAGTACTGATCCTGAAAAGCGTTTCCAACCCCACTTACAAGTAAAACTAGCTAAAATGTGCCTGGCTGCTATTCACTGAAAAGCTCATTCTGTGTACATTTTTGGCATACGTTTGCTCCTACCGGGTCAGCTGAGCAGCGAATTTCTATTTAACCACCTGCTTTCATGAGAGACCTCAGGGCTGCATGTTTTGAGCCCAGTACTGAGCCTGAAAAGCATTTTCAACCCCACTTAGAAGTAAAACTAGCTGAAATGTGCCTGGCTTCTCTTCACTGAAAAGCTCATTCTGAGTACATTTTTAGCATACGTTTTCTCCTGCCGGGTCAGCTGAGCAGCGAATTTCTATTTAACCACCTGCTATCCTGAGAGACCTCAGGGCTGCATGTTTTGAGCCCAGTACTGATCCTGAAAAGCGTTTCCAACCCCACTTACAAGTAAAACTAGCTAAAATGTGCCTGGCTGCTATTCAGTGAAAAGCTCATTCTGTGTACATTTTTGGCATACGTTTGCTCCTGCCGGGTCAGCTGAGCAGCGAATTTCTATTTAACCACCTGCTATCATGAGAGACTTCAGGGCTGCATGTTTTGAGCCCAGTACTGATCCTGAAAAGCGTTTCCAACCCCACTTACAAGTAAAACTAGCTAAAATGTGCCTGGCTGCTATTCACTGAAAAGCTCATTCTGTGTACATTTTTGGCATACCATTGCTCCTACCGGGTCAGCTGAGCAGCGAATTTCTATTTAACCACCTGCTTTCATGAGAGACCTCAGGGCTGCATGTTTTGAGCCCAGTACTGAACCTGAAAAGCATTTCCAACCCCACTTACAAGTAAAACTATGTGCCTGGCTTCTCTTCACTGAAAAGCTCATTCTGAGTACATTTTTAGCATACGTTTGCTCCTGCCGGGTCAGCTGAGCAGCGAATTTCTATTTAACCACCTGCTTTCATGAGAGACCTCAGGGATGCATGTTTTGAGCCCAGCACTGAGCCTGAAAAGCGTTTCCAATGCCACTTACAAGTAAAACTAGCTAAAATGTGCCTGGCTTCTCTTCACTGAAAAGCTCATTCTGAGTACATTTTTAGCATACGTTTGCTCCTGCCGGGTCAGCTGAGAAGCGAATTTCTATTTAACCACCTGCTATCATGAGAGACCTCAGGGCTGCATGTTTTGAGCCCAGTACTGATCCTGAAAAGCGTTTCCAACCCCACTTACAAGTAAAACTAGCTAAAATGTGCCTGGCTGCTATTCACTGAAAAGCTCATTCTGTGTACATTTTTGGCATACGTTTGCTCCTACCAGGTCAGCTGAGCTGCGAATTTCTATTTAACCACCTGCTTTCATGAGAGACCTCAGGGCTGCATGTTTTGAGCCCAGTACTGAGCCTGAAAAGCATTTCCAACCCCACTTACAAGTAAAACTAGCTAAAATGTGCCTGGCTGCTATTCACTGAAAAGCTCATTCTGTGTACATTTTTGGCATACGTTTGCTCCTACCGGGTCAGCTGAGCAGCGAATTTCTATTTAACCACCTGCTATCATGAGAGACCTCAGGGCTGCATGTTTTGAGCCCAGTACTGATCCTGAAAAGCGTTTCCAACCCCACTTACAAGTAAAACTAGCTAAAATGTGCCTGGCTGCTATTCACTAAAAAGCTCATTCTCTGTACATTTTTGGCATACGTTTGCTCCTACCGGGTCAGCTGAGCAGCGAATTTCTATTTAACCACCTGCTTTCATGAGAGACCTCAGAGCTGCATGTTTTGAGCCCTGTACTGAGCCTGAAAAGCATTTCCAACCCCACTTACAAGTAAAACTAGCTAAAATGTGCCTGGCTTCTCTTCACTGAAAAGCTCATTCTGAGTACATTTTTCGCATACGTTTGCTCCTGCCGGGTCAGCTGAGCAGCGAATTTCTATTTAACTACCTGCTATCACGAGAGACCTCAGGGCTGCATGGTTTGAGCCCAGTACTGATCCTGAAAAGCGTTTCCAACCCCACTTACAAGTAAAACTAGCTAAAATGTGCCTGGCTGCTATTCACTGAAAAGCTCATTCTGTGTACATTTTTGGCATACGTTTGCTCCTACCAGGTCAGCTGAGCTGCGAATTTCTATTTAACCACCTGTTTTCATGAGAGACCTCAGGGCTGCATGTTTTGAGCCCAGTACTGAGCCTGAAAAGCATTTCCAACCCCACTTACAAGTAAAACTAGCTAAAATGTGCCTGGCTGCTATTCACTGAAAAGCTCATTCTGTGTACATTTTTGGCATACGTTTGCTCCTACCGGGTCAGCTGAGCAGCGAATTTCTATTTAACCACCTGCTATCATGAGAGACCTCAGGGCTGCATGTTTTGAGCCCAGTACTGATCCTGAAAAGCGTTTCCAACCCCACTTACAAGTAAAACTGGCTTCTCTTCACTGAAAAGCTCATTCTGAGTACATTTTTCGCATACGTTTGCTCCTGCCGGGTCAGCTGAGCAGCGAATTTCTATTTAACCACCTGCTATCACGAGAGACCTCAGGGCTGCATGTTTTGAGCCCAGTACTGATCCTGAAAAGCGTTTCCAACCCCACTTACAAGTAAAACTAGCTAAAATGTGCCTGGCTGCTATTCACTGAAAAGCTCATTCTGTGTACATTTTTGGCATACGTTTGCTCCTACCAGGTCAGCTGAGCTGCGAATTTCTATTTAACCACCTGCTTTCATGAGAGACCTCAGGGCTGCATGTTTTGAGCCCAGTACTGAGCCTGAAAAGCATTTCCAACCCCACTTACAAGTAAAACTAGCTAAAATGTGCCTGGCTGCTATTCACTGAAAAGCTCATTCTGTGTACATTTTTGGCATACGTTTGCTCCTACCGGGTCTGCTGAGCAGCGAATTTCTATTTAACCACCTGCTATCATGAGAGACCTCAGGGCTGCATGTTTTGAGCCCAGTACTGATCCTGAAAAGCGTTTCCAACCCCACTTACAAGTAAAACTAGCTAAAATGTGCCTGGCTGCTATTCACTAAAAAGCTCATTCTCTGTACATTTTTGGCATACGTTTGCTCCTACCGGGTCAGCTGAGCAGCGAATTTCTATTTAACCACCTGCTTTCATGAGAGACCTCAGAGCTGCATGTTTTGAGCCCTGTACTGAGCCTGAAAAGCATTTCCAACCCCACTTACAAGTAAAACTAGCTAAAATGTGCCTGGCTTCTCTTCACTGAAAAGCTCATTCTGAGTACATTTTTCGCATACGTTTGCTCCTGCCGGGTCAGCTGAGCAGCGAATTTCTATTTAACCACCTGCTATCACGAGAGACCTCAGGGCTGCATGGTTTGAGCCCAGTACTGATCCTGAAAAGCGTTTCCAACCCCACTTACAAGTAAAACTAGCTAAAATGTGCCTGGCTGCTATTCAGTGAAAAGCTCATTCTGTGTACATTTTTGGCATACGTTTGCTCCTGCCGGGTCAGCTGAGCAGCGAATTTCTATTTAACCACCTGCTATCATGAGAGACTTCAGGGCTGCATGTTTTGAGCCCAGTACTGATCCTGAAAAGCGTTTCCAACCCCACTTACAAGTAAAACTAGCTAAAATGTGCCTGGCTGCTATTCACTGAAAAGCTCATTCTGTGTACATTTTTGGCATACCATTGCTCCTACCGGGTCAGCTGAGCAGCGAATTTCTATTTAACCACCTGCTTTCATGAGAGACCTCAGGGCTGCATGTTTTGAGCCCAGTACTGAACCTGAAAAGCATTTCCAACCCCACTTACAAGTAAAACTAGCTAAAATGTGCCTGGCTTCTCTTCACTGAAAAGCTCATTCTGAGTACATTTTTAGCATACGTTTGCTCCTGCCGGGTCAGCTGAGCAGCGAATTTCTATTTAACCACCTGCTTTCATGAGAGACCTCATGGATGCATGTTTTGAGCCCAGCACTGAGCCTGAAAAGCGTTTCCAACGCCACTTACAAGTAAAACTAGCTAAAATGTGCCTGGCTTCTCTTCACTGAAAAGCTCATTCTGAGTACATTTTTAGCATACGTTTGCTCCTGCCGGGTCAGCTGAGAAGCGAATTTCTATTTACCCACCTGCTATCATGAGAGACCTCAGGGCTGCATGTTTTGAGCCCAGTATTGATCCTGAAAAGCGTTTCCAACCCCACTTACAAGTAAAACTAGCTAAAATGTGCCTGGCTGCTATTCACTGAAAAGCTCATTCTGTGTACATTTTTGGCATACGTTTGCACCTACTGGGTCAGCTGAGCAGCAAATTTCTATTTAACCATCTGCTTTCATGAGAGACCTCAGGGCTGCATGTTTTGAGCCCAGTACTGATCCTGAAAAGCGTTTCCAACCCCACTTACAAGTAAAACTAGCTAAAATGTGCCTGGCTGCTATTCACTGAAAAGCTCATTCTGTGTACATTTTTGGCATACGTTTGCTCCTACCGGGTCAGCTGAGCAGCGAATTTCTATTTAACCACCTGCCTTCATGAGAGACCTCAGGGCTGCATGTTTTGAGCCCAGTACTGAGCCTGAAAAGCATTTTCAACCCCACTTACAAATAAAACTAGCTAAAATGTGCCTGGCTGCTATTCACTGAAAAGCTCATTCTGTGTACATTTTTGGCATACGTTTGCTCCTACCGGGTCAGCTGAGCAGCAAATTTCTATTTAACCACCTGCTTTCATGAGAGACCTCAGGGATGCATGTTTTGAGCCCAGTACTGAGCCTGAAAAGCATTTTCAACCCCACTTACAAGTAAAACTAGCTAAAATGTGCCTGGCTTCTCTTCATTGAAAAGCTCATTCTGAGAACATTTTTAGCATACGTTTGCTCCTGCTGGGTCAGCTGAGCAGCAAATTTCTATTTAACCACCTGCTATCATGAGAGACCTCAGGGCTGCATGTTTTGAGCCCAGTACTGATCCTGAAAAGCGTTTCCAACCCCACTTACAAGTAAAACTAGCTAAAATGTGCCTGGCTGCTATTCACTGAAAAGCTCATTCTGTGTACATTTTTGGCATACGTTTGCTCCTACCAGGTCAGCTGAGCAGCGAATTTCTATTTAACCACCTGCTTTCATGAGAGACCTCAGGGCTGCATGTTTTGAGCCCAGTACTGAGCCTGAAAAGCATTTCCAACCCCACTTACAAGTAAAACTAGCTAAAATGTGCCTGGCTTCTCTTCACTGAAAAGCTCATTCTGAGTACATTTTTAGCATACGTTTGCTCCTGCCGGGTAAGCTGAGCAGCGAATTTCTATTTAACCACCTGCTATCATGAGAGACCTCAGGGCTGCATGTTTTGAGCCCAGTACTGATCCTGAAAAGCGTTTCCAACCCCACTTACAAGTAAAACTAGCTAAAATGTGCCTGGCTGCTATTCACTAAAAAGCTCATTCTCTGTACACTTTTGGCATACGTTTGCTCCTACCGGGTCAGCTGAGCAGCGAATTTCTATTTAACCACCTGCTTTCATGAGAGACCTCAGAGCTGCATGTTTTGAGCCCTGTACTGAGCCTGAAAAGCATTTCCAACCCCACTTACAAGTAAAACTAACTAAAATGTGCCTGGCTTCTCTTCACTGAAAAGCTCATTCTGAGTACATTTTTCGCATACGTTTGCTCCTGCCGGGTCAGCTGAGCAGCGAATTTCTATTTAACCACCTGCTATCACAAGAGACCTCAGGGCTGCATGTTTTGAGCCCAGTACTGATCCTGAAAAGCGTTTCCAACCCCACTTACAAGTAAAACTAGCTAAAATGTGCCTGGCTGCTATTCACTGAAAAGCTCATTCTGTGTACATTTTTGGCATACGTTTGCTCCTACCAGGTCAGCTGAGCTGCGAATTTCTATTTAACCACCTGCTTTCATGAGAGACCTCAGGGCTGCATGTTTTGAGCCCAGTACTGAGCCTGAAAAGCATTTCCAACCCCACTTACAAGTAAAACTAGCTAAAATGTGCCTGGCTGCTATTCACTGAAAAGCTCATTCTGTGTACATTTTTGGCATACGTTTGCTCCTACTGGGTCAGCTGAGCAGCGAATTTCTATTTAACCACCTGCTATCATGAGAGACCTCAGGGCTGCATGTTTTGAGCCCAGTACTGATCCTGAAAAGCGTTTCCAACCCCACTTACAAGTAAAACTAGCTAAAATGTGCCTGGCTGCTATTCACTAAAAAGCTCATTCTCTGTACATTTTTGGCATACGTTTGCTCCTACCGGGTCAGCTGAGCAGCGAATTTCTATTTAACCACCTGCTTTCATGAGAGACCTCAGAGCTGCATGTTTTGAGCCCTGTACTGAGCCTGAAAAGCATTTCCAACCCCACTTACAAGTAAAACTAGCTAAAATGTGCCTGGCTTCTCTTCACTAAAAAGCTCATTCTGAGTACATTTTTCGCATACGTTTGCGCCTGCCGGGTCAGCTGAGCAGCGAATTTCTATTTAACCACCTGCTATCACGAGAGACCTCAGGGCTGCATGGTTTGAGCCCAGTACTGATCCTGAAAAGCGTTTCCAACCCCACTTACAAGTAAAACTAGCTAAAATGTGCCTGGCTGCTATTCACTAAAAAGCTCATTCTCTGTACATTTTTGGCATACGTTTGCTCCTACCGGGTCAGCTGAGCAGCGAATTTCTATTTAACCACCTGCTTTCATGAGAGACCTCAGAGCTGCATGTTTTGAGCCCTGTACTGAGCCTGAAAAGCATTTCCAACCCCACTTACAAGTAAAACTAGCTAAAATGTGCCTGGCTTCTCTTCACTGAAAAGCTCATTCTGAGTACATTTTTAGCATACGTTTGCTCATACCGGGTCAGCTGAGCAGCGAATTTCTATTTAACCACCTGCTTTCATGAGAGACCTCAGAGCTGCATGTTTTGAGCCCTGTACTGAGCCTGAAAAGCATTTCCAACCCCACTTACAAGTAAAACTAACTAAAATGTGCCTGGCTTCTCTTCACTGAAAAGCTCATTCTGAGTACATTTTTCGCATACGTTTGCTCCTGCCGGGTCAGCTGAGCAGCGAATTTCTATTTAACCACCTGCTATCACAAGAGACCTCAGGGCTGCATGTTTTGAGCCCAGTACTGATCCTGAAAAGCGTTTCCAACCCCACTTACAAGTAAAACTAGCTAAAATGTGCCTGGCTGCTATTCACTGAAAAGCTCATTCTGTGTACATTTTTGGCATACGTTTGCTCCTACCAGGTCAGCTGAGCTGCGAATTTCTATTTAACCACCTGCTTTCATGAGAGACCTCAGGGCTGCATGTTTTGAGCCCAGTACTGAGCCTGAAAAGCATTTCCAACCCCACTTACAAGTAAAACTAGCTAAAATGTGCCTGGCTGCTATTCACTGAAAAGCTCATTCTGTGTACATTTTTGGCATACGTTTGCTCCTACCGGGTCAGCTGAGCAGCGAATTTCTATTTAACCACCTGCTATCATGAGAGACCTCAGGGCTGCATGTTTTGAGCCCAGTACTGATCCTGAAAAGCGTTTCCAACCCCACTTACAAGTAAAACTAGCTAAAATGTGCCTGGCTGCTATTCACTAAAAAGCTCATTCTGAGTACATTTTTAGCATACGTTTGCTCCTGCTGGCTCAGCTGAGCAGCGAATTTCTATTTAACCACCTGCTATCATGAGAGACCTCAGGGATGCATGTTTTGAGCCCAGTACTGAGCCTGAAAAGCATTTCCAACCCCACTTACAAGTAAAACTAGCTAAAATGTGCAAAGCTTCTCTTCACTGAAAAGCTCATTCTGAGTACATTTTTGGCATACGTTTGCTCCTGCCGGGTCAGCTGAGCAGCGAATTTCTATTTAACCACCTGCTATCATGAGAGACCTCAGGGCTGCATGTTTTGAGCCCAGTACTGATCCTGAAAAGCGTTTCCAACCCCACTTACAAGTAAAACTAGCTAAAATGTGCCTGGCTGCTATTCACTAAAAAGCTCATTCTCTGTACATTTTTGGCATACGTTTGCTCCTACCGGGTCAGCTGAGCAGTGAATTTCTATTTAACCACCTGCTTTCATGAGAGACCTCAGAGCTGCATGTTTTGAGCCCTGTACTGAGCCTGAAAAGCATTTCCAACCCCACTTACAAGTAAAACTAGCTAAAATGTGCCTGGCTTCTCTTCACTGAAAAGCTCATTCTGAGTACATTTTTCGCATACGTTTGCTCCTGCCGGGTCAGCTGAGCAGCGAATTTCTATTTAACCACCTGCTATCACGAGAGACCTCAGGGCTGCATGGTTTGAGCCCAGTACTGATCCTGAAAAGCGTTTCCAACCCCACTTACAAGTAAAACTAGCTAAAATGTGCCTGGCTTCTCTTCGCTGAAAAGCTCATTCTGAGTACATTTTTAGCATACGTTTGCTCCTGCCGGGTCAGCTGAGCAGCGAATTTCTATTTAACCACCTGCTTTCATGAGAGACCTCAGGGCTGCATGTTTTGAGCCCAGTACTGAGCCTGAAAAGCATTTCCAACCCCACTTACAAGTAAAACTAGCTAAAATGTGCCTGGCTTCTCTTCACTGAAAAGCTCATTCTGAGTACATTTTTAGCATACGTTTGCTCCTGCCGGGTCAGCTGAGCAGCGAATTTCTATTTAACCACCTGCTATCATGAGAGACCTCAGGGCTGCATGTTTTGAGCCCAGTACTGATCCTGAAAAGCGTTTCCAACCCCACTTACAAGTAAAACTAGCTAAAATGTGCCTGGCTGCTATTCACTAAAAAGCTCATTCTCTGTACATTTTTGGCATACGTTTGCTCCTACCGGGTCAGCTGAGCAGCGAATTTCTATTTAACCACCTGCTTTCATGTGAGACCTCAGAGCTGCATGTTTTGAGCCCTGTACTGAGCCTGAAAAGCATTTCCAACCCCACTTACAAGTAAAACTAGCTAAAATGTGCCTGGCTGCTATTCACTGAAAAGCTCATTTGTGTACATTTTTGGCTTACGTTTAATCCTACCGGGTCAGCTGAGCAGCAAATTTCTATTTAACCACCTGCTTTCATGAGAGACCTCAGGGATGCATGTTTTGAGCCCAGTACTGAGCCTGAAAAGCATTTCCAACCCCACTTACAAGTAAAACTAGCTAAAATGTGCCTGGCTTCTCTTCACTGAAAAGCTCATTCTGAGAACATTTTTAGCATACGTTTGCTCCTGCTGGGTCAGCTGAGCAGCAAATTTCTATTTAACCACCTGCTATCATGAGAGACCTCAGGGCTGCATGTTTTGAGCCCAGTACTGATCCTGAAAAGCGTTTCCAACCCCACTTACAAGTAAAACTAGCTAAAATGTGCCTGGCTGCTATTCACTGAAAAGCTCATTCTGTGTACATTTTTGGCATACGTTTGCTCCTACCAGGTCAGCTGAGCAGCGAATTTCTATTTAACCACCTGCTATCATGAGAGACCTCAGGGCTGCATGTTTTGAGCCCAGTACTGATCCTGAAAAGCGTTTCCAACCCCACTTACAAGTAAAACTAGCTAAAATGTGCCTGGCTGCTATTCACTAAAAAGCTCATTCTCTGTACATTTTTGGCATACGTTTGCTCCTACCGGGTCAGCTGAGCAGCGAATTTCTATTTAACCACCTGCTTTCATGAGAGACCTCAGAGCTGCATGTTTTGAGCCCTGTACTGAGCCTGAAAAGCATTTCCAACCCCACTTACAAGTAAAACTAGCTAAAAAATGCCTGGCTTCTCTTCACTGAAAAGCTCATTCTGAGTACATTTTTCGCATACGTTTGCTCCTGCCGGGTCAGCTGAGCAGCGAATTTCTATTTAACCACCTGCTATCACGAGAGACCTCAGGGCTGCATGGTTTGAGCCCAGTACTGAGCCTGAAAAGCATTTCCAACCCCACTTACAAGTAAAACTAGCTAAAATGTGCCTGGCTGCTATTCAGTGAAAAGCTCATTCTGTGTACATTTTTGGCATACGTTTGCTCCTGCCGGGTCAGCTGAGCAGCGAATTTCTATTTAACCACCTGCTATCATGAGAGACTTCAGGGCTGCATGTTTTGAGCCCAGTACTGATCCTGAAAAGCGTTTCCAACCCCACTTACAACTAAAACTAGCTAAAATGTGCCTGGCTGCTATTCACTGAAAAGCTCATTCTGTGTACATTTTTGGCATACCATTGCTCCTACCGGGTCAGCTGAGCAGCGAATTTCTATTTAACCACCTGCTTTCATGAGAGACCTCAGGGCTGCATGTTTTGAGCCCAGTACTGAACCTGAAAAGCATTTCCAACCCCACTTACAAGTAAAACTAGCTAAAATGTGCCTGGCTTCTCTTCACTGAAAAGCTCATTCTGAGTACATTTTTAGCATACGTTTGCTCCTGCCGGGTCAGCTGAGCAGCGAATTTCTATTTAACCACCTGCTTTCATGAGAGACCTCAGGGATGCATGTTTTGAGCCCAGCACTGAGCCTGAAAAGCGTTTCCAACGCCACTTACAAGTAAAACTAGCTAAAATGTGCCTGGCTTCTCTTCACTGAAAAGCTCATTCTGAGTACATTTTTAGCATACGTTTGCTCCTGCCGGGTCAGCTGAGAAGCGAATTTCTATTTACCCACCTGCTATCATGAGAGACCTCAGGGCTGCATGTTTTGAGCCCAGTATTGATCCTGAAAAGCGTTTCCAACCCCACTTACAAGTAAAACTAGCTAAAATGTGCCTGGCTGCTATTCACTGAAAAGCTCATTCTGTGTACATTTTTGGCATACGTTTGCACCTACTGGGTCAGCTGAGCAGCAAATTTCTATTTAACCATCTGCTTTCATGAGAGACCTCAGGGCTGCATGTTTTGAGCCCAGTACTGATCCTGAAAAGCGTTTCCAACCCCACTTACAAGTAAAACTAGCTAAAATGTGCCTGGCTGCTATTCACTGAAAAGCTCATTCTGTGTACATTTTTGGCATACGTTTGCTCCTACCGGGTCAGCTGAGCAGCGAATTTCTATTTAACCACCTGCCTTCATGAGAGACCTCAGGGCTGCATGTTTTGAGCCCAGTACTGAGCCTGAAAAGCATTTCCAACCCCACTTACAAATAAAACTAGCTAAAATGTGCCTGGCTGCTATTCACTGAAAAGCTCATTCTGTGTACATTTTTGGCATACGTTTGCTCCTACCGGGTCAGCTGAGCAGCAAATTTCTATTTAACCACCTGCTTTCATGAGAGACCTCAGGGATGCATGTTTTGAGCCCAGTACTGAGCCTGAAAAGCATTTCCAACCCCACTTACAAGTAAAACTAGCTAAAATGTGCCTGGCTTCTCTTCACTGAAAAGCTCATTCTGAGTACATTTTTCGCATACGTTTGCTCCTGCCGGGTCAGCTGAGCAGCGAATTTCTATTTAACCACCTGCTATCACGAGAGACCTCAGGGCTGCATGTTTTGAGCCCAGTACTGATCCTGAAAAGCGTTTCCAACCCCACTTACAAGTAAAACTAGCTAAAATGTGCCTGGCTGCTATTCACTGAAAAGCTCATTCTGTGTACATTTTTGGCATACGTTTGCTCCTACCAGGTCAGCTGAGCTGCGAATTTCTATTTAACCACCTGCTTTCATGAGAGACCTCAGGGCTGCATGTTTTGAGCCCAGTACTGAGCCTGAAAAGCATTTCCAACCCCACTTACAAGTAAAACTAGCTAAAATGTGCCTGGCTGCTATTCACTGAAAAGCTCATTCTGTGTACATTTTTGGCATACGTTTGCTCCTACCGGGTCAGCTGAGCAGCGAATTTCTATTTAACCACCTGCTATCATGAGAGACCTCAGGGCTGCATGTTTTGAGCCCAGTACTGATCCTGAAAAGCGTTTCCAACCCCACTTACAAGTAAAACTAGCTAAAATGTGCCTGGCTGCTATTCACTAAAAAGCTCATTCTCTGTACATTTTTGGCATACGTTTGCTCCTACCGGGTCAGCTGAGCAGCGAATTTCTATTTAACCACCTGCTTTCATGAGAGACCTCAGAGCTGCATGTTTTGAGCCCTGTACTGAGCCTGAAAAGCATTTCCAACCCCACTTACAAGTAAAACTAGCTAAAATGTGCCTGGCTTCTCTTCACTGAAAAGCTCATTCTGAGTACATTTTTCGCATACGTTTGCTCCTGCCGGGTCAGCTGAGCAGCGAATTTCTATTTAACCACCTGCTATCACGAGAGACCTCAAGGGCTGCATGGTTTGAGCCCAGTACTGATCCTGAAAAGCGTTTCCAACCCCACTTACAAGTAAAACTAGCTAAAATGTGCCTGGCTGCTATTCACTGAAAAGCTCATTCTGTGTACATTTTTGGCATACGTTTGCTCCTACCGGGTCAGCTGAGCAGCAAATTTCTATTTAACCACCTGCTTTCATGAGAGACCTCAGAGCTGCATGTTTTGAGCCCTGTACTGAGCCTGAAAAGCATTTCCAACCCCACTTACAAGTAAAACTAACTAAAATGTGCCTGGCTTCTCTTCACTGAAAAGCTCATTCTGAGTACATTTTTCGCATACGTTTGTTCCTGCCGGGTCAGCTGAGCAGCGAATTTTTATTTAACCACCTGCTATCACGAGAGACCTCAGGGCTGCATGTTTTGATCCCAGTACTGATCCTGAAAAGCATTTCCAACCCCACTTACAAGTAAAACTAGCTAAAATGTGCCTGGCTGCTATTCACTGAAAAGCTCATTCTGTGTACATTTTTGGCATACGTTTGCTCCTACCGGGTCAGCTGAGCAGCGAATTTCTATTTAACCACCTGCTTTCATGAGAGACCTCAGGGCTGCATGTTTTGAGCCCAGTACTGAGCCTGAAAAGCATTTCCAACCCCACTTACAAGTAAAACTAGCTAAAATGTGCCTGGCTTCTCTTCACTGAAAGCTCATTCTGAGTACATTTTTAGCATACGTTTGCTCCTGCCGGGTCAGCTGAGCAGCGAATTTCTATTTAACCACCTGCTTTCATGAGAGACCTCAGGGCTGCATGTTTTGAGCCCAGTACTGAGCCTGAAAAGCATTTCCAACCCCACTTACAAGTAAAACTAGCGTGCCTGTGCCTGGCTTCTCTTCACTGAAAAGCTCATTCTGAGTACATTTTTAGCATACGTTTGCTCCTGCCGGGTCAGCTGAGCAGCGAATTTCTATTTAACCACCTGCTATCATGAGAGACCTCAGGGCTGCATGTTTTGAGCCCAGTACTGATCCTGAAAAGCGTTTCCAACCCCACTTACAAGTAAAACTAGCTAAAATGTGCCTGGCTGCTATTCACTAAAAAGCTCATTCTCTGTACACTTTTGGCATACGTTTGCTCCTACCGGGTCAGCTGAGCAGCGAATTTCTATTTAACCACCTGCTTTCATGAGAGACCTCAGAGCTGCATGTTTTGAGCCCTGTACTGAGCCTGAAAAGCATTTCCAACCCCACATACAAGTAAAACTAACTAAAATGTGCCTGGCTTCTCTTCACTGAAAAGCTCATTCTGAGTACATTTTTCGCATACGTTTGCTCCTGCCGGGTCAGCTGAGCAGCGAATTTCTATTTAACCACCTGCTATCACAAGAGACCTCAGGGCTGCATGTTTTGAGCCCTGTACTGAGCCTGAAAAGCATTTCCAACCCCATTTACAAGTAAAACTAGCTAAAATGTGCCTGGCTTCTCTTCACTAAAAAGCTCATTCTGAGTAAATTTTTCGCATACGTTTGCTCCTGCCGGGTCAGCTGAGCAGCGAATTTCTATTTAACCACCTGCTATCACGAGAGACCTCAGGGCTGCATGGTTTGAGCCCAGTACTGATCCTGAAAAGCGTTTCCAACCCCACTTACAAGTAAAACTAGCTAAAATGTGCCTGGCTGCTATTCACTAAAAAGCTCATTCTCTGTACATTTTTGGCATACGTTTGCTCCTACCGGGTCAGCTGAGCAGCGAATTTCTATTTAACCACCTGCTTTCATGAGAGACCTCAGAGCTGCATGTTTTGAGCCCTGTACTGAGCCTGAAAAGCATTTCCAACCCCACTTACAAGTAAAACTAGCTAAAATGTGCCTGGCTTCTCTTCACTGAAAAGCTCATTCTGAGTACATTTTTAGCATACGTTTGCTCCTGCCGGGTCAGCTGAGCAGCGAATTTCTATTTGACCACCTGCTTTCATGAGAGACCTCAGGGCTGCATGTTTTGAGCCCAGTATTGATCCTGAAAAGCGTTTCCAACCCCACTTACAAGTAAAACTAGCTAAAATGTGCCTGGCTTCTCTTCACTGAAAGCTCATTCTGAGTACATTTTTAGCATACGTTTGCTCCTGCCGGGTCAGCTGAGCAGCGAATTTCTATTTAACCACCTGCTATCATGAGAGACCTCAGGGCTGCATGTTTTGAGCCCAGTACTGATCCTGAAAAGCGTTTCCAACCCCACTTACAAGTAAAACTAGCTAAAATGTGCCTGGCTGCTATTCACTAAAAAGCTCATTCTCTGTACACTTTTGGCATACGTTTGCTCCTACCGGGTCAGCTGAGCAGCGAATTTCTATTTAACCACCTGCTTTCATGAGAGACCTCAGAGCTGCATGTTTTGAGCCCTGTACTGAGCCTGAAAAGCATTTCCAACCCCACTTACAAGTAAAACTAACTAAAATGTGCCTGGCTTCTCTTCACTGAAAAGCTCATTCTGAGTACATTTTTCGCATACGTTTGCTCCTGCCGGGTCAGCTGAGCAGCGAATTTCTATTTAACCACCTGCTATCACGAGAGACCTCAGGGCTGCATGTTTTGAGCCCAGTACTGATCCTGAAAAGCGTTTCCAACCCCACTTACAAGTAAAACTAGCTAAAATGTGCCTGGCTGCTATTCACTGAAAAGCTCATTCTGTGTACATTTTTGGCATACGTTTGCTCCTACCGGGTCAGCTGAGCAGCGAATTTCTATTTAACCACCTGCTTTCATGAGAGACCTCAGGGCTGCATGTTTTGAGCCCAGTACTGAGCCTGAAAAGCATTTCCAACCCCACTTACAAGTAAAACTAGCGTGCCTGTGCCTGGCTTCTCTTCACTGAAAAGCTCATTCTGAGTACATTTTTAGCATACGTTTGCTCCTGCCGGGTCAGCTGAGCAGCGAATTTCTATTTAACCACCTGCTATCATGAGAGACCTCAGGGCTGCATGTTTTGAGCCCAGTACTGATCCTGAAAAGCGTTTCCAACCCCACTTACAAGTAAAACTAGCTAAAATGTGCCTGGCTGCTATTCACTAAAAAGCTCATTCTCTGTACACTTTTGGCATACGTTTGCTCCTACCGGGTCAGCTGAGCAGCGAATTTCTATTTAACCACCTGCTTTCATGAGAGACCTCAGAGCTGCATGTTTTGAGCCCAGTACTGAGCCTGAAAAGCGTTTCCAACCCCACTTACAAGTAAAACTAGCTAAAATGTGCCTGGCTTCTCTTCACTGAAAAGCTCATTCTGAGTACATTTTTAGCATACGTTTGCTCCTGCTGGGTCAGCTGAGCAGCGAATTTCTATTTAACCACCTGCTATCATGAGAGACCTCAGGGCTGCATGTTTTGAGCCCAGTATTGATCCTGAAAAGCGTTTCCAACCCCACTTACAAGTAAAACTAGCTAAAATGTGCCTGGCTGCTATTCACTGAAAAGCTCATTCTGTGTACATTTTTGGCATACGTTTGCTCCTACCGGGTCAGCTGAGCAGCAAATTTCTATTTAACCACCTGCTTTCATGAGAGACCTCAGAGCTGCATGTTTTGAGCCCTGTACTGAGCCTGAAAAGCATTTCCAACCCCACTTACAAGTAAAACTAACTAAAATGTGCCTGGCTTCTCTTCACTGAAAAGCTCATTCTGAGTACATTTTTCGCATACGTTTGTTCCTGCCGGGTCAGCTGAGCAGCGAATTTTTATTTAACCACCTGCTATCACGAGAGACCTCAGGGCTGCATGTTTTGATCCCAGTACTGATCCTGAAAAGCATTTCCAACCCCACTTACAAGTAAAACTAGCTAAAATGTGCCTGGCTGCTATTCACTGAAAAGCTCATTCTGTGTACATTTTTGGCATACGTTTGCTCCTACCGGGTCAGCTGAGCAGCGAATTTCTATTTAACCACCTGCTTTCATGAGAGACCTCAGGGCTGCATGTTTTGAGCCCAGTACTGAGCCTGAAAAGCATTTCCAACCCCACTTACAAGTAAAACTAGCTAAAATGTGCCTGGCTTCTCTTCACTGAAAGCTCATTCTGAGTACATTTTTAGCATACGTTTGCTCCTGCCGGGTCAGCTGAGCAGCGAATTTCTATTTAACCACCTGCTTTCATGAGAGACCTCAGGGCTGCATGTTTTGAGCCCAGTACTGAGCCTGAAAAGCATTTCCAACCCCACTTACAAGTAAAACTAGCGTGCCTGTGCCTGGCTTCTCTTCACTGAAAAGCTCATTCTGAGTACATTTTTAGCATACGTTTGCTCCTGCCGGGTCAGCTGAGCAGCGAATTTCTATTTAACCACCTGCTATCATGAGAGACCTCAGGGCTGCATGTTTTGAGCCCAGTACTGATCCTGAAAAGCGTTTCCAACCCCACTTACAAGTAAAACTAGCTAAAATGTGCCTGGCTGCTATTCACTAAAAAGCTCATTCTCTGTACACTTTTGGCATACGTTTGCTCCTACCGGGTCAGCTGAGCAGCGAATTTCTATTTAACCACCTGCTTTCATGAGAGACCTCAGAGCTGCATGTTTTGAGCCCTGTACTGAGCCTGAAAAGCATTTCCAACCCCACATACAAGTAAAACTAACTAAAATGTGCCTGGCTTCTCTTCACTGAAAAGCTCATTCTGAGTACATTTTTCGCATACGTTTGCTCCTGCCGGGTCAGCTGAGCAGCGAATTTCTATTTAACCACCTGCTATCACAAGAGACCTCAGGGCTGCATGTTTTGAGCCCTGTACTGAGCCTGAAAAGCATTTCCAACCCCATTTACAAGTAAAACTAGCTAAAATGTGCCTGGCTTCTCTTCACTAAAAAGCTCATTCTGAGTAAATTTTTCGCATACGTTTGCTCCTGCCGGGTCAGCTGAGCAGCGAATTTCTATTTAACCACCTGCTATCACGAGAGACCTCAGGGCTGCATGGTTTGAGCCCAGTACTGATCCTGAAAAGCGTTTCCAACCCCACTTACAAGTAAAACTAGCTAAAATGTGCCTGGCTGCTATTCACTAAAAAGCTCATTCTCTGTACATTTTTGGCATACGTTTGCTCCTACCGGGTCAGCTGAGCAGCGAATTTCTATTTAACCACCTGCTTTCATGAGAGACCTCAGAGCTGCATGTTTTGAGCCCTGTACTGAGCCTGAAAAGCATTTCCAACCCCACTTACAAGTAAAACTAGCTAAAATGTGCCTGGCTTCTCTTCACTGAAAAGCTCATTCTGAGTACATTTTTAGCATACGTTTGCTCCTGCCGGGTCAGCTGAGCAGCGAATTTCTATTTGACCACCTGCTTTCATGAGAGACCTCAGGGCTGCATGTTTTGAGCCCAGTATTGATCCTGAAAAGCGTTTCCAACCCCACTTACAAGTAAAACTAGCTAAAATGTGCCTGGCTTCTCTTCACTGAAAGCTCATTCTGAGTACATTTTTAGCATACGTTTGCTCCTGCCGGGTCAGCTGAGCAGCGAATTTCTATTTAACCACCTGCTATCATGAGAGACCTCAGGGCTGCATGTTTTGAGCCCAGTACTGATCCTGAAAAGCGTTTCCAACCCCACTTACAAGTAAAACTAGCTAAAATGTGCCTGGCTGCTATTCACTAAAAAGCTCATTCTCTGTACACTTTTGGCATACGTTTGCTCCTACCGGGTCAGCTGAGCAGCGAATTTCTATTTAACCACCTGCTTTCATGAGAGACCTCAGAGCTGCATGTTTTGAGCCCTGTACTGAGCCTGAAAAGCATTTCCAACCCCACTTACAAGTAAAACTAACTAAAATGTGCCTGGCTTCTCTTCACTGAAAAGCTCATTCTGAGTACATTTTTCGCATACGTTTGCTCCTGCCGGGTCAGCTGAGCAGCGAATTTCTATTTAACCACCTGCTATCACGAGAGACCTCAGGGCTGCATGTTTTGAGCCCAGTACTGATCCTGAAAAGCGTTTCCAACCCCACTTACAAGTAAAACTAGCTAAAATGTGCCTGGCTGCTATTCACTGAAAAGCTCATTCTGTGTACATTTTTGGCATACGTTTGCTCCTACCGGGTCAGCTGAGCAGCGAATTTCTATTTAACCACCTGCTTTCATGAGAGACCTCAGGGCTGCATGTTTTGAGCCCAGTACTGAGCCTGAAAAGCATTTCCAACCCCACTTACAAGTAAAACTAGCGTGCCTGTGCCTGGCTTCTCTTCACTGAAAAGCTCATTCTGAGTACATTTTTAGCATACGTTTGCTCCTGCCGGGTCAGCTGAGCAGCGAATTTCTATTTAACCACCTGCTATCATGAGAGACCTCAGGGCTGCATGTTTTGAGCCCAGTACTGATCCTGAAAAGCGTTTCCAACCCCACTTACAAGTAAAACTAGCTAAAATGTGCCTGGCTGCTATTCACTAAAAAGCTCATTCTCTGTACACTTTTGGCATACGTTTGCTCCTACCGGGTCAGCTGAGCAGCGAATTTCTATTTAACCACCTGCTTTCATGAGAGACCTCAGAGCTGCATGTTTTGAGCCCTGTACTGAGCCTGAAAAGCATTTCCAACCCCACATACAAGTAAAACTAACTAAAATGTGCCTGGCTTCTCTTCACTGAAAAGCTCATTCTGAGTACATTTTTCGCATACGTTTGCTCCTGCCGGGTCAGCTGAGCAGCGAATTTCTATTTAACCACCTGCTATCACAAGAGACCTCAGGGCTGCATGTTTTGAGCCCTGTACTGAGCCTGAAAAGCATTTCCAACCCCACTTACAAGTAAAACTAGCTAAAATGTGCCTGGCTTCTCTTCACTAAAAAGCTCATTCTGAGTACATTTTTCGCATACGTTTGCTCCTGCCGGGTCAGCTGAGCAGCGAATTTCTATTTAACCACCTGCTATCACGAGAGACCTCAGGGCTGCATGGTTTGAGCCCAGTACTGATCCTGAAAAGCGTTTCCAACCCCACTTACAAGTAAAACTAGCTAAAATGTGCCTGGCTGCTATTCACTAAAAAGCTAATTCTCTGTACATTTTTGGCATACGTTTGCTCCTACCGGGTCAGCTGAGCAGCGAATTTCTATTTAACCACCTGCTTTCATGAGAGACCTCAGAGCTGCATGTTTTGAGCCCTGTACTGAGCCTGAAAAGCATTTCCAACCCCACTTACAAGTAAAACTAGCTAAAATGTGCCTGGCTTCTCTTCACTGAAAAGCTCATTCTGAGTACATTTTTAGCATACGTTTGCTCCTGCCGGGTCAGCTGAGCAGCGAATTTCTATTTGACCACCTGCTTTCATGAGAGACCTCAGGGCTGCATGTTTTGAGGCCAGTATTGATCCTGAAAAGCGTTTCCAACCCCACTTACAAGTAAAACTAGCTAAAATGTGCCTGGCTGCTATTCACTGAAAAGCTCATTCTGTGTACATTTTTGGCATACGTTTGCTCCTACCGGGTCAGCTGAGCAGCGAATTTCTATTTAACCACCTGCTTTCATGAGAGACCTCAGGGCTGCATGTTTTGAGCCCAGTACTGAGCCTGAAAAGCATTTCCAACCCCACTTACAAGTAAAACTAGCTAAAATGTGCCTGGCTTCTCTTCACTGAAAAGCTCATTCTGAGTACATTTTTAGCATACGTTTGCTCCTGCCGGGTCAGCTGAGCAGCGAATTTCTATTTAACCACCTGCTATCATGAGAGACCTCAGGGCTGCATGTTTTGAGCCCAGTACTGATCCTGAAAAGCGTTTCCAACCCCACTTACAAGTAAAACTAGTTAAAATGTGCCTGGCTGCTATTCACTGAAAAGCTCATTCTGTGTACATTTTTGGCATACCTTTGCTCCTACCGGGTCAGCTGAGCAGCGAATTTCTATTTAACCACCTGCTTTCATGAGAGACCTCAGAGCTGCATGTTTTGAGCCCTGTACTGAGCCTGAAAAGCATTTCCAACCCCACTTACAAGTAAAACTAGCTAAAATGTGCCTGGCTTCTCTTCACTGAAAAGCTCATTCTGAGTACATTTTTAGCATACGTTTGCTCCTGCCGGGTCAGCTGAGCAGCGAATTTCTATTTGACCACCTGCTTTCATGAGAGACCTCAGAGCTGCATGTTTTGAGCCCAGTACTGAGCCTGAAAAGCATTTCCAACCCCACTTACAAGTAAAACTAGCTAAAATGTGCCTGGCTTCTCTTCACTGAAAAGCTCATTCTGAGTACATTTTTAGCATACGTTTGCTCCTGCCGGGTCAGCTGAGCAGCGAATTTCTATTTAACCACCTGCTTTCATGAGAGACCTCAGAGCTGCATGTTTTGAGCCCAGTACTGAGCCTGAAAAGCGTTTCCAACCCCACTTACAAGTAAAACTAGCTAAAATGTGCCTGGCTTCTCTTCACTGAAAAGCTCATTCTGAGTACATTTTTAGCATACGTTTGCTCCTGCTGGGTCAGCTGAGCAGCGAATTTCTATTTAACCACCTGCTATCATGAGAGACCTCAGGGCTGCATGTTTTGAGCCCAGTATTGATCCTGAAAAGCGTTTCCAACCCCACTTACAAGTAAAACTAGCTAAAATGTGCCTGGCTGCTATTCACTGAAAAGCTCATTCTGAGTACATTTTTCGCATACGTTTGCTCCTGCCGGGTCATCTGAGCAGCGAATTTCTATTTAACCACCTGCTATCACGAGAGACCTCAGGGCTGCATGTTTTGAGCCCAGTACTGATCCTGAAAAGCGTTTCCAACCCCACTTACAAGTAAAACTAGCTAAAATGTGCCTGGCTGCTATTCACTGAAAAGCTCATTCTGTGTACATTTTTGGCATACGTTTGCTCCTACCAGGTCAGCTGAGCTGCGAATTTCTATTTAACCACCTGCTTTCATGAGAGACCTCAGGGCTGCATGTTTTGAGCCCAGTACTGAGCCTGAAAAGCATTTCCAACCCCACTTACAAGTAAAACTAGCTAAAATGTGCCTGGCTGCTATTCACTGAAAAGCTCATTCTGTGTACATTTTTGGCATACGTTTGCTCCTACCGGGTCAGCTGAGCAGCGAATTTCTATTTAACCACCTGCTATCATGAGAGACCTCAGGGCTGCATGTTTTGAGCCCAGTACTGATCCTGAAAAGCGTTTCCAACCCCACTTACAAGTAAAACTAGCTAAAATGTGCCTGGCTGCTATTCACTAAAAAGCTCATTCTCTGTACATTTTTGGCATACGTTTGCTCCTACCGGGTCAGCTGAGCAGCGAATTTTTATTTAACCACCTGCTATCACGAGAGACCTCAGGGCTGCATGTTTTGATCCCAGTACTGATCCTGAAAAGCATTTCCAACCCCACTTACAAGTAAAACTAGCTAAAATGTGCCTGGCTGCTATTCACTGAAAAGCTCATTCTGTGTACATTTTTGGCATACGTTTGCTCCTACCGGGTCAGCTGAGCAGCGAATTTCTATTTAACCACCTGCTTTCATGAGAGACCTCAGGGCTGCATGTTTTGAGCCCAGTACTGAGCCTGAAAAGCATTTCCAACCCCACTTACAAGTAAAACTAGCTAAAATGTGCCTGGCTTCTCTTCACTGAAAGCTCATTCTGAGTACATTTTTAGCATACGTTTGCTCCTGCCGGGTCAGCTGAGCAGCGAATTTCTATTTAACCACCTGCTATCATGAGAGACCTCAGGGCTGCATGTTTTGAGCCCAGTACTGATCCTGAAAAGCGTTTCCAACCCCACTTACAAGTAAAACTAGCTAAAATGTGCCTGGCTGCTATTCACTAAAAAGCTCATTCTCTGTACACTTTTGGCATACGTTTGCTCCTACCGGGTCAGCTGAGCAGCGAATTTCTATTTAACCACCTGCTTTCATGAGAGACCTCAGAGCTGCATGTTTTGAGCCCTGTACTGAGCCTGAAAAGCATTTCCAACCCCACTTACAAGTAAAACTAACTAAAATGTGCCTGGCTTCTCTTCACTGAAAAGCTCATTCTGAGTACATTTTTCGCATACGTTTGCTCCTGCCGGGTCAGCTGAGCAGCGAATTTCTATTTAACCACCTGCTATCACGAGAGACCTCAGGGCTGCATGTTTTGAGCCCAGTACTGATCCTGAAAAGCGTTTCCAACCCCACTTACAAGTAAAACTAGCTAAAATGTGCCTGGCTGCTATTCACTGAAAAGCTCATTCTGTGTACATTTTTGGCATACGTTTGCTCCTACCGGGTCAGCTGAGCAGCGAATTTCTATTTAACCACCTGCTTTCATGAGAGACCTCAGGGCTGCATGTTTTGAGCCCAGTACTGAGCCTGAAAAGCATTTCCAACCCCACTTACAAGTAAAACTAGCGTGCCTGTGCCTGGCTTCTCTTCACTGAAAAGCTCATTCTGAGTACATTTTTAGCATACGTTTGCTCCTGCCGGGTCAGCTGAGCAGCGAATTTCTATTTAACCACCTGCTATCATGAGAGACCTCAGGGCTGCATGTTTTGAGCCCAGTACTGATCCTGAAAAGCGTTTCCAACCCCACTTACAAGTAAAACTAGCTAAAATGTGCCTGGCTGCTATTCACTAAAAAGCTCATTCTCTGTACACTTTTGGCATACGTTTGCTCCTACCGGGTCAGCTGAGCAGCGAATTTCTATTTAACCACCTGCTTTCATGAGAGACCTCAGAGCTGCATGTTTTGAGCCCTGTACTGAGCCTGAAAAGCATTTCCAACCCCACATACAAGTAAAACTAACTAAAATGTGCCTGGCTTCTCTTCACTGAAAAGCTCATTCTGAGTACATTTTTCGCATACGTTTGCTCCTGCCGGGTCAGCTGAGCAGCGAATTTCTATTTAACCACCTGCTATCACAAGAGACCTCAGGGCTGCATGTTTTGAGCCCTGTACTGAGCCTGAAAAGCATTTCCAAACCCACTTACAAGTAAAACTAGCTAAAATGTGCCTGGCTTCTCTTCACTAAAAAGCTCATTCTGAGTAAATTTTTCGCATACGTTTGCTCCTGCCGGGTCAGCTGAGCAGCGAATTTCTATTTAACCACCTGCTATCACGAGAGACCTCAGGGCTGCATGGTTTGAGCCCAGTACTGATCCTGAAAAGCGTTTCCAACCCCACTTACAAGTAAAACTAGCTAAAATGTGCCTGGCTGCTATTCACTAAAAAGCTCAATCTCTGTACATTTTTGGCATACGTTTGCTCCTACCGGGTCAGCTGAGCAGCGAATTTCTATTTACCCACCTGCTTTCATGAGAGACCTCAGAGCTGCATGTTTTGAGCCCTGTACTGAGCCTGAAAAGCATTTCCAACCCCACTTACAAGTAAAACTAGCTAAAATGTGCCTGGCTTCTCTTCACTGAAAAGCTCATTCTGAGTACATTTTTAGCATACATTTGCTCCTGCCGGGTCAGCTGAGCAGCGAATTTCTATTTGACCACCTGCTTTCATGAGAGACCTCAGGGCTGCATGTTTTGAGCCCAGTATTGATCCTGAAAAGCGTTTCCAACCCCACTTACAAGTAAAACTAGCTAAAATGTGCCTGGCTGCTATTCACTGAAAAGCTCATTCTGTGTACATTTTTGGCATACGTTTGCTCCTACCGGGTCAGCTGAGCAGCGAATTTCTATTTAACCACCTGCTTTCATGAGAGACCTCAGGGCTGCATGTTTTGAGCCCAGTACTGAGCCTGAAAAGCATTTCCAACCCCACTTACAAGTAAAACTAGCTAAAATGTGCCTGGCTTCTCTTCACTGAAAAGCTCATTCTGAGTACATTTTTAGCATACGTTTGCTCCTGCCGGGTCAGCTGAGCAGCGAATTTCTATTTAACCACCTGCTATCATGAGAGACCTCAGGGCTGCATGTTTTGAGCCCAGTACTGATCCTGAAAAGCGTTTCCAACCCCACTTACAAGTAAAACTAGTTAAAATGTGCCTGGCTGCTATTCACTGAAAAGCTCATTCTGTGTACATTTTTGGCATACCTTTGCTCCTACCGGGTCAGCTGAGCAGCGAATTTCTATTTAACCACCTGCTTTCATGAGAGACCTCAGAGCTGCATGTTTTGAGCCCTGTACTGAGCCTGAAAAGCATTTCCAACCCCACTTACAAGTAAAACTAGCTAAAATGTGCCTGGCTTCTCTTCACTGAAAAGCTCATTCTGAGTACATTTTTAGCATACGTTTGCTCCTGCCGGGTCAGCTGAGCAGCGAATTTCTATTTGACCACCTGCTTTCATGAGAGACCTCAGAGCTGCATGTTTTGAGCCCAGTACTGAGCCTGAAAAGCATTTCCAACCCCACTTACAAGTAAAACTAGCTAAAATGTGCCTGGCTTCTCTTCACTGAAAAGCTCATTCTGAGTACATTTTTAGCATACGTTTGCTCCTGCCGGGTCAGCTGAGCAGCGAATTTCTATTTAACCACCTGCTTTCATGAGAGACCTCAGAGCTGCATGTTTTGAGCCCAGTACTGAGCCTGAAAAGCGTTTCCAACCCCACTTACAAGTAAAACTAGCTAAAATGTGCCTGGCTTCTCTTCACTGAAAAGCTCATTCTGAGTACATTTTTAGCATACGTTTGCTCCTGCTGGGTCAGCTGAGCAGCGAATTTCTATTTAACCACCTGCTATCATGAGAGACCTCAGGGCTGCATGTTTTGAGCCCAGTATTGATCCTGAAAAGCGTTTCCAACCCCACTTACAAGTAAAACTAGCTAAAATGTGCCTGGCTGCTATTCACTGAAAAGCTCATTCTGTGTACATTTTTGGCATACGTTTGCTCCTACCGGGTCAGCTGAGCAGCGAATTTCTATTTAACCACCTGCTTTCATGAGAGACCTCAGGGCTGCATGTTTTGAGCCCAGTACTGAGCCTGAAAAGCATTTCCAACCCCACTTACAAGTAAAACTAGCTAAAATGTGCCTGGCTGCTATTCACTGAAAAGCTCATTCTGTGTACATTTTTGGCATACGTTTGCTCCTACCGGGTCAGCTGAGCAGCGAATTTCTATTTAACCACCTGCTTTCATGAGAGACCTCAGGGCTGCATGTTTTGAGCCCAGTACTGAGCCTGAAAAGCATTTCCAACCCCACTTACAAGTAAAACTAGCTAAAATGTGCCTGGCTTCTCTTCACTGAAAAGCTCATTCTGAGTACATTTTTAGCATACGTTTGCTCCTGCCGGGTCAGCTGAGCAGCGAATTTCTATTTAACCACCTGCTATCATGAGAGACCTCAGGGCTGCATGTTTTGAGCCCAGTACTGATCCTGAAAAGCGTTTCCAACCCCACTTACAAGTAAAACTAGCTAAAATGTGCCTGGCTGCTATTCACTAAAAAGCTTATTCTCTGTACACTTTTGGCATACGTTTGCTCCTACCGGGTCAGCTGAGCAGCGAATTTCTATTTAACCACCTGCTTTCATGAGAGACCTCAGAGCTGCATGTTTTGAGCCCTGTACTGAGCCTGAAAAGCATTTCCAACCCCACTTACAAGTAAAACTAACTAAAATGTGCCTGGCTTCTCTTCACTGAAAAGCTCATTCTGAGTACATTTTTCGCATACGTTTGCTCCTGCCGGGTCAGCTGAGCAGCAAATTTCTATTTAACCACCTGCTATCACGAGAGACCTCAGGGCTGCATGTTTTGAGCCCAGTACTGATCCTGAAAAGCGTTTCCAACCCCACTTACAAGTAAAACTAGCTAAAATGTGCCTGGCTGCTATTCACTGAAAAGCTCATTCTGTGTACATTTTTGGCATACGTTTGCTCCTACCGGGTCAGCTGAGCAGCGAATTTCTATTTAACCACCTGCTTTCATGAGAGACCTCAGGGCTGCATGTTTTGAGCCCAGTACTGAGCCTGAAAAGCATTTCCAACCCCACTTACAAGTAAAACTAGCGTGCCTGTGCCTGGCTTCTCTTCACTGAAAAGCTCATTCGGAGTACATTTTTAGCATACGTTTGCTCCTGCCGGGTCAGCTGAGCAGCGAATTTCTATTTAACCACCTGCTATCATGAGAGACCTCAGGGCTGCATGTTTTGAGCCCAGTACTGATCCTGAAAAGCGTTTCCAACCCCACTTACAAGTAAAACTAGCTAAAATGTGCCTGGCTGCTATTCACTAAAAAGCTCATTCTCTGTACACTTTTGGCATACGTTTGCTCCTACCGGGTCAGCTGAGCAGCGAATTTCTATTTAACCACCTGCTTTCATGAGAGACCTCAGAGCTGCATGTTTTGAGCCCTGTACTGAGCCTGAAAAGCATTTCCAACCCCACTTACAAGTAAAACTAACTAAAATGTGCCTGGCTTCTCTTCACTGAAAAGCTCATTCTGAGTACATTTTTCGCATACGTTTGCTCCTGCCGGGTCAGCTGAGCAGCGAATTTCTATTTAACCACCTGCTATCACAAGAGACCTCAGGGCTGCATGTTTTGAGCCCAGTACTGATCCTGAAAAGCGTTTCCAACCCCACTTACAAGTAAAACTAGCTAAAATGTGCCTGGCTGCTATTCACTGAAAAGCTCATTCTGTGTACATTTTTGGCATACGTTTGCTCCTACCGGGTCAGCTGAGCAGCGAATTTCTATTTAACCACCTGCTTTCATGAGAGACCTCAGGGCTGCATGTTTTGAGCCCAGTACTGAGCCTGAAAAGCATTTCCAACCCCACTTACAAGTAAAACTAGCTAAAATGTGCCTGGCTTCTCTTCACTGAAAGCTCATTCTGAGTACATTTTTAGCATACGTTTGCTCCTGCCGGGTCAGCTGAGCAGCGAATTTCTATTTAACCACCTGCTATCATGAGAGACCTCAGGGCTGCATGTTTTGAGCCCAGTACTGATCCTGAAAAGCGTTTCCAACCCCACTTACAAGTAAAACTAGCTAAAATGTGCCTGGCTGCTATTCACTAAAAAGCTCATTCTCTGTACACTTTTGGCATACGTTTGCTCCTACCGGGTCAGCTGAGCAGCGAATTTCTATTTAACCACCTGCTTTCATGAGAGACCTCAGAGCTGCATGTTTTGAGCCCTGTACTGAGCCTGAAAAGCATTTCCAACCCCACTTACAAGTAAAACTAACTAAAATGTGCCTGGCTTCTCTTCACTGAAAAGCTCATTCTGAGTACATTTTTCGCATACGTTTGCTCCTGCCGGGTCAGCTGAGCAGCGAATTTCTATTTAACCACCTGCTATCACGAGAGACCTCAGGGCTGCATGTTTTGAGCCCAGTACTGATCCTGAAAAGCGTTTCCAACCCCACTTACAAGTAAAACTAGCTAAAATGTGCCTGGCTGCTATTCACTGAAAAGCTCATTCTGTGTACATTTTTGGCATACGTTTGCTCCTACCGGGTCAGCTGAGCAGCGAATTTCTATTTAACCACCTGCTTTCATGAGAGACCTCAGGGCTGCATGTTTTGAGCCCAGTACTGAGCCTGAAAAGCATTTCCAACCCCACTTACAAGTAAAACTAGCGTGCCTGTGCCTGGCTTCTCTTCACTGAAAAGCTCATTCTGAGTACATTTTTAGCATACGTTTGCTCCTGCCGGGTCAGCTGAGCAGCGAATTTCTATTTAACCACCTGCTATCATGAGAGACCTCAGGGCTGCATGTTTTGAGCCCAGTACTGATCCTGAAAAGCGTTTCCAACCCCACTTACAAGTAAAACTAGCTAAAATGTGCCTGGCTGCTATTCACTAAAAAGCTCATTCTCTGTACACTTTTGGCATACGTTTGCTCCTACCGGGTCAGCTGAGCAGCGAATTTCTATTTAACCACCTGCTTTCATGAGAGACCTCAGAGCTGCATGTTTTGAGCCCTGTACTGAGCCTGAAAAGCATTTCCAACCCCACATACAAGTAAAACTAACTAAAATGTGCCTGGCTTCTCTTCACTGAAAAGCTCATTCTGAGTACATTTTTCACATACGTTTGCTCCTGCCGGGTCAGCTGAGCAGCGAATTTCTATTTAACCACCTGCTATCACAAGAGACCTCAGGGCTGCATGTTTTGAGCCCTGTACTGAGCCTGAAAAGCATTTCCAACCCCACTTACAAGTAAAACTAGCTAAAATGTGCCTGGCTTCTCTTCACTAAAAAGCTCATTCTGAGTACATTTTTCGCATACGTTTGCTCCTGCCGGGTCAGCTGAGCAGCGAATTTCTATTTAACCACCTGCTATCACGAGAGACCTCAGGGCTGCATGGTTTGAGCCCAGTACTGATCCTGAAAAGCGTTTCCAACCCCACTTACAAGTAAAACTAGCTAAAATGTGCCTGGCTGCTATTCACTAAAAAGCTCATTCTCTGTACATTTTTGGCATACGTTTGCTCCTACTGGGTCAGCTGAGCAGCGAATTTCTATTTAACCACCTGCTTTCATGAGAGACCTCAGAGCTGCATGTTTTGAGCCCTGTACTGAGCCTGAAAAGCATTTCCAACCCCACTTACAAGTAAAACTAGCTAAAATGTGCCTGGCTGCTATTCACTGAAAAGCTCATTCTGTGTACATTTTTGGCATACGTTTGCTCCTACCGGGTCAGCTGAGCAGCGAATTTCTATTTAACCACCTGCTTTCATGAGAGACCTCAGGGCTGCATGTTTTGAGCCCAGTACTGAGCCTGAAAAGCATTTCCAACCCCACTTACAAGTAAAACTAGCTAAAATGTGCCTGGCTGCTATTCACTGAAAAGCTCATTCTGTGTACATTTTTGGCATACGTTTGCTCCTACCGGGTCAGCTGAGCAGCGAATTTCTATTTAACCACCTGCTTTCATGAGAGACCTCAGGGCTGCATGTTTTGAGCCCAGTACTGAGCCTGAAAAGCATTTCCAACCCCACTTACAAGTAAAACTAGCTAAAATGTGCCTGGCTTCTCTTCACTGAAAAGCTCATTCTGAGTACATTTTTAGCATACGTTTGCTCCTGCCGGGTCAGCTGAGCAGCGAATTTCTATTTAACCACCTGCTATCATGAGAGACCTCAGGGCTGCATGTTTTGAGCCCAGTACTGATCCTGAAAAGCGTTTCCAACCCCACTTACAAGTAAAACTAGCTAAAATGTGCCTGGCTGCTATTCACTAAAAAGCTTATTCTCTGTACACTTTTGGCATACGTTTGCTCCTACCGGGTCAGCTGAGCAGCGAATTTCTATTTAACCACCTGCTTTCATGAGAGACCTCAGAGCTGCATGTTTTGAGCCCTGTACTGAGCCTGAAAAGCATTTCCAACCCCACTTACAAGTAAAACTAACTAAAATGTGCCTGGCTTCTCTTCACTGAAAAGCTCATTCTGAGTACATTTTTCGCATACGTTTGCTCCTGCCGGGTCAGCTGAGCAGCAAATTTCTATTTAACCACCTGCTATCACGAGAGACCTCAGGGCTGCATGTTTTGAGCCCAGTACTGATCCTGAAAAGCGTTTCCAACCCCACTTACAAGTAAAACTAGCTAAAATGTGCCTGGCTGCTATTCACTGAAAAGCTCATTCTGTGTACATTTTTGGCATACGTTTGCTCCTACCGGGTCAGCTGAGCAGCGAATTTCTATTTAACCACCTGCTTTCATGAGAGACCTCAGGGCTGCATGTTTTGAGCCCAGTACTGAGCCTGAAAAGCATTTCCAACCCCACTTACAAGTAAAACTAGCGTGCCTGTGCCTGGCTTCTCTTCACTGAAAAGCTCATTCGGAGTACATTTTTAGCATACGTTTGCTCCTGCCGGGTCAGCTGAGCAGCGAATTTCTATTTAACCACCTGCTATCATGAGAGACCTCAGGGCTGCATGTTTTGAGCCCAGTACTGATCCTGAAAAGCGTTTCCAACCCCACTTACAAGTAAAACTAGCTAAAATGTGCCTGGCTGCTATTCACTAAAAAGCTCATTCTCTGTACACTTTTGGCATACGTTTGCTCCTACCGGGTCAGCTGAGCAGCGAATTTCTATTTAACCACCTGCTTTCATGAGAGACCTCAGAGCTGCATGTTTTGAGCCCTGTACTGAGCCTGAAAAGCATTTCCAACCCCACTTACAAGTAAAACTAACTAAAATGTGCCTGGCTTCTCTTCACTGAAAAGCTCATTCTGAGTACATTTTTCGCATACGTTTGCTCCTGCCGGGTCAGCTGAGCAGCGAATTTCTATTTAACCACCTGCTATCACAAGAGACCTCAGGGCTGCATGTTTTGAGCCCAGTACTGATCCTGAAAAGCGTTTCCAACCCCACTTACAAGTAAAACTAGCTAAAATGTGCCTGGCTGCTATTCACTGAAAAGCTCATTCTGTGTACATTTTTGGCATACGTTTGCTCCTACCGGGTCAGCTGAGCAGCGAATTTCTATTTAACCACCTGCTTTCATGAGAGACCTCAGGGCTGCATGTTTTGAGCCCAGTACTGAGCCTGAAAAGCATTTCCAACCCCACTTACAAGTAAAACTAGCTAAAATGTGCCTGGCTTCTCTTCACTGAAAGCTCATTCTGAGTACATTTTTAGCATACGTTTGCTCCTGCCGGGTCAGCTGAGCAGCGAATTTCTATTTAACCACCTGCTATCATGAGAGACCTCAGGGCTGCATGTTTTGAGCCCAGTACTGATCCTGAAAAGCGTTTCCAACCCCACTTACAAGTAAAACTAGCTAAAATGTGCCTGGCTGCTATTCACTAAAAAGCTCATTCTCTGTACACTTTTGGCATACGTTTGCTCCTACCGGGTCAGCTGAGCAGCGAATTTCTATTTAACCACCTGCTTTCATGAGAGACCTCAGAGCTGCATGTTTTGAGCCCTGTACTGAGCCTGAAAAGCATTTCCAACCCCACTTACAAGTAAAACTAACTAAAATGTGCCTGGCTTCTCTTCACTGAAAAGCTCATTCTGAGTACATTTTTCGCATACGTTTGCTCCTGCCGGGTCAGCTGAGCAGCGAATTTCTATTTAACCACCTGCTATCACGAGAGACCTCAGGGCTGCATGTTTTGAGCCCAGTACTGATCCTGAAAAGCGTTTCCAACCCCACTTACAAGTAAAACTAGCTAAAATGTGCCTGGCTGCTATTCACTGAAAAGCTCATTCTGTGTACATTTTTGGCATACGTTTGCTCCTACCGGGTCAGCTGAGCAGCGAATTTCTATTTAACCACCTGCTTTCATGAGAGACCTCAGGGCTGCATGTTTTGAGCCCAGTACTGAGCCTGAAAAGCATTTCCAACCCCACTTACAAGTAAAACTAGCGTGCCTGTGCCTGGCTTCTCTTCACTGAAAAGCTCATTCTGAGTACATTTTTAGCATACGTTTGCTCCTGCCGGGTCAGCTGAGCAGCGAATTTCTATTTAACCACCTGCTATCATGAGAGACCTCAGGGCTGCATGTTTTGAGCCCAGTACTGATCCTGAAAAGCGTTTCCAACCCCACTTACAAGTAAAACTAGCTAAAATGTGCCTGGCTGCTATTCACTAAAAAGCTCATTCTCTGTACACTTTTGGCATACGTTTGCTCCTACCGGGTCAGCTGAGCAGCGAATTTCTATTTAACCACCTGCTTTCATGAGAGACCTCAGAGCTGCATGTTTTGAGCCCTGTACTGAGCCTGAAAAGCATTTCCAACCCCACATACAAGTAAAACTAACTAAAATGTGCCTGGCTTCTCTTCACTGAAAAGCTCATTCTGAGTACATTTTTCACATACGTTTGCTCCTGCCGGGTCAGCTGAGCAGCGAATTTCTATTTAACCACCTGCTATCACAAGAGACCTCAGGGCTGCATGTTTTGAGCCCTGTACTGAGCCTGAAAAGCATTTCCAACCCCACTTACAAGTAAAACTAGCTAAAATGTGCCTGGCTTCTCTTCACTAAAAAGCTCATTCTGAGTACATTTTTCGCATACGTTTGCTCCTGCCGGGTCAGCTGAGCAGCGAATTTCTATTTAACCACCTGCTATCACGAGAGACCTCAGGGCTGCATGGTTTGAGCCCAGTACTGATCCTGAAAAGCGTTTCCAACCCCACTTACAAGTAAAACTAGCTAAAATGTGCCTGGCTGCTATTCACTAAAAAGCTCATTCTCTGTACATTTTTGGCATACGTTTGCTCCTACTGGGTCAGCTGAGCAGCGAATTTCTATTTAACCACCTGCTTTCATGAGAGACCTCAGAGCTGCATGTTTTGAGCCCTGTACTGAGCCTGAAAAGCATTTCCAACCCCACTTACAAGTAAAACTAACTAAAATGTGCCTGGCTTCTCTTCACTGAAAAGCTCATTCTGAGTACATTTTTAGCATACGTTTGCTCCTGCCGGGTCAGCTGAGCAGCGAATTTCTATTTGACCACCTGCTATCATGAGAGACCTCAGGGCTGCATGTTTTGAGCCCAGTACTGATCCTGAAAAGCGTTTCCAACCCCACTTACAAGTAAAACTAGCTAAAATGTGCCTGGCTGCTATTCACTGAAAAGCTCATTCTGTGTACATTTTTGGCATACCTTTGCTCCTACCGGGTCAGCTGAGCAGCGAATTTCTATTTAACCACCTGCTTTCATGAGAGACCTCAGAGCTGCATGTTTTGAGCCCTGTACTGAGCCTGAAAAGCATTTCCAACCCCACTTACAAGTAAAACTAGCTAAAATGTGCCTGGCTTCTCTTCACTGAAAAGCTCATTCTGAGTACATTTTTAGCATACGTTTGCTCCTGCCGGGTCAGCTGAGCAGCGAATTTCTATTTGACCACCTGCTTTCATGAGAGACCTCAGAGCTGCATGTTTTGAGCCCAGTACTGAGCCTGAAAAGCATTTCCAACCCCACTTACAAGTAAAACTAGCTAAAATGTGCCTGGCTTCTCTTCACTGAAAAGCTCATTCTGAGTACATTTTTAGCATACGTTTGCTCCTGCCGGGTCAGCTGAGCAGCGAATTTCTATTTAACCACCTGCTTTCATGAGAGACCTCAGAGCTGCATGTTTTGAGCCCAGTACTGAGCCTGAAAAGCGTTTCCAACCCCACTTACAAGTAAAACTAGCTAAAATGTGCCTGGCTTCTCTTCACTGAAAAGCTCATTCTGAGTACATTTTTAGCATACGTTTGCTCCTGCTGGGTCAGCTGAGCAGCGAATTTCTATTTAACCACCTGCTATCATGAGAGACCTCAGGGCTGCATGTTTTGAGCCCAGTATTGATCCTGAAAAGCGTTTCCAACCCCACTTACAAGTAAAACTAGCAAAAATGTGCCTGGCTTCTCTTCACTGAAAAGCTAATTCTGAGTACATTTTTAGCATACATTTGCTCCTGCCGGGTCAGCTGAGCAGCGAATTTCTATTTAACCACCTGCTTTCATGAGAGACCTCAGGGATGTATGTTTTGAGCCCAGCACTGAGCCTGAAAAGCGTTTCCAACGCCACTTACAAGTAAAACTAGCTAAAATGTGCCTGGCTTCTCTCACTGAAAAGCTCATTCTGAGTACATTTTTCGCATACGTTTGCTCCTGCCGGGTCAGCTGAGCAGCGAATTTCTATTTAACCACCTGCTATCACGAGAGACCTCAGGGCTGCATGTTTTGAGCCCAGTACTGAGCCTGAAAAGCGTTTCCAACCCCACTTACAAGTAAAACTAGCTAAAATGTGCCTGGCTTCTCTTCACTGAAAAGCTCATTCTGAGTACATTTTTAGCATACGTTTGCTCCTGCTGGGTCAGCTGAGCAGCGAATTTCTATTTAACCACCTGCTATCATGAGAGACCTCAGGGCTGCATGTTTTGAGCCCAGTATTGATCCTGAAAAGCGTTTCCAACCCCACTTACAAGTAAAACTAGCTAAAATGTGCCTGGCTGCTATTCACTGAAAAGCTCATTCTGTGTACATTTTTGGCATACGTTTGCTCCTACCGGTTCAGCTGAGCAGCGAATTTCTATTTAACCACCTGCTTTCATGAGAGACCTCAGGGCTGCATGTTTTGAGCCCAGTACTGAGCCTGAAAAGCATTTCCAACCCCACTTACAAGTAAAACTAGCTAAAATGTGCCTGGCTTCTCTTCACTGAAAAGCTCATTCTGAGTACATTTTTAGCATACGTTTGCTCCTGCCGGGTCAGCTGAGCAGCGAATTTCTATTTAACCACCTGCTATCATGAGAGACCTCAGGGCTGCATGTTTTGAGCCCAGTACTGATCCTGAAAAGCGTTTCCAACCCCACTTACAAGTAAAACTAGCTAAAATGTGCCTGGCTGCTATTCACTAAAAAGCTCATTCTCTGTACACTTTTGGCATACGTTTGCTCCTACCGGGTCAGCTGAGCAGCGAATTTCTATTTAACCACCTGCTTTCATGAGAGACCTCAGAGCTGCATGTTTTGAGCCCTGTACTGAGCCTGAAAAGCATTTCCAACCCCACTTACAAGTAAAACTAACTAAAATGTGCCTGGCTTCTCTTCACTGAAAAGCTCATTCTGAGTACATTTTTCGCATACGTTTGCTCCTGCCGGGTCAGCTGAGCAGCGAATTTCTATTTAACCACCTGCTATCACGAGAGACCTCAGGGCTGCATGTTTTGAGCCCAGTACTGATCCTGAAAAGCGTTTCCAACCCCACTTACAAGTAAAACTAGCTAAAATGTGCCTGGCTGCTATTCACTGAAAAGCTCATTCTGTGTACATTTTTGGCATACGTTTGCTCCTACCGGGTCAGCTGAGCAGCGAATTTCTATTTAACCACCTGCTTTCATGAGAGACCTCAGGGCTGCATGTTTTGAGCCCAGTACTGAGCCTGAAAAGCATTTCCAACCCCACTTACAAGTAAAACTAGCGTGCCTGTGCCTGGCTTCTCTTCACTGAAAAGCTCATTCGGAGTACATTTTTAGCATACGTTTGCTCCTGCCGGGTCAGCTGAGCAGCGAATTTCTATTTAACCACCTGCTATCATGAGAGACCTCAGGGCTGCATGTTTTGAGCCCAGTACTGATCCTGAAAAGCGTTTCCAACCCCACTTACAAGTAAAACTAGCTAAAATGTGCCTGGCTGCTATTCACTAAAAAGCTCATTCTCTGTACACTTTTGGCATACGTTTGCTCCTACCGGGTCAGCTGAGCAGCGAATTTCTATTTAACCACCTGCTATCACAAGAGACATCAGGGCTGCATGTTTTGAGCCCTGTACTGAGCCTGAAAAGCATTTCCAACCCCACTTACAAGTAAAACTAGCTAAAATGTGCCTGGCTTCTCTTCACTAAAAAGCTCATTCTGAGTACATTTTTCGCATACGTTTGCTCCTGCCGGGTCAGCTGAGCAGCGAATTTCTATTTAACCACCTGCTATCACGAGAGACCTCAGGGCTGCATGGTTTGAGCCCAGTACTGATCCTGAAAAGCGTTTCCAACCCCACTTACAAGTAAAACTAGCTAAAATGTGCCTGGCTGCTATTCACTAAAAAGCTCATTCTCTGTACATTTTTGGCATACGTTTGCTCCTACTGGGTCAGCTGAGCAGCGAATTTCTATTTAACCACCTGCTTTCATGAGAGACCTCAGAGCTGCATGTTTTGAGCCCTGTACTGAGCCTGAAAAGCATTTCCAACCCCACTTACAAGTAAAACTAGCTAAAATGTGCCTGGCTTCTCTTCACTGAAAAGCTCATTCTGAGTACATTTTTAGCATACGTTTGCTCCTGCCGGGTCAGCTGAGCAGCGAATTTCTATTTGACCACCTGCTATCATGAGAGACCTCAGGGCTGCATGTTTTGAGCCCAGTACTGATCCTGAAAAGCGTTTCCAACCCCACTTACAAGTAAAACTAGCTAAAATGTGCCTGGCTGCTATTCACTGAAAAGCTCATTCTGTGTACATTTTTGGCATACCTTTGCTCCTACCGGGTCAGCTGAGCAGCGAATTTCTATTTAACCACCTGCTTTCATGAGAGACCTCAGAGCTGCATGTTTTGAGCCCTGTACTGAGCCTGAAAAGCATTTCCAACCCCACTTACAAGTAAAACTAGCTAAAATGTGCCTGGCTTCTCTTCACTGAAAAGCTCATTCTGAGTACATTTTTAGCATACGTTTGCTCCTGCCGGGTCAGCTGAGCAGCGAATTTCTATTTGACCACCTGCTTTTATGAGAGACCTCAGAGCTGCATGTTTTGAGCCCAGTACTGAGCCTGAAAAGCATTTCCAACCCCACTTACAAGTAAAACTAGCTAAAATGTGCCTGGCTTCTCTTCACTAAAAAGCTCATTCTGAGTACATTTTTAGCATACGTTTGCTCCTGCCGGGTCAGCTGAGCAGCGAATTTCTATTTAACCACCTGCTTTCATGAGAGACCTCAGAGCTGCATGTTTTGAGCCCAGTACTGAGCCTGAAAAGCGTTTCCAACCCCACTTACAAGTAAAACTAGCTAAAATGTGCCTGGCTTCTCTTCACTGAAAAGCTCATTCTGAGTACATTTTTAGCATACGTTTGCTCCTGCTGGGTCAGCTGAGCAGCGAATTTCTATTTAACCACCTGCTATCATGAGAGACCTCAGGGCTGCATGTTTTGAGCCCAGTATTGATCCTGAAAAGCGTTTCCAACCCCACTTACAAGTAAAACTAGCTAAAATGTGCCTGGCTGCTATTCACTGAAAAGCTCATTCTGTGTACATTTTTGGCATACGTTTGCTCCTACCGGGTCAGCTGAGCAGCGAATTTCTATTTAACCACCTGCTTTCATGAGAGACCTCAGGGCTGCATGTTTTGAGCCCAGTACTGAGCCTGAAAAGCATTTCCAACCCCACTTACAAGTAAAACTAGCTAAAATGTGCCTGGCTGCTATTCACTGAAAAGCTCATTCTGTGTACATTTTTGGCATACGTTTGCTCCTACCGGTTCAGCTGAGCAGCGAATTTCTATTTAACCACCTGCTTTCATGAGAGACCTCAGGGCTGCATGTTTTGAGCCCAGTACTGAGCCTGAAAAGCATTTCCAACCCCACTTACAAGTAAAACTAGCTAAAATGTGCCTGGCTTCTCTTCACTGAAAAGCTCATTCTGAGTACATTTTTAGCATACGTTTGCTCCTGCCGGGTCAGCTGAGCAGCGAATTTCTATTTAACCACCTGCTATCATGAGAGACCTCAGGGCTGCATGTTTTGAGCCCAGTACTGATCCTGAAAAGCGTTTCCAACCCCACTTACAAGTAAAACTAGCTAAAATGTGCCTGGCTGCTATTCACTAAAAAGCTCATTCTCTGTACACTTTTGGCATACGTTTGCTCCTACCGGGTCAGCTGAGCAGCGAATTTCTATTTAACCACCTGCTTTCATGAGAGACCTCAGAGCTGCATGTTTTGAGCCCTGTACTGAGCCTGAAAAGCATTTCCAACCCCACTTACAAGTAAAACTAACTAAAATGTGCCTGGCTTCTCTTCACTGAAAAGCTCATTCTGAGTACATTTTTCGCATACGTTTGCTCCTGCCGGGTCAGCTGAGCAGCGAATTTCTATTTAACCCCCTGCTATCACGAGAGACCTCAGGGCTGCATGTTTTGAGCCCAGTACTGATCCTGAAAAGCGTTTCCAACCCCACTTACAAGTAAAACTAGCTAAAATGTGCCTGGCTGCTATTCACTGAAAAGCTCATTCTGTGTACATTTTTGGCATACGTTTGCTCCTACCGGGTCAGCTGAGCAGCGAATTTCTATTTAACCACCTGCTTTCATGAGAGACCTCAGGGCTGCATGTTTTGAGCCCAGTACTGAGCCTGAAAAGCATTTCCAACCCCACTTACAAGTAAAACTAGCGTGCCTGTGCCTGGCTTCTCTTCACTGAAAAGCTAATTCGGAGTACATTTTTAGCATACGTTTGCTCCTGCCGGGTCAGCTGAGCAGCGAATTTCTATTTAACCACCTGCTATCATGAGAGACCTCAGGGCTGCATGTTTTGAGCCCAGTACTGATCCTGAAAAGCGTTTCCAACCCCACTTACAAGTAAAACTAGCTAAAATGTGCCTGGCTGCTATTCACTAAAAAGCTCATTCTCTGTACACTTTTGGCATACGTTTGCTCCTACCGGGTCAGCTGAGCAGCGAATTTCTATTTAACCACCTGCTTTCATGAGAGACCTCAGAGCTGCATGTTTTGAGCCCTGTACTGAGCCTGAAAAGCATTTCCAACCCCACTTACAAGTAAAACTAACTAAAATGTGCCTGGCTTCTCTTCACTGAAAAGCTCATTCTGAGTACATTTTTCGCATACGTTTGCTCCTGCCGGGTCAGCTGAGCAGCGAATTTCTATTTAACCACCTGCTATCACAAGAGACCTCAGGGCTGCATGTTTTGAGCCCAGTACTGATCCTGAAAAGCGTTTCCAACCCCACTTACAAGTAAAACTAGCTAAAATGTGCCTGGCTGCTATTCACTGAAAAGCTCATTCTGTGTACATTTTTGGCATACGTTTGCTCCTACCAGGTCAGCTGAGCTGCGAATTTCTATTTAACCACCTGCTTTCATGAGAGACCTCAGGGAGACCTCAGAGCTGCATGTTTTGAGCCCTGTACTGAGCCTGAAAAGCATTTCCAACCCCACTTACAAGTAAAACTAGCTAAAATGTGCCTGGCTTCTCTTCACTAAAAAGCTCATTCTGAGTACATTTTTCGGATACGTTTGCTCCTGCCGGGTCAGCTGAGCAGCGAATTTCTATTTAACCACCTGCTATCACGAGAGACCTCAGGGCTGCATGGTTTGAGCCCAGTACTGATCCTGAAAAGCGTTTCCAACCCCACTTACAAGTAAAACTAGCTAAAATGTGCCTGGCTGCTATTCACTAAAAAGCTCATTCTCTGTACATTTTTGGCATACGTTTGCTCCTACCGGGTCAGCTGAGCAGCGAATTTCTATTTGACCACCTGCTTTCATGAGAGACCTCAGGGCTGCATGTTTTGAGCCCAGTATTGATCCTGAAAAGCGTTTCCAACCCCACTTACAAGTAAAACTAGCTAAAATGTGCCTGGCTGCTATTCACTGAAAAGCTCATTCTGTGTACATTTTTGGCATACGTTTGCTCCTACCAGGTCAGCTGAGCTGCGAATTTCTATTTAACCACCTGCTTTCATGAGAGACCTCAGGGAGACCTCAGAGCTGCATGTTTTGAGCCCTGTACTGAGCCTGAAAAGCATTTCCAACCCCACTTACAAGTAAAACTAGCTAAAATGTGCCTGGCTTCTCTTCACTGAAAAGCTCATTCTGAGTACATTTTTAGCATACGTTTGCTCCTGCTGGGTCAGCTGAGCAGCGAATTTCTATTTAACCACCTGCTATCATGAGAGACCTCAGGGCTGCATGTTTTGAGCCCAGTATTGATCCTGAAAAGCGTTTCCAACCCCACTTACAAGTAAAACTAGCTAAAATGTGCCTGGCTGCTATTCACTGAAAAGCTCATTCTGTGTACATTTTTGGCATACGTTTGCTCCTACCGGGTCAGCTGAGCAGCGAATTTCTATTTAACCACCTGCTTTCATGAGAGACCTCAGGGCTGCATGTTTTGAGCCCAGTACTGAGCCTGAAAAGCATTTCCAACCCCACTTACAAGTAAAACTAGCTAAAATGTGCCTGGCTTCTCTTCACTGAAAAGCTCATTCTGAGTACATTTTTTGCATACGTTTGCTCCTGCCGGGTCAGCTGAGCAGCGAATTTCTATTTAACCACCTGCTATCATGAGAGACCTCAGGGCTGCATGTTTTGAGCCCAGTACTGATCCTGAAAAGCGTTTCCAACCCCACTTACAAGTAAAACTAGCTAAAATGTGCCTGGCTGCTATTCACTAAAAAGCTCATTCTCTGTACACTTTTGGCATACGTTTGCTCCTACCGGGTCAGCTGAGCAGCGAATTTCTATTTAACCACCTGCTTTCATGAGAGACCTCAGAGCTGCATGTTTTGAGCCCTGTACTGAGCCTGAAAAGCATTTCCAACCCCACTTACAAGTAAAACTAACTAAAATGTGCCTGGCTTCTCTTCACTGAAAAGCTCATTCTGAGTACATTTTTCGGATACGTTTGCTCCTGCCGGGTCAGCTGAGCAGCGAATTTCTATTTAACCACCTGCTATCACGAGAGACCTCAGGGCTGCATGTTTTGAGCCCAGTACTGATCCTGAAAAGCGTTTCCAACCCCACTTACAAGTAAAACTAGCTAAAATGTGCCTGGCTGCTATTCACTGAAAAGCTCATTCTGTGTACATTTTTGGCATACGTTTGCTCCTACCGGGTCAGCTGAGCAGCGAATTTCTATTTAACCACCTGCTTTCATGAGAGACCTCAGGGCTGCATGTTTTGAGCCCAGTACTGAGCCTGAAAAGCATTTCCAACCCCACTTACAAGTAAAACTAGCGTGCCTGTGCCTGGCTTCTATTCACTGAAAAGCCCATTCTGAGTACATTTTTAGCATACGTTTGCTCCTGCCGGGTCAGCTGAGCAGCGAATTTCTATTTAACCACCTGCTATCATGAGAGACCTCAGGGCTGCATGTTTTGAGCCCAGTACTGATCCTGAAAAGCGTTTCCAACCCCACTTACAAGTAAAACTAGCTAAAATGTGCCTGGCTGCTATTCACTAAAAAGCTCATTCTCTGTACACTTTTGGCATACGTTTGCTCCTACCGGGTCAGCTGAGCAGCGAATTTCTATTTAACCATCTGCTTTCATGAGAGACCTCAGAGCTGCATGTTTTGAGCCCTGTACTGAGCCTGAAAAGCATTTCCAACCCCACTTACAAGTAAAACTAACTAAAATGTGCCTGGCTTCTCTTCACTGAAAAGCTCATTCTGAGTACATTTTTCGCATACGTTTGCTCCTGCCGGGTCAGCTGAGCAGCGAATTTCTATTTAACCACCTGCTATCACAAGAGACCTCAGGGCTGCATGCTTTGAGCCCAGTACTGATCCTGAAAAGCGTTTCCAACCCCACTTACAAGTAAAACTAGCTAAAATGTGCCTGGCTGCTATTCACTGAAAAGCTCATTCTGTGTACATTTTTGGCATACGTTTGCTCCTACCAGGTCAGCTGAGCTGCGAATTTCTATTTAACCACCTGCTTTCATGAGAGACCTCAGGGCTGCATGTTTTGAGCCCAGTACTGAGCCTGAAAAGCATTTCCAACCCCACTTACAAGTAAAACTAGCTAAAATGTGCCTGGCTGCTATTCACTGAAAAGCTCATTCTGTGTACATTTTTGGCATACGTTTGCTCCTACCGGGTCAGCTGAGCAGCGAATTTCTATTTAACCACCTGCTATCATGAGAGACCTCAGGGCTACATGTTTTGAGCCCAGTACTGATCCTGAAAAGCGTTTCCAACCCCACTTACAAGTAAAACTAGCTAAAATGTGCCTGGCTGCTATTCACTAAAAAGCTCATTCTCTGTTTATTTTTGGCATACGTTTGCTCCTACCGGGTCAGCTGAGCAGCGAATTTCTATTTAACCACCTGCTTTCATGAGAGACCTCAGAGCTGCATGTTTTGAGCCCTGTACTGAGCCTGAAAAGCATTTCCAACCCCACTTACAAGTAAAACTAGCTAAAATGTGCCTGGCTTCTCTTCACTGAAAAGCTCATTCTGAGTACATTTTTAGCATACGTTTGCTCCTGCCGGGTCAGCTGAGCAGCGAATTTCTATTTAACCACCTGCTATCATGAGAGACCTCAGGGCTGCATGTTTTGAGCCCAGTATTGATCCTGAAAATCGTTTCCAACCCCACTTACAAGTAAAACTAGCTCAAATGTGCCTGGCTGCTATTCACTGAAAAGCTCATTCTGTGTACATTTTTGGCATACGTTTGCTCCTACCGGGTCAGCTGAGCAGCGAATTTCTATTTAACCACCTGCTTTCATGAGAGACCTCAGGGCTGCATGTTTTGAGCCCAGTACTGAGCCTGAAAAGCATTTCCAACCCCACTTACAAGTAAAACTAGCTAAAATGTGCCTGGCTGCTATTCACTGAAAAGCTCATTCTGTGTACATTTTTGGCATACGTTTGCTCCTACCGGGTCAGCTGAGCAGCGAATTTCTATTTAACCACCTGCTTTCATGAGAGACCTCAGGGCTGCATGTTTTGAGCCCAGTACTGAGCCTGAAAAGCATTTCCAACCCCACTTACAAGTAAAACTAGCTAAAATGTGCCTGGCTTCTCTTCACTGAAAAGCTCATTCTGAGTACATTTTTAGCATACGTTTGCTCCTGCCGGGTGAGCTGAGCAGCGAATTTTTATTTAACCACCTGCTATCATGAGAGACCTCAGGGCTGCATGTTTTGAGCCCAGTACTGATCCTGAAAAGCGTTTCCAACCCCACTTACAAGTAAAACTAGCTAAAATGTGCCTGGCTGCTATTCACTAAAAAGCTCATTCTCTGTACACTTTTGGCATACGTTTGCTCCTACCGGGTCAGCTGAGCAGCGAATTTCTATTTAACCACCTGCTTTCATGAGAGACCTCAGAGCTGCATGTTTTGAGCCCTGTACTGAGCCTGAAAAGCATTTCCAACCCCACTTACAAGTAAAACTAACTAAAATGTGCCTGGCTTCTCTTCACTGAAAAGCTCATTCTGAGTACATTTTTCGCATACGTTTGCTCCTGCCGGGTCAGCTGAGCAGCGAATTTCTATTTAACCACCTGCTATCACGAGAGACCTCAGGGCTGCATGTTTTGAGCCCAGTACTGATCCTGAAAAGCGTTTCCAACCCCACTTACAAGTAAAACTAGCTAAAATGTGCCTGGCTGCTATTCACTGAAAAGCTCATTCTGTGTACATTTTTGGCATACGTTTGCTCCTACCGGGTCAGCTGAGCAGCGAATTTCTATTTAACCACCTGCTTTCATGAGAGACCTCAGGGCTGCATGTTTTGAGCCCAGTACTGAGCCTGAAAAGCATTTCCAACCCCACTTACAAGTAAAACTAGCGTGCCTGTGCCTGGCTTCTCTTCACTGAAAAGCTCATTCTGAGTACATTTTTAGCATACGTTTGCTCCTGCCGGGTCAGCTGAGCAGCGAATTTCTATTTAACCACCTGCTATCATGAGAGACCTCAGGGCTGCATGTTTTGAGCCCAGTACTGATCCTGAAAAGCGTTTCCAACCCCACTTACAAGTAAAACTAGCTAAAATGTGCCTGGCTGCTATTCACTAAAAAGCTCATTCTCTGTACACTTTTGGCATACGTTTGCTCCTACCGGGTCAGCTGAGCAGCGAATTTCTATTTAACCACCTGCTTTCATGAGAGACCTCAGAGCTGCATGTTTTGAGCCCTGTACTGAGCCTGAAAAGCATTTCCAACCCCACATACAAGTAAAACTAACTAAAATGTGCCTGGCTTCTCTTCACTGAAAAGCTCATTCTGAGTACATTTTTCGCATACGTTTGCTCCTGCCGGGTCAGCTGAGCAGCGAATTTCTATTTAACCACCTGCTATCACAAGAGACCTCAGGGCTGCATGTTTTGAGCCCTGTACTGAGCCTGAAAAGCATTTCCAACCCCACTTACAAGTAAAACTAGCTAAAATGTGCCTGGCTTCTCTTCACTAAAAAGCTCATTCTGAGTACATTTTTCGCATACGTTTGCTCCTGCCGGGTCAGCTGAGCAGCGAATTTCTATTTAACCACCTGCTATCACGAGAGACCTCAGGGCTGCATGGTTTGAGCCCAGTACTGATCCTGAAAAGCGTTTCCAACCCCACTTACAAGTAAAACTAGCTAAAATGTGCCTGGCTGCTATTCACTAAAAAGCTCATTCTCTGTACATTTTTGGCATACGTTTGCTCCTACTGGGTCAGCTGAGCAGCGAATTTCTATTTAACCACCTGCTTTCATGAGAGACCTCAGAGCTGCATGTTTTGAGCCCTGTACTGAGCCTGAAAAGCATTTCCAACCCCACTTACAAGTAAAACTAGCTAAAATGTGCCTGGCTTCTCTTCACTGAAAAGCTCATTCTGAGTACATTTTTAGCATACGTTTGCTCCTGCCGGGTCAGCTGAGCAGCGAATTTCTATTTGACCACCTGCTATCATGAGAGACCTCAGGGCTGCATGTTTTGAGCCCAGTACTGATCCTGAAAAGCGTTTCCAACCCCACTTACAAGTAAAACTAGCTAAAATGTGCCTGGCTGCTATTCACTGAAAAGCTCATTCTGTGTACATTTTTGGCATACCTTTGCTCCTACCGGGTCAGCTGAGCAGCGAATTTCTATTTAACCACCTGCTTTCATGAGAGACCTCAGAGCTGCATGTTTTGAGCCCTGTACTGAGCCTGAAAAGCATTTCCAACCCCACTTACAAGTAAAACTAGCTAAAATGTGCCTGGCTTCTCTTCACTGAAAAGCTCATTCTGAGTACATTTTTAGCATACGTTTGCTCCTGCCGGGTCAGCTGAGCAGCGAATTTCTATTTGACCACCTGCTTTCATGACAGACCTCAGAGCTGCATGTTTTGAGCCCAGTACTGAGCCTGAAAAGCATTTCCAACCCCACTTACAAGTAAAACTAGCTAAAATGTGCCTGGCTTCTCTTCACTGAAAAGCTCATTCTGAGTACATTTTTAGCATACGTTTGCTCCTGCCGGGTCAGCTGAGCAGCGAATTTCTATTTAACCACCTGCTTTCATGAGAGACCTCAGAGCTGCATGTTTTGAGCCCAGTACTGAGCCTGAAAAGCGTTTCCAACCCCACTTACAAGTAAAACTAGCTAAAATGTGCCTGGCTTCTCTTCACTGAAAAGCTCATTCTGAGTACATTTTTAGCATACGTTTGCTCCTGCTGGGTCAGCTGAGCAGCGAATTTCTATTTAACCACCTGCTATCATGAGAGACCTCAGGGCTGCATGTTTTGAGCCCAGTATTGGTCCTGAAAAGCGTTTCCAACCCCACTTACAAGTAAAACTAGCTAAAATGTGCCTGGCTGCTATTCACTGAAAAGCTCATTCTGTGTACATTTTTGGCATACGTTTGCTCCTACCGGGTCAGCTGAGCAGCGAATTTCTATTTAACCACCTGCTTTCATGAGAGACCTCAGGGCTGCATGTTTTGAGCCCAGTACTGAGCCTGAAAAGCATTTCCAACCCCACTTACAAGTAAAACTAGCTAAAATGTGCCTGGCTGCTATTCACTGAAAAGCTCATTCTGTGTACATTTTTGGCATACGTTTGCTCCTACCGGTTCAGCTGAGCAGCGAATTTCTATTTAACCACCTGCTTTCATGAGAGACCTCAGGGCTGCATGTTTTGAGCCCAGTACTGAGCCTGAAAAGCATTTCCAACCCCACTTACAAGTAAAACTAGCTAAAATGTGCCTGGCTTCTCTTCACTGAAAAGCTCATTCTGAGTACATTTTTAGCATACGTTTGCTCCTGCCGGGTCAGCTGAGCAGCGAATTTCTATTTAACCAACTGCTATCATGAGAGACCTCAGGGCTGCATGTTTTGAGCCCAGTACTGATCCTGAAAAGCGTTTCCAACCCCACTTACAAGTAAAACTAGCTAAAATGTGCCTGGCTGCTATTCACTAAAAAGCTCATTCTCTGTACACTTTTGGCATACGTTTGCTCCTACCGGGTCAGCTGAGCAGCGAATTTCTATTTAACCACCTGCTTTCATGAGAGACCTCAGAGCTGCATGTTTTGAGCCCTGTACTGAGCCTGAAAAGCATTTCCAACCCCACTTACAAGTAAAACTAACTAAAATGTGCCTGGCTTCTCTTCACTGAAAAGCTCATTCTGAGTACATTTTTCGCATACGTTTGCTCCTGCCGGGTCAGCTGAGCAGCGAATTTCTATTTAACCACCTGCTATCACGAGAGACCTCAGGGCTGCATGTTTTGAGCCCAGTACTGATCCTGAAAAGCGTTTCCAACCCCACTTACAAGTAAAACTAGCTAAAATGTGCCTGGCTGCTATTCACTGAAAAGCTCATTCTGTGTACATTTTTGGCATACGTTTGCTCCTACCGGGTCAGCTGAGCAGCGAATTTCTATTTAACCACCTGCTTTCATGAGAGACCTCAGGGCTGCATGTTTTGAGCCCAGTACTGAGCCTGAAAAGCATTTCCAACCCCACTTACAAGTAAAACTAGCGTGCCTGTGCCTGGCTTCTCTTCACTGAAAAGCTCATTCGGAGTACATTTTTAGCATACGTTTGCTCCTGCCGGGTCAGCTGAGCAGCGAATTTCTATTTAACCACCTGCTATCATGAGAGACCTCAGGGCTGCATGTTTTGAGCCCAGTACTGATCCTGAAAAGCGTTTCCAACCCCACTTACAAGTAAAACTAGCTAAAATGTGCCTGGCTGCTATTCACTAAAAAGCTCATTCTCTGTACACTTTTGGCATACGTTTGCTCCTACCGGGTCAGCTGAGCAGCGAATTTCTATTTAACCACCTGCTTTCATGAGAGACCTCAGAGCTGCATGTTTTGAGCCCTGTACTGAGCCTGAAAAGCATTTCCAACCCCACTTACAAGTAAAACTAACTAAAATGTGCCTGGCTTCTCTTCACTGAAAAGCTCATTCTGAGTACATTTTTCGCATACGTTTGCTCCTGCCGGGTCAGCTGAGCAGCGAATTTCTATTTAACCACCTGCTATCACAAGAGACCTCAGGGCTGCATGTTTTGAGCCCAGTACTGATCCTGAAAAGCGTTTCCAACCCCACTTACAAGTAAAACTAGCTAAAATGTGCCTGGCTGCTATTCACTGAAAAGCTCATTCTGTGTACATTTTTGGCATACGTTTGCTCCTACCAGGTCAGCTGAGCTGCGAATTTCTATTTAACCACCTGCTTTCATGAGAGACCTCAGGGAGACCTCAGAGCTGCATGTTTTGAGCCCTGTACTGAGCCTGAAAAGCATTTCCAACCCCACTTACAAGTAAAACTAGCTAAAATGTGCCTGGCTTCTCTTCACTAAAAAGCTCATTCTGAGTACATTTTTCGCATACGTTTGCTCCTGCCGGGTCAGCTGAGCAGCGAATTTCTATTTAACCACCTGCTATCACGAGAGACCTCAGGGCTGCATGGTTTGAGCCCAGTACTGATCCTGAAAAGCGTTTCCAACCCCACTTACAAGTAAAACTAGCTAAAATGTGCCTGGCTGCTATTCACTAAAAAGCTCATTCTCTGTACATTTTTGGCATACGTTTGCTCCTACCGGGTCAGCTGAGCAGCGAATTTCTATTTGACCACCTGCTTTCATGAGAGACCTCAGGGCTGCATGTTTTGAGCCCAGTATTGATCCTGAAAAGCGTTTCCAACCCCACTTACAAGTAAAACTAGCTAAAATGTGCCTGGCTGCTATTCACTGAAAAGCTCATTCTGTGTACATTTTTGGCATACGTTTGCTCCTACCAGGTCAGCTGAGCTGCGAATTTCTATTTAACCACCTGCTTTCATGAGAGACCTCAGGGAGACCTCAGAGCTGCATGTTTTGAGCCCTGTACTGAGCCTGAAAAGCATTTCCAACCCCACTTACAAGTAAAACTAGCTAAAATGTGCCTGGCTTCTCTTCACTGAAAAGCTCATTCTGAGTACATTTTTAGCATACGTTTGCTCCTGCGGGTCAGCAGAGCAGCGAATTTCTATTTAACCACCTGCTATCATGAGAGACCTCAGGGCTGCATGTTTTGAGCCCAGTATTGATCCTGAAAAGCGTTTCCAACCCCACTTACAAGTAAAACTAGCTAAAATGTGCCTGGCTGCTATTCACTGAAAAGCTCATTCTGTGTACATTTTTGGCATACGTTTGCTCCTACCGGGTCAGCTGAGCAGCGAATTTCTATTTAACCACCTGCTTTCATGAGAGACCTCAGGGCTGCATGTTTTGAGCCCAGTACTGAGCCTGAAAAGCATTTCCAACCCCACTTACAAGTAAAACTAGCTAAAATGTGCCTGGCTTCTCTTCACTGAAAAGCTCATTCTGAGTACATTTTTTGCACACGTTTGCTCCTGCCGGGTCAGCTGAGCAGCGAATTTCAATTTAACCACCTGCTATCATGAGAGACCTCAGGGCTGCATGTTTTGAGCCCAGTACTGATCCTGAAAAGCGTTTCCAACCCCACTTACAAGTAAAACTAGCTAAAATGTGCCTGGCTGCTATTCACTAAAAAGCTCATTCTCTGTACACTTTTGGCATACGTTTGCTCCTACCGGGTCAGCTGAGCAGCGAATTTCTATTTAACCACCTGCTTTCATGAGAGACCTCAGAGCTGCATGTTTTGAGCCCTGTACTGAGCCTGAAAAGCATTTCCAACCCCACTTACAAGTAAAACTAACTAAAATGTGCCTGGCTTCTCTTCACTGAAAAGCTCATTCTGAGTACATTTTTCGGATACGTTTGCTCCTGCCGGGTCAGCTGAGCAGCGAATTTCTATTTAACCACCTGCTATCACGAGAGACCTCAGGGCTGCATGTTTTGAGCCCAGTACTGATCCTGAAAAGCGTTTCCAACCCCACTTACAAGTAAAACTAGCTAAAATGTGCCTGGCTGCTATTCACTGAAAAGCTCATTCTGTGTACATTTTTGGCATACGTTTGCTCCTACCGGGTCAGCTGAGCAGCGAATTTCTATTTAACCACCTGCTTTCATGAGAGACCTCAGGGCTGCATGTTTTGAGCCCAGTACTGAGCCTGAAAAGCATTTCCAACCCCACTTACAAGTAAAACTAGCGTGCCTGTGCCTGGCTTCTATTCACTGAAAAGCCCATTCTGAGTACATTTTTAGCATACGTTTGCTCCTGCCGGGTCAGCTGAGCAGCGAATTTCTATTTAACCACCTGCTATCATGAGAGACCTCAGGGCTGCATGTTTTGAGCCCAGTACTGATCCTGAAAAGCGTTTCCAACCCCACTTACAAGTAAAACTAGCTAAAATGTGCCTGGCTGCTATTCACTAAAAAGCTCATTCTCTGTACACTTTTGGCATACGTTTGCTCCTACCGGGTCAGCTGAGCAGCGAATTTCTATTTAACCATCTGCTTTCATGAGAGACCTCAGAGCTGCATGTTTTGAGCCCTGTACTGAGCCTGAAAAGCATTTCCAACCCCACTTACAAGTAAAACTAACTAAAATGTGCCTGGCTTCTCTTCACTGAAAAGCTCATTCTGAGTACATTTTTCGCATACGTTTGCTCCTGCCGGGTCAGCTGAGCAGCGAATTTCTATTTAACCACCTGCTATCACAAGAGACCTCAGGGCTGCATGCTTTGAGCCCAGTACTGATCCTGAAAAGCGTTTCCAACCCCACTTACAAGTAAAACTAGCTAAAATGTGCCTGGCTGCTATTCACTGAAAAGCTCATTCTGTGTACATTTTTGGCATACGTTTGCTCCTACCAGGTCAGCTGAGCTGCGAATTTCTATTTAACCACCTGCTTTCATGAGAGACCTCAGGGCTGCATGTTTTGAGCCCAGTACTGAGCCTGAAAAGCATTTCCAACCCCACTTACAAGTAAAACTAGCTAAAATGTGCCTGGCTGCTATTCACTGAAAAGCTCATTCTGTGTACATTTTTGGCATACGTTTGCTCCTACCGGGTCAGCTGAGCAGCGAATTTCTATTTAACCACCTGCTATCATGAGAGACCTCAGGGCTGCATGTTTTGAGCCCAGTACTGATCCTGAAAAGCGTTTCCAACCCCACTTACAAGTAAAACTAGCTAAAATGTGCCTGGCTGCTATTCACTAAAAAGCTCATTCTCTGTTTATTTTTGGCATACGTTTGCTCCTACCGGGTCAGCTGAGCAGCGAATTTCTATTTAACCACCTGCTTTCATGAGAGACCTCAGAGCTGCATGTTTTGAGCCCTGTACTGAGCCTGAAAAGCATTTCCAACCCCACTTACAAGTAAAACTAGCTAAAATGTGCCTGGCTTCTCTTCACTGAAAAGCTCATTCTGAGTACATTTTTAGCATACGTTTGCTCCTGCCGGGTCAGCTGAGCAGCGAATTTCTATTTTACCACCTGCTATCATGAGAGACCTCAGGGCTGCATGTTTTGAGCCCAGTATTGATCCTGAAAATCGTTTCCAACCCCACTTACAAGTAAAACTAGCTCAAATGTGCCTGGCTGCTATTCACTGAAAAGCTCATTCTGTGTACATTTTTGGCATACGTTTGCTCCTACCGGGTCAGCTGAGCAGCGAATTTCTATTTAACCACCTGCTTTCATGAGAGACCTCAGGGCTGCATGTTTTGAGCCCAGTACTGAGCCTGAAAAGCATTTCCAACCCCACTTACAAGTAAAACTAGCTAAAATGTGCCTGGCTGCTATTCACTGAAAAGCTCATTCTGTGTACATTTTTGGCATACGTTTGCTCCTACCGGGTCAGCTGAGCAGCGAATTTCTATTTAACCACCTGCTTTCATGAGAGACCTCAGGGCTGCATGTTTTGAGCCCAGTACTGAGCCTGAAAAGCATTTCCAACCCCACTTACAAGTAAAACTAGCTAAAATGTGCCTGGCTTCTCTTCACTGAAAAGCTCATTCTGAGTACATTTTTAGCATACGTTTGCTCCTGCCGGGTCAGCTGAGCAGCGAATTTCTATTTAACCACCTGCAATCATGAGAGACCTCAGGGCTGCATGTTTTGAGCTCAGTACTGATCCTGAAAAGCGTTTCCAACCCCACTTACAAGTAAAACTAGCTAAAATGTGCCTGGCTGCTATTCACTAAAAAGCTCATTCTCTGTACACTTTTGGCATACGTTTGCTCCTACCGGGTCAGCTGAGCAGCGAATTTCTATTTAACCACCTGCTTTCATGAGAGACCTCAGAGCTGCATGTTTTGAGCCCTGTACTGAGCCTGAAAAGCATTTCCAACCCCACTTACAAGTAAAACTAACTAAAATGTGCCTGGCTTCTCTTCACTGAAAAGCTCATTCTGAGTACATTTTTCGCATACGTTTGCTCCTGCCGGGTCAGCTGAGCAGCGAATTTCTATTTAACCACCTGCTATCACGAGAGACCTCAGGGCTGCATGTTTTTAGCCCAGTACTGATCCTGAAAAGCGTTTCCAACCCCACTTACAAGTAAAACTAGCTAAAATGTGCCTGGCTGCTATTCACTGAAAAGCTTATTCTGTGTACATTTTTGGCATACGTTTGCTCCTACCGGGTCAGCTGAGCAGCGAATTTCTATTTAACCACCTGCTTTCATGAGAGACCTCAGGGCTGCATGTTTTGAGCCCAGTACTGAGCCTGAAAAGCATTTCCAACCCCACTTACAAGTAAAACTAGCGTGCCTGTGCCTGGCTTCTCTTCACTGAAAAGCTCATTCTGAGTACATTTTTAGCATACGTTTGCTCCTGCCGGGTCAGCTGAGCAGCGAATTTCTATTTAACCACCTGCTATCATGAGAGACCTCAGGGCTGCATGTTTTGAGCCCAGTACTGATCCTGAAAAGCGTTTCCAACCCCACTTACAAGTAAAACCAGCTAAAATGTGCCTGGCTGCTATTCACTAAAAAGCTCATTCTCTGTACACTTTTGGCATACGTTTGCTCCTACCGGGTCAGCTGAGCAGCGAATTTCTATTTAACCATCTGCTTTCATGAGAGACCTCAGAGCTGCATGTTTTGAGCCCTGTACTGAGCATGAAAAGCATTTCCAACCCCACTTACAAGTAAAACTAACTAAAATGTGCCTGGCTTCTCTTCACTGAAAAGCTCATTCTGAGTACATTTTTCGCATACGTTTGCTCCTGCCGGGTCAGCTGAGCAGCGAATTTCTATTTAACCACCTGCTATCACAAGAGACCTCAGGGCTGCATGTTTTGAGCCCAGTACTGATCCTGAAAAGCGTTTCCAACCCCACTTACAAGTAAAACTAGCTAAAATGTGCCTGGCTGCTATTCACTGAAAAGCTCATTCTGTGTACATTTTTGGCATACGTTTGCTCCTACCAGGTCAGCTGAGCAGCGAATTTCTATTTAACCACCTGCTTTCATGAGAGACCTCAGGGCTGCATGTTTTGAGCCCAGTACTGAGCCTGAAAAGCATTTCCAACCCCACTTACAAGTAAAACTAGCTAAAATGTGCCTGGCTGCTATTCACTGAAAAGCTCATTCTGTGTACATTTTTGGCATACGTTTGCTCCTACCGGGTCAGCTGAGCAGCGAATTTCTATTTAACCACCTGCTATCATGAGAGACCTCAGGGCTGCATGTTTTGAGCCCAGTACTGATCCTGAAAAGCGTTTCCAACCCCACTTACAAGTAAAACTATCTAAAATGTGCCTGGCTGCTATTCACTAAAAAGCTCATTCTCTGTACATTTTTGGCATAGTTTGCTCCTACCGGGTCAGCTGAGCAGCGAATTTCTATTTAACCACCTGCTTTCATGAGAGACCTCAGAGCTGCATGTTTTGAGCCCTGTACTGAGCCTGAAAAGCATTTCCAACCCCACTTACAAGTAAAACTAGCTAAAATGTGCCTGGCTTCTCTTCACTGAAAAGCTCATTCTGAGTACATTTTTAGCATACGTTTGCTCCTGCCGGGTCAGCTGAGCAGCGAATTTCTATTTAACCACCTGCTTTCATGAGAGACCTCAGAGCTGCATGTTTTGAGCCCAGTACTGATCCTGAAAAGCGTTTCCAACCCCACTTACAAGTAAAACTAGCTAAAATGTGCCTGGCTTCTCTTCACTGAAAAGCTCATTCTGAGTACATTTTTAGCATACGTTTGCTCCTGCTGGGTCAGCTGAGCAGCGAATTTCTATTTAACCACCTGCTATCATGAGAGACCTCAGGGCTGCATGTTTTGAGCCCAGTATTGATCCTGAAAAGCGTTTCCAACCCCACTTACAAGTAAAACTAGCTAAAATGTGCCTGGCTGCTATTCACTGAAAAGCTCATTCTGTGTACATTTTTGGCATACGTTTGCTCCTACCGGGTCAGCTGAGCAGCAAATTTCTATTTAACCACCTGCTTTCATGAGAGACCTCAGGGCTGCATGTTTTGAGCCCAGTACTGAGCCTGAAAAGCATTTCCAACCCCACTTGCAAGTAAAACTAGCTAAAATGTGCCTGGCTGCTATTCACTGAAAAGCTCATTCTGTGTACATTTTTGGCATACGTTTGCTCCTACCGGGTCAGCTGAGCAGCGAATTTCTATTTAACCACCTGCTTTCATGAGAGACCTCAGGGCTGCATGTTTTGAGCCCAGTACTGAGCCTGAAAAGCATTTCCAACCCCACTTACAAGTAAAACTAGCTAAAATGTGCCTGGCTTCTCTTCACTGAAAAGCTCATTCTGAGTACATTTTTAGCATACGTTTGCTCCTGCCGGGTCAGCTGAGCAGCGAATTTCTATTTAACCACCTGCTATCATGAGAGACCTCAGGGCTGCATGTTTTGAGCCCAGTACTGATCCTGAAAAGCGTTTCCAACCCCACTTACAAGTAAAACTAGCTAAAATGTGCCTGGCTGCTATTCACTAAAAAGCTCATTCTCTGTACACTTTTGGCATACGTTTGCTCCTACCGGGTCAGCTGAGCAGCGAATTTCTATTTAACCACCTGCTTTCATGAGAGACCTCAGAGCTGCATGTTTTGAGCCCTGTACTGAGCCTGAAAAGCATTTCCAACCCCACTTACAAGTAAAACTAACTAAAATGTGCCTGGCTTCTCTTCACTGAAAAGCTCATTCTGAGTACATTTTTCGCATACGTTTGCTCCTGCCGGGTCAGCTGAGCAGCGAATTTCTATTTAACCACCTGCTATCACGAGAGACCTCAGGGCTGCATGTTTTGAGCCCAGTACTGATCCTGAAAAGCGTTTCCAACCCCACTTACAAGTAAAACTAGCTAAAATGTGCCTGGCTGCTATTCACTGAAAAGCTCATTCTGTGTACATTTTTGGCATACGTTTGCTCCTACCGGGTCAGCTGAGCAGCGAATTTCTATTTAACCACCTGCTTTCATGAGAGACCTCAGGGCTGCATGTTTTGAGCCCAGTACTGAGCCTGAAAAGCATTTCCAACCCCACTTACAAGTAAAACTAGCGTGCCTGTGCCTGGCTTCTCTTCACTGAAAAGCTCATTCTGAGTACATTTTTAGCATACGTTTGCTCCTGCCGGGTCAGCTGAGCAGCGAATTTCTATTTAACCACCTGCTATCATGAGAGACCTCAGGGCTGCATATTTTGAGCCCAGTACTGATCCTGAAAAGCGTTTCCAATCCCACTTACAAGTAAAAACTAGCTAAAATGTGCCTGGCTGCTATTCACTAAAAAGCTCATTCTCTGTACACTTTTGGCATATGTTTGCTCCTACCGGGTCAGCTGAGCAGCGAATTTCTATTTAACCACCTGCTTTCATGAGAGACCTCAGAGCTGCATGTTTTGAGCCCTGTACTGAGCCTGAAAAGCATTTCCAACCCCACTTACAAGTAAAACTAACTAAAATGTGCCTGGCTTCTCTTCACTGAAAAGCTCATTCTGAGTACATTTTTCGCATACGTTTGCTCCTGCCGGGTCAGCTGAGCAGCGAATTTCTATTTAACCACCTGCTATCACAAGAGACCTCAGGGCTGCATGTTTTGAGCCCAGTACTGATCCTGAAAAGCGTTTCCAACCCCACTTACAAGTAAAACTAGCTAAAATGTGCCTGGCTGCTATTCACTGAAAAGCTCATTCTGTGTACATTTTTGGCATACGTTTGCTCCTACCAGGTCAGCTGAGCTGCGAATTTCTATTTAACCACCTGCTTTCATGAGAGACCTCAGGGCTGCATGTTTTGAGCCCAGTACTGAGCCTGAAAAGCATTTCCAACCCCACTTACAAGTAAAACTAGCTGAAATGTGCCTGGCTGCTATTCACTGAAAAGCTCATTCTGTGTACATTTTTGGCATACGTTTGCTCCTACCGGGTCAGCTGAGCAGCGAATTTCTATTTAACCACCTGCTATCATGAGAGACCTCAGGGCTGCATGTTTTGAGCCCAGTACTGATCCCGAAAAGCGTTTCCAACCCCACTTACAAGTAAAACTAGCTAAAATGTGCCTGGCTGCTATTCACTAAAAAGCTCATTCTCTGTACATTTTTGGCATACGTTTGCTCCTACCGGGTCAGCTGAGCAGCGAATTTCTATTTAACCACCTGCTTTCATGAGAGACCTCAGAGCTGCATGTTTTGAGCCCTGTACTGAGCCTGAAAAGCATTTCCAACCCCACTTAGAAGTAAAACTAGCTGAAATGTGCCTGGCTTCTCTTCACTGAAAAGCTCATTCTGAGTACATTTTTAGCATACGTTTTCTCCTGCCGGGTCAGCTGAGCAGCGAATTTCTATTTAACCACCTGCTATCCTGAGAGACCTCAGGGCTGCATGTTTTGAGCCCAGTACTGATCCTGAAAAGCGATTCCAACCCCACTTACAAGTAAAACTAGCTAAAATGTGCCTGGCTGCTATTCAGTGAAAAGCTCATTCTGTGTAAATTTTTGGCATACGTTTGCTCCTGCCGGGTCAGCTGAGCAGCAAATTTCTATTTAACCACCTGCTATCATGAGAGACTTCAGGGCTGCATGTTTTGAGCCCAGTACTGATCCTGAAAAGCGTTTCCAACCCCACTTACAAGTAAAACTAGCTAAAATGTGCCTGGCTGCTATTCACTGAAAAGCTCATTCTGAGTACATTTTTAGCATACGTTTGCTCCTGCCGGGTCAGCTGAACAGCGAATTTCTATTTAACCACCTGCTTTCATGAGAGACCTCAGGGATGCATGTTTTGAGCCCAGTATTGATCCTGAAAAGCGTTTCCAACCCCACTTACAAGTAAAACTAGCTAAAATGTGCCTGGCTGCTATTCACTGAAAAGCTCATTCTGTGTACATTTTTGGCATACGTTTGCACCTACCGGGTCAGCTGAGCAGCAAATTTCTATTTAACCATCTGCTTTCATGAGAGACCTCAGGGCTGCATGTTTTGAGCCCAGTACTGATCCTGAAAAGCGTTTCCAACCCCACTTACAAGTAAAACTAGCTAAAATGTGCCTAGCTGCTATTCACTGAAAAGCTCATTCTGTGTACATTTTTGGCATATGTTTGCTCCTACCGGGTCAGCTGAGCAGCGAATTTCTATTTAACCACCTGCCTTCATGAGAGACCTCAGGGCTGCATGTTTTGAGCCCAGTACTGAGCCTGAAAAGCATTTCCAACCCCACTTACAAATAAAACTAGCTAAAATGTGCCTGGCTGCTATTCACTGAAAAGCTCATTCTGTGTACATTTTTGGCATACGTTTGCTCCTACCGGGTCAGCTGAGCAGCGAATTTCTATTTAACCACCTGCTTTCATGAGAGACCTCAGGGATGCATGTTTTGAGCCCAGTACTGAGCCTGAAAAGCGTTTCCAACCCCACTTACAAGTAAAACTAGCTAAAATGTGCCTGGCTTCTCTTCACTGAAAAGCTCATTCTGAGTACATTTTTAGCATACGTTTGCTCCTGCCGGGTCAGCTGAGCAGCGAATTTCTATTTAACCACCTGCTATCATGAGAGACCTTAGGGCTGCATGTTTTGAGACCAATACTGATCCTGAAAAGCGTTTCCAACCCCACTTACAAGTAAAACTAGCTAAAATGTGCCTGGCTGCTATTCACTGAAAAGCTCATTCTGAGTACATTTTTAGCATACGTTTGCTCCTGCTGGGTCAGCTGAGCAGCGAATTTCTATTTGACCACCTGCTATCATGAGAGACCTCAGGGCTGCATGTTTTGAGCCCAGTATTGATCCTGAAAAGCGTTTCCAACCCCACTTACAAGTAAAACTAGCTAAAATGTGCCTGGCTGCTATTCACTGAAAAGCTCATTCTGTGTACATTTTTGGCATACGTTTGCTCCTGCCGGGTCAGCTGAGCAGCGAATTTCTATTTGACCACCTGCTTTCATGAGAGACCTCAGAGCTGCATGTTTTGAGCCCAGTACTGAGCCTGAAAAGCATTTCCAACCCCACTTACAAGTAAAACTAGCTAAAATGTGCCTGGCTTCTCTTCACTGAAAAGCTCATTCTGAGTACATTTTTAGCATATGTTTGCTCCTGCCGGGTCAGCTGAGAAGCGAATTTCTATTTAACCACCTGCTATCATGAGAGACCTCAGGGCTGCATGTTTTGAGCCCAGTACTGATCCTGAAAAGCGTTTCCAACCCCACTTACAAGTAAAACTAGCTAAAATGTGCCTGGCTGCTATTCACTGAAAAGCTCATTCTGTGTACATTTTTGGCATACGTTTGCTCCTACCAGGTCAGCTGAGCTGCGAATTTCTATTTAACCACCTGCTTTCATGAGAGACCTCAGGGCTGCATGTTTTGAGCCCAGTACTGAGCCTGAAAAGCATTTCCAACCCCACTTACAAGTAAAACTAGCTAAAATGTGCCTGGCTGCTATTCACTGAAAAGCTCATTCTGTGTACATTTTTGGCATACGTTTGCTCCTACCGGGTCAGCTGAGCAGCGAATTTCTATTTAACCACCTGCTTTCATGAGAGACCTCAGGGCTGCATGTTTTGAGCCCAGTACTGAGCCTGAAAAGCATTTCCAACCCCGCTTACAAGTAAAACTAGCTAAAATGTGCCTGGCTTCTCTTCACTGAAAAGCTCATTCTGAGTACATTTTTAGCATACGTTTGCTCCTGCCGGGTCAGCTGAGCCGCGAATTTCTATTTAACCACCTGCTATCACGAGAGACCTCAGGGCTGCATGTTTTGAGCCCAGTACTGATCCTGAAAAGCGTTTCCAACCCCACTTACAAGTAAAACTAGCTAAAATGTGCCTGGCTGCTATTCACTAAAAAGCTCATTCTCTGTACACTTTTGGCATACGTTTGCTCCTACCGGATCAGCTGAGCAGCGAATTTCTATTTAACCACCTGCTTTCATGAGAGACCTCAGAGCTGCATGTTTTGAGCCCTGTACTGAGCCTGAAAAGCATTTCCAACCCCACTTACAAGTAAAACTAACTAAAATGTGCCTGGCTTCTCTTCACTGAAAAGCTCATTCTGAGTACATTTTTCGCATACGTTTGCTCCTGCCGGGTCAGCTGAGCAGCGAATTTCTATTTAACCACCTGCTATCACGAGAGACCTCAGGGCTGCATGTTTTGAGTCCAGTACTGATCCTGAAAAGCGTTTCCAACCCCACTTACAAGTAAAACTAGCTAAAATGTGCCTGGCTGCTATTCACTGAAAAGCTCATTCTGTGTACATTTTTGGCATACGTTTGCTCCTACCAGGTCAGCTGAGCTGCGAATTTCTATTTAACCACCTGCTTTTATGAGAGACCTCAGGGCTGCATGTTTTGAGCCCAGTACTGAGCCTGAAAAGCATTTCCAACCCCACTTACAAGTAAAACTAGCTAAAATGTGCCTGGCTGCTATTCACTAAAAAGCTCATTCTCTGTACACTTTTGGCATACGTTTGCTCCTACCGGGTCAGCTGAGCAGCGAATTTCTATTTAACCACCTGCTTTCATGAGAGACCTCAGAGCTGCATGTTTTGAGCCCTGTACTGAGCCTGAAAAGCATTTCCAACCCCACTTACAAGTAAAACTAACTAAAATGTGCCTGGCTTCTCTTCACTGAAAAGCTCATTCTGAGTACATTTTTCGCATACGTTTGCTCCTGCCGGGTCAGCTGAGCAGCGAATTTCTATTTAACCACCTGCTATCACGAGAGACCTCAGGGCTGCATGTTTTGAGCCCAGTACTGATCCTGAAAAGCGTTTCCAACCCCACTTACAAGTAAAACTAGCTAAAATGTGCCTGGCTGCTATTCACTGAAAAGCTTATTCTGTGTACATTTTTGGCATACGTTTGCTCCTACCGGGTCAGCTGAGCAGCGAATTTCTATTTAACCACCTGCTTTCATGAGAGACCTCAGGGCTGCATGTTTTGAGCCCAGTACTGAGCCTGAAAAGCATTTCCAACCCCACTTACAAGTAAAACTAGCGTGCCTGTGCCTGGCTTCTCTTCACTGAAAAGCTCATTCTGAGTACATTTTTAGCATACGTTTGCTCCTGCCGGGTCAGCTGAGCAGCGAATTTCTATTTAACCACCTGCTATCATGAGAGACCTCAGGGCTGCATGTTTTGAGCCCAGTACTGATCCTGAAAAGCGTTTCCAACCCCACTTACAAGTAAAACCAGCTAAAATGTGCCTGGCTGCTATTCACTAAAAAGCTCATTCTCTGTACACTTTTGGCATACGTTTGCTCCTACCGGGTCAGCTGAGCAGCGAATTTCTATTTAACCATCTGCTTTCATGAGAGACCTCAGAGCTGCATGTTTTGAGCCCTGTACTGAGCATGAAAAGCATTTCCAACCCCACTTACAAGTAAAACTAACTAAAATGTGCCTGGCTTCTCTTCACTGAAAAGCTCATTCTGAGTACATTTTTCGCATACGTTTGCTCCTGCCGGGTCAGCTGAGCAGCGAATTTCTATTTAACCACCTGCTATCACAAGAGACCTCAGGGCTGCATGTTTTGAGCCCAGTACTGATCCTGAAAAGCGTTTCCAACCCCACTTACAAGTAAAACTAGCTAAAATGTGCCTGGCTGCTATTCACTGAAAAGCTCATTCTCTGTACATTTTTGGCATAGTTTGCTCCTACCGGGTCAGCTGAGCAGCGAATTTCTATTTAACCACCTGCTTTCATGAGAGACCTCAGGGCTGCATGTTTTGAGCCCAGTACTGAGCCTGAAAAGCATTTCCAACCCCACTTACAAGTAAAACTAGCTAAAATGTGCCTGGCTTCTCTTCACTGAAAAGCTCATTCTGAGTACATTTTTAGCATACGTTTGCTCCTACCGGGTCAGCTGAGCAGCGAATTTCTATTTAACCACCTGCTTTCATGAGAGACCTCAGAGCTGCATGTTTTGAGCCCAGTACTGATCCTGAAAAGCGTTTCCAACCCCACTTACAAGTAAAACTAGCTAAAATGTGCCTGGCTTCTCTTCACTGAAAAGCTCATTCTGAGTACATTTTTAGCATACGTTTGCTCCTGCTGGGTCAGCTGAGCAGCGAATTTCTATTTAACCACCTGCTATCATGAGAGACCTCAGGGCTGCATGTTTTGAGCCCAGTATTGATCCTGAAAAGCGTTTCCAACCCCACTTACAAGTAAAACTAGCTAAAATGTGCCTGGCTGCTATTCACTGAAAAGCTCATTCTGTGTACATTTTTGGCATACGTTTGCTCCTACCGGGTCAGCTGAGCAGCAAATTTCTATTTAACCACCTGCTTTCATGAGAGACCTCAGGGCTGCATGTTTTGAGCCCAGTACTGAGCCTGAAAAGCATTTCCAACCCCACTTGCAAGTAAAACTAGCTAAAATGTGCCTGGCTGCTATTCACTGAAAAGCTCATTCTGTGTACATTTTTGGCATACGTTTGCTCCTACCGGGTCAGCTGAGCAGCGAATTTCTATTTAACCACCTGCTTTCATGAGAGACCTCAGGGCTGCATGTTTTGAGCCCAGTACTGAGCCTGAAAAGCATTTCCAACCCCACTTACAAGTAAAACTAGCTAAAATGTGCCTGGCTTCTCTTCACTGAAAAGCTCATTCTGAGTACATTTTTAGCATACGTTTGCTCCTGCCGGGTCAGCTGAGCAGCGAATTTCTATTTAACCACCTGCTATCATGAGAGACCTCAGGGCTGCATGTTTTGAGCCCAGTACTGATCCTGAAAAGCGTTTCCAACCCCACTTACAAGTAAAACTAGCTAAAATGTGCCTGGCTGCTATTCACTAAAAAGCTCATTCTCTGTACACTTTTGGCATACGTTTGCTCCTACCGGGTCAGCTGAGCAGCGAATTTCTATTTAACCACCTGCTTTCATGAGAGACCTCAGAGCTGCATGTTTTGAGCCCTGTACTGAGCCTGAAAAGCATTTCCAACCCCACTTACAAGTAAAACTAACTAAAATGTGCCTGGCTTCTCTTCACTGAAAAGCTCATTCTGAGTACATTTTTCGCATACGTTTGCTCCTGCCGGGTCAGCTGAGCAGCGAATTTCTATTTAACCACCTGCTATCACGAGAGACCTCAGGGCTGCATGTTTTGAGCCCAGTACTGATCCTGAAAAGCGTTTCCAACCCCACTTACAAGTAAAACTAGCTAAAATGTGCCTGGCTGCTATTCACTGAAAAGCTCATTCTGTGTACATTTTTGGCATACGTTTGCTCCTACCGGGTCAGCTGAGCAGCGAATTTCTATTTAACCACCTGCTTTCATGAGAGACCTCAGGGCTGCATGTTTTGAGCCCAGTACTGAGCCTGAAAAGCATTTCCAACCCCACTTACAAGTAAAACTAGCGTGCCTGTGCCTGGCTTCTCTTCACTGAAAAGCTCATTCTGAGTACATTTTTAGCATACGTTTGCTCCTGCCGGGTCAGCTGAGCAGCGAATTTCTATTTAACCACCTGCTATCATGAGAGACCTCAGGGCTGCATATTTTGAGCCCAGTACTGATCCTGAAAAGCGTTTCCAATCCCACTTACAAGTAAAAACTAGCTAAAATGTGCCTGGCTGCTATTCACTAAAAAGCTCATTCTCTGTACACTTTTGGCATATGTTTGCTCCTACCGGGTCAGCTGAGCAGCGAATTTCTATTTAACCACCTGCTTTCATGAGAGACCTCAGAGCTGCATGTTTTGAGCCCTGTACTGAGCCTGAAAAGCATTTCCAACCCCACTTACAAGTAAAACTAACTAAAATGTGCCTGGCTTCTCTTCACTGAAAAGCTCATTCTGAGTACATTTTTCGCATACGTTTGCTCCTGCCGGGTCAGCTGAGCAGCGAATTTCTATTTAACCACCTGCTATCACAAGAGACCTCAGGGCTGCATGTTTTGAGCCCAGTACTGATCCTGAAAAGCGTTTCCAACCCCACTTACAAGTAAAACTAGCTAAAATGTGCCTGGCTGCTATTCACTGAAAAGCTCATTCTGTGTACATTTTTGGCATACGTTTGCTCCTACCAGGTCAGCTGAGCTGCGAATTTCTATTTAACCACCTGCTTTCATGAGAGACCTCAGGGCTGCATGTTTTGAGCCCAGTACTGAGCCTGAAAAGCATTTCCAACCCCACTTACAAGTAAAACTAGCTGAAATGTGCCTGGCTGCTATTCACTGAAAAGCTCATTCTGTGTACATTTTTGGCATACGTTTGCTCCTACCGGGTCAGCTGAGCAGCGAATTTCTATTTAACCACCTGCTATCATGAGAGACCTCAGGGCTGCATGTTTTGAGCCCAGTACTGATCCCGAAAAGCGTTTCCAACCCCACTTACAAGTAAAACTAGCTAAAATGTGCCTGGCTGCTATTCACTAAAAAGCTCATTCTCTGTACATTTTTGGCATACGTTTGCTCCTACCGGGTCAGCTGAGCAGCGAATTTCTATTTAACCACCTGCTTTCATGAGAGACCTCAGAGCTGCATGTTTTGAGCCCTGTACTGAGCCTGAAAAGCATTTCCAACCCCACTTAGAAGTAAAACTAGCTGAAATGTGCCTGGCTTCTCTTCACTGAAAAGCTCATTCTGAGTACATTTTTAGCATACGTTTTCTCCTGCCGGGTCAGCTGAGCAGCGAATTTCTATTTAACCACCTGCTATCCTGAGAGACCTCAGGGCTGCATGTTTTGAGCCCAGTACTGATCCTGAAAAGCGATTCCAACCCCACTTACAAGTAAAACTAGCTAAAATGTGCCTGGCTGCTATTCAGTGAAAAGCTCATTCTGTGTAAATTTTTGGCATACGTTTGCTCCTGCCGGGTCAGCTGAGCAGCGAATTTCTATTTAACCACCTGCTATCATGAGAGACTTCAGGGCTGCATGTTTTGAGCCCAGTACTGATCCTGAAAAGCGTTTCCAACCCCACTTACAAGTAAAACTAGCTAAAATGTGCCTGGCTGCTATTCACTGAAAAGCTCATTCTGAGTACATTTTTAGCATACGTTTGCTCCTGCCGGGTCAGCTGAACAGCGAATTTCTATTTAACCACCTGCTTTCATGAGAGACCTCAGGGATGCATGTTTTGAGCCCAGTATTGATCCTGAAAAGCGTTTCCAACCCCACTTACAAGTAAAACTAGCTAAAATGTGCCTGGCTGCTATTCACTGAAAAGCTCATTCTGTGTACATTTTTGGCATACGTTTGCACCTACCGGGTCAGCTGAGCAGCAAATTTCTATTTAACCATCTGCTTTCATGAGAGACCTCAGGGCTGCATGTTTTGAGCCCAGTACTGATCCTGAAAAGCGTTTCCAACCCCACTTACAAGTAAAACTAGCTAAAATGTGCCTAGCTGCTATTCACTGAAAAGCTCATTCTGTGTACATTTTTGGCATATGTTTGCTCCTACCGGGTCAGCTGAGCAGCGAATTTCTATTTAACCACCTGCCTTCATGAGAGACCTCAGGGCTGCATGTTTTGAGCCCAGTACTGAGCCTGAAAAGCATTTCCAACCCCACTTACAAATAAAACTAGCTAAAATGTGCCTGGCTGCTATTCACTGAAAAGCTCATTCTGTGTACATTTTTGGCATACGTTTGCTCCTACCGGGTCAGCTGAGCAGCGAATTTCTATTTAACCACCTGCTTTCATGAGAGACCTCAGGGATGCATGTTTTGAGCCCAGTACTGAGCCTGAAAAGCGTTTCCAACCCCACTTACAAGTAAAACTAGCTAAAATGTGCCTGGCTTCTCTTCACTGAAAAGCTCATTCTGAGTACATTTTTAGCATACGTTTGCTCCTGCCGGGTCAGCTGAGCAGCGAATTTCTATTTAACCACCTGCTATCATGAGAGACCTCAGGGCTGCATGTTTTGAGACCAGTACTGATCCTGAAAAGCGTTTCCAACCCCACTTACAAGTAAAACTAGCTAAAATGTGCCTGGCTGCTATTCACTGAAAAGCTCATTCTGAGTACATTTTTAGCATACGTTTGCTCCTGCTGGGTCAGCTGAGCAGCGAATTTCTATTTGACCACCTGCTATCATGAGAGACCTCAGGGCTGCATGTTTTGAGCCCAGTATTGATCCTGAAAAGCGTTTCCAACCCCACTTACAAGTAAAACTAGCTAAAATGTGCCTGGCTGCTATTCACTGAAAAGCTCATTCTGTGTACATTTTTGGCATACGTTTGCTCCTGCCGGGTCAGCTGAGCAGCGAATTTCTATTTGACCACCTGCTTTCATGAGAGACCTCAGAGCTGCATGTTTTGAGCCCAGTACTGAGCCTGAAAAGCATTTCCAACCCCACTTACAAGTAAAACTAGCTAAAATGTGCCTGGCTTCTCTTCACTGAAAAGCTCATTCTGAGTACATTTTTAGCATATGTTTGCTCCTGCCGGGTCAGCTGAGAAGCGAATTTCTATTTAACCACCTGCTATCATGAGAGACCTCAGGGCTGCATGTTTTGAGCCCAGTACTGATCCTGAAAAGCGTTTCCAACCCCACTTACAAGTAAAACTAGCTAAAATGTGCCTGGCTGCTATTCACTGAAAAGCTCATTCTGTGTACATTTTTGGCATACGTTTGCTCCTACCAGGTCAGCTGAGCTGCGAATTTCTATTTAACCACCTGCTTTCATGAGAGACCTCAGGGCTGCATGTTTTGAGCCCAGTACTGAGCCTGAAAAGCATTTCCAACCCCACTTACAAGTAAAACTAGCTAAAATGTGCCTGGCTGCTATTCACTGAAAAGCTCATTCTGTGTACATTTTTGGCATACGTTTGCTCCTACCGGGTCAGCTGAGCAGCGAATTTCTATTTAACCACCTGCTTTCATGAGAGACCTCAGGGCTGCATGTTTTGAGCCCAGTACTGAGCCTGAAAAGCATTTCCAACCCCGCTTACAAGTAAAACTAGCTAAAATGTGCCTGGCTTCTCTTCACTGAAAAGCTCATTCTGAGTACATTTTTAGCATACGTTTGCTCCTGCCGGGTCAGCTGAGCCGCGAATTTCTATTTAACCACCTGCTATCACGAGAGACCTCAGGGCTGCATGTTTTGAGCCCAGTACTGATCCTGAAAAGCGTTTCCAACCCCACTTACAAGTAAAACTAGCTAAAATGTGCCTGGCTGCTATTCACTAAAAAGCTCATTCTCTGTACACTTTTGGCATACGTTTGCTCCTACCGGATCAGCTGAGCAGCGAATTTCTATTTAACCACCTGCTTTCATGAGAGACCTCAGAGCTGCATGTTTTGAGCCCTGTACTGAGCCTGAAAAGCATTTCCAACCCCACTTACAAGTAAAACTAACTAAAATGTGCCTGGCTTCTCTTCACTGAAAAGCTCATTCTGAGTACATTTTTCGCATACGTTTGCTCCTGCCGGGTCAGCTGAGCAGCGAATTTCTATTTAACCACCTGCTATCACGAGAGACCTCAGGGCTGCATGTTTTGAGTCCAGTACTGATCCTGAAAAGCGTTTCCAACCCCACTTACAAGTAAAACTAGCTAAAATGTGCCTGGCTGCTATTCACTGAAAAGCTCATTCTGTGTACATTTTTGGCATACGTTTGCTCCTACCAGGTCAGCTGAGCTGCGAATTTCTATTTAACCACCTGCTTTTATGAGAGACCTCAGGGCTGCATGTTTTGAGCCCAGTACTGAGCCTGAAAAGCATTTCCAACCCCACTTACAAGTAAAACTAGCTAAAATGTGCCTGGCTGCTATTCACTGAAAAGCTCATTCTGTGTACATTTTTGGCATACGTTTGCTCCTACCGGGTCAGCTGAGCAGCGAATTTCTATTTAACCACCTGCTATCATGAGAGACCTCAGGGCTGCATGTTTTGAGCCCAGTACTGATCCTGAAAAGCGTTTCCAACCCCACTTACAAGTAAAACTAGCTAAAATGTGCCTGGCTGCTATTCACTAAAAAGCTCATTCTCTGTACATTTTTGGCATACGTTTGCTCCTACCGGGTCAGCTGAGCAGCGAATTTCTATTTAACCACCTGCTTTCATGAGAGACCTCAGAGCTGCATGTTTTGAGCCCTGTACTGAGCCTGAAAAGCATTTCCAACCCCACTTACAAGTAAAACTAGCTAAAATGTGCCTGGCTTCTCTTCACTGAAAAGCTCATTCTGAGTACATTTTTAGCATACGTTTGCTCCTGCCGGGTCAGCTGAGCAGCGAATTTCTATTTGACCACCTGCTTTCATGAGAGACCTCAGAGCTGCATGTTTTGAGCCCAGTACTGAGCCTGAAAAGCATTTCCAACCACACTTACAAGTAAAACTAGCTAAAATGTGCCTGGCTGCTCTTCACTGAAAAGCTCATTCTGTGTACATTTTTGGCATACGTTTGCTCCTACCGGGTCAGCTGAGCAGCGAATTTCTATTTAACCACCTGCTTTTCATGAGACCTCAGGGCTGCATGTTTTGAGCCCAGTACTGAGCCTGAAAAGCATTTCCAACCCCACTTACAAGTAAAACTAGCTGAAATGTGCCTGGCTTCTCTTCACTGAAAAGCTCATTCTGAGTACATTTTTAGCATACGTTTTCTCCTGCCGGGTCAGCTGAGCAGCGAATTTCTATTTAACCACCTGCTATCCTGAGAGACCTCAGGGCTGCATGTTTTGAGCCCAGTACTGATCCTGAAAAGCGTTTCCAACCCCACTTACAAGTAAAACTAGCTAAAATGTGCCTGGCTGCTATTCAGTGAAAAGCTCATTCTGTGTACATTTTTGGCATACGTTTGCTCCTGCCGGGTCAGCTGAGCAGCGAATTTCTATTTAACCACCTGCTATCATGAGAGACTTCAGGGCTGCATGTTTTGAGCCCAGTACTGATCCTGAAAAGCGTTTCCAACCCCACTTACAAGTAAAACTAGCTAAAATGTGCCTGGCTGCTATTCACTGAAAAGCTCATTCTGTGTACATTTTTGGCATACGTTTGCTCCTACCGGGTCAGCTGAGCAGCAAATTTCTATTTAACCACCTGCTTTCATGAGAGACCTCAGGGATGCATGTTTTGAGCCCAGTACTGAGCCTGAAAAGCATTTCCAACCCCACTTACAAGTAAAACTAGCTAAAATGTGCCTGGCTACTCTTCACTGAAAAGCTCATTCTGAGTACATTTTTAGCATACGTTTGCTCCTGCCGGGTCAGCTGAGCAGCGAATTTCTATTTAACCACCTGCTATCATGAGAGACCTCAGAGCTGCATGTTTTGAGCCCTGTACTGAGCCTGAAAAGCATTTCCAACCCCACTTACAAGTAAAACTAACTAAAATGTGCCTGGCTTCTCTTCACTGAAAAGCTCATTCTGAGTACATTTTTCGCATACGTTTGCTCCTGCCGGGTCAGCTGAGCAGCGAATTTCTATTTAACCACCTGCTATCACGAGAGACCTCAGGGCTGCATGTTTTGAGCCCAGTACTGATCCTGAAAAGCGTTTCCAACCCCACTTACAAGTAAAACTAGCTAAAATGTGCCTGGCTGCTATTCACTGAAAAGCTCATTCTGTGTACATTTTTGGCATACGTTTGCTCCTACCAGGTCAGCTGAGCTGCGAATTTCTATTTAACCACCTGCTTTCATGAGAGACCTCAGGGCTGCATGTTTTGAGCCCAGTACTGAGCCTGAAAAGCATTTCCAACCCCACTTACAAGTAAAACTAGCTAAAATGTGCCTGGCTGCTATTCACTGAAAAGCTCATTCTGTGTACATTTTTGGCATACGTTTGCTCCTACCGGTTCAGCTGAGCAGCGAATTTCTATTTAACCACCTGCTATCATGAGAGACCTCAGGGCTGCATGTTTTGAGCCCAGTACTGATCCTGAAAAGCGTTTCCAACCCCACTTACAAGTAAAACTAGCTAAAATGTGCCTGGCTGCTATTCACTAAAAAGCTCATTCTCTGTACATTTTTGGCATACGTTTGCTCCTACCGGGTCAGCTGAGCAGCGAATTTCTATTTAACCACCTGCTTTCATGAGAGACCTCAGGGCTGCATGTTTTGAGCCCTGTACTGAGCCTGAAAAGCATTTCCAACCCCACTTACAAGTAAAACTAGCTAAAATGTGCCTGGCTGCTATTCACTAAAAAGCTCATTCTCTGTACATTTTTGGCATACGTTTGCTCCTACCGGGTCAGCTGAGCAGCGAATTTCTATTTAACCACCTGCTTTCATGAGAGACCTCAGAGCTGCATGTTTTGAGCCCTGTACTGAGCCTGAAAAGCATTTCCAACCCCACTTACAAGTAAAACTAGCTAAAATGTGCCTGGCTTCTCTTCACTGAAAAGCTCATTCTGAGTACATTTTTAGCATACGTTTGCTCCTGCCGGGTCAGCTGAGCAGCGAATTTCTATTTGACCACCTGCTTTCATGAGAGACCTCAGAGCTGCATGTTTTGAGCCCAGTACTGAGCCTGAAAAGCATTTCCAACCACACTTACAAGTAAAACTAGCTAAAATGTGCCTGGCTGCTCTTCACTGAAAAGCTCATTCTGTGTACATTTTTGGCATACGTTTGCTCCTACCGGGTCAGCTGAGCAGCGAATTTCTATTTAACCACCTGCTTTTCATGAGACCTCAGGGCTGCATGTTTTGAGCCCAGTACTGAGCCTGAAAAGCATTTCCAACCCCACTTACAAGTAAAACTAGCTGAAATGTGCCTGGCTTCTCTTCACTGAAAAGCTCATTCTGAGTACATTTTTAGCATACGTTTTCTCCTGCCGGGTCAGCTGAGCAGCGAATTTCTATTTAACCACCTGCTATCCTGAGAGACCTCAGGGCTGCATGTTTTGAGCCCAGTACTGATCCTGAAAAGCGTTTCCAACCCCACTTACAAGTAAAACTAGCTAAAATGTGCCTGGCTGCTATTCAGTGAAAAGCTCATTCTGTGTACATTTTTGGCATACGTTTGCTCCTGCCGGGTCAGCTGAGCAGCGAATTTCTATTTAACCACCTGCTATCATGAGAGACTTCAGGGCTGCATGTTTTGAGCCCAGTACTGATCCTGAAAAGCGTTTCCAACCCCACTTACAAGTAAAACTAGCTAAAATGTGCCTGGCTGCTATTCACTGAAAAGCTCATTCTGTGTACATTTTTGGCATACGTTTGCTCCTACCGGGTCAGCTGAGCAGCAAATTTCTATTTAACCACCTGCTTTCATGAGAGACCTCAGGGATGCATGTTTTGAGCCCAGTACTGAGCCTGAAAAGCATTTCCAACCCCACTTACAAGTAAAACTAGCTAAAATGTGCCTGGCTACTCTTCACTGAAAAGCTCATTCTGAGTACATTTTTAGCATACGTTTGCTCCTGCCGGGTCAGCTGAGCAGCGAATTTCTATTTAACCACCTGCTATCATGAGAGACCTCAGAGCTGCATGTTTTGAGCCCTGTACTGAGCCTGAAAAGCATTTCCAACCCCACTTACAAGTAAAACTAACTAAAATGTGCCTGGCTTCTCTTCACTGAAAAGCTCATTCTGAGTACATTTTTCGCATACGTTTGCTCCTGCCGGGTCAGCTGAGCAGCGAATTTCTATTTAACCACCTGCTATCATGAGAGACCTCAGGGCTGAATGTTTTGAGCCCAGTACTGATCCTGAAAAGCGTTTCCAACCCCACTTACAAGTAAAACTAGCTAAAATGTGCCTGGCTGCTATTCACTAAAAAGCTCATTCTCTGTACATTTTTGGCATACGTTTGCTCCTACCGGGTCAGCTGAGCAGCGAATTTCTATTTAACCACCTGCTTTCATGAGAGACCTCAGGGCTGCATGTTTTGAGCCCTGTACTGAGCCTGAAAAGCATTTCCAACCCCACTTACAAGTAAAACTAGCTAAAATGTGCCTGGCTTCTCTTCACTGAAAAGCTCATTCTGAGTACATTTTTCGCATACGTTTGCTCCTGCCGGGTCAGCTGAGCAGCGAATTTCTATTTAACCACCTGCTATCACGAGAGACCTCAGGGCTGCATGGTTTGAGCCCAGTACTGATCCTGAAAAGCGTTTCCAACCCCACTTACAAGTAAAACTAGCTAAAATGTGCCTGGCTGCTATTCACTAAAAAGCTCATTCTCTGTACATTTTTGGCATACGTTTGCTCCTACCGGGTCAGCTGAGCAGTGAATTTCTATTTAACCACCTGCTTTCATGAGAGACCTCAGAGCTGCATGTTTTGAGCCCTGTACTGAGCCTGAAAAGCATTTCCAACCCCACTTACAAGTAAAACTAGCTAAAATATGCCTGGCTTCTCTTCACTGAAAAGCTCATTCTGAGTACATTTTTAGCATACGTTTGCTCCTGCCGGGTCAGCTGAGCAGCGAATTTCTATTTGACCACCTGCTTTCATGAGACACCTCAGAGCTGCATGTTTTGAGCCCAGTACTGAGCCTGAAAAGCATTTCCAACCCCACTTACAAGTAAAACTAGCTAAAATGTGCCTGGCTGCTCTTCACTGAAAAGCTCATTCTGTGTACATTTTTGGCATACGTTTGCTCCTACCGGGTCAGCTGAGCAGCGAATTTCTATTTAACCACCTGCTTTTCATGAGAGACCTCAGGGCTGCATGTTTTGAGCCCAGTACTGAGCCTGAAAAGCATTTCCAACCCCACTTACAAGTAAAACTAGCTGAAATGTGCCTGGCTTCTCTTCACTGAAAAGCTCATTCTGAGTACATTTTTAGCATACGTTTTCTCCTGCCCGGTCAGCTGAGCAGCGAATTTCTATTTAACCACCTGCTATCCTGAGAGACCTCAGGGCTGCATGTTTTGAGCCCAGTACTGATCCTGAAAAGCGTTTCCAACCCCACTTACAAGTAAAACTAGCTAAAATGTGCCTGGCTGCTATTCAGTGAAAAGCTCATTCTGTGTACATTTTTGGCATACGTTTGCTCCTGCCGGGTCAGCTGAGCAGCGAATTTCTATTTAACCACCTGCTATCATGAGAGACTTCAGGGCTGCATGTTTTGAGCCCAGTATTGATCCTGAAAAGCGTTTCCAACCCCACTTACAAGTAAAACTAGCTAAAATGTGCCTGGCTGCTACTCACTGAAAAGCTCATTCTGTGTACATTTTTGGCATACGTTTGCTCCTGCCGGGTCAGCTGAGCAGCGAATTTCTATTTGACCACCTGCTTTCATGAGAGACCTCAGAGCTGCATGTTTTGAGCCCAGTACTGAGCCTGAAAAGCATTTCCAACCCCACTTACAAGTAAAACTAGCTAAAATGTGCCTGGCTTCTCTTCACTGAAAAGCTCATTCTGAGTACATTTTTAGCATACGTTTGCTCCTGCCGGGTCAGCTGAGAAGCGAATTTCTATTTAACCACCTGCTATCATGAGAGACCTCAGGGCTGCATGTTTTGAGCCCAGTACTGATCCTGAAAAGCGTTTCCAACCCCACTTACAAGTAAAACTAGCTAAAATGTGCCTGGCTGCTATTCACTGAAAAGCTCATTTGTGTACATTTTTGGCATACGTTTAATCCTACCGGGTCAGCTGAGCAGCAAATTTCTATTTAACCACCTGCTTTCATGAGAGACCTCAGGGATGCATGTTTTGAGCCCAGTACTGAGCCTGAAAAGCATTTCCAACCCCACTTACAAGTAAAACTAGCTAAAATGTGCTTGGCTTCTCTTCACTGAAAAGCTCATTCTGAGAACATTTTTAGCATACGTTTGCTCCTGCTGGGTCAGCTGAGCAGCAAATTTCTATTTAACCACCTGCTATCATGAGAGACCTCAGGGCTGCATGTTTTGAGCCCAGTACTGATCCTGAAAAGCGTTTCCAACCCCACTTACAAGTAAAACTAGCTAAAATGTGCCTGGCTGCTATTCACTGAAAAGCTCATTCTGTGTACATTTTTGGCATACGTTTGCTCCTACCAGGTCAGCTGAGCTGCGAATTTCTATTTAACCACCTGCTTTCATGAGAGACCTCAGGGCTGCATGTTTTGAGCCCAGTACTGAGCCTGAAAAGCATTTCCAACCCCACTTACAAGTAAAACTAGCTAAAATGTGCCTGGCTTCTCTTCACTAAAAAGCTCATTCTGAGTACATTTTTCGCATACGTTTGCTCCTGCCGGGTCAGCTGAGCAGCGAATTTCTATTTAACCACCTGCTATCACGAGAGACCTCAGGGCTGCATGGTTTGAGCCCAGTACTGATCCTGAAAAGCGTTTCCAACCCCACTTACAAGTAAAACTAGCTAAAATGTGCCTGGCTGCTATTCACTAAAAAGCTCATTCTCTGTACATTTTTGGCATACGTTTGCTCCTACCGGGTCAGCTGAGCAGCGAATTTCTATTTAACCACCTGCTTTCATGAGAGACCTCAGAGCTGCATGTTTTGAGCCCTGTACTGAGCCTGAAAAGCATTTCCAACCCCACTTACAAGTAAAACTAGCTAAAATGTGCCTGGCTTCTCTTCACTGAAAAGCTCATTCTGAGTACATTTTTAGCATACGTTTGCTCCTGCCGGGTCAGCTGAGCAGCGAATTTCTATTTGACCACCTGCTTTCATGAGAGACCTCAGAGCTGCATGTTTTGAGCCCAGTACTGAGCCTGAAAAGCATTTCCAACCCCACTTACAAGTAAAACTAGCTAAAATGTGCCTGGCTGCTATTCACTGAAAAGCTCATTCTGAGTACATTTTTAGCATACGTTTGCTCCTGCCGGGTCAGCTGAGCAGCGAATTTCTATTTAACCACCTGCTATCACAAGAGACCTCAGGGCTGCATGTTTTGAGCCCAGTACTGATCCTGAAAAGCGTTTCCAACCCCACTTACAAGTAAAACTAGCTAAAATGTGCCTGGCTGCTATTCACTGAAAAGCTCATTCTGTGTACATTTTTGGCATACGTTTGCTCCTACCAGGTCAGCTGAGCTGCGAATTTCTATTTAACCACCTGCTTTCATGAGAGACCTCAGGGCTGCATGTTTTGAGCCCAGTACTGAGCCTGAAAAGCATTTCCAACCCCACTTACAAGTAAAACTAGCTAAAATGTGCCTGGCTGCTATTCACTGAAAAGCTCATTCTGTGTACATTTTTGGCATACGTTTGCTCCTACCGGGTCAGCTGAGCAGCGAATTTCTATTTAACCACCTGCTATCATGAGAGACCTCAGGGCTGCATGTTTTGAGCCCAGTACTGATCCTGAAAAGCGTTTCCAACCCCACTTACAAGTAAAACTAGCTAAAATGTGCCTGGCTGCTATTCACTGAAAAGCTCATTCTGTGTACATTTTTGGCATACCATTGCTCCTACCGGGTCAGCTGAGCAGCGAATTTCTATTTAACCACCTGCTTTCATGAGAGACCTCAAGGGCTGCATGTTTTGAGCCCAGTACTGAACCTGAAAAGCATTTCCAACCCCACTTACAAGTAAAACTAGCTAAAATGTGCCTGGCTTCTCTTCACTGAAAAGCTCATTCTGAGTACATTTTTAGCATACGTTTGCTCCTGCCGGGTCAGCTGAGCAGCGAATTTCTATTTAACCACCTGCTATCATGAGAGACCTCAGGGCTGCATGTTTTGAGCCCAGTACTGATCCTGAAAAGCGTTTCCAACCCCACTTACAAGTAAAACTAGCTAAAATGTGCCTGGCTGCTATTCACTAAAAAGCTCATTCTCTGTACACTTTTGGCATACGTTTGCTCCTACCGGGTCAGCTGAGCAGCGAATTTCTATTTAACCACCTGCTTTCATGAGAGACCTCAGAGCTGCATGTTTTGAGCCCTGTACTGAGCCTGAAAAGCATTTCCAACCCCACTTACAAGTAAAACTAACTAAAATGTGCCTGGCTTCTCTTCACTGAAAAGCTCATTCTGAGTACATTTTTCGCATACGTTTGCTCCTGCCGGGTCAGCTGAGCAGCGAATTTCTATTTAACCACCTGCTATCACGAGAGACCTCAGGGCTGCATGTTTTGAGCCCAGTACTGATCCTGAAAAGCGTTTCCAACCCCACTTACAAGTAAAACTAGCTAAAATGTGCCTGGCTGCTATTCACTGAAAAGCTCATTCTGTGTACATTTTTGGCATACGTTTGCTCCTACCGGGTCAGCTGAGCAGCGAATTTCTATTTAACCACCTGCTTTCATGAGAGACCTCAGGGCTGCATGTTTTGAGCCCAGTACTGAGCCTGAAAAGCATTTCCAACCCCACTTACAAGTAAAACTAGCGTGCCTGTGCCTGGCTTCTCTTCACTGAAAAGCTCATTCTGAGTACATTTTTAGCATACGTTTGCTCCTGCCGGGTCAGCTGAGCAGCGAATTTCTATTTAACCACCTGCTATCATGAGAGACCTCAGGGCTGCATATTTTGAGCCCAGTACTGATCCTGAAAAGCGTTTCCAATCCCACTTACAAGTAAAAACTAGCTAAAATGTGCCTGGCTGCTATTCACTAAAAAGCTCATTCTCTGTACACTTTTGGCATATGTTTGCTCCTACCGGGTCAGCTGAGCAGCGAATTTCTATTTAACCACCTGCTTTCATGAGAGACCTCAGAGCTGCATGTTTTGAGCCCTGTACTGAGCCTGAAAAGCATTTCCAACCCCACTTACAAGTAAAACTAACTAAAATGTGCCTGGCTTCTCTTCACTGAAAAGCTCATTCTGAGTACATTTTTCGCATACGTTTGCTCCTGCCGGGTCAGCTGAGCAGCGAATTTCTATTTAACCACCTGCTATCACAAGAGACCTCAGGGCTGCATGTTTTGAGCCCAGTACTGATCCTGAAAAGCGTTTCCAACCCCACTTACAAGTAAAACTAGCTAAAATGTGCCTGGCTGCTATTCACTGAAAAGCTCATTCTGTGTACATTTTTGGCATACGTTTGCTCCTACCAGGTCAGCTGAGCTGCGAATTTCTATTTAACCACCTGCTTTCATGAGAGACCTCAGGGCTGCATGTTTTGAGCCCAGTACTGAGCCTGAAAAGCATTTCCAACCCCACTTACAAGTAAAACTAGCTGAAATGTGCCTGGCTGCTATTCACTGAAAAGCTCATTCTGTGTACATTTTTGGCATACGTTTGCTCCTACCGGGTCAGCTGAGCAGCGAATTTCTATTTAACCACCTGCTATCATGAGAGACCTCAGGGCTGCATGTTTTGAGCCCAGTACTGATCCCGAAAAGCGTTTCCAACCCCACTTACAAGTAAAACTAGCTAAAATGTGCCTGGCTGCTATTCACTAAAAAGCTCATTCTCTGTACATTTTTGGCATACGTTTGCTCCTACCGGGTCAGCTGAGCAGCGAATTTCTATTTAACCACCTGCTTTCATGAGAGACCTCAGAGCTGCATGTTTTGAGCCCTGTACTGAGCCTGAAAAGCATTTCCAACCCCACTTAGAAGTAAAACTAGCTGAAATGTGCCTGGCTTCTCTTCACTGAAAAGCTCATTCTGAGTACATTTTTAGCATACGTTTTCTCCTGCCGGGTCAGCTGAGCAGCGAATTTCTATTTAACCACCTGCTATCCTGAGAGACCTCAGGGCTGCATGTTTTGAGCCCAGTACTGATCCTGAAAAGCGATTCCAACCCCACTTACAAGTAAAACTAGCTAAAATGTGCCTGGCTGCTATTCAGTGAAAAGCTCATTCTGTGTAAATTTTTGGCATACGTTTGCTCCTGCCGGGTCAGCTGAGCAGCGAATTTCTATTTAACCACCTGCTATCATGAGAGACTTCAGGGCTGCATGTTTTGAGCCCAGTACTGATCCTGAAAAGCGTTTCCAACCCCACTTACAAGTAAAACTAGCTAAAATGTGCCTGGCTGCTATTCACTGAAAAGCTCATTCTGAGTACATTTTTAGCATACGTTTGCTCCTGCCGGGTCAGCTGAACAGCGAATTTCTATTTAACCACCTGCTTTCATGAGAGACCTCAGGGATGCATGTTTTGAGCCCAGTATTGATCCTGAAAAGCGTTTCCAACCCCACTTACAAGTAAAACTAGCTAAAATGTGCCTGGCTGCTATTCACTGAAAAGCTCATTCTGTGTACATTTTTGGCATACGTTTGCACCTACCGGGTCAGCTGAGCAGCAAATTTCTATTTAACCATCTGCTTTCATGAGAGACCTCAGGGCTGCATGTTTTGAGCCCAGTACTGATCCTGAAAAGCGTTTCCAACCCCACTTACAAGTAAAACTAGCTAAAATGTGCCTAGCTGCTATTCACTGAAAAGCTCATTCTGTGTACATTTTTGGCATATGTTTGCTCCTACCGGGTCAGCTGAGCAGCGAATTTCTATTTAACCACCTGCCTTCATGAGAGACCTCAGGGCTGCATGTTTTGAGCCCAGTACTGAGCCTGAAAAGCATTTCCAACCCCACTTACAAATAAAACTAGCTAAAATGTGCCTGGCTGCTATTCACTGAAAAGCTCATTCTGTGTACATTTTTGGCATACGTTTGCTCCTACCGGGTCAGCTGAGCAGCGAATTTCTATTTAACCACCTGCTTTCATGAGAGACCTCAGGGATGCATGTTTTGAGCCCAGTACTGAGCCTGAAAAGCGTTTCCAACCCCACTTACAAGTAAAACTAGCTAAAATGTGCCTGGCTTCTCTTCACTGAAAAGCTCATTCTGAGTACATTTTTAGCATACGTTTGCTCCTGCCGGGTCAGCTGAGCAGCGAATTTCTATTTAACCACCTGCTATCATGAGAGACCTCAGGGCTGCATGTTTTGAGACCAGTACTGATCCTGAAAAGCGTTTCCAACCCCACTTACAAGTAAAACTAGCTAAAATGTGCCTGGCTGCTATTCACTGAAAAGCTCATTCTGAGTACATTTTTAGCATACGTTTGCTCCTGCTGGGTCAGCTGAGCAGCGAATTTCTATTTGACCACCTGCTATCATGAGAGACCTCAGGGCTGCATGTTTTGAGCCCAGTATTGATCCTGAAAAGCGTTTCCAACCCCACTTACAAGTAAAACTAGCTAAAATGTGCCTGGCTGCTATTCACTGAAAAGCTCATTCTGTGTACATTTTTGGCATACGTTTGCTCCTGCCGGGTCAGCTGAGCAGCGAATTTCTATTTGACCACCTGCTTTCATGAGAGACCTCAGAGCTGCATGTTTTGAGCCCAGTACTGAGCCTGAAAAGCATTTCCAACCCCACTTACAAGTAAAACTAGCTAAAATGTGCCTGGCTTCTCTTCACTGAAAAGCTCATTCTGAGTACATTTTTAGCATATGTTTGCTCCTGCCGGGTCAGCTGAGAAGCGAATTTCTATTTAACCACCTGCTATCATGAGAGACCTCAGGGCTGCATGTTTTGAGCCCAGTACTGATCCTGAAAAGCGTTTCCAACCCCACTTACAAGTAAAACTAGCTAAAATGTGCCTGGCTGCTATTCACTGAAAAGCTCATTCTGTGTACATTTTTGGCATACGTTTGCTCCTACCAGGTCAGCTGAGCTGCGAATTTCTATTTAACCACCTGCTTTCATGAGAGACCTCAGGGCTGCATGTTTTGAGCCCAGTACTGAGCCTGAAAAGCATTTCCAACCCCACTTACAAGTAAAACTAGCTAAAATGTGCCTGGCTGCTATTCACTGAAAAGCTCATTCTGTGTACATTTTTGGCATACGTTTGCTCCTACCGGGTCAGCTGAGCAGCGAATTTCTATTTAACCACCTGCTTTCATGAGAGACCTCAGGGCTGCATGTTTTGAGCCCAGTACTGAGCCTGAAAAGCATTTCCAACCCCGCTTACAAGTAAAACTAGCTAAAATGTGCCTGGCTTCTCTTCACTGAAAAGCTCATTCTGAGTACATTTTTAGCATACGTTTGCTCCTGCCGGGTCAGCTGAGCCGCGAATTTCTATTTAACCACCTGCTATCACGAGAGACCTCAGGGCTGCATGTTTTGAGCCCAGTACTGATCCTGAAAAGCGTTTCCAACCCCACTTACAAGTAAAACTAGCTAAAATGTGCCTGGCTGCTATTCACTAAAAAGCTCATTCTCTGTACACTTTTGGCATACGTTTGCTCCTACCGGATCAGCTGAGCAGCGAATTTCTATTTAACCACCTGCTTTCATGAGAGACCTCAGAGCTGCATGTTTTGAGCCCTGTACTGAGCCTGAAAAGCATTTCCAACCCCACTTACAAGTAAAACTAACTAAAATGTGCCTGGCTTCTCTTCACTGAAAAGCTCATTCTGAGTACATTTTTCGCATACGTTTGCTCCTGCCGGGTCAGCTGAGCAGCGAATTTCTATTTAACCACCTGCTATCACGAGAGACCTCAGGGCTGCATGTTTTGAGTCCAGTACTGATCCTGAAAAGCGTTTCCAACCCCACTTACAAGTAAAACTAGCTAAAATGTGCCTGGCTGCTATTCACTGAAAAGCTCATTCTGTGTACATTTTTGGCATACGTTTGCTCCTACCAGGTCAGCTGAGCTGCGAATTTCTATTTAACCACCTGCTTTTATGAGAGACCTCAGGGCTGCATGTTTTGAGCCCAGTACTGAGCCTGAAAAGCATTTCCAACCCCACTTACAAGTAAAACTAGCTAAAATGTGCCTGGCTGCTATTCACTGAAAAGCTCATTCTGTGTACATTTTTGGCATACGTTTGCTCCTACCGGGTCAGCTGAGCAGCGAATTTCTATTTAACCACCTGCTATCATGAGAGACCTCAGGGCTGCATGTTTTGAGCCCAGTACTGATCCTGAAAAGCGTTTCCAACCCCACTTACAAGTAAAACTAGCTAAAATGTGCCTGGCTGCTATTCACTAAAAAGCTCATTCTCTGTACATTTTTGGCATACGTTTGCTCCTACCGGGTCAGCTGAGCAGCGAATTTCTATTTAACCACCTGCTTTCATGAGAGACCTCAGAGCTGCATGTTTTGAGCCCTGTACTGAGCCTGAAAAGCATTTCCAACCCCACTTACAAGTAAAACTAGCTAAAATGTGCCTGGCTTCTCTTCACTGAAAAGCTCATTCTGAGTACATTTTTAGCATACGTTTGCTCCTGCCGGGTCAGCTGAGCAGCGAATTTCTATTTGACCACCTGCTTTCATGAGAGACCTCAGAGCTGCATGTTTTGAGCCCAGTACTGAGCCTGAAAAGCATTTCCAACCACACTTACAAGTAAAACTAGCTAAAATGTGCCTGGCTGCTCTTCACTGAAAAGCTCATTCTGTGTACATTTTTGGCATACGTTTGCTCCTACCGGGTCAGCTGAGCAGCGAATTTCTATTTAACCACCTGCTTTTCATGAGACCTCAGGGCTGCATGTTTTGAGCCCAGTACTGAGCCTGAAAAGCATTTCCAACCCCACTTACAAGTAAAACTAGCTGAAATGTGCCTGGCTTCTCTTCACTGAAAAGCTCATTCTGAGTACATTTTTAGCATACGTTTTCTCCTGCCGGGTCAGCTGAGCAGCGAATTTCTATTTAACCACCTGCTATCCTGAGAGACCTCAGGGCTGCATGTTTTGAGCCCAGTACTGATCCTGAAAAGCGTTTCCAACCCCACTTACAAGTAAAACTAGCTAAAATGTGCCTGGCTGCTATTCAGTGAAAAGCTCATTCTGTGTACATTTTTGGCATACGTTTGCTCCTGCCGGGTCAGCTGAGCAGCGAATTTCTATTTAACCACCTGCTATCATGAGAGACTTCAGGGCTGCATGTTTTGAGCCCAGTACTGATCCTGAAAAGCGTTTCCAACCCCACTTACAAGTAAAACTAGCTAAAATGTGCCTGGCTGCTATTCACTGAAAAGCTCATTCTGTGTACATTTTTGGCATACGTTTGCTCCTACCGGGTCAGCTGAGCAGCAAATTTCTATTTAACCACCTGCTTTCATGAGAGACCTCAGGGATGCATGTTTTGAGCCCAGTACTGAGCCTGAAAAGCATTTCCAACCCCACTTACAAGTAAAACTAGCTAAAATGTGCCTGGCTACTCTTCACTGAAAAGCTCATTCTGAGTACATTTTTAGCATACGTTTGCTCCTGCCGGGTCAGCTGAGCAGCGAATTTCTATTTAACCACCTGCTATCATGAGAGACCTCAGAGCTGCATGTTTTGAGCCCTGTACTGAGCCTGAAAAGCATTTCCAACCCCACTTACAAGTAAAACTAACTAAAATGTGCCTGGCTTCTCTTCACTGAAAAGCTCATTCTGAGTACATTTTTCGCATACGTTTGCTCCTGCCGGGTCAGCTGAGCAGCGAATTTCTATTTAACCACCTGCTATCACGAGAGACCTCAGGGCTGCATGTTTTGAGCCCAGTACTGATCCTGAAAAGCGTTTCCAACCCCACTTACAAGTAAAACTAGCTAAAATGTGCCTGGCTGCTATTCACTGAAAAGCTCATTCTGTGTACATTTTTGGCATACGTTTGCTCCTACCAGGTCAGCTGAGCTGCGAATTTCTATTTAACCACCTGCTTTCATGAGAGACCTCAGGGCTGCATGTTTTGAGCCCAGTACTGAGCCTGAAAAGCATTTCCAACCCCACTTACAAGTAAAACTAGCTAAAATGTGCCTGGCTGCTATTCACTGAAAAGCTCATTCTGTGTACATTTTTGGCATACGTTTGCTCCTACCGGTTCAGCTGAGCAGCGAATTTCTATTTAACCACCTGCTATCATGAGAGACCTCAGGGCTGCATGTTTTGAGCCCAGTACTGATCCTGAAAAGCGTTTCCAACCCCACTTACAAGTAAAACTAGCTAAAATGTGCCTGGCTGCTATTCACTAAAAAGCTCATTCTCTGTACATTTTTGGCATACGTTTGCTCCTACCGGGTCAGCTGAGCAGCGAATTTCTATTTAACCACCTGCTTTCATGAGAGACCTCAGGGCTGCATGTTTTGAGCCCTGTACTGAGCCTGAAAAGCATTTCCAACCCCACTTACAAGTAAAACTAGCTAAAATGTGCCTGGCTGCTATTCACTAAAAAGCTCATTCTCTGTACATTTTTGGCATACGTTTGCTCCTACCGGGTCAGCTGAGCAGCGAATTTCTATTTAACCACCTGCTTTCATGAGAGACCTCAGAGCTGCATGTTTTGAGCCCTGTACTGAGCCTGAAAAGCATTTCCAACCCCACTTACAAGTAAAACTAGCTAAAATGTGCCTGGCTTCTCTTCACTGAAAAGCTCATTCTGAGTACATTTTTAGCATACGTTTGCTCCTGCCGGGTCAGCTGAGCAGCGAATTTCTATTTGACCACCTGCTTTCATGAGAGACCTCAGAGCTGCATGTTTTGAGCCCAGTACTGAGCCTGAAAAGCATTTCCAACCACACTTACAAGTAAAACTAGCTAAAATGTGCCTGGCTGCTCTTCACTGAAAAGCTCATTCTGTGTACATTTTTGGCATACGTTTGCTCCTACCGGGTCAGCTGAGCAGCGAATTTCTATTTAACCACCTGCTTTTCATGAGACCTCAGGGCTGCATGTTTTGAGCCCAGTACTGAGCCTGAAAAGCATTTCCAACCCCACTTACAAGTAAAACTAGCTGAAATGTGCCTGGCTTCTCTTCACTGAAAAGCTCATTCTGAGTACATTTTTAGCATACGTTTTCTCCTGCCGGGTCAGCTGAGCAGCGAATTTCTATTTAACCACCTGCTATCCTGAGAGACCTCAGGGCTGCATGTTTTGAGCCCAGTACTGATCCTGAAAAGCGTTTCCAACCCCACTTACAAGTAAAACTAGCTAAAATGTGCCTGGCTGCTATTCAGTGAAAAGCTCATTCTGTGTACATTTTTGGCATACGTTTGCTCCTGCCGGGTCAGCTGAGCAGCGAATTTCTATTTAACCACCTGCTATCATGAGAGACTTCAGGGCTGCATGTTTTGAGCCCAGTACTGATCCTGAAAAGCGTTTCCAACCCCACTTACAAGTAAAACTAGCTAAAATGTGCCTGGCTGCTATTCACTGAAAAGCTCATTCTGTGTACATTTTTGGCATACGTTTGCTCCTACCGGGTCAGCTGAGCAGCAAATTTCTATTTAACCACCTGCTTTCATGAGAGACCTCAGGGATGCATGTTTTGAGCCCAGTACTGAGCCTGAAAAGCATTTCCAACCCCACTTACAAGTAAAACTAGCTAAAATGTGCCTGGCTACTCTTCACTGAAAAGCTCATTCTGAGTACATTTTTAGCATACGTTTGCTCCTGCCGGGTCAGCTGAGCAGCGAATTTCTATTTAACCACCTGCTATCATGAGAGACCTCAGAGCTGCATGTTTTGAGCCCTGTACTGAGCCTGAAAAGCATTTCCAACCCCACTTACAAGTAAAACTAACTAAAATGTGCCTGGCTTCTCTTCACTGAAAAGCTCATTCTGAGTACATTTTTCGCATACGTTTGCTCCTGCCGGGTCAGCTGAGCAGCGAATTTCTATTTAACCACCTGCTATCATGAGAGACCTCAGGGCTGAATGTTTTGAGCCCAGTACTGATCCTGAAAAGCGTTTCCAACCCCACTTACAAGTAAAACTAGCTAAAATGTGCCTGGCTGCTATTCACTAAAAAGCTCATTCTCTGTACATTTTTGGCATACGTTTGCTCCTACCGGGTCAGCTGAGCAGCGAATTTCTATTTAACCACCTGCTTTCATGAGAGACCTCAGGGCTGCATGTTTTGAGCCCTGTACTGAGCCTGAAAAGCATTTCCAACCCCACTTACAAGTAAAACTAGCTAAAATGTGCCTGGCTTCTCTTCACTGAAAAGCTCATTCTGAGTACATTTTTCGCATACGTTTGCTCCTGCCGGGTCAGCTGAGCAGCGAATTTCTATTTAACCACCTGCTATCACGAGAGACCTCAGGGCTGCATGGTTTGAGCCCAGTACTGATCCTGAAAAGCGTTTCCAACCCCACTTACAAGTAAAACTAGCTAAAATGTGCCTGGCTGCTATTCACTAAAAAGCTCATTCTCTGTACATTTTTGGCATACGTTTGCTCCTACCGGGTCAGCTGAGCAGTGAATTTCTATTTAACCACCTGCTTTCATGAGAGACCTCAGAGCTGCATGTTTTGAGCCCTGTACTGAGCCTGAAAAGCATTTCCAACCCCACTTACAAGTAAAACTAGCTAAAATATGCCTGGCTTCTCTTCACTGAAAAGCTCATTCTGAGTACATTTTTAGCATACGTTTGCTCCTGCCGGGTCAGCTGAGCAGCGAATTTCTATTTGACCACCTGCTTTTCATGAGAGACCTCAGGGCTGCATGTTTTGAGCCCAGTACTGAGCCTGAAAAGCATTTCCAACCCCACTTACAAGTAAAACTAGCTGAAATGTGCCTGGCTTCTCTTCACTGAAAAGCTCATTCTGAGTACATTTTTAGCATACGTTTTCTCCTGCCCGGTCAGCTGAGCAGCGAATTTCTATTTAACCACCTGCTATCCTGAGAGACCTCAGGGCTGCATGTTTTGAGCCCAGTACTGATCCTGAAAAGCGTTTCCAACCCCACTTACAAGTAAAACTAGCTAAAATGTGCCTGGCTGCTATTCAGTGAAAAGCTCATTCTGTGTACATTTTTGGCATACGTTTGCTCCTGCCGGGTCAGCTGAGCAGCGAATTTCTATTTAACCACCTGCTATCATGAGAGACTTCAGGGCTGCATGTTTTGAGCCCAGTATTGATCCTGAAAAGCGTTTCCAACCCCACTTACAAGTAAAACTAGCTAAAATGTGCCTGGCTGCTACTCACTGAAAAGCTCATTCTGTGTACATTTTTGGCATACGTTTGCTCCTGCCGGGTCAGCTGAGCAGCGAATTTCTATTTGACCACCTGCTTTCATGAGAGACCTCAGAGCTGCATGTTTTGAGCCCAGTACTGAGCCTGAAAAGCATTTCCAACCCCACTTACAAGTAAAACTAGCTAAAATGTGCCTGGCTTCTCTTCACTGAAAAGCTCATTCTGAGTACATTTTTAGCATACGTTTGCTCCTGCCGGGTCAGCTGAGAAGCGAATTTCTATTTAACCACCTGCTATCATGAGAGACCTCAGGGCTGCATGTTTTGAGCCCAGTACTGATCCTGAAAAGCGTTTCCAACCCCACTTACAAGTAAAACTAGCTAAAATGTGCCTGGCTGCTATTCACTGAAAAGCTCATTTGTGTACATTTTTGGCATACGTTTAATCCTACCGGGTCAGCTGAGCAGCAAATTTCTATTTAACCACCTGCTTTCATGAGAGACCTCAGGGATGCATGTTTTGAGCCCAGTACTGAGCCTGAAAAGCATTTCCAACCCCACTTACAAGTAAAACTAGCTAAAATGTGCTTGGCTTCTCTTCACTGAAAAGCTCATTCTGAGAACATTTTTAGCATACGTTTGCTCCTGCTGGGTCAGCTGAGCAGCAAATTTCTATTTAACCACCTGCTATCATGAGAGACCTCAGGGCTGCATGTTTTGAGCCCAGTACTGATCCTGAAAAGCGTTTCCAACCCCACTTACAAGTAAAACTAGCTAAAATGTGCCTGGCTGCTATTCACTGAAAAGCTCATTCTGTGTACATTTTTGGCATACGTTTGCTCCTACCAGGTCAGCTGAGCTGCGAATTTCTATTTAACCACCTGCTTTCATGAGAGACCTCAGGGCTGCATGTTTTGAGCCCAGTACTGAGCCTGAAAAGCATTTCCAACCCCACTTACAAGTAAAACTAGCTAAAATGTGCCTGGCTTCTCTTCACTAAAAAGCTCATTCTGAGTACATTTTTCGCATACGTTTGCTCCTGCCGGGTCAGCTGAGCAGCGAATTTCTATTTAACCACCTGCTATCACGAGAGACCTCAGGGCTGCATGGTTTGAGCCCAGTACTGATCCTGAAAAGCGTTTCCAACCCCACTTACAAGTAAAACTAGCTAAAATGTGCCTGGCTGCTATTCACTAAAAAGCTCATTCTCTGTACATTTTTGGCATACGTTTGCTCCTACCGGGTCAGCTGAGCAGCGAATTTCTATTTAACCACCTGCTTTCATGAGAGACCTCAGAGCTGCATGTTTTGAGCCCTGTACTGAGCCTGAAAAGCATTTCCAACCCCACTTACAAGTAAAACTAGCTAAAATGTGCCTGGCTTCTCTTCACTGAAAAGCTCATTCTGAGTACATTTTTAGCATACGTTTGCTCCTGCCGGGTCAGCTGAGCAGCGAATTTCTATTTGACCACCTGCTTTCATGAGAGACCTCAGAGCTGCATGTTTTGAGCCCAGTACTGAGCCTGAAAAGCATTTCCAACCCCACTTACAAGTAAAACTAGCTAAAATGTGCCTGGCTGCTATTCACTGAAAAGCTCATTCTGAGTACATTTTTAGCATACGTTTGCTCCTGCCGGGTCAGCTGAGCAGCGAATTTCTATTTAACCACCTGCTATCACAAGAGACCTCAGGGCTGCATGTTTTGAGCCCAGTACTGATCCTGAAAAGCGTTTCCAACCCCACTTACAAGTAAAACTAGCTAAAATGTGCCTGGCTGCTATTCACTGAAAAGCTCATTCTGTGTACATTTTTGGCATACGTTTGCTCCTACCAGGTCAGCTGAGCTGCGAATTTCTATTTAACCACCTGCTTTCATGAGAGACCTCAGGGCTGCATGTTTTGAGCCCAGTACTGAGCCTGAAAAGCATTTCCAACCCCACTTACAAGTAAAACTAGCTAAAATGTGCCTGGCTGCTATTCACTGAAAAGCTCATTCTGTGTACATTTTTGGCATACGTTTGCTCCTACCGGGTCAGCTGAGCAGCGAATTTCTATTTAACCACCTGCTATCATGAGAGACCTCAGGGCTGCATGTTTTGAGCCCAGTACTGATCCTGAAAAGCGTTTCCAACCCCACTTACAAGTAAAACTAGCTAAAATGTGCCTGGCTGCTATTCACTGAAAAGCTCATTCTGTGTACATTTTTGGCATACCATTGCTCCTACCGGGTCAGCTGAGCAGCGAATTTCTATTTAACCACCTGCTTTCATGAGAGACCTCAAGGGCTGCATGTTTTGAGCCCAGTACTGAACCTGAAAAGCATTTCCAACCCCACTTACAAGTAAAACTAGCTAAAATGTGCCTGGCTTCTCTTCACTGAAAAGCTCATTCTGAGTACATTTTTAGCATACGTTTGCTCCTGCCGGGTCAGCTGAGCAGCGAATTTCTATTTAACCACCTGCTTTCATGAGAGACCTCAGGGATGCATGTTTTGAGCCCAGCACTGAGCCTGAAAAGCGTTTCCAACGCCACTTACAAGTAAAACTAGCTAAAATGTGCCTGGCTGCTATTCACTGAAAAGCTCATTCTGTGTACATTTTTGGCATACGTTTGCTCCTGCCGGGTCAGCTGAGCAGCGAATTTCTATTTAACCACCTGCTTTCATGAGAGACCTCAGGGATGCATGTTTTGAGCCCAGCACTGAGCCTGAAAAGCGTTTCCAACGCCACTTACAAGTAAAACTAGCTAAAATGTGCCTGGCTGCTATTCACTGAAAAGCTCATTCTGTGTACATTTTTGGCATACGTTTGCTCCTGCCGGGTCAGCTGAGCAGCGAATTTCTATTTGACCACCTGCTTTCATGAGAGACCTCAGAGCTGCATGTTTTGAGCCCAGTACTGAGCCTGAAAAGCATTTCCAACCCCACTTACAAGTAAAACTAGTTAAAATGTGCCTGGCTTCTCTTCACTGAAAAGCTCATTCTGAGTACATTTTTAGCATACGTTTGCTCCTGCCGGGTCAGCTGAGAAGCGAATTTCTATTTAACCACCTGCTATCATGAGAGACCTCAGGGCTGCATGTTTTGAGCCCAGTACTGATCCTGAAAAGCGTTTCCAACCCCACTTACAAGTAAAACTAGCTAAAATGTGCCTGGCTGCTATTCACTGAAAAGCTCATTTGTGTACATTTTTGGCATACGTTTAATCCTACCGGGTCAGCTGAGCAGCAAATTTCTATTTAACCACCTGCTTTCATGAGAGACCTCAGGGATGCATGTTTTGAGCCCAGTACTGAGCCTGAAAAGCATTTCCAACCCCACTTACAAGTAAAACTAGCTAAAATGTGCCTGGCTTCTCTTCACTGAAAAGCTCATTCTGAGAACATTTTTAGCATACGTTTGCTCCTGCTGGGTCAGCTGAGCAGCAAATTTCTATTTAACCACCTGCTATCATGAGAGACCTCAGGGCTGCATGTTTTGAGCCCAGTACTGATCCTGAAAAGCGTTTCCAACCCCACTTACAAGTAAAACTAGCTAAAATGTGCCTGGCTGCTATTCACTGAAAAGCTCATTCTGTGTACATTTTTGGCATACCATTGCTCCTACCGGGTCAGCTGAGCAGCGAATTTCTATTTAACCACCTGCTTTCATGAGAGACCTCAAGGGCTGCATGTTTTGAGCCCAGTACTGAACCTGAAAAGCATTTCCAACCCCACTTACAAGTAAAACTAGCTAAAATGTGCCTGGCTTCTCTTCACTGAAAAGCTCATTCTGAGTACATTTTTAGCATACGTTTGCTCCTGCCGGGTCAGCTGAGCAGCGAATTTCTATTTAACCACCTGCTTTCATGAGAGACCTCAGGGATGCATGTTTTGAGCCCAGCACTGAGCCTGAAAAGCGTTTCCAACGCCACTTACAAGTAAAACTAGCTAAAATGTGCCTGGCTGCTATTCACTGAAAAGCTCATTCTGTGTACATTTTTGGCATACGTTTGCACCTACCGGGTCAGCTGAGCAGCAAATTTCTATTTAACTATCTGCTTTCATGAGAGACCTCAGGGCTGCATGTTTTGAGCCCAGTACTGATCCTGAAAAGCGTTTCCAACCCCACTTACAAGTAAAACTAGCTAAAATGTGCCTGGCTGCTATTCACTGAAAAGCTCATTCTGTGTACATTTTTGGCATACGTTTGCTCCTACCGGGTCAGCTGAGCAGCGAATTTCTATTTAACCACCTGCCTTCATGAGAGACCTCAGGGCTGCATGTTTTGAGCCCAGTACTGAGCCTGAAAAGCATTTCCAACCCCACTTACAAATAAAACTAGCTAAAATGTGCCTGGCTGCTATTCACTGAAAAGCTCATTCTGTGTACATTTTTGGCATACGTTTGCTCCTACCGGGTCAGCTGAGCAGCAAATTTCTATTTAACCACCTGCTTTCATGAGAGACCTCAGGGATGCATGTTTTGAGCCCAGTACTGAGCCTGAAAAGCATTTCCAACCCCACTTACAAGTAAAACTAGCTAAAATGTGCCTGGCTTCTCTTCACTGAAAAGCTCATTCTGAGTACATTTTTAGCATACGTTTGCTCCTGCCGGGTCAGCTGAGCAGCGAATTTCTATTTAACCACCTGCTATCATGAGAGACCTCAGGGCTGCATGTTTTGAGACCAGTACTGATCCTGAAAAGCGTTTCCAACCCCACTTACAAGTAAAACTAGCTAAAATGTGCCTGGCTGCTATTCACTGAAAAGCTCATTCTGAGTACATTTTTAGCATACGTTTGCTCCTGCTGGGTCAGCTGAGCAGCGAATTTCGATTTAACCACCTGCTATCATGAGAGACCTCAGGGTTGCATGTTTTGAGCCCAGTATTGATCCTGAAAAGCGTTTCCAACCCCACTTACAAGTAAAACTAGCTAAAATGTGCCTGGCTGCTATTCACTGAAAAGCTCATTCTGTGTACATTTTTGGCATACGTTTGCTCCTGCCGGGTCAGCTGAGCAGCGAATTTCTATTTGACCACCTGCTTTCATGAGAGACCTCAGAGCTGCATGTTTTGAGCCCAGTACTGAGCCTGAAAAGCATTTCCAACCCCACTTACAAGTAAAACTAGCTAAAATGTGCCTGGCTTCTCTTCACTGAAAAGCTCATTCTGAGTACATTTTTAGCATACGTTTGCTCCTGCCGGGTCAGCTGAGAAGCGAATTTCTATTTAACCACCTGCTTTCATGAGAGACCTCAGGGATGCATGTTTTGAGCCCAGTACTGAGCCTGAAAAGCATTTCCAACCCCACTTACAAGTAAAACTAGCTAAAATGTGCCTGGCTTCTCTTCACTGAAAAGCTCATTCTGAGAACATTTTTAGCATACGTTTGCTCCTGCTGGGTCAGCTGAGCAGCAAATTTCTATTTAACCACCTGCTATCATGAGAGACCTCAGGGCTGCATGTTTTGAGCCCAGTACTGATCCTGAAAAGCGTTTCCAACCCCACTTACAAGTAAAACTAGCTAAAATGTGCCTGGCTGCTATTCACTGAAAAGCTCATTCTGAGTACATTTTTAGCATACGTTTGCTCCTGCCGGGTCAGCTGAGCAGCGAATTTCTATTTAACCACCTGCTTTCATGAGAGACCTCAGGGCTGCATGTTTTGAGCCCAGTACTGAGCCTGAAAAGCATTTCCAACTCCACTTACAAGTAAAACTAGCTAAAATGTGCCTGGCTTCTCTTCACTGAAAAGCTCATTCTGAGAACATTTTTAGCATACGTTTGCTCCTGCCGGGTCAGCTGAGCAGCAAATTTCTATTTAACCACCTGCTATCATGAGAGACCTCAGGGCTGCATGTTTTGAGCCCAGTACTGATCCTGAAAAGCGTTTCCAACCCCACATACAAGTAAAACTAGCTAAAATGTGCCTGGCTGCTATTCACTGAAAAGCTCATTCTGTGTACATTTTTGGCATACGTTTGCTCCTACCAGGTCAGCTGAGCTGCGAATTTCTATTTAACCACCTGCTTTCATGAGAGACCTCAGGGCTGCATGTTTTGAGCCCAGTACTGATCCTGAAAAGCGTTTCCAACCCCACTTACAAGTAAAACTAGCTAAAATGTGCCTGGCTGCTATTCACTGAAAAGCTCATTCTGTGTACATTTTTGGCATACGTTTGCTCCTACCGGGTCAGCTGAGCAGCAAATTTCTATTTAACCACCTGCTTTCATGAGAGACCTCAGGGATGCATGTTTTGAGCCCAGTACTGAGCCTGAAAAGCATTTCCAACCCCACTTACAAGTAAAACTAGCTAAAATGTGCCTGGCTACTCTTCACTGAAAAGCTCATTCTGAGTACATTTTTAGCATACGTTTGCTCCTGCCGGGTCAGCTGAGCAGCGAATTTCTATTTAACCACCTGCTATCATGAGAGACCTCAGGGCTGCATGTTTTGAGCCCAGTATTGATCCTGAAAAGCGTTTCCAACCCCACTTACAAGTAAAACTAGCTAAAATGTGCCTGGCTGCTATTCACTGAAAAGCTCATTCTGTGTACATTTTTGGCATACCTTTGCTCCTACCGGGTCAGCTGAGCAGCGAATTTCTATTTAACCACCTGCTTTCATGAGGGACCTCAGAGCTGCATGTTTTGAGCCCTGTATGAGCCTGAAAAGCATTTCCAACCCCACTTACACGTAAAACTAGCTAAAATGTGCCTGGCTTCTCTTCACTGAAAAGCTCATTCTGAGTAAATTGTTAGCATACGTTTGCTCCTGCCGGGTCAGCTGAGCAGCGAATTTCTATTTAACCACCTGCTATCATGAGAGACCTCAGGGCTGCATGTTTTGAGCCCAGTATTGATCCTGAAAAGCGTTTCCAACCCCACTTACAAGTAAAACTAGCTAAAATGTACCTGGCTGCTATTCACTGAAAAGCTCATTCTGTGTACATTTTTGGCATACGTTTGCTCCTACCGGGTCAGCTGAGCAGCGAATTTCTATTTAACCACCTGCTTTCATGAGAGACCTCAGGGCTGCATGTTTTGAGCCCAGTACTGAGCCTGAAAAGCATTTCCAACCCCACTTAGAAGTAAAACTAGCTGAATTGTGCCTGGCTTCTCTTCACTGAAAAGCTCATTCTGAGTACATTTTTAGCATACGTTTTCTCCTGCCGGGTCAGCTGAGCAGCGAATTTCTATTTAACCACCTGCTATCCTGAGAGACCTCAGGGCTGCATGTTTTGAGCCCAGTACTGATCCTGAAAAGCGTTTCCAACCCCACTTACAAGTAAAACTAGCTAAAATGTGCCTGGCTGCTATTCAGTGAAAAGCTCATTCTGTGTACATTTTTGGCATACGTTTTCTCCTGCCGGGTCAGCTGAGCAGCGAATTTCTATTTAACCACCTGATATCATGAGAGACTTCAGGGCTGCATGTTTTGAGCCCAGTACTGATCCTGAAAAGCGTTTCCAACCCCACTTACAAGTAAAACTAGCTAAAATGTGCCTGGCTGCTATTCACTGAAAAGCTCATTCTGTGTACATTTTTGGCATACCATTGCTCCTACCGGGTCAGCTGAGCAGCGAATTTCTATTTAACCACCTGCTTTCATGAGAGACCTCAGGGCTGCATGTTTTGAGCCCAGTACTGAACCTAAAAAGCATTTCCAACCCCACTTACAAGTAAAACTAGCTAAAATGTGCCTGGCTGCTCTTCACTGAAAAGCTCATTCTGTGTACATTTTTGGCATACGTTTGCACCTACCGGGTCAGCTGAGCAGCGAATTTCTATTTAACCACCTGCCTTCATGAGAGACCTCAGGGCTGCATGTTTTGAGCCCAGTACTGAGCCTGAAAAGCGTTTCCAACCCCACTTACAAGTAAAACTAGCTAAAATGTGCCTGGCTGCTATTCACTGAAAAGCTCATTCTGTGTACATTTTTGGCATACGTTTGCTCCTACCGGGTCAGCTGAGCAGCAAATTTCTATTTAACCACCTGCTTTCATGAGAGACCTCAGGGCTGCATGTTTTGAGCCCAGTATTGATCCTGAAAAGCGTTTCCAACCCCACTTACAAGTAAAACTAGCTAAAATGTGCCTGGCTGCTATTCACTGAAAAGCTCATTCTGTGTACATTTTTGGCATACGTTTGCTCCTGCCGGGTCAGCTGAGCAGCGAATTTCTATTTGACCACCTGCTTTCATGAGAGACCTCAGAGCTGCATGTTTTGAGCCCAGTACTGAGCCTGAAAAGCATTTCCAACCCCACTTACAAGTAAAACTAGTTAAAATGTGCCTGGCTTCTCTTCACTGAAAAGCTCATTCTGAGTACATTTTTAGCATACGTTTGCTCCTGCCGGGTCAGCTGAGAAGCGAATTTCTATTTAACCACCTGCTATCATGAGAGACCTCAGGGCTGCATGTTTTGAGCCCAGTACTGATCCTGAAAAGCGTTTCCAACCCCACTTACAAGTAAAACTAGCTAAAATGTGCCTGGCTGCTATTCACTGAAAAGCTCATTTGTGTACATTTTTGGCATACGTTTAATCCTACCGGGTCAGCTGAGCAGCAAATTTCTATTTAACCACCTGCTTTCATGAGAGACCTCAGGGATGCATGTTTTGAGCCCAGTACTGAGCCTGAAAAGCATTTCCAACCCCACTTACAAGTAAAACTAGCTAAAATGTGCCTGGCTTCTCTTCACTGAAAAGCTCATTCTGAGAACATTTTTAGCATACGTTTGCTCCTGCTGGGTCAGCTGAGCAGCAAATTTCTATTTAACCACCTGCTATCATGAGAGACCTCAGGGCTGCATGTTTTGAGCCCAGTACTGATCCTGAAAAGCGTTTCCAACCCCACTTACAAGTAAAACTAGCTAAAATGTGCCTGGCTGCTATTCACTGAAAAGCTCATTCTGAGTACATTTTTAGCATACGTTTGCTCCTGCCGGGTCAGCTGAGCAGCGAATTTCTATTTAACCACCTGCTTTCATGAGAGACCTCAGGGCTGCATGTTTTGAGCCCAGTACTGAGCCTGAAAAGCATTTCCAACTCCACTTACAAGTAAAACTAGCTAAAATGTGCCTGGCTTCTCTTCACTGAAAAGCTCATTCTGAGAACATTTTTAGCATACGTTTGCTCCTGCCGGGTCAGCTGAGCAGCGAATTTCTATTTAACCACCTGCTATCATGAGAGACCTCAGGGCTGCATGTTTTGAGCCCAGTACTGATCCTGAAAAGCGTTTCCAACCCCACATACAAGTAAAACTAGCTAAAATGTGCCTGGCTGCTATTCACTGAAAAGCTCATTCTGTGTACATTTTTGGCATACGTTTGCTCCTACCAGGTCAGCTGAGCTGCGAATTTCTATTTAACCACCTGCTTTCATGAGAGACCTCAGGGCTGCATGTTTTGAGCCCAGTACTGATCCTGAAAAGCATTTCCAACTCCACTTACAAGTAAAACTAGCTAAAATGTGCCTGGCTGCTATTCACTGAAAAGCTCATTCTGTGTACATTTTTGGCATACGTTTGCTCCTACCGGGTCAGCTGAGCAGCGAATTTCTATTTAACCACCTGCTATCATGAGAGACCTCAGGGCTGCATGTTTTGAGCCCAGTACTGATCCTGAAAAGCGTTTCCAACCCCACTTACAAGTAAAACTAGCTAAAATGTGCCTGGCTGCTATTCACTAAAAAGCTCATTCTCTGTACATTTTTGGCATACGTTTGCTCCTACCGGGTCAGCTGAGCAGCGAATTTCTATTTAACCACCTGCTTTCATGAGAGACCTCAGGGCTGCATGTTTTGAGCCCTGTACTGAGCCTGAAAAGCATTTCCAACCCCACTTACAAGTAAAACTAGCTAAAATGTGCCTGGCTTCTCTTCACTGAAAAGCTCATTCTGAGTACATTTTTCGCATACGTTTGCTCCTGCCGGGTCAGCTGAGCAGCGAATTTCTATTTAACCACCTGCTATCACGAGAGACCTCAGGGCTGCATGTTTTGAGCCCAGTACTGATCCTGAAAAGCGTTTCCAACCCCACTTACAAGTAAAACTAGCTAAAATGTGCCTGGCTGCTATTCACTGAAAAGCTCATTCTGTGTACATTTTTGGCATACGTTTGCTCCTACCAGGTCAGCTGAGCTGCGAATTTCTATTTAACCACCTGCTTTCACGAGAGACCTCAGGGCTGCATGGTTTGAGCCCAGTACTGATCCTGAAAAGCATTTCCAACCCCACTTACAAGTAAAACTAGCTAAAATGTGCCTGGCTGCTATTCACTAAAAAGCTCATTCTGAGTACATTTTTGGCATACGTTTGCTCCTACCGGGTCAGCTGAGCAGCGAATTTCTATTTAACCACCTGCTTTCATGAGAGACCTCAGAGCTGCATGTTTTGAGCCCTGTACTGAGCCTGAAAAGCATTTCCAACCCCACTTACAAGTAAAACTAGCTAAAATGTGCCTGGCTTCTCTTCACTGAAAAGCTCATTCTGAGTACATTTTTAGCATACGTTTGCTCCTGCCGGGTCAGCTGAGCAGCGAATTTCTATTTGACCACCTGCTTTCATGAGAGACCTCAGAGCTGCATGTTTTGAGCCCAGTACTGAGCCTGAAAAGCATTTCCAACCCCACTTACAAGTAAAACTAGCTAAAATGTGCCTGGCTGCTCTTCACTGAAAAGCTCATTCTGTGTACATTTTTGGCATACGTTTGCTCCTACCGGGTCAGCTGAGCAGCGAATTTCTATTTAACCACCTGCTTTTCATGAGAGACCTCAGGGCTGCATGTTTTGAGCCCAGTACTGAGCCTGAAAAGCATTTCCAACCCCACTTACAAGTAAAACTAGCTGAAATGTGCCTGGCTTCTCTTCACTGAAAAGCTCATTCTGAGTACATTTTTAGCATACGTTTTCTCCTGCCCGGTCAGCTGAGCAGCGAATTTCTATTTAACCACCTGCTATCCTGAGAGACCTCAGGGCTGCATGTTTTGAGCCCAGTACTGATCCTGAAAAGCGTTTCCAACCCCACTTACAAGTAAAACTAGCTAAAATGTGCCTGGCTGCTATTCAGTGAAAAGCTCATTCTGTGTACATTTTTGGCATACGTTTGCTCCTGCCGGGTCAGCTGAGCAGCGAATTTCTATTTAACCACCTGCTATCATGAGAGACTTCAGGGCTGCATGTTTTGAGCCCAGTATTGATCCTGAAAAGCGTTTCCAACCCCACTTACAAGTAAAACTAGCTAAAATGTGCCTGGCTGCTACTCACTGAAAAGCTCATTCTGTGTACATTTTTGGCATACGTTTGCTCCTGCCGGGTCAGCTGAGCAGCGAATTTCTATTTGACCACCTGCTTTCATGAGAGACCTCAGAGCTGCATGTTTTGAGCCCAGTACTGAGCCTGAAAAGCATTTCCAACCCCACTTACAAGTAAAACTAGCTAAAATGTGCCTGGCTTCTCTTCACTGAAAAGCTCATTCTGAGTACATTTTTAGCATACGTTTGCTCCTGCCGGGTCAGCTGAGAAGCGAATTTCTATTTAACCACCTGCTATCATGAGAGACCTCAGGGCTGCATGTTTTGAGCCCAGTACTGATCCTGAAAAGCGTTTCCAACCCCACTTACAAGTAAAACTAGCTAAAATGTGCCTGGCTGCTATTCACTGAAAAGCTCATTTGTGTACATTTTTGGCATACGTTTAATCCTACCGGGTCAGCTGAGCAGCAAATTTCTATTTAACCACCTGCTTTCATGAGAGACCTCAGGGATGCATGTTTTGAGCCCAGTACTGAGCCTGAAAAGCATTTCCAACCCCACTTACAAGTAAAACTAGCTAAAATGTGCCTGGCTGCTATTCACTAAAAAGCTCATTCTGAGTACATTTTTCGCATACGTTTGCTCCTGCCGGGTCAGCTGAGCAGCGAATTTCTATTTAACCACCTGCTATCACGAGAGACCTCAGGGCTGCATGGTTTGAGCCCAGTACTGATCCTGAAAAGCGTTTCCAACCCCACTTACAAGTAAAACTAGCTAAAATGTGCCTGGCTGCTATTCACTAAAAAGCTCATTCTCTGTACATTTTTGGCATACGTTTGCTCCTACCGGGTCAGCTGAGCAGCGAATTTCTATTTAACCACCTGCTTTCATGAGAGACCTCAGAGCTGCATGTTTTGAGCCCTGTACTGAGCCTGAAAAGCATTTCCAACCCCACTTACAAGTAAAACTAGCTAAAATGTGCCTGGCTTCTCTTCACTGAAAAGCTCATTCTGAGTACATTTTTAGCATACGTTTGCTCCTGCCGGGTCAGCTGAGCAGCGAATTTCTATTTGACCACCTGCTTTCATGAGAGACCTCAGAGCTGCATGTTTTGAGCCCAGTACTGAGCCTGAAAAGCATTTCCAACCCCACTTACAAGTAAAACTAGCTAAAATGTGCCTGGCTGCTATTCACTGAAAAGCTCATTCTGAGTACATTTTTAGCATACGTTTGCTCCTGCCGGGTCAGCTGAGCAGCGAATTTCTATTTAACCACCTGCTATCACAAGAGACCTCAGGGCTGCATGTTTTGAGCCCAGTACTGATCCTGAAAAGCGTTTCCAACCCCACTTACAAGTAAAACTAGCTAAAATGTGCCTGGCTGCTATTCACTGAAAAGCTCATTCTGTGTACATTTTTGGCATACGTTTGCTCCTACCAGGTCAGCTGAGCTGCGAATTTCTATTTAACCACCTGCTTTCATGAGAGACCTCAGGGCTGCATGTTTTGAGCCCAGTACTGATCCTGAAAAGCGTTTCCAACCCCACTTACAAGTAAAACTAGCTAAAATGTGCCTGGCTGCTATTCACTGAAAAGCTCATTCTGTGTACATTTTTGGCATACGTTTGCTCCTACCAGGTCAGCTGAGCTGCGAATTTCTATTTAACCACCTGCTTTCATGAGAGACCTCAGGGCTGCATGTTTTGAGCCCAGTACTGAGCCTGAAAAGCGTTTCCAACCCCACTTACAAGTAAAACTAGCTAAAATGTGCCTGGCTTCTCTTCACTGAAAAGCTCATTCTGAGTACATTTTTAGCATACGTTTGCTCCTGCCGGGTCAGCTGAGAAGCGAATTTCTATTTAACCACCTGCTATCATGAGAGACCTCAGGGCTGCATGTTTTGAGCCCAGTACTGATCCTGAAAAGCGTTTCCAACCCCACTTACAAGTAAAACTAGCTAAAATGTGCCTGGCTGCTATTCACTGAAAAGCTCATTTGTGTACATTTTTGGCATACGTTTAATCCTACCGGGTCAGCTGAGCAGCAAATTTCTATTTAACCACCTGCTTTCATGAGAGACCTCAGGGATGCATGTTTTGAGCCCAGTACTGAGCCTGAAAAGCATTTCCAACCCCACTTACAAGTAAAACTAGCTAAAATGTGCCTGGCTTCTCTTCACTGAAAAGCTCATTCTGAGAACATTTTTAGCATACGTTTGCTCCTGCTGGGTCAGCTGAGCAGCAAATTTCTATTTAACCACCTGCTATCATGAGAGACCTCAGGGCTGCATGTTTTGAGCCCAGTACTGATCCTGAAAAGCGTTTCCAACCCCACTTACAAGTAAAACTAGCTAAAATGTGCCTGGCTGCTATTCACTGAAAAGCTCATTCTGTGTACATTTTTGGCATACGTTTGCTCCTACCAGGTCAGCTGAGCTGCGAATTTCTATTTAACCACCTGCTTTCATGAGAGACCTCAGGGCTGCATGTTTTGAGCCCAGTACTGAGCCTGAAAAGCATTTCCAACCCCACTTACAAGTAAAACTAGCTAAAATGTGCCTGGCTGCTATTCACTGAAAAGCTCATTCTGAGTACATTTTTAGCATACGTTTGCTCCTGCCGGGTCAGCTGAGCAGCGAATTTCTATTTAACCACCTGCTTTCATGAGAGACCTCAGGGCTGCATGTTTTGAGCCCAGTACTGAGCCTGAAAAGCATTTCCAACTCCACTTACAAGTAAAACTAGCTAAAATGTGCCTGGCTTCTCTTCACTGAAAAGCTCATTCTGAGAACATTTTTAGCATACGTTTGCTCCTGCCGGGTCAGCTGAGCAGCAAATTTCTATTTAACCACCTGCTATCATGAGAGACCTCAGGGCTGCATGTTTTGAGCCCAGTACTGATCCTGAAAAGCGTTTCCAACCCCACATACAAGTAAAACTAGCTAAAATGTGCCTGGCTGCTATTCACTGAAAAGCTCATTCTGTGTACATTTTTGGCATACGTTTGCTCCTACCAGGTCAGCTGAGCTGCGAATTTCTATTTAACCACCTGCTTTCATGAGAGACCTCAGGGCTGCATGTTTTGAGCCCAGTACTGATCCTGAAAAGCGTTTCCAACCCCACTTACAAGTAAAACTAGCTAAAATGTGCCTGGCTGCTATTCACTGAAAAGCTCATTCTGTGTACATTTTTGGCATACGTTTGCTCCTACCGGGTCAGCTGAGCAGCAAATTTCTATTTAACCACCTGCTTTCATGAGAGACCTCAGGGATGCATGTTTTGAGCCCAGTACTGAGCCTGAAAAGCATTTCCAACCCCACTTACAAGTAAAACTAGCTAAAATGTGCCTGGCTACTCTTCACTGAAAAGCTCATTCTGAGTACATTTTTAGCATACGTTTGCTCCTGCCGGGTCAGCTGAGCAGCGAATTTCTATTTAACCACCTGATATCATGAGAGACTTCAGGGCTGCATGTTTTGAGCCCAGTACTGATCCTGAAAAGCGTTTCCAACCCCACTTACAAGTAAAACTAGCTAAAATGTGCCTGGCTGCTATTCACTGAAAAGCTCATTCTGTGTACATTTTTGGCATACCATTGCTCCTACCGGGTCAGCTGAGCAGCGAATTTCTATTTAACCACCTGCTTTCATGAGAGACCTCAGGGCTGCATGTTTTGAGCCCAGTACTGAACCTAAAAAGCATTTCCAACCCCACTTACAAGTAAAACTAGCTAAAATGTGCCTGGCTTCTCTTCACTGAAAAGCTCATTCTGAGTACATTTTTAGCATACGTTTGCTCCTGCCGGGTCAGCTGAGCAGCGAATTTCTATTTAACCACCTGCTTTCATGAGAGACCTCAGGGATGCATGTTTTGAGCCCAGCACTGAGCCTGAAAAGCGTTTCCAACGCCACTTACAAGTAAAACTAGCTAAAATGTGCCTGGCTGCTATTCACTGAAAAGCTCATTCTGTGTACATTTTTGGCATACGTTTGCACCTACCGGGTCAGCTGAGCAGCGAATTTCTATTTAACCACCTGCCTTCATGAGAGACCTCAGGGCTGCATGTTTTGAGCCCAGTACTGAGCCTGAAAAGCGTTTCCAACCCCACTTACAAGTAAAACTAGCTAAAATGTGCCTGGCTGCTATTCACTGAAAAGCTCATTCTGTGTACATTTTTGGCATACGTTTGCTCCTACCGGGTCAGCTGAGCAGCAAATTTCTATTTAACCACCTGCTTTCATGAGAGACCTCAGGGCTGCATGTTTTGAGCCCAGTATTGATCCTGAAAAGCGTTTCCAACCCCACTTACAAGTAAAACTAGCTAAAATGTGCCTGGCTGCTATTCACTGAAAAGCTCATTCTGTGTACATTTTTGGCATACGTTTGCTCCTGCCGGGTCAGCTGAGCAGCGAATTTCTATTTGACCACCTGCTTTCATGAGAGACCTCAGAGCTGCATGTTTTGAGCCCAGTACTGAGCCTGAAAAGCATTTCCAACCCCACTTACAAGTAAAACTAGTTAAAATGTGCCTGGCTTCTCTTCACTGAAAAGCTCATTCTGAGTACATTTTTAGCATACGTTTGCTCCTGCCGGGTCAGCTGAGAAGCGAATTTCTATTTAACCACCTGCTATCATGAGAGACCTCAGGGCTGCATGTTTTGAGCCCAGTACTGATCCTGAAAAGCGTTTCCAACCCCACTTACAAGTAAAACTAGCTAAAATGTGCCTGGCTGCTATTCACTGAAAAGCTCATTTGTGTACATTTTTGGCATACGTTTAATCCTACCGGGTCAGCTGAGCAGCAAATTTCTATTTAACCACCTGCTTTCATGAGAGACCTCAGGGATGCATGTTTTGAGCCCAGTACTGAGCCTGAAAAGCATTTCCAACCCCACTTACAAGTAAAACTAGCTAAAATGTGCCTGGCTTCTCTTCACTGAAAAGCTCATTCTGAGAACATTTTTAGCATACGTTTGCTCCTGCTGGGTCAGCTGAGCAGCAAATTTCTATTTAACCACCTGCTATCATGAGAGACCTCAGGGCTGCATGTTTTGAGCCCAGTACTGATCCTGAAAAGCGTTTCCAACCCCACTTACAAGTAAAACTAGCTAAAATGTGCCTGGCTGCTATTCACTGAAAAGCTCATTCTGTGTACATTTTTGGCATACGTTTGCTCCTACCAGGTCAGCTGAGCTGCGAATTTCTATTTAACCACCTGCTTTCATGAGAGACCTCAGGGCTGCATGTTTTGAGCCCAGTACTGAGCCTGAAAAGCATTTCCAACCCCACTTACAAGTAAAACTAGCTAAAATGTGCCTGGCTGCTATTCACTGAAAAGCTCATTCTGAGTACATTTTTAGCATACGTTTGCTCCTGCCGGGTCAGCTGAGCAGCGAATTTCTATTTAACCACCTGCTTTCATGAGAGACCTCAGGGCTGCATGTTTTGAGCCCAGTACTGAGCCTGAAAAGCATTTCCAACTCCACTTACAAGTAAAACTAGCTAAAATGTGCCTGGCTTCTCTTCACTGAAAAGCTCATTCTGAGAACCTTTTTAGCATACGTTTGCTCCTGCCGGGTCAGCTGAGCAGCAAATTTCTATTTAACCACCTGCTATCATGAGAGACCTCAGGGCTGCATGTTTTGAGCCCAGTACTGATCCTGAAAAGCGTTTCCAACCCCACATACAAGTAAAACTAGCTAAAATGTGCCTGGCTGCTATTCACTGAAAAGCTCATTCTGTGTACATTTTTGGCATACGTTTGCTCCTACCAGGTCAGCTGAGCTGCGAATTTCTATTTAACCACCTGCTTTCATGAGAGACCTCAGGGCTGCATGTTTTGAGCCCAGTACTGATCCTGAAAAGCGTTTCCAACCCCACTTACAAGTAAAACTAGCTAAAATGTGTCTGGCTGCTATTCACTGAAAAGCTCATTCTGTGTACATTTTTGGCATACGTTTGCTCCTACCGGGTCAGCTGAGCAGCAAATTTCTATTTAACCACCTGCTTTCATGAGAGACCTCAGGGATGCATGTTTTGAGCCCAGTACTGAGCCTGAAAAGCATTTCCAACCCCACTTACAAGTAAAACTAGCTAAAATGTGCCTGGCTACTCTTCACTGAAAAGCTCATTCTGAGTACATTTTTAGCATACGTTTGCTCCTGCCGGGTCAGCTGAGCAGCGAATTTCTATTTAACCACCTGCTATCATGAGAGACCTCAGAGCTGCATGTTTTGAGCCCTGTACTGAGCCTGAAAAGCATTTCCAACCCCACTTACAAGTAAAACTAACTAAAATGTGCCTGGCTTCTCTTCACTGAAAAGCTCATTCTGAGTACATTTTTCGCATACGTTTGCTCCTGCCGGGTCAGCTGAGCAGCGAATTTCTATTTAACCACCTGCTATCACGAGAGACCTCAGGGCTGCATGTTTTGAGCCCAGTACTGATCCTGAAAAGCGTTTCCAACCCCACTTACAAGTAAAACTAGCTAAAATGTGCCTGGCTGCTATTCACTGAAAAGCTCATTCTGTGTACATTTTTGGCATACGTTTGCTCCTACCAGGTCAGCTGAGCTGCGAATTTCTATTTAACCACCTGCTTTCATGAGAGACCTCAGGGCTGCATGTTTTGAGCCCAGTACTGAGCCTGAAAAGCATTTCCAACTCCACTTACAAGTAAAACTAGCTAAAATGTGCCTGGCTGCTATTCACTGAAAAGCTCATTCTGTGTACATTTTTGGCATACGTTTGCTCCTACCGGGTCAGCTGAGCAGCGAATTTCTATTTAACCACCTGCTATCATGAGAGACCTCAGGGCTGCATGTTTTGAGCCCAGTACTGATCCTGAAAAGCGTTTCCAACCCCACTTACAAGTAAAACTAGCTAAAATGTGCCTGGCTGCTATTCACTAAAAAGCTCATTCTCTGTACATTTTTGGCATACGTTTGCTCCTACCGGGTCAGCTGAGCAGCGAATTTCTATTTAACCACCTGCTTTCATGAGAGACCTCAGGGCTGCATGTTTTGAGCCCTGTACTGAGCCTGAAAAGCATTTCCAACCCCACTTACAAGTAAAACTAGCTAAAATGTGCCTGGCTTCTCTTCACTGAAAAGCTCATTCTGAGTACATTTTTCGCATACGTTTGCTCCTGCCGGGTCAGCTGAGCAGCGAATTTCTATTTAACCACCTGCTATCACGAGAGACCTCAGGGCTGCATGGTTTGAGCCCAGTACTGATCCTGAAAAGCGTTTCCAACCCCACTTACAAGTAAAACTAGCTAAAATGTGCCTGGCTGCTATTCACTAAAAAGCTCATTCTCTGTACATTTTTGGCATACGTTTGCTCCTACCGGGTCAGCTGAGCAGCGAATTTCTATTTAACCACCTGCTTTCATGAGAGACCTCAGAGCTGCATGTTTTGAGCCCTGTACTGAGCCTGAAAAGCATTTCCAACCCCACTTACAAGTAAAACTAGCTAAAATGTGCCTGGCTTCTCTTCACTGAAAAGCTCATTCTGAGTACATTTTTAGCATACGTTTGCTCCTGCCGGGTCAGCTGAGCAGCGAATTTCTATTTGACCACCTGCTTTCATGAGAGACCTCAGAGCTGCATGTTTTGAGCCCAGTACTGAGCCTGAAAAGCATTTCCAACCCCACTTACAAGTAAAACTAGCTAAAATGTGCCTGGCTGCTCTTCACTGAAAAGCTCATTCTGTGTACATTTTTGGCATACGTTTGCTCCTACCGGGTCAGCTGAGCAGCGAATTTCTATTTAACCACCTGCTTTTCATGAGAGACCTCAGGGCTGCATGTTTTGAGCCCAGTACTGAGCCTGAAAAGCATTTCCAACCCCACTTACAAGTAAAACTAGCTGAAATGTGCCTGGCTTCTCTTCACTGAAAAGCTCATTCTGAGTACATTTTTAGCATACGTTTTCTCCTGCCCGGTCAGCTGAGCAGCGAATTTCTATTTAACCACCTGCTATCCTGAGAGACCTCAGGGCTGCATGTTTTGAGCCCAGTACTGATCCTGAAAAGCGTTTCCAACCCCACTTACAAGTAAAACTAGCTAAAATGTGCCTGGCTGCTATTCAGTGAAAAGCTCATTCTGTGTACATTTTTGGCATACGTTTGCTCCTGCCGGGTCAGCTGAGCAGCGAATTTCTATTTAACCACCTGCTATCATGAGAGACTTCAGGGCTGCATGTTTTGAGCCCAGTATTGATCCTGAAAAGCGTTTCCAACCCCACTTACAAGTAAAACTAGCTAAAATGTGCCTGGCTGCTACTCACTGAAAAGCTCATTCTGTGTACATTTTTGGCATACGTTTGCTCCTGCCGGGTCAGCTGAGCAGCGAATTTCTATTTGACCACCTGCTTTCATGAGAGACCTCAGAGCTGCATGTTTTGAGCCCAGTACTGAGCCTGAAAAGCATTTCCAACCCCACTTACAAGTAAAACTAGCTAAAATGTGCCTGGCTTCTCTTCACTGAAAAGCTCATTCTGAGTACATTTTTAGCATACGTTTGCTCCTGCCGGGTCAGCTGAGAAGCGAATTTCTATTTAACCACCTGCTATCATGAGAGACCTCAGGGCTGCATGTTTTGAGCCCAGTACTGATCCTGAAAAGCGTTTCCAACCCCACTTACAAGTAAAACTAGCTAAAATGTGCCTGGCTGCTATTCACTGAAAAGCTCATTTGTGTACATTTTTGGCATACGTTTAATCCTACCGGGTCAGCTGAGCAGCAAATTTCTATTTAACCACCTGCTTTCATGAGAGACCTCAGGGATGCATGTTTTGAGCCCAGTACTGAGCCTGAAAAGCATTTCCAACCCCACTTACAAGTAAAACTAGCTAAAATGTGCCTGGCTGCTATTCACTAAAAAGCTCATTCTGAGTACATTTTTCGCATACGTTTGCTCCTGCCGGGTCAGCTGAGCAGCGAATTTCTATTTAACCACCTGCTATCACGAGAGACCTCAGGGCTGCATGGTTTGAGCCCAGTACTGATCCTGAAAAGCGTTTCCAACCCCACTTACAAGTAAAACTAGCTAAAATGTGCCTGGCTGCTATTCACTAAAAAGCTCATTCTCTGTACATTTTTGGCATACGTTTGCTCCTACCGGGTCAGCTGAGCAGCGAATTTCTATTTAACCACCTGCTTTCATGAGAGACCTCAGAGCTGCATGTTTTGAGCCCTGTACTGAGCCTGAAAAGCATTTCCAACCCCACTTACAAGTAAAACTAGCTAAAATGTGCCTGGCTTCTCTTCACTGAAAAGCTCATTCTGAGTACATTTTTAGCATACGTTTGCTCCTGCCGGGTCAGCTGAGCAGCGAATTTCTATTTGACCACCTGCTTTCATGAGAGACCTCAGAGCTGCATGTTTTGAGCCCAGTACTGAGCCTGAAAAGCATTTCCAACCCCACTTACAAGTAAAACTAGCTAAAATGTGCCTGGCTGCTATTCACTGAAAAGCTCATTCTGAGTACATTTTTAGCATACGTTTGCTCCTGCCGGGTCAGCTGAGCAGCGAATTTCTATTTAACCACCTGCTATCACAAGAGACCTCAGGGCTGCATGTTTTGAGCCCAGTACTGATCCTGAAAAGCGTTTCCAACCCCACTTACAAGTAAAACTAGCTAAAATGTGCCTGGCTGCTATTCACTGAAAAGCTCATTCTGTGTACATTTTTGGCATACGTTTGCTCCTACCAGGTCAGCTGAGCTGCGAATTTCTATTTAACCACCTGCTTTCATGAGAGACCTCAGGGCTGCATGTTTTGAGCCCAGTACTGAGCCTGAAAAGCATTTCCAACCCCACTTACAAGTAAAACTAGCTAAAATGTGCCTGGCTGCTATTCACTGAAAAGCTCATTCTGTGTACATTTTTGGCATACGTTTGCTCCTACCGGGTCAGCTGAGCAGCGAATTTCTATTTAACCACCTGCTATCATGAGAGACCTCAGGGCTGCATGTTTTGAGCCCAGTACTGATCCTGAAAAGCGTTTCCAACCCCACTTACAAGTAAAACTAGCTAAAATGTGCCTGGCTGCTATTCACTGAAAAGCTCATTCTGTGTACATTTTTGGCATACCATTGCTCCTACCGGGTCAGCTGAGCAGCGAATTTCTATTTAACCACCTGCTTTCATGAGAGACCTCAGGGCTGCATGTTTTGAGCCCAGTACTGAACCTGAAAAGCATTTCCAACCCCACTTACAAGTAAAACTAGCTAAAATGTGCCTGGCTTCTCTTCACTGAAAAGCTCATTCTGAGTACATTTTTACCATACGTTTGCTCCTGCCGGGTCAGCTGAGCAGCGAATTTCCATTTAACCACCTGCTTTCATGAGAGACCTCAGGGATGCATGTTTTGAGCCCAGCACTGAGCCTGAAAAGCGTTTTCAACGCCACTTACAAGTAAAACTAGCTAAAATGTGCCTGGCTGCTATTCACTGAAAAGCTCATTCTGTGTACATTTTTGGCATACGTTTGCTCCTACCGGGTCAGCTGAGCAGCGAATTTCTATTTAACCACCTGCCTTCATGAGAGACCTCAGGGCTGCATGTTTTGAGCCCAGTACTGAGCCTGAAAAGCATTTCCAACCCCACTTACAAATAAAACTAGCTAAAATGTGCCTGGCTGCTATTCACTGAAAAGCTCATTCTGTGTACATTTTTGGCATACGTTTGCTCCTACCGGGTCAGCTGAGCAGCAAATTTCTATTAACCACCTGCTTTCATGAGAGACCTCAGGGATGCATGTTTTGAGCCCAGTACTGAGCCTGAAAAGCATTTCCAACCCCACTTACAAGTAAAACTAGCTAAAATGTGCCTGGCTTCTCTTCACTGAAAAGCTCATTCTGAGTACATTTTTAGCATACGTTTGCTCCTGCCGGGTCAGCTGAGCAGCGAATTTCTATTTAACCACCTGCTATCATGAGAGACCTCAGGGCTGCATGTTTTGAGACCAGTACTGATCCTGAAAAGCGTTTCCAACCCCACTTACAAGTAAAACTAGCTAAAATGTGCCTGGCTGCTATTCACTGAAAAGCTCATTCTGAGTACATTTTTAGCATACGTTTGCTCCTGCTGGGTCAGCTGAGCAGCGAATTTCTATTTAACCACCTGCTATCATGAGAGACCTCAGGGCTGCATGTTTTGAGCCCAGTACTGATCCTGAAAAGCGTTTCCAACCCCACTTACAAGTAAAACTAGCTAAAATGTGCCTGGCTGCTATTCACTGAAAAGCTCATTTGTGTACATTTTTGGCATACGTTTAATCCTACCGGGTCAGCTGAGCAGCAAATTTCTATTTAACCACCTGCTTTCATGAGAGACCTCAGGGATGCATGTTTTGAGCCCAGTACTGAGCCTGAAAAGCGTTTCCAACCCCACTTACAAGTAAAACTAGCTAAAATGTGCCTGGCTGCTATTCACTGAAAAGCTCATTCTGAGTACATTTTTAGCATACGTTTGCTCCTGCCGGGTCAGCTGAGCAGCGAATTTCTATTTAACCACCTGCTTTCATGAGAGACCTCAGGGCTGCATGTTTTGAGCCCAGTACTGAGCCTGAAAAGCATTTCCAACTCCACTTACAAGTAAAACTAGCTAAAATGTGCCTGGCTTCTCTTCACTGAAAAGCTCATTCTGAGAACATTTTTAGCATACGTTTGCTCCTGCTGGGTCAGCTGAGCAGCAAATTTCTATTTAACCACCTGCTATCATGAGAGACCTCAGGGCTGCATGTTTTGAGCCCAGTACTGATCCTGAAAAGCGTTTCCAACCCCACTTACAAGTAAAACTAGCTAAAATGTGCCTGGCTGCTATTCACTGAAAAGCTCATTCTGTGTACATTTTTGGCATACGTTTGCTCCTACCAGGTCAGCTGAGCTGCGAATTTCTATTTAACCACCTGCTTTCATGAGAGACCTCAGGGCTGCATGTTTTGAGCCCAGTACTGAGCCTGAAAAGCATTTCCAACCCCACTTACAAGTAAAACTAGCTAAAATGTGCCTGGCTGCTATTCACTGAAAAGCTCATTCTGTGTACATTTTTGGCATACGTTTGCTCCTACAGGGTCAGCTGAGCAGCGAATTTCTATTTAACCACCTGCTTTCATGAGAGACCTCAGGGCTGCATGTTTTGAGCCCAGTATTGATCCTGAAAAGCGTTTCCAACCCCACTTACAAGTAAAACTAGCTAAAATGTGCCTGGCTTCTCTTCACTGAAAAGCTCATTCTGAGTACATTTTTAGCATACGTTTGCTCCTGCTGGGTCAGCTGAGCAGCGAATTTCTATTTAACCACCTGCTATCATGAGAGACCTCAGGGCTGCATGTTTTGAGCCCAGTATTGATCCTGAAAAGCGTTTCCAACCCCACTTACAAGTAAAACTAGCTAAAATGTGCCTGGCTGCTATTCACTGAAAAGCTCATTCTGTGTACATTTTTGGCATACCTTTGCTCCTACCGGGTCAGCTGAGCAGCGAATTTCTATTTAACCACCTGCTTTCATGAGAGACCTCAGAGCTGCATGTTTTGAGCCCTGTATGAGCCTGAAAAGCATTTCCAACCCCACTTACACGTAAAACTAGCTCAAATGTGCCTGGCTTCTCTTCACTGAAAAGCTCATTCTGAGTACATTTTTAGCATACGTTTGCTCCTGCCGGGTCAGCTGAGCAGCGAATTTCTATTTAACCACCTGCTATCATGAGAGACCTCAGGGCTGCATGTTTTGAGCCCAGTATTGATCCTGAAAAGCGTTTCCAACCCCACTTACAAGTAAAACTAGCTAAAATGTACCTGGCTGCTATTCACTGAAAAGCTCATTCTGTGTACATTTTTGGCATACGTTTGCTCCTACCGGGTCAGCTGAGCAGCGAATTTCTATTTAACCACCTGCTTTCATGAGAGACCTCAGGGCTGCATGTTTTGAGCCCAGTACTGAGCCTGAAAAGCATTTCCAACCCCACTTAGAAGTAAAACTAGCTGAAATGTGCCTGGCTTCTCTTCACTGAAAAGCTCATTCTGAGTACATTTTTAGCATACGTTTTCTCCTGCCGGGTCAGCTGAGCAGCGAATTTCTATTTAACCACCTGCTATCCTGAGAGACCTCAGGGCTGCATGTTTTGAGCCCAGTACTGATCCTGAAAAGCGTTTCCAACCCCACTTACAAGTAAAACTAGCTAAAATGTGCCTGGCTGCTATTCAGTGAAAAGCTCATTCTGTGTACATTTTTGGCATACGTTTTCTCCTGCCGGGTCAGCTGAGCAGCGAATTTCTATTTAACCACCTGCTATCATGAGAGACTTCAGGGCTGCATGTTTTGAGCCCAGTACTGATCCTGAAAAGCGTTTCCAACCCCACTTACAAGTAAAACTAGCTAAAATGTGCCTGGCTGCTATTCACTGAAAAGCTCATTCTGTGTACATTTTTGGCATACCATTGCTCCTACCGGGTCAGCTGAGCAGCGAATTTCTATTTAACCACCTGCTTTCATGAGAGACCTCAGGGCTGCATGTTTTGAGCCCAGTACTGAACCTAAAAAGCATTTCCAACCCCACTTACAAGTAAAACTAGCTAAAATGTGCCTGGCTTCTCTTCACTGAAAAGCTCATTCTGAGTACATTTTTAGCATACGTTTGCTCCTGCCGGGTCAGCTGAGCAGCGAATTTCTATTTAACCACCTGCTTTCATGAGAGACCTCAGGGATGCATGTTTTGAGCCCAGCACTGAGCCTGAAAAGCGTTTCCAACGCCACTTACAAGTAAAACTAGCTAAAATGTGCCTGGCTGCTATTCACTGAAAAGCTCATTCTGTGTACATTTTTGGCATACGTTTGCACCTACCGGGTCAGCTGAGCAGCAAATTTCTATTTAGCTATCTGCTTTCATGAGAGACCTCAGACCTGCATGTTTTGATCCCAGTACTGATCCTGAAAAGCGTTTCCAACCCCACTTACAAGTAAAACTAGCTAAAATGTGCCTGGCTGCTATTCACTGAAAAGCTCATTCTGTGTACATTTTTGGCATACGTTTGCTCCTACCGGGTCAGCTGAGCAGCGAATTTCTATTTAACCACCTGCCTTCATGAGAGACCTCAGGGCTGCATGTTTTGAGCCCAGTACTGAGCCTGAAAAGCGTTTCCAACCCCACTTACAAGTAAAACTAGCTAAAATGTGCCTGGCTGCTATTCACTGAAAAGCTCATTCTGTGTACATTTTTGGCATACGTTTGCTCCTACCGGGTCAGCTGAGCAGCAAATTTCTATTTAACCACCTGCTTTCATGAGAGACCTCAGGGCTGCATGTTTTGAGCCCAGTATTGATCCTGAAAAGCGTTTCCAACCCCACTTACAAGTAAAACTAGCTAAAATGTGCCTGGCTGCTATTCACTGAAAAGCTCATTCTGTGTACATTTTTGGCATACGTTTGCTCCTGCCGGGTCAGCTGAGCAGCGAATTTCTATTTGACCACCTGCTTTCATGAGAGACCTCAGAGCTGCATGTTTTGAGCCCAGTACTGAGCCTGAAAAGCATTTCCAACCCCACTTACAAGTAAAACTAGTTAAAATGTGCCTGGCTTCTCTTCACTGAAAAGCTCATTCTGAGTACATTTTTAGCATACGTTTGCTCCTGCCGGGTCAGCTGAGAAGCGAATTTCTATTTAACCACCTGCTATCATGAGAGACCTCAGGGCTGCATGTTTTGAGCCCAGTACTGATCCTGAAAAGCGTTTCCAACCCCACTTACAAGTAAAACTAGCTAAAATGTGCCTGGCTGCTATTCACTGAAAAGCTCATTTGTGTACATTTTTGGCATACGTTTAATCCTACCGGGTCAGCTGAGCAGCAAATTTCTATTTAACCACCTGCTTTCATGAGAGACCTCAGGGATGCATGTTTTGAGCCCAGTACTGAGCCTGAAAAGCATTTCCAACCCCACTTACAAGTAAAACTAGCTAAAATGTGCCTGGCTTCTCTTCACTGAAAAGCTCATTCTGAGAACATTTTTAGCATACGTTTGCTCCTGCTGGGTCAGCTGAGCAGCAAATTTCTATTTAACCACCTGCTATCATGAGAGACCTCAGGGCTGCATGTTTTGAGCCCAGTACTGATCCTGAAAAGCGTTTCCAACCCCACTTACAAGTAAAACTAGCTAAAATGTGCCTGGCTGCTATTCACTGAAAAGCTCATTCTGTGTACATTTTTGGCATACGTTTGCTCCTACCAGGTCAGCTGAGCTGCGAATTTCTATTTAACCACCTGCTTTCATGAGAGACCTCAGGGCTGCATGTTTTGAGCCCAGTATTGATCCTGAAAAGCGTTTCCAACCCCACTTACAAGTAAAACTAGCTAAAATGTACCTGGCTGCTATTCACTGAAAAGCTCATTCTGTGTACATTTTTGGCATACGTTTGCTCCTACCGGGTCAGCTGAGCAGCGAATTTCTATTTAACCACCTGCTTTCATGAGAGACCTCAGGGCTGCATGTTTTGAGCCCAGTACTGAGCCTGAAAAGCATTTCCAACCCCACTTAGAAGTAAAACTAGCTGAAATGTGCCTGGCTTCTCTTCACTGAAAAGCTCATTCTGAGTAAATTTTTAGCATACGTTTTCTCCTGCCGGGTCAGCTGAGCAGCGAATTTCTATTTAACCACCTGCTATCCTGAGAGACCTCAGGGCTGCATGTTTTGAGCCCAGTACTGATCCTGAAAAGCGTTTCCAACCCCACTTACAAGTAAAACTAGCTAAAATGTGCCTGGCTGCTATTCAGTGAAAAGCTCATTCTGTGTACATTTTTGGCATAAGTTTTCTCCTGCCGGGTCAGCTGAGCAGCGAATTTCTATTTAACCACCTGCTATCATGAGAGACTTCAGGGCTGCATGTTTTGAGCCCAGTACTGATCCTGAAAAGCGTTTCCAACCCCACTTACAAGTAAAACTAGCTAAAATGTGCCTGGCTGCTATTCACTGAAAAGCTCATTCTGTGTACATTTTTGGCATACCATTGCTCCTACCGGGTCAGCTGAGCAGCGAATTTCTATTTAACCACCTGCTTTCATGAGAGACCTCAGGGCTGCATGTTTTGAGCCCAGTACTGAACCTAAAAAGCATTTACAACCCCACTTACAAGTAAAACTAGCTAAAATGTGCCTGGCTTCTCTTCACTGAAAAGCTCATTCTGAGTACATTTTTAGCATACGTTTGCTCCTGCCGGGTCAGCTGAGCAGCGAATTTCTATTTAACCACCTGCTTTCATGAGAGACCTCAGGGATGCATGTTTTGAGCCCAGCACTGAGCCTGAAAAGCGTTTCCAACGCCACTTACAAGTAAAACTAGCTAAAATGTGCCTGGCTGCTATTCACTGAAAAGCTCATTCTGTGTACATTTTTGGCATACGTTTGCACCTACCGGGTCAGCTGAGCAGCAAATTTCTATTTAGCTATCTGCTTTCATGAGAGACCTCAGACCTGCATGTTTTGATCCCAGTACTGATCCTGAAAAGCGTTTCCAACCCCACTTACAAGTAAAACTAGCTAAAATGTGCCTGGCTGCTATTCACTGAAAAGCTCATTCTGTGTACATTTTTGGCATACGTTTGCTCCTACCGGGTCAGCTGAGCAGCGAATTTCTATTTAACCACCTGCCTTCATGAGAGACCTCAGGGCTGCATGTTTTGAGCCCAGTACTGAGCCTGAAAAGCGTTTCCAACCCCACTTACAAGTAAAACTAGCTAAAATGTGCCTGGCTGCTATTCACTGAAAAGCTCATTCTGTGTACATTTTTGGCATACGTTTGCTCCTACCGGGTCAGCTGAGCAGCAAATTTCTATTTAACCACCTGCTTTCATGAGAGACCTCAGGGCTGCATGTTTTGAGCCCAGTATTGATCCTGAAAAGCGTTTCCAACCCCACTTACAAGTAAAACTAGCTAAAATGTGCCTGGCTGCTATTCACTGAAAAGCTCATTCTGTGTACATTTTTGGCATACGTTTGCTCCTGCCGGGTCAGCTGAGCAGCGAATTTCTATTTGACCACCTGCTTTCATGAGAGACCTCAGAGCTGCATGTTTTGAGCCCAGTACTGAGCCTGAAAAGCATTTCCAACCCCACTTACAAGTAAAACTAGATAAAATGTGCCTGGCTTCTCTTCACTGAAAAGCTCATTCTGAGTACATTTTTAGCATACGTTTGCTCCTGCCGGGTCAGCTGAGAAGCGAATTTCTATTTAACCACCTGCTATCATGAGAGACCTCAGGGCTGCATGTTTTGAGCCCAGTACTGATCCTGAAAAGCGTTTCCAACCCCACTTACAAGTAAAACTAGCTAAAATGTGCCTGGCTGCTATTCACTGAAAAGCTCATTTGTGTACATTTTTGGCATACGTTTAATCCTACCGGGTCAGCTGAGCAGCAAATTTCTATTTAACCACCTGCTTTCATGAGAGACCTCAGGGATGCATGTTTTGAGCCCAGTACTGAGCCTGAAAAGCATTTCCAACCCCACTTACAAGTAAAACTAGCTAAAATGTGCCTGGCTTCTCTTCACTGAAAAGCTCATTCTGAGAACATTTTTAGCATACGTTTGCTCCTGCTGGGTCAGCTGAGCAGCAAATTTCTATTTAACCACCTGCTATCATGAGAGACCTCAGGGCTGCATGTTTTGAGCCCAGTACTGATCCTGAAAAGCGTTTCCAACCCCACTTACAAGTAAAACTAGCTAAAATGTGCCTGGCTGCTATTCACTGAAAAGCTCATTCTGTGTACATTTTTGGCATACGTTTGCTCCTACCAGGTCAGCTGAGCTGCGAATTTCTATTTAACCACCTGCTTTCATGAGAGACCTCAGGGCTGCATGTTTTGAGCCCAGTACTGAGCCTGAAAAGCATTTCCAACCCCACTTACAAGTAAAACTAGCTAAAATGTGCCTGGCTGCTATTCACTGAAAAGCTCATTCTGAGTACATTTTTAGCATACGTTTGCTCCTGCCGGGTCAGCTGAGCAGCGAATTTCTATTTAACCACCTGCTTTCATGAGAGACCTCAGGGCTGCATGTTTTGAGCCCAGTACTGAGCCTGAAAAGCATTTCCAACTCCACTTACAAGTAAAACTAGCTAAAATGTGCCTGGCTTCTCTTCACTGAAAAGCTCATTCTGAGAACATTTTTAGCATACGTTTGCTCCTGCTGGGTCAGCTGAGCAGCAAATTTCTATTTAACCACCTGCTATCATGAGAGACCTCAGGGCTGCATGTTTTGAGCCCAGTACTGATCCTGAAAAGCGTTTCCAACCCCACTTACAAGTAAAACTAGCTAAAATGTGCCTGGCTGCTATTCACTGAAAAGCTCATTCTGTGTACATTTTTGGCATACGTTTGCTCCTACCAGGTCAGCTGAGCTGCGAATTTCTATTTAACCACCTGCTTTCATGAGAGACCTCAGGGCTGCATGTTTTGAGCCCAGTACTGAGCCTGAAAAGCATTTCCAACTCCACTTACAAGTAAAACTAGCTAAAATGTGCCTGGCTGCTATTCACTGAAAAGCTCATTCTGTGTACATTTTTGGCATACGTTTGCTCCTACTGGGTCAGCTGAGCAGCGAATTTCTATTTAACCACCTGCTTTCATGAGAGACCTCAGGGCTGCATGTTTTGAGCCCAGTACTGAGCCTGAAAAGCATTTCCAACCCCACTTACAAGTAAAACTAGCTAAAATGTGCCTGGCTTCTCTTCACTGAAAAGCTCATTCTGAGTACATTTTTAGCATACGTTTGCTCCTGCCGGGTCAGCTGAGCAGCGAATTTCTATTTAACCACCTGCTATCATGAGAGACCTCAGGGCTGCATGGTTTGAGCCCAGTACTGATCCTGAAAAGCGTTTCCAACCCCACTTACAAGTAAAACTAGCTAAAATGTGCCTGGCTGCTATTCACTAAAAAGCTCATTCTCTGTACATTTTTGGCATACGTTTGCTCCTACCGGGTCAGCTGAGCAGCGAATTTCTATTTAACCACCTGCTTTCATGAGAGACCTCAGGGCTGCATGTTTTGAGCCCTGTACTGAGCCTGAAAAGCATTTCCAACCCCACTTACAAGTAAAACTAGCTAAAATGTGCCTGGCTTCTCTTCACTGAAAAGCTCATTCTGAGTACATTTTTAGCATACGTTTGCTCCTGCCGGGTCAGCTGAGCAGCGAATTTCTATTTAACCACCTGCTATCATGAGAGACCTCAGGGCTGCATGTTTTGAGACCAGTACTGATCCTGAAAAGCGTTTCCAACCCCACTTACAAGTAAAACTAGCTAAAATGTGCCTGGCTGCTATTCACTGAAAAGCTCATTCTGAGTACATTTTTAGCATACGTTTGCTCCTGCTGGGTCAGCTGAGCAGCGAATTTCTATTTAACCACCTGCTATCATGAGAGACCTCAGGGCTGCATGTTTTGAGCCCAGTATTGATCCTGAAAAGCGTTTCCAACCCCACTTACAAGTAAAACTAGCTAAAATGTGCCTGGCTGCTATTCACTGAAAAGCTCATTCTGTGTACATTTTTGGCATACGTTTGCTCCTGCCGGGTCAGCTGAGCAGCGAATTTCTATTTGACCCCCTGCTTTCATGAGAGACCTCAGAGCTGCATGTTTTGAGCCCAGTACTGAGCCTGAAAAGCATTTCCAACCCCACTTACAAGTAAAACTAGCTAAAATGTGCCTGGCTTCTCTTCACTGAAAAGCTCATTCTGAGTACATTTTTAGCATACGTTTGCTCCTGCCGGGTCAGCTGAGAAGCGAATTTCTATTTAACCACCTGCTATCATGAGAGACCTCAGGGCTGCATGTTTTGAGCCCAGTACTGATCCTGAAAAGCGTTTCCAACCCCACTTACAAGTAAAACTAGCTAAAATGTGCCTGGCTGCTATTCACTGAAAAGCTCATTTGTGTACATTTTTGGCATACGTTTAATCCTACCGGGTCAGCTGAGCAGCAAATTTCTATTTAACCACCTGCTTTCATGAGAGACCTCAGGGATGCATGTTTTGAGCCCAGTACTGAGCCTGAAAAGCATTTCCAACCCCACTTACAAGTAAAACTAGCTAAAATGTGCCTGGCTTCTCTTCACTGAAAAGCTCATTCTGAGAACATTTTTAGCATACGTTTGCTCCTGCTGAGTCAGCTGAGCAGCAAATTTCTATTTAACCACCTGCTATCATGAGAGACCTCAGGGCTGCATGTTTTGAGCCCAGTCCTGATCCTGAAAAGCGTTTCCAACCCCACTTACAAGTAAAACTAGCTAAAATGTGCCTGGCTGCTATTCACTGAAAAGCTCATTCTGTGTACATTTTTGGCATACGTTTGCTCCTACCAGGTCAGCTGAGCTGCGAATTTCTATTTAACCACCTGCTTTCATGAGAGACCTCAGGGCTGCATGTTTTGAGCCCAGTACTGAGCCTGAAAAGCATTTCCAACCCCACTTACAAGTAAAACTAGCTAAAATGTGCCTGGCTGCTATTCACTGAAAAGCTCATTCTGAGTACATTTTTAGCATACGTTTGCTCCTGCCGGGTCAGCTGAGCAGCGAATTTCTATTTAACCACCTGCTTTCATGAGAGACCTCAGGGCTGCATGTTTTGAGCCCAGTACTGAGCCTGAACAGCATTTCCAACTCCACTTACAAGTAAAACTAGCTAAAATGTGCCTGGCTTCTCTTCACTGAAAAGCTCATTCTGAGAACATTTTTAGCATACGTTTGCTCCTGCTGGGTCAGCTGAGCAGCAAATTTCTATTTAACCACCTGCTATCATGAGAGACCTCAGGGCTGCATGTTTTGAGCCCAGTACTGATCCCGAAAAGCGTTTCCAACCCCACTTACAAGTAAAACTAGCTAAAATGTGCCTGGCTGCTATTCACTGAAAAGCTCATTCTGTGTACATTTTTGGCATACGTTTGCTCCTACCAGGTCAGCTGAGCTGCGAATTTCTATTTAACCACCTGCTTTCATGAGAGACCTCAGGGCTGCATGTTTTGAGCCCAGTACTGAGCCTGAAAAGCATTTCCAACCCCACTTACAAGTAAAACTAGCTAAAATGTGCCTGGCTGCTATTCACTGAAAAGCTCATTCTGTGTACATTTTTGGCATACGTTTGCTCCTACCGGGTCAGCTGAGCAGCGAATTTCTATTTAACCACCTGCTTTCATGAGAGACCTCAGGGCTGCATGTTTTGAGCCCAGTACTGAGCCTGAAAAGCATTTCCAACCCCACTTACAAGTAAAACTAGCTAAAATGTGCCTGGCTTCTCTTCACTGAAAAGCTCATTCTGAGTACATTTTTAGAATACGTTTGCTCCTGCCGGGTCAGCTGAGCAGCGAATTTCTATTTAACCACCTGCTATCATGAGAGACCTCAGGGCTGCATGTTTTGAGCCCAGTGCTGATCCTGAAAAGCGTTTCCAACCCCACCTACAAGTAAAACTAGCTAAAATGTGCCTGGCTGCTATTCACTAAAAAGCTCATTCTCTGTACATTTTTGGCATACGTTTGCTCCTACCGGGTCAGCTGAGCAGCGAATTTCTATTTAACCACCTGCTATCACGAGAGACCTCAGGGCTGCATGGTTTGAGCCCAGTACTGATCCTGAAAAGCGTTTCCAACCCCACTTACAAGTAAAACTAGCTAAAATGTGCCTGGCTGCTATTCACTAAAAAGCTCATTCTCTGTACATTTTTAGCATACGTTTGCTCCTGCCGGGTCAGCTGAGCAGCGAATTTCTATTTGACCACCTGCTTTCATGAGAGACCTCAGAGCTGCATGTTTTGAGCCCAGTACTGGACCTGAAAAGCATTTCCAACCCCACTTACAAGTAAAACTAGCTAAAATGTGCCTGGCTTCTCTTCACTGAAAAGCTCATTCTGAGTACATTTTTAGCATACGTTTGCTCCTGCCGGGTCAGCTGAGCAGCGAATTTCTATTTAACCACCTGCTTTTATGAGAGACCTCAGAGCTGCATGTTTTGAGCCCAGTACTGAGCCTGGAAAGCGTTTCCAACCCCACTTACAAGTAAAACTAGCTAAAATGTGCCTGGCTTCTTTTCACTGAAAAGCTCATTCTGAGTACATTTTTGGCATACGTTTGCTCCTACCGGGTCAGCTGAGCAGCGAATTTCTATTTAACCACCTGCTTTCATGAGAGACCTCAGGGCTGCATGTTTTGAGCCCAGTACTGAGCCTGAAAAGCATTTCCAACCCCACTTAAAAGTAAAACTAGCTAAAATGTGCCTGGCTTCTCTTCACTGAAAAGCTCATTCTGAGTACATTTTTAGCATACGTTTGCTCCTGCCGGGTCAGCTGAGCAGCGAATTTCTATTTAACCACCTGCTATCATGAGAGACCTCAGGGCTGCATGTTTTGAGCCCAGTACTGATCCTGAAAAGCGTTTCCAACCCCACTTACAAGTAAAACTAGCTAAAATGTGCCTGGCTTCTCTTCACTGAAAAGCTCATTCTGAGTACATTTTTAGCATACGTTTGCTCCTGCTGGGTCAGCTGAGCAGCGAATTTCTATTTAACCACCTGCTATCATGAGAGACCTCAGGGCTGCATGTTTTGAGCCCAGTATTGATCCTGAAAAGCGTTTCCAACCCCACTTACAAGTAAAACTAGCTAAAATGTGCCTGGCTGCTATTCACTGAAAAGCTCATTCTGTGTACATTTTTGGCATACCTTTGCTCCTACCGGGTCAGCTGAGCAGCGAATTTCTATTTAACCACCTGCTTTCATGAGAGACCTCAGGGATGCATGTTTTGAGCCCAGCACTGAGCCTGAAAAGCGTTTCCAACGCCACTTACAAGTAAAACTAGCTAAAATGTGCCTGGCTGCTACTCACTGAAAAGCTCATTCTGTGTACATTTTTGGCATACGTTTGCACCTACCGGGTCAGCTGAGCAGCAAATTTCTATTTAACTATCTGCTTTCATGAGAGACCTCAGACCTGCATGTTTTGAGCCCAGTACTGATCCTGAAAAGCGTTTCCAACCCCACTTACAAGTAAAACTAGCTAAAATGTGCCTGGCTGCTATTCACTGAAAAGCTCATTCTGTGTACATTTCTGGCATACGTTTGCTCCTACCGGGTCAGCTGAGCAGCGAATTTCTATTTAACCACCTGCCTTCATGAGAGACCTCAGGGCTGCATGTTTTGAGCCCAGTACTGAGCCTGAAAAGCGTTTCCAACCCCACTTACAAGTAAAACTAGCTAAAATGTGCCTGGCTGCTATTCACTGAAAAGCTCATTCTGTGTACATTTTTGGCATACGTTTGCTCCTACCGGGTCAGCTGAGCAGCAAATTTCTATTTAACCACCTGCTTTCATGTGAGACCTCAGGGCTGCATGTTTTGAGCCCAGTATTGATCCTGAAAAGCGTTTCCAACCCCACTTACAAGTAAAACTAGCTAAAATGTGCCTGGCTGCTATTCACTGAAAAGCTCATTCTGTGTACATTTTTGGCATACGTTTGCTCCTGCCGGGTCAGCTGAGCAGCGAATTTCTATTTGACCACCTGCTTTCATGAGAGACCTCAGAGCTGCATGTTTTGAGCCCAGTACTGAGCCTGAAAAGCATTTCCAACCCCACTTACAAGTAAAACTAGCTAAAATGTGCCTGGCTTCTCTTCACTGAAAAGCTCATTCTGAGTACATTTTTAGCATACGTTTGCTCCTGCCGGGTCAGCTGAGAAGCGAATTTCTATTTAACCACCTGCTATCATGAGAGACCTCAGGGCTGCATGTTTTGAGCCCAGTACTGATCCTGAAAAGCGTTTCCAACCCCACTTACAAGTAAAACTAGCTAAAATGTGCCTGGCTGCTATTCACTGAAAAGCTCATTTGTGTACATTTTTGGCATACGTTTAATCCTACCGGGTCAGCTGAGCAGCAAATTTCTATTTAACCACCTGCTTTCATGAGAGACCTCAGGGATGCATGTTTTGAGCCCAGTACTGAGCCTGAAAAGCATTTCCAACCCCACTTACAAGTAAAACTAGCTAAAATGTGCCTGGCTTCTCTTCACTGAAAAGCTCATTCTGAGAACATTTTTAGCATACGTTTGCTCCTGCTGGGTCAGCTGAGCAGCAAATTTCTATTTAACCACCTGCTATCATGAGAGACCTCAGGGCTGCATGTTTTGAGCCCAGTACTGATCCTGAAAAGCGTTTCCAACCCCACTTACAAGTAAAACTAGCTAAAATGTGCCTGGCTGCTATTCACTGAAAAGCTCATTCTGTGTACATTTTTGGCATACGTTTGCTCCTACCAGGTCAGCTGAGCTGCGAATTTCTATTTAACCACCTGCTTTCATGAGAGACCTCAGGGCTGCATGTTTTGAGCCCAGTACTGAGCCTGAAAAGCATTTCCAACCCCACTTACAAGTAAAACTAGCTAAAATGTGCCTGGCTGCTATTCACTGAAAAGCTCATTCTGAGTACATTTTTAGCATACGTTTGCTCCTGCCGGGTCAGCTGAGCAGCGAATTTCTATTTAACCACCTGCTTTCATGAGAGACCTCAGGGCTGCATGTTTTGAGCCCAGTACTGAGCCTGAAAAGCATTTCCAACTCCACTTACAAGTAAAACTAGCTAAAATGTGCCTGGCTTCTCTTCACTGAAAAGCTCATTCTGAGAACATTTTTAGCATACGTTTGCTCCTGCTGGGTCAGCTGAGCAGCAAATTTCTATTTAACCACCTGCTATCATGAGAGACCTCAGGGCTGCATGTTTTGAGCCCAGTACTGATCCTGAAAAGCGTTTCCAACCCCACTTACAAGTAAAACTAGCTAAAATGTGCCTGGCTGCTATTCAGTGAAAAGCTCATTCTGTGTACATTTTTGGCATACGTTTTCTCCTGCCGGGTCAGCTGAGCTGCGAATTTCTATTTAACCACCTGCTTTCATGAGAGACCTCAGGGCTGCATGTTTTGAGCCCAGTACTGAGCCTGAAAAGCATTTCCAACCCCACTTACAAGTAAAACTAGATAAAATGTGCCTGGCTGCTATTCACTGAAAAGCTCATTCTGTGTACATTTTTGGCATACCATTGCTCCTACCGGGTCAGCTGAGCAGCGAATTTCTATTTAACCACCTGCTTTCATGAGAGACCTCAGGGCTGCATGTTTTGAGCCCAGTACTGAGCCTGAAAAGCATTTCCAACCCCACTTACAAGTAAAACTAGCTAAAATGTGCCTGGCTTCTCTTCACTGAAAAGCTCATTCTGAGTACATTTTTAGCATACGTTTGCTCCTGCCGGGTCAGCTGAGCAGCGAATTTCTATTTAACCACCTGCTTTCATGAGAGACCTCAGGGATGCATGTTTTGAGCCCAGCACTGAGCCTGAAAAGCGTTTCCAACGCCACTTACAAGTAAAACTAGCTAAAATGTGCCTGGCTGCTATTCACTGAAAAGCTCATTCTGTGTACATTTTTGGCATACGTTTGCACCTACTGGGTCAGCTGAGCAGCAAATTTCTATTTAACTATCTGCTTTCATGAGAGACCTCAGACCTGCATGTTTTGAGCCCAGTACTGATCCTGAAAAGCGTTTCCAACCCCACTTACAAGTAAAACTAGCTAAAATGTGCCTGGCTGCTATTCACTGAAAAGCTCATTCTGTGTACATTTTTGGCATACGTTTGCTCCTACCGGGTCAGCTGAGCAGCGAATTTCTATTTAACCACCTGCCTTCATGAGAGACCTCAGGGCTGCATGTTTTGAGCCCAGTACTGAGCCTGAAAAGCGTTTCCAACCCCACTTACAAGTAAAACTAGCTAAAATGTGCCTGGCTGCTATTCACTGAAAAGCTCATTCTGTGTACATTTTTGGCATACGTTTGCTCCTACCTGGTCAGCTGAGCAGCGAATTTCTATTTGACCACCTGCTTTCATGAGAGACCTCAGAGCTGCATGTTTTGAGCCCAGTACTGAGCCTGAAAAGCATTTCCAACCCCACTTACAAGTAAAACTAGCTAAAATGTGCCTGGCTTCTCTTCACTGAAAAGCTCATTCTGAGTACATTTTTAGCATACGTTTGCTCCTGCCGGGTCAGCTGAGAAGCGAATTTCTATTTAACCACCTGCTATCATGAGAGACCTCAGGGCTGCATGTTTTGAGCCCAGTACTGATCCTGAAAAGCGTTTCCAACCCCACTTACAAGTAAAACTAGCTAAAATGTGCCTGGCTGCTATTCACTGAAAAGCTCATTTGTGTACATTTTTGGCATACGTTTAATCCTACCGGGTCAGCTGAGCAGCAAATTTCTATTTAACCACCTGCTTTCATGAGAGACCTCAGGGATGCATGTTTTGAGCCCAGTACTGAGCCTGAAAAGCATTTCCAACCCCACTTACAAGTAAAACTAGCTAAAATGTGCCTGGCTTCTCTTCACTGAAAAGTTCATTCTGAGAACATTTTTAGCATACGTTTGCTCCTGCTGGGTCAGCTGAGCAGCAAATTTCTATTTAACCACCTGCTATCATGAGAGACCTCAGGGCTGCATGTTTTGAGCCCAGTACTGATCCTGAAAAGCGTTTCCAACCCCACTTACAAGTAAAACTAGCTAAAATGTGCCTGGCTGCTATTCACTGAAAAGCTCATTCTGTGTACATTTTTGGCATACGTTTGCTCCTACCAGGTCAGCTGAGCTGCGAATTTCTATTTAACCACCTGCTTTCATGAGAGACCTCAGGGCTGCATGTTTTGAGCCCAGTACTGAGCCTGAAAAGCATTTCCAACCCCACTTACAAGTAAAACTAGCTAAAATGTGCCTGGCTGCTATTCACTGATAAGCTCATTCTGAGTACATTTTTAGCATACGTTTGCTCCTGCCGGGTCAGCTGAGCAGCGAATTTCTATTTAACCACCTGCTTTCATGAGAGACCTCAGGGCTGCATGTTTTGAGCCCAGTACTGATCCTGAAAAGCATTTCCAACTCCACTTACAAGTAAAACTAGCTAAAATGTGCCTGGCTTCTCTTCACTGAAAAGCTCATTCTGAGAACATTTTTAGCATACGTTTGCTCCTGCTGGGTCAGCTGAGCAGCAAATTTCTATTTAACCACCTGCTATCATGAGAGACCTCAGGGCTGCATGTTTTGAGCCCAGTACTGATCCTGAAAAGCGTTTCCAACCCCACTTACAAGTAAAACTAGCTAAAATGTGCCTGGCTGCTATTCACTGAAAAGCTCATTCTGTGTACATTTTTGGCATACGTTTGCTCCTACCAGGTCAGCTGAGCTGCGAATTTCTATTTAACCACCTGCTTTCATGAGAGACCTCAGGGCTGCATGTTTTGAGCCCAGTACTGAGCCTGAAAAGCATTTCCAACCCCACTTACAAGTAAAACTAGCTAAAATGTGCCTGGCTGCTATTCACTGAAAAGCTCATTCTGTGTACATTTTTGGCATACGTTTGCTCCTACCGGGTCAGCTGAGCAGCGAATTTCTATTTAACCACCTGCTTTCATGAGAGACCTCAGGGCTCCATGTTTTGAGCCCAGTACTGAGCCTGAAAAGCATTTCCAACCCCACTTACAAGTAAAACTAGCTAAAATGTGCCTGGCTGCTATTCACTGAAAAGCTCATTCTGAGTACATTTTTAGCATACGTTTGCTCCTGCCGGGTCAGCTGAGCAGCGAATTTCTATTTAACCACCTGCTTTCATGAGAGACCTCAGGGCTGCATGTTTTGAGCCCAGTACTGATCCTGAAAAGCGTTTCCAACCCCACTTACAAGTAAAACTAGCTAAAATGTGCCTGGCTGCTATTCACTGAAAAGCTCATTTGTGTACATTTTTGGCATACGTTTAATCCTACCGGGTCAGCTGAGCAGCAAATTTCTATTTAACCACCTGCTTTCATGAGAGACCTCAGGGATGCATGTTTTGAGCCCAGTACTGAGCCTGAAAAGCATTTCCAACCCCACTTACAAGTAAAACTAGCTACAATGTGCCTGGCTTCTCTTCACTGAAAAGCTCATTCTGAGAACATTTTTAGCATACGTTTGCTCCTGCTGGGTCAGCTGAGCAGCAAATTTCTATTTAACCACCTGCTATCATGAGAGACCTCAGGGCTGCATGTTTTGAGCCCAGTACTGATCCTGAAAAGCGTTTCCAACCCCACTTACAAGTAAAACTAGCTAAAATGTGCCTGGCTGCTATTCACTGAAAAGCTCATTCTGTGTACATTTTTGGCATACGTTTGCTCCTACCAGGTCAGCTGAGCTGCGAATTTCTATTTAACCACCTGCTTTCATGAGAGACCTCAGGGCTGCATGTTTTGAGCCCAGTACTGAGCCTGAAAAGCATTTCCAACCCCACTTACAAGTAAAACTAGCTAAAATGTGCCTGGCTGCTATTCACTGAAAAGCTCATTCTGAGTACATTTTTAGCATACGTTTGCTCCTGCCGGGTCAGCTGAGCAGCGAATTTCTATTTAACCACCTGCTTTCATGAGAGACCTCAGGGCTGCATGTTTTGAGCCCAGTACTGAGCCTGAAAAGCATTTCCAACTCCACTTACAAGTAAAACTAGCTAAAATGTGCCTGGCTTCTCTTCACTGAAAAGCTCATTCTGAGAACATTTTTAGCATACGTTTGCTCCTGCTGGGTTCAGCTGAGCAGCAAATTTCTATTTAACCACCTGCTATCATGAGAGACCTCAGGGCTGCATGTTTTGAGCCCAGTACTTATCCTGAAAAGCGTTTCCAACCCCACTTACAAGTAAAACTAGCTAAAATGTGCCTGGCTGCTATTCAGTGAAAAGCTCATTCTGTGTACATTTTTGGCATACGTTTTCTCCTGCCGGGTCAGCTGAGCTGCGAATTTCTATTTAACCACCTGCTTTCATGAGAGACCTCAGGGCTGCATGTTTTGAGCCCAGTACTGAGCCTGAAAAGCATTTCCAACCCCACTTACAAGTAAAACTAGATAAAATGTGCCTGGCTGCTATTCACTGAAAAGCTCATTCTGTGTACATTTTTGGCATACCATTGCTCCTACCGGGTCAGCTGAGCAGCGAATTTCTATTTAACCACCTGCTTTCATGAGAGACCTCAGGGCTGCATGTTTTGAGCCCAGTACTGAGCCTGAAAAGCATTTCCAACCCCACTTACAAGTAAAACTAGCTAAAATGTGCCTGGCTTCTCTTCACTGAAAAGCTCATTCTGAGTACATTTTTAGCATACGTTTGCTCCTGCCGGGTCAGCTGAGCAGCGAATTTCTATTTAACCACCTGCTTTCATGAGAGACCTCAGGGATGCACGTTTTGAGCCCAGCACTGAGCCTGAAAAGCGTTTCCAACGCCACTTACAATTAAAACTAGCTAAAATGTGCCTGGCTGCTATTCACTGAAAAGCTCATTCTGTGTACATTTTTGGCATACGTTTGCACCTACCGGGTCAGCTGAGCAGCAAATTTCTATTTAACTATCTGCTTTCATGAGAGACCTCAGACCTGCATGTTTTGAGCCCAGTACTGATCCTGAAAAGCGTTTCCAACCCCACTTACAAGTAAAACTAGCTAAAATGTGCCTGGCTGCTATTCACTGAAAAGCTCATTCTGTGTACATTTTTGGCATACGTTTGCTCCTACCGGGTCAGCTGAGCAGCGAATTTCTATTTAACCACCTGCCTTCATGAGAGACCTCAGGGCTGCATGTTTTGAGCCCAGTACTGAGCCTGAAAAGCGTTTCCAACCCCACTTACAAGTAAAACTAGCTAAAATGTGCCTGGCTGCTATTCACTGAAAAGCTCATTCTGTGTAAATTTTTGGCATACGTTTGCTCCTACCGGGTCAGCTGAGCAGCAAATTTCTATTTAACCACCTGCTTTCATGAGAGACCTCAGGGCTGCATGTTTTGAGCCCAGTATTGATCCTGAAAAGCGTTTCCAACCCCACTTACAAGTAAAACTAGCTAAAATGTGCCTGGCTGCTATTCACTGAAAAGCTCATTCTGTGTACATTTTTGGCATACGTTTGCTCCTGCCGGGTCAGCTGAGCAGCGAATTTCTATTTGACCACCTGCTTTCATGAGAGACCTCAGAGCTGCATGTTTTGAGCCCAGTACTGAGCCTGAAAAGCATTTCCAACCCCACTTACAAGTAAAACTAGCTAAAATGTGCCTGGCTTCTCTTCACTGAAAAGCTCATTCTGAGTACATTTTTAGCATACGTTTGCTCCTGCCGGGTCAGCTGAGAAGCGAATTTCTATTTAACCACCTGCTATCATGAGAGACCTCAGGGCTGCATGTTTTGAGCCCAGTACTGATCCTGAAAAGCGTTTCCAACCCCACTTACAAGTAAAACTAGCTAAAATGTGCCTGGCTGCTATTCACTGAAAAGCTCATTTGTGTACATTTTTGGCATATGTTTAATCCTACCGGGTCAGCTGAGCAGCAAATTTCTATTTAACCACCTGCTTTCATGAGAGACCTCAGGGATGCATGTTTTGAGCCCAGTACTGAGCCTGAAAAGCATTTCCAACCCCACTTACAAGTAAAACTAGCTAAAATGTGCCTGGCTTCTCTTCACTGAAAAGCTCATTCTGAGAACATTTTTAGCATACGTTTGCTCCTGCTGGGTCAGCTGAGCAGCAAATTTCTATTTAACCACCTGCTATCATGAGAGACCTCAGGGCTGCATGTTTTGAGCCCAGTACTGATCCTGAAAAGCGTTTCCAACCCCACTTACAAGTAAAACTAGCTAAAATGTGCCTGGCTGCTATTCACTGAAAAGCTCATTCTGTGTACATTTTTGGCATACGTTTGCTCCTACCAGGTCAGCTGAGCTGCGAATTTCTATTTAACCACCTGCTTTCATGAGAGACCTCAGGGCTGCATGTTTTGAGCCCAGTACTGAGCCTGAAAAGCATTTCCAACCCCACTTACAAGTAAAACTAGCTAAAATGTGCCTGGCTGCTATTCACTGAAAAGCTCATTCTGAGTACATTTTTAGCATACGTTTGCTCCTGCCGGGTCAGCTGAGCAGCGAATTTCTATTTAACCACCTGCTTTCATGAGAGACCTCAGGGCTGCATGTTTTGAGCCCAGTACTGAGCCTGAAAAGCATTTCCAACTCCACTTACAAGTAAAACTAGCTAAAATGTGCCTGGCTTCTCTTCACTGAAAAGCTCATTCTGAGAACATTTTTAGCATACGTTTGCTCCTGCTGGGTCAGCTGAGCAGCAAATTTCTATTTAACCACCTGCTATCATGAGAGACCTCAGGGCTGCATGTTTTGAGCCCAGTACTGATCCTGAAAAGCGTTTCCAACCCCACTTACAAGTAAAACTAGCTAAAATGTGCCTGGCTGCTATTCACTGAAAAGCTCATTCTGTGTACATTTTTGGCATACGTTTGCTCCTACCAGGTCAGCTGAGCTGCGAATTTCTATTTAACCACCTGCTTTCATGAGAGACCTCAGGGCTGCATGTTTTGAGCCCAGTACTGAGCCTGAAAAGCATTTCCAACCCCACTTACAAGTAAAACTAGCTAAAATGTGCCTGGCTGCTATTCACTGAAAAGCTCATTCTGTGTACATTTTTGGCATACGTTTGCTCCTACCGGGTCAGCTGAGCAGCGAATTTCTATTTAACCACCTGCTTTCATGAGAGACCTCAGGGCTGCATGTTTTGAGCCCAGTACTGATCCTGAAAAGCGTTTCCAACCCCACTTACAAGTAAAACTAGCTAAAATGTGCCTGGCTGCTATTCACTAAAAAGCTCATTCTCTGTACATTTTTGGCATACGTTTGCTCCTACCGGGTCAGCTGAGCAGCGAATTTCTATTTAACCACCTGCTATCACGAGAGACCTCAGGGCTGCATGGTTTGAGCCCAGTACTGATCCTGAAAAGCGTTTCCAACCCCACTTACAAGTAAAACTAGCTAAAATGTGCCTGGCTGCTATTCACTAAAAAGCTCATTCTGTGTACATTTTTGGCATACCATTGCTCCTACCGGGTCAGCTGAGCAGCGAATTTCTATTTAACCACCTGCTTTCATGAGAGACCTCAGGGCTGCATGTTTTGAGCCCAGTACTGAGCCTGAAAAGCATTTCCAACCCCACTTACAAGTAAAACTAGCTAAAATGTGCCTGGCTTCTCTTCACTGAAAAGCTCATTCTGAGTACATTTTTAGCATACGTTTGCTCCTGCCGGGTCAGCTGAGCAGCGAATTTCTATTTAACCACCTGCTTTCATGAGAGACCTCAGGGATGCATGTTTTGAGCCCAGCACTGAGCCTGAAAAGCGTTTCCAACGCCACTTACAAGTAAAACTAGCTAAAATGTGCCTGGCTGCTATTCACTGAAAAGCTCATTCTGTGTACATTTTTGGCATACGTTTGCACCTACCGGGTCAGCTGAGCAGCAAATTTCTATTTAACTATCTGCTTTCATGAGAGACCTCAGACCTGCATGTTTTGAGCCCAGTACTGATCCTGAAAAGCGTTTCCAACCCCACTTACAAGTAAAACTAGCTAAAATGTGCCTGGCTGCTATTCACTGAAAAGCTCATTCTGTGTACATTTTTGGCATACGTTTGCTCCTACCGGGTCAGCTGAGCAGCGAATTTCTATTTAACCACCTGCCTTCATGAGAGACCTCAGGGCTGCATGTTTTGAGCCCAGTACTGAGCCTGAAAAGCGTTTCCAACCCCACTTACAAGTAAAACTAGCTAAAATGTGCCTGGCTGCTATTCACTGAAAAGCTCATTCTGTGTACATTTTTGGCATACGTTTGCTCCTACCGGGTCAGCTGAGCAGCAAATTTCTATTTAACCACCTGCTTTCATGAGAGACCTCAGGGCTGCATGTTTTGAGCCCAGTATTGATCCTGAAAAGCGTTTCCAACCCCACTTACAAGTAAAACTAGCTAAAATGTGCCTGGCTGCTATTCACTGAAAAGCTCATTCTGTGTACATTTTTGGCATACGTTTGCTCCTGCCGGGTCAGCTGAGCAGCGAATTTCTATTTGACCACCTGCTTTCATGAGAGACCTCAAAGCTGCATGTTTTGAGCCCAGTACTGAGCCTGAAAAGCATTTCCAACCCCACTTACAAGTAAAACTAGCTAAAATGTGCCTGGCTTCTCTTCACTGAAAAGCTCATTCTGAGTACATTTTTAGCATACGTTTGCTCCTGCCGGGTCAGCTGAGAAGCGAATTTCTATTTAACCACCTGCTATCATGAGAGACCTCAGGGCTGCATGTTTTGAGCCCAGTACTGATCCTGAAAAGCGTTTCCAACCCCACTTACAAGTAAAACTAGCTAAAATGTGCCTGGCTGCTATTCACTGAAAAGCTCATTTGTGTACATTTTTGGCATACGTTTAATCCTACCGGGTCAGCTGAGCAGCAAATTTCTATTTAACCACCTGCTTTCATGAGAGACCTCAGGGATGCATGTTTTGAGCCCAGTACTGAGCCTGAAAAGCATTTCCAACCCCACTTACAAGTAAAACTAGCTAAAATGTGCCTGGCTTCTCTTCACTGAAAAGCTCATTCTGAGAACATTTTTAGCATACGTTTGCTCCTGCTGGGTCAGCTGAGCAGCAAATTTCTATTTAACCACCTGCTATCATGAGAGACCTCAGGGCTGCATGTTTTGAGCCCAGTACTGATCCTGAAAAGCGTTTCCAACCCCACTTACAAGTAAAACTAGCTAAAATGTGCCTGGCTGCTATTCACTGAAAAGCTCATTCTGTGTACATTTTTGGCATACGTTTGCTCCTACCAGGTCAGCTGAGCTGCGAATTTCTATTTAACCACCTGCTTTCATGAGAGACCTCAGGGCTGCATGTTTTGAGCCCAGTACTGAGCCTGAAAAGCATTTCCAACCCCACTTACAAGTAAAACTAGCTAAAATGTGCCTGGCTGCTATTCACTGATAAGCTCATTCTGAGTACATTTTTAGCATACGTTTGCTCCTGCCGGGTCAGCTGAGCAGCGAATTTCTATTTAACCACCTGCTTTCATGAGAGACCTCAGGGCTGCATGTTTTGAGCCCAGTACTGATCCTGAAAAGCATTTCCAACTCCACTTACAAGTAAAACTAGCTAAAATGTGCCTGGCTTCTCTTCACTGAAAAGCTCATTCTGAGAACATTTTTAGCATACGTTTGCTCCTGCTGGGTCAGCTGAGCAGCAAATTTCTATTTAACCACCTGCTATCATGAGAGACCTCAGGGCTGCATGTTTTGAGCCCAGTACTGATCCTGAAAAGCGTTTCCAACCCCACTTACAAGTAAAACTAGCTAAAATGTGCCTGGCTGCTATTCACTGAAAAGCTCATTCTGTGTACATTTTTGGCATACGTTTGCTCCTACCAGGTCAGCTGAGCTGCGAATTTCTATTTAACCACCTGCTTTCATGAGAGACCTCAGGGCTGCATGTTTTGAGCCCAGTACTGAGCCTGAAAAGCATTTCCAACCCCACTTACAAGTAAAACTAGCTAAAATGTGCCTGGCTGCTATTCACTGAAAAGCTCATTCTGTGTACATTTTTGGCATACGTTTGCTCCTACCGGGTCAGCTGAGCAGCGAATTTCTATTTAACCACCTGCTTTCATGAGAGACCTCAGGGCTGCATGTTTTGAGCCCAGTACTGAGCCTGAAAAGCATTTCCAACCCCACTTACAAGTAAAACTAGCTAAAATGTGCCTGGCTGCTATTCACTGAAAAGCTCATTCTGAGTACATTTTTAGCATACGTTTGCTCCTGCCGGGTCAGCTGAGCAGCGAATTTCTATTTAACCACCTGCTTTCATGAGAGACCTCAGGGCTGCATGTTTTGAGCCCAGTACTGATCCTGAAAAGCGTTTCCAACCCCACTTACAAGTAAAACTAGCTAAAATGTGCCTGGCTGCTATTCACTGAAAAGCTCATTTGTGTACATTTTTGGCATACGTTTAATCCTACCGGGTCAGCTGAGCAGCAAATTTCTATTTAACCACCTGCTTTCATGAGAGACCTCAGGGATGCATGTTTTGAGCCCAGTACTGAGCCTGAAAAGCATTTCCAACCCCACTTACAAGTAAAACTAGCTACAATGTGCCTGGCTTCTCTTCACTGAAAAGCTCATTCTGAGAACATTTTTAGCATACGTTTGCTCCTGCTGGGTCAGCTGAGCAGCAAATTTCTATTTAACCACCTGCTATCATGAGAGACCTCAGGGCTGCATGTTTTGAGCCCAGTACTGATCCTGAAAAGCGTTTCCAACCCCACTTACAAGTAAAACTAGCTAAAATGTGCCTGGCTGCTATTCACTGAAAAGCTCATTCTGTGTACATTTTTGGCATACGTTTGCTCCTACCAGGTCAGCTGAGCTGCGAATTTCTATTTAACCACCTGCTTTCATGAGAGACCTCAGGGCTGCATGTTTTGAGCCCAGTACTGAGCCTGAAAAGCATTTCCAACCCCACTTACAAGTAAAACTAGCTAAAATGTGCCTGGCTGCTATTCACTGAAAAGCTCATTCTGAGTACATTTTTAGCATACGTTTGCTCCTGCCGGGTCAGCTGAGCAGCGAATTTCTATTTAACCACCTGCTTTCATGAGAGACCTCAGGGCTGCATGTTTTGAGCCCAGTACTGAGCCTGAAAAGCATTTCCAACTCCACTTACAAGTAAAACTAGCTAAAATGTGCCTGGCTTCTCTTCACTGAAAAGCTCATTCTGAGAACATTTTTAGCATACGTTTGCTCCTGCTGGGTTCAGCTGAGCAGCAAATTTCTATTTAACCACCTGCTATCATGAGAGACCTCAGGGCTGCATGTTTTGAGCCCAGTACTGATCCTGAAAAGCGTTTCCAACCCCACTTACAAGTAAAACTAGCTAAAATGTGCCTGGCTGCTATTCAGTGAAAAGCTCATTCTGTGTACATTTTTGGCATACGTTTTCTCCTGCCGGGTCAGCTGAGCTGCGAATTTCTATTTAACCACCTGCTTTCATGAGAGACCTCAGGGCTGCATGTTTTGAGCCCAGTACTGAGCCTGAAAAGCATTTCCAACCCCACTTACAAGTAAAACTAGATAAAATGTGCCTGGCTGCTATTCACTGAAAAGCTCATTCTGTGTACATTTTTGGCATACCATTGCTCCTACCGGGTCAGCTGAGCAGCGAATTTCTATTTAACCACCTGCTTTCATGAGAGACCTCAGGGCTGCATGTTTTGAGCCCAGTACTGAGCCTGAAAAGCATTTCCAACCCCACTTACAAGTAAAACTAGCTAAAATGTGCCTGGCTTCTCTTCACTGAAAAGCTCATTCTGAGTACATTTTTAGCATACGTTTGCTCCTGCCGGGTCAGCTGAGCAGCGAATTTCTATTTAACCACCTGCTTTCATGAGAGACCTCAGGGATGCATGTTTTGAGCCCAGCACTGAGCCTGAAAAGCGTTTCCAACGCCACTTACAAGTAAAACTAGCTAAAATGTGCCTGGCTGCTATTCACTGAAAAGCTCATTCTGTGTACATTTTTGGCATACGTTTGCACCTACCGGGTCAGCTGAGCAGCAAATTTCTATTTAACTATCTGCTTTCATGAGAGACCTCAGACCTGCATGTTTTGAGCCCAGTACTGATCCTGAAAAGCGTTTCCAACCCCACTTACAAGTAAAACTAGCTAAAATGTGCCTGGCTGCTATTCACTGAAAAGCTCATTCTGTGTACATTTTTGGCATACGTTTGCTCCTACCGGGTCAGCTGAGCAGCGAATTTCTATTTAACCACCTGCCTTCATGAGAGACCTCAGGGCTGCATGTTTTGAGCCCAGTACTGAGCCTGAAAAGCGTTTCCAACCCCACTTACAAGTAAAACTAGCTAAAATGTGCCTGGCTGCTATTCACTGAAAAGCTCATTCTGTGTACATTTTTGGCATACGTTTGCTCCTACCGGGTCAGCTGAGCAGCAAATTTCTATTTAACCACCTGCTTTCATGAGAGACCTCAGGGCTGCATGTTTTGAGCCCAGTATTGATCCTGAAAAGCGTTTCCAACCCCACTTACAAGTAAAACTAGCTAAAATGTGCCTGGCTGCTATTCACTGAAAAGCTCATTCTGTGTACATTTTTGGCATACGTTTGCTCCTGCCGGGTCAGCTGAGCAGCGAATTTCTATTTGACCACCTGCTTTCATGAGAGACCTCAGAGCTGCATGTTTTGAGCCCAGTACTGAGCCTGAAAAGCATTTCCAACCCCACTTACAAGTAAAACTAGCTAAAATGTGCCTGGCTTCTCTTCACTGAAAAGCTCATTCTGAGTACATTTTTAGCATACGTTTGCTCCTGCCGGGTCAGCTGAGAAGCGAATTTCTATTTAACCACCTGCTATCATGAGAGACCTCAGGGCTGCATGTTTTGAGCCCAGTACTGATCCTGAAAAGCGTTTCCAACCCCACTTACAAGTAAAACTAGCTAAAATGTGCCTGGCTGCTATTCACTGAAAAGCTCATTTGTGTACATTTTTGGCATACGTTTAATCCTACCGGGTCAGCTGAGCAGCAAATTTCTATTTAACCACCTGCTTTCATGAGAGACCTCAGGGATGCATGTTTTGAGCCCAGTACTGAGCCTGAAAAGCATTTCCAACCCCACTTACAAGTAAAACTAGCTAAAATGTGCCTGGCTTCTCTTCACTGAAAAGCTCATTCTGAGAACATTTTTAGCATACGTTTGCTCCTGCTGGGTCAGCTGAGCAGCAAATTTCTATTTAACCACCTGCTATCATGAGAGACCTCAGGGCTGCATGTTTTGAGCCCAGTACTGATCCTGAAAAGCGTTTCCAACCCCACTTACAAGTAAAACTAGCTAAAATGTGCCTGGCTGCTATTCACTGAAAAGCTCATTCTGTGTACATTTTTGGCATACGTTTGCTCCTACCAGGTCAGCTGAGCTGCGAATTTCTATTTAACCACCTGCTTTCATGAGAGACCTCAGGGCTGCATGTTTTGAGCCCAGTACTGAGCCTGAAAAGCATTTCCAACCCCACTTACAAGTAAAACTAGCTAAAATGTGCCTGGCTGCTATTCACTGAAAAGCTCATTCTGAGTACATTTTTAGCATACGTTTGCTCCTGCCGGGTCAGCTGAGCAGCGAATTTCTATTTAACCACCTGCTTTCATGAGAGACCTCAGGGCTGCATGTTTTGAGCCCAGTACTGAGCCTGAAAAGCATTTCCAACTCCACTTACAAGTAAAACTAGCTAAAATGTGCCTGGCTTCTCTTCACTGAAAAGCTCATTCTGAGAACATTTTTAGCATACGTTTGCTCCTGCTGGGTCAGCTGAGCAGCAAATTTCTATTTAACCACCTGCTATCATGAGAGACCTCAGGGCTGCATGTTTTGAGCCCAGTACTGATCCTGAAAAGCGTTTCCAACCCCACTTACAAGTAAAACTAGCTAAAATGTGCCTGGCTGCTATTCACTGAAAAGCTCATTCTGTGTACATTTTTGGCATACGTTTGCTCCTACCAGGTCAGCTGAGCTGCGAATTTCTATTTAACCACCTGCTTTCATGAGAGACCTCAGGGCTGCATGTTTTGAGCCCAGTACTGAGCCTGAAAAGCATTTCCAACCCCACTTACAAGTAAAACTAGCTAAAATGTGCCTGGCTGCTATTCACTGAAAAGCTCATTCTGTGTACATTTTTGGCATACGTTTGCTCCTACCGGGTCAGCTGAGCAGCGAATTTCTATTTAACCACCTGCTTTCATGAGAGACCTCAGGGCTGCATGTTTTGAGCCCAGTACTGAGCCTGAAAAGCATTTCCAACCCCACTTACAAGTAAAACTAGCTAAAATGTGCCTGGCTTCTCTTCACTGAAAAGCTCATTCTGAGTACATTTTTAGCATACGTTTGCTCCTGCCGGGTCAGCTGAGCAGCGAATTTCTATTTAACCACCTGCTATCATGAGAGACCTCAGGGCTGCATGTTTTGAGCCCAGTACTGATCCTGAAAAGCGTTTCCAACCCCACTTACAAGTAAAACTAGCTAAAATGTGCCTGGCTGCTATTCACTGAAAAGCTCATTCTGTGTACATTTTTGGCATACGTTTGCTCCTACCAGGTCAGCTGAGCTGCGAATTTCTATTTAACCACCTGCTTTCATGAGAGACCTCAGGGCTGCATGTTTTGAGCCCAGTACTGAGCCTGAAAAGCATTTCCAACCTCACTTACAAGTAAAACTAGCTAAAATGTGCCTGGCTGCTATTCACTGAAAAGCTCATTCTGAGTACATTTTTAGCATACGTTTGCTCCTGCCGGGTCAGCTGAGCAGCGAATTTCTATTTAACCACCTGCTTTCATGAGAGACCTCAGGGCTGCATGTTTTGAGCCCAGTACTGAGCCTGAAAAGCATTTCCAACTCCACTTACAAGTAAAACTAGCTAAAATGTGCCTGGCTTCTCTTCACTGAAAAGCTCATTCTGAGTACATTTTTAGCATACGTTTGCTCCTGCCGGGTCAGCTGAGCAGCGAATTTCTATTTAACCACCTGCTATCATGAGAGACCTCAGGGCTGCATGTTTTGAGCCCAGTACTGATCCTGAAAAGCGTTTCCAACCCCACTTACAAGTAAAACTAGCTAAAATGTGCCTGGCTGCTATTCACTAAAAAGCTCATTCTCTGTACATTTTTGGCATACGTTTGCTCCTACCGGGTCAGCTGAGCAGCGAATTTCTATTTAACCACCTGCTATCACGAGAGACCTCAGGGCTGCATGGTTTGAGCCCAGTACTGATCCTGAAAAGCGTTTCCAACCCCACTTACAAGTAAAACTAGCTAAAATGTGCCTGGCTGCTATTCACTAAAAAGCTCATTCTCTGTACATTTTTGGCATACGTTTGCTCCTACCGGGTCAGCTGAGCAGCGAATTTCTATTTAACCACCTGCTTTCATGAGAGACCTCAGGGCTGCATGTTTTGAGCCCTGTACTGAGCCTGAAAAGCATTTCCAACCCCACTTACAAGTAAAACTAGCTAAAATGTGCCTGGCTTCTCTTCACTGAAAAGCTCATTCTGAGTACATTTTTAGCATACGTTTGCTCCTGCCGGTTCAGCTGAGCAGCGAATTTCTATTTAACCACCTGCTATCATGAGAGACCTCAGGGCTGCATGTTTTGAGACCAGTACTGATCCTGAAAAGCGTTTCCAACCCCACTTACAAGTAAAACTAGCTAAAATGTGCCTGGCTGCTATTCACTGAAAAGCTCATTCTGAGTACATTTTTAGCATACGTTTGCTCCTGCTGGGTCAGCTGAGCAGCGAATTTCTATTTAACCACCTGCTATCATGAGAGACCTCAGGGCTGCATGTTTTGAGCCCAGTATTGATCCTAAAAAGCGTTTCCAACCCCACTTACAAGTAAAACTAGCTAAAATGTGCCTGGCTGCTATTCACTGAAAAGCTCATTCTGTGTACATTTTTGGCATACGTTTGCTCCTGCCGGGTCAGCTGAGCAGCGAATTTCTATTTGACCACCTGCTTTCATGAGAGACCTCAGAGCTGCATGTTTTGAGCCCAGTACTGAGCCTGAAAAGCATTTCCAACCCCACTTACAAGTAAAACTAGCTAAAATGTGCCTGGCTTCTCTTCACTGAAAAGCTCATTCTGAGTACATTTTTAGCATACGTTTGCTCCTGCCGGGTCAGCTGAGAAGCGAATTTCTATTTAACCACCTGCTATCATGAGAGACCTCAGGGCTGCATGTTTTGAGCCCAGTACTGATCCTGAAAAGCGTTTCCAACCCCACTTACAAGTAAAACTAGCTAAAATGTGCCTGGCTGCTATTCACTGAAAAGCTCATTTGTGTACATTTTTGGCATACGTTTAATCCTATCGGGTCAGCTGAGCAGCAAATTTCTATTTAACCACCTGCTTTCATGAGAGACCTCAGGGATGCATGTTTTGAGCCCAGTACTGAGCCTGAAAAGCATTTCCAACCCCACTTACAAGTAAAACTAGCTAAAATGTGCCTGGCTTCTCTTCACTGAAAAGCTCATTCTGAGAACATTTTTAGCATACGTTTGCTCCTGCTGGGTCAGCTGAGCAGCAAATTTCTATTTAACCACCTGCTATCATGAGAGACCTCAGGGCTGCATGTTTTGAGCCCAGTACTGATCCTGAAAAGCGTTTCCAACCCCACTTACAAGTAAAACTAGCTAAAATGTGCCTGGCTGCTATTCACTGAAAAGCTCATTCTGTGTACATTTTTGGCATACGTTTGCTCCTACCAGGTCAGCTGAGCTGCGAATTTCTATTTAACCACCTGCTTTCATGAGAGACCTCAGGGCTGCATGTTTTGAGCCCAGTACTGAGCCTGAAAAGCATTTCCAACTCCCCTTACAAGTAAAACTAGCTAAAATGTGCCTGGCTTCTCTTCACTGAAAAGCTCATTCTGAGAACATTTTTAGCATACGTTTGCTCCTGCTGGGTCAGCTGAGCAGCAAATTTCTATTTAACCACCTGCTATCATGAGAGACCTCAGGGCTGCATGTTTTGAGCCCAGTACTGATCCTGAAAAGCGTTTCCAACCCCACTTACAAGTAAAACTAGCTAAAATGTGCCTGGCTGCTATTCACTGAAAAGCTCATTCTGTGTACATTTTTGGCATACGTTTGCTCCTACCAGGTCAGCTGAGCTGCGAATTTCTATTTAACCACCTGCTTTCATGAGAGACCTCAGGGCTGCATGTTTTGAGCCCAGTACTGAGCCTGAAAAGCATTTCCAACCCCACTTACAAGTAAAACTAGCTAAAATGTGCCTGGCTGCTATTCACTGAAAAGCTCATTCTGTGTACATTTTTGGCATACGTTTGCTCCTACCGGGTCAGCTGAGCAGCGAATTTCTATTTAACCACCTGCTTTCATGAGAGACCTCAGGGCTGCATGTTTTGAGCCCAGTACTGAGCCTGAAAAGCATTTCCAACCCCACTTACAAGTAAAACTAGCTAAAATGTGCCTGGCTTCTCTTCACTGAAAAGCTCATTCTGAGTACATTTTTAGCATACGTTTGCTCCTGCCGGGTCAGCTGAGCAGCGAATTTCTATTTAACCACCTGCTATCATGAGAGACCTCAGGGCTGCATGTTTTGAGCCCAGTACTGATCCTGAAAAGTGTTTCCAACCCCACTTACAAGTAAAACTAGCTAAAATGTGCCTGGCTGCTATTCACTAAAAAGCTCATTCTCTGTACATTTTTGGCATACGTTTGCTCCTACCGGGTCAGCTGAGCAGCGAATTTCTATTTAACCACCTGCTATCACGAGAGACCTCAGGGCTGCATGGTTTGAGCCCAGTACTGATCCTGAAAAGCGTTTCCAACCCCACTTACAAGTAAAACTAGCTAAAATGTGCCTGGCTGCTATTCACTAAAAAGCTCATTCTCTGTACATTTTTGGCATACGTTTGCTCCTACCGGGTCAGCTGAGCAGCGAATTTCTATTTAACCACCTGCTTTCATGAGAGACCTCAGGGCTGCATGTTTTGAGCCCTGTACTGAGCTTGAAAAGCATTTCCAACCCCACTTACAAGTAAAACTAGCTAAAATGTGCCTGGCTTCTCTTCACTGAAAAGCTCATTCTGAGTACATTTTTAGCATACGTTTGCTCCTGCCGGGTCAGCTGAGCAGCGAATTTCTATTTAACCACCTGCTATCATGAGAGACCTCAGGGCTGCATGTTTTGAGACCAGTACTGATCCTGAAAAGCGTTTCCAACCCCACTTACAAGTAAAACTAGCTAAAATGTGCCTGGCTGCTATTCACTGAAAAGCTCATTCTGAGTACATTTTTAGCATACGTTTGCTCCTGCTGGGTCAGCTGAGCAGCGAATTTCTATTTAACCACCTGCTATCATGAGAGACCTCAGGGCTGCATGTTTTGAGCCCAGTATTGATCCTGAAAAGCGTTTCCAACCCCACTTACAAGTAAAACTAGCTAAAATGTGCCTGGCTGCTATTCACTGAAAAGCTCATTCTGTGTACATTTTTGGCATACGTTTGCTCCTGCCGGGTCAGCTGAGCAGCGAATTTCTATTTGACCACCTGCTTTCATGAGAGACCTCAGAGCTGCATGTTTTGAGCCCAGTACTGAGCCTGAAAAGCATTTCCAACCCCACTTACAAGTAAAACTAGCTAAAATGTGCCTGGCTTCTCTTCACTGAAAAGCTCATTCTGAGTACATTTTTAGCATACGTTTGCTCCTGCCGGGTCAGCTGAGAAGCGAATTTCTATTTAACCACCTGCTATCATGAGAGACCTCAGGGCTGCATGTTTTGAGCCCAGTACTGATCCTGAAAAGCGTTTCCAACCCCACTTACAAGTAAAACTAGCTAAAATGTGCCTGGCTGCTATTCACTGAAAAGCTCATTTGTGTACATTTTTGGCATACGTTTAATCCTATCGGGTCAGCTGAGCAGCAAATTTCTATTTAACCACCTGCTTTCATGAGAGACCTCAGGGATGCATGTTTTGAGCCCAGTACTGAGCCTGAAAAGCATTTCCAACCCCACTTACAAGTAAAACTAGCTAAAATGTGCCTGGCTTCTCTTCACTGAAAAGCTCATTCTGAGAACATTTTTAGCATACGTTTGCTCCTGCTGGGTCAGCTGAGCAGCAAATTTCTATTTAACCACCTGCTATCATGAGAGACCTCAGGGCTGCATGTTTTGAGCCCAGTACTGATCCTGAAAAGCGTTTCCAACCCCACTTACAAGTAAAACTAGCTAAAATGTGCCTGGCTGCTATTCACTGAAAAGCTCATTCTGTGTACATTTTTGGCATACGTTTGCTCCTACCAGGTCAGCTGAGCTGCGAATTTCTATTTAACCACCTGCTTTCATGAGAGACCTCAGGGCTGCATGTTTTGAGCCCAGTACTGAGCCTGAAAAGCATTTCCAACCTCACTTACAAGTAAAACTAGCTAAAATGTGCCTGGCTGCTATTCACTGAAAAGCTCATTCTGAGTACATTTTTAGCATACGTTTGCTCCTGCCGGGTCAGCTGAGCAGCGAATTTCTATTTAACCACCTGCTTTCATGAGAGACCTCAGGGCTGCATGTTTTGAGCCCAGTACTGAGCCTGAAAAGCATTTCCAACTCCACTTACAAGTAAAACTAGCTAAAATGTGCCTGGCTTCTCTTCACTGAAAAGCTCATTCTGAGAACATTTTTAGCATACGTTTGCTCCTGCTGGGTCAGCTGAGCAGCAAATCTCTATTTAACCACCTGCTATCATGAGAGACCTCAGGGCTGCATGTTTTGAGCCCAGTACTGATCCTGAAAAGCGTTTCCAACCCCACTTACAAGTAAAACTAGCTAAAATGTGCCTGGCTGCTATTCACTGAAAAGCTCATTCTGTGTACATTTTTGGCATACGTTTGCTCCTACCAGGTCAGCTGAGCTGCGAATTTCTATTTAACCACCTGCTTTCATGAGAGACCTCAGGGCTGCATGTTTTGAGCCCAGTACTGAGCCTGAAAAGCATTTCCAACCCCACTTACAAGTAAAACTAGCTAAAATGTGCCTGGCTGCTATTCACTGAAAATCTCATTCTGTGTACATTTTTGGCATACGTTTGCTCCTACCGGGTCAGCTGAGCAGCGAATTTCTATTTAACCACCTGCTTTCATGAGAGACCTCAGGGCTGCATGTTTTGAGCCCAGTACTGAGCCTGAAAAGCATTTCCAACCCCACTTACAAGTAAAACTAGCTAAAATGTGCCTGGCTTCTCTTCACTGAAAAGCTCATTCTGAGTACATTTTTAGCATACGTTTGCTCCTGCCGGGTCAGCTGAGCAGCGAATTTCTATTTAACCACCTGCTATCATGAGAGACCTCAGGGATGCATGTTTTGAGCCCAGTACTGATCCTGAAAAGCGTTTCCAACCCCACTTACAAGTAAAACTAGCTAAAATGTGCCTGGCTGCTATTCACTAAAAAGCTCATTCTCTGTACATTTTTGGCATACGTTTGCTCCTACCGGGTCAGCTGAGCAGCGAATTTCTATTTAACCACCTGCTATCACGAGAGACCTCAGGGCTGCATGGTTTGAGCCCAGTACTGATCCTGAAAAGCGTTTCCAACCCCACTTACAAGTAAAACTAGCTAAAATGTGCCTGGCTGCTATTCACTAAAAAGCTCATTCTCTGTACATTTTTAGCATACGTTTGCTCCTGCCGGGTCAGCTGAGCAGCGAATTTCTATTTGACCACCTGCTTTCATGAGAGACCTCAGAGCTGCATGTTTTGAGCCCAGTACTGAGCCTGAAAAGCATTTCCAACCCCACTTACAAGTAAAACTAGCTAAAATGTGCCTGGCTTCTCTTCACTGAAAAGCTCATTCTGAGTACATTTTTAGCATACGTTTGCTCCTGCCGGGTCAGCTGAGCAGCGAATTTCTATTTAACCACCTGCTTTTATGAGAGACCTCAGAGCTGCATGTTTTGAGCCCAGTACTGAGCCTGGAAAGCGTTTCCAACCCCACTTACAAGTAAAACTAGCTAAAATGTGCCTGGCTTCTCTTCACTGAAAAGCTCATTCTGAGTACATTTTTGGCATACGTTTGCTCCTACCGGGTCAGCTGAGCAGCGAATTTCTATTTAACCACCTGCTTTCATGAGAGACCTCAGGGCTGCATGTTTTGAGCCCAGTACTGAGCCTGAAAAGCATTTCCAACCCCACTTACAAGTAAAACTAGCTAAAATGTGCCTGGCTTCTCTTCACTGAAAAGCTCATTCGGAGTACATTTTTAGCATACGTTTGCTCCTGCCGGGTCAGCTGAGCAGCGAATTTCTATTTAACCACCTGCTATCATGAGAGACCTCAGGGCTGCATGTTTTGAGCCCAGTACTGATCCTGAAAAGCGTTTCCAACCCCACTTACAAGTAAAACTAGCTAAAATGTGCCTGGCTTCTCTTCACTGAAAAGCTCATTCTGAGTATATTTTTAGCATACGTTTGCTCCTGCTGGGTCAGCTGAGCAGCGAATTTTTATTTAACCACCTGCTATCATGAGAGACCTCAGGGCTGCATGTTTTGAGCCCAGTATTGATCCTGAAAAGCGTTTCCAACCCCACTTACGAGTAAAACTAGCTAAAATGTGCCTGGCTGCTATTCACTGCAAAGCTCATTCTGTGTACATTTTTGGCATACCTTTGCTCCTACCGGGTCAGCTGAGCAGCGAATTTCTATTTAACCACCTGCTTTCATGAGAGACCTCAGAGCTGCATGTTTTGAGCCCTGTAGAGCCTGAAAAGCATTTCCAACCCCACTTACACGTAAAACTAGCTAAAATGTGCCTGGCTTCTCTTCACTGAAAAGCTCATTCTGAGTACATTTTTAGCATACGTTTGCTCCTGCCGGGTCAGCTGAGAAGCGAATTTCTATTTAACCACCTGCTATCATGAGAGACCTCAGGGCTGCATGTTTTGAGCCCAGTACTGATCCTGAAAAGCGTTTCCAACCCCACTTACAAGTAAAACTAGCTAAAATGTGCCTGGCTGCTATTCACTGAAAAGCTCATTTGTGTACATTTTTGGCATACGTTTAATCCTACCGGGTCAGCTGAGCAGCAAATTTCTATTTAACCACCTGCTTTCATGAGAGACCTCAGGGATGCATGTTTTGAGCCCAGTACTGAGCCTGAAAAGCATTTCCAACCCCACTTACAAGTAAAACTAGCTAAAATGTGCCTGGCTTCTCTTCACTGAAAAGCTCATTCTGAGAACATTTTTAGCATACGTTTGCTCCTGCTGGGTCAGCTGAGCAGCAAATTTCTATTTAACCACCTGCTATCATGAGAGACCTCAGGGCTGCATGTTTTGAGCCCAGTACTGATCCTGAAAAGCGTTTCCAACCCCACTTACAAGTAAAACTAGCTAAAATGTGCCTGGCTGCTATTCACTGAAAAGCTCATTCTGTGTACATTTTTGGCATACGTTTGCTCCTACCAGGTCAGCTGAGCTGCGAATTTCTATTTAACCACCTGCTTTCATGAGAGACCTCAGGGCTGCATGTTTTGAGCCCAGTACTGAGCCTGAAAAGCATTTCCAACCCCACTTACAAGTAAAACTAGCTAAAATGTGCCTGGCTGCTATTCACTGAAAAGCTCATTCTGTGTACATTTTTGGCATACGTTTGCTCCTACCGGGTCAGCTGAGCAGCGAATTTCTATTTAACCACCTGCTTTCATGAGAGACCTCAGGGCTGCATGTTTTGAGCCCAGTACTGAGCCTGAAAAGCATTTCCAACCCCACTTACAAGTAAAACTAGCTAAAATGTGCCTGGCTTCTCTTCACTGAAAAGCTCATTCTGAGTACATTTTTAGCATACGTTTGCTCCTGCCGGGTCAGCTGAGCAGCGAATTTCTATTTAACCACCTGCTATCATGAGAGACCTCAGGGCTGCATGTTTTGAGCCCAGTACTGATCCTGAAAAGCGTTTCCAACCCCACTTACAAGTAAAACTAGCTAAAATGTGCCTGGCTGCTATTCACTAAAAAGCTCATTCTCTGTACACTTTTGGCATACGTTTGCTCCTACCGGGTCAGCTGAGCAGCGAATTTCTATTTAACCACCTGCTTTCATGAGAGACCTCAGGGATGCATGTTTTGAGCCCAGTACTGAGCCTGAAAAGCATTTCCAACCCCACTTACAAGTAAAACTAGCTAAAATGTGCCTGGCTGCTATTCACTGAAAAGCTCATTCTGAGTACATTTTTAGCATACGTTTGCTCCTGCTGGGTCAGCTGAGCAGCGAATTTCTATTTAACCACCTGCTATCATGAGAGACCTCAGGGCTGCATGTTTTGAGCCCAGTATTGATCCTGAAAAGCGTTTCCAACCCCACTTACAAGTAAAACTAGCTAAAATGTGCCTGGCTGCTATTCACTGAAAAGCTCATTCTGTGTACATTTTTGGCATACGTTTGCTCCTGCCGGGTCAGCTGAGCAGCGAATTTCTATTTGAACACCTGCTTTCATGAGAGACCTCAGAGCTGCATGTTTTGAGCCCAGTACTGAGCCTGAAAAGCATTTCCAACCCCACTTACAAGTAAAACTAGCTAAAATGTGCCTGGCTTCTCTTCACTGAAAAGCTCATTCTGAGTACATTTTTAGCATACGTTTGCTCCTGCCGGGTCAGCTGAGCAGCGAATTTCTATTTAACCACCTGCTATCATGAGAGACCTCAGGGCTGCATGTTTTGAGACCAGTACTGATCCTGAAAAGCGTTTCCAACCCCACTTACAAGTAAAACTAGCTAAAATGTGCCTGGCTGCTATTCACTGAAAAGCTCATTCTGAGTACATTTTTAGCATACGTTTGCTCCTGCTGGGTTCAGCTGAGCAGCAAATTTCTATTTAACCACCTGCTATCATGAGAGACCTCAGGGCTGCATGTTTTGAGCCCAGTACTGATCCTGAAAAGCGTTTCCAACCCCACTTACAAGTAAAACTAGCTAAAATGTGCCTGGCTGCTATTCAGTGAAAAGCTCATTCTGTGTACATTTTTGGCATACGTTTTCTCCTGCCGGGTCAGCTGAGCTGCGAATTTCTATTTAACCACCTGCTTTCATGAGAGACCTCAGGGCTGCATGTTTTGAGCCCAGTACTGAGCCTGAAAAGCATTTCCAACCCCACTTACAAGTAAAACTAGATAAAATGTGCCTGGCTGCTATTCACTGAAAAGCTCATTCTGTGTACATTTTTGGCATACCATTGCTCCTACCGGGTCAGCTGAGCAGCGAATTTCTATTTAACCACCTGCTTTCATGAGAGACCTCAGGGCTGCATGTTTTGAGCCCAGTACTGAGCCTGAAAAGCATTTCCAACCCCACTTACAAGTAAAACTAGCTAAAATGTGCCTGGCTTCTCTTCACTGAAAAGCTCATTCTGAGTACATTTTTAGCATACGTTTGCTCCTGCCGGGTCAGCTGAGCAGCGAATTTCTATTTAACCACCTGCTTTCATGAGAGACCTCAGGGATGCATGTTTTGAGCCCAGCACTGAGCCTGAAAAGCGTTTCCAACACCACTTACAATTAAAACTAGCTAAAATGTGCCTGGCTGCTATTCACTGAAAAGCTCATTCTGTGTACATTTTTGGCATACGTTTGCACCTACCGGGTCAGCTGAGCAGCAAATTTCTATTTAACTATCTGCTTTCATGAGAGACCTCAGACCTGCATGTTTTGAGCCCAGTACTGATCCTGAAAAGCGTTTCCAACCCCACTTACAAGTAAAACTAGCTAAAATGTGCCTGGCTGCTATTCACTGAAAAGCTCATTCTGTGTACATTTTTGGCATACGTTTGCTCCTACCGGGTCAGCTGAGCAGCGAATTTCTATTTAACCACCTGCCTTCATGAGAGACCTCAGGGCTGCATGTTTTGAGCCCAGTACTGAGCCTGAAAAGCGTTTCCAACCCCACTTACAAGTAAAACTAGCTAAAATGTGCCTGGCTGCTATTCACTGAAAAGCTCATTCTGTGTAAATTTTTGGCATACGTTTGCTCCTACCGGGTCAGCTGAGCAGCAAATTTCTATTTAACCACCTGCTTTCATGAGAGACCTCAGGGCTGCATGTTTTGAGCCCAGTATTGATCCTGAAAAGCGTTTCCAACCCCACTTACAAGTAAAACTAGCTAAAATGTGCCTGGCTGCTATTCACTGAAAAGCTCATTCTGTGTACATTTTTGGCATACGTTTGCTCCTGCCGGGTCAGCTGAGCAGCGAATTTCTATTTGACCACCTGCTTTCATGAGAGACCTCAGAGCTGCATGTTTTGAGCCCAGTACTGAGCCTGAAAAGCATTTCCAACCCCACTTACAAGTAAAACTAGCTAAAATGTGCCTGGCTTCTCTTCACTGAAAAGCTCATTCTGAGTACATTTTTAGCATACGTTTGCTCCTGCCGGGTCAGCTGAGAAGCGAATTTCTATTTAACCACCTGCTATCATGAGAGACCTCAGGGCTGCATGTTTTGAGCCCAGTACTGATCCTGAAAAGCGTTTCCAACCCCACTTACAAGTAAAACTAGCTAAAATGTGCCTGGCTGCTATTCACTGAAAAGCTCATTTGTGTACATTTTTGGCATACGTTTAATCCTACCGGGTCAGCTGAGCAGCAAATTTCTATTTAACCACCTGCTTTCATGAGAGACCTCAGGGATGCATGTTTTGAGCCCAGTACTGAGCCTGAAAAGCATTTCCAACCCCACTTACAAGTAAAACTAGCTAAAATGTGCCTGGCTTCTCTTCACTGAAAAGCTCATTCTGAGAACATTTTTAGCATACGTTTGCTCCTGCTGGGTCAGCTGAGCAGCAAATTTCTATTTAACCACCTGCTATCATGAGAGACCTCAGGGCTGCATGTTTTGAGCCCAGTACTGATCCTGAAAAGCGTTTCCAACCCCACTTACAAGTAAAACTAGCTAAAATGTGCCTGGCTGCTATTCACTGAAAAGCTCATTCTGTGTACATTTTTGGCATACGTTTGCTCCTACCAGGTCAGCTGAGCTGCGAATTTCTATTTAACCACCTGCTTTCATGAGAGACCTCAGGGCTGCATGTTTTGAGCCCAGTACTGAGCCTGAAAAGCATTTCCAACCCCACTTACAAGTAAAACTAGCTAAAATGTGCCTGGCTGCTATTCACTGAAAAGCTCATTCTGAGTACATTTTTAGCATACGTTTGCTCCTGCCGGGTCAGCTGAGCAGCGAATTTCTATTTAACCACCTGCTTTCATGAGAGACCTCAGGGCTGCATGTTTTGAGCCCAGTACTGAGCCTGAAAAGCATTTCCAACTCCACTTACAAGTAAAACTAGCTAAAATGTGCCTGGCTTCTCTTCACTGAAAAGCTCATTCTGAGAACATTTTTAGCATACGTTTGCTCCTGCTGGGTCAGCTGAGCAGCAAATTTCTATTTAACCACCTGCTATCATGAGAGACCTCAGGGCTGCATGTTTTGAGCCCAGTACTGATCCTGAAAAGCGTTTCCAACCCCACTTACAAGTAAAACTAGCTAAAATGTGCCTGGCTGCTATTCACTGAAAAGCTCATTCTGTGTACATTTTTGGCATACGTTTGCTCCTACCAGGTCAGCTGAGCTGCGAATTTCTATTTAACCACCTGCTTTCATGAGAGACCTCAGGGCTGCATGTTTTGAGCCCAGTACTGAGCCTGAAAAGCATTTCCAACCCCACTTACAAGTAAAACTAGCTAAAATGTGCCTGGCTGCTATTCACTGAAAAGCTCATTCTGTGTACATTTTTGGCATACGTTTGCTCCTACCGGGTCAGCTGAGCAGCGAATTTCTATTTAACCACCTGCTTTCATGAGAGACCTCAGGGCTGCATGTTTTGAGCCCAGTACTGATCCTGAAAAGCGTTTCCAACCCCACTTACAAGTAAAACTAGCTAAAATGTGCCTGGCTGCTATTCACTAAAAAGCTCATTCTCTGTACATTTTTGGCATACGTTTGCTCCTACCGGGTCAGCTGAGCAGCGAATTTCTATTTAACCACCTGCTATCACGAGAGACCTCAGGGCTGCATGGTTTGAGCCCAGTACTGATCCTGAAAAGCGTTTCCAACCCCACTTACAAGTAAAACTAGCTAAAATGTGCCTGGCTGCTATTCACTAAAAAGCTCATTCTGTGTACATTTTTGGCATACCATTGCTCCTACCGGGTCAGCTGAGCAGCGAATTTCTATTTAACCACCTGCTTTCATGAGAGACCTCAGGGCTGCATGTTTTGAGCCCAGTACTGAGCCTGAAAAGCATTTCCAACCCCACTTACAAGTAAAACTAGCTAAAATGTGCCTGGCTTCTCTTCACTGAAAAGCTCATTCTGAGTACATTTTTAGCATACGTTTGCTCCTGCCGGGTCAGCTGAGCAGCGAATTTCTATTTAACCACCTGCTTTCATGAGAGACCTCAGGGATGCATGTTTTGAGCCCAGCACTGAGCCTGAAAAGCGTTTCCAACGCCACTTACAAGTAAAACTAGCTAAAATGTGCCTGGCTGCTATTCACTGAAAAGCTCATTCTGTGTACATTTTTGGCATACGTTTGCACCTACCGGGTCAGCTGAGCAGCAAATTTCTATTTAACTATCTGCTTTCATGAGAGACCTCAGACCTGCATGTTTTGAGCCCAGTACTGATCCTGAAAAGCGTTTCCAACCCCACTTACAAGTAAAACTAGCTAAAATGTGCCTGGCTGCTATTCACTGAAAAGCTCATTCTGTGTACATTTTTGGCATACGTTTGCTCCTACCGGGTCAGCTGAGCAGCGAATTTCTATTTAACCACCTGCCTTCATGAGAGACCTCAGGGCTGCATGTTTTGAGCCCAGTACTGAGCCTGAAAAGCGTTTCCAACCCCACTTACAAGTAAAACTAGCTAAAATGTGCCTGGCTGCTATTCACTGAAAAGCTCATTCTGTGTACATTTTTGGCATACGTTTGCTCCTACTGGGTCAGCTGAGCAGCAAATTTCTATTTAACCACCTGCTTTCATGAGAGACCTCAGGGCTGCATGTTTTGAGCCCAGTATTGATCCTGAAAAGCGTTTCCAACCCCACTTACAAGTAAAACTAGCTAAAATGTGCCTGGCTGCTATTCACTGAAAAGCTCATTCTGTGTACATTTTTGGCATACGTTTGCTCCTGCCGGGTCAGCTGAGCAGCAAATTTCTATTTGACCACCTGCTTTCATGAGAGACCTCAGAGCTGCATGTTTTGAGCCCAGTACTGAGCCTGAAAAGCATTTCCAACCCCACTTACAAGTAAAACTAGCTAAAATGTGCCTGGCTTCTCTTCACTGAAAAGCTCATTCTGAGTACATTTTTAGCATACGTTTGCTCCTGCCGGGTCAGCTGAGAAGCGAATTTCTATTTAACCACCTGCTATCATGAGAGACCTCAGGGCTGCATGTTTTGAGCCCAGTACTGATCCTGAAAAGCGTTTCCAACCCCACTTACAAGTAAAACTAGCTAAAATGTGCCTGGCTGCTATTCACTGAAAAGCTCATTTGTGTACATTTTTGGCATACGTTTAATCCTACCGGGTCAGCTGAGCAGCAAATTTCTATTTAACCACCTGCTTTCATGAGAGACCTCAGGGATGCATGTTTTGAGCCCAGTACTGAGCCTGAAAAGCATTTCCAACCCCACTTACAAGTAAAACTAGCTAAAATGTGCCTGGCTTCTCTTCACTGAAAAGCTCATTCTGAGAACATTTTTAGCATACGTTTGCTCCTGCTGGGTCAGCTGAGCAGCAAATTTCTATTTAACCACCTGCTATCATGAGAGACCTCAGGGCTGCATGTTTTGAGCCCAGTACTGATCCTGAAAAGCGTTTCCAACCCCACTTACAAGTAAAACTAGCTAAAATGTGCCTGGCTGCTATTCACTGAAAAGCTCATTCTGTGTACATTTTTGGCATACGTTTGCTCCTACCAGGTCAGCTGAGCTGCGAATTTCTATTTAACCACCTGCTTTCATGAGAGACCTCAGGGCTGCATGTTTTGAGCCCAGTACTGAGCCTGAAAAGCATTTCCAACCCCACTTACAAGTAAAACTAGCTAAAATGTGCCTGGCTGCTATTCACTGATAAGCTCATTCTGAGTACATTTTTAGCATACGTTTGCTCCTGCCGGGTCAGCTGAGCAGCGAATTTCTATTTAACCACCTGCTTTCATGAGAGACCTCAGGGCTGCATGTTTTGAGCCCAGTACTGATCCTGAAAAGCATTTCCAACTCCACTTACAAGTAAAACTAGCTAAAATGTGCCTGGCTTCTCTTCACTGAAAAGCTCATTCTGAGAACATTTTTAGCATACGTTTGCTCCTGCTGGGTCAGCTGAGCAGCAAATTTCTATTTAACCACCTGCTATCATGAGAGACCTCAGGGCTGCATGTTTTGAGCCCAGTACTGATCCTGAAAAGCGTTTCCAACCCCACTTACAAGTAAAACTAGCTAAAATGTGCCTGGCTGCTATTCACTGAAAAGCTCATTCTGTGTACATTTTTGGCATACGTTTGCTCCTACCAGGTCAGCTGAGCTGCAAATTTCTATTTAACCACCTGCTTTCATGAGAGACCTCAGGGCTGCATGTTTTGAGCCCAGTACTGAGCCTGAAAAGCATTTCCAACCCCACTTACAAGTAAAACTAGCTAAAATGTGCCTGGCTGCTATTCACTGAAAAGCTCATTCTGTGTACATTTTTGGCATACGTTTGCTCCTACCGGGTCAGCTGAGCAGCGAATTTCTATTTAACCACCTGCTTTCATGAGAGACCTCAGGGCTGCATGTTTTGAGCCCAGTACTGAGCCTGAAAAGCATTTCCAACCCCACTTACAAGTAAAACTAGCTAAAATGTGCCTGGCTGCTATTCACTGAAAAGCTCATTCTGAGTAAATTTTTAGCATACGTTTGCTCCTGCCGGGTCAGCTGAGCAGCGAATTTCTATTTAACCACCTGCTTTCATGAGAGACCTCAGGGCTGCATGTTTTGAGCCCAGTACTGATCCTGAAAAGCGTTTCCAACCCCACTTACAAGTAAAACTAGCTAAAATGTGCCTGGCTGCTATTCACTGAAAAGCTCATTTGTGTACATTTTTGGCATACGTTTAATCCTACCGGGTCAGCTGAGCAGCAAATTTCTATTTAACCACCTGCTTTCATGAGAGACCTCAGGGATGCATGTTTTGAGCCCAGTACTGAGCCTGAAAAGCATTTCCAACCCCACTTACAAGTAAAACTAGCTACAATGTGCCTGGCTTCTCTTCACTGAAAAGCTCATTCTGAGAACATTTTTAGCATACGTTTGCTCCTGCTGGGTCAGCTGAGCAGCAAATTTCTATTTAACCACCTGCTATCATGAGAGACCTCAGGGCTGCATGTTTTGAGCCCAGTACTGATCCTGAAAAGCGTTTCCAACCCCACTTACAAGTAAAACTAGCTAAAATGTGCCTGGCTGCTATTCACTGAAAAGCTCATTCTGTGTACATTTTTGGCATACGTTTGCTCCTACCAGGTCAGCTGAGCTGCGAATTTCTATTTAACCACCTGCTTTCATGAGAGACCTCAGGGCTGCATGTTTTGAGCCCAGTACTGAGCCTGAAAAGCATTTCCAACCCCACTTACAAGTAAAACTAGCTAAAATGTGCCTGGCTGCTATTCACTGAAAAGCTCATTCTGAGTACATTTTTAGCATACGTTTGCTCCTGCCGGGTCAGCTGAGCAGCGAATTTCTATTTAACCACCTGCTTTCATGAGAGACCTCAGGGCTGCATGTTTTGAGCCCAGTACTGAGCCTGAAAAGCATTTCCAACTCCACTTACAAGTAAAACTAGCTAAAATGTGCCTGGCTTCTCTTCACTGAAAAGCTCATTCTGAGAACATTTTTAGCATACGTTTGCTCCTGCTGGGTTCAGCTGAGCAGCAAATTTCTATTTAACCACCTGCTATCATGAGAGACCTCAGGGCTGCATGTTTTGAGCCCAGTACTGATCCTGAAAAGCGTTTCCAACCCCACTTACAAGTAAAACTAGCTAAAATGTGCCTGGCTGCTATTCAGTGAAAAGCTCATTCTGTGTACATTTTTGGCATACGTTTTCTCCTGCCGGGTCAGCTGAGCTGCGAATTTCTATTTAACCACCTGCTTTCATGAGAGACCTCAGGGCTGCATGTTTTGAGCCCAGTACTGAGCCTGAAAAGCATTTCCAACCCCACTTACAAGTAAAACTAGATAAAATGTGCCTGGCTGCTATTCACTGAAAAGCTCATTCTGTGTACATTTTTGGCATACCATTGCTCCTACCGGGTCAGCTGAGCAGCGAATTTCTATTTAACCACCTGCTTTCATGAGAGACCTCAGGGCTGCATGTTTTGAGCCCAGTACTGAGCCTGAAAAGCATTTCCAACCCCACTTACAAGTAAAACTAGCTAAAATGTGCCTGGCTTCTCTTCACTGAAAAGCTCATTCTGAGTACATTTTTAGCATACGTTTGCTCCTGCCGGGTCAGCTGAGCAGCGAATTTCTATTTAACCACCTGCTTTCATGAGAGACCTCAGGGATGCATGTTTTGAGCCCAGCACTGAGCCTGAAAAGCGTTTCCAACGCCACTTACAAGTAAAACTAGCTAAAATGTGCCTGGCTGCTATTCACTGAAAAGCTCATTCTGTGTACATTTTTGGCATACGTTTGCACCTACCGGGTCAGCTGAGCAGCAAATTTCTATTTAACTATCTGCTTTCATGAGAGACCTCAGACCTGCATGTTTTGAGCCCAGTACTGATCCTGAAAAGCGTTTCCAACCCCACTTACAAGTAAAACTAGCTAAAATGTGCCTGGCTGCTATTCACTGAAAAGCTCATTCTGTGTACATTTTTGGCATACGTTTGCTCCTACCGGGTCAGCTGAGCAGCGAATTTCTATTTAACCACCTGCCTTCATGAGAGACCTCAGGGCTGCATGTTTTGAGCCCAGTACTGAGCCTGAAAAGCGTTTCCAACCCCACTTACAAGTAAAACTAGCTAAAATGTGCCTGGCTGCTATTCACTGAAAAGCTCATTCTGTGTACATTTTTGGCATACGTTTGCTCCTACCGGGTCAGCTGAGCAGCAAATTTCTATTTAACCACCTGCTTTCATGAGAGACCTCAGGGCTGCATGTTTTGAGCCCAGTATTGATCCTGAAAAGCGTTTCCAACCCCACTTACAAGTAAAACTAGCTAAAATGTGCCTGGCTGCTATTCACTGAAAAGCTCATTCTGTGTACATTTTTGGCATACGTTTGCTCCTGCCGGGTCAGCTGAGCAGCGAATTTCTATTTGACCACCTGCTTTCATGAGAGACCTCAGAGCTGCATGTTTTGAGCCCAGTACTGAGCCTGAAAAGCATTTCCAACCCCACTTACAAGTAAAACTAGCTAAAATGTGCCTGGCTTCTCTTCACTGAAAAGCTCATTCTGAGTACATTTTTAGCATACGTTTGCTCCTGCCGGGTCAGCTGAGAAGCGAATTTCTATTTAACCACCTGCTATCATGAGAGACCTCAGGGCTGCATGTTTTGAGCCCAGTACTGATCCTGAAAAGCGTTTCCAACCCCACTTACAAGTAAAACTAGCTGAAATGTGCCTGGCTGCTATTCACTGAAAAGCTCATTTGTGTACATTTTTGGCATACGTTTAATCCTACCGGGTCAGCTGAGCAGCAAATTTCTATTTAACCACCTGCTTTCATGAGAGACCTCAGGGATGCATGTTTTGAGCCCAGTACTGAGCCTGAAAAGCATTTCCAACCCCACTTACAAGTAAAACTAGCTAAAATGTGCCTGGCTTCTCTTCACTGAAAAGCTCATTCTGAGAACATTTTTAGCATACGTTTGCTCCTGCTGGGTCAGCTGAGCAGCAAATTTCTATTTAACCACCTGCTATCATGAGAGACCTCAGGGCTGCATGTTTTGAGCCCAGTACTGATCCTGAAAAGCGTTTCCAACCCCACTTACAAGTAAAACTAGCTAAAATGTGCCTGGCTGCTATTCACTGAAAAGCTCATTCTGTGTACATTTTTGGCATACGTTTGCTCCTACCAGGTCAGCTGAGCTGCGAATTTCTATTTAACCACCTGCTTTCATGAGAGACCTCAGGGCTGCATGTTTTGAGCCCAGTACTGAGCCTGAAAAGCATTTCCAACCCCACTTACAAGTAAAACTAGCTAAAATGTGCCTGGCTGCTATTCACTGAAAAGCTCATTCTGAGTACATTTTTAGCATACGTTTGCTCCTGCCGGGTCAGCTGAGCAGCGAATTTCTATTTAACCACCTGCTTTCATGAGAGACCTCAGGGCTGCATGTTTTGAGCCCAGTACTGAGCCTGAAAAGCATTTCCAACTCCACTTACAAGTAAAACTAGCTAAAATGTGCCTGGCTTCTCTTCACTGAAAAGCTCATTCTGAGAACATTTTTAGCATACGTTTGCTCCTGCTGGGTCAGCTGAGCAGCAAATTTCTATTTAACCACCTGCTATCATGAGAGACCTCAGGGCTGCATGTTTTGAGCCCAGTACTGATCCTGAAAAGCGTTTCCAACCCCACTTACAAGTAAAACTAGCTAAAATGTGCCTGGCTGCTATTCACTGAAAAGCTCATTCTGTGTACATTTTTGGCATACGTTTGCTCCTACCAGGTCAGCTGAGCTGCGAATTTCTATTTAACCACCTGCTTTCATGAGAGACCTCAGGGCTGCATGTTTTGAGCCCAGTACTGAGCCTGAAAAGCATTTCCAACCCCACTTACAAGTAAAACTAGCTAAAATGTGCCTGGCTGCTATTCACTGAAAAGCTCATTCTGTGTACATTTTTGGCATACGTTTGCTCCTACCGGGTCAGCTGAGCAGCGAATTTCTATTTAACCACCTGCTTTCATGAGAGACCTCAGGGCTGCATGTTTTGAGCCCAGTACTGAGCCTGAAAAGCATTTCCAACCCCACTTACAAGTAAAACTAGCTAAAATGTGCCTGGCTTCTCTTCACTGAAAAGCTCATTCTGAGTACATTTTTAGCATACGTTTGCTCCTGCCGGGTCAGCTGAGCAGCGAATTTCTATTTAACCACCTGCTATCATGAGAGACCTCAGGGCTGCATGTTTTGAGCCCAGTACTGATCCTGAAAAGCGTTTCCAACCCCACTTACAAGTAAAACTAGCTAAAATGTGCCTGGCTGCTATTCACTAAAAAGCTCATTCTCTGTACATTTTTGGCATACGTTTGCTCCTACCGGGTCAGCTGAGCAGCGAATTTCTATTTAACCACCTGCTATCACGAGAGACCTCAGGGCTGCATGGTTTGAGCCCAGTACTGATCCTGAAAAGCGTTTCCAACCCCACTTACAAGTAAAACTAGCTAAAATGTGCCTGGCTGCTATTCACTAAAAAGCTCATTCTCTGTACATTTTTGGCATACGTTTGCTCCTACCGGGTCAGCTGAGCAGCGAATTTCTATTTAACCACCTGCTTTCATGAGAGACCTCAGGGCTGCATGTTTTGAGCCCTGTACTGAGCCTGAAAAGCATTTCCAACCCCACTTACAAGTAAAACTAGCTAAAATGTGCCTGGCTTCTCTTCACTGAAAAGCTCATTCTGAGTACATTTTTAGCATACGTTTGCTCCTGCCGGGTCAGCTGAGCAGCGAATTTCTATTTAACCACCTGCTATCATGAGAGACCTCAGGGCTGCATGTTTTGAGCCCAGTACTGAGCCTGAAAAGCATTTCCAACCCCACTTAGAAGTAAAACTAGCTGAAATGTGCCTGGCTTCTCTTCACTGAAAAGCTCATTCTGAGTACATTTTTAGCATACGTTTTCTCCTGCCGGGTCAGCTGAGCAGCGAATTTCTATTTAACCACCTGCTATCCTGAGAGACCTCAGGGCTGCATGTTTTGAGCCCAGTACTGATCCTGAAAAGCGTTTCCAACCCCACTTACAAGTAAAACTAGCTAAAATGTGCCTGGCTGCTATTCAGTGAAAAGCTCATTCTGTGTACATTTTTGGCATACGTTTTCTCCTGCCGGGTCAGCTGAGCAGCGAATTTCTATTTAACCACCTGCTATCATGAGAGACTTCAGGGCTGCATGTTTTGAGCCCAGTACTGATCCTGAAAAGCGTTTCCAACCCCACTTACAAGTAAAACTAGCTAAAATGTGCCTGGCTGCTATTCACTGAAAAGCTCATTCTGTGTACATTTTTGGCATACCATTGCTCCTACCGGGTCAGCTGAGCAGCGAATTTCTATTTAACCACCTGCTTTCATGAGAGACCTCAGGGCTGCATGTTTTGAGCCCAGTACTGAACCTGAAAAGCATTTCCAACCCCACTTACAAGTAAAACTAGCTAAAATGTGCCTGGCTTCTCTTCACTGAAAAGCTCATTCTGAGTACATTTTTAGCATACGTTTGCTCCTGCCGGGTCAGCTGAGCAGCGAATTTCTATTTAACCACCTGCTTTCATGAGAGACCTCAGGGATGCATGTTTTGAGCCCAGCACTGAGCCTGAAAAGCGTTTCCAACGCCACTTACAAGTAAAACTAGCTAAAATGTGCCTGGCTGCTATTCACTGAAAAGCTCATTCTGTGTACATTTTTGGCATACGTTTGCACCTACCGGGTCAGCTGAGCAGCAAATTTCTATTTAACTATCTGCTTTCATGAGAGACCTCAGACCTGCATGTTTTGAGCCCAGTACTGATCCTGAAAAGCGTTTCCAACCCCACTTACAAGTAAAACTAGCTAAAATGTGCCTGGCTGCTATTCACTGAAAAGCTCATTCTGTGTACATTTTTGGCATACGTTTGCTCCTACCGGGTCAGCTGAGCAGCGAATTTCTATTTAACCACCTGCCTTCATGAGAGACCTCAGGGCTGCATGTTTTGAGCCCAGTACTGAGCCTGAAAAGCGTTTCCAACCCCACTTACAAGTAAAACTAGCTAAAATGTGCCTGGCTGCTATTCACTGAAAAGCTCATTCTGTGTACATTTTTGGCATACGTTTGCTCCTACCGGGTCAGCTGAGCATCAAATTTCTATTTAACCACCTGCTTTCATGAGAGACCTCAGGGCTGCATGTTTTGAGCCCAGTATTGATCCTGAAAAGCGTTTCCAACCCCACTTACAAGTAAAACTAGCTAAAATGTGCCTGGCTGCTATTCACTGAAAAGCTCATTCTGTGTACATTTTTGGCATACGTTTGCTCCTGCCGGGTCAGCTGAGCAGCGAATTTCTATTTGACCACCTGCTTTCATGAGAGACCTCAGAGCTGCATGTTTTGAGCCCAGTACTGAGCCTGAAAAGCATTTCCAACCCCACTTACAAGTAAAACTAGCTAAAATGTGCCTGGCTTCTCTTCACTGAAAAGCTCATTCTGAGTACATTTTTAGCATACGTTTGCTCCTGCCGGGTCAGCTGAGAAGCGAATTTCTATTTAACCACCTGCTATCATGAGAGACCTCAGGGCTGCATGTTTTGAGCCCAGTACTGATCCTGAAAAGCGTTTCCAACCCCACTTACAAGTAAAACTAGCTAAAATGTGCCTGGCTGCTATTCACTGAAAAGCTCATTTGTGTACATTTTTGGCATACGTTTAATCCTACCGGGTCAGCTGAGCAGCAAATTTCTATTTAACCACCTGCTTTCATGAGAGACCTCAGGGATGCATGTTTTGAGCCCAGTACTGAGCCTGAAAAGCATTTCCAACCCCACTTACAAGTAAAACTAGCTAAAATGTGCCTGGCTTCTCTTCACTGAAAAGCTCATTCTGAGAACATTTTTAGCATACGTTTGCTCCTGCTGGGTCAGCTGAGCAGCAAATTTCTATTTAACCACCTGCTATCATGAGAGACCTCAGGGCTGCATGTTTTGAGCCCAGTACTGATCCTGAAAAGCGTTTCCAACCCCACTTACAAGTAAAACTAGCTAAAATGTGCCTGGCTGCTATTCACTGAAAAGCTCATTCTGTGTACATTTTTGGCATACGTTTGCTCCTACCAGGTCAGCTGAGCTGCGAATTTCTATTTAACCACCTGCTTTCATGAGAGACCTCAGGGCTGCATGTTTTGAGCCCAGTACTGAGCCTGAAAAGCATTTCCAACCCCACTTACAAGTAAAACTAGCTAAAATGTGCCTGGCTGCTATTCACTGAAAAGCTCATTCTGAGTACATTTTTAGCATACGTTTGCTCCTGCCGGGTCAGCTGAGCAGTGAATTTCTATTTAACCACCTGCTTTCATGAGAGACCTCAGGGCTGCATGTTTTGAGCCCAGTACTGAGCCTGAAAAGCATTTCCAACTCCCCTTACAAGTAAAACTAGCTAAAATGTGCCTGGCTTCTCTTCACTGAAAAGCTCATTCTGAGAACATTTTTAGCATACGTTTGCTCCTGCTGGGTCAGCTGAGCAGCAAATTTCTATTTAACCACCTGCTATCATGAGAGACCTCAGGGCTGCATGTTTTGAGCCCAGTACTGATCCTGAAAAGCGTTTCCAACCCCACTTACAAGTAAAACTAGCTAAAATGTGCCTGGCTGCTATTCACTGAAAAGCTCATTCTGTGTACATTTTTGGCATACGTTTGCTCCTACCAGGTCAGCTGAGCTGCGAATTTCTATTTAACCACCTGCTTTCATGAGAGACCTCAGGGCTGCATGTTTTGAGCCCAGTACTGAGCCTGAAAAGCATTTCCAACCCCACTTACAAGTAAAACTAGCTAAAATGTGCCTGGCTGCTATTCACTGAAAAGCTCATTCTGAGTACATTTTTAGCATACGTTTGCTCCTGCCGGGTCAGCTGAGCAGCGAATTTCTATTTAACCACCTGCTTTCATGAGAGACCTCAGGGCTGCATGTTTTGAGCCCAGTACTGAGCCTGAAAAGCATTTCCAACTCCACTTACAAGTAAAACTAGCTAAAATGTGCCTGGCTTCTCTTCACTGAAAAGCTCATTCTGAGAACATTTTTAGCATACGTTTGCTCCTGCTGGGTCAGCTGAGCAGCAAATTTCTATTTAACCACCTGCTATCATGAGAGACCTCAGGGCTGCATGTTTTGAGCCCAGTACTGATCCTGAAAAGCGTTTCCAACCCCACTTACAAGTAAAACTAGCTAAAATGTGCCTGGCTGCTATTCACTGAAAAGCTCATTCTGTGTACATTTTTGGCATACGTTTGCTCCTACCAGGTCAGCTGAGCTGCGAATTTCTATTTAACCACCTGCTTTCATGAGAGACCTCAGGGCTGCATGTTTTGAGCCCAGTACTGAGCCTGAAAAGCATTTCCAACCCCACTTACAAGTAAAACTAGCTAAAATGTGCCTGGCTGCTATTCACTGAAAAGCTCATTCTGTGTACATTTTTGGCATACGTTTGCTCCTACCGGGTCAGCTGAGCAGCGAATTTCTATTTAACCACCTGCTTTCATGAGAGACCTCAGGGCTGCATGTTTTGAGCCCAGTACTGAGCCTGAAAAGCATTTCCAACCCCACTTACAAGTAAAACTAGCTAAAATGTGCCTGGCTTCTCTTCACTGAAAAGCTCATTCTGAGTACATTTTTAGCATACGTTTGCTCCTGCCGGGTCAGCTGAGCAGCGAATTTCTATTTAACCACCTGCTATCATGAGAGACCTCAGGGCTGCATGTTTTGAGCCCAGTACTGATCCTGAAAAGCGTTTCCAACCCCACTTACAAGTAAAACTAGCTAAAATGTGCCTGGCTGCTATTCACTAAAAAGCTCATTCTCTGTACATTTTTGGCATACGTTTGCTCCTACCGGGTCAGCTGAGCAGCGAATTTCTATTTAACCACCTGCTATCACGAGAGACCTCAGGGCTGCATGGTTTGAGCCCAGTACTGATCCTGAAAAGCGTTTCCAACCCCACTTACAAGTAAAACTAGCTAAAATGTGCCTGGCTGCTATTCACTAAAAAGCTCATTCTCTGTACATTTTTGGCATACGTTTGCTCCTACCGGGTCAGCTGAGCAGCGAATTTCTATTTAACCACCTGCTTTCATGAGAGACCTCAGGGCTGCATGTTTTGAGCCCTGTACTGAGCCTGAAAAGCATTTCCAACCCCACTTACAAGTAAAACTAGCTAAAATGTGCCTGGCTTCTCTTCACTGAAAAGCTCATTCTGAGTACATTTTTAGCATACGTTTGCTCCTGCCGGGTCAGCTGAGCAGCGAATTTCTATTTAACCACCTGCTATCATGAGAGACCTCAGGGCTGCATGTTTTGAGCCCAGTACTGAGCCTGAAAAGCATTTCCAACCCCACTTAGAAGTAAAACTAGCTGAAATGTGCCTGGCTTCTCTTCACTGAAAAGCTCATTCTGAGTACATTTTTAGCATACGTTTTCTCCTGCCGGGTCAGCTGAGCAGCGAATTTCTATTTAACCACCTGCTATCATGAGAGACTTCAGGGCTGCATGTTTTGAGCCCAGTACTGATCCTGAAAAGCGTTTCCAACCCCACTTACAAGTAAAACTAGCTAAAATGTGCCTGGCTGCTATTCACTGAAAAGCTCATTCTGTGTACATTTTTGGCATACCATTGCTCCTACCGGGTCAGCTGAGCAGCGAATTTCTATTTAACCACCTGCTTTCATGAGAGACCTCAGGGCTGCATGTTTTGAGCCCAGTACTGAACCTGAAAAGCATTTCCAACCCCACTTACAAGTAAAACTAGCTAAAATGTGCCTGGCTTCTCTTCACTGAAAAGCTCATTCTGAGTACATTTTTAGCATACGTTTGCTCCTGCCGGGTCAGCTGAGCAGCGAATTTCTATTTAACCACCTGCTTTCATGAGAGACCTCAGGGATGCATGTTTTGAGCCCAGCACTGAGCCTGAAAAGCGTTTCCAACGCCACTTACAAGTAAAACTAGCTAAAATGTGCCTGGCTGCTATTCACTGAAAAGCTCATTCTGTGTACATTTTTGGCATACGTTTGCACCTACCGGGTCAGCTGAGCAGCAAATTTCTATTTAACTATCTGCTTTCATGAGAGACCTCAGACCTGCATGTTTTGAGCCCAGTACTGATCCTGAAAAGCGTTTCCAACCCCACTTACAAGTAAAACTAGCTAAAATGTGCCTGGCTGCTATTCACTGAAAAGCTCATTCTGTGTACATTTTTGGCATACGTTTGCTCCTACCGGGTCAGCTGAGCAGCGAATTTCTATTTAACCACCTGCCTTCATGAGAGACCTCAGGGCTGCATGTTTTGAGCCCAGTACTGAGCCTGAAAAGCGTTTCCAACCCCACTTACAAGTAAAACTAGCTAAAATGTGCCTGGCTGCTATTCACTGAAAAGCTCATTCTGTGTACATTTTTGGCATACGTTTGCTCCTACCGGGTCAGCTGAGCATCAAATTTCTATTTAACCACCTGCTTTCATGAGAGACCTTAGGGCTGCATGTTTTGAGCCCAGTATTGATCCTGAAAAGCGTTTCCAACCCCACTTACAAGTAAAACTAGCTAAAATGTGCCTGGCTGCTATTCACTGAAAAGCTCATTCTGTGTACATTTTTGGCATACGTTTGCTCCTGCCGGGTCAGCTGAGCAGCGAATTTCTATTTGACCACCTGCTTTCATGAGAGACCTCAGAGCTGCATGTTTTGAGCCCAGTACTGAGCCTGAAAAGCATTTCCAACCCCACTTACAAGTAAAACTAGCTAAAATGTGCCTGGCTTCTCTTCACTGAAAAGCTCATTCTGAGTACATTTTTAGCATACGTTTGCTCCTGCCGGGTCAGCTGAGAAGCGAATTTCTATTTAACCACCTGCTATCATGAGAGACCTCAGGGCTGCATGTTTTGAGCCCAGTACTGATCCTGAAAAGCGTTTCCAACCCCACTTACAAGTAAAACTAGCTAAAATGTGCCTGGCTGCTATTCACTTGTTTACATTTTTGGCATACGTTTAATCCTACCGGGTCAGCTGAGCAGCAAATTTCTATTTAACCACCTGCTTTCATGAGAGACCTCAGGGATGCATGTTTTGAGCCCAGTACTGAGCCTGAAAAGCATTTCCAACCCCACTTACAAGTAAAACTAGCTAAAATGTGCCTGGCTTCTCTTCACTGAAAAGCTCATTCTGAGAACATTTTTAGCATACGTTTGCTCCTGCTGGGTCAGCTGAGCAGCAAATTTCTATTTAACCACCTGCTATCATGAGAGACCTCAGGGCTGCATGTTTTGAGCCCAGTACTGATCCTGAAAAGCGTTTCCAACCCCACTTACAAGTAAAACTAGCTAAAATGTGCCTGGCTGCTATTCACTGAAAAGCTCATTCTGTGTACATTTTTGGCATACGTTTGCTCCTACCAGGTCAGCTGAGCTGCGAATTTCTATTTAACCACCTGCTTTCATGAGAGACCTCAGGGCTGCATGTTTTGAGCCCAGTACTGAGCCTGAAAAGCATTTCCAACCCCACTTACAAGTAAAACTAGCTAAAATGTGCCTGGCTGCTATTCACTGAAAAGCTCATTCTGTGTACATTTTTGGCATACGTTTGCTCCTACCAGGTCAGCTGAGCTGCGAATTTCTATTTAACCACCTGCTTTCATGAGAGACCTCAGGGCTGCATGTTTTGAGCCCAGTACTGAGCCTGAAAAGCATTTCCAACCCCACTTACAAGTAAAACTAGCTAAAATGTGCCTGGCTGCTATTCACTGAAAAGCTCATTCTGTGTACATTTTTGGCATACGTTTGCTCCTACCGGGTCAGCTGAGCAGCGAATTTCTATTTAACCACCTGCTTTCATGAGAGACCTCAGGGCTGCATGTTTTGAGCCCAGTACTGAGCCTGAAAAGCATTTCCAACCCCACTTACAAGTAAAACTAGCTAAAATGTGCCTGGCTTCTCTTCACTGAAAAGCTCATTCTGAGTACATTTTTAGCATACGTTTGCTCCTGCCGGGTCAGCTGAGCAGCGAATTTCTATTTAACCACCTGCTATCATGAGAGACCTCAGGGCTGCATGTTTTGAGCCCAGTACTGATCCTGAAAAGCGTTTCCAACCCCACTTACAAGTAAAACTAGCTAAAATGTGCCTGGCTGCTATTCACTAAAAAGCTCATTCTCTGTACATTTTTGGCATACGTTTGCTCCTACCGGGTCAGCTGAGCAGCGAATTTCTATTTAACCACCTGCTATCACGAGAGACCTCAGGGCTGCATGGTTTGAGCCCAGTACTGATCCTGAAAAGCGTTTCCAACCCCACTTACAAGTAAAACTAGCTAAAATGTGCCTGGCTGCTATTCACTAAAAAGCTCATTCTCTGTACATTTTTGGCATACGTTTGCTCCTACCGGGTCAGCTGAGCAGCGAATTTCTATTTAACCACCTGCTTTCATGAGAGACCTCAGGGCTGCATGTTTTGAGCCCTGTACTGAGCCTGAAAAGCATTTCCAACCCCACTTACAAGTAAAACTAGCTAAAATGTGCCTGGCTTCTCTTCACTGAAAAGCTCATTCTGAGTACATTTTTAGCATACGTTTGCTCCTGCCGGGTCAGCTGAGCAGCGAATTTCTATTTAACCACCTGCTATCATGAGAGACCTCAGGGCTGCATGTTTTGAGACCAGTACTGATCCTGAAAAGCGTTTCCAACCCCACTTACAAGTAAAACTAGCTAAAATGTGCCTGGCTGCTATTCACTGAAAAGCTCATTCTGAGTACATTTTTAGCATACGTTTGCTCCTGCTGGGTCAGCTGAGCAGCGAATTTCTATTTAACCACCTGCTATCATGAGAGACCTCAGGGCTGCATGTTTTGAGCCCAGTATTGATCCTGAAAAGCGTTTCCAACCCCACTTACAAGTAAAACTAGCTAAAATGTGCCTGGCTGCTATTCACTGAAAAGCTCATTCTGTGTACATTTTTGGCATACGTTTGCTCCTGCCGGGTCAGCTGAGCAGCGAATTTCTATTTGACCACCTGCTTTCATGAGAGACCTCAGAGCTGCATGTTTTGAGCCCAGTACTGAGCCTGAAAAGCATTTCCAACCCCACTTACAAGTAAAACTAGCTAAAATGTGCCTGGCTTCTCTTCACTGAAAAGCTCATTCTGAGTACATTTTTAGCATACGTTTGCTCCTGCCGGGTCAGCTGAGAAGCGAATTTCTATTTAACCACCTGCTATCATGAGAGACCTCAGGGCTGCATGTTTTGAGCCCAGTACTGATCCTGAAAAGCGTTTCCAACCCCACTTACAAGTAAAACTAGCTAAAATGTGCCTGGCTGCTATTCACTGAAAAGCTCATTTGTGTACATTTTTGGCATACGTTTAATCCTATCGGGTCAGCTGAGCAGCAAATTTCTATTTAACCACCTGCTTTCATGAGAGACCTCAGGGATGCATGTTTTGAGCCCAGTACTGAGCCTGAAAAGCATTTCCAACCCCACTTACAAGTAAAACTAGCTAAAATGTGCCTGGCTTCTCTTCACTGAAAAGCTCATTCTGAGAACATTTTTAGCATACGTTTGCTCCTGCTGGGTCAGCTGAGCAGCAAATTTCTATTTAACCACCTGCTATCATGAGAGACCTCAGGGCTGCATGTTTTGAGCCCAGTACTGATCCTGAAAAGCGTTTCCAACCCCACTTACAAGTAAAACTAGCTAAAATGTGCCTGGCTGCTATTCACTGAAAAGCTCATTCTGTGTACATTTTTGGCATACGTTTGCTCCTACCAGGTCAGCTGAGCTGCGAATTTCTATTTAACCACCTGCTTTCATGAGAGACCTCAGGGCTGCATGTTTTGAGCCCAGTACTGAGCCTGAAAAGCATTTCCAACTCCCCTTACAAGTAAAACTAGCTAAAATGTGCCTGGCTTCTCTTCACTGAAAAGCTCATTCTGAGAACATTTTTAGCATACGTTTGCTCCTGCTGGGTCAGCTGAGCAGCAAATTTCTATTTAACCACCTGCTATCATGAGAGACCTCAGGGCTGCATGTTTTGAGCCCAGTACTGATCCTGAAAAGCGTTTCCAACCCCACTTACAAGTAAAACTAGCTAAAATGTGCCTGGCTGCTATTCACTGAAAAGCTCATTCTGTGTACATTTTTGGCATACGTTTGCTCCTACCAGGTCAGCTGAGCTGCGAATTTCTATTTAACCACCTGCTTTCATGAGAGACCTCAGGGCTGCATGTTTTGAGCCCAGTACTGAGCCTGAAAAGCATTTCCAACCCCACTTACAAGTAAAACTAGCTAAAATGTGCCTGGCTGCTATTCACTGAAAAGCTCATTCTGTGTACATTTTTGGCATACGTTTGCTCCTACCGGGTCAGCTGAGCAGCGAATTTCTATTTAACCACCTGCTTTCATGAGAGACCTCAGGGCTGCATGTTTTGAGCCCAGTACTGAGCCTGAAAAGCATTTCCAACCCCACTTACAAGTAAAACTAGCTTAAATGTGCCTGGCTTCTCTTCACTGAAAAGCTCATTCTGAGTACATTTTTAGCATACGTTTGCTCCTGCCGGGTCAGCTGAGCAGCGAATTTCTATTTAACCACCTGCTATCATGAGAGACCTCAGGGCTGCATGTTTTGAGCCCAGTACTGATCCTGAAAAGTGTTTCCAACCCCACTTACAAGTAAAACTAGCTAAAATGTGCCTGGCTGCTATTCACTAAAAAGCTCATTCTCTGTACATTTTTGGCATACGTTTGCTCCTACCGGGTCAGCTGAGCAGCGAATTTCTATTTAACCACCTGCTATCACGAGAGACCTCAGGGCTGCATGGTTTGAGCCCAGTACTGATCCTGAAAAGCGTTTCCAACCCCACTTACAAGTAAAACTAGCTAAAATGTGCCTGGCTGCTATTCACTAAAAAGCTCATTCTCTGTACATTTTTGGCATACGTTTGCTCCTACCGGGTCAGCTGAGCAGCGAATTTCTATTTAACCACCTGCTTTCATGAGAGACCTCAGGGCTGCATGTTTTGAGCCCTGTACTGAGCCTGAAAAGCATTTCCAACCCCACTTACAAGTAAAACTAGCTAAAATGTGCCTGGCTTCTCTTCACTGAAAAGCTCATTCTGAGTACATTTTTAGCATACGTTTGCTCCTGCCGGGTCAGCTGAGCAGCGAATTTCTATTTAACCACCTGCTATCATGAGAGACCTCAGGGCTGCATGTTTTGAGACCAGTACTGATCCTGAAAAGCGTTTCCAACCCCACTTACAAGTAAAACTAGCTAAAATGTGCCTGGCTGCTATTCACTGAAAAGCTCATTCTGAGTACATTTTTAGCATACGTTTGCTCCTGCTGGGTCAGCTGAGCAGCGAATTTCTATTTAACCACCTGCTATCATGAGAGACCTCAGGGCTGCATGTTTTGAGCCCAGTATTGATCCTGAAAAGCGTTTCCAACCCCACTTACAAGTAAAACTAGCTAAAATGTGCCTGGCTGCTATTCACTGAAAAGCTCATTCTGTGTACATTTTTGGCATACGTTTGCTCCTGCCGGGTCAGCTGAGCAGCGAATTTCTATTTGACCACCTGCTTTCATGAGAGACCTCAGAGCTGCATGTTTTGAGCCCAGTACTGAGCCTGAAAAGCATTTCCAACCCCACTTACAAGTAAAACTAGCTAAAATGTGCCTGGCTTCTCTTCACTGAAAAGCTCATTCTGAGTACATTTTTAGCATACGTTTGCTCCTGCCGGGTCAGCTGAGAAGCGAATTTCTATTTAACCACCTGCTATCATGAGAGACCTCAGGGCTGCATGTTTTGAGCCCAGTACTGATCCTGAAAAGCGTTTCCAACCCCACTTACAAGTAAAACTAGCTAAAATGTGCCTGGCTGCTATTCACTGAAAAGCTCATTTGTGTACATTTTTGGCATACGTTTAATCCTATCGGGTCAGCTGAGCAGCAAATTTCTATTTAACCACCTGCTTTCATGAGAGACCTCAGGGATGCATGTTTTGAGCCCAGTACTGAGCCTGAAAAGCATTTCCAACCCCACTTACAAGTAAAACTAGCTAAAATGTGCCTGGCTTCTCTTCACTGAAAAGCTCATTCTGAGAACATTTTTAGCATACATTTGCTCCTGCTGGGTCAGCTGAGCAGCAAATTTCTATTTAACCACCTGCTATCATGAGAGACCTCAGGGCTGCATGTTTTGAGCCCAGTACTGATCCTGAAAAGCGTTTCCAACCCCACTTACAAGTAAAACTAGCTAAAATGTGCCTGGCTGCTATTCACTGAAAAGCTCATTCTGTGTACATTTTTGGCATACGTTTGCTCCTACCAGGTCAGCTGAGCTGCGAATTTCTATTTAACCACCTGCTTTCATGAGAGACCTCAGGGCTGCATGTTTTGAGCCCAGTACTGAGCCTGAAAAGCATTTCCAACCTCACTTACAAGTAAAACTAGCTAAAATGTGCCTGGCTGCTATTCACTGAAAAGCTCATTCTGAGTACATTTTTAGCATACGTTTGCTCCTGCCGGGTCAGCTGAGCAGCGAATTTCTATTTAACCACCTGCTTTCATGAGAGACCTCAGGGCTGCATGTTTTGAGCCCAGTACTGAGCCTGAAAAGCATTTCCAACTCCACTTACAAGTAAAACTAGCTAAAATGTGCCTGGCTTCTCTTCACTGAAAAGCTCATTCTGAGAACATTTTTAGCATACGTTTGCTCCTGCTGGGTCAGCTGAGCAGCAAATCTCTATTTAACCACCTGCTATCATGAGAGACCTCAGGGCTGCATGTTTTGAGCCCAGTACTGATCCTGAAAAGCGTTTCCAACCCCACTTACAAGTAAAACTAGCTAAAATGTGCCTGGCTGCTATTCACTGAAAAGCTCATTCTGTGTACATTTTTGGCATACGTTTGCTCCTACCAGGTCAGCTGAGCTGCGAATTTCTATTTAACCACCTGCTTTCATGAGAGACCTCAGGGCTGCATGTTTTGAGCCCAGTACTGAGCCTGAAAAGCATTTCCAACCCCACTTACAAGTAAAACTAGCTAAAATGTGCCTTGCTGCTATTCACTGAAAAGCTCATTCTGTGTACATTTTTGGCATACGTTTGCTCCTACCGGGTCAGCTGAGCAGCGAATTTCTATTTAACCACCTGCTTTCATGAGAGACCTCAGGGCTGCATGTTTTGAGCCCAGTACTGAGCCTGAAAAGCATTTCCAACCCCACTTACAAGTAAAACTAGCTAAAATGTGCCTGGCTTCTCTTCACTGAAAAGCTCATTCTGAGTACATTTTTAGCATACGTTTGCTCCTGCCGGGTCAGCTGAGCAGCGAATTTCTATTTAACCACCTGCTATCATGAGAGACCTCAGGGATGCATGTTTTGAGCCCAGTACTGATCCTGAAAAGCGTTTCCAACCCCACTTACAAGTAAAACTAGCTAAAATGTGCCTGGCTGCTATTCACTAAAAAGCTCATTCTCTGTACATTTTTGGCATACGTTTGCTCCTACCGGGTCAGCTGAGCAGCGAATTTCTATTTAACCACCTGCTATCACGAGAGACCTCAGGGCTGCATGGTTTGAGCCCAGTACTGATCCTGAAAAGCGTTTCCAACCCCACTTACAAGTAAAACTAGCTAAAATGTGCCTGGCTGCTATTCACTAAAAAGCTCATTCTCTGTACATTTTTAGCATACGTTTGCTCCTGCCGGGTCAGCTGAGCAGCGAATTTCTATTTGACCACCTGCTTTCATGAGAGACCTCAGAGCTGCATGTTTTGAGCCCAGTACTGAGCCTGAAAAGCATTTCCAACCCCACTTACAAGTAAAACTAGCTAAAATGTGCCTGGCTTCTCTTCACTGAAAAGCTCATTCTGAGTACATTTTTAGCATACGTTTGCTCCTGCCGGGTCAGCTGAGCAGCGAATTTCTATTTAACCACCTGCTTTTATGAGAGACCTCAGAGCTGCATGTTTTGAGCCCAGTACTGAGCCTGGAAAGCGTTTCCAACCCCACTTACAAGTAAAACTAGCTAAAATGTGCCTGGCTTCTCTTCACTGAAAAGCTCATTCTGAGTACATTTTTGGCATACGTTTGCTCCTACCGGGTCAGCTGAGCAGCGAATTTCTATTTAACCACCTGCTTTCATGAGAGACCTCAGGGCTGCATGTTTTGAGCCCAGTACTGAGCCTGAAAAGCATTTCCAACCCCACTTACAAGTAAAACTAGCTAAAATGTGCCTGGCTTCTCTTCACTGAAAAGCTCATTCGGAGTACATTTTTAGCATACGTTTGCTCCTGCCGGGTCAGCTGAGCAGCGAATTTCTATTTAACCACCTGCTATCATGAGAGACCTCAGGGCTGCATGTTTTGAGCCCAGTACTGATCCTGAAAAGCGTTTCCAACCCCACTTACAAGTAAAACTAGCTAAAATGTGCCTGGCTTCTCTTCACTGAAAAGCTCATTCTGAGTATATTTTTAGCATACGTTTGCTCCTGCTGGGTCAGCTGAGCAGCGAATTTTTATTTAACCACCTGCTATCATGAGAGACCTCAGGGCTGCATGTTTTGAGCCCAGTATTGATCCTGAAAAGCGTTTCCAACCCCACTTACGAGTAAAACTAGCTAAAATGTGCCTGGCTGCTATTCACTGAAAAGCTCATTCTGTGTACATTTTTGGCATACCTTTGCTCCTACCGGGTCAGCTGAGCAGCGAATTTCTATTTAACCACCTGCTTTCATGAGAGACCTCAGAGCTGCATGTTTTGAGCCCTGTAGAGCCTGAAAAGCATTTCCAACCCCACTTACACGTAAAACTAGCTAAAATGTGCCTGGCTTCTCTTCACTGAAAAGCTCATTCTGAGTACATTTTTAGCATACGTTTGCTCCTGCCGGGTCAGCTGAGAAGCGAATTTCTATTTAACCACCTGCTATCATGAGAGACCTCAGGGCTGCATGTTTTGAGCCCAGTACTGATCCTGAAAAGCGTTTCCAACCCCACTTACAATTAAAACTAGCTAAAATGTGCCTGGCTGCTATTCACTGAAAAGCTCATTTGTGTACATTTTTGGCATACGTTTAATCCTACCGGGTCAGCTGAGCAGCAAATTTCTATTTAACCACCTGCTTTCATGAGAGACCTCAGGGATGCATGTTTTGAGCCCAGTACTGAGCCTGAAAAGCATTTCCAACCCCACTTACAAGTAAAACTAGCTAAAATGTGCCTGGCTTCTCTTCACTGAAAAGCTCATTCTGAGAACATTTTTAGCATACGTTTGCTCCTGCTGGGTCAGCTGAGCAGCAAATTTCTATTTAACCACCTGCTATCATGAGAGACCTCAGGGCTGCATGTTTTGAGCCCAGTACTGATCCTGAAAAGCGTTTCCAACCCCACTTACAAGTAAAACTAGCTAAAATGTGCCTGGCTGCTATTCACTGAAAAGCTCATTCTGTGTACATTTTTGGCATACGTTTGCTCCTACCAGGTCAGCTGAGCTGCGAATTTCTATTTAACCACCTGCTTTCATGAGAGACCTCAGGGCTGCATGTTTTGAGCCCAGTACTGAGCCTGAAAAGCATTTCCAACCCCACTTACAAGTAAAACTAGCTAAAATGTGCCTGGCTGCTATTCACTGAAAAGCTCATTCTGTGTACATTTTTGGCATACGTTTGCTCCTACCGGGTCAGCTGAGCAGCGAATTTCTATTTAACCACCTGCTTTCATGAGAGACCTCAGGGCTGCATGTTTTGAGCCCAGTACTGAGCCTGAAAAGCATTTCCAACCCCACTTACAAGTAAAACTAGCTAAAATGTGCCTGGCTTCTCTTCACTGAAAAGCTCATTCTGAGTACATTTTTAGCATACGTTTGCTCCTGCCGGGTCAGCTGAGCAGCGAATTTCTATTTAACCACCTGCTATCATGAGAGACCTCAGGGCTGCATGTTTTGAGCCCAGTACTGATCCTGAAAAGCGTTTCCAACCCCACTTACAAGTAAAACTAGCTAAAATGTGCCTGGCTGCTATTCACTAAAAAGCTCATTCTCTGTACACTTTTGGCATACGTTTGCTCCTACCGGGTCAGCTGAGCAGCGAATTTCTATTTAACCACCTGCTTTCATGAGAGACCTCAGGGATGCATGTTTTGAGCCCAGTACTGAGCCTGAAAAGCATTTCCAACCCCACTTACAAGTAAAACTAGCTAAAATGTGCCTGGCTGCTATTCACTGAAAAGCTCATTCTGAGTACATTTTTAGCATACGTTTGCTCCTGCTGGGTCAGCTGAGCAGCGAATTTCTATTTAACCACCTGCTATCATGAGAGACCTCAGGGCTGCATGTTTTGAGCCCAGTATTGATCCTGAAAAGCGTTTCCAACCCCACTTACAAGTAAAACTAGCTAAAATGTGCCTGGCTGCTATTCACTGAAAAGCTCATTCTGTGTACATTTTTGGCATACGTTTGCTCCTGCCGGGTCAGCTGAGCAGCGAATTTCTATTTGACCACCTGCTTTCATGAGAGACCTCAGAGCTGCATGTTTTGAGCCCAGTACTGAGCCTGAAAAGCATTTCCAACCCCACTTACAAGTAAAACTAGCTAAAATGTGCCTGGCTTCTCTTCACTGAAAAGCTCATTCTGAGTACATTTTTAGCATACGTTTGCTCCTGCCGGGTCAGCTGAGCAGCGAATTTCTATTTAACCACCTGCTATCATGAGAGACCTCAGGGCTGCATGTTTTGAGACCAGTACTGATCCTGAAAAGCGTTTCCAACCCCACTTACAAGTAAAACTAGCTAAAATGTGCCTGGCTGCTATTCACTGAAAAGCTCATTCTGAGTACATTTTTAGCATACGTTTGCTCCTGCTGGGTCAGCTGAGCAGCGAATTTCTATTTAACCACCTGCTATCATGAGAGACCTCAGGGCTGCATGTTTTGAGCCCAGTATTGATCCTGAAAAGCGTTTCCAACCCCACTTACAAGTAAAACTAGCTAAAATGTGCCTGGCTGCTATTCACTGAAAAGCTCATTCTGTGTACATTTTTGGCATACGTTTGCTCCTGCCGGGTCAGCTGAGCAGCGAATTTCTATTTGACCACCTGCTTTCATGAGAGACCTCAGAGCTGCATGTTTTGAGCCCAGTACTGAGCCTGAAAAGCATTTCCAACCCCACTTACAAGTAAAACTAGCTAAAATGTGCCTGGCTTCTCTTCACTGAAAACCTCATTCTGAGTACATTTTTAGCATACGTTTGCTCCTGCCGGGTCAGCTGAGAAGTGAATTTCTATTTAACCACCTGCTATCATGAGAGACCTCAGGGCTGCATGTTTTGAGCCCAGTACTGATCCTGAAAAGCGTTTCCAACCCCACTTACAAGTAAAACTAGCTAAAATGTGCCTGGCTGCTATTCACTGAAAAGCTCATTTGTGTACATTTTTGGCATACGTTTAATCCTACCGGGTCAGCTGAGCAGCAAATTTCTATTTAACCACCTGCTTTCATGAGAGACCTCAGGGATGCATGTTTTGAGCCCAGTACTGAGCCTGAAAAGCATTTCCAACCCCACTTACAAGTAAAACTAGCTAAAATGTGCCTGGCTTCTCTTCACTGAAAAGGTCATTCTGAGAACATTTTTAGCATACGTTTGCTCCTGCTGGGTCAGCTGAGCAGCGAATTTCTATTTAACCACCTGCTATCATGAGAGACCTCAGGGCTGCATGTTTTGAGCCCAGTACTGATCCTGAAAAGCGTTTCCAACCCCACTTACAAATAAAACTAGCTAAAATGTGCCTGGCTGCTATTCACTAAAAAGCTCATTCTCTGTACACTTTTGGCATACGTTTGCTCCTACCGGATCAGCTGAGCAGCGAATTTCTATTTAACCACCTGCTTTCATGAGAGACCTCAGAGCTGCATGTTTTGAGCCCTGTACTGAGCCTGAAAAGCATTTCCAACCCCACTTACAAGTAAAACTAACTAAAATGTGCCTGGCTTCTCTTCACTGAAAAGCTCATTCTGAGTACATTTTTCGCAAACGTTTGCTCCTGCCGGGTCAGCTGAGCAGCGAATTTCTATTTAACCACCTGCTATCACGAGAGACCTCAGGGCTGCATGTTTTGAGCCCAGTACTGATCCTGAAAAGCGTTTCCAACCCCACTTACAAGTAAAACTAGCTAAAATGTGCCTGGCTGCTATTCACTGAAAAGCTCATTCTGTGTACATTTTTGGCATACGTTTGCTCCTACCAGGTCAGCTGAGCTGCGAATTTCTATTTAACCACCTGCTTTCATGAGAGACCTCAGGGCTGCATGTTTTGAGCCCAGTACTGAGCCTGAAAAGCATTTCCAACCCCACTTACAAGTAAAACTAGCTAAAATGTGCCTGGCTGCTATTCACTGAAAAGCTCATTCTGTGTACATTTTTGGCATACGTTTGCTCCTACCGGGTCAGCTGAGCAGCGAATTTCTATTTAACCACCTGCTTTCATGAGAGACCTCAGGGCTGCATGTTTTGAGCCCAGTACTGAGCCTGAAAAGCATTTCCAACCCCACTTACAAGTAAAACTAGCTAAAATGTGCCTGGCTTCTCTTCACTGAAAAGCTCATTCTGAGTACATTTTTAGCATACGTTTGCTCCTGCCGGGTCAGCTGAGCAGCGAATTTCTATTTAACCACCTGCTTTTATGAGAGACCTCAGAGCTGCATGTTTTGAGCCCAGTACTGAGCCTGGAAAGCGTTTCCAACCCCACTTACAAGTAAAACTAGCTAAAATGTGCCTGGCTTCTCTTCACTGAAAAGCTCATTCTGAGTACATTTTTGGCATACGTTTGCTCCTACCGGGTCAGCTGAGCAGCGAATTTCTATTTAACCACCTGCTTTCATGAGAGACCTCAGGGCTGCATGTTTTGAGCCCAGTACTGAGCCTGAAAAGCATTTCCAACCCCACTTACAAGTAAAACTAGCTAAAATGTGCCTGGCTTCTCTTCACTGAAAAGCTCATTCTGAGTACATTTTTAGCATACGTTTGCTCCTGCCGGGTCAGCTGAGCAGCGAATTTCTATTTAACCACCTGCTATCATGAGAGACCTCAGGGCTGCATGTTTTGAGCCCAGTACTGATCCTGAAAAGCGTTTCCAACCCCACTTACAAGTAAAACTAGCTAAAATGTGCCTGGCTTCTCTTCACTGAAAAGCTCATTCTGAGTATATTTTTAGCATACGTTTGCTCCTGCTGGGTCAGCTGAGCAGCGAATTTCTATTTAACCACCTGCTATCATGAGAGACCTCAGGGCTGCATGTTTTGAGCCCAGTATTGATCCTGAAAAGCGTTTCCAACCCCACTTACAAGTAAAACTAGCTAAAATGTGCCTGGCTGCTATTCACTGAAAAGCTCATTCTGTGTACATTTTTGGCATACCTTTGCTCCTACCGGGTCAGCTGAGCAGCGAATTTCTATTTAACCACCTGCTTTCATGAGAGACCTCAGAGCTGCATGTTTTGAGCCCTGTATGAGCCTGAAAAGCATTTCCAACCCCACTTACACGTAAAACTAGCTAAAATGTGCCTGGCTTCTCTTTACTGAAAAGCTCATTCTGAGTACATTTTTAGCATACGTTTGCTCCTGCCGGGTCAGCTGAGAAGCGAATTTCTATTTAACCACCTGCTATCATGAGAGACCTCAGGGCTGCATGTTTTGAGCCCAGTACTGATCCTGAAAAGCGTTTCCAACCCCACTTACAAGTAAAACTAGCTAAAATGTGCCTGGCTGCTATTCACTGAAAAGCTCATTTGTGTACATTTTTGGCATACGTTTAATCCTACCGGGTCAGCTGAGCAGCAAATTTCTATTTAACCACCTGCTTTCATGAGAGACCTCAGGGATGCATGTTTTGAGCCCAGTACTGAGCCTGAAAAGCATTTCCAACCCCACTTACAAGTAAAACTAGCTAAAATGTGCCTGGCTTCTCTTCACTGAAAAGCTCATTCTGAGAACATTTTTAGCATACGTTTGCTCCTGCTGGGTCAGCTGAGCAGCAAATTTCTATTTAACCACCTGCTATCACGAGAGACCTCAGGGCTGCATGTTTTGAGCCCAGTACTGATCCTGAAAAGCGTTTCCAACCCCACTTACAAGTAAAACTAGCTAAAATGTGCCTGGCTGCTATTCACTGAAAAGCTCATTCTGTGTACATTTTTGGCATACGTTTGCTCCTACCGGGTCAGCTGAGCAGCGAATTTCTATTTAACCACCTGCTATCATGAGAGACCTCAGGGCTGCATGTTTTGAGCCCAGTACTGATCCTGAAAAGCGTTTCCAACCCCACTTACAAGTAAAACTAGCTAAAATGTGCCTGGCTGCTATTCACTAAAAAGCTCATTCTCTGTACATTTTTGGCATACGTTTGCTCCTACCGGGTCAGCTGAGCAGCGAATTTCTATTTAACCACCTGCTTTCATGAGAGACCTCAGAGCTGCATGTTTTGAGCCCTGTACTGAGCCTGAAAAGCATTTCCAACCCCACTTAGAAGTAAAACTAGCTGAAATGTGCCTGGCTTCTCTTCACTGAAAAGCTCATTCTGAGTACATTTTTAGCATACGTTTTTTCCTGCCGGGTCAGCTGAGCAGCGAATTTCTATTTAACCACCTGCTATCCTGAGAGACCTCAGGGCTGCATGTTTTGAGCCCAGTACTGATCCTGAAAAGCGTTTCCAACCCCACTTACAAGTAAAACTAGCTAAAATGTGCCTGGCTGCTATTCAGTGAAAAGCTCATTCTGTGTACATTTTTGGCATACGTTTGCTCCTGCCGGGTCAGCTGAGCAGCGAATTTCTATTTAACCACCTGCTATCATGAGAGACTTCAGGGCTGCATGTTTTGAGCCCAGTACTGATCCTGAAAAGCGTTTCCAACCCCACTTACAAGTAAAACTAGCTAAAATGTGCCTGGCTGCTATTCACTGAAAAGCTCATTCTGTGTACATTTTTGGCATACCATTGCTCCTACCGGGTCAGCTGAGCAGCGAATTTCTATTTAACCACCTGCTTTCATGAGAGACCTCAGGGCTGCATGTTTTGAGCCCAGTACTGAACCTGAAAAGCATTTCCAACCCCACTTACAAGTAAAACTAGCTAAAATGTGCCTGGCTTCTCTTCACTGAAAAGCTCATTCTGAGTACATTTTTAGCATACGTTTGCTCCTGCCGGGTCAGCTGAGCAGCGAATTTCTATTTAACCACCTGCTTTCATGAGAGACCTCAGGGATGCATGTTTTGAGCCCAGTATTGATCCTGAAAAGCGTTTCCAACCCCACTTACAAGTAAAACTAGCTAAAATGTGCCTGGCTGCTATTCACTGAAAAGCTCATTCTGTGTACATTTTTGGCATACGTTTGCACCTACCGGGTCAGCTGAGCAGCAAATTTCTATTTAACCATCTGCTTTCATGAGAGACCTCAGGGCTGCATGTTTTGAGCCCAGTACTGATCCTGAAAAGCGTTTCCAACCCCACTTACAAGTAAAACTAGCTAAAATGTGCCTAGCTGCTATTCACTGAAAAGCTCATTCTGTGTACATTTTTGGCATACGTTTGCTCCTACCGGGTCAGCTGAGCAGCGAATTTCTATTTAACCACCTGCCTTCATGAGAGACCTCAGGGCTGCATGTTTTGAGCCCAGTACTGAGCCTGAAAAGCATTTCCAACCCCACTTACAAATAAAACTAGCTAAAATGTGCCTGGCTGCTATTCACTGAAAAGCTCATTCTGTGTACATTTTTGGCATACGTTTGCTCCTACCGGGTCAGCTGAGCAGCGAATTTCTATTTAACCACCTGCTTTCATGAGAGACCTCAGGGATGCATGTTTTGAGCCCAGTACTGAGCCTGAAAAGCGTTTCCAACCCCACTTACAAGTAAAACTAGCTAAAATGTGCCTGGCTGCTATTCACTGAAAAGCTCATTCTGAGTACATTTTTAGCATACGTTTGCTCCTGCTGGGTCAGCTGAGCAGCGAATTTCTATTTAACCACCTGCTATCATGAGAGACCTCAGGGCTGCATGTTTTGAGCCCAGTATTGATCCTGAAAAGCGTTTCCAACCCCACTTACAAGTAAAACTAGCTAAAATGTGCCTGGCTGCTATTCACTGAAAAGCTCATTCTGTGTACATTTTTGGCATACGTTTGCTCCTGCCGGGTCAGCTGAGCAGCGAATTTCTATTTGACCACCTGCTTTCATGAGAGACCTCAGAGCTGCATGTTTTGAGCCCAGTACTGAGCCTGAAAAGCATTTCCAACCCCACTTACAAGTAAAACTAGCTAAAATGTGCCTGGCTTCTCTTCACTGAAAAGCTCATTCTGAGAACATTTTTAGCATACGTTTGCTCCTGCTGGGTCAGCTGAGCAGCAAATTTCTATTTAACCACCTGCTATCATGAGAGACCTCAGGGCTGCATGTTTTGAGCCCAGTACTGATCCTGAAAAGCGTTTCCAACCCCACTTACAAGTAAAACTAGCTAAAATGTGCCTGGCTGCTATTCACTGAAAAGCTCATTCTCTGTACATTTTTGGCATACGTTTGCTCCTACCAGGTCAGCTGAGCTGCGAATTTCTATTTAACCACCTGCTTTCATGAGAGACCTCAGGGCTGCATGTTTTGAGCCCAGTACTGAGCCTGAAAAGCGTTTCCAACCCCACTTACAAGTAAAACTAGCTAAAATGTGCCTGGCTGCTATTCACTAAAAAGCTCATTCTCTGTACACTTTTGGCATACGTTTGCTCCTACCGGGTCAGCTGAGCAGCGAATTTCTATTTAACCACCTGCTTTCATGAGAGACCTCAGAGCTGCATGTTTTGAGCCCTGTACTGAGCCTGAAAAGCATTTCCAACCCCACTTACAAGTAAAACTAACTAAAATGTGCCTGGCTTCTCTTCACTGAAAAGCTCATTCTGAGTACATTTTTCGGATACGTTTGCTCCTGCCGGGTCAGCTGAGCAGCGAATTTCTATTTAACCACCTGCTATCACGAGAGACCTCAGGGCTGCATGTTTTGAGCCCAGTACTGATCCTGAAAAGCGTTTCCAACCCCACTTACAAGTAAAACTAGCTAAAATGTGCCTGGCTTCTCTTCACTGAAAAGCTCATTCTGAGTACATTTTTAGCATACGTTTGCTCCTGCCGGGTCAGCTGAGCAGCGAATTTCTATTAACCACCTGCTATCATGAGAGACCTCAGGGCTGCATGTTTTGAGCCCAGTACTGATCCTGAAAAGCGTTTCCAACCCCACTTACAAGTAAAACTAGCTAAAATGTGCCTGGCTTCTCTTCACTGAAAAGCTCATTCTGAGTATATTTTTAGCAAACGTTTGCTCCTGCTGGGTCAGCTGAGCAGCGAATTTCTATTTAACCACCTGCTATCATGAGAGACCTCAGGGCTGCATGTTTTGAGCCCAGTATTGATCCTGAAAAGCGTTTCCAACCCCACTTACAAGTAAAACTAGCTAAAATGTGCCTGGCTGCTATTCACTGAAAAGCTCATTCTGTGTACATTTTTGGCATACCTTTGCTCCTACCGGGTCAGCTGAGCAGCGAATTTCTATTTAACCACCTGCTTTCATGAGAGACCTCAGAGCTGCATGTTTTGAGCCCTGTATGAGCCTGAAAAGCATTTCCAACCCCACTTACACGTAAAACTAGCTAAAATGTGCCTGGCTTCTCTTCACTGAAAAGCTCATTCTGAGTACATTTTTAGCATACGTTTGCTCCTGCCGGGTCAGCTGAGAAGCGAATTTCTATTTAACCACCTGCTATCATGAGAGACCTCAGGGCTGCATGTTTTGAGCCCAGTACTGATCCTGAAAAGCGTTTCCAACCCCACTTACAAGTAAAACTAGCTAAAATGTGCCTGGCTGCTATTCACTGAAAAGTTCATTTGTGTACATTTTTGGCATACGTTTAATCCTACCGGGTCAGCTGAGCAGCAAATTTCTATTTAACCACCTGCTTTCATGAGAGACCTCAGGGATGCATGTTTTGAGCCCAGTACTGAGCCTGAAAAGCATTTCCAACCCCACTTACAAGTAAAACTAGCTAAAATGTGCCTGGCTTCTCTTCACTGAAAAGCTCATTCTGAGAACATTTTTAGCATACGTTTGCTCCTGCTGGGTCAGCTGAGCAGCAAATTTCTATTTAACCACCTGCTATCATGAGAGACCTCAGGGCTGCATGTTTTGAGCCCAGTACTGATCCTGAAAAGCGTTTCCAACCCCACTTACAAGTAAAACTAGCTAAAATGTGCCTGGCTGCTATTCACTGAAAAGCTCATTCTGTGTACATTTTTGGCATACGTTTGCTCCTACCGGGTCAGCTGAGCAGCGAATTTCTATTTAACCACCTGCTATCATGAGAGACCTCAGGGCTGCATGTTTTGAGCCCAGTACTGATCCTGAAAAGCGTTTCCAACCCCACTTACAAGTAAAACTAGCTAAAATGTGCCTGGCTGCTATTCACTAAAAAGCTCATTCTCTGTACATTTTTGGCATACGTTTGCTCCTACCGGGTCAGCTGAGCAGCGAATTTCTATTTAACCACCTGCTTTCATGAGAGACCTCAGAGCTGCATGTTTTGAGCCCTGTACTGAGCCTGAAAAGCATTTCCAACCCCACTTAGAAGTAAAACTAGCTGAAATGTGCCTGGCTTCTCTTCACTGAAAAGCTCATTCTGAGTACATTTTTAGCATACGTTTTCTCCTGCCGGGTCAGCTGAGCAGCGAATTTCTATTTAACCACCTGCTATCCTGAGAGACCTCAGGGCTGCATGTTTTGAGCCCAGTACTGATCCTGAAAAGCGTTTCCAACCCCACTTACAAGTAAAACTAGCTAAAATGTGCCTGGCTGCTATTCAGTGAAAAGCTCATTCTGTGTACATTTTTGGCATACGTTTGCTCCTGCCGGGTCAGCTGAGCAGCGAATTTCTATTTAACCACCTGCTATCATGAGAGACTTCAGGGCTGCATGTTTTGAGCCCAGTACTGATCCTGAAAAGCGTTTCCAACCCCACTTACAAGTAAAACTAGCTAAAATGTGCCTGGCTGCTATTCACTGAAAAGCTCATTCTGTGTACATTTTTGGCATACCATTGCTCCTACCGGGTCAGCTGAGCAGCGAATTTCTATTTAACCACCTGCTTTCATGAGAGACCTCAGGGCTGCATGTTTTGAGCCCAGTACTGAACCTGAAAAGCATTTCCAACCCCACTTACAAGTAAAACTAGCTAAAATGTGCCTGGCTTCTCTTCACTGAAAAGCTCATTCTGAGTACATTTTTAGCATACGTTTGCTCCTGCCGGGTCAGCTGAGCAGCGAATTTCTATTTAACCACCTGCTTTCATGAGAGACCTCAGGGATGCATGTTTTGAGCCCAGTATTGATCCTGAAAAGCGTTTCCAACCCCACTTACAAGTAAAACTAGCTAAAATGTGCCTGGCTGCTATTCACTGAAAAGCTCATTCTGTGTACATTTTTGGCATACGTTTGCACCTACCGGGTCAGCTGAGCAGCAAATTTCTATTTAACCATCTGCTTTCATGAGAGACCTCAGGGCTGCATGTTTTGAGCCCAGTACTGATCCTGAAAAGCGTTTCCAACCCCACTTACAAGTAAAACTAGCTAAAATGTGCCTAGCTGCTATTCACTGAAAAGCTCATTCTGTGTACATTTTTGGCATACGTTTGCTCCTACCGGGTCAGCTGAGCAGCGAATTTCTATTTAACCACCTGCCTTCATGAGAGACCTCAGGGCTGCATGTTTTGAGCCCAGTACTGAGCCTGAAAAGCATTTCCAACCCCACTTACAAATAAAACTAGCTAAAATGTGCCTGGCTGCTATTCACTGAAAAGCTCATTCTGTGTACATTTTTGGCATACGTTTGCTCCTACCGGGTCAGCTGAGCAGCGAATTTCTATTTAACCACCTGCTTTCATGAGAGACCTCAGGGATGCATGTTTTGAGCCCAGTACTGAGCCTGAAAAGCGTTTCCAACCCCACTTACAAGTAAAACTAGCTAAAATGTGCCTGGCTGCTATTCACTAAAAAGCTCATTCTGAGTACATTTTTAGCATACGTTTGCTCCTGCTGGGTCAGCTGAGCAGCGAATTTCTATTTAACCACCTGCTATCATGAGAGACCTCAGGGCTGCATGTTTTGAGCCCAGTATTGATCCTGAAAAGCGTTTCCAACCCCACTTACAAGTAAAACTAGCTAAAATGTGCCTGGCTGCTATTCACTGAAAAGCTCATTCTGTGTACATTTTTGGCATACGTTTGCTCCTGCCGGGTCAGCTGAGCAGCGAATTTCTATTTGACCACCTGCTTTCATGAGAGACCTCAGAGCTGCATGTTTTGAGCCCAGTACTGAGCCTGAAAAGCATTTCCAACCCCACTTACAAGTAAAACTAGCTAAAATGTGCCTGGCTTCTCTTCACTGAAAAGCTCATTCTGAGAACATTTTTAGCATACGTTTGCTCCTGCTGGGTCAGCTGAGCAGCAAATTTCTATTTAACCACCTGCTATCATGAGAGACCTCAGGGCTGCATGTTTTGAGCCCAGTACTGATCCTGAAAAGCGTTTCCAACCCCACTTACAAGTAAAACTAGCTAAAATGTGCCTGGCTGCTATTCACTGAAAAGCTCATTCTGAGTACATTTTTAGCATACGTTTGCTCCTGCCGGGTCAGCTGAGCAGCGAATTTCTATTTAACCACCTGCTATCATGAGAGACCTCAGGGCTGCATGTTTTGAGCCCAGTACTGATCCTGAAAAGCGTTTCCAACCCCACTTACAAGTAAAACTAGCTAAAATGTGCCTGGCTGCTATTCACTAAAAAGCTCATTCTCTGTACACTTTTGGCATACGTTTGCTCCTACCGGGTCAGCTGAGCAGTGAATTTCTATTTAACCACCTGCTTTCATGAGAGACCTCAGGGATGCATGTTTTGAGCCCAGTACTGAGCCTGAAAAGCATTTCCAACCCCACTTACAAGTAAAACTAGCTAAAATGTGCCTGGCTTCTCTTCACTGAAAAGCTCATTCTGAGTACATTTTTAGCATACGTTTGCTCCTGCCGGGTCAGCTGAGCAGCGAATTTCTATTTAACCACCTGCTATCATGAGAGACCTCAGGGCTGCATGTTTTGAGCCCAGTATTGATCCTGAAAAGCGTTTCCAACCCCACTTACAAGTAAAACTAGCTAAAATGTGCCTGGCTGCTATTCACTGAAAAGCTCATTCTGTGTACATTTTTGGCATACGTTTGCTCCTGCCGGGTCAGCTGAGCAGCGAATTTCTATTTGACCACCTGCTTTCATGAGAGACCTCAGAGCTGCATGTTTTGAGCCCAGTACTGAGCCTGAAAAGCATTTCCAACCCCACTTACAAGTAAAACTAGCTAAAATGTGCCTGGCTTCTCTTCACTGAAAAGCTCATTCTGAGTACATTTTTAGCATACGTTTGCTCCTGCCGGGTCAGCTGAGCAGCGAATTTCTATTTAACCACCTGCTATCATGAGAGACCTCAGGGCTGCATGTTTTGAGACCAGTACTGATCCTGAAAAGCGTTTCCAACCCCACTTACAAGTAAAACTAGCTAAAATGTGCCTGGCTGCTATTCACTGAAAAGCTCATTCTGAGTACATTTTTAGCATACGTTTGCTCCTGCTGGGTCAGCTGAGCAGCGAATTTCTATTTAACCACCTGCTATCATGAGAGACCTCAGGGCTGCATGTGTTGAGCCCAGTATTGATCCTGAAAAGCGTTTCCAACCCCACTTACAAGTAAAACTAGCTAAAATGTGCCTGGCTGCTATTCACTGAAAAGCTCATTCTGTGTACATTTTTGGCATACGTGTGCTCCTGCCGGGTCAGCTGAGCAGCGAATTTCTATTTGACCACCTGCTTTCATGAGAGACCTCAGAGCTGCATGTTTTGAGCCCAGTACTGAGCCTGAAAAGCATTTCCAACCCCACTTACAAGTAAAACTAGCTAAAATGTGCCTGGCTTCTCTTCACTGAAAAGCTCATTCTGAGTACATTTTTAGCATACGTTTGCTCCTGCCGGGTCAGCTGAGAAGTGAATTTCTATTTAACCACCTGCTATCATGAGAGACCTCAGGGCTGCATGTTTTGAGCCCAGTACTGATCCTGAAAAGCGTTTCCAACCCCACTTACAAGTAAAACTAGCTAAAATGTGCCTGGCTGCTATTCACTGAAAAGCTCATTTGTGTACATTTTTGGCATACGTTTAATCCTACCGGGTCAGCTGAGCAGCAAATTTCTATTTAACCACCTGCTTTCATGAGAGACCTCAGGGATGCATGTTTTGAGCCCAGTACTGAGCCTGAAAAGCATTTCCAACCCCACTTACAAGTAAAACTAGCTAAAATGTGCCTGGCTTCTCTTCACTGAAAAGGTCATTCTGAGAACATTTTTAGCATACGTTTGCTCCTGCTGGGTCAGCTGAGCAGCAAATTTCTATTTAACCACCTGCTATCATGAGAGACCTCAGGGCTGCATGTTTTGAGCCCAGTACTGAGCCTGAAAATCATTTCCAACCCCACTTACAAGTAAAACTAGCTAAAATGTGCCTGGCTGCTATTCACTGAAAAGCTCATTCTGTGTACATTTTTGGCATACGTTTGCTCCTACCGGGTCAGCTGAGCAGCCAATTTCTATTTAACCACCTGCTTTCATGAGAGACCTCAGGGCTGCATGTTTTGAGCCCAGTACTGAGCCTGAAAAGCATTTCCAACCCCACTTACAAGTAAAACTAGCTAAAATGTGCCTGGCTTCTCTTCACTGAAAAGCTCATTCTGAGTACATTTTTAGCATACGTTTGCTCCTGCCGGGTCAGCTGAGCAGCGAATTTCTATTTAACCACCTGCTGTCACGAGAGACCTCAGGGCTGCATGTTTTGAGCCCAGTACTGATCCTGAAAAGCGTTTCCAACCCCACTTACAAATAAAACTAGCTAAAATGTGCCTGGCTGCTATTCACTAAAAAGCTCATTCTCTGTACACTTTTGGCATACGTTTGCTCCTACCGGATCAGCTGAGCAGCGAATTTCTATTTAACCACCTGCTTTCATGAGAGACCTCAGAGCTGCATGTTTTGAGCCCTGTACTGAGCCTGAAAAGCATTTCCAACCCCACTTACAAGTAAAACTAACTAAAATGTGCCTGGCTTCTCTTCACTGAAAAGCTCATTCTGAGTACATTTTTCGCATACGTTTGCTCCTGCCGGGTCAGCTGAGCAGCGAATTTCTATTTAACCACCTGCTATCACGAGAGACCTCAGGGCTGCATGTTTTGAGCCCAGTACTGATCCTGAAAAGCGTTTCCAACCCCACTTACAAGTAAAACTAGCTAAAATGTGCCTGGCTGCTATTCACTGAAAAGCTCATTCTGTGTACATTTTTGGCATACGTTTGCTCCTACCAGGTCAGCTGAGCTGCGAATTTCTATTTAACCACCTGCTTTCATGAGAGACCTCAGGGCTGCATGTTTTGAGCCCAGTACTGAGCCTGAAAAGCATTTCCAACCCCACTTACAAGTAAAACTAGCTAAAATGTGCCTGGCTGCTATTCACTGAAAAGCTCATTCTGTGTACATTTTTGGCATACGTTTGCTCCTACCGGGTCAGCTGAGCAGCGAATTTCTATTTAACCACCTGCTTTCATGAGAGACCTCAGGGCTGCATGTTTTGAGCCCAGTACTGAGCCTGAAAAGCATTTCCAACCCCACTTACAAGTAAAACTAGCTAAAATGTGCCTGGCTTCTCTTCACTGAAAAGCTCATTCTGAGTACATTTTTAGCATACGTTTGCTCCTGCCGGGTCAGCTGAGCAGCGAATTTCTATTTAACCACCTGCTTTTATGAGAGACCTCAGAGCTGCATGTTTTGAGCCCAGTACTGAGCCTGGAAAGCGTTTCCAACCCCACTTACAAGTAAAACTAGCTAAAATGTGCCTGGCTTCTCTTCACTGAAAAGCTCATTCTGAGTACATTTTTGGCATACGTTTGCTCCTACCGGGTCAGCTGAGCAGCGAATTTCTATTTAACCACCTGCTTTCATGAGAGACCTCAGGGCTGCATGTTTTGAGCCCAGTACTGAGCCTGAAAAGCATTTCCAACCCCACTTACAAGTAAAACTAGCTAAAATGTGCCTGGCTTCTCTTCACTGAAAAGCTCATTCTGAGTACATTTTTAGCATACGTTTGCTCCTGCCGGGTCAGCTGAGCAGCGAATTTCTATTTAACCACCTGCTATCATGAGAGACCTCAGGGCTGAATGTTTTGAGCCCAGTACTGATCCTGAAAAGCGTTTCCAACCCCACTTACAAGTAAAACTAGCTAAAATGTGCCTGGCTTCTCTTCACTGAAAAGCTCATTCTGAGTATATTTTTAGCATACGTTTGGTCCTGCTGGGTCAGCTGAGCAGCGAATTTCTATTTAACCACCTGCTATCATGAGAGACCTCAGGGCTGCATGTTTTGAGCCCAGTATTGATCCTGAAAAGCGTTTCCAACCCCACTTACAAGTAAAACTAGCTAAAATGTGCCTGGCTGCTATTCACTGAAAAGCTCATTCTGTGTACATTTTTGGCATACCTTTGCTCCTACCGGGTCAGCTGAGCAGCGAATTTCTATTTAACCACCTGCTTTCATGAGAGACCTCAGAGCTGCATGTTTTGAGCCCTGTATGAGCCTGAAAAGCATTTCCAACCCCACTTACACGTAAAACTAGCTAAAATGTGCCTGGCTTCTCTTCACTGAAAAGCTCATTCTGAGTACATTTTTAGCATACGTTTGCTCCTGCCGGGTCAGCTGAGAAGCGAATTTCTATTTAACCACCTGCTATCATGAGAGACCTCAGGGCTGCATGTTTTGAGCCCAGTACTGATCCTGAAAAGCGTTTCCAACCCCACTTACAAGTAAAACTAGCTAAAATGTGCCTGGCTGCTATTCACTGAAAAGCTCATTTGTGTACATTTTTGGCATACGTTTAATCCTACCGGGTCAGCTGAGCAGCAAATTTCTATTTAACCACCTGCTTTCATGAGAGACCTCAGGGATGCATGTTTTGAGCCCAGTACTGAGCCTGAAAAGCATTTCCAACCCCACTTACAAGTAAAACTAGCTAAAATGTGCCTGGCTTCTCTTCACTGAAAAGCTCATTCTGAGAACATTTTTAGCATACGTTTGCTCCTGCTGGGTCAGCTGAGCAGCAAATTTCTATTTAACCACCTGCTATCATGAGAGACCTCAGGGCTGCATGTTTTGAGCCCAGTACTGATCCTGAAAAGCGTTTCCAACCCCACTTACAAGTAAAACTAGCTAAAATGTGCCTGGCTGCTATTCACTGAAAAGCTCATTCTGAGTACATTTTTAGCATACGTTTGCTCCTGCTGGGTCAGCTGAGCAGCGAATTTCTATTTAACCACCTGCTATCATGAGAGACCTCAGGGCTGCATGTTTTGAGCCCAGTATTGATCCTGAAAAGCGTTTCCAACCCCACTTACAAGTAAAACTAGCTAAAATGTGCCTGGCTGCTATTCACTGAAAAGCTCATTCTGTGTACATTTTTGGCATACGTTTGCTCCTGCCGGGTCAGCTGAGCAGCGAATTTCTATTTGACCACCTGCTTTCATGAGAGACCTCAGAGCTGCATGTTTTGAGCCCAGTACTGAGCCTGAAAAGCATTTCAAACCCCACTTACAAGTAAAACTAGCTAAAATGTGCCTGGCTTCTCTTCACTGAAAAGCTCATTCTGAGTACATTTTTAGCATACGTTTGCTCCTGCCGGGTCAGCTGAGCAGCGAATTTCTATTTAACCACCTGCTATCATGAGAGACCTCAGGGCTGCATGTTTTGAGACCAGTACTGATCCTGAAAAGCGTTTCCAACCCCACTTACAAGTAAAACTAGCTAAAATGTGCCTGGCTGCTATTCACTGAAAAGCTCATTCTGAGAACATTTTTAGCATACGTTTGCTCCTGCTGGGTCAGCTGAGCAGCGAATTTCTATTTAACCACCTGCTATCATGAGAGACCTCAGGGCTGCATGTTTTGAGCCCAGTATTGATCCTGAAAAGCGTTTCCAACCCCACTTACAAGTAAAACTAGCTAAAATGTGCCTGGCTGCTATTCACTGAAAAGCTCATTCTGTGTACATTTTTGGCATACGTTTGCTCCTGCCGGGTCAGCTGAGCAGCGAATTTCTATTTGACCACCTGCTTTCATGAGAGACCTCAGGGCTGCATGTTTTGAGCCCAGTACTGAGCCTGAAAAGCATTTCCAACCCCACTTACAAGTAAAACTAGCTAAAATGTGCCTGGCTTCTCTTCACTGAAAAGCTCATTCTGAGAACATTTTTAGCATACGTTTGCTCCTGCTGGGTCAGCTGAGCAGCAAATTTCTATTTAACCACCTGCTATCATGAGAGACCTCAGGGCTGCATGTTTTGAGCCCAGTACTGATCCTGAAAAGCGTTTCCAACCCCACTTACAAGTAAAACTAGCTAAAATGTGCCTGGCTGCTATTCACTGAAAAGCTCATTCTGTGTACATTTTTGGCATACGTTTGCTCCTACCAGGTCAGCTGAGCTGCGAATTTCTATTTAACCACCTGCTTTCATGAGAGACCTCAGGGCTGCATGTTTTGAGCCCAGTACTGAGACTGAAAAGCATTTCCAACCCCACTTACAAGTAAAACTAGCTAAAATGTGCCTGGCTGCTATTCACTGAAAAGCTCATTCTGTGTACATTTTTGGCATACGTTTGCTCCTACCGGGTCAGCTGAGCAGCGAATTTCTATTTAACCACCTGCTTTCATGAGAGACCTCAGGGCTGCATGTTTTGAGCCCAGTACTGAGCCTGAAAAGCATTTCCAACCCCACTTACAAGTAAAACTAGCTAAAATGTGCCTGGCTTCTCTTCACTGAAAAGCTCATTCTGAGTACATTTTTAGCATACGTTTGCTCCTGCCGGGTCAGCTGAGCAGCGAATTTCTATTTAACCACCTGCTATCATGAGAGACCTCAGGGCTGCATGTTTTGAGCCCAGTACTGATCCTGAAAAGCGTTTCCAACCCCACTTACAAGTAAAACTAGCTAAAATGTGCCTGGCTGCTATTCACTAAAAAGCTCATTCTCTGTACACTTTTGGCATACGTTTGCTCCTACCGGGTCAGCTGAGCAGTGAATTTCTATTTAACCACCTGCTTTCATGAGAGACCTCAGGGATGCATGTTTTGAGCCCAGTACTGAGCCTGAAAAGCATTTCCAACCCCACTTACAAGTAAAACTAGCTAAAATGTGCCTGGCTGCTATTCACTGAAAAGCTCATTCTGAGTACATTTTTAGCATACGTTTGCTCCTGCTGGGTCAGCTGAGCAGCGAATTTCTATTTAACCACCTGCTATCATGAGAGACCTCAGGGCTGCATGTTTTGAGCCCAGTATTGATCCTGAAAAGCGTTTCCAACCCCACTTACAAGTAAAACTAGCTAAAATGTGCCTGGCTGCTATTCACTGAAAAGCTCATTCTGTGTACATTTTTGGCATACGTTTGCTCCTGCCGGGTCAGCTGAGCAGCGAATTTCTATTTGACCACCTGCTTTCATGAGAGACCTCAGAGCTGCATGTTTTGAGCCCAGTACTGAGCCTGAAAAGCATTTCCAACCCCACTTACAAGTAAAACTAGCTAAAATGTGCCTGGCTTCTCTTCACTGAAAAGCTCATTCTGAGTACATTTTTAGCATACGTTTGCTCCTGCCGGGTCAGCTGAGCAGCGAATTTCTATTTAACCACCTGCTATCATGAGAGACCTCAGGGCTGCATGTTTTGAGACCAGTACTGATCCTGAAAAGCGTTTCCAACCCCACTTACAAGTAAAACTAGCTAAAATGTGCCTGGCTGCTATTCACTGAAAAGCTCATTCTGAGTACATTTTTAGCATACGTTTGCTCCTGCTGGGTCAGCTGAGCAGCGAATTTCTATTTAACCACCTGCTATCATGAGAGACCTCAGGGCTGCATGTTTTGAGCCCAGTATTGATCCTGAAAAGCGTTTCCAACCCCACTTACAAGTAAAACTAGCTAAAATGTGCCTGGCTGCTATTCACTGAAAAGCTCATTCTGTGTACATTTTTGGCATACGTGTGCTCCTGCCGGGTCAGCTGAGCAGCGAATTTCTATTTGACCACCTGCTTTCATGAGAGACCTCAGAGCTGCATGTTTTGAGCCCAGTACTGAGCCTGAAAAGCATTTCCAACCCCACTTACAAGTAAAACTAGCTAAAATGTGCCTGGCTTCTCTTCACTGAAAAGCTCATTCTGAGTACATTTTTAGCATACGTTTGCTCCTGCCGGGTCAGCTGAGAAGTGAATTTCTATTTAACCACCTGCTATCATGAGAGACCTCAGGGCTGCATGTTTTGAGCCCAGTACTGATCCTGAAAAGCGTTTCCAACCCCACTTACAAGTAAAACTAGCTAAAATGTGCCTGGCTGCTATTCACTGAAAAGCTCATTTGTGTACATTTTTGGCATACGTTTAATCCTACCGGGTCAGCTGAGCAGCAAATTTCTATTTAACCACCTGCTTTCATGAGAGACCTCAGGGATGCATGTTTTGAGCCCAGTACTGAGCCTGAAAAGCATTTCCAACCCCACTTACAAGTAAAACTAGCTAAAATGTGCCTGGCTTCTCTTCACTGAAAAGGTCATTCTGAGAACATTTTTAGCATACGTTTGCTCCTGCTGGGTCAGCTGAGCAGCAAATTTCTATTTAACCACCTGCTATCATGAGAGACCTCAGGGCTGCATGTTTTGAGCCCAGTACTGAGCCTGAAAATCATTTCCAACCCCACTTACAAGTAAAACTAGCTAAAATGTGCCTGGCTGCTATTCACTGAAAAGCTCATTCTGTGTACATTTTTGGCATACGTTTGCTCCTACCGGGTCAGCTGAGCAGCCAATTTCTATTTAACCACCTGCTTTCATGAGAGACCTCAGGGCTGCATGTTTTGAGCCCAGTACTGAGCCTGAAAAGCATTTCCAACCCCACTTACAAGTAAAACTAGCTAAAATGTGCCTGGCTTCTCTTCACTGAAAAGCTCATTCTGAGTACATTTTTAGCATACGTTTGCTCCTGCCGGGTCAGCTGAGCAGCGAATTTCTATTTAACCACCTGCTGTCACGAGAGACCTCAGGGCTGCATGTTTTGAGCCCAGTACTGATCCTGAAAAGCGTTTCCAACCCCACTTACAAATAAAACTAGCTAAAATGTGCCTGGCTGCTATTCACTAAAAAGCTCATTCTCTGTACACTTTTGGCATACGTTTGCTCCTACCGGATCAGCTGAGCAGCGAATTTCTATTTAACCACCTGCTTTCATGAGAGACCTCAGAGCTGCATGTTTTGAGCCCTGTACTGAGCCTGAAAAGCATTTCCAACCCCACTTACAAGTAAAACTAACTAAAATGTGCCTGGCTTCTCTTCACTGAAAAGCTCATTCTGAGTACATTTTTCGCATACGTTTGCTCCTGCCGGGTCAGCTGAGCAGCGAATTTCTATTTAACCACCTGCTATCACGAGAGACCTCAGGGCTGCATGTTTTGAGCCCAGTACTGATCCTGAAAAGCGTTTCCAACCCCACTTACAAGTAAAACTAGCTAAAATGTGCCTGGCTGCTATTCACTGAAAAGCTCATTCTGTGTACATTTTTGGCATACGTTTGCTCCTACCAGGTCAGCTGAGCTGCGAATTTCTATTTAACCACCTGCTTTCATGAGAGACCTCAGGGCTGCATGTTTTGAGCCCAGTACTGAGCCTGGAAAGCGTTTCCAACCCCACTTACAAGTAAAACTAGCTAAAATGTGCCTGGCTTCTCTTCACTGAAAAGCTCATTCTGAGTACATTTTTGGCATACGTTTGCTCCTACCGGGTCAGCTGAGCAGCGAATTTCTATTTAACCACCTGCTTTCATGAGAGACCTCAGGGCTGCATGTTTTGAGCCCAGTACTGAGCCTGAAAAGCATTTCCAACCCCACTTACAAGTAAAACTAGCTAAAATGTGCCTGGCTTCTCTTCACTGAAAAGCTCATTCTGAGTACATTTTTAGCATACGTTTGCTCCTGCCGGGTCAGCTGAGCAGCGAATTTCTATTTAACCACCTGCTATCATGAGAGACCTCAGGGCTGCATGTTTTGAGCCCAGTACTGATCCTGAAAAGCGTTTCCAACCCCACTTACAAGTAAAACTAGCTAAAATGTGCCTGGCTTCTCTTCACTGAAAAGCTCATTCTGAGTATATTTTTAGCATACGTTTGGTCCTGCTGGGTCAGCTGAGCAGCGAATTTCTATTTAACCACCTGCTATCATGAGAGACCTCAGGGCTGCATGTTTTGAGCCCAGTATTGATCCTGAAAAGCGTTTCCAACCCCACTTACAAGTAAAACTAGCTAAAATGTGCCTGGCTGCTATTCACTGAAAAGCTCATTCTGTGTACATTTTTGGCATACCTTTGCTCCTACCGGGTCAGCTGAGCAGCGAATTTCTATTTAACCACCTGCTTTCATGAGAGACCTCAGAGCTGCATGTTTTGAGCCCTGTATGAGCCTGAAAAGCATTTCCAACCCCACTTACACGTAAAACTAGCTAAAATGTGCCTGGCTTCTCTTCACTGAAAAGCTCATTCTGAGTACATTTTTAGCATACGTTTGCTCCTGCCGGGTCAGCTGAGAAGCGAATTTCTATTTAACCACCTGCTATCATGAGAGACCTCAGGGCTGCATGTTTTGAGCCCAGTACTGATCCTGAAAAGCGTTTCCAACCCCACTTACAAGTAAAACTAGCTAAAATGTGCCTGGCTGCTATTCACTGAAAAGCTCATTTGTGTACATTTTTGGCATACGTTTAATCCTACCGGGTCAGCTGAGCAGCAAATTTCTATTTAACCACCTGCTTTCATGAGAGACCTCAGGGATGCATGTTTTGAGCCCAGTACTGAGCCTGAAAAGCATTTCCAACCCCACTTACAAGTAAAACTAGCTAAAATGTGCCTGGCTTCTCTTCACTGAAAAGCTCATTCTGAGAACATTTTTAGCATACGTTTGCTCCTGCTGGGTCAGCTGAGCAGCAAATTTCTATTTAACCACCTGCTATCATGAGAGACCTCAGGGCTGCATGTTTTGAGCCCAGTACTGATCCTGAAAAGCGTTTCCAACCCCACTTACAAGTAAAACTAGCTAAAATGTGCCTGGCTGCTATTCACTGAAAAGCTCATTCTGTGTACATTTTTGGCATACGTTTGCTCCTACCGGGTCAGCTGAGCAGCGAATTTCTATTTAACCACCTGCTATCATGAGAGACCTCAGGGCTGCATGTTTTGAGCCCAGTACTGATCCTGAAAAGCGTTTCCAACCCCACTTACAAGTAAAACTAGCTAAAATGTGCCTGGCTGCTATTCACTAAAAAGCTCATTCTCTGTACATTTTTGGCATACGTTTGCTCCTACCGGGTCAGCTGAGCAGCGAATTTCTATTTAACCACCTGCTTTCATGAGAGACCTCAGAGCTGCATGTTTTGAGCCCTGTACTGAGCCTGAAAAGCATTTCCAACCCCACTTAGAAGTAAAACTAGCTGAAATGTGCCTGGCTTCTCTTCACTGAAAAGCTCATTCTGAGTACATTTTTAGCATACGTTTTCTCCTGCCGGGTCAGCTGAGCAGCGAATTTCTATTTAACCACCTGCTATCCTGAGAGACCTCAGGGCTGCATGTTTTGAGCCCAGTACTGATCCTGAAAAGCGTTTCCAACCCCACTTACAAGTAAAACTAGCTAAAATGTGCCTGGCTGCTATTCAGTGAAAAGCTCATTCTGTGTACATTTTTGGCATACGTTTGCTCCTGCCGGGTCAGCTGAGCAGCGAATTTCTATTTAACCACCTGCTATCATGAGAGACTTCAGGGCTGCATGTTTTGAGCCCAGTACTGATCCTGAAAAGCGTTTCCAACCCCACTTACAAGTAAAACTAGCTAAAATGTGCCTGGCTGCTATTCACTGAAAAGCTCATTCTGTGTACATTTTTGGCATACCATTGCTCCTACCGGGTCAGCTGAGCAGCGAATTTCTATTTAACCACCTGCTTTCATGAGAGACCTCAGGGCTGCATGTTTTGAGCCCAGTACTGAACCTGAAAAGCATTTCCAACCCCACTTACAAGTAAAACTAGCTAAAATGTGCCTGGCTTCTCTTCACTGAAAAGCTCATTCTGAGTACATTTTTAGCATACGTTTGCTCCTGCCGGGTCAGCTGAGCAGCGAATTTCTATTTAACCACCTGCTTTCATGAGAGACCTCAGGGATGCATGTTTTGAGCCCAGTATTGATCCTGAAAAGCGTTTCCAACCCCACTTACAAGTAAAACTAGCTAAAATGTGCCTGGCTGCTATTCACTGAAAAGCTCATTCTGTGTACATTTTTGGCATACGTTTGCACCTACCGGGTCAGCTGAGCAGCAAATTTCTATTTAACCATCTGCTTTCATGAGAGACCTCAGGGCTGCATGTTTTGAGCCCAGTACTGATCCTGAAAAGCGGTTCCAACCCCACTTACAAGTAAAACTAGCTAAAATGTGCCTAGCTGCTATTCACTGAAAAGCTCATTCTGTGTACATTTTTGGCATACGTTTGCTCCTACCGGGTCAGCTGAGCAGCGAATTTCTATTTAACCACCTGCCTTCATGAGAGACCTCAGGGCTGCATGTTTTGAGCCCAGTACTGAGCCTGAAAAGCATTTCCAACCCCACTTACAAATAAAACTAGCTAAAATGTGCCTGGCTGCTATTCACTGAAAAGCTCATTCTGTGTACATTTTTGGCATACGTTTGCTCCTACCGGGTCAGCTGAGCAGCGAATTTCTATTTAACCACCTGCTTTCATGAGAGACCTCAGGGATGCATGTTTTGAGCCCAGTACTGAGCCTGAAAAGCGTTTCCAACCCCACTTACAAGTAAAACTAGCTAAAATGTGCCTGGCTGCTATTCACTGAAAAGCTCATTCTGAGTACATTTTTAGCATACGTTTGCTCCTGCTGGGTCAGCTGAGCAGCGAATTTCTATTTAACCACCTGCTATCATGAGAGACCTCAGGGCTGCATGTTTTGAGCCCAGTATTGATCCTGAAAAGCGTTTCCAACCCCACTTACAAGTAAAACTAGCTAAAATGTGCCTGGCTGCTATTCACTGAAAAGCTCATTCTGTGTACATTTTTGGCATACGTTTGCTCCTGCCGGGTCAGCTGAGCAGCGAATTTCTATTTGACCACCTGCTTTCATGAGAGACCTCAGAGCTGCATGTTTTGAGCCCAGTACTGAGCCTGAAAAGCATTTCCAACCCCACTTACAAGTAAAACTAGCTAAAATGTGCCTGGCTTCTCTTCACTGAAAAGCTCATTCTGAGAACATTTTTAGCATACGTTTGCTCCTGCTGGGTCAGCTGAGCAGCAAATTTCTATTTAACCACCTGCTATCATGAGAGACCTCAGGGCTGCATGTTTTGAGCCCAGTACTGATCCTGAAAAGCGTTTCCAACCCCACTTACAAGTAAAACTAGCTAAAATGTGCCTGGCTGCTATTCACTGAAAAGCTCATTCTCTGTACATTTTTGGCATACGTTTGCTCCTACCAGGTCAGCTGAGCTGCGAATTTCTATTTAACCACCTGCTTTCATGAGAGACCTCAGGGCTGCATGTTTTGAGCCCAGTACTGAGCCTGAAAAGCATTTCCAACCCCACTTACAAGTAAAACTAGCTAAAATGTGCCTGGCTGCTATTCACTGAAAAGCTCATTCTGTGTACATTTTTGGCATACGTTTGCTCCTACCGGGTCAGTTGAGCAGCGAATTTCTATTTAACCACCTGCTTTCATGAGAGACCTCAGGGCTGCATGTTTTGAGCCCAGTACTGAGCCTGAAAAGCATTTCCAACCCCACTTACAAGTAAAACTAGCTAAAATGTGCCTGGCTTCTCTTCACTGAAAAGCTCATTCTGAGTACATTTTTAGCATACGTTTGCTCCTGCCGGGTCAGCTGAGCAGCGAATTTCTATTTAACCACCTGCTATCATGAGAGACCTCAGGGCTGCATGTTTTGAGCCCAGTACTGATCCTGAAAAGCGTTTCCAACCCCACTTACAAGTAAAACTAGCTAAAATGTGCCTGGCTTCTCTTCACTGAAAAGCTCATTCTGAGTACATTTTTGGCATACGTTCGCTCCTACCGGGTCAGCTGAGCAGCGAATTTCTATTTAACCACCTGCTATCATGAGAGACCTCAGTGCTGCATGTTTTGAGCCCAGTACTGATCCTGAAAAGCGTTTCCAACCCCACTTACAAGTAAAACTAGCTAAAATGTGCCTGGCTTCTCTTCACTGAAAAGCTCATTCTGAGTACATTTTTAGCATACGTTTACTCCTGCTGGGTCAGCTGAGCAGCGAATTTCTATTTAACCACCTGCTATCATGAGAGACCTCAGGGCTGCATGTTTTGAGCCCAGTATTGATCCTGAAAAGCGTTTCCAACCCCACTTACAAGTAAAACTAGCTAAAATGTGCCTGGCTGCTATTCACTGAAAAGCTCATTCTGTGTACATTTTTGGCATACCTTTGCTCCTACCGGGTCAGCTGAGCAGCGAATTTCTATTTAACCACCTGCTTTCATGAGAGACCTCAGAGCTGCATGTTTTGAGCCCTGTATGAGCCTGAAAAGCATTTCCAACCCCACTTACACGTAAAACTAGCTAAAATGTGCCTGGCTTCTCTTCACTGAAAAGCTCATTCTGAGTACATTTTTAGCATACGTTTGCTCCTGCCGGGTCAGCTGAGAAGCGAATTTCTATTTAACCACCTGCTATCATGAGAGACCTCAGGGCTGCATGTTTTGAGCCCAGTACTGATCCTGAAAAGCGTTTCCAACCCCACTTACAAGTAAAACTAGCTAAAATGTGCCTGGCTGCTATTCACTGAAAAGCTCATTTGTGTACATTTTTGGCATACGTTTAATCCTACCGGGTCAGCTGAGCAGCAAATTTCTATTTAACCACCTGCTTTCATGAGAGACCTCAGGGATGCATGTTTTGAGCCCAGTACTGAGCCTGAAAAGCATTTCCAACCCCACTTACAAGTAAAACTAGCTAAAATGTGCCTGGCTTCTCTTCACTGAAAAGCTCATTCTGAGAACATTTTTAGCATACGTTTGCTCCTGCTGGGTCAGCTGAGCAGCAAATTTCTATTTAACCACCTGCTATCATGAGAGACCTCAGGGCTGCATGTTTTGAGCCCAGTACTGATCCTGAAAAGCGTTTCCAACCCCACTTACAAGTAAAACTAGCTAAAATGTGCCTGGCTGCTATTCACTGAAAAGCTCATTCTGTGTACATTTTTGGCATACGTTTGCTCCTACCAGGTCAGCTGAGCTGCGAATTTCTATTTAACCACCTGCTTTCATGAGAGACCTCAGGGCTGCATGTTTTGAGCCCAGTACTGAGCCTGAAAAGCATTTCCAACCCCACTTACAAGTAAAACTAGCTAAAATGTGCCTGGCTGCTATTCACTGAAAAGCTCATTCTGTGTACATTTTTGGCATACGTTTGCTCCTACCGGGTCAGCTGAGCAGCGAATTTCTATTTAACCACCTGCTTTCATGAGAGACCTCAGGGCTGCATGTTTTGAGCCCAGTACTGAGCCTGAAAAGCATTTCCAACCCCACTTACAAGTAAAACTAGCTAAAATGTGCCTGGCTGCTATTCACTAAAAAGCTCATTCTCTGTACACTTTTGGCATACGTTTGCTCCTACCGGGTCAGCTGAGCAGTGAATTTCTATTTAACCACCTGCTTTCATGAGAGACCTCAGGGATGCATGTTTTGAGCCCAGTACTGAGCCTGAAAAGCATTTCCAACCCCACTTACAAGTAAAACTAGCTAAAATGTGCCTGGCTGCTATTCACTGAAAAGCTCATTCTGAGTACATTTTTAGCATACGTTTGCTCCTGCTGGGTCAGCTGAGCAGCGAATTTCTATTTAACCACCTGCTATCATGGGAGACCTCAGGGCTGCATGTTTTGAGCCCAGTATTGATCCTGAAAAGCGTTTCCAACCCCACTTACAAGTAAAACTAGCTAAAATGTGCCTGGCTGCTATTCACTGAAAAGCTCATTCTGTGTACATTTTTGGCATACGTTTGCTCCTGCCGGGTCAGCTGAGCAGCGAATTTCTATTTGACCACCTGCTTTCATGAGAGACCTCAGAGCTGCATGTTTTGAGCCCAGTACTGAGCCTGAAAAGCATTTCAAACCCCACTTACAAGTAAAACTAGCTAAAATGTGCCTGGCTTCTCTTCACTGAAAAGCTCATTCTGAGTACATTTTTAGCATACGTTTGCTCCTGCCGGGTCAGCTGAGCAGCGAATTTCTATTTAACCACCTGCTATCATGAGAGACCTCAGGGCTGCATGTTTCGAGACCAGTACTGATCCTGAAAAGCGTTTCCAACCCCACTTACAAGTAAAACTAGCTAAAATGTGCCTGGCTGCTATTCACTGAAAAGCTCATTCTGAGTACATTTTTAGCATACGTTTGCTCCTGCTGGGTCAGCTGAGCAGCGAATTTCTATTTAACCACCTGCTATCATGAGAGACCTCAGGGCTGCATGTTTTGAGCCCAGTATTGATCCTGAAAAGCGTTTCCAACCCCACTTACAAGTAAAACTAGCTAAAATGTGCCTGGCTGCTATTCACTGAAAAGCTCATTCTGTGTACATTTTTGGCATACGTTTGCTCCTGCCGGGTCAGCTGAGCAGCGAATTTCTATTTGACCACCTGCTTTCATGAGAGACCTCAGGGCTGCATGTTTTGAGCCCAGTACTGAGCCTGAAAAGCATTTCCAACCCCACTTACAAGTAAAACTAGCTAAAATGTGCCTGGCTTCTCTTCACTGAAAAGCTCATTCTGAGTACATTTTTAGCATACGTTTGCTCCTGCCGGGTCAGCTGAGAAGCGAATTTCTATTTAACCACCTGCTATCATGAGAGACCTCAGGGCTGCATGTTTTGAGCCCAGTACTGATCCTGAAAAGCGTTTCCAACCCCACTTACAAGTAAAACTAGCTAAAATGTGCCTGGCTGCTATTCACTGAAAAGCTCATTTGTGTACATTTTTGGCATACGTTTAATCCTACCGGGTCAGCTGAGCAGCAAATTTCTATTTAACCACCTGCTTTCATGAGAGACCTCAGGGATGCATGTTTTGAGCCCAGTACTGAGCCTGAAAAGCATTTCCAACCCCACTTACAAGTAAAACTAGCTAAAATGTGCCTGGCTTCTCTTCACTGAAAAGCTCATTCTGAGAACATTTTTAGCATACGTTTGCTCCTGCTGGGTCAGCTGAGCAGCAAATTTCTATTTAACCACCTGCTATCATGAGAGACCTCAGGGCTGCATGTTTTGAGCCCAGTACTGATCCTGAAAAGCGTTTCCAACCCCACTTACAAGTAAAACTAGCTAAAATGTGCCTGGCTGCTATTCACTGAAAAGCTCATTCTGTGTACATTATTGGCATACGTTTGCTCCTACCAGGTCAGCTGAGCTGCGAATTTCTATTTAACCACCTGCTTTCATGAGAGACCTCAGGGCTGCATGTTTTGAGCCCAGTACTGAGCCTGAAAAGCATTTCCAAGCCCACTTACAAGTAAAACTAGCTAAAATGTGCCTGGCTGCTATTCACTGAAAAGCTCATTCTGTGTACATTTTTGGCATACGTTTGCTCCTGCCGGGTCAGCTGAGCAGCGAATTTCTATTTGACCACCTGCTTTCATGAGAGACCTCAGGGCTGCATGTTTTGAGCCCAGTACTGAGCCTGAAAAGCATTTCCAACCCCACTTACAAGTAAAACTAGCTAAAATGTGCCTGGCTTCTCTTCACTGAAAAGCTCATTCTGAGAACATTTTTAGCATACGTTTGCTCCTGCTGGGTCAGCTGAGCAGCAAATTTCTATTTAACCACCTGCTATCATGAGAGACCTCAGGGCTGCATGTTTTGAGCCCAGTACTGATCCTGAAAAGCGTTTCCAACCCCACTTACAAGTAAAACTAGCTAAAATGTGCCTGGCTGCTATTCACTGAAAAGCTAATTCTGTGTACATTATTGGCATAGGTTTGCTCCTACCAGGTCAGCTGAGCTGCGAATTTCTATTTAACCACCTGCTTTCATGAGAGACCTCAGGGCTGCATGTTTTGAGCCCAGTACTGAGCTTGAAAAGCATTTCCAACCCCACTTACAAGTAAAACTAGCTAAAATGTGCCTGGCTGCTATTCACTGAAAAGCTCATTCTGTGTACATTTTTGGCATACGTTTGCTCCTACCGGGTCAGCTGAGCAGCGAATTTCTATTTAACCACCTGCTTTCATGAGAGACCTCAGGGCTGCATGTTTTGAGCCCAGTACTGAGCCTGAAAAGCATTTCCAACCCCACTTACAAGTAAAACTAGCTAAAATGTGCCTGGCTTCTCTTCACTGAAAAGCTCATTCTGAGTACATTTTTAGCATACGTTTGCTCCTGCCGGGTCAGCTGAGCAGCGAATTTCTATTTAACCACCTGCTATCACGAGAGACCTCAGGGCTGCATGTTTTGAGCCCAGTACTGATCCTGAAAAGCGTTTCCAACCCCACTTACAAATAAAACTAGCTAAAATGTGCCTGGCTGCTATTCACTAAAAAGCTCATTCTCTGTACACTTTTGGCATACGTTTGCTCCTACCGGATCAGCTGAGCAGCGAATTTCTATTTAACCACCTGCTTTCATGAGAGACCTCAGAGCTGCATGTTTTGAGCCCTGTACTGAGCCTGAAAAGCATTTCCAACCCCACTTACAAGTAAAACTAACTAAAATGTGCCTGGCTTCTCTTCACTGAAAAGCTCATTCTGAGTACATTTTTCGCATACGTTTGCTCCTACCGGGTCAGCTGAGCTGCGAATTTCTATTTAACCACCTGCTTTCATGAGAGACCTCAGGGCTGCATGTTTTGAGACCAGTACTGATCCTGAAAAGCGTTTCCAACCCCACTTACAAATAAAACTAGCTAAAATGTGCCTGGCTGCTATTCACTAAAAAGCTCATTCTCTGTACACTTTTGGCATACGTTTGCTCCTACCGGATCAGCTGAGCAGCGAATTTCTATTTAACCACCTGCTTTCATGAGAGACCTCAGAGCTGCATGTTTTGAGCCCTGTACTGAGCCTGAAAAGCATTTCCAACCCCACTTACAAGTAAAACTAGCTAAAATGTGCCTGGCTGCTATTCACTGAAAAGCTCATTCTGTGTACATTTTTGGCATACGTTTGCTCCTACCGGGTCAGCTGAGCTGCGAATTTCTATTTAACCACCTGCTTTCATGAGAGACCTCAGGGCTGCATGTTTTGAGCCCAGTACTGAGCCTGAAAAGCATTTCCAACCCCACTTACAAGTAAAACTAGCTAAAATGTGCCTGGCTGCTATTCACTGAAAAGCTCATTCTGTGTACATTTTTAGCATACGTTTGCTCCTACCGGGTCAGCTGAGCAGCGAATTTCTATTTAACCACCTGCTTTCATGAGAGACCTCAGAGCTGCATGTTTTGAGCCCTGTACTGAGCCTGAAAAGCATTTCCAACCCCACTTAGAAGTAAAACTAGCTGAAATGTGCCTGGCTTCTCTTCACTGAAAAGCTCATTCTGAGTACATTTTTAGCATACGTTTTCTCCTGCCGGGTCAGCTGAGCAGCGAATTTCTATTTAACCACCTGCTATCCTGAGAGACCTCAGGGCTGCATGTTTTGAGCCCAGTACTGATCCTGAAAAGCGTTTCCAACCCCACTTACAAGTAAAACTAGCTAAAATGTGCCTGGCTGCTATTCAGTGAAAAGCTCATTCTGTGTACATTTTTGGCATACGTTTGCTCCTGCCGGGTCAGCTGAGCAGCGAATTTCTATTTAACCACCTGCTATCATGAGACACTTCAGGGCTGCATGTTTTGAGCCCAGTACTGATCCTGAAAAGCGTTTCCAACCCCACTTACAAGTAAAACTAGCTAAAATGTGCCTGGCTTCTCTTCACTGAAAAGCTCATTCTGAGTACATTTTTAGCATACGTTTGCTCCTGCCGGGTCAGCTGAGCAGCGAATTTCTATTTAACCACCTGCTATCATGAGAGACCTCAGGGCTGCATGTTTTGAGACCAGTACTGATCCTGAAAAGCGTTTCCAACCCCACTTACAAGTAAAACTAGCTAAAATGTGCCTGGCTGCTATTCACTGAAAAGCTCATTCTGAGTACATTTTTAGCATACGTTTGCTCCTGCTGGGTCAGCTGAGCAGCGAATTTCTATTTAACCACCTGCTATCATGAGAGACCTCAGGGCTGCATGTTTTGAGCCCAGTATTGATCCTGAAAAGCGTTTCCAACCCCACTTACAAGTAAAACTAGCTAAAATGTGCCTGGCTGCTATTCACTGAAAAGCTCATTCTGTGTACATTTTTGGCATACGTTTGCTCCTGCCGGGTCAGCTGAGCAGCGAATTTCTATTTGACCACCTGCTTTCATGAGAGACCTCAGAGCTGCATGTTTTGAGCCCAGTACTGAGCCTGAAAAGCATTTCCAACCCCACTTACAAGTAAAACTAGCTAAAATGTGCCTGGCTTCTCTTCACTGAAAAGCTCATTCTGAGTACATTTTTAGCATACGTTTGCTCCTGCCGGGTCAGCTGAGAAGCGAATTTCTATTTAACCACCTGCTATCATGAGAGACCTCAGGGCTGCATGTTTTGAGCCCAGTACTGATCCTGAAAAGCGTTTCCAACCCCACTTACAAGTAAAACTAGCTAAAATGTGCCTGGCTGCTATTCACTGAAAAGCTCATTTGTGTACATTTTTGGCATACGTTTAATCCTACCGGGTCAGCTGAGCAGCAAATTTCTATTTAACCACCTGCTTTCATGAGAGACCTCAGGGGTGCATGTTTTGAGCCCAGTACTGAGCCTGAAAAGCATTTCCAACCCCACTTACAAGTAAAACTAGCTAAAATGTGCCTGGCTTCTCTTCACTCATTCTGAGAACATTTTTAGCATACGTTTGCTCCTGCTGGGTCAGCTGAGCAGCAAATTTCTATTTAACCACCTGCTATCATGAGAGACCTCATGGCTGCATGTTTTGAGCCCAGTACTGATCCTGAAAAGCGTTTCCAACCCCACTTACAAGTAAAACTAGCTAAAATGTGCCTGGCTGCTATTCACTGAAAAGCTCATCCTGAGTACATTTTTAGCATACGTTTGCTCCTGCCGGGTCAGCTGAGCAGCGAATTTCTATTTAACCACCTGCTTTCATGAGAGACCTCAGGGCTGCATGTTTTGAGCCCAGTACTGAGCCTGAAAAGCATTTCCAACTCCACTTACAAGTAAAACTAGCTAAAATGTGCCTGGCTTCTCTTCACTGAAAAGCTCATTCTGAGAACATTTTTAGCATACGTTTGCTCCTGCTGGGTCAGCTGAGCAGCAAATTTCTATTTAACCACCTGCTATCATGAGAGACCTCAGGGCTGCATGTTTTGAGCCCAGTACTGATCCTGAAAAGCGTTTCCAACCCCACTTACAAGTAAAACTAGCTAAAATGTGCCTGGCTGCTATTCACTGAAAAGCTCATTCTGTGTACATTTTTGGCATACTTTTGCTCCTACCAGGTCAGCTGAGCTGCGAATTTCTATTTAACCACCTGCTTTCATGAGAGACCTCAGGGCTGCATGTTTTGAGCCCAGTACTGAGCCTGAAAAGCATTTCCAACCCCACTTACAAGTAAAACTAGCTAAAATGTGCCTGGCTGCTATTCACTGAAAAGCTCATTCTGTGTACATTTTTGGCATACGTTTGCTCCTACCGGGTCAGCTGAGCAGCGAATTTCTATTTAACCACCTGCTTTCATGAGAGACCTCAGGGCTGCATGTTTTGAGCCCAGTACTGAGCCTGAAAAGCATTTCCAACCCCACTTACAAGTAAAACTAGCTAAAATGTGCCTGGCTTCTCTTCACTGAAAAGCTCATTCTGAGTACATTTTTAGCATACGTTTGCTCCTGCCGGGTCAGCTGAGCAGCGAATTTCTATTTAACCACCTGCTATCATGAGAGACCTCAGGGCTGCATGTTTTGAGCCCAGTACTGATCCTGAAAAGCGTTTCCAACCCCACTTACAAGTAAAACTAGCTAAAATGTGCCTGGCTGCTATTCACTAAAAAGCTCATTCTCTGTACATTTTTGGCATACGTTTGCTCCTACCGGGTCAGCTGAGCAGCGAATTTCTATTTAACCACCTGCTATCACGAGAGACCTCAGGGCTGCATGGTTTGAGCCCAGTACTGATCCTGAAAAGCGTTTCCAACCCCACTTACAAGTAAAACTAGCTAAAATGTGCCTGGCTGCTATTCACTAAAAAGCTCATTCTCTGTACATTTTTGGCATACGTTTGCTCCTACCGGGTCAGCTGAGCAGCGAATTTCTATTTAACCACCTGCTTTCATGAGAGACCTCAGGGCTGCATGTTTTGAGCCCTGTACTGAGCCTGAAAAGCATTTCCAACCCCACTTACAAGTAAAACTAGCTAAAATGTGCCTGGCTTCTCTTCACTGAAAAGCTCATTCTGAGTACATTTTTAGCATACGTTTGCTCCTGCCGGGTCAGCTGAGCAGCGAATTTCTATTTAACCACCTGCTATCATGAGAGACCTCAGGGCTGCATGTTTTGAGACCAGTACTGATCCTGAAAAGCGTTTCCAACCCCACTTACAAGTAAAACTAGCTAAAATGTGCCTGGCTGCTATTCACTGAAAAGCTCATTCTGAGTACATTTTTAGCATACGTTTGCTCCTGCTGGGTCAGCTGAGCAGCGAATTTCTATTTAACCACCTGCTATCATGAGAGACCTCAGGGCTGCATGTTTTGAGCCCAGTATTGATCCTGGAAAGCGTTTCCAACCCCACTTACAAGTAAAACTAGCTAAAATGTGCCTGGCTGCTATTCACTGAAAAGCTCATTCTGTGTACATTTTTGGCATACGTTTGCTCCTGCCGGGTCAGCTGAGCAGCGAATTTCTATTTGACCACCTGCTTTCATGAGAGACCTCAGAGCTGCATGTTTTGAGCCCAGTACTGAGCCTGAAAAGCATTTCCAACCCCACTTACAAGTAAAACTAGCTAAAATGTGCCTGGCTTCTCTTCACTGAAAAGCTCATTCTGAGTACATTTTTAGCATACGTTTGCTCCTGCCGGGTCAGCTGAGAAGCGAATTTCTATTTAACCACCTGCTATCATGAGAGACCTCAGGGCTGCATGTTTTGAGCCCAGTACTGATCCTGAAAAGCGTTTCCAACCCCACTTACAAGTAAAACTAGCTAAAATGTGCCTGGCTGCTATTCAGTGAAAAGCTCATTCTGTGTACATTTTTGGCATACGTTTGCTCCTGCCGGGTCAGCTGAGCAGCGAATTTCTATTTAACCACCTGCTTTCATGAGAGACCTCAGAGCTGCATGTTTTGAGCCCTGTACTGAGCCTGAAAAGCATTTCCAACCCCACTTAGAAGTAAAACTAGCTGAAATGTGCCTGGCTTCTCTTCACTGAAAAGCTCATTCTGAGTACATTTTTAGCATACGTTTTCTCCTGCCGGGTCAGCTGAGCAGCGAATTTCTATTTAACCACCTGCTATCCTGAGAGACCTCAGGGCTGCATGTTTTGAGCCCAGTACTGATCCAGAAAAGCGTTTCCAACCCCACTTACAAGTAAAACTAGCTAAAATGTGCCTGGCTGCTATTCAGTGAAAAGCTCATTCTGTGTACATTTTTGGCATACGTTTGCTCCTGCCGGGTCAGCTGAGCAGCGAATTTCTATTTAACCACCTGCTATCATGAGAGACTTCAGGGCTGCATGTTTTGAGCCCAGTACTGATCCTGAAAAGCGTTTCCAACCCCACTTACAAGTAAAACTAGCTAAAATGTGCCTGGCTGCTATTCACTGAAAAGCTCATTCTGTGTACATTTTTGGCATACCATTGCTCCTACCGGGTCAGCTGAGCAGCGAATTTCTATTTAACCACCTGCTTTCATGAGAGACCTCAGGGCTGCATGTTTTGAGCCCAGTACTGAACCTGAAAAGCATTTCCAACCCCACTTACAAGTAAAACTAGGTAAAATGTGCCTGGCTTCTCTTCACTGAAAAGCTCATTCTGAGTACATTTTTAGCATACGTTTGCTCCTGCCGGGTCAGCTGAGCAGCGAATTTCTATTTAACCACCTGCTTTCATGAGAGACCTCAGGGATGCATGTTTTGAGCCCAGTATTGATCCTGAAAAGCGTTTCCAACCCCACTTACAAGTAAAACTAGCTAAAATGTGCCTGGCTGCTATTCACTGAAAAGCTCATTCTGTGTACATTTTTGGCATACGTTTGCACCTACCGGGTCAGCTGAGCAGCAAATTTCTATTTAACCATCTGCTTTCATGAGAGACCTCAGGGCTGCATGTTTTGAGCCCAGTACTGATCCTGAAAAGCGTTTCCAACCCCACTTACAAGTAAAACTAGCTAAAATGTGCCTAGCTGCTATTCACTGAAAAGCTCATTCTGTGTACATTTTTGGCATACGTTTGTTCCTACCGGGTCAGCTGAGCAGCGAATTTCTATTTAACCACCTGCCTTCATGAGAGACCTCAGGGCTGCATGTTTTGAGCCCAGTACTGAGCCTGAAAAGCATTTCCAACCCCACTTACAAATAAAACTAGCTAAAATGTGCCTGGCTGCTATTCACTGAAAAGCTCATTCTGTGTACATTTTTGGCATACGTTTGCTCCTACCGGGTCAGCTGAGCAGCGAATTTCTATTTAACCACCTGCTTTCATGAGAGACCTCAGGGATGCATGTTTTGAGCCCAGTACTGAGCCTGAAAAGCGTTTCCAACCCCACTTACAAGTAAAACTAGCTAAAATGTGCCTGGCTTCTCTTCACTGAAAAGCTCATTCTGAGTACATTTTTAGCATACGTTTGCTCCTGCCGGGTCAGCTGAGCAGCGAATTTCTATTTAACCACCTGCTATCATGAGAGACCTCAGGGCTGCATGTTTTGAGACCAGTACTGATCCTGAAAAGCGTTTCCAACCCCACTTACAAGTAAAACTAGCTAAAATGTGCCTGGCTGCTATTCACTGAAAAGCTCATTCTGAGTACATTTTTAGCATACGTTTGCTCCTGCTGGGTCAGCTGAGCAGCGAATTTCTATTTAACCACCTGCTATCATGAGAGACCTCAGGGCTGCATGTTTTGAGCCCAGTATTGATCCTGAAAAGCGTTTCCAACCCCACTTACAAGTAAAACTAGCTAAAATGTGCCTGGCTGCTATTCACTGAAAAGCTCATTCTGTGTACATTTTTGGCATACGTTTGCTCCTGCCGGGTCAGCTGAGCAGCGAATTTCTATTTGACCACCTGCTTTCATGAGAGACCTCAGAGCTGCATGTTTTGAGCCCAGTACTGAACCTGAAAAGCATTTCCAACCCCACTTACAAGTAAAACTAGGTAAAATGTGCCTGGCTTCTCTTCACTGAAAAGCTCATTCTGAGTACATTTTTAGCATACGTTTGCTCCTGCCGGGTCAGCTGAGCAGCGAATTTCTATTTAACCACCTGCTTTCATGAGAGACCTCAGGGATGCATGTTTTGAGCCCAGTATTGATCCTGAAAAGCGTTTCCAACCCCACTTACAAGTAAAACTAGCTAAAATGTGCCTGGCTGCTATTCACTGAAAAGCTCATTCTGTGTACATTTTTGGCATACGTTTGCACCTACCGGGTCAGCTGAGCAGCAAATTTCTATTTAACCATCTGCTTTCATGAGAGACCTCAGGGCTGCATGTTTTGAGCCCAGTACTGATCCTGAAAAGCGTTTCCAACCCCACTTACAAGTAAAACTAGCTAAAATGTGCCTAGCTGCTATTCACTGAAAAGCTCATTCTGTGTACATTTTTGGCATACGTTTGCTCCTACCGGGTCAGCTGAGCAGCGAATTTCTATTTAACCACCTGCCTTCATGAGAGACCTCAGGGCTGCATGTTTTGAGCCCAGTACTGAGCCTGAAAAGCATTTCCAACCCCACTTACAAATAAAACTAGCTAAAATGTGCCTGGCTGCTATTCACTGAAAAGCTCATTCTGTGTACATTTTTGGCATACGTTTGCTCCTACCGGGTCAGCTGAGCAGCGAATTTCTATTTAACCACCTGCTTTCATGAGAGACCTCAGGGATGCATGTTTTGAGCCCAGTACTGAGCCTGAAAAGCGTTTCCAACCCCACTTACAAGTAAAACTAGCTAAAATGTGCCTGGCTTCTCTTCACTGAAAAGCTCATTCTGAGTACATTTTTAGCATACGTTTGCTCCTGCCGGGTCAGCTGAGCAGCGAATTTCTATTTAACCACCTGCTATCATGAGAGACCTCAGGGCTGCATGTTTTGAGACCAGTACTGATCCTGAAAAGCGTTTCCAACCCCACTTACAAGTAAAACTAGCTAAAATGTGCCTGGCTGCTATTCACTGAAAAGCTCATTCTGAGTACATTTTTAGCATACGTTTGCTCCTGCTGGGTCAGCTGAGCAGCGAATTTCTATTTAACCACCTGCTATCATGAGAGACCTCAGGGCTGCATGTTTTGAGCCCAGTATTGATCCTGAAAAGCGTTTCCAACCCCACTTACAAGTAAAACTAGCTAAAATGTGCCTGGCTGCTATTCACTGAAAAGCTCATTCTGTGTACATTTTTGGCATACGTTTGCTCCTGCCGGGTCAGCTGAGCAGCGAATTTCTATTTGACCACCTGCTTTCATGAGAGACCTCAGAGCTGCATGTTTTGAGCCCAGTACTGAGCCTGAAAAGCATTTCCAACCCCACTTACAAGTAAAACTAGCTAAAATGTGCCTGGCTTCTCTTCACTGAAAAGCTCATTCTGAGTACATTTTTAGCATACGTTTGCTCCTGCCGGGTCAGCTGAGAAGCGAATTTCTATTTAACCACCTGCTATCATGAGAGACCTCAGGGCTGCATGTTTTGAGCCCAGTACTGATCCTGAAAAGCGTTTCCAACCCCACTTACAAGTAAAACTAGCTAAAATGTGCCTGGCTGCTATTCACTGAAAAGCTCATTTGTGTACATTTTTGGCATACGTTTAATCCTACCGGGTCAGCTGAGCAGCAAATTTCTATTTAACCACCTGCTTTCATGAGAGACCTCAGGGGTGCATGTTTTGAGCCCAGTACTGAGCCTGAAAAGCATTTCCAAACCCACTTACAAGTAAAACTAGCTAAAATGTGCCTGGCTTCTCTTCACTGAAAAGCTCATTCTGAGAACATTTTTAGCATACGTTTGCTCCTGCTGGGTCAGCTGAGCAGCAAATTTCTATTTAACCACCTGCTATCATGAGAGACCTCAGGGCTGCATGTTTTGAGCCCAGTACTGATCCTGAAAAGCGTTTCCAACCCCACTTACAAGTAAAACTAGCTAAAATGTGCCTGGCTGCTATTCACTGAAAAGCTCATTCTGTGTACATTTTTGGCATACGTTTGCTCCTACCAGGTCAGCTGAGCTGCGAATTTCTATTTAACCACCTGCTTTCATGAGAGACCTCAGGGCTGCATGTTTTGAGCCCAGTACTGAGCCTGAAAAGCATTTCCAACCCCACTTACAAGTAAAACTAGCTAAAATGTGCCTGGCTGCTATTCACTGAAAAGCTCATTCTGAGTACATTTTTAGCATACGTTTGCTCCTGCCGGGTCAGCTGAGCAGCGAATTTCTATTTAACCACCTGCTTTCATGAGAGACCTCAGGGCTGCATGTTTTGAGCCCAGTACTGAGCCTGAAAAGCATTTCCAACTCCACTTACAAGTAAAACTAGCTAAAATGTGCCTGGCTTCTCTTCACTGAAAAGCTCATTCTGAGAACATTTTTAGCATACGTTTGCTCCTGCTGGGTCAGCTGAGCAGCAAATTTCTATTTAACCACCTGCTATCATGAGAGACCTCAGGGCTGCATGTTTTGAGCCCAGTACTGATCCTGAAAAGCGTTTCCAACCCCACTTACAAGTAAAACTAGCTAAAATGTGCCTGGCTGCTATTCACTGAAAAGCTCATTCTGTGTACATTTTTGGCATACTTTTGCTCCTACCAGGTCAGCTGAGCTGCGAATTTCTATTTAACCACCTGCTTTCATGAGAGACCTCAGGGCTGCATGTTTTGAGCCCAGTACTGAGCCTGAAAAGCATTTCCAACCCCACTTACAAGTAAAACTAGCTAAAATGTGCCTGGCTGCTATTCACTGAAAAGCTCATTCTGTGTACATTTTTGGCATACGTTTGCTCCTACCGGGTCAGCTGAGCAGCGAATTTCTATTTAACCACCTGCTTTCATGAGAGACCTCAGGCCTGCATGTTTTGAGCCCAGTACTGAGCCTGAAAAGCGTTTCCAACCCCACTTACAAGTAAAACTAGCTAAAATGTGCCTGGCTTCTCTTCACTGAAAAGCTCATTCTGAGTACATTTTTAGCATACGTTTGCTCCTGCCGGGTCAGCTGAGCAGCGAATTTCTATTTAACCACCTGCTATCATGAGAGACCTCAGGGCTGCATGTTTTGAGCCCAGTACTGATCCTGAAAAGCGTTTCCAACCCCACTTACAAGTAAAACTAGCTAAAATGTGCCTGGCTGCTATTCACTAAAAAGCTCATTCTCTGTACATTTTTGGCATACGTTTGCTCCTACCGGGTCAGCTGAGCAGCGAATTTCTATTTAACCACCTGCTATCACGAGAGACCTCAGGGCTGCATGGTTTGAGCCCAGTACTGATCCTGAAAAGCGTTTCCAACCCCACTTACAAGTAAAACTAGCTAAAATGTGCCTGGCTGCTATTCACTAAAAAGCTCATTCTCTGTACATTTTTGGCATACGTTTGCTCCTACCGGGTCAGCTGAGCAGCGAATTTCTATTTAACCACCTGCTTTCATGAGAGACCTCAGGGCTGCATGTTTTGAGCCCTGTACTGAGCCTGAAAAGCATTTCCAACCCCACTTACAAGTAAAACTAGCTAAAATGTGCCTGGCTTCTCTTCACTGAAAAGCTCATTCTGAGTACATTTTTAGCATACGTTTGCTCCTGCCGGGTCAGCTGAGCAGCGAATTTCTATTTAACCACCTGCTATCATGAGAGACCTCAGGGCTGCATGTTTTGAGACCAGTACTGATCCTGAAAAGCGTTTCCAACTCCACTTACAAGTAAAACTAGCTAAAATGTGCCTGGCTGCTATTCACTGAAAAGCTCATTCTGAGTACATTTTTAGCATACGTTTGCTCCTGCTGGGTCAGCTGAGCAGCGAATTTCTATTTAACCACCTGCTATCATGAGAGACCTCAGGGCTGCATGTTTTGAGCCCAGTATTGATCCTGAAAAGCGTTTCCAACCCCACTTACAAGTAAAACTAGCTAAAATGTGCCTGGCTGCTATTCAGTGAAAAGCTCATTCTGTGTACATTTTTGGCATACGTTTGCTCCTGCCGGGTCAGCTGAGCAGCGAATTTCTATTTAACCACCTGCTTTCATGAGAGACCTCAGAGCTGCATGTTTTGAGCCCTGTACTGAGCCTGAAAAGCATTTCCAACCCCACTTAGAAGTAAAACTAGCTGAAATGTGCCTGGCTTCTCTTCACTGAAAAGCTCATTCTGAGTACATTTTTAGCATACGTTTTCTCCTGCCGGGTCAGCTGAGCAGCGAATTTCTATTTAACCACCTGCTATCCTGAGAGACCTCAGGGCTGCATGTTTTGAGCCCAGTACTGATCCAGAAAAGCGTTTCCAACCCCACTTACAAGTAAAACTAGCTAAAATGTGCCTGGCTGCTATTCAGTGAAAAGCTCATTCTGTGTACATTTTTGGCATACGTTTGCTCCTGCCGGGTCAGCTGAGCAGCGAATTTCTATTTAACCACCTGCTATCATGAGAGACTTCAGGGCTGCATGTTTTGAGCCCAGTACTGATCCTGAAAAGCGTTTCCAACCCCACTTACAAGTAAAACTAGCTAAAATGTGCCTGGCTGCTATTCACTGAAAAGCTCATTCTGTGTACATTTTTGGCATACCATTGCTCCTACCGGGTCAGCTGAGCAGCGAATTTCTATTTAACCACCTGCTTTAATGAGAGACCTCAGGGCTGCATGTTTTGAGCCCAGTACTGAACCTGAAAAGCATTTCCAACCCCACTTACAAGTAAAACTAGGTAAAATGTGCCTGGCTTCTCTTCACTGAAAAGCTCATTCTGAGTACATTTTTAGCATACGTTTGCTCCTGCCGGGTCAGCTGAGCAGCGAATTTCTATTTAACCACCTGCTTTCATGAGAGACCTCAGGGATGCATGTTTTGAGCCCAGTATTGATCCTGAAAAGCGTTTCCAACCCCACTTACAAGTAAAACTAGCTAAAATGTGCCTGGCTGCTATTCACTGAAAAGCTCATTCTGTGTACATTTTTGGCATACGTTTGCACCTACCGGGTCAGCTGAGCAGCAAATTTCTATTTAACCATCTGCTTTCATGAGAGACCTCAGGGCTGCATGTTTTGAGCCCAGTACTGATCCTGAAAAGCGTTTCCAACCCCACTTACAAGTAAAACTAGCTAAAATGTGCCTAGCTGCTATTCACTGAAAAGCTCATTCTGTGTACATTTTTGGCATACGTTTGCTCCTACCGGGTCAGCTGAGCAGCGAATTTCTATTTAACCACCTGCCTTCATGAGAGACCTCAGGGCTGCATGTTTTGAGCCCAGTACTGAGCCTGAAAAGCATTTCCAACCCCACTTACAAATAAAACTAGCTAAAATGTGCCTGGCTGCTATTCACTGAAAAGCTCATTCTGTGTACATTTTTGGCATACGTTTGCTCCTACCGGGTCAGCTGAGCAGCGAATTTCTATTTAACCACCTGCTTTCATGAGAGACCTCAGGGATGCATGTTTTGAGCCCAGTACTGAGCCTGAAAAGCGTTTCCAACCCCACTTACAAGTAAAACTAGCTAAAATGTGCCTGGCTTCTCTTCACTGAAAAGCTCATTCTGAGTACATTTTTAGCATACGTTTGCTCCTGCCGGGTCAGCTGAGCAGCGAATTTCTATTTAACCACCTGCTATCATGAGAGACCTCAGGGCTGCATGTTTTGAGACCAGTACTGATCCTGAAAAGCGTTTCCAACCCCACTTACAAGTAAAACTAGCTAAAATGTGCCTGGCTGCTATTCACTGAAAAGCTCATTCTGAGTACATTTTTAGCATACGTTTGCTCCTGCTGGGTCAGCTGAGCAGCGAATTTCTATTTAACCACCTGCTATCATGAGAGACCTCAGGGCTGCATGTTTTGAGCCCAGTATTGATCCTGAAAAGCGTTTCCAACCCCACTTACAAGTAAAACTAGCTAAAATGTGCCTGGCTGCTATTCACTGAAAAGCTCATTCTGTGTACATTTTTGGCATACGTTTGCTCCTGCCGGGTCAGCTGAGCAGCGAATTTCTATTTGACCACCTGCTTTCATGAGAGACCTCAGAGCTGCATGTTTTGAGCCCAGTACTGAGCCTGAAAAGCATTTCCAACCCCACTTACAAGTAAAACTAGCTAAAATGTGCCTGGCTTCTCTTCACTGAAAAGCTCATTCTGAGTACATTTTTAGCATACGTTTGCTCCTGCCGGGTCAGCTGAGAAGCGAATTTCTATTTAACCACCTGCTATCATGAGAGACCTCAGGGCTGCATGTTTTGAGCCCAGTACTGATCCTGAAAAGCGTTTCCAACCCCACTTACAAGTAAAACTAGCTAAAATGTGCCTGGCTGCTATTCACTGAAAAGCTCATTTGTGTACATTTTTAGCATACGTTTGCTCCTGCTGGGTCAGCTGAGCAGCAAATTTCTATTTAACCACCTGCTATCATGAGAGACCTCAGGGCTGCATGTTTTGAGCCCAGTACTGATCCTGAAAAGCGTTTCCAACCCCACTTACAAGTAAAACTAGCTAAAATGTGCCTGGCTGCTATTCACTGAAAAGCTCATTCTGTGTACATTTTTGGCATACGTTTGCTCCTACCAGGTCAGCTGAGTTGCGAATTTCTATTTAACCACCTGCTTTCATGAGAGACCTCAGGGCTGCATGTTTTGAGCCCAGTACTGAGCCTGAAAAGCATTTCCAACCCCACTTACAAGTAAAACTAGCTAAAATGTGCCTGGCTGCTATTCACTGAAAAGCTCATTCTGAGTACATTTTTAGCATACGTTTGCTCCTGCCGGGTCAGCTGAGCAGCGAATTTCTATTTAACCACCTGCTTTCATGAGAGACCTCAGGGCTGCATGTTTTGAGCCCAGTACTGAGCCTGAAAAGCATTTCCAACTCCACTTACAAGTAAAACTAGCTAAAATGTGCCTGGCTTCTCTTCACTGAAAAGCTCATTCTGAGAACATTTTTAGCATACGTTTGCTCCTGCTGGGTCAGCTGAGCAGCAAATTTCTATTTAACCACCTGCTATCATGAGAGACCTCAGGGCTGCATGTTTTGAGCCCAGTACTGATCCTGAAAAGCGTTTCCAACCCCACTTACAAGTAAAACTAGCTAAAATGTGCCTGGCTGCTATTCACTGAAAAGCTCATTCTGTGTACATTTTTGGCATACTTTTGCTCCTACCAGGTCAGCTGAGCTGCGAATTTCTATTTAACCACCTGCTTTCATGAGAGACCTCAGGGCTGCATGTTTTGAGCCCAGTACTGAGCCTGAAAAGCATTTCCAACCCCACTTACAAGTAAAACTAGCTAAAATGTGCCTGGCTGCTATTCACTGAAAAGCTCATTCTGTGTACATTTTTGGCATACGTTTGCTCCTACCGGGTCAGCTGAGCAGCGAATTTCTATTTAACCACCTGCTTTCATGAGAGACCTCAGGCCTGCATGTTTTGAGCCCAGTACTGAGCCTGAAAAGCGTTTCCAACCCCACTTACAAGTAAAACTAGCTAAAATGTGCCTGGCTTCTCTTCACTGAAAAGCTCATTCTGAGTACATTTTTAGCATACGTTTGCTCCTGCCGGGTCAGCTGAGCAGCGAATTTCTATTTAACCACCTGCTATCATGAGAGACCTCAGGGCTGCATGTTTTGAGCCCAGTACTGATCCTGAAAAGCGTTTCCAACCCCACTTACAAGTAAAACTAGCTAAAATGTGCCTGGCTGCTATTCACTAAAAAGCTCATTCTCTGTACATTTTTGGCATACGTTTGCTCCTACCGGGTCAGCTGAGCAGCGAATTTCTATTTAACCACCTGCTATCACGAGAGACCTCAGGGCTGCATGGTTTGAGCCCAGTACTGATCCTGAAAAGCGTTTCCAACCCCACTTACAAGTAAAACTAGCTAAAATGTGCCTGGCTGCTATTCACTAAAAAGCTCATTCTCTGTACATTTTTGGCATACGTTTGCTCCTACCGGGTCAGCTGAGCAGCGAATTTCTATTTAACCACCTGCTTTCATGAGAGACCTCAGGGCTGCATGTTTTGAGCCCTGTACTGAGCCTGAAAAGCATTTCCAACCCCACTTACAAGTAAAACTAGCTAAAATGTGCCTGGCTTCTCTTCACTGAAAAGCTCATTCTGAGTACATTTTTAGCATACGTTTGCTCCTGCCGGGTCAGCTGAGCAGCGAATTTCTATTTAACCACCTGCTATCATGAGAGACCTCAGGGCTGCATGTTTTGAGACCAGTACTGATCCTGAAAAGCGTTTCCAACTCCACTTACAAGTAAAACTAGCTAAAATGTGCCTGGCTGCTATTCACTGAAAAGCTCATTCTGAGTACATTTTTAGCATACGTTTGCTCCTGCTGGGTCAGCTGAGCAGCGAATTTCTATTTAACCACCTGCTATCATGAGAGACCTCAGGGCTGCATGTTTTGAGCCCAGTATTGATCCTGAAAAGCGTTTCCAACCCCACTTACAAGTAAAACTAGCTAAAATGTGCCTGGCTGCTATTCACTGAAAAGCTCATTCTGTGTACATTTTTGGCATACGTTTGCTCCTGCCGGGTCCGCTGAGCAGCGAATTTCTATTTGACCACCTGCTTTCATGAGAGACCTCAGAGCTGCATGTTTTGAGCCCAGTACTGAGCCTGAAAAGCATTTCCAACCCCACTTACAAGTAAAACTAGCTAAAATGTGCCTGGCTTCTCTTCACTGAAAAGCTCATTCTGAGTACATTTTTAGCATACGTTTGCTCCTGCCGGGTCAGCTGAGAAGCGAATTTCTATTTAACCACCTGCTATCATGAGAGACCTCAGGGCTGCATGTTTTGAGCCCAGTACTGATCCTGAAAAGCGTTTCCAACCCCACTTACAAGTAAAACTAGCTAAAATGTGCCTGGCTGCTATTCACTGAAAAGCTCATTTGTGTACATTTTTGGCATACGTTTAATCCTACCGGGTCAGCTGAGCAGCAAATTTCTATTTAACCACCTGCTTTCATGAGAGACCTCAGGGATGCATGTTTTGAGCCCAGTACTGAGCCTGAAAAGCATTTCCAACCCCACTTACAAGTAAAACTAGCTAAAATGTGCCTGGCTTCTCTTCACTGAAAAGCTCATTCTGAGAACATTTTTAGCATACGTTTGCTCCTGCTGGGTCAGCTGAGCAGCAAATTTCTATTTAACCACCTGCTATCATGAGAGACCTCAGGGCTGCATGTTTTGAGCCCAGTACTGATCCTGAAAAGCGTTTCCAACCCCACTTACAAGTAAAACTAGCTAAAATGTGCCTGGCTGCTATTCACTGAAAAGCTCATTCTGTGTACATTTTTGGCATACGTTTGCTCCTACCAGGTCAGCTGAGCTGCGAATTTCTATTTAACCACCTGCTTTCATGAGAGACCTCAGGGCTGCATGTTTTGAGCCCAGTACTGAGCCTGAAAAGCATTTCCAACCCCACTTACAAGTAAAACTAGCTAAAATGTGCCTGGCTGCTATCACTGAAAAGCTCATTCTGAGTACATTTTTAGCATACGTTTGCTCCTGCCGGGTCAGCTGAGCAGCGAATTTCTATTTAACCACCTGCTTTCATGAGAGACCTCAGGGCTGCATGTTTTGAGCCCAGTACTGAGCCTGAAAAGCATTTCCAACTCCACTTACAAGTAAAACTAGCTAAAATGTGCCTGGCTTCTCTTCACTGAAAAGCTCATTCTGAGAACATTTTTAGCATACGTTTGCTCCTGCTGGGTCAGCTGAGCAGCAAATTTCTATTTAACCACCTGCTATCATGAGAGACCTCAGGGCTGCATGTTTTGAGCCCAGTACTGATCCTGAAAAGCGTTTCCAACCCCACTTACAAGTAAAACTAGCTAAAATGTGCCTGGCTGCTATTCACTGAAAAGCTCATTCTGTGTACATTTTTGGCATACGTTTGCTCCTACCAGGTCAGCTGAGCTGCGAATTTCTATTTAACCACCTGCTTTCATGAGAGACCTCAGGGCTGCATGTTTTGAGCCCAGTACTGAGCCTGAAAAGCATTTCCAACCCCACTTACAAGTAAAACTAGCTAAAATGTGCCTGGCTGCTATTCACTGAAAAGCTCATTCTGTGTACATTTTTGGCATACGTTTGCTCCTACCGGGTCAGCTGAGCAGCGAATTTCTATTTAACCACCTGCTTTCATGAGAGACCTCAGGGCTGCATGGTTTGAGCCCAGTACTGAGCCTGAAAAGCATTTCCAACCCCACTTACAAGTAAAACTAGCTAAAATGTGCCTGGCTTCTCTTCACTGAAAAGCTCATTCTGAGTACATTTTTAGCATACGTTTGCTCCTGCCGGGTCAGCTGAGCAGCGAATTTCTATTTAACCACCTGCTATCATGAGAGACCTCAGGGCTGCATGTTTTGAGCCCAGTACTGTTCCTGAAAAGCGTTTCCAACCCCACTTACAAGTAAAACTAGCTAAAATGTGCCTGGCTGCTATTCACTAAAAAGCTCATTCTCTGTACATTTTTGGCATACGTTTGCTCCTACCGGGTCAGCTGAGCAGCGAATTTCTATTTAACCACCTGCTATCACGAGAGACCTCAGGGCTGCATGGTTTGAGCCCAGTACTGATCCTGAAAAGCGTTTCCAACCCCACTTACAAGTAAAACTAGCTAAAATGTGCCTGGCTGCTATTCACTGAAAAGCTCATTCTGAGTACATTTTTAGCATACGTTTGCTCCTGCTGGGTCAGCTGAGCAGCGAATTTCTATTTAACCACCTGCTATCATGAGAGACCTCAGGGCTGCATGTTTTGAGCCCAGTATTGATCCTGAAAAGCGTTTCCAACCCCACTTACAAGTAAAACTAGCTAAAATGTGCCTGGCTGCTATTCACTGAAAAGCTCATTCTGTGTACATTTTTGGCATACGTTTGCTCCTGCCGGGTCAGCTGAGCAGCGAATTTCTATTTAACCACCTGCTATCACGAGAGACCTCAGGGCTGCATGGTTTGAGCCCAGTACTGATCCTGAAAAGCGTTTCCAACCCCACTTACAAGTAAAACTAGCTAAAATGTGCCTGGCTGCTATTCACTAAAAAGCTCATTCTCTGTACATTTTTAGCATACGTTTGCTCCTGCCGGGTCAGCTGAGCAGCGAATTTCTATTTGACCACCTGCTTTCATGAGAGACCTCAGAGCTGCATGTTTTGAGCCCAGTACTGAGCCTGAAAAGCATTTCCAACCCCACTTACAAGTAAAACTAGCTAAAATGTGCCTGGCTTCTCTTCACTGAAAAGCTCATTCTGAGTACATTTTTAGCATACGTTTGCTCCTGCCGGGTCAGCTGAGCAGCGAATTTCTATTAACCACCTGCTTTTATGAGAGACCTCAGAGCTGCATGTTTTGAGCCCTGTACTGAGCCTGGAAAGCGTTTCCAACCCCACTTACAAGTAAAACTAGCTAAAATGTGCCTGGCTGCTATTCAGTGAAAAGCTCATTCTGTGTACATTTTTGGCATACGTTTGCTCCTGCCGGGTCAGCTGAGCAGCGAATTTCTATTTAACCACCTGCTATCATGAGAGACTTCAGGGCTGCATGTTTTGAGCCCAGTACTGATCCTGAAAAGCGTTTCCAACCCCACTTACAAGTAAAACTAGCTAAAATGTGCCTGGCTTCTCTTCACTGAAAAGCTCATTCTGAGTACATTTTTAGCATACGTTTGCTCCTGCCGGGTCAGCTGAGCAGCGAATTTCTATTTAACCACCTGCTATCATGAGAGACCTCAGGGCTGCATGTTTTGAGACCAGTACTGATCCTGAAAAGCGTTTCCAACCCCACTTACAAGTAAAACTAGCTAAAATGTGCCTGGCTGCTATTCACTGAAAAGCTCATTCTGAGTACATTTTTAGCATACGTTTGCTCCTGCTGGGTCAGCTGAGCAGCGAATTTCTATTTAACCACCTGCTATCATGAGAGACCTCAGGGCTGCATGTTTTGAGCCCAGTATTGATCCTGAAAAGCGTTTCCAACCCCACTTACAAGTAAAACTAGCTAAAATGTGCCTGGCTGCTATTCACTGAAAAGCTCATTCTGTGTACATTTTTGGCATACGTTTGCTGCTGCCGGGTCAGCTGAGCAGCGAATTTCTATTTGACCACCTGCTTTCATGAGAGACCTCAGAGCTGCATGTTTTGAGCCCAGTACTGAGCCTGAAAAGCATTTCCAACCCCACTTACAAGTAAAACTAGCTAAAATGTGCCTGGCTTCTCTTCACTGAAAAGCTCATTCTGAGTACATTTTTAGCATACGTTTGCTCCTGCCGGGTCAGCTGAGAAGCGAATTTCTATTTAACCACCTGCTATCATGAGAGACCTCAGGGCTGCATGTTTTGAGCCCAATACTGATCCTGAAAAGCGTTTCCAACCCCACTTACAAGTAAAACTAGCTAAAATGTGCCTGGCTGCTATTCACTGAAAAGCTCATTTGTGTACATTTTTGGCATACGTTTAATCCTACTGGGTCAGCTGAGCAGCAAATTTCTATTTAACCACCTGCTTTCATGAGAGACCTCAGGGGTGCATGTTTTGAGCCCAGTACTGAGCCTGAAAAGCATTTCCAACCCCACTTACAAGTAAAACTAGCTAAAATGTGCCTGGCTTCTCTTCACTCATTCTGAGTACATTTTTAGCATACGTTTGCTCCTGCCGGGTCAGCTGAGCAGCGAATTTCTATTAACCACCTGCTTTTATGAGAGACCTCAGAGCTGCATGTTTTGAGCCCTGTACTGAGCCTGGAAAGCGTTTCCAACCCCACTTACAAGTAAAACTAGCTAAAATGTGCCTGGCTGCTATTCAGTGAAAAGCTCATTCTGTGTACATTTTGGCATACGTTTGCTCCTGCCGGGTCAGCTGAGCAGCGAATTTCTATTTAACCACCTGCTATCATGAGAGACTTCAGGGCTGCATGTTTTGAGCCCAGTACTGATCCTGAAAAGCGTTTCCAACCCCACTTACAAGTAAAACTAGCTAAAATGTGCCTGGCTTCTCTTCACTCAAAAGCTCATTCTGAGTACATTTTTAGCATACGTTTGCTCCTGCCGGGTCAGCTGAGCAGCGAATTTCTATTTAACCACCTGCTATCATGAGAGACCTCAGGGCTGCATGTTTTGAGACCAGTACTGATCCTGAAAAGCGTTTCCAACCCCACTTACAAGTAAAACTAGCTAAAATGTGCCTGGCTGCTATTCACTGAAAAGCTCATTCTGAGTACATTTTTAGCATACGTTTGCTCCTGCTGGGTCAGCTGAGCAGCGAATTTCTATTTAACCACCTGCTATCATGAGAGACCTCAGGGCTGCATGTTTTGAGCCCAGTATTGATCCTGAAAAGCGTTTCCAACCCCACTTACAAGTAAAACTAGCTAAAATGTGCCTGGCTGCTATTCACTGAAAAGCTCATTCTGTGTACATTTTTGGCATACGTTTGCTCCTGCCGGGTCAGCTGAGCAGCGAATTTCTATTTGACCACCTGCTTTCATGAGAGACCTCAGAGCTGCATGTTTTGAGCCCAGTACTGAGCCTGAAAAGCATTTCCAACCCCACTTACAAGTAAAACTAGCTAAAATGTGCCTGGCTTCTCTTCACTGAAAAGCTCATTCTGAGTACATTTTTAGCATACGTTTGCTCCTGCCGGGTCAGCTGAGCAGCGAATTTCTATTTAACCACCTGCTATCATGAGAGACCTCAGGGCTGCATGTTTTGAGCCCAATACTGATCCTGAAAAGCGTTTCCAACCCCACTTACAAGTAAAACTAGCTAAAATGTGCCTGGCTGCTATTCACTGAAAAGCTCATTTGTGTACATTTTTGGCATACGTTTGCTCCTGCTGGGTCAGCTGAGCAGCAAATTTCTATTTAACCACCTGCTATCATGAGAGACCTCATGGCTGCATGTTTTGAGCCCAGTACTGATCCTGAAAAGCGTTTCCAACCCCACTTACAAGTAAAACTAGCTAAAATGTGCCTGGCTGCTATTCACTGAAAAGCTCATTCTGAGTACATTTTTAGCATACGTTTGCTCCTGCCGGGTCAGCTGAGCAGCGAATTTCTATTTAACCACCTGCTTTCATGAGAGACCTCAGGGCTGCATGTTTTGAGCCCAGTACTGAGCCTGAAAAGCATTTCCAACTCCACTTACAAGTAAAACTAGCTAAAATGTGCCTGGCTTCTCTTCACTGAAAAGCTCATTCTGAGAACATTTTTAGCATACGTTTGCTCCTGCTGGGTCAGCTGAGCAGCAAATTTCTATTTAACCACCTGCTATCATGAGAGACCTCAGGGCTGCATGTTTTGAGCCCAGTACTGATCCTGAAAAGCGTTTCCAACCCCACTTACAAGTAAAACTAGCTAAAATGTGCCTGGCTGCTATTCACTGAAAAGCTCATTCTGTGTACATTTTTGGCATACTTTTGCTCCTACCAGGTCAGCTGAGCTGCGAATTTCTATTTAACCACCTGCTATCATGAGAGACTTCAGGGCTGCATGTTTTGAGCCCAGTACTGATCCTGAAAAGCGTTTCCAACCCCACTTACAAGTAAAACTAGCTAAAATGTGCCTGGCTTCTCTTCACTGAAAAGCTCATTCTGAGTACATTTTTAGCATACGTTTGCTCCTGCCGGGTCAGCTGAGCAGCGAATTTCTATTTAACCACCTGCTATCATGAGAGACCTCAGGGCTGCATGTTTTGAGACCAGTACTGATCCTGAAAAGCGTTTCCAACCCCACTTACAAGTAAAACTAGCTAAAATGTGCCTGGCTGCTATTCACTGAAAAGCTCATTCTGAGTACATTTTTAGCATACGTTTGCTCCTGCTGGGTCAGCTGAGCAGCGAATTTCTATTTAACCACCTGCTATCATGAGAGACCTCAGGGCTGCATGTTTTGAGCCCAGTATTGATCCTGAAAAGCGTTTCCAACCCCACTTACAAGTAAAACTAGCTAAAATGTGCCTGGCTTCTCTTCACTGAAAAGCTCATTCTGAGTACATTTTTAGCATACGTTTGCTCCTGCCGGGTCAGCTGAGCAGCGAATTTCTATTTAACCACCTGCTATCATGAGAGACCTCAGGGCTGCATGTTTTGAGCCCAGTACTGATCCTGAAAAGCGTTTCCAACCCCACTTACAAGTAAAACTAGCTAAAATGTGCCTGGCTGCTATTCACTAAAAAGCTCATTCTCTGTACATTTTTGGCATACGTTTGCTCCTACCGGGTCAGCTGAGCAGCGAATTTCTATTTAACCACCTGCTATCACGAGAGACCTCAGGGCTGCATGGTTTGAGCCCAGTACTGATCCTGAAAAGCGTTTCCAACCCCACTTACAAGTAAAACTAGCTAAAATGTGCCTGGCTGCTATTCACTAAAAAGCTCATTCTCTGTACATTTTTGGCATACGTTTGCTCCTACCGGGTCAGCTGAGCAGCGAATTTCTATTTAACCACCTGCTTTCATGAGAGACCTCAGGGCTGCATGTTTTGAGCCCAGTACTGAGCCTGAAAAGCATTTCCAACTCCACTTACAAGTAAAACTAGCTAAAATGTGCCTGGCTTCTCTTCACTGAAAAGCTCATTCTGAGAACATTTTTAGCATACGTTTGCTCCTGCTGGGTCAGCTGAGCAGCAAATTTCTATTTAACCACCTGCTATCATGAGAGACCTCAGGGCTGCATGTTTTGAGCCCAGTACTGATCCTGAAAAGCGTTTCCAACCCCACTTACAAGTAAAACTAGCTAAAATGTGCCTGGCTGCTATTCACTGAAAAGCTCATTCTGTGTACATTTTTGGCATACTTTTGCTCCTACCAGGTCAGCTGAGCTGCGAATTTCTATTTAACCACCTGCTTTCATGAGAGACCTCAGGGCTGCATGTTTTGAGCCCAGTACTGAGCCTGAAAAGCATTTCCAACCCCACTTACAAGTAAAACTAGCTAAAATGTGCCTGGCTGCTATTCACTGAAAAGCTCATTCTGTGTACATTTTTGGCATACGTTTGCTCCTACCGGGTCAGCTGAGCAGCGAATTTCTATTTAACCACCTGCTTTCATGAGAGACCTCAGGGCTGCATGTTTTGAGCCCAGTACTGAGCCTGAAAAGCATTTCCAACCCCACTTACAAGTAAAACTAGCTAAAATGTGCCTGGCTTCTCTTCACTGAAAAGCTCATTCTGAGTACATTTTTAGCATACGTTTGCTCCTGCCGGGTCAGCTGAGCAGCGAATTTCTATTTAACCACCTGCTATCATGAGAGACCTCAGGGCTGCATGTTTTGAGCCCAGTACTGATCCTGAAAAGCGTTTCCAACCCCACTTACAAGTAAAACTAGCTAAAATGTGCCTGGCTGCTATTCACTAAAAAGCTCATTCTCTGTACATTTTTGGCATACGTTTGCTCCTACCGGGTCAGCTGAGCAGCGAATTTCTATTTAACCACCTGCTATCACGAGAGACCTCAGGGCTGCATGGTTTGAGCCCAGTACTGATCCTGAAAAGCGTTTCCAACCCCACTTACAAGTAAAACTAGCTAAAATGTGCCTGGCTGCTATTCACTAAAAAGCTCATTCTCTGTACATTTTTGGCATACGTTTGCTCCTACCGGGTCAGCTGAGCAGCGAATTTCTATTTAACCACCTGCTTTCATGAGAGACCTCAGGGCTGCATGTTTTGAGCCCTGTACTGAGCCTGAAAAGCATTTCCAACCCCACTTACAAGTAAAACTAGCTAAAATGTGCCTGGCTTCTCTTCACTGAAAAGCTCATTCTGAGTACATTTTTAGCATACGTTTGCTCCTGCCGGGTCAGCTGAGCAGCGAATTTCTATTTAACCACCTGCTATCATGAGAGACCTCAGGGCTGCATGTTTTGAGACCAGTACTGATCCTGAAAAGCGTTTCCAACCCCACTTACAAGTAAAACTAGCTAAAATGTGCCTGGCTGCTATTCACTGAAAAGCTCATTCTGAGTACATTTTTAGCATACGTTTGCTCCTGCTGGGTCAGCTGAGCAGCGAATTTCTATTTAACCACCTGCTATCATGAGAGACCTCAGGGCTGCATGTTTTGAGCCCAGTATTGATCCTGGAAAGCGTTTCCAACCCCACTTACAAGTAAAACTAGCTAAAATGTGCCTGGCTGCCATTCACTGAAAAGCTCATTCTGTGTACATTTTTGGCATACGTTTGCTCCTACCGGGTCAGCTGAGCAGCGAATTTCTATTTGACCACCTGCTTTCATGAGAGACCTCAGAGCTGCATGTTTTGAGCCCAGTACTGAGCCTGAAAAGCATTTCCAACCCCACTTACAAGTAAAACTAGCTAAAATGTGCCTGGCTTCTCTTCACTGAAAAGCTCATTCTGAGTACATTTTTAGCATACGTTTGCTCCTGCCGGGTCAGCTGAGAAGCGAATTTCTATTTAACCACCTGCTATCATGAGAGACCTCAGGGCTGCATGTTTTGAGCCCAGTACTGATCCTGAAAAGCGTTTCCAACCCCACTTACAAGTAAAACTAGCTAAAATGTGCCTGGCTGCTATTCAGTGAAAAGCTCATTCTGTGTACATTTTTGGCATACGTTTGCTCCTGCCGGGTCAGCTGAGCAGCGAATTTCTATTTAACCACCTGCTTTCATGAGAGACCTCAGAGCTGCATGTTTTGAGGCCTGTACTGAGCCTGAAAAGCATTTCCAACCCCACTTAGAAGTAAAACTAGCTGAAATGTGCCTGGCTTCTCTTCACTGAAAAGCTCATTCTGAGTACATTTTTAGCATACGTTTTCTCCTGCCGGGTCAGCTGAGCAGCGAATTTCTATTTAACCACCTGCTATCCTGAGAGACCTCAGGGCTGCATGTTTTGAGCCCAGTACTGATCCAGAAAAGCGTTTCCAACCCCACTTACAAGTAAAACTAGCTAAAATGTGCCTGGCTGCTATTCAGTGAAAAGCTCATTCTGTGTACATTTTTGGCATACGTTTGCTCCTGCCGGGTCAGCTGAGCAGCGAATTTCTATTTAACCACCTGCTATCATGAGAGACTTCAGGGCTGCATGTTTTGAGCCCAGTACTGATCCTGAAAAGCGTTTCCAACCCCACTTACAAGTAAAACTAGCTAAAATGTGCCTGGCTGCTATTCACTGAAAAGCTCATTCTGTGTACATTTTTGGCATACCATTGCTCCTACCGGGTCAGCTGAGCAGCGAATTTCTATTTAACCACCTGCTTTCATGAGAGACCTCAGGGCTGCATGTTTTGAGCCCAGTACTGAACCTGAAAAGCATTTCCAACCCCACTTACAAGTAAAACTAGCTAAAATGTGCCTGGCTTCTCTTCACTGAAAAGCTCATTCTGAGTACATTTTTAGCATACGTTTGCTCCTGCCGGGTCAGCTGAGCAGCGAATTTCTATTTAACCACCTGCTTTCATGAGAGACCTCAGGGATGCATGTTTTGAGCCCAGTATTGATCCTGAAAAGCGTTTCCAACCCCACTTACAAGTAAAACTAGCTAAAATGTGCCTGGCTGCTATTCACTGAAAAGCTCATTCTGTGTACATTTTTGGCATACGTTTGCACCTACCGGGTCAGCTGAGCAGCAAATTTCTATTTAACCATCTGCTTTCATGAGAGACCTCAGGGCTGCATGTTTTGAGCCCAGTACTGATCCTGAAAAGCGTTTCCAACCCCACTTACAAGTAAAACTAGCTAAAATGTGCCTAGCTGCTATTCACTGAAAAGCTCATTCTGTGTACATTTTTGGCATACGTTTGCTCCTACCGGGTCAGCTGAGCAGCGAATTTCTATTTAACCACCTGCCTTCATGAGAGACCTCAGGGCTGCATGTTTTGAGCCCAGTACTGAGCCTGAAAAGCATTTCCAACCCCACTTACAAATAAAACTAGCTAAAATGTGCCTGGCTGCTATTCACTGAAAAGCTCATTCTGTGTACATTTTTGGCATACGTTTGCTCCTACCGGGTCAGCTGAGCAGCGAATTTCTATTTAACCACCTGCTTTCATGAGAGACCTCAGGGATGCATGTTTTGAGCCCAGTACTGAGCCTGAAAAGCTTTTCCAACCCCACTTACAAGTAAAACTAGCTAAAATGTGCCTGGCTTCTCTTCACTGAAAAGCTCATTCTGAGTACATTTTTAGCATACGTTTGCTCCTGCCGGGTCAGCTGAGCAGCGAATTTCTATTTAACCACCTGCTATCATGAGAGACCTCAGGGCTGCATGTTTTGAGACCAGTACTGATCCTGAAAAGCGTTTCCAACCCCACTTACAAGTAAAACTAGCTAAAATGTGCCTGGCTGCTATTCACTGAAAAGCTCATTCTGAGTACATTTTTAGCATACGTTTGCTCCTGCTGGGTCAGCTGAGCAGCGAATTTCTATTTAACCACCTGCTATCATGAGAGACCTCAGGGCTGCATGTTTTGAGCCCAGTATTGATCCTGAAAAGCGTTTCCAACCCCACTTACAAGTAAAACTAGCTAAAATGTGCCTGGCTGCTATTCACTGAAAAGCTCATTCTGTGTACATTTTTGGCATACGTTTGCTCCTGCCGGGTCAGCTGAGCAGCGAATTTCTATTTGACCACCTGCTTTCATGAGAGACCTCAGAGCTGCATGTTTTGAGCCCAGTACTGAGCCTGAAAAGCATTTCCAACCCCACTTACAAGTAAAACTAGCTAAAATGTGCCTGGCTTCTCTTCACTGAAAAGCTCATTCTGAGTACATTTTTAGCATACGTTTGCTCCTGCCGGGTCAGCTGAGAAGCGAATTTCTATTTAACCACCTGCTATCATGAGAGACCTCAGGGCTGCATGTTTTGAGCCCAGTACTGATCCTGAAAAGCGTTTCCAACCCCACTTACAAGTAAAACTAGCTAAAATGTGCCTGGCTGCTATTCACTGAAAAGCTCATTTGTGTACATTTTTGGCATACGTTTAATCCTACCGGGTCAGCTGAGCAGCAAATTTCTATTTAACCACCTGCTTTCATGAGAGACCTCAGGGGTGCATGTTTTGAGCCCAGTACTGAGCCTGAAAAGCATTTCCAACCCCAATTACAAGTAAAACTAGCTAAAATGTGCCTGGCTTCTCTTCACTGAAAAGCTCATTCTGAGAACATTTTTAGCATACGTTTGCTCCTGCTGGGTCAGCTGAGCAGCAAATTTCTATTTAACCACCTGCTATCATGAGAGACCTCAGGGCTGCATGTTTTGAGCCCAGTACTGATCCTGAAAAGCGTTTCCAACCCCACTTACAAGTAAAACTAGCTAAAATGTGCCTGGCTGCTATTTACTGAAAAGCTCATTCTGTGTACATTTTTGGCATACGTTTGCTCCTACCAGGTCAGCTGAGCTGCGAATTTCTATTTAACCACCTGCTTTCATGAGAGACCTCAGGGCTGCATGTTTTGAGCCCAGTACTGAGCCTGAAAAGCATTTCCAACCCCACTTACAAGTAAAACTAGCTAAAATGTGCCTGGCTGCTATTCACTGAAAAGCTCATTCTGAGAACATTTTTAGCATACGTTTGCTCCTGCTGGGTCAGCTGAGCAGCAAATTTCTATTTAACCACCTGCTATCATGAGAGACCTCAGGGCTGCATGTTTTGAGCCCAGTACTGATCCTGAAAAGCGTTTCCAACCCCACTTACAAGTAAAACTAGCTAAAATGTGCCTGGCTGCTATTCACTGAAAAGCTCATTCTGTGTACATTTTTGGCATAGGTTTGCTCCTACCAGGTCAGCTGAGCTGCGAATTTCTATCTAACCACCTGCTTTCATGAGAGACCTCAGGGCTGCATGTTTTGAGCCCAGTACTGAGCCTGAAAAGCATTTCCAACCCCACTTACAAGTAAAACTAGCTAAAATGTGCCTGGCTGCTATTCACTGAAAAGCTCATTCTGAGTACATTTTTAGCATACGTTTGCTCCTGCCGGGTCAGCTGAGCAGCGAATTTCTATTTAACCACCTGCTTTCATGAGAGACCTCAGGGCTGCATGTTTTGAGCCCAGTACTGAGCCTGAAAAGCATTTCCAACTCCACTTACAAGTAAAACTAGCTAAAATGTGCCTGGCTTCTCTTCACTGAAAAGCTCATTCTGAGAACATTTTTAGCATACGTTTGCTCCTGCTGGGTCAGCTGAGCAGCAAATTTCTATTTAACCACCTGCTATCATGAGAGACCTCAGGGCTGCATGTTTTGAGCCCAGTACTGATCCTGAAAAGCGTTTCCAACCCCACTTACAAGTAAAACTAGCTAAAATGTGCCTGGCTGCTATTCACTGAAAAGCTCATTCTGTGTACATTTTTGGCATACTTTTGCTCCTACCAGGTCAGCTGAGCTGCGAATTTCTATTTAACCACCTGCTTTCATGAGAGACCTCAGGGCTGCATGTTTTGAGCCCAGTACTGAGCCTGAAAAGCATTTCCAACCCCACTTACAAGTAAAACTAGCTAAAATGTGCCTGGCTGCTATTCACTGAAAAGCTCATTCTGTGTACATTTTTGGCATACGTTTGCTCCTACCGGGTCAGCTGAGCAGCGAATTTCTATTTAACCACCTGCTTTCATGAGAGACCTCAGGGCTGCATGTTTTGAGCCCAGTACTGAGCCTGAAAAGCGTTTCCAACCCCACTTACAAGTAAAACTAGCTAAAATGTGCCTGGCTTCTCTTCACTGAAAAGCTCATTCTGAGTACATTTTTAGCATGCGTTTGCTCCTGCCGGGTCAGCTGAGCAGCGAATTTCTATTTAACCACCTGCTATCATGAGAGACCTCAGGGCTGCATGTTTTGAGCCCAGTACTGATCCTGAAAAGCGTTTCCAACCCCACTTACAAGTAAAACTAGCTAAAATGTGCCTGGCTGCTATTCACTAAAAAGCTCATTCTCTGTACATTTTTGGCATACGTTTGCTCCTACCGGGTCAGCTGAGCAGCGAATTTCTATTTAACCACCTGCTATCACGAGAGACCTCAGGGCTGCATGGTTTGAGCCCAGTACTGATCCAGAAAAGCGTTTCCAACCCCACTTACAAGTAAAACTAGCTAAAATGTGCCTGGCTGCTATTCCCTAAAAAGCTCATTCTCTGTACATTTTTGGCATACGTTTGCTCCTACCGGGTCAGCTGAGCAGCGAATTTCTATTTAACCACCTGCTTTCATGAGAGACCTCAGGGCTGCATGTTTTGAGCCCTGTACTGAGCCTGAAAAGCATTTCCAACCCCACTTACAAGTAAAACTAGCTAAAATGTGCCTGGCTTCTCTTCACTGAAAAGCTCATTCTGAGTACATTTTTAGCATACGTTTGCTCCTGCTGGGTCAGCTGAGCAGCAAATTTCTATTTAACCACCTGCTATCATGAGAGACCTCAGGGCTGCATGTTTTGAGCCCAGTACTGATCCTGAAAAGCGTTTCCAACCCCACTTACAAGTAAAACTAGCTAAAATGTGCCTGGCTGCTATTCACTGAAAAGCTCATTCTGTGTACATTTTTGGCATAGGTTTGCTCCTACCAGGTCAGCTGAGCTGCGAATTTCTATCTAACCACCTGCTTTCATGAGAGACCTCAGGGCTGCATGTTTTGAGCCCAGTACTGAGCCTGAAAAGCATTTCCAACCCCACTTACAAGTAAAACTAGCTAAAATGTGCCTGGCTGCTATTCACTGAAAAGCTCATTCTGAGAACATTTTTAGCATACGTTTGCTCCTGCTGGGTCAGCTGAGCAGCAAATTTCTATTTAACCACCTGCTTTCATGAGAGACCTCAGGGCTGCATGTTTTGAGCCCAGTACTGATCCTGAAAAGCGTTTCCAACCCCACTTACAAGTAAAACTAGCTAAAATGTGCCTGGCTGCTATTCACTGAAAAGCTCATTCTGTGTACATTTTTGGCATACTTTTGCTCCTACCAGGTCAGCTGAGCTGCGAATTTCTATTTAACCACCTGCTTTCATGAGAGACCTCAGGGCTGCATGTTTTGAGCCCAGTACTGAGCCTGAAAAGCATTTCCAACCCCACTTACAAGTAAAACTAGCTAAAATGTGCCTGGCTGCTATTCACTGAAAAGCTCATTCTGTGTACATTTTTGGCATACGTTTGCTCCTACCGGGTCAGCTGAGCAGCGAATTTCTATTTAACCACCTGCTTTCATGAGAGACCTCAGGGCTGCATGTTTTGAGCCCAGTACTGAGCCTGAAAAGCGTTTCCAACCCCACTTACAAGTAAAACTAGCTAAAATGTGCCTGGCTTCTCTTCACTGAAAAGCTCATTCTGAGTACATTTTTAGCATGCGTTTGCTCCTGCCGGGTCAGCTGAGCAGCGAATTTCTATTTAACCACCTGCTATCATGAGAGACCTCAGGGCTGCATGTTTTGAGCCCAGTACTGATCCTGAAAAGCGTTTCCAACCCCACTTACAAGTAAAACTAGCTAAAATGTGCCTGGCTGCTATTCACTAAAAAGCTCATTCTCTGTACATTTTTGGCATACGTTTGCTCCTACCGGGTCAGCTGAGCAGCGAATTTCTATTTAACCACCTGCTATCACGAGAGACCTCAGGGCTGCATGGTTTGAGCCCAGTACTGATCCAGAAAAGCGTTTCCAACCCCACTTACAAGTAAAACTAGCTAAAATGTGCCTGGCTGCTATTCCCTAAAAAGCTCATTCTCTGTACATTTTTGGCATACGTTTGCTCCTACCGGGTCAGCTGAGCAGCGAATTTCTATTTAACCACCTGCTTTCATGAGAGACCTCAGGGCTGCATGTTTTGAGCCCTGTACTGAGCCTGAAAAGCATTTCCAACCCCACTTACAAGTAAAACTAGCTAAAATGTGCCTGGCTTCTCTTCACTGAAAAGCTCATTCTGAGTACATTTTTAGCATACGTTTGCTCCTGCCGGGTCAGCTGAGCAGCGAATTTCTATTTAACCACCTGCTATCATGAGAGACCTCAGGGCTGCATGTTTTGAGACCAGTACTGATCCTGAAAAGCGTTTCCAACCCCACTTACAAGTAAAACTAGCTAAAATGTGCCTGGCTGCTATTCACTGAAAAGCTCATTCTGAGTACATTTTTAGCATACGTTTGCTCCTGCTGGGTCAGCTGAGCAGCGAATTTCTATTTAACCACCTGCTTTCATGAGAGACCTCAGGGATGCATGTTTTGAGCCCAGTACTGAGCCTGAAAAGCATTTCCAACCCCACTTACAAGTAAAACTAGCTAAAATGTGCCTGGCTTCTCTTCACTGAAAAGCTCATTCTGAGAACATTTTTAGCATACGTTTGCTCCTGCTGGGTCAGCTGAGCAGCAAATTTCTATTTAACCACCTGCTATCATGAGAGACCTCAGGGCTGCATGTTTTGAGCCCAGTACTGATCCTGAAAAGCGTTTCCAACCCCACTTACAAGTAAAACTAGCTAAAATGTGCCTGGCTGCTATTCACTGAAAAGCTCATTCTGTGTACATTTTTGGCATACGTTTGCTCCTACCAGGTCAGCTGAGCTGCGAATTTCTATTTAACCACCTGCTTTCATGAGAGACCTCAGGGCTGCATGTTTTGAGCCCAGTACTGAGCCTGAAAAGCATTTCCAACCCCACTTACAAGTAAAACTAGCTAAAATGTGCCTGGCTGCTATTCACTGAAAAGCTCATTCTGTGTACATTTTTGGCATACGTTTGCTCCTACCGGGTCAGCTGAGCAGCGAATTTCTATTTAACCACCTGCTTTCATGAGAGACCTCAGGGCTGCATGTTTTGAGCCCAGTACTGAGCCTGAAAAGCATTTCCAACCCCACTTACAAGTAAAACTAGCTAAAATGTGCCTGGCTTCTCTTCACTGAAAAGCTCATTCTGAGTACATTTTTAGCATACGTTTGCTCCTGCCGGGTCAGCTGAGCAGCGAATTTCTATTTAACCACCTGCTATCATGAGAGACCTCAGGGCTGCATGTTTTGAGCCCAGTACTGTTCCTGAAAAGCGTTTCCAACCCCACTTACAAGTAAAACTAGCTAAAATGTGCCTGGCTGCTATTCACTAAAAAGCTCATTCTCTGTACATTTTTGGCATACGTTTGCTCCTACCGGGTCAGCTGAGCAGCAAATTTCTATTTAACCACCTGCTATCACGAGAGACCTCAGGGCTGCATGGTTTGAGCCCAGTACTGATCCTGAAAAGCGTTTCCAACCCCACTTACAAGTAAAACTAGCTAAAATGTGCCTGGCTGCTATTCACTGAAAAGCTCATTCTGAGTACATTTTTAGCATACGTTTGCTCCTGCTGGGTCAGCTGAGCAGCGAATTTCTATTTAACCACCTGCTATCATGAGAGACCTCAGGGCTGCATGTTTTGAGCCCAGTATTGATCCTGAAAAGCGTTTCCAACCCCACTTACAAGTAAAACTAGCTAAAATGTGCCTGGCTGCTATTCACTGAAAAGCTCATTCTGTGTACATTTTTGGCATACGTTTGCTCCTGCCGGGTCAGCTGAGCAGCGAATTTCTATTTAACCACCTGCTATCACGAGAGACCTCAGGGCTGCATGGTTTGAGCCCAGTACTGATCCTGAAAAGCGTTTCCAACCCCACTTACAAGTAAAACTAGCTAAAATGTGCCTGGCTGCTATTCACTAAAAAGCTCATTCTCTGTACATTTTTAGCATACGTTTGCTCCTGCCGGGTCAGCTGAGCAGCGAATTTCTATTTGACCACCTGCTTTCATGAGAGACCTCAGAGCTGCATGTTTTGAGCCCAGTACTGAGCCTGAAAAGCATTTCCAACCCCACTTACAAGTAAAACTAGCTAAAATGTGCCTGGCTTCTCTTCACTGAAAAGCTCATTCTGAGTACATTTTTAGCATACGTTTGCTCCTGCCGGGTCAGCTGAGCAGCGAATTTCTATTTAACCACCTGCTTTTATGAGAGACCTCAGAGCTGCATGTTTTGAGCCCTGTACTGAGCCTGGAAAGCGTTTCCAACCCCACTTACAAGTAAAACTAGCTAAAATGTGCCTGGCTTCTCTTCACTGAAAAGCTCATTCTGAGTACATTTTTGGCATACGTTTGCTCCTACCGGGTCAGCTGAGCAGCGAATTTCTATTTAACCACCTGCTTTCATGAGAGACCTCAGGGCTGCATGTTTTGAGCCCAGTACTGAGCCTGAAAAGCATTTCCAACCCCACTTACAAGTAAAACTAGCTAAAATGTGCCTTGCTTCTCTTCACTGAAAAGCTCATTCTGAGTACATTTTTGGCATACGTTTGCTCCTACCGGGTCAGCTGAGCAGCGAATTTCTATTTAACCACCTGCTTTCATGAGAGACCTCAGGGCTGCATGTTTTGAGCCCAGTACTGAGCCTGAAAAGCATTTCCAACCCCACTTACAAGTAAAACTAGCTAAAATGTGCCTGGCTTCTCTTCACTGAAAAGCTCATTCTGAGTACATTTTTAGCATACGTTTGCTCCTGCCGGGTCAGCTGAGCAGCGAATTTCTATTTAACCACCTGCTATCATGAGAGAACTCAGGGCTGCATGTTTTGAGCCCAGTACTGATCCTGAAAAGCGTTTCCAACCCCACTTACAAGTAAAACTAGCTAAAATGTGCCTGGCTTCTCTTCACTGAAAAGCTCATTCTGAGTACATTTTTAGCATACGTTTGCTCCTGCTGGGTCAGCTGAGCAGCGAATTTCTATTTAACCACCTGCTATCATGAGAGACCTCAGGGCTGCATGTTTTGAGCCCAGTATTGATCCTGAAAAGCGTTTCCAACCCCACTTACAAGTAAAACTAGCTAAAATGTGCCTGGCTGCTATTCACTGAAAAGCTCATTCTGTGTACATTTTTGGCATACCTTTGCTCCTACCGGGTCAGCTGAGCAGCGAATTTCTATTTAACCACCTGCTTTCATGAGAGACCTCAGAGCTGCATGTTTTGAGCCCTGTATGAGCCTGAAAAGCATTTCCAACCCCACTTACACGTAAAACTAGCTAAAATGTGCCTGGCTTCTCTTCACTGAAAAGCTCATTCTGAGTACATTTTTAGCATACGTTTGCTCCTGCCGGGTCAGCTGAGAAGCGAATTTCTATTTAACCACCTGCTATCATGAGAGACCTCAGGGCTGCATGTTTTGAGACCAGTACTGATCCTGAAAAGCGTTTCCAACCCCACTTACAAGTAAAACTAGCTAAAATGTGCCTGGCTGCTATTCACTGAAAAGCTCATTCTGAGTACATTTTTAGCATACGTTTGCTCCTGCTGGGTCAGCTGAGCAGCGAATTTCTATTTAACCACCTGCTATCATGAGAGACCTCAGGGCTGCATGTTTTGAGCCCAGTATTGATCCTGAAAAGCGTTTCCAACCCCACTTACAAGTAAAACTAGCTAAAATGTGCCTGGCTGCTATTCACTGAAAAGCTCATTCTGTGTACATTTTTGGCATACGTTTGCTCCTGCCGGGTCAGCTGAGCAGCGAATTTCTATTTGACCACCTGCTTTCATGAGAGACCTCAGAGCTGCATGTTTTGAGCCCAGTACTGAGCCTGAAAAGCATTTCCAACCCCACTTACAAGTAAAACTAGCTAAAATGTGCCTGGCTTCTCTTCACTGAAAAGCTCATTCTGAGTACATTTTTAGCATACGTTTGCTCCTGCCGGGTCAGCTGAGAAGCGAATTTCTATTTAACCACCTGCTATCATGAGAGACCTCAGGGCTGCATGTTTTGAGCCCAGTACTGATCCTGAAAAGCGTTTCCAACCCCACTTACAAGTAAAACTAGCTAAAATGTGCCTGGCTGCTATTCACTGAAAAGCTCATTTGTGTACATTTTTGGCATACGTTTAATCCTACCGGGTCAGCTGAGCAGCAAATTTCTATTTAACCACCTGCTTTCATGAGAGACCTCAGGGATGCATGTTTTGAGCCCAGTACTGAGCCTGAAAAGCATTTCCAACCCCACTTACAAGTAAAACTAGCTAAAATGTGCCTGGCTTCTCTTCACTGAAAAGCTCATTCTGAGAACATTTTTAGCATACGTTTGCTCCTGCTGGGTCAGCTGAGCAGCAAATTTCTATTTAACCACCTGCTATCATGAGAGACCTCAGGGCTGCATGTTTTGAGCCCAGTACTGATCCTGAAAAGCGTTTCCAACCCCACTTACAAGTAAAACTAGCTAAAATGTGCCTGGCTGCTATTCACTGAAAAGCTCATTCTGTGTACATTTTTGGCATACGTTTGCTCCTACCAGGTCAGCTGAGCTGCGAATTTCTATTTAACCACCTGCTTTCATGAGAGACCTCAGGGCTGCATGTTTTGAGCCCAGTACTGAGCCTGAAAAGCATTTCCAACCCCACTTACAAGTAAAACTAGCTAAAATGTGGCTGGCTGCTATTCACTGAAAAGCTCATTCTGAGTACATTTTTAGCATACGTTTGCTCCTGCCGGGTCAGCTGAGCAGCGAATTTCTATTTAACCACCTGCTTTCATGAGAGACCTCAGGGCTGCATGTTTTGAGCCCAGTACTGAGCCTGAAAAGCATTTCCAACTCCACTTACAAGTAAAACTAGCTAAAATGTGCCTGGCTTCTCTTCACTGAAAAGCTCATTCTGAGAACATTTTTAGCATACGTTTGCTCCTGCTGGGTCAGCTGAGCAGCAAATTTCTATTTAACCACCTGCTATCATGAGAGACCTCAGGGCTGCATGTTTTGAGCCCAGTACTGATCCTGAAAAGCGTTTCCAACCCCACTTACAAGTAAAACTAGCTAAAATGTGCCTGGCTGCTATTCACTGAAAAGCTCATTCTGTGTACATTTTTGGCATACGTTTGCTCCTACCAGGTCAGCTGAGCTGCGAATTTCTATTTAACCACCTGCTTTCATGAGAGACCTCAGGGATGCATGTTTTGAGCCCAGTACTGAGCCTGAAAAGCTTTTCCAACCCCACTTACAAGTAAAACTAGCTAAAATGTGCCTGGCTTCTCTTCACTGAAAAGCTCATTCTGAGTACATTTTTAGCATACGTTTGCTCCTGCCGGGTCAGCTGAGCAGCGAATTTCTATTTAACCACCTGCTATCATGAGAGACCTCAGGGCTGCATGTTTTGAGACCAGTACTGATCCTGAAAAGCGTTTCCAACCCCACTTACAAGTAAAACTAGCTAAAATGTGCCTGGCTGCTATTCACTGAAAAGCTCATTCTGAGTACATTTTTAGCATACGTTTGCTCCTGCTGGGTCAGCTGAGCAGCGAATTTCTATTTAACCACCTGCTTTCATGAGAGACCTCAGGGCTGCATGTTTTGAGCCCAGTATTGATCCTGAAAAGCATTTCCAACCCCACTTACAAGTAAAACTAGCTAAAATGTGCCTGGCTTCTCTTCACTGAAAAGCTCATTCTGAGTACATTTTTAGCATACGTTTGCTCCTGCCGGGTCAGCTGAGAAGCGAATTTCTATTTAACCACCTGCTATCATGAGAGACCTCAGGGCTGCATGTTTTGAGCCCAGTACTGATCCTGAAAAGCGTTTCCAACCCCACTTACAAGTAAAACTAGCTAAAATGTGCCTGGCTGCTATTCACTGAAAAGCTCATTTGTGTACATTTTTGGCATACGTTTAATCCTACCGGGTCAGCTGAGCAGCAAATTTCTATTTAACCACCTGCTTTCATGAGAGACCTCAGGGGTGCATGTTTTGAGCCCAGTACTGAGCCTGAAAAGCATTTCCAACCCCACTTACAAGTAAAACTAGCTAAAATGTGCCTGGCTTCTCTTCACTGAAAAGCTCATTCTGAGAACATTTTTAGCATACGTTTGCTCCTGCTGGGTCAGCTGAGCAGCAAATTTCTATTTAACCACCTGCTATCATGAGAGACCTCAGGGCTGCATGTTTTGAGCCCAGTACTGATCCTGAAAAGCGTTTCCAACCCCACTTACAAGTAAAACTAGCTAAAATGTGCCTGGCTGCTATTCACTGAAAAGCTCATTCTGTGTACATTTTTGGCATACGTTTGCTCCTACCAGGTCAGCTGAGCTGCGAATTTCTATTTAACCACCTGCTTTCATGAGAGACCTCAGGGCTGCATGTTTTGAGCCCAGTACTGAGCCTGAAAAGCATTTCCAACCCCACTTACAAGTAAAACTAGCTAAAATGTGCCTGGCTGCTATTCACTGAAAAGCTCATTCTGAGAACATTTTTAGCATACGTTTGCTCCTGCTGGGTCAGCTGAGCAGCAAATTTCTATTTAACCACCTGCTATCATGAGAGACCTCAGGGCTGCATGTTTTGAGCCCAGTACTGATCCTGAAAAGCGTTTCCAACCCCACTTACAAGTAAAACTAGCTAAAATGTGCCTGGCTGCTATTCACTGAAAAGCTCATTCTGTGTACATTTTTGGCATAGGTTTGCTCCTACCAGGTCAGCTGAGCTGCGAATTTCTATTTAACCACCTGCTTTCATGAGAGACCTCAGGGCTGCATGTTTTGAGCCCAGTACTGAGCCTGAAAAGCATTTCCAACCCCACTTACAAGTAAAACTAGCTAAAATGTGCCTGGCTGCTATTCACTGAAAAGCTCATTCTGAGTACATTTTTAGCATACGTTTGCTCCTGCCGGGTCAGCTGAGCAGCGAATTTCTATTTAACCACCTGCTTTCATGAGAGACCTCAGGGCTGCATGTTTTGAGCCCAGTACTGAGCCTGAAAAGCATTTCCAACTCCACTTACAAGTAAAACTAGCTAAAATGTGCCTGGCTTCTCTTCACTGAAAAGCTCATTCTGAGAACATTTTTAGCATACGTTTGCTCCTGCCGGGTCAGCTGAGCTGCGAATTTCTATTTGACCACCTGCTTTCATGAGAGACCTCAGGGCTGCATGTTTTGAGCCCAGTACTGAGCCTGAAAAGCATTTCCAACCCCACTTACAAGTAAAACTAGCTAAAATGTGCCTGGCTGCTATTCACTGAAAAGCTCATTCTGTGTACATTTTTGGCATACGTTTGCTCCTACCGGGTCAGCTGAGCAGCGAATTTCTATTTAACCACCTGCTTTCATGAGAGACCTCAGGGCTGCATGTTTTGAGCCCAGTACTGAGCCTGAAAAGCGTTTCCAACCCCACTTACAAGTAAAACTAGCTAAAATGTGCCTGGCTTCTCTTCACTGAAAAGCTCATTCTGAGTACATTTTTAGCATACGTTTGCTCCTGCCGGGTCAGCTGAGCAGCGAATTTCTATTTAACCACCTGCTATCATGAGAGACCTCAGGGCTGCATGTTTTGAGCCCAGTACTGATCCTGAAAAGCGTTTCCAACCCCACTTACAAGTAAAACTAGCTAAAATGTGCCTGGCTGCTATTCACTAAAAAGCTCATTCTCTGTACATTTTTGGCATACGTTTGCTCCTACCGGGTCAGCTGAGCAGCGAATTTCTATTTAACCACCTGCTATCACGAGAGACCTCAGGGCTGCATGGTTTGAGCCCAGTACTGATCCTGAAAAGCGTTTCCAACCCCACTTACAAGTAAAACTAGCTAAAATGTGCCTGGCTGCTATTCCCTAAAAAGCTCATTCTCTGTACATTTTTGGCATACGTTTGCTCCTACAGGGTCAGCTGAGCAGCGAATTTCTATTTAACCACCTGCTTTCATGAGAGACCTCAGGGCTGCATGTTTTGAGCCCTGTACTGAGCCTGAAAAGCATTTCCAACCCCACTTACAAGTAAAACTAGCTAAAATGTGCCTGGCTTCTCTTCACTGAAAAGCTCATTCTGAGTACATTTTTAGCATACGTTTGCTCCTGCCGGGTCAGCTGAGCAGCGAATTTCTATTTAACCACCTGCTATCATGAGAGACCTCAGGGCTACATGTTTTGAGACCAGTACTGATCCTGAAAAGCGTTTCCAACCCCACTTACAAGTAAAACTAGCTAAAATGTGCCTGGCTGCTATTCACTGAAAAGCTCATTCTGAGTACATTTTTAGCATACGTTTGCTCCTGCTGGGTCAGCTGAGCAGCGAATTTCTATTTAACCACCTGCTTTCATGAGAGACCTCAGGGATGCATGTTTTGAGCCCAGTACTGAGCCTGAAAAGCATTTCCAACCCCACTTACAAGTAAAACTAGCTAAAATGTGCCTGGCTTCTCTTCACTGAAAAGCTCATTCTGAGAACATTTTTAGCATACGTTTGCTCCTGCTGGGTCAGCTGAGCAGCAAATTTCTATTTAACCACCTGCTATCATGAGAGACCTCAGGGCTGCATGTTTTGAGCCCAGTACTGATCCTGAAAAGCGTTTCCAACCCCACTTACAAGTAAAACTAGCTAAAATGTGCCTGGCTGCTATTCACTGAAAAGCTCATTCTGTGTACATTTTTGGCATACGTTTGCTCCTACCAGGTCAGCTGAGCTGCGAATTTCTATTTAACCACCTGCTTTCATGAGAGACCTCAGGGCTGCATGTTTTGAGCCCAGTACTGAGCCTGAAAAGCATTTCCAACCCCACTTACAAGTAAAACTAGCTAAAATGTGCCTGGCTGCTATTCACTGAAAAGCTCATTCTGTGTACATTTTTGGCATACGTTTGCTCCTACCGGGTCAGCTGAGCAGCGAATTTCTATTTAACCACCTGCTTTCATGAGAGACCTCAGGGCTGCATGTTTTGAGCCCAGTACTGAGCCTGAAAAGCATTTCCAACCCCACTTACAAGTAAAACTAGCTAAAATGTGCCTGGCTTCTCTTCACTGAAAAGCTCATTCTGAGTACATTTTTAGCATACGTTTGCTCCTGCCGGGTCAGCTGAGCAGCGAATTTCTATTTAACCACCTGCTATCATGAGAGACCTCAGGGCTGCATGTTTTGAGCCCAGTACTGTTCCTGAAAAGCGTTTCCAACCCCACTTACAAGTAAAACTAGCTAAAATGTGCCTGGCTGCTATTCACTAAAAAGCTCATTCTCTGTACATTTTTGGCATACGTTTGCTCCTACCGGGTCAGCTGAGCAGCAAATTTCTATTTAACCACCTGCTATCACGAGAGACCTCAGGGCTGCATGGTTTGAGCCAAGTACTGATCCTGAAAAGCGTTTCCAACCCCACTTACAAGTAAAACTAGCTAAAATGTGCCTGGCTGCTATTCACTGAAAAGCTCATTCTGAGTACATTTTTAGCATACGTTTGCTCCTGCTGGGTCAGCTGAGCAGCGAATTTCTATTTAACCACCTGCTATCATGAGAGACCTCAGGGCTGCATGTTTTGAGCCCAGTATTGATCCTGAAAAGCGTTTCCAACCCCACTTACAAGTAAAACTAGCTAAAATGTGCCTGGCTGCTATTCACTGAAAAGCTCATTCTGTGTACATTTTTGGCATACGTTTGCTCCTGCCGGGTCAGCTGAGCAGCGAATTTCTATTTAACCACCTGCTATCACGAGAGACCTCAGGGCTGCATGGTTTGAGCCCAGTACTGATCCTGAAAAGCGTTTCCAACCCCACTTACAAGTAAAACTAGCTAAAATGTGCCTGGCTGCTATTCACTAAAAAGCTCATTCTCTGTACATTTTTAGCATACGTTTGCTCCTGCCGGGTCAGCTGAGCAGCGAATTTCTATTTGACCACCTGCTTTCATGAGAGACCTCAGAGCTGCATGTTTTGAGCCCAGTACTGAGCCTGAAAAGCATTTCCAACCCCACTTACAAGTAAAACTAGCTAAAATGTGCCTGGCTTCTCTTCACTGAAAAGCTCATTCTGAGTACATTTTTAGCATACGTTTGCTCCTGCCGGGTCAGCTGAGCAGCGAATTTCTATTTAACCACCTGCTTTTATGAGAGACCTCAGAGCTGCATGTTTTGAGCCCTGTACTGAGCCTGGAAAGCGTTTCCAACCCCACTTACAAGTAAAACTAGCTAAAATGTGCCTGGCTTCTCTTCACTGAAAAGCTCATTCTGAGTACATTTTTAGCATACGTTTGCTCCTGCCGGGTCAGCTGAGAAGCGAATTTCTATTTAACCACCTGCTATCATGAGAGACCTCAGGGCTGCATGTTTTGAGACCAGTACTGATCCTGAAAAGCGTTTCCAACCCCACTTACAAGTAAAACTAGCTAAAATGTGCCTGGCTGCTATTCACTGAAAAGCTCATTCTGAGTACATTTTTAGCATACGTTTGCTCCTGCTGGGTCAGCTGAGCAGCGAATTTCTATTTAACCACCTGCTATCATGAGAGACCTCAGGGCTGCATGTTTTGAGCCCAGTATTGATCCTGAAAAGCGTTTCCAACCCCACTTACAAGTAAAACTAGCTAAAATGTGCCTGGCTGCTATTCACTGAAAAGCTCATTCTGTGTACATTTTTGGCATACGTTTGCTCCTGCCGGGTCAGCTGAGCAGCGAATTTCTATTTGACCACCTGCTTTCATGAGAGACCTCAGAGCTGCATGTTTTGAGCCCAGTACTGAGCCTGAAAAGCATTTCCAACCCCACTTACAAGTAAAACTAGCTAAAATGTGCCTGGCTTCTCTTCACTGAAAAGCTCATTCTGAGTACATTTTTAGCATACGTTTGCTCCTGCCGGGTCAGCTGAGAAGCAAATTTCTATTTAACCACCTGCTATCATGAGAGACCTCAGGGCTGCATGTTTTGAGCCCAGTACTGATCCTGAAAAGCGTTTCCAACCCCACTTACAAGTAAAACTAGCTAAAATGTGCCTGGCTGCTATTCACTGAAAAGCTCATTTGTGTACATTTTTGGCATACGTTTAATCCTACCGGGTCAGCTGAGCAGCAAATTTCTATTTAACCACCTGCTTTCATGAGAGACCTCAGGGATGCATGTTTTGAGCCCAGTACTGAGCCTGAAAAGCATTTCCAACCCCACTTACAAGTAAAACTAGCTAAAATGTGCCTGGCTTCTCTTCACTGAAAAGCTCATTCTGAGAACATTTTTAGCATACGTTTGCTCCTGCTGGGTCAGCTGAGCAGCAAATTTCTATTTAACCACCTGCTATCATGAGAGACCTCAGGGCTGCATGTTTTGAGCCCAGTACTGATCCTGAAAAGCGTTTCCAACCCCACTTACAAGTAAAACTAGCTAAAATGTGCCTGGCTGCTATTCACTGAAAAGCTCATTCTGTGTACATTTTTGGCATACGTTTGCTCCTACCAGGTCAGCTGAGCTGCGAATTTCTATTTAACCACCTGCTTTCATGAGAGACCTCAGGGCTGCATGTTTTGAGCCCAGTACTGAGCCTGAAAAGCATTTCCAACCCCACTTACAAGTAAAACTAGCTAAAATGTGGCTGGCTGCTATTCACTGAAAAGCTCATTCTGAGTACATTTTTAGCATACGTTTGCTCCTGCCGGGTCAGCTGAGCAGCGAATTTCTATTTAACCACCTGCTTTCATGAGAGACCTCAGGGCTGCATGTTTTGAGCCCAGTACTGAGCCTGAAAAGCATTTCCAACTCCACTTACAAGTAAAACTAGCTAAAATGTGCCTGGCTTCTCTTCACTGAAAAGCTCATTCTGAGAACATTTTTAGCATACGTTTGCTCCTGCTGGGTCAGCTGAGCAGCAAATTTCTATTTAACCACCTGCTATCATGAGAGACCTCAGGGCTGCATGTTTTGAGCCCAGTACTGATCCTGAAAAGCGTTTCCAACCCCACTTACAAGTAAAACTAGCTAAAATGTGCCTGGCTGCTATTCACTGAAAAGCTCATTCTGTGTACATTTTTGGCATACGTTTGCTCCTACCAGGTCAGCTGAGCTGCGAATTTCTATTTAACCACCTGCTTTCATGAGAGACCTCAGGGCTGCATGTTTTGAGCCCAGTACTGAGCCTGAAAAGCATTTCCAACCCCACTTACAAGTAAAACTAGCTAAAATGTGCCTGGCTGCTATTCACTGAAAAGCTCATTCTGTGTACATTTTTGGCATACATTTGCTCCTACCGGGTCAGCTGAGCAGCGAATTTCTATTTAACCACCTGCTTTCATGAGAGACCTCAGGGCTGCATGTTTTGAGCCCAGTACTGAGCCTGAAAAGCATTTCCAACCCCACTTACAAGTAAAACTAGCTAAAATGTGCCTGGCTTCTCTTCACTGAAAAGCTCATTCTGAGTACATTTTTAGCATACGTTTGCTCCTGCCGGGTCAGCTGAGCAGCGAATTTCTATTTAACCACCTGCTATCATGAGAGACCTCAGGGCTGCATGTTTTGAGCCCAGTACTGTTCCTGAAAAGCGTTTCCAACCCCACTTACAAGTAAAACTAGCTAAAATGTGCCTGGCTGCTATTCACTAAAAAGCTCATTCTCTGTACATTTTTGGCATACGTTTGCTCCTACCGGGTCAGCTGAGCAGCGAATTTCTATTTAACCACCTGCTATCACGAGAGACCTCAGGGCTGCATGGTTTGAGCCCAGTACTGATCCTGAAAAGCGTTTCCAACCCCACTTACAAGTAAAACTAGCTAAAATGTGCCTGGCTGCTATTCACTGAAAAGCTCATTCTGAGTACATTTTTAGCATACGTTTGCTCCTGCTGGGTCAGCTGAGCAGCGAATTTCTATTTAACCACCTGCTATCATGAGAGACCTCAGGGCTGCATGTTTTGAGCCCAGTATTGATCCTGAAAAGTGTTTCCAACCCCACTTACAAGTAAAACTAGCTAAAATGTGCCTGGCTGCTATTCACTGAAAAGCTCATTCTGTGTACATTTTTGGCATACGTTTGCTCCTGCCGGGTCAGCTGAGCAGCGAATTTCTATTTAACCACCTGCTATCACGAGAGACCTCAGGGCTGCATGGTTTGAGCCCAGTACTGATCCTGAAAAGCGTTTCCAACCCCACTTACAAGTAAAACTAGCTAAAATGTGCCTGGCTGCTATTCACTAAAAAGCTCATTCTCTGTACATTTTTAGCATACGTTTGCTCCTGCCGGGTCAGCTGAGCAGCGAATTTCTATTTGACCACCTGCTTTCATGAGAGACCTCAGAGCTGCATGTTTTGAGCCCAGTACTGAGCCTGAAAAGCATTTCCAACCCCACTTACAAGTAAAACTAGCTAAAATGTGCCTGGCTTCTCTTCACTGAAAAGCTCATTCTGAGTACATTTTTAGCATACGTTTGCTCCTGCCGGGTCAGCTGAGCAGCGAATTTCTATTTAACCACCTGCTTTTATGAGAGACCTCAGAGCTGCATGTTTTGAGCCCTGTACTGAGCCTGGAAAGCGTTTCCAACCCCACTTACAAGTAAAACTAGCTAAAATGTGCCTGGCTTCTCTTCACTGAAAAGCTCATTCTGAGTACATTTTTGGCATACGTTTGCTCCTACCGGGTCAGCTGAGCAGCGAATTTCTATTTAACCACCTGCTTTCATGAGAGACCTCAGGGCTGCATGTTTTGAGCCCAGTACTGAGCCTGAAAAGCATTTCCAACCCCACTTACAAGTAAAACTAGCTAAAATGTGCCTTGCTTCTCTTCACTGAAAAGCTCATTCTGAGTACATTTTTGGCATACGTTTGCTCCTACCGGGTCAGCTGAGCAGCGAATTTCTATTTAACCACCTGCTTTCATGAGAGACCTCAGGGCTGCATGTTTTGAGCCCAGTACTGAGCCTGAAAAGCATTTCCAACCCCACTTACAAGTAAAACTAGCTAAAATGTGCCTGGCTTCTCTTCACTGAAAAGCTCATTCTGAGTACATTTTTAGCATACGTTTGCTCCTGCTGGGTCAGCTGAGCAGCGAATTTCTATTTAACCACCTGCTATCATGAGAGACCTCAGGGCTGCATGTTTTGAGCCCAGTACTGATCCTGAAAAGCGTTTCCAACCCCACTTACAAGTAAAACTAGCTAAAATGTGCCTGGCTTCTCTTCACTGAAAAGCTCATTCTGAGTACATTTTTAGCATACGTTTGCTCCTGCTGGGTCAGCTGAGCAGCGAATTTCTATTTAACCACCTGCTATCATGAGAGACCTCAGGGCTGCATGTTTTGAGCCCAGTATTGATCCTGAAAAGCGTTTCCAACCCCACTTACAAGTAAAACTAGCTAAAATGTGCCTGGCTGCTATTCACTGAAAAGCTCATTCTGTGTACATTTTTGGCATACCTTTGCTCCTACCGGGTCAGCTGAGCAGCGAATTTCTATTTAACCACCTGCTTTCATGAGAGACCTCAGAGCTGCATGTTTTGAGCCCTGTATGAGCCTGAAAAGCATTTCCAACCCCACTTACACGTAAAACTAGCTAAAATGTGCCTGGCTTCTCTTCACTGAAAAGCTCATTCTGAGTACATTTTTAGCATACGTTTGCTCCTGCCGGGTCAGCTGAGAAGCGAATTTCTATTTAACCACCTGCTATCATGAGAGACCTCAGGGCTGCATGTTTTGAGACCAGTACTGATCCTGAAAAGCGTTTCCAACCCCACTTACAAGTAAAACTAGCTAAAATGTGCCTGGCTGCTATTCACTGAAAAGCTCATTCTGAGTACATTTTTAGCATACGTTTGCTCCTGCTGGGTCAGCTGAGCAGCGAATTTCTATTTAACCACCTGCTATCATGAGAGACCTCAGGGCTGCATGTTTTGAGCCCAGTATTGATCCTGAAAAGCGTTTCCAACCCCACTTACAAGTAAAACTAGCTAAAATGTGCCTGGCTGCTATTCACTGAAAAGCTCATTCTGTGTACATTTTTGGCATACGTTTGCTCCTGCCGGGTCAGCTGAGCAGCGAATTTCTATTTGACCACCTGCTTTCATGAGAGACCTCAGAGCTGCATGTTTTGAGCCCAGTACTGAGCCTGAAAAGCATTTCCAACCCCACTTACAAGTAAAACTAGCTAAAATGTGCCTGGCTTCTCTTCACTGAAAAGCTCATTCTGAGTACATTTTTAGCATACGTTTGCTCCTGCCGGGTCAGCTGAGAAGCGAATTTCTATTTAACCACCTGCTATCATGAGAGACCTCAGGGCTGCATGTTTTGAGCCCAGTACTGATCCTGAAAAGCGTTTCCAACCCCACTTACAAGTAAAACTAGCTAAAATGTGCCTGGCTGCTATTCACTGAAAAGCTCATTTGTGTACATTTTTGGCATACGTTTAATCCTACCGGGTCAGCTGAGCAGCAAATTTCTATTTAACCACCTGCTTTCATGAGAGACCTCAGGGATGCATGTTTTGAGCCCAGTACTGAGCCTGAAAAGCATTTCCAACCCCACTTACAAGTAAAACTAGCTAAAATGTGCCTGGCTTCTCTTCACTGAAAAGCTCATTCTGAGAACATTTTTAGCATACTTTTGCTCCTGCTGGGTCAGCTGAGCAGCAAATTTCTATTTAACCACCTGCTATCATGAGAGACCTCAGGGCTGCATGTTTTGAGCCCAGTACTGATCCTGAAAAGCGTTTCCAACCCCACTTACAAGTAAAACTAGCTAAAATGTGCCTGGCTGCTATTCACTGAAAAGCTCATTCTGTGTACATTTTTGGCATACGTTTGCTCCTACCAGGTCAGCTGAGCTGCGAATTTCTATTTAACCACCTGCTTTCATGAGAGACCTCAGGGCTGCATGTTTTGAGCCCAGTACTGAGCCTGAAAAGCATTTCCAACCCCACTTACAAGTAAAACTAGCTAAAATGTGGCTGGCTGCTATTCACTGAAAAGCTCATTCTGAGTACATTTTTAGCATACGTTTGCTCCTGCCGGGTCAGCTGAGCAGCGAATTTCTATTTAACCACCTGCTTTCATGAGAGACCTCAAGGCTGCATGTTTTGAGCCCAGTACTGAGCCTGAAAAGCATTTCCAACTCCACTTACAAGTAAAACTAGCTAAAATGTGCCTGGCGTCTCTTCACTGAAAAGCTCATTCTGAGAACATTTTTAGCATACGTTTGCTCCTGCTGGGTCAGCTGAGCAGCAAATTTCAATTTAACCACCTGCTATCATGAGAGACCTCAGGGCTGCATGTTTTGAGCCCAGTACTGATCCTGAAAAGCGTTTCCAACCCCACTTACAAGTAAAACTAGCTAAAATGTGCCTGGCTTCTCTTCACTGAAAAGCTCATTCTGAGTACATTTTTAGCATACGTTTGCTCCTGCTGGGTCAGCTGAGCAGCGAATTTCTATTTAACCACCTGCTATCATGAGAGACCTCAGGGCTGCATGTTTTGAGCCCAGTATTGATCCTGAAAAGCGTTTCCAACCCCACTTACAAGTAAAACTAGCTAAAATGTGCCTGGCTGCTATTCACTGAAAAGCTCATTCTGTGTACATTTTTGGCATACCTTTGCTCCTACCGGGTCAGCTGAGCAGCGAATTTCTATTTAACCACCTGCTTTCATGAGAGACCTCAGAGCTGCATGTTTTGAGCCCTGTATGAGCCTGAAAAGCATTTCCAACCCCACTTACACGTAAAACTAGCTAAAATGTGCCTGGCTTCTCTTCACTGAAAAGCTCATTCTGAGTACATTTTTAGCATACGTTTGCTCCTGCCGGGTCAGCTGAGAAGCGAATTTCTATTTAACCACCTGCTATCATGAGAGACCTCAGGGCTGCATGTTTTGAGACCAGTACTGATCCTGAAAAGCGTTTCCAACCCCACTTACAAGTAAAACTAGCTAAAATGTGCCTGGCTGCTATTCACTGAAAAGCTCATTCTGAGTACATTTTTAGCATACGTTTGCTCCTGCTGGGTCAGCTGAGCAGCGAATTTCTATTTAACCACCTGCTATCATGAGAGACCTCAGGGCTGCATGTTTTGAGCCCAGTATTGATCCTGAAAAGCGTTTCCAACCCCACTTACAAGTAAAACTAGCTAAAATGTGCCTGGCTGCTATTCACTGAAAAGCTCATTCTGTGTACATTTTTGGCATACGTTTGCTCCTGCCGGGTCAGCTGAGCAGCGAATTTCTATTTGACCACCTGCTTTCATGAGAGACCTCAGAGCTGCATGTTTTGAGCCCAGTACTGAGCCTGAAAAGCATTTCCAACCCCACTTACAAGTAAAACTAGCTAAAATGTGCCTGGCTTCTCTTCACTGAAAAGCTCATTCTGAGTACATTTTTAGCATACGTTTGCTCCTGCCGGGTCAGCTGAGAAGCGAATTTCTATTTAACCACCTGCTATCATGAGAGACCTCAGGGCTGCATGTTTTGAGCCCAGTACTGATCCTGAAAAGCGTTTCCAACCCCACTTACAAGTAAAACTAGCTAAAATGTGCCTGGCTGCTATTCACTGAAAAGCTCATTTGTGTACATTTTTGGCATACGTTTAATCCTACCGGGTCAGCTGAGCAGCAAATTTCTATTTAACCACCTGCTTTCATGAGAGACCTCAGGGATGCATGTTTTGAGCCCAGTACTGAGCCTGAAAAGCATTTCCAACCCCACTTACAAGTAAAACTAGCTAAAATGTGCCTGGCTTCTCTTCACTGAAAAGCTCATTCTGAGAACATTTTTAGCATACGTTTGCTCCTGCTGGGTCAGCTGAGCAGCAAATTTCTATTTAACCACCTGCTATCATGAGAGACCTCAGGGCTGCATGTTTTGAGCCCAGTACTGATCCTGAAAAGCGTTTCCAACCCCACTTACAAGTAAAACTAGCTAAAATGTGCCTGGCTGCTATTCACTGAAAAGCTCATTCTGTGTACATTTTTGGCATACGTTTGCTCCTACCAGGTCAGCTGAGCTGCGAATTTCTATTTAACCACCTGCTTTCATGAGAGACCTCAGGGCTGCATGTTTTGAGCCCAGTACTGAGCCTGAAAAGCATTTCCAACCCCACTTACAAGTAAAACTAGCTAAAATGTGGCTGGCTGCTATTCACTGAAAAGCTCATTCTGAGTACATTTTTAGCATACGTTTGCTCCTGCCGGGTCAGCTGAGCAGCGAATTTCTATTTAACCACCTGCTTTCATGAGAGACCTCAGGGCTGCATGTTTTGAGCCCAGTACTGAGCCTGAAAAGCATTTCCAACTCCACTTACAAGTAAAACTAGCTAAAATGTGCCTGGCTTCTCTTCACTGAAAAGCTCATTCTGAGAACATTTTTAGCATACGTTTGCTCCTGCTGGGTCAGCTGAGCAGCAAATTTCTATTTAACCACCTGCTATCATGAGAGACCTCAGGGCTGCATGTTTTGAGCCCAGTACTGATCCTGAAAAGCGTTTCCAACCCCACTTACAAGTAAAACTAGCTAAAATGTGCCTGGCTTCTCTTCACTGAAAAGCTCATTCTGAGTACATTTTTGGCATACGTTTGCTCCTACCGGGTCAGCTGAGCAGCGAATTTCTATTTAACCACCTGCTTTCATGAGAGACCTCAGGGCTGCATGTTTTGAGCCCAGTACTGAGCCTGAAAAGCATTTCCAACCCCACTTACAAGTAAAACTAGCTAAAATGTGCCTGGCTTCTCTTCACTGAAAAGCTCATTCTGAGTACATTTTTGGCATACGTTTGCTCCTACCGGGTCAGCTGAGCAGCGAATTTCTATTTAACCACCTGCTTTCATGAGAGACCTCAGGGCTGCATGTTTTGAGCCCAGTACTGAGCCTGAAAAGCATTTCCAACCCCACTTACAAGTAAAACTAGCTAAAATGTGCCTTGCTTCTCTTCACTGAAAAGCTCATTCTGAGTACATTTTTGGCATACGTTTGCTCCTACCGGGTCAGCTGAGCAGCGAATTTCTATTTAACCACCTGCTTTCATGAGAGACCTCAGGGCTGCATGTTTTGAGCCCAGTACTGAGCCTGAAAAGCATTTCCAACCCCACTTACAAGTAAAACTAGCTAAAATGTGCCTGGCTTCTCTTCACTGAAAAGCTCATTCTGAGTACATTTTTAGCATACGTTTGCTCCTGCCGGGTCAGCTGAGCAGCGAATTTCTATTTAACCACCTGCTATCATGAGAGACCTCAGGGCTGCATGTTTTGAGCCCAGTACTGATCCTGAAAAGCGTTTCCAACCCCACTTACAAGTAAAACTAGCTAAAATGTGCCTGGCTTCTCTTCACTGAAAAGCTCATTCTGAGTACATTTTTAGCATACGTTTGCTCCTGCTGGGTCAGCTGAGCAGCGAATTTCTATTTAACCACCTGCTATCATGAGAGACCTCAGGGCTGCATGTTTTGAGCCCAGTATTGATCCTGAAAAGCGTTTCCAACCCCACTTACAAGTAAAACTAGCTAAAATGTGCCTGGCTGCTATTCACTGAAAAGCTCATTCTGTGTACATTTTTGGCATACCTTTGCTCCTACCGGGTCAGCTGAGCAGCGAATTTCTATTTAACCACCTGCTTTCAAGAGAGACCTCAGAGCTGCATGTTTTGAGCCCTGTATGAGCCTGAAAAGCATTTCCAACCCCACTTACACGTAAAACTAGCTAAAATGTGCCTGGCTTCTCTTCACTGAAAAGCTCATTCTGAGTACATTTTTAGCATACGTTTGCTCCTGCCGGGTCAGCTGAGAAGCGAATTTCTATTTAACCACCTGCTATCATGAGAGACCTCAGGGCTGCATGTTTTGAGACCAGTACTGATCCTGAAAAGCGTTTCCAACCCCACTTACAAGTAAAACTAGCTAAAATGTGCCTGGCTGCTATTCACTGAAAAGCTCATTCTGAGTACATTTTTAGCATACGTTTGCTCCTGCTGGGTCAGCTGAGCAGCGAATTTCTATTTAACCACCTGCTATCATGAGAGACCTCAGGGCTGCATGTTTTGAGCCCAGTATTTATCCTGAAAAGCGTTTCCAACCCCACTTACAAGTAAAACTAGCTAAAATGTGCCTGGCTGCTATTCACTGAAAAGCTCATTCTGTGTACATTTTTGGCATACGTTTGCTCCTGCCGGGTCAGCTGAGCAGCGAATTTCTATTTGACCACCTGCTTTCATGAGAGACCTCAGAGCTGCATGTTTTGAGCCCAGTACTGAGCCTGAAAAGCATTTCCAACCCCACTTACAAGTAAAACTAGCTAAAATGTGCCTGGCTTCTCTTCACTGAAAAGCTCATTCTGAGTACATTTTTAGCATACGTTTGCTCCTGCCGGGTCAGCTGAGAAGCGAATTTCTATTTAACCACCTGCTATCATGAGAGACCTCAGGGCTGCATGTTTTGAGCCCAGTACTGATCCTGAAAAGCGTTTCCAACCCCACTTACAAGTAAAACTAGCTAAAATGTGCCTGGCTGCTATTCACTGAAAAGCTCATTTGTGTACATTTTTGGCATACGTTTAATCCTACCGGGTCAGCTGAGCAGCAAATTTCTATTTAACCACCTGCTTTCATGAGAGACCTCAGGGATGCATGTTTTGAGCCCAGTACTGAGCCTGAAAAGCATTTCCAACCCCACTTACAAGTAAAACTAGCTAAAATGTGCCTGGCTTCTCTTCACTGAAAAGCTCATTCTGAGAACATTTTTAGCATACGTTTGCTCCTGCTGGGTCAGCTGAGCAGCAAATTTCTATTTAACCACCTGCTATCATGAGAGACCTCAGGGCTGCATGTTTTGAGCCCAGTACTGATCCTGAAAAGCGTTTCCAACCCCACTTACAAGTAAAACTAGCTAAAATGTGCCTGGCTGCTATTCACTGAAAAGCTCATTCTGTGTACATTTTTGGCATACGTTTGCTCCTACCAGGTCAGCTGAGCTGCGAATTTCTATTTAACCACCTGCTTTCATGAGAGACCTCAGGGCTGCATGTTTTGAGCCCAGTACTGAGCCTGAAAAGCATTTCCAACCCCACTTACAAGTAAAACTAGCTAAAATGTGGCTGGCTGCTATTCACTGAAAAGCTCATTCTGAGTACATTTTTAGCATACGTTTGCTCCTGCCGGGTCAGCTGAGCAGCGAATTTCTATTTAACCACCTGCTTTCATGAGAGACCTCAGGGCTGCATGTTTTGAGCCCAGTACTGAGCCTGAAAAGCATTTCCAACTCCACTTACAAGTAAAACTAGCTAAAATGTGCCTGGCTTCTCTTCACTGAAAAGCTCATTCTGAGAACATTTTTAGCATACGTTTGCTCCTGCTGGGTCAGCTGAGCAGCAATTTTCTATTTAACCACCTGCTATCATGAGAGACCTCAGGGCTGCATGTTTTGAGCCCAGTACTGATCCTGAAAAGCGTTTCCAACCCCACTTACAAGTAAAACTAGCTAAAATGTGCCTGGCTTCTCTTCACTGAAAAGCTCATTCTGAGTACATTTTTAGCATACGTTTGCTCCTGCTGGGTCAGCTGAGCAGCGAATTTCTATTTAACCACCTGCTATCATGAGAGACCTCAGGGCTGCATGTTTTGAGCCCAGTATTGATCCTGAAAAGCGTTTCCAACCCCACTTACAAGTAAAACTAGCTAAAATGTGCCTGGCTGCTATTCACTGAAAAGCTCATTCTGTGTACATTTTTGGCATACCTTTGCTCCTACCGGGTCAGCTGAGCAGCGAATTTCTATTTAACCACCTGCTTTCATGAGAGACCTCAGAGCTGCATGTTTTGAGCCCTGTATGAGCCTGAAAAGCATTTCCAACCCCACTTACACGTAAAACTAGCTAAAATGTGCCTGGCTTCTCTTCACTGAAAAGCTCATTCTGAGTACATTTTTAGCATACGTTTGCTCCTGCCGGGTCAGCTGAGAAGCGAATTTCTATTTAACCACCTGCTATCATGAGAGACCTCAGGGCTGCATGTTTTGAGACCAGTACTGATCCTGAAAAGCGTTTCCAACCCCACTTACAAGTAAAACTAGCTAAAATGTGCCTGGCTGCTATTCACTGAAAAGCTCATTCTGAGTACATTTTTAGCATACGTTTGCTCCTGCTGGGTCAGCTGAGCAGCGAATTTCTATTTAACCACCTGCTATCATGAGAGACCTCAGGGCTGCATGTTTTGAGCCCAGTATTGATCCTGAAAAGCGTTTCCAACCCCACTTACAAGTAAAACTAGCTAAAATGTGCCTGGCTGCTATTCACTGAAAAGCTCATTCTGTGTACATTTTTGGCATACGTTTGCTCCTGCCGGGTCAGCTGAGCAGCGAATTTCTATTTGACCACCTGCTTTCATGAGAGACCTCAGAGCTGCATGTTTTGAGCCCAGTACTGAGCCTGAAAAGCATTTCCAACCCCACTTACAAGTAAAACTAGCTAAAATGTGCCTGGCTTCTCTTCACTGAAAAGCTCATTCTGAGTACATTTTTAGCATACGTTTGCTCCTGCCGGGTCAGCTGAGAAGCGAATTTCTATTTAACCACCTGCTATCATGAGAGACCTCAGGGCTGCATGTTTTGAGCCCAGTACTGATCCTGAAAAGCGTTTCCAACCCCACTTACAAGTAAAACTAGCTAAAATGTGCCTGGCTGCTATTCACTGAAAAGCTCATTTGTGTACATTTTTGGCATACGTTTAATCCTACCGGGTCAGCTGAGCAGCAAATTTCTATTTAACCACCTGCTTTCATGAGAGACCTCAGGGATGCATGTTTTGAGCCCAGTACTGAGCCTGAAAAGCATTTCCAACCCCACTTACAAGTAAAACTAGCTAAAATGTGCCTGGCTTCTCTTCACTGAAAAGCTCATTCTGAGAACATTTTTAGCATACGTTTGCTCCTGCTGGGTCAGCTGAGCAGCAAATTTCTATTTAACCACCTGCTATCATGAGAGACCTCAGGGCTGCATGTTTTGAGCCCAGTACTGATCCTGAAAAGCGTTTCCAACCCCACTTACAAGTAAAACTAGCTAAAATGTGCCTGGCTGCTATTCACTGAAAAGCTCATTCTGTGTACATTTTTGGCATACGTTTGCTCCTACCAGGTCAGCTGAGCTGCGAATTTCTATTTAACCACCTGCTTTCATGAGAGACCTCAGGGCTGCATGTTTTGAGCCCAGTACTGAGCCTGAAAAGCATTTCCAACCCCACTTACAAGTAAAACTAGCTAAAATGTGGCTGGCTGCTATTCACTGAAAAGCTCATTCTGAGTACATTTTTAGCATACGTTTGCTCCTGCCGGGTCAGCTGAGCAGCGAATTTCTATTTAACCACCTGCTTTCATGAGAGACCTCAGGGCTGCATGTTTTGAGCCCAGTACTGAGCCTGAAAAGCATTTCCAACTCCACTTACAAGTAAAACTAGCTAAAATGTGCCTGGCTTCTCTTCACTGAAAAGCTCATTCTGAGAAAATTTTTAGCATACGTTTGCTCCTGCTGGGTCAGCTGAGCAGCAAATTTCTATTTAACCACCTGCTATCATGAGAGACCTCAGGGCTGCATGTTTTGAGCCCAGTACTGATCCTGAAAAGCGTTTCCAACCCCACTTACAAGTAAAACTAGCTAAAATGTGCCTGGCTTCTCTTCACTGAAAAGCTCATTCTGAGTACATTTTTGGCATACGTTTGCTCCTACCGGGTCAGCTGAGCAGCGAATTTCTATTTAACCACCTGCTTTCATGAGAGACCTCAGGGCTGCATGTTTTGAGCCCAGTACTGAGCCTGAAAAGCATTTCCAACCCCACTTACAAGTAAAACTAGCTAAAATGTGCCTTGCTTCTCTTCACTGAAAAGCTCATTCTGAGTACATTTTTGGCATACGTTTGCTCCTACCGGGTCAGCTGAGCAGCGAATTTCTATTTAACCACCTGCTTTCATGAGAGACCTCAGGGCTGCATGTTTTGAGCCCAGTACTGAGCCTGAAAAGCATTTCCAACCCCACTTACAAGTAAAACTAGCTAAAATGTGCCTGGCTTCTCTTCACTGAAAAGCTCATTCTGAGTACATTTTTAGCATACGTTTGCTCCTGCCGGGTCAGCTGAGCAGCGAATTTCTATTTAACCACCTGCTATCATGAGAGACCTCAGGGCTGCATGTTTTGAGCCCAGTACTGATCCTGAAAAGCGTTTCCAACCCCACTTACAAGTAAAACTAGCTAAAATGTGCCTGGCTTCTCTTCACTGAAAAGCTCATTCTGAGTACATTTTTAGCATACGTTTGCTCCTGCTGGGTCAGCTGAGCAGCGAATTTCTATTTAACCACCTGCTATCATGAGAGACCTCAGGGCTGCATGTTTTGAGTCCAGTATTGATCCTGAAAAGCGTTTCCAACCCCACTTACAAGTAAAACTAGCTAAAATGTGCCTGGCTGCTATTCACTGAAAAGCTCATTCTGTGTACATTTTTGGCATACCTTTGCTCCTACCGGGTCAGCTGAGCAGCGAATTTCTATTTAACCACCTGCTTTCATGAGAGACCTCAGAGCTGCATGTTTTGATCCCTGTATGAGCCTGAAAAGCATTTCCAACCCCACTTACACGTAAAACTAGCTAAAATGTGCCTGGCTTCTCTTCACTGAAAAGCTCATTCTGAGTACATTTTTAGCATACGTTTGCTCCTGCCGGGTCAGCTGAGAAGCGAATTTCTATTTAACCACCTGCTATCATGAGAGACCTCAGGGCTGCATGTTTTGAGACCAGTACTGATCCTGAAAAGCGTTTCCAACCCCACTTACAAGTAAAACTAGCTAAAATGTGCCTGGCTGCTATTCACTGAAAAGCTCATTCTGAGTACATTTTTAGCATACGTTTGCTCCTGCTGGGTCAGCTGAGCAGCGAATTTCTATTTAACCACCTGCTATCATGAGAGACCTCAGGGCTGCATGTTTTGAGCCCAGTATTGATCCTGAAAAGCGTTTCCAACCCCACTTACAAGTAAAACTAGCTAAAATGTGCCTGGCTGCTATTCACTGAAAAGCTCATTCTGTGTACATTTTTGGCATACCTTTGCTCCTACCGGGTCAGCTGAGCAGCGAATTTCTATTTAACCACCTGCTTTCATGAGAGACCTCAGAGCTGCATGTTTTGAGCCCTGTATGAGCCTGAAAAGCATTTCCAACCCCACTTACACGTAAAACTAGCTAAAATGTGCCTGGCTTCTCTTCACTGAAAAGCTCATTCTGAGTACATTTTTAGCATACGTTTGCTCCTGCCGGGTCAGCTGAGAAGCGAATTTCTATTTAACCACCTGCTATCATGAGAGACCTCAGGGCTGCATGTTTTGAGACCAGTACTGATCCTGAAAAGCGTTTCCAACCCCACTTACAAGTAAAACTAGCTAAAATGTGCCTGGCTGCTATTCACTGAAAAGCTCATTCTGAGTACATTTTTAGCATACGTTTGCTCCTGCTGGGTCAGCTGAGCAGCGAATTTCTATTTAACCACCTGCTATCATGAGAGACCTCAGGGCTGCATGTTTTGAGCCCAGTATTGATCCTGAAAAGCGTTTCCAACCCCACTTACAAGTAAAACTAGCTAAAATGTGCCTGGCTGCTATTCACTGAAAAGCTCATTCTGTGTACATTTTTGGCATACGTTTGCTCCTGCCGGGTCAGCTGAGCAGCGAATTTCTATTTGACCACCTGCTTTCATGAGAGACCTCAGAGCTGCATGTTTTGAGCCCAGTACTGAGCCTGAAAAGCATTTCCAACCCCACTTACAAGTAAAACTAGCTAAAATGTGCCTGGCTTCTCTTCACTGAAAAGCTCATTCTGAGTACATTTTTAGCATACGTTTGCTCCTGCCGGGTCAGCTGAGAAGCGAATTTCTATTTAACCACCTGCTATCATGAGAGACCTCAGGGCTGCATGTTTTGAGCCCAGTACTGATCCTGAAAAGCGTTTCCAACCCCACTTACAAGTAAAACTAGCTAAAATGTGCCTGGCTGCTATTCACTGAAAAGCTCATTTGTGTACATTTTTGGCATACGTTTAATCCTACCGGGTCAGCTGAGCAGCAAATTTCTATTTAACCACCTGCTTTCATGAGAGACCTCAGGGATGCATGTTTTGAGCCCAGTACTGAGCCTGAAAAGCATTTCCAACCCCACTTACAAGTAAAACTAGCTAAAATGTGCCTGGCTTCTCTTCACTGAAAAGCTCATTCTGAGAACATTTTTAGCATACGTTTGCTCCTGCTGGGTCAGCTGAGCAGCAAATTTCTATTTAACCACCTGCTATCATGAGAGACCTCAGGGCTGCATGTTTTGAGCCCAGTACTGATCCTGAAAAGCGTTTCCAACCCCACTTACAAGTAAAACTAGCTAAAATGTGCCTGGCTGCTATTCACTGAAAAGCTCATTCTGTGTACATTTTTGGCATACGTTTGCTCCTACCAGGTCAGCTGAGCTGCGAATTTCTATTTAACCACCTGCTTTCATGAGAGACCTCAGGGCTGCATGTTTTGAGCCCAGTACTGAGCCTGAAAAGCATTTCCAACCCCACTTACAAGTAAAACTAGCTAAAATGTGGCTGGCTGCTATTCACTGAAAAGCTCATTCTGAGTACATTTTTAGCATACGTTTGCTCCTGCCGGGTCAGCTGAGCAGCGAATTTCTATTTAACCACCTGCTTTCATGAGAGACCTCAGGGCTGCATGTTTTGAGCCCAGTACTGAGCCTGAAAAGCATTTCCAACTCCACTTACAAGTAAAACTAGCTAAAATGTGCCTGGCTTCTCTTCACTGAAAAGCTCATTCTGAGAAAATTTTTAGCATACGTTTGCTCCTGCTGGGTCAGCTGAGCAGCAAATTTCTATTTAACCACCTGCTATCATGAGAGACCTCAGGGCTGCATGTTTTGAGCCCAGTACTGATCCTGAAAAGCGTTTCCAACCCCACTTACAAGTAAAACTAGCTAAAATGTGCCTGGCTTCTCTTCACTGAAAAGCTCATTCTGAGTACATTTTTGGCATACGTTTGCTCCTACCGGGTCAGCTGAGCAGCGAATTTCTATTTAACCACCTGCTTTCATGAGAGACCTCAGGGCTGCATGTTTTGAGCCCAGTACTGAGCCTGAAAAGCATTTCCAACCCCACTTACAAGTAAAACTAGCTAAAATGTGCCTTGCTTCTCTTCACTGAAAAGCTCATTCTGAGTACATTTTTGGCATACGTTTGCTCCTACCGGGTCAGCTGAGCAGCGAATTTCTATTTAACCACCTGCTTTCATGAGAGACCTCAGGGCTGCATGTTTTGAGCCCAGTACTGAGCCTGAAAAGCATTTCCAACCCCACTTACAAGTAAAACTAGCTAAAATGTGCCTGGCTTCTCTTCACTGAAAAGCTCATTCTGAGTACATTTTTAGCATACGTTTGCTCCTGCCGGGTCAGCTGAGCAGCGAATTTCTATTTAACCACCTGCTATCATGAGAGACCTCAGGGCTGCATGTTTTGAGCCCAGTACTGATCCTGAAAAGCGTTTCCAACCCCACTTACAAGTAAAACTAGCTAAAATGTGCCTGGCTTCTCTTCACTGAAAAGCTCATTCTGAGTACATTTTTAGCATACGTTTGCTCCTGCTGGGTCAGCTGAGCAGCGAATTTCTATTTAACCACCTGCTATCATGAGAGACCTCAGGGCTGCATGTTTTGAGTCCAGTATTGATCCTGAAAAGCGTTTCCAACCCCACTTACAAGTAAAACTAGCTAAAATGTGCCTGGCTGCTATTCACTGAAAAGCTCATTCTGTGTACATTTTTGGCATACCTTTGCTCCTACCGGGTCAGCTGAGCAGCAAATTTCTATTTAACCACCTGCTTTCATGAGAGACCTCAGAGCTGCATGTTTTGATCCCTGTATGAGCCTGAAAAGCATTTCCAACCCCATTTACACGTAAAACTAGCTAAAATGTGCCTGGCTTCTCTTCACTGAAAAGCTCATTCTGAGTACATTTTTAGCATACGTTTGCTCCTGCCGGGTCAGCTGAGAAGCGAATTTCTATTTAACCACCTGCTATCATGAGAGACCTCAGGGCTGCATGTTTTGAGACCAGTACTGATCCTGAAAAGCGTTTCCAACCCCACTTACAAGTAAAACTAGCTAAAATGTGCCTGGCTGCTATTCACTGAAAAGCTCATTCTGAGTACATTTTTAGCATACGTTTGCTCCTGCTGGGTCAGCTGAGCAGCGAATTTCTATTTAACCACCTGCTATCATGAGAGACCTCAGGGCTGCATGTTTTGAGCCCAGTATTGATCCTGAAAAGCGTTTCCAACCCCACTTACAAGTAAAACTAGCTAAAATGTGCCTGGCTGCTATTCACTGAAAAGCTCATTCTGTGTACATTTTTGGCATACGTTTGCTCCTGCCGGGTCAGCTGAGCAGCGAATTTCTATTTGACCACCTGCTTTCATGAGAGACCTCAGAGCTGCATGTTTTGAGCCCAGTACTGAGCCTGAAAAGCATTTCCAACCCCACTTACAAGTAAAACTAGCTAAAATGTGCCTGGCTTCTCTTCACTGAAAAGCTCATTCTGAGTACATTTTTAGCATACGTTTGCTCCTGCCGGGTCAGCTGAGAAGCGAATTTCTATTTAACCACCTGCTATCATGAGAGACCTCAGGGCTGCATGTTTTGAGCCCAGTACTGATCCTGAAAAGCGTTTCCAACCCCACTTACAAGTAAAACTAGCTAAAATGTGCCTGGCTGCTATTCACTGAAAAGCTCATTTGTGTACATTTTTGGCATACGTTTAATCCTACCGGGTCAGCTGAGCAGCAAATTTCTATTTAACCACCTGCTTTCATGAGAGACCTCAGGGATGCATGTTTTGAGCCCAGTACTGAGCCTGAAAAGCATTTCCAACCCCACTTACAAGTAAAACTAGCTAAAATGTGCCTGGCTTCTCTTCACTGAAAAGCTCATTCTGAGAACATTTTTAGCATACGTTTGCTCCTGCTGGGTCAGCTGAGCAGCACATTTCTATTTAACCACCTGCTATCATGAGAGACCTCAGGGCTGCATGTTTTGAGCCCAGTACTGATCCTGAAAAGCGTTTCCAACCCCACTTACAAGTAAAACTAGCTAAAATGTGCCTGGCTGCTATTCACTGAAAAGCTCATTCTGTGTACATTTTTGGCATACGTTTGCTCCTACCAGGTCAGCTGAGCTGCAAATTTCTATTTAACCACCTGCTTTCATGAGAGACCTCAGGGCTGCATGTTTTGAGCCCAGTACTGAGCCTGAAAAGCATTTCCAACCCCACTTACAAGTAAAACTAGCTAAAATGTGGCTGGCTGCTATTCACTGAAAAGCTCATTCTGAGTACATTTTTAGCATACGTTTGCTCCTGCCGGGTCAGCTGAGCAGCGAATTTCTATTTAACCACCTGCTTTCATGAGAGACCTCAGGGCTGCATGTTTTGAGCCCAGTACTGATCCTGAAAAGCGTTTCCAACCCCACTTACAAGTAAAACTAGCTAAAATGTGCCTGGCTTCTCTTCACTGAAAAGCTCATTCTGAGTACATTTTTAGCATACGTTTGCTCCTGCTGGGTCAGCTGAGCAGCGAATTTCTATTTAACCACCTGCTATCATGAGAGACCTCAGGGCTGCATGTTTTGAGCCCAGTATTGATCCTGAAAAGCGTTTCCAACCCCACTTACAAGTAAAACTAGCTAAAATGTGCCTGGCTGCTATTCACTGAAAAGCTCATTCTGTGTACATTTTTGGCATACCTTTGCTCCTACCGGGTCAGCTGAGCAGCGAATTTCTATTTAACCACCTGCTTTCATGAGAGACCTCAGAGCTGCATGTTTTGAGCCCTGTATGAGCCTGAAAAGCATTTCCAACCCCACTTACACGTAAAACTAGCTAAAATGTGCCTGGCTTCTCTTCACTGAAAAGCTCATTCTGAGTACATTTTTAGCATACGTTTGCTCCTGCCGGGTCAGCTGAGAAGCGAATTTCTATTTAACCACCTGCTATCATGAGAGACCTCAGGGCTGCATGTTTTGAGACCAGTACTGATCCTGAAAAGCGTTTCCAACCCCACTTACAAGTAAAACTAGCTAAAATGTGCCTGGCTGCTATTCACTGAAAAGCTCATTCTGAGTACATGTTTAGCATACGTTTGCTCCTGCAGGGTCAGCTGAGCAGCGAATTTCTATTTAACCACCTGCTATCATGAGAGACCTCAGGGCTGCATGTTTTGAGCCCAGTATTGATCCTGAAAAGCGTTTCCCACCCCACTTACAAGTAAAACTAGCTAAAATGTGCCTGGCTGCTATTCACTGAAAAGCTCATTCTGTGTACATTTTTGGCATACGTTTGCTCCTGCCGGGTCAGCTGAGCAGCGAATTTCTATTTGACCACCTGCTTTCATGAGAGACCTCAGAGCTGCATGTTTTGAGCCCAGTACTGAGCCTGAAAAGCATTTCCAACCCCACTTACAAGTAAAACTAGCTAAAATGTGCCTGGCTTCTCTTCACTGAAAAGCTCATTCTGAGTACATTTTTAGCATACGTTTGCTCATGCCGGGTCAGCTGAGAAGCGAATTTCTATTTAACCACCTGCTATCATGAGAGACCTCAGGGCTGCATGTTTTGAGCCCAGTACTGATCCTGAAAAGCGTTTCCAACCCCACTTACAAGTAAAACTAGCTAAAATGTGCCTGGCTGCTATTCACTGAAAAGCTCATTTGTGTACATTTTTGGCATACGTTTAATCCTACCGGGTCAGCTGAGCAGCAAATTTCTATTTAACCACCTGCTTTCATGAGAGACCTCAGGGATGCATGTTTTGAGCCCAGTACTGAGCCTGAAAAGCATTTCCAACCCCACTTACAAGTAAAACTAGCTAAAATGTGCCTGGCTTCTCTTCACTGAAAAGCTCATTCTGAGAACATTTTTAGCATACGTTTGCTCCTGCTGGGTCAGCTGAGCAGCAAATTTCTATTTAACCACCTGCTTTCATGAGAGACCTCAGGGCTGCATGTTTTGAGCCCAGTACTGAGCCTGAAAAGCATTTCCAACCCCACTTACAAGTAAAACTAGCTAAAATGTGGCTGGCTGCTATTCACTGAAAAGCTCATTCTGAGTACATTTTTAGCATACGTTTGCTCCTGCCGGGTCAGCTGAGCAGCGAATTTCTATTTAACCACCTGCTTTCATGAGAGACCTCAGGGCTGCATGTTTTGAGCCCAGTACTGAGCCTGAAAAGCATTTCCAACTCCACTTACAAGTAAAACTAGCTAAAATGTGCCTGGCTTCTCTTCACTGAAAAGCTCATTCTGAGAACATTTTTAGCATACGTTTGCTCCTGCTGGGTCAGCTGAGCAGCAAATTTCTATTTAACCACCTGCTATCATGAGAGACCTCAGGGCTGCATGTTTTGAGCCCAGTACTGATCCTGAAAAGCGTTTCCAACCCCACTTACAAGTAAAACTAGCTAAAATGTGCCTGGCTGCTATTCACTGAAAAGCTCATTCTGTGTACATTTTTGGCATACGTTTGCTCCTACCAGGTCAGCTGAGCTGCGAATTTCTATTTAACCACCTGCTTTCATGAGAGACCTCAGGGCTGCATGTTTTGAGCCCAGTACTGAGCCTGAAAAGCATTTCCAACCCCACTTACAAGTAAAACTAGCTAAAATGTGCCTGGCTGCTATTCACTGAAAAGCTCATTCTGTGTACATTTTTGGCATACGTTTGCTCCTACCGGGTCAGCTGAGCAGCGAATTTCTATTTAACCACCTGCTTTCATGAGAGACCTCAGGGCTGCATGTTTTGAGCCCAGTACTGAGCCTGAAAAGCATTTCCAACCCCACTTACAAGTAAAACTAGCTAAAATGTGCCTGGCTTCTCTTCACTGAAAAGCTCATTCTGAGTACATTTTTAGCATACGTTTGCTCCTGCCGGGTCAGCTGAGCAGCGAATTTCTATTTAACCACCTGCTATCATGAGAGACCTCAGGGCTGCATGTTTTGAGCCCAGTACTGTTCCTGAAAAGCGTTTCCAACCCCACTTACAATTAAAACTAGCTAAAATGTGCCTGGCTGCTATTCACTAAAAAGCTCATTCTCTGTACATTTTTGGCATACGTTTGCTCCTACCTAGTCAGCTGAGCAGCGAATTTCTATTTAACCACCTGCTATCACGAGAGACCTCAGGGCTGCATGGTTTGAGCCCAGTACTGATCCTGAAAAGCGTTTCCAACCCCACTTACAAGTAAAACTAGCTAAAATGTGCCTGGCTGCTATTCACTGAAAAGCTCATTCTGAGTACATTTTTAGCATACGTTTGCTCCTGCTGGGTCAGCTGAGCAGCGAATTTCTATTTAACCACCTGCTATCATGAGAGACCTCAGGGCTGCATGTTTTGAGCCCAGTATTGATCCTGAAAAGCGTTTCCAACCCCACTTACAAGTAAAACTAGCTAAAATGTGCCTGGCTGCTATTCACTGAAAAGCTCATTCTGAGTACATTTTTAGCATACGTTTGCTCCTGCTGGGTCAGCTGAGCAGCGAATTTCTATTTAACCACCTGCTATCATGAGAGACCTCAGGGCTGCATGTTTTGAGCCCAGTATTGATCCTGAAAAGCGTTTCCAACCCCACTTACAAGTAAAACTAGCTAAAATGTGCCTGGCTGCTATTCACTGAAAAGCTCATTCTGTGTACATTTTTGGCATACGTTTGCTCCTGCCGGGTCAGCTGAGCAGCGAATTTCTATTTAACCACCTGCTATCACGAGAGACCTCAGGGCTGCATGGTTTGAGCCCAGTACTGATCCTGAAAAGCGTTTCCAACCCCACTTACAAGTAAAACTAGCTAAAATGTGCCTGGCTGCTATTCACTAAAAAGCTCATTCTCTGTACATTTTTAGCATACGTTTGCTCCTGCCGGGTCAGCTGAGCAGCGAATTTCTATTTGACCACCTGCTTTCATGAGAGACCTCAGAGCTGCATGTTTTGAGCCCAGTACTGAGCCTGAAAAGCATTTCCAACCCCACTTACAAGTAAAACTAGCTAAAATGTGCCTGGCTTCTCTTCACTGAAAAGCTCATTCTGAGTACATTTTTAGCATACGTTTCCTCCTGCCGGGTCAGCTGAGCAGCGAATTTCTATTTAACCACCTGCTTTTATGAGAGACCTCAGAGCTGCATGTTTTGAGCCCAGTACTGAGCCTGGAAAGCGTTTCCAACCCCACTTACAAGTAAAACTAGCTAAAATGTGCCTGGCTTCTCTTCACTGAAAAGCTCATTCTGAGTACATTTTTGGCATACGTTTGCTCCTACCGGGTCAGCTGAGCAGCGAATTTCTATTTAACCACCTGCTTTCATGAGAGACCTCAGGGCTGCATGTTTTGAGCCCAGTACTGAGCCTGAAAAGCATTTCCAACCCCACTTACAAGTAAAACTAGCTAAAATGTGCCTTGCTTCTCTTCACTGAAAAGCTCATTCTGAGTACATTTTTGGCATACGTTTGCTCCTACCGGGTCAGCTGAGCAGCGAATTTCTATTTAACCACCTGCTTTCATGAGAGACCTCAGGGCTGCATGTTTTGAGCCCAGTACTGAGCCTGAAAAGCATTTCCAACCCCACTTACAAGTAAAACTAGCTAAAATGTGCCTGGCTTCTCTTCACTGAAAAGCTCATTCTGAGTACATTTTTAGCATACGTTTGCTCCTGCCGGGTCAGCTGAGCAGCGAATTTCTATTTAATCACCTGCTATCATGAGAGACCTCAGGGCTGCATGTTTTGAGCCCAGTACTGATCCTGAAAAGCGTTTCCAACCCCACTTACAAGTAAAACTAGCTAAAATGTGCCTGGCTTCTCTTCACTGAAAAGCTCATTCTGAGTACATTTTTAGCATACGTTTGCTCCTGCTGGGTCAGCTGAGCAGCGAATTTCTATTTAACCACCTGCTATCATGAGAGACCTCAGGGCTGCATGTTTTGAGCCCAGTATTGATCCTGAAAAGCGTTTCCAACCCCACTTACAAGTAAAACTAGCTAAAATGTGCCTGGCTGCTATTCACTGAAAAGCTCATTCTGTGTACATTTTTGGCATACCTTTGCTCCTACCGGGTCAGCTGAGCAGCGAATTTCTATTTAACCACCTGCTTTCATGAGAGACCTCAGAGCTGCATGTTTTGAGCCCTGTATGAGCCTGAAAAGCATGTCCAACCCCACTTACACGTAAAACTATCTAAAATGTGCCTGGCTTCTCTTCACTGAAAAGCTCATTCTGAGTACATTTTTAGCATACGTTTGCTCCTGCCGCGTCAGCTGAGAAGCGAATTTCTATTTAACCACCTGCTATCATGAGAGACCTCAGGGCTGCATGTTTTGAGCCCAGTACTGATCCTGAAAAGCGTTTCCAACCCCACTTACAAGTAAAACTAGCTAAAATGTGCCTGGCTGCTATTCACTGAAAAGCTCATTTGTGTACATTTTTGGCATACGTTTAATCCTACCGGGTCAGCTGAGCAGCAAATTTCTATTTAACCACCTGCTTTCATGAGAGACCTCAGGGATGCATGTTTTGAGCCCAGTACTGAGCCTGAAAAGCATTTCCAACCCCACTTACAAGTAAAACTAGCTAAAATGTGCCTGGCTTCTCTTCACTGAAAAGCTCATTCTGAGAACATTTTTAGCATACGTTTGCTCCTGCTGGGTCAGCTGAGCAGCAAATTTCTATTTAACCACCTGCTATCATGAGAGACCTCAGGGCTGCATGTTTTGAGCCCAGTACTGAGCCTGAAAAGCATTTCCAACCCCACTTACAAGTAAAACTAGCTAAAATGTGCCTGGCTGCTATTCACTGAAAAGCTCATTCTGTGTACATTTTTGGCATACGTTTGCTCCTACCGGGTCAGCTGAGCAGCGAATTTCTATTTAACCACCTGCTATCATGAGAGACCTCAGGGCTGCATGTTTTGAGCCCAGTACTGATCCTGAAAAGCGTTTCCAACCCCACTTACAAGTAAAACTAGCTAAAATGTGCCTGGCTGCTATTCACTAAAAAGCTCATTCTCTGTACACTTTTGGCATACGTTTGCTCCTACCGGGTCAGCTGAGCAGCGAATTTCTATTTAACCACCTGCTTTCATGAGAGACCTCAGGGATGCATGTTTTGAGCCCAGTACTGAGCCTGAAAAGCATTTCCAACCCCACTTACAAGTAAAACTAGCTAAAATGTGCCTGGCTGCTATTCACTGAAAAGCTCATTCTGAGTACATTTTTAGCATACGTTTGCTCCTGCTGGGTCAGCTGAGCAGCGAATTTCTATTTAACCACCTGCTATCATGAGAGACCTCAGGGCTGCATGTTTTGAGCCCAGTATTGATCCTGAAAAGCGTTTCCAACCCCACTTACAGGTAAAACTAGCTAAAATGTGCCTGGCTGCTATTCACTGAAAAGCTCATTCTGTGTACATTTTTGGCATACGTTTGCTCCTGCCGGGTCAGCTGAGCAGCGAATTTCTATTTGACCACCTGCTTTCATGAGAGACCTCAGAGCTGCATGTTTTGAGCCCAGTACTGAGCCTGAAAAGCATTTCAAACCCCACTTACAAGTAAAACTAGCTAAAATGTGCCTGGCTTCTCTTCACTGAAAAGCTCATTCTGAGTACATTTTTAGCATACGTTTGCTCCTGCCGGGTCAGCTGAGCAGCGAATTTCTATTTAACCACCTGCTATCATGAGAGACCTCAGGGCTGCATGTTTTGAGACCAGTACTGATCCTGAAAAGCGTTTCCAACCCCACTTACAAGTAAAACTAGCTAAAATGTGCCTGGCTGCTATTCACTGAAAAGCTCATTTGTGTACATTTTTGGCATACGTTTAATCCTACCGGGTCAGCTGAGCAGCAAATTTCTATTTAACCACCTGCTTTCATGAGAGACCTTAGGGATGCATGTTTTGAGCCCAGTACTGAGCCTGAAAAGCATTTCCAACCCCACTTACAAGTAAAACTAGCTAAAATGTGCCTGGCTTCTCTTCACTGAAAAGCTCATTCTGAGAACATTTTTAGCATACGTTTGCTCCTGCTGGGTCAGCTGAGCAGCAAATTTCTATTTAACCACCTGCTATCATGAGAGACCTCAGGGCTGCATGTTTTGAGCCCAGTACTGATCCTGAAAAGCGTTTCCAACCCCACTTACAAGTAAAACTCGCTAAAATGTGCCTGGCTGCTATTCACTGAAAAGCTCATTCTGTGTACATTATTGGCATACGTTTGCTCCTACCAGGTCAGCTGAGCTGCGAATTTCTATTTAACCACCTGCTTTCATGAGAGACCTCAGGGCTGCATGTTTTGAGCCCAGTACTGAGCCTGAAAAGCATTTCCAACCCCACTTACAAGTAAAACTAGCTAAAATGTGCCTGGCTGCTATTCACTGAAAAGCTCATTCTGTGTACATTTTTGGCATACGTTTGCTCCTACCGGGTCAGCTGAGCAGCGAATTTCTATTTAACCACCTGCTTTCATGAGAGACCTCAGGGCTGCATGTTTTGAGCCCAGTACTGAGCCTGAAAAGCATTTCCAACCCCACTTACAAGTAAAACTAGCTAAAATGTGCCTGGCTTCTCTTCACTGAAAAGCTCATTCTGAGTACATTTTTAGCATACGTTTGCTCCTGCCGGGTCAGCTGAGCAGCGAATTTCTATTTAACCACCTGCTATCATGAGAGACCTCAGGGCTGCATGTTTTGAGCCCAGTACTGTTCCTGAAAAGCGTTTCCAACCCCACTTACAATTAAAACTAGCTAAAATGTGCCTGGCTGCTATTCACTAAAAAGCTCATTCTCTGTACATTTTTGGCATACGTTTGCTCCTACCGGGTCAGCTGAGCAGCGAATTTCTATTTAACCACCTGCTATCACGAGAGACCTCAGGGCTGCATGGTTTGAGCCCAGTACTGATCCTGAAAAGCGTTTCCAACCCCACTTACAAGTAAAACTAGCTAAAATGTGCCTGGCTGCTATTCACTGAAAAGCTCATTCTGAGTACATTTTTAGCATACGTTTGCTCCTGCTGGGTCAGCTGAGCAGCGAATTTCTATTTAACCACCTGCTATCATGAGAGACCTCAGGGCTGCATGTTTTGAGCCCAGTATTGATCCTGAAAAGCGTTTCCAACCCCACTTACAAGTAAAACTAGCTAAAATGTGCCTGGCTGCTATTCACTGAAAAGCTCATTCTGTGTACATTTTTGGCATACGTTTGCTCCTGCCGGGTCAGCTGAGCAGCGAATTTCTATTTAACCACCTGCTATCACGAGAGACCTCAGGGCTGCATGGTTTGAGCCCAGTACTGATCCTGAAAAGCGTTTCCAACCCCACTTACAAGTAAAACTAGCTAAAATGTGCCTGGCTGCTATTCACTAAAAAGCTCATTCTCTGTACATTTTTAGCATACGTTTGCTCCTGCCGGGTCAGCTGAGCAGCGAATTTCTATTTGACCACCTGCTTTCATGAGAGACCTCAGAGCTGCATGTTTTGAGCCCAGTACTGAGCCTGAAAAGCATTTCCAACCCCACTTACAAGTAAAACTAGCTAAAATGTGCCTGGCTTCTCTTCACTGAAAAGCTCATTCTGAGTACATTTTTAGCATACGTTTGCTCCTGCCGGGTCAGCTGAGCAGCGAATTTCTATTTAACCACCTGCTTTTATGAGAGACCTCAGAGCTGCATGTTTTGAGCCCAGTACTGAGCCTGGAAAGCGTTTCCAACCCCACTTACAAGTAAAACTAGCTAAAATGTGCCTGGCTTCTCTTCACTGAAAAGCTCATTCTGAGTACATTTTTGGCATACGTTTGCTCCTACCGGGTCAGCTGAGCAGCGAATTTCTATTTAACCACCTGCTTTCATGAGAGACCTCAGGGCTGCATGTTTTGAGCCCAGTACTGAGCCTGAAAAGCATTTCCAACCCCACTTACAAGTAAAACTAGCTAAAATGTGCCTTGCTTCTCTTCACTGAAAAGCTCATTCTGAGTACATTTTTGGCATACGTTTGCTCCTACCGGGTCAGCTGAGCAGCGAATTTCTATTTAACCACCTGCTTTCATGAGAGACCTCAGGGCTGCATGTTTTGAGCCCAGTACTGAGCCTGAAAAGCATTTCCAACCCCACTTACAAGTAAAACTAGCTAAAATGTGCCTGGCTTCTCTTCACTGAAAAGCTCATTCTGAGTACATTTTTAGCATACGTTTGCTCCTGCCGGGTCAGCTGAGCAGCGAATTTCTATTTAATCACCTGCTATCATGAGAGACCTCAGGGCTGCATGTTTTGAGCCCAGTACTGATCCTGAAAAGCGTTTCCAACCCCACTTACAAGTAAAACTAGCTAAAATGTGCCTGGCTTCTCTTCACTGAAAAGCTCATTCTGAGTACATTTTTAGCATACGTTTGCTCCTGCTGGGTCAGCTGAGCAGCGAATTTCTATTTAACCACCTGCTATCATGAGAGACCTCAGGGCTGCATGTTTTGAGCCCAGTATTGATCCTGAAAAGCGTTTCCAACCCCACTTACAAGTAAAACTAGCTAAAATGTGCCTGGCTTCTCTTCACTGAAAAGCTCATTCTGAGTACATTTTTAGCATACGTTTGCTCCTGCTGGGTCAGCTGAGCAGCGAATTTCTATTTAACCACCTGCTATCATGAGAGACCTCAGGGCTGCATGTTTTGAGCCCAGTATTGATCCTGAAAAGCGTTTCCAACCCCACTTACAAGTAAAACTAGCTAAAATGTGCCTGGCTGCTACTCACTGAAAAGCTCATTCTGTGTACATTTTTGGCATACCTTTGCTCCTACCGGGTCAGCTGAGCAGCGAATTTCTATTTAACCACCTGCTTTCATGAGAGACCTCAGGGCTGCATGTTTTGAGCCCAGTATTGATCCTGAAAAGCGTTTCCAACCCCACTTACAAGTAAAACTAGCTAAAATGTGCCTGGCTGCTATTCACTGAAAAGCTCATTCTGTGTACATTTTTGGCATACGTTTGCTCCTGCCGGGTCAGCTGAGCAGCGAATTTCTATTTGACCACCTGCTTTCATGAGAGACCTCAGAGCTGCATGTTTTGAGCCCAGTACTGAGCCTGAAAAGCATTTCCAACCCCACTTACAAGTAAAACTAGCTAAAATGTGCCTGGCTTCTCTTCACTGAAAAGCTCATTCTGAGTACATTTTTAGCATACGTTTGCTCCTGCCGGGTCAGCTGAGAAGCGAATTTCTATTTAACCACCTGCTATCATGAGAGACCTCAGGGCTGCATGTTTTGAGCCCAGTACTGATCCTGAAAAGCGTTTCCAACCCCACTTACAAGTAAAACTAGCTAAAATGTGCCTGGCTGCTATTCACTGAAAAGCTCATTTGTGTACATTTTTGGCATACGTTTAATCCTACCGGGTCAGCTGAGCAGCAAATTTCTATTTAACCACCTGCTTTCATGAGAGACCTCAGGGATGCATGTTTTGAGCCCAGTACTGAGCCTGAAAAGCATTTCCAACCCCACTTACAAGTAAAACTAGCTAAAATGTGCCTGGCTTCTCTTCACTGAAAAGCTCATTCTGAGAACATTTTTAGCATACGTTTGCTCCTGCTGGGTCAGCTGAGCAGCACATTTCTATTTAACCACCTGCTATCATGAGAGACCTCAGGGCTGCATGTTTTGAGCCCAGTACTGATCCTGAAAAGCGTTTCCAACCCCACTTACAAGTAAAACTAGCTAAAATGTGCCTGGCTGCTATTCACTGAAAAGCTCATTCTGTGTACATTTTTGGCATACGTTTGCTCCTACCAGGTCAGCTGAGCTGCGAATTTCTATTTAACCACCTGCTTTCATGAGAGACCTCAGGGCTGCATGTTTTGAGCCCAGTACTGAGCCTGAAAAGCATTTCCAACCCCACTTACAAGTAAAACTAGCTAAAATGTGGCTGGCTGCTATTCACTGAAAAGCTCATTCTGAGTACATTTTTAGCATACGTTTGCTCCTGCCGGGTCAGCTGAGCAGCGAATTTCTATTTAACCACCTGCTTTCATGAGAGACCTCAGGGCTGCATGTTTTGAGCCCAGTACTGATCCTGAAAAGCGTTTCCAACCCCACTTACAAGTAAAACTAGCTAAAATGTGCCTGGCTTCTCTTCACTGAAAAGCTCATTCTGAGTACATTTTTAGCATACGTTTGCTCCTGCTGGGTCAGCTGAGCAGCGAATTTCTATTTAACCACCTGCTATCATGAGAGACCTCAGGGCTGCATGTTTTGAGCCCAGTATTGATCCTGAAAAGCGTTTCCAACCCCACTTACAAGTAAAACTAGCTAAAATGTGCCTGGCTGCTATTCACTGAAAAGCTCATTCTGTGTACATTTTTGGCATACCTTTGCTCCTACCGGGTCAGCTGAGCAGCGAATTTCTATTTAACCACCTGCTTTCATGAGAGACCTCAGAGCTGCATGTTTTGAGCCCTGTATGAGCCTGAAAAGCATTTCCAACCCCACTTACACGTAAAACTAGCTAAAATGTGCCTGGCTTCTCTTCACTGAAAAGCTCATTCTGAGTACATTTTTAGCATACGTTTGCTCCTGCCGGGTCAGCTGAGAAGCGAATTTCTATTTAACCACCTGCTATCATGAGAGACCTCAGGGCTGCATGTTTTGAGACCAGTACTGATCCTGAAAAGCGTTTCCAACCCCACTTACAAGTAAAACTAGCTAAAATGTGCCTGGCTGCTATTCACTGAAAAGCTCATTCTGAGTACATGTTTAGCATACGTTTGCTCCTGCTGGGTCAGCTGAGCAGCGAATTTCTATTTAACCACCTGCTATCATGAGAGACCTCAGGGCTGCATGTTTTGAGCCCAGTATTGATCCTGAAAAGCGTTTCCCACCCCACTTACAAGTAAAACTAGCTAAAATGTGCCTGGCTGCTATTCACTGAAAAGCTCATTCTGTGTACATTTTTGGCATACGTTTGCTCCTGCCGGGTCAGCTGAGCAGCGAATTTCTATTTGACCACCTGCTTTCATGAGAGACCTCAGAGCTGCATGTTTTGAGCCCAGTACTGAGCCTGAAAAGCATTTCCAACCCCACTTACAAGTAAAACTAGCTAAAATGTGCCTGGCTTCTCTTCACTGAAAAGCTCATTCTGAGTACATTTTTAGCATACGTTTGCTCCTGCCGGGTCAGCTGAGAAGCGAATTTCTATTTAACCACCTGCTATCATGAGAGACCTCAGGGCTGCATGTTTTGAGCCCAGTACTGATCCTGAAAAGCGTTTCCAACCCCACTTACAAGTAAAACTAGCTAAAATGTGCCTGGCTGCTATTCACTGAAAAGCTCATTTGTGTACATTTTTGGCATACGTTTAATCCTACCGGGTCAGCTGAGCAGCAAATTTCTATTTAACCACCTGCTTTCATGAGAGACCTCAGGGATGCATGTTTTGAGCCCAGTACTGAGCCTGAAAAGCATTTCCAACCCCACTTACAAGTAAAACTAGCTAAAATGTGCCTGGCTTCTCTTCACTGAAAAGCTCATTCTGAGAACATTTTTAGCATACGTTTGCTCCTGCTGGGTCAGCTGAGCAGCAAATTTCTATTTAACCACCTGCTTTCATGAGAGACCTCAGGGCTGCATGTTTTGAGCCCAGTACTGAGCCTGAAAAGCATTTCCAACCCCACTTACAAGTAAAACTAGCTAAAATGTGGCTGGCTGCTATTCACTGAAAAGCTCATTCTGAGTACATTTTTAGCATACGTTTGCTCCTGCCGGGTCAGCTGAGCAGCGAATTTCTATTTAACCACCTGCTTTCATGAGAGACCTCAGGGCTGCATGTTTTGAGCCCAGTACTGAGCCTGAAAAGCATTTCCAACTCCACTTACAAGTAAAACTAGCTAAAATGTGCCTGGCTTCTCTTCACTGAAAAGCTCATTCTGAGAACATTTTTAGCATACGTTTGCTCCTGCTGGGTCAGCTGAGCAGCAAATTTCTATTTAACCACCTGCTATCATGAGAGACCTCAGGGCTGCATGTTTTGAGCCCAGTACTGATCCTGAAAAGCGTTTCCAACCCCACTTACAAGTAAAACTAGCTAAAATGTGCCTGGCTGCTATTCACTGAAAAGCTCATTCTGTGTACATTTTTGGCATACGTTTGCTCCTACCAGGTCAGCTGAGCTGCGAATTTCTATTTAACCACCTGCTTTCATGAGAGACCTCAGGGCTGCATGTTTTGAGCCCAGTACTGAGCCTGAAAAGCATTTCCAACCCCACTTACAAGTAAAACTAGCTAAAATGTGCCTGGCTGCTATTCACTGAAAAGCTCATTCTGTGTACATTTTTGGCATACGTTTGCTCCTACCGGGTCAGCTGAGCAGCGAATTTCTATTTAACCACCTGCTTTCATGAGAGACCTCAGGGCTGCATGTTTTGAGCCCAGTACTGAGCCTGAAAAGCATTTCCAACCCCACTTACAAGTAAAACTAGCTAAAATGTGCCTGGCTTCTCTTCACTGAAAAGCTCATTCTGAGTACATTTTTAGCATACGTTTGCTCCTGCCGGGTCAGCTGAGCAGCGAATTTCTATTTAACCACCTGCTATCATGAGAGACCTCAGGGCTGCATGTTTTGAGCCCAGTACTGTTCCTGAAAAGCGTTTCCAACCCCACTTACAATTAAAACTAGCTAAAATGTGCCTGGCTGCTATTCACTAAAAAGCTCATTCTCTGTACATTTTTGGCATACGTTTGCTCCTACCGGGTCAGCTGAGCAGCGAATTTCTATTTAACCACCTGCTATCACGAGAGACCTCAGGGCTGCATGGTTTGAGCCCAGTACTGATCCTGAAAAGCGTTTCCAACCCCACTTACAAGTAAAACTAGCTAAAATGTGCCTGGCTGCTATTCACTGAAAAGCTCATTCTGAGTACATTTTTAGCATACGTTTGCTCCTGCTGGGTCAGCTGAGCAGCGAATTTCTATTTAACCACCTGCTATCATGAGAGACCTCAGGGCTGCATGTTTTGAGCCCAGTATTGATCCTGAAAAGCGTTTCCAACCCCACTTACAAGTAAAACTAGCTAAAATGTGCCTGGCTGCTATTCACTGAAAAGCTCATTCTGAGTACATTTTTAGCATACGTTTGCTCCTGCTGGGTCAGCTGAGCAGCGAATTTCTATTTAACCACCTGCTATCATGAGAGACCTCAGGGCTGCATGTTTTGAGCCCAGTATTGATCCTGAAAAGCGTTTCCAACCCCACTTACAAGTAAAACTAGCTAAAATGTGCCTGGCTGCTATTCACTGAAAAGCTCATTCTGTGTACATTTTTGGCATACGTTTGCTCCTGCCGGGTCAGCTGAGCAGCGAATTTCTATTTAACCACCTGCTATCACGAGAGACCTCAGGGCTGCATGGTTTGAGCCCAGTACTGATCCTGAAAAGCGTTTCCAACCCCACTTACAAGTAAAACTAGCTAAAATGTGCCTGGCTGCTATTCACTAAAAAGCTCATTCTCTGTACATTTTTAGCATACGTTTGCTCCTGCCGGGTCAGCTGAGCAGCGAATTTCTATTTGACCACCTGCTTTCATGAGAGACCTCAGAGCTGCATGTTTTGAGCCCAGTACTGAGCCTGAAAAGCATTTCCAACCCCACTTACAAGTAAAACTAGCTAAAATGTGCCTGGCTTCTCTTCACTGAAAAGCTCATTCTGAGTACATTTTTAGCATACGTTTGCTCCTGCCGGGTCAGCTGAGCAGCGAATTTCTATTTAACCACCTGCTTTTATGAGAGACCTCAGAGCTGCATGTTTTGAGCCCAGTACTGAGCCTGGAAAGCGTTTCCAACCCCACTTACAAGTAAAACTAGCTAAAATGTGCCTGGCTTCTCTTCACTGAAAAGCTCATTCTGAGTACATTTTTGGCATACGTTTGCTCCTACCGGGTCAGCTGAGCAGCGAATTTCTATTTAACCACCTGCTTTCATGAGAGACCTCAGGGCTGCATGTTTTGAGCCCAGTACTGAGCCTGAAAAGCATTTCCAACCCCACTTACAAGTAAAACTAGCTAAAATGTGCCTTGCTTCTCTTCACTGAAAAGCTCATTCTGAGTACATTTTTGGCATACGTTTGCTCCTACCGGGTCAGCTGAGCAGCGAATTTCTATTTAACCACCTGCTTTCATGAGAGACCTCAGGGCTGCATGTTTTGAGCCCAGTACTGAGCCTGAAAAGCATTTCCAACCCCACTTACAAGTAAAACTAGCTAAAATGTGCCTGGCTTCTCTTCACTGAAAAGCTCATTCTGAGTACATTTTTAGCATACGTTTGCTCCTGCCGGGTCAGCTGAGCAGCGAATTTCTATTTAATCACCTGCTATCATGAGAGACCTCAGGGCTGCATGTTTTGAGCCCAGTACTGATCCTGAAAAGCGTTTCCAACCCCACTTACAAGTAAAACTAGCTAAAATGTGCCTGGCTTCTCTTCACTGAAAAGCTCATTCTGAGTACATTTTTAGCATACGTTTGCTCCTGCTGGGTCAGCTGAGCAGCGAATTTCTATTTAACCACCTGCTATCATGAGAGACCTCAGGGCTGCATGTTTTGAGCCCAGTATTGATCCTGAAAAGCGTTTCCAACCCCACTTACAAGTAAAACTAGCTAAAATGTGCCTGGCTGCTATTCACTGAAAAGCTCATTCTGTGTACATTTTTGGCATACCTTTGCTCCTACCGGGTCAGCTGAGCAGCGAATTTCTATTTAACCACCTGCTTTCATGAGAGACCTCAGAGCTGCATGTTTTGAGCCCTGTATGAGCCTGAAAAGCATGTCCAACCCCACTTACACGTAAAACTATCTAAAATGTGCCTGGCTTCTCTTCACTGAAAAGCTCATTCTGAGTACATTTTTAGCATACGTTTGCTCCTGCCGCGTCAGCTGAGAAGCGAATTTCTATTTAACCACCTGCTATCATGAGAGACCTCAGGGCTGCATGTTTTGAGCCCAGTACTGATCCTGAAAAGCGTTTCCAACCCCACTTACAAGTAAAACTAGCTAAAATGTGCCTGGCTGCTATTCACTGAAAAGCTCATTTGTGTACATTTTTGGCATACGTTTAATCCTACCGGGTCAGCTGAGCAGCAAATTTCTATTTAACCACCTGCTTTCATGAGAGACCTCAGGGATGCATGTTTTGAGCCCAGTACTGAGCCTGAAAAGCATTTCCAACCCCACTTACAAGTAAAACTAGCTAAAATGTGCCTGGCTTCTCTTCACTGAAAAGCTCATTCTGAGAACATTTTTAGCATACGTTTGCTCCTGCTGGGTCAGCTGAGCAGCAAATTTCTATTTAACCACCTGCTATCATGAGAGACCTCAGGGCTGCATGTTTTGAGCCCAGTACTGAGCCTGAAAAGCATTTCCAACCCCACTTACAAGTAAAACTAGCTAAAATGTGCCTGGCTGCTATTCACTGAAAAGCTCATTCTGTGTACATTTTTGGCATACGTTTGCTCCTACCGGGTCAGCTGAGCAGCGAATTTCTATTTAACCACCTGCTATCATGAGAGACCTCAGGGCTGCATGTTTTGAGCCCAGTACTGATCCTGAAAAGCGTTTCCAACCCCACTTACAAGTAAAACTAGCTAAAATGTGCCTGGCTGCTATTCACTAAAAAGCTCATTCTCTGTACACTTTTGGCATACGTTTGCTCCTACCGGGTCAGCTGAGCAGCGAATTTCCATTTAACCACCTGCTTTCATGAGAGACCTCAGGGATGCATGTTTTGAGCCCAGTACTGAGCCTGAAAAGCATTTCCAACCCCACTTACAAGTAAAACTAGCTAAAATGTGCCTGGCTGCTATTCACTGAAAAGCTCATTCTGAGTACATTTTTAGCATACGTTTGCTCCTGCTGGGTCAGCTGAGCAGCGAATTTCTATTTAACCACCTGCTATCATGAGAGACCTCAGGGCTGCATGTTTTGAGCCCAGTATTGATCCTGAAAAGCGTTTCCAACCCCACTTACAAGTAAAACTAGCTAAAATGTGCCTGGCTGCTATTCACTGAAAAGCTCATTCTGTGTACATTTTTGGCATACGTTTGCTCCTGCCGGGTCAGCTGAGCAGCGAATTTCTATTTGACCACCTGCTTTCATGAGAGACCTCAGAGCTGCATGTTTTGAGCCCAGTACTGAGCCTGAAAAGCATTTCAAACCCCACTTACAAGTAAAACTAGCTAAAATGTGCCTGGCTTCTCTTCACTGAAAAGCTCATTCTGAGTACATTTTTAGCATACGTTTGCTCCTGCCGGGTCAGCTGAGCAGCGAATTTCTATTTAACCACCTGCTATCATGAGAGACCTCAGGGCTGCATGTTTTGAGACCAGTACTGATCCTGAAAAGCGTTTCCAACCCCACTTACAAGTAAAACTAGCTAAAATGTGCCTGGCTGCTATTCACTGAAAAGCTCATTTGTGTACATTTTTGGCATACGTTTAATCCTACCGGGTCAGCTGAGCAGCAAATTTCTATTTAACCACCTGCTTTCATGAGAGACCTTAGGGATGCATGTTTTGAGCCCAGTACTGAGCCTGAAAAGCATTTCCAACCCCACTTACAAGTAAAACTAGCTAAAATGTGCCTGGCTTCTCTTCACTGAAAAGCTCATTCTGAGAACATTTTTAGCATACGTTTGCTCCTGCTGGGTCAGCTGAGCAGCAAATTTCTATTTAACCACCTGCTATCATGAGAGACCTCAGGGCTGCATGTTTTGAGCCCAGTACTGATCCTGAAAAGCGTTTCCAACCCCACTTACAAGTAAAACTAGCTAAAATGTGCCTGGCTGCTATTCACTGAAAAGCTCATTCTGTGTACATTATTGGCATACGTTTGCTCCTACCAGGTCAGCTGAGCTGCGAATTTCTATTTAACCACCTGCTTTCATGAGAGACCTCAGGGCTGCATGTTTTGAGCCCAGTACTGAGCCTGAAAAGCATTTCCAACCCCACTTACAAGTAAAACTAGCTAAAATGTGCCTGGCTGCTATTCACTGAAAAGCTCATTCTGTGTACATTTTTGGCATACGTTTGCTCCTACCGGGTCAGCTGAGCAGCGAATTTCTATTTAACCACCTGCTTTCATGAGAGACCTCAGGGCTGCATGTTTTGAGCCCAGTACTGAGCCTGAAAAGCATTTCCAACCCCACTTACAAGTAAAACTAGCTAAAATGTGCCTGGCTTCTCTTCACTGAAAAGCTCATTCTGAGTACATTTTTAGCATACGTTTGCTCCTGCCGGGTCAGCTGAGCAGCGAATTTCTATTTAACCACCTGCTATCATGAGAGACCTCAGGGCTGCATGTTTTGAGCCCAGTACTGTTCCTGAAAAGCGTTTCCAACCCCACTTACAATTAAAACTAGCTAAAATGTGCCTGGCTGCTATTCACTAAAAAGCTCATTCTCTGTACATTTTTGGCATACGTTTGCTCCTACCGGGTCAGCTGAGCAGCGAATTTCTATTTAACCACCTGCTATCACGAGAGACCTCAGGGCTGCATGGTTTGAGCCCAGTACTGATCCTGAAAAGCGTTTCCAACCCCACTTACAAGTAAAACTAGCTAAAATGTGCCTGGCTGCTATTCACTGAAAAGCTCATTCTGAGTACATTTTTAGCATACGTTTGCTCCTGCTGGGTCAGCTGAGCAGCGAATTTCTATTTAACCACCTGCTATCATGAGAGACCTCAGGGCTGCATGTTTTGAGCCCAGTATTGATCCTGAAAAGCGTTTCCAACCCCACTTACAAGTAAAACTAGCTAAAATGTGCCTGGCTGCTATTCACTGAAAAGCTCATTCTGTGTACATTTTTGGCATACGTTTGCTCCTGCCGGGTCAGCTGAGCAGCGAATTTCTATTTAACCACCTGCTATCACGAGAGACCTCAGGGCTGCATGGTTTGAGCCCAGTACTGATCCTGAAAAGCGTTTCCAACCCCACTTACAAGTAAAACTAGCTAAAATGTGCCTGGCTGCTATTCACTAAAAAGCTCATTCTCTGTACATTTTTAGCATACGTTTGCTCCTGCCGGGTCAGCTGAGCAGCGAATTTCTATTTGACCACCTGCTTTCATGAGAGACCTCAGAGCTGCATGTTTTGAGCCCAGTACTGAGCCTGAAAAGCATTTCCAACCCCACTTACAAGTAAAACTAGCTAAAATGTGCCTGGCTTCTCTTCACTGAAAAGCTCATTCTGAGTACATTTTTAGCATACGTTTGCTCCTGCCGGGTCAGCTGAGCAGCGAATTTCTATTTAACCACCTGCTTTTATGAGAGACCTCAGAGCTGCATGTTTTGAGCCCAGTACTGAGCCTGGAAAGCGTTTCCAACCCCACTTACAAGTAAAACTAGCTAAAATGTGCCTGGCTTCTCTTCACTGAAAAGCTCATTCTGAGTACATTTTTGGCATACGTTTGCTCCTACCGGGTCAGCTGAGCAGCGAATTTCTATTTAACCACCTGCTTTCATGAGAGACCTCAGGGCTGCATGTTTTGAGCCCAGTACTGAGCCTGAAAAGCATTTCCAACCCCACTTACAAGTAAAACTAGCTAAAATGTGCCTTGCTTCTCTTCACTGAAAAGCTCATTCTGAGTACATTTTTGGCATACGTTTGCTCCTACCGGGTCAGCTGAGCAGCGAATTTCTATTTAACCACCTGCTTTCATGAGAGACCTCAGGGCTGCATGTTTTGAGCCCAGTACTGAGCCTGAAAAGCATTTCCAACCCCACTTACAAGTAAAACTAGCTAAAATGTGCCTGGCTTCTCTTCACTGAAAAGCTCATTCTGAGTACATTTTTAGCATACGTTTGCTCCTGCCGGGTCAGCTGAGCAGCGAATTTCTATTTAATCACCGGCTTTCATGAGAGACCTCAGGGCTGCATGTTTTGAGCCCAGTACTGAGCCTGAAAAGCATTTCCAACCCCACTTACAAGTAAAACTAGCTAAAATGTGCCTGGCTGCTATTCACTGAAAAGCTCATTCTGTGTACATTTTTGGCATACGTTTGCTCCTACCGGGTCAGCTGAGCAGCGAATTTCTATTTAACCACCTGCTATCATGAGAGACCTCAGGGCTGCATGTTTTGAGCCCAGTACTGATCCTGAAAAGCGTTTCCAACCCCACTTACAAGTAAAACTAGCTAAAATGTGCCTGGCTGCTATTCACTGAAAAGCTCATTCTGAGTACATTTTTAGCATACGTTTGCTCCTGCTGGGTCAGCTGAGCAGCGAATTTCTATTTAACCACCTGCTATCATGAGAGACCTCAGGGCTGCATGTTTTGAGCCCAGTATTGATCCTGAAAAGCGTTTCCAACCCCACTTACAAGTAAAACTAGCTAAAATGTGCCTGGCTGCTATTCACTGAAAAGCTCATTCTGTGTACATTTTTGGCATACGTTTGCTCCTGCCGGGTCAGCTGAGCAGCGAATTTCTATTTGACCACCTGCTTTCATGAGAGACCTCAGAGCTGCATGTTTTGAGCCCAGTACTGAGCCTGAAAAGCATTTCAAACCCCACTTACAAGTAAAACTAGCTAAAATGTGCCTGGCTTCTCTTCACTGAAAAGCTCATTCTGAGTACATTTTTCGCATACGTTTGCTCCTGCCGGGTCAGCTGAGCAGCGAATTTCTATTTAACCACCTGCTATCACGAGAGACCTCAGGAATGCATGTTTTGAGCCCAGTACTGATCCTGAAAAGCGTTTCCAACCCCACTTACAAGTAAAACTAGCTGAAATGTGCCTGGCTGCTATTCACTGAAAAGCTCATTCTGTGTACATTTTTGGCATACGTTTGCTCCTACCGGGTCAGCTGAGCAGCGAATTTCTATTTAACCACCTGCTATCATGAGAGACCTCAGGGCTGCATGTTTTGAGCCCAGTACTGATCCTGAAAAGCGTTTCCAACCCCACTTACAAGTAAAACTAGCTAAAATGTGCCTGGCTGCTATTCACTAAAAAGCTCATTCTGTGTACATTTTTGGCATACGTTTGCTCCTACCAGGTCAGCTGAGCTGCGAATTTCTATTTAACCACCGGCTTTCATGAGAGACCTCAGGGCTGCATGTTTTGAGCCCAGTACTGAGCCTGAAAAGCATTTCCAACCCCACTTACAAGTAAAACTAGCTAAAATGTGCCTGGCTGCTATTCACTGAAAAGCTCATTCTGTGTACATTTTTGGCATACGTTTGCTCCTACCGGGTCAGCTGAGCAGCGAATTTCTATTTAACCACCTGCTATCATGAGAGACCTCAGGGCTGCATGTTTTGAGCCCAGTACTGATCCTGAAAAGCGTTTCCAACCCCACTTACAAGTAAAACTAGCTAAAATGTGCCTGGCTGCTATTCACTGAAAAGCTCATTCTGAGTACATTTTTAGCATACGTTTGCTCCTGCTGGGTCAGCTGAGCAGCGAATTTCTATTTAACCACCTGCTATCATGAGAGACCTCAGGGCTGCATGTTTTGAGCCCAGTATTGATCCTGAAAAGCGTTTCCAACCCCACTTACAAGTAAAACTAGCTAAAATGTGCCTGGCTGCTATTCACTGAAAAGCTCATTCTGTGTACATTTTTGGCATACGTTTGCTCCTGCCGGGTCAGCTGAGCAGCGAATTTCTATTTGACCACCTGCTTTCATGAGAGACCTCAGAGCTGCATGTTTTGAGCCCAGTACTGAGCCTGAAAAGCATTTCAAACCCCACTTACAAGTAAAACTAGCTAAAATGTGCCTGGCTTCTCTTCACTGAAAAGCTCATTCTGAGTACATTTTTAGCATACGTTTGCTCCTGCCGGGTCAGCTGAGCAGCGAATTTCTATTTAACCACCTGCTATCATGAGAGACCTCAGGGCTGCATGTTTTGAGACCAGTACTGATCCTGAAAAGCGTTTCCAACCCCACTTACAAGTAAAACTAGCTAAAATGTGCCTGGCTGCTATTCACTGAAAAGCTCATTTGTGTACATTTTTGGCATACGTTTAATCCTACCGGGTCAGCTGAGCAGCAAATTTCTATTTAACCACCTGCTTTCATGAGAGACCTCAGGGATGCATGTTTTGAGCCCAGTACTGAGCCTGAAAAGCATTTCCAACCCCACTTACAAGTAAAACTAGCTAAAATGTGCCTGGCTTCTCTTCACTGAAAAGCTCATTCTGAGAACATTTTTAGCATACGTTTGCTCCTGCTGGGTCAGCTGAGCAGCAAATTTCTATTTAACCACCTGCTATCATGAGAGACCTCAGGGCTGCATGTTTTGAGCCCAGTACTGATCCTGAAAAGCGTTTCCAACCCCACTTACAAGTAAAACTAGCTAAAATGTGCCTGGCTGCTATTCACTGAAAAGCTCATTCTGTGTACATTATTGGCATACGTTTGCTCCTACCAGGTCAGCTGAGCTGCGAATTTCTATTTAACCACCTGCTTTCATGAGAGACCTCAGGGCTGCATGTTTTGAGCCCAGTACTGAGCCTGAAAAGCATTTCCAACCCCACTTACAAGTAAAACTAGCTAAAATGTGCCTGGCTGCTATTCACTGAAAAGCTCATTCTGTGTACATTTTTGGCATACGTTTGCTCCTACCGGGTCAGCTGAGCAGCGAATTTCTATTTAACCACCTGCTTTCATGAGAGACCTCAGGGCTGCATGTTTTGAGCCCAGTACTGAGCCTGAAAAGCATTTCCAACCCCACTTACAAGTAAAACTAGCTAAAATGTGCCTGGCTTCTCTTCACTGAAAAGCTCATTCTGAGTACATTGTTAGCATACGTTTGCTCCTGCCGGGTCAGCTGAGCAGCGAATTTCTATTTAACCACCTGCTATCACGAGAGACCTCAGGGCTGCATGTTTTGAGCCCAGTACTGATCCTGAAAAGCGTTTCCAACCCCACTTACAAATAAAACTAGCTAAAATGTGCCTGGCTGCTATTCACTAAAAAGCTCATTCTCTGTACACTTTTGGCATACGTTTGCTCCTACCGGATCAGCTGAGCAGCGAATTTCTATTTAACCACCTGCTTTCATGAGAGACCTCAGAGCTGCATGTTTTGAGCCCTGTACTGAGCCTGAAAAGCATTTCCAACCCCACTTACAAGTAAAACTAACTAAAATGTGCCTGGCTTCTCTTCACTGAAAAGCTCATTCTGAGTACATTTTTCGCATACGTTTGCTCCTGCCGGGTCAGCTGAGCAGCGAATTTCTATTTAACCACCTGCTATCACGAGAGACCTCAGGGATGCATGTTTTGAGCCCAGTACTGATCCTGAAAAGCGTTTCCAACCCCACTTACAAGTAAAACTAGCTAAAATGTGCCTGGCTGCTATTCACTGAAAAGCTCATTCTGTGTACATTTTTGGCATACGTTTGCTCCTACCGGGTCAGCTGAGCAGCGAATTTCTATTTAACCACCTGCTATCATGAGAGACCTCAGGGCTGCATGTTTTGAGCCCAGTACTGATCCTGAAAAGCGTTTCCAACCCCACTTACAAGTAAAACTAGCTAAAATGTGCCTGGCTGCTATTCACTAAAAAGCTCATTCTCTGTACATTTTTGGCATACGTTTGCTCCTACCGGGTCAGCTGAGCAGCGAATTTCTATTTAACCACCTGCTTTCATGAGAGACCTCAGAGCTGCATGTTTTGAGCCCAGTACTGAGCCTGAAAAGCATTTCCAACCCCACTTACAAGTAAAACTAGCTAAAATGTGCCTGGCTTCTCTTCACTGAAAAGCTCATTCTGAGAACATTTTTAGCATACGTTTGCTCCTGCTGGGTCAGCTGAGCAGCAAATTTCTATTTAACCACCTGCTATCATGAGAGACCTCAGGGCTGCATGTTTTGAGCCCAGTACTGATCCTGAAAAGCGTTTCCAACCCCACTTACAAGTAAAACTAGCTAAAATGTGCCTGGCTGCTATTCACTGAAAAGCTCATTCTGTGTACATTTTTGGCATACGTTTGCTCCTACCAGGTCAGCTGAGCTGCGAATTTCTATGTAACCACCTGCTTTCATGAGAGACCTCAGGGCTGCATGTTTTGAGCCCAGTACTGAGCCTGAAAAGCATTTCCAACTCCACTTACAAGTAAAACTAGCTAAAATGTGCCTGGCTGCTATTCACTGAAAAGCTCATTCTGTGTACATTTTTGGCATACGTTTGCTCCTACCGGGTCAGCTGAGCAGCGAATTTCTATTTAACCACCTGCTATCATGAGAGACCTCAGGGCTGCATGTTTTGAGCCCAGTACTGATCCTGAAAAGCGTTTCCAACCCCACTTACAAGTAAAACTAGCTAAAATGTGCCTGGCTGCTATTCACTAAAAAGCTCATTCTCTGTACATTTTTGGCATACGTTTGCTCCTACCGGGTCAGCTGAGCAGCGAATTTCTATTTAACCACCTGCTTTCATGAGAGACCTCAGAGCTGCATGTTTTGAGCCCTGTACTGAGCCTGAAAAGCATTTCCAACCCCACTTAGAAGTAAAACTAGCTGAAATGTGCCTGGCTTCTCTTCACTGAAAAGCTCATTCTGAGTACATTTTTAGCATACGTTTTCTCCTGCCGGGTCAGCTGAGCAGCGAATTTCTATTTAACCACCTGCTATCCTGAGAGACCTCAGGGCTGCATGTTTTGAGCCCAGTACTGATCCTGAAAAGCGTTTCCAACCTCACTTACAAGTAAAACTAGCTAAAATGTGCCTGGCTGCTATTCAGCGAAAAGCTCATTCTGTGTACATTTTTGGCATACGTTTGCTCCTGCCGGGTCAGCTGAGCAGCGAATTTCTATTTAACCACCTGCTATCATGAGAGACTTCAGGGCTGCATGTTTTGAGCCCAGTACTGATCCTGAAAAGCGTTTCCAACCCCACTTACAAGTAAAACTAGCTAAAATGTGCCTGGCTGCTATTCACTGAAAAGCTCATTCTGTGTACATTTTTGGCATACCATTGCTCCTACCGGGTCAGCTGAGCAGCGAATTTCTATTTAACCACCTGCTTTCATGAGAGACCTCAGGGCTGCATGTTTTGAGCCCAGTACTGAACCTGAAAAGCATTTCCAACCCCACTTACAAGTAAAACTAGCTAAAATGTGCCTGGCTTCTCTTCACTGAAAAGCTCATTCTGAGTACATTTTTAGCATACGTTTGCTCCTGCCGGGTCAGCTGAGCAGCGAATTTCTATTTAACCACCTGCTTTCATGGTAGACCTCAGGGATGCATGTTTTGAGCCCAGTATTGAGCCTGAAAAGCGTTTCCAACCCCACTTACAAGTAAAACTAGCTAAAATGTGCCTGGCTGCTATTCACTGAAAAGCTCATTCTGTGTACATTTTTGGCATACGTTTGCACCTACCGGGTCAGCTGAGCAGCAAATTTCTATTTAACCATCTGCTTTCATGAGAGACCTCAGGGCTGCATGTTTTGAGCCCAGTACTGATCCTGAAAAGCGTTTCCAACCCCACTTACAAGTAAAACTAGCTAAAATGTGCCTAGCTGCTATTCACTGAAAAGCTCATTCTGTGTACATTTTTGGCATACGTTTGCTCCTACCGGGTCAGCTGAGCAGCGAATTTCTATTTAACCACCTGCCTTCATGAGAGACCTCAGGGCTGCATGTTTTGAGCCCAGTAACGAGCCTGAAAAGCATTTCCAACCCCACTTACAAATAAAACTAGCTAAAATGTGCCTGGCTGCTATTCACTGAAAAGCTCATTCTGTGTACATTTTTGGCATACGTTTGCTCCTACCGGGTCAGCTGAGCAGCGAATTTCTATTTAACCACCTGCTTTCATGAGAGACCTCAGGGATGCATGTTTTGAGCCCAGTACTGAGCCTGAAAAGCGTTTCCAACCCCACTTACAAGTAAAACTAGCTAAAATGTGCCTGGCTTCTCTTCACTGAAAAGCTCATTCTGAGTACATTTTTAGCATACGTTTGCTCCTGCTGGGTCAGCTGAGCAGCGAATTTCTATTTAACCACCTGCTATCATGAGAGACCTCAGGGCTGCATGTTTTGAGCCCAGTATTGATCCTGAAAAGCGTTTCCAACCCACACTTACAAGTAAAACTAGCTAATGTGCCTGGCTGCTATTCACTGAAAAGCTCATTCTGTGTACATTTTTGGCATACGTTTGCTCCTGCCGGGTCAGCTGAGCAGCGAATTTCTGTTTGACCACCTGCTTTCATGAGAGACCTCAGAGCTGCATGTTTTGAGCCCAGTACTGAGCCTGAAAAGCATTTCCAACCCCACTTACAAGTAAAACTAGCTAAAATGTGCCTGGCTTCTCTTCACTGAAAAGCTCATTCTGAGTACATTTTTAGCATACGTTTGCTCCTGCCGGGTCAGCTGAGAAGCGAATTTCTATTTAACCACCTGCTATCATGAGAGACCTCAGGGCTGCATGTTTTGAGCCCAGTACTGATCCTGAAAAGCGTTTCCAACCCCACTTACAAGTAAAACTAGCTAAAATGTGCCTGGCTGCTATTCACTGAAAAGCTCATTTGTGTACATTTTTGGCATACGTTTAATCCTACCGGGTCAGCTGAGCAGCAAATTTCTATTTAACCACCTGCTTTCATGAGAGACCTCAGGGATGCATGTTTTGAGCCCAGTACTGAGCCTGAAAAGCATTTCCAACCCCACTTACAAGTAAAACTAGCTAAAATGTGCCTGGCTTCTCTTCACTGAAAAGCTCATTCTGAGAACATTTTTAGCATACGTTTGCTCCTGCTGGGTCAGCTGAGCTGCAAATTTCTATTTAACCACCTGCTATCATGAGAGACCTCAGGGCTGCATGTTTTGAGCCCAGTACTGATCCTGAAAAGCGTTTCCAACCCCACTTACAAGTAAAACTAGCTAAAATGTGCCTGGCTGCTATTCACTGAAAAGCTCATTCTGTGTACATTTTTGGCATACGTTTGCTCCTACCAGGTCAGCTGAGCTGCGAATTTCTATTTAACCACCTGCTTTCATGAGAGACCTCAGGGCTGCATGTTTTGAGCCCAGTACTGAGCCTGAAAAGCATTTCCAACTCCACTTACAAGTAAAACTAGCTAAAATGTGCCTGGCTTCTCTTCACTGAAAAGCTCATTCTGAGAACATTTTTAGCATACGTTTGCTCCTGCTGGGTCAGCTGAGCAGCAAATTTCTATTTAACCACCTGCTATCATGAGAGACCTCAGGGCTGCATGTTTTGAGCCCAGTACTGATCCTGAAAAGCGTTTCCAACCCCACTTACAAGTAAAACTAGCTAAAATGTGCCTGGCTGCTATTCACTGAAAAGCTCATTCTGTGTACATTTTTGGCATACGTTTGCTCCTACCAGGTCAGCTGAGCTGCGAATTTCTATTTAACCACCTGCTTTCATGACAGACCTCAGGGCTGCATGTTTTAAGCCCAGTACTGAGCCTGAAAAGCATTTCCAACCCCACTTACAAGTAAAACTAGCTAAAATGTGCCTGGCTGCTATTCACTGAAAAGCTCATTCTGTGTACATTTTTGGCATACGTTTGCTCCTACCGGGTCAGCTGAGCAGCGAATTTCTATTTAACCACCTGCTTTCATGAGAGACCTCAGGGCTGCATGTTTTGAGCCCAGTATTGATCCTGAAAAGCGTTTCCAACCCCACTTACAAGTAAAACTAGCTAAAATGTGCCTGGCTTCTCTTCACTGAAAAGCTCATTCTGAGTACATTTTTAGCATACGTTTGCTCCTGCTGGGTCAGCTGAGCAGCGAATTTCTATTTAACCACCTGCTATCATGAGAGACCTCAGGGCTGCATGTTTTGAGCCCAGTATTGATCCTGAAAAGCATTTCCAACCCCACTTACAAGTAAAACTAGCTAAAATGTGCCTGGCTGCTATTCACTGAAAAGCTCATTCTGTGTACATTTTTGGCATACCTTTGCTCCTACCGGGTCAGCTGAGCAGCGAATTTCTATTTAACCACCTGCTTTCATGAGAGACCTCAGAGCTGCATGTTTTGAGCCCTGTATGAGCCTGAAAAGCATTTCCAACCCCACTTACACGTAAAACTAGCTAAAATGTGCCTGGCTTCTCTTCACTGAAAAGCTCATTCTGAGTACATTTTTAGCATACGTTTGCTCCTGCCGGGTCAGCTGAGCAGCGAATTTCTATTTAACCACCTGCTATCATGAGAGACCTCAGGGCTGCATGTTTTGAGCCCAGTATTGATCCTGAAAAGCGTTTCCAACCCCACTTACAAGTAAAACTAGCTAAAATGTACCTGGCCGCTATTCACTGAAAAGCTCATTCTGTGTACATTTTTGGCATACGTTTGCTCCTACCGGGTCAGCTGAGCAGCGAATTTCTATTTAACCACCTGCTTTCATGAGAGACCTCAGGGCTGCATGTTTTGAGCCCAGTACTGAGCCTGAAAAGCATTTCCAACCCCACTTAGAAGTAAAACTAGCTGAAATGTGCCTGGCTTCTCTTCACTGAAAAGCTCATTCTGAGTACATTTTTAGCATACGTTTTCTCCTGCCGGGTCAGCTGAGCAGCGAATTTCTATTTAACCACCTGCTATCCTGAGAGACCTCAGGGCTGCATGTTTTGAGCCCAGTACTGATCCTGAAAAGCGTTTCCAACCCCACTTACAAGTAAAACTAGCTAAAATGTGCCTGGCTGCTATTCAGTGAAAAGCTCATTCTGTGTACATTTTTGGCATGTTTTCTCCTGCCGGGTCAGCTGAGCAGCGAATTTCTATTTAACCACCTGCTATCATGAGAGACTTCAGGGCTGCATGTTTTGAGCCCAGTACTGATCCTGAAAAGCGTTTCCAACCCCACTTACAAGTAAAACTAGCTAAAATGTGCCTGGCTGCTATTCACTGAAAAGCTCATTCTGTGTACATTTTTGGCATACCATTGCTCCTACCGGGTCAGCTGAGCAGCGAATTTCTATTTAACCACCTGCTTTCATGAGAGACCTCAGGGCTGCATGTTTTGAGCCCAGTACTGAACCTGAAAAGCATTTCCAACCCCACTTACAAGTAAAACTAGCGAAAATGTGCCTGGCTTCTCTTCACTGAAAAGCTCATTCTGAGTACATTTTTAGCATACGTTTGCTCCTGCCTGGTCAGCTGAGCAGCGAATTTCTATTTAACCACCTGCTTTCATGAGAGACCTCAGGGATGCATGTTTTGAGCCCAGCACTGAGCCTGAAAAGCGTTTCCAACGCCACTTACAAGTAAAACTAGCTTAAATGTGCCTGGCTGCTATTCACTGAAAAGCTCATTCTGTGTACATTTTTGGCATATGTTTGCACCTACCGGGTCAGCTGAGCAGCAAATTTCTATTTAACTATCTGCTTTCATGAGAGACCTCAGACCTGCATGTTTTGAACCCAGTACTGATCCTGAAAAGCGTTTCCAACCCCACTTACAAGTAAAACTAGCTAAAATGTGCCTGGCTGCTATTCACTGAAAAGCTCATTCTGTGTACATTTTTGGCATACGTTTGCTCCTACCGGGTCAGCTGAGCAGCGAATTTCTATTTAACCACCTGCCTTCATGAGAGACCTCAGGGCTGCATGTTTTGAGCCCAGTACTGAGCCTGAAAAGCATTTCCAACCCCACTTACAAATAAAACTAGCTAAAATGTGCCTGGCTGCTATTCACTGAAAAGCTCATTCTGTGTACATTTTTGGCATACGTTTGCTCCTACCGGGTCAGCTGAGCAGCAAATTTCTATTTAACCACCTGCTTTCATGAGAGACCTCAGGGATGCATGTTTTGAGCCCAGTACTGAGCCTGAAAAGCATTTCCAACCCCACTTACAAGTGAAACTAGCTAAAATGTGCCTGGCTTCTCTTCACTGAAAAGGTCATTCTGAGTACATTTTTAGCATACGTTTGCTCCTGCCGGGTCAGCTGAGCAGCGAATTTCTATTTAACCACCTGCTATCATGAGAGACCTCAGGGCTGCATGTTTTGAGACCAGTACTGATCCTGAAAAGCGTTTCCAACCCCACTTACAAGTAAAACTAGCTAAAATGTGCCTGGCTGCTATTCACTGAAAAGCTCATTCTGAGTACATTTTTAGCATACGTTTGCTCCTGCTGGGTCAGCTGAGCAGCGAATTTCTATTTAACCACCTGCTATCATGAGAGACCTCAGGGCTGCATGTTTTGAGCCCAGTATTGATCCTGAAAAGCGTTTCCAACCCCACTTACAAGTAAAACTAGCTAAAATGTGCCTGGCTGCTATTCACTGAAAAGCTCATTCTGTGTACATTTTTGGCATACGTTTGCTCCTGCCGGGTCAGCTGAGCAGCGAATTTCTATTTGACCACCTGCTTTCATGAGAGACCTCAGAGCTGCATGTTTTGAGCCCAGTACTGAGCCTGAAAAGCATTTCCAACCCCACTTACAAGTAAAACTAGCTAAAATGTGCCTGGCTTCTCTTCACTGAAAAGCTCATTCTGAGTACATTTTTAGCATACGTTTGCTCCTGCCGGGTCAGCTGAGAAGCGAATTTCTATTTAACCACCTGCTATCATGAGAGACCTCAGGGCTGCATGTTTTGAGCCCAGTACTGATCCTGAAAAGCGTTTCCAACCCCACTTACAAGTAAAACTAGCTAAAATGTGCCTGGCTGCTATTCACTGAAAAGCTCATTTGTGTACATTTTTGGCATACGTTTAATCCTACCGGGTCAGCTGAGCAGCAAATTTCTATTTAACCACCTGCTTTCATGAGAGACCTCAGGGGTGCATGTTTTGAGCCCAGTACTGAGCCTGAAAAGCATTTCCAACCCCACTTACAAGTAAAACTAGCTAAAATGTGCCTGGCTTCTCTTCACTGAAAAGCTCATTCTGAGAACATTTTTAGCATACGTTTGCTCCTGCTGGGTCAGCTGAGCAGCAAATTTCTATTTAACCACCTGCTATTCATGAGAGACCTCAGGGCTGCATGTTTTGAGCCCAGTACTGATCCTGAAAAGCGTTTCCAACCCCACTTACAAGTAAAACTAGCTAAAATGTGCCTGGCTGCTATTCACTGAAAAGCTCATTCTGTGTACATTTTTGGCATACGTTTGCTCCTACCGGGTCAGCTGAGCAGCGAATTTCTATTTAACCACCTGCTATCACGAGAGACCTCAGGGCTGCATGGTTTGAGCCCAGTACTGATCCTGAAAAGCGTTTCCAACCCCACTTACAAGTAAAACTAGCTAAAATGTGCCTGGCTGCTATTCACTAAAAAGCTCATTCTCTGTACATTTTTGGCATACGTTTGCTCCTACCGGGTCAGCTGAGCAGCGAATTTCTATTTAACCACCTGCTATCACGAGAGACCTCAGGGCTGCATGGTTTGAGCCCAGTACTGATCCTGAAAAGCGTTTCCAACCCCACTTACAAGTAAAACTAGCTAAAATGTGCCTGGCTGCTATTCACTAAAAAGCTCATTCTCTGTACATTTTTGGCATACGTTTGCTCCTACCGGGTCAGCTGAGCAGCGAATTTCTATTTAACCACCTGCTTTCATGAGAGACCTCAGGGCTGCATGTTTTGAGCCCTGTACTGAGCCTGAAAAGCATTTCCAACCCCACTTACAAGTAAAACTAGCTAAAATGTGCCTGGCTTCTCTTCACTGAAAAGCTCATTCTGAGTACATTTTTAGCATACGTTTGCTCCTGCCGGGTCAGCTGAGCAGCGAATTTCTATTTAACCACCTGCTATCATGAGAGACCTCAGGGCTGCATGTTTTGAGACCAGTACTGATCCTGAAAAGCGTTTCCAACCCCACTTACAAGTAAAACTAGCTAAAATGTGCCTGGCTGCGATTCACTGAAAAGCTCATTCTGAGTACATTTTTAGCATACGTTTGCTCCTGCTGGGTCAGCTGAGCAGCGAATTTCTGTTTAACCACCTGCTATCATGAGAGACCTCAGGGCTGCATGTTTTGAGCCCAGTATTGATCCTGAAAAGCGTTTCCAACCCCACTTACAAGTAAAACTAGCTAAAATGTGCCTGGCTGCTATTCACTGAAAAGCTCATTTGTGTACATTTTTGGCATACGTTTAATCCTACCGGGTCAGCTGAGCAGCAAATTTCTATTTAACCACCTGCTTTCATGAGAGACCTCAGGGATGCATGTTTTGAGCCCAGTACTGAGCCTGAAAAGCATTTCCAACCCCACTTACAAGTAAAACTAGCTAAAATGTGCCTGGCTTCTCTTCACTGAAAAGCTCATTCTGAGAACATTTTTAGCATACGTTTGCTCCTGCTGGGTCAGCTGAGCTGCAAATTTCTATTTAACCACCTGCTATCATGAGAGACCTCAGGGCTGCATGTTTTGAGCCCAGTACTGATCCTGAAAAGCGTTTCCAACCCCACTTACAAGTAAAACTAGCTAAAATGTGCCTGGCTGCTATTCACTGAAAAGCTCATTCTGTGTACATTTTTGGCATACGTTTGCTCCTACCAGGTCAGCTGAGCTGCGAATTTCTATTTAACCACCTGCTTTCATGAGAGACCTCAGGGCTGCATGTTTTGAGCCCAGTACTGAGCCTGAAAAGCATTTCCAACTCCACTTACAAGTAAAACTAGCTAAAATGTGCCTGGCTTCTCTTCACTGAAAAGCTCATTCTGAGAACATTTTTAGCATACGTTTGCTCCTGCTGGGTCAGCTGAGCAGCAAATTTCTATTTAACCACCTGCTATCATGAGAGACCTCAGGGCTGCATGTTTTGAGCCCAGTACTGATCCTGAAAAGCGTTTCCAACCCCACTTACAAGTAAAACTAGCTAAAATGTGCCTGGCTGCTATTCACTGAAAAGCTCATTCTGTGTACATTTTTGGCATACGTTTGCTCCTACCAGGTCAGCTGAGCTGCGAATTTCTATTTAACCACCTGCTTTCATGAGAGACCTCAGGGCTGCATGTTTTAAGCCCAGTACTGAGCCTGAAAAGCATTTCCAACCCCACTTACAAGTAAAACTAGCTAAAATGTGCCTGGCTGCTATTCACTGAAAAGCTCATTCTGTGTACATTTTTGGCATACGTTTGCTCCTACCGGGTCAGCTGAGCAGCGAATTTCTATTTAACCACCTGCTTTCATGAGAGACCTCAGGGCTGCATGTTTTGAGCCCAGTATTGATCCTGAAAAGCGTTTCCAACCCCACTTACAAGTAAAACTAGCTAAAATGTGCCTGGCTTCTCTTCACTGAAAAGCTCATTCTGAGTACATTTTTAGCATACGTTTGCTCCTGCTGGGTCAGCTGAGCAGCGAATTTCTATTTAACCACCTGCTATCATGAGAGACCTCAGGGCTGCATGTTTTGAGCCCAGTATTGATCCTGAAAAGCATTTCCAACCCCACTTACAAGTAAAACTAGCTAAAATGTGCCTGGCTGCTATTCACTGAAAAGCTCATTCTGTGTACATTTTTGGAATACCTTTGCTCCTACCGGGTCAGCTGAGCAGCAAATTTCTATTTAACCACCTGCTTTCATGAGAGACCTCAGAGCTGCATGTTTTGAGCCCTGTATGAGCCTGAAAAGCATTTCCAACCCCACTTACACGTAAAACTAGCTAAAATGTGCCTGGCTTCTCTTCACTGAAAAGCTCATTCTGAGTACATTTTTAGCATACGTTTGCTCCTGCCGGGTCAGCTGAGCAGCGAATTTCTATTTAACCACCTGCTATCATGAGAGACCTCAGGGCTGCATGTTTTGAGCCCAGTATTGATCCTGAAAAGCGTTTCCAACCCCACTTACAAGTAAAACTAGCTAAAATGTACCTGGCCGCTATTCACTGAAAAGCTCATTCTGTGTACATTTTTGGCATACGTTTGCTCCTACCGGGTCAGCTGAGCAGCGAATTTCTATTTAACCACCTGCTTTCATGAGAGACCTCAGGGCTGCATGTTTTGAGCCCAGTACTGAGCCTGAAAAGCATTTCCAACCCCACTTAGAAGTAAAACTAGCTGAAATGTGCCTGGCTTCTCTTCACTGAAAAGCTCATTCTGAGTACATTTTTATTATACGTTTTCTCCTGCCGGGTCAGCTGAGCAGCGAATTTCTATTTAACCACCTGCTATCCTGAGAGACCTCAGGGCTGCATGTTTTGAGCCCAGTACTGATCCTGAAAAGCGTTTCCAACCCCACTTACAAGTAAAACTAGCTAAAATGTGCCTGGCTGCTATTCAGTGAAAAGCTCATTCTGTGTACATTTTTGGCATGTTTTCTCCTGCCGGGTCAGCTGAGCAGCGAATTTCTATTTAACCACCTGCTATCATGAGAGACTTCAGGGCTGCATGTTTTGAGCCCAGTACTGATCCTGAAAAGCGTTTCCAACCCCACTTACAAGTAAAACTAGCTAAAATGTGCCTGGCTGCTATTCACTGAAAAGCTCATTCTGTGTACATTTTTGGCATACCATTGCTCCTACCGGGTCAGCTGAGCAGCGAATTTCTATTTAACCACCTGCTTTCATGAGAGACCTCAGGGCTGCATGTTTTGAGCCCAGTACTGAACCTGAAAAGCATTTCCAACCCCACTTACAAGTAAAACTAGCGAAAATGTGCCTGGCTTCTCTTCACTGAAAAGCTCATTCTGAGTACATTTTTAGCATACGTTTGCTCCTGCCTGGTCAGCTGAGCAGCGAATTTCTATTTAACCACCTGCTTTCATGAGAGACCTCAGGGATGCATGTTTTGAGCCCAGCACTGAGCCTGAAAAGCGTTTCCAACGCCACTTACAAGTAAAACTAGCTAAAATGTGCCTGGCTGCTATTCACTGAAAAGCTCATTCTGTGTACATTTTTGGCATATGTTTGCACCTACCGGGTCAGCTGAGCAGCAAATTTCTATTTAACTATCTGCTTTCATGAGAGACCTCAGACCTGCATGTTTTGAACCCAGTACTGATCCTGAAAAGCGTTTCCAACCCCACTTACAAGTAAAACTAGCTAAAATGTGCCTGGCTGCTATTCACTGAAAAGCTCATTCTGTGTACATTTTTGGCATACGTTTGCTCCTACCGGGTCAGCTGAGCAGCGAATTTCTATTTAACCACCTGCCTTCATGAGAGACCTCAGGGCTGCATGTTTTGAGCCCAGTACTGAGCCTGAAAAGCATTTCCAACCCCACTTACAAATAAAACTAGCTAAAATGTGCCTGGCTGCTATTCACTGAAAAGCTCATTCTGTGTACATTTTTGGCATACGTTTGCTCCTACCGGGTCAGCTGAGCAGCAAATTTCTATTTAACCACCTGCTTTCATGAGAGACCTCAGGGATGCATGTTTTGAGCCCAGTACTGAGCCTGAAAAGCATTTCCAACCCCACTTACAAGTGAAACTAGCTAAAATGTGCCTGGCTTCTCTTCACTGAAAAGGTCATTCTGAGTACATTTTTAGCATACGTTTGCTCCTGCCGGGTCAGCTGAGCAGCGAATTTCTATTTAACCACCTGCTATCATGAGAGACCTCAGGGCTGCATGTTTTGAGACCAGTACTGATCCTGAAAAGCGTTTCCAACCCCACTTACAAGTAAAACTAGCTAAAATGTGCCTGGCTGCTATTCACTGAAAAGCTCATTCTGAGTACATTTTTAGCATACGTTTGCTCCTGCTGGGTCAGCTGAGCAGCGAATTTCTATTTAACCACCTGCTATCATGAGAGACCTCAGGGCTGCATGTTTTGAGCCCAGTATTGATCCTGAAAAGCGTTTCCAACCCCACTTACAAGTAAAACTAGCTAAAATGTGCCTGGCTGCTATTCACTGAAAAGCTCATTCTGTGTACATTTTTGGCATACGTTTGCTCCTGCCGGGTCAGCTGAGCAGCGAATTTCTATTTGACCACCTGCTTTCATGAGAGACCTCAGAGCTGCATGTTTTGAGCCCAGTACTGAGCCTGAAAAGCATTTCCAACCCCACTTACAAGTAAAACTAGCTAAAATGTGCCTGGCTTCTCTTCACTGAAAAGCTCATTCTGAGTACATTTTTAGCATACGTTTGCTCCTGCCGGGTCAGCTGAGAAGCGAATTTCTATTTAACCACCTGCTATCATGAGAGACCTCAGGGCTGCATGTTTTGAGCCCAGTACTGATCCTGAAAAGCGTTTCCAACCCCACTTACAAGTAAAACTAGCTAAAATGTGCCTGGCTGCTATTCACTGAAAAGCTCATTTGTGTACATTTTTGGCATACGTTTAATCCTACCGGGTCAGCTGAGCAGCAAATTTCTATTTAACCACCTGCTTTCATGAGAGACCTCAGGGGTGCATGTTTTGAGCCCAGTACTGAGCCTGAAAAGCATTTCCAACCCCACTTACAAGTAAAACTAGCTAAAATGTGCCTGGCTTCTCTTCACTGAAAAGCTCATTCTGAGAACATTTTTAGCATACGTTTGCTCCTGCTGGGTCAGCTGAGCAGCAAATTTCTATTTAACCACCTGCTATTCATGAGAGACCTCAGGGCTGCATGTTTTGAGCCCAGTACTGATCCTGAAAAGCGTTTCCAACCCCACTTACAAGTAAAACTAGCTAAAATGTGCCTGGCTGCTATTCACTGAAAAGCTCATTCTGTGTACATTTTTGGCATACGTTTGCTCCTACCAGGTCAGCTGAGCTGCGAATTTCTATTTAACCACCTGCTTTCATGAGAGACCTCAGGGCTGCATGTTTTGAGCCCAGTACTGAGCCTGAAAAGCATTTCCAACTCCACTTACAAGTAAAACTAGCTAAAATGTGCCTGGCTTCTCTTCACTGAAAAGCTCATTCTGAGAACATTTTTAGCATACGTTTGCTCCTGCCGGGTCAGCTGAGCAGCGAATTTCTATTTAACCACCTGCTATCATGAGAGACCTCAGGGCTGCATGTTTTGAGCCCAGTACTGATCCTGAAAAGCGTTTCCAACCCCACTTACAAGTAAAACTAGCTAAAATGTGCCTGGCTGCTATTCACTAAAAAGCTCATTCTCTGTACATTTTTGGCATACGTTTGCTCCTACCGGGTCAGCTGAGCAGCGAATTTCTATTTAACCACCTGCTATCACGAGAGACCTCAGGGCTGCATGGTTTGAGCCCAGTACTGATCCTGAAAAGCGTTTCCAACCCCACTTACAAGTAAAACTAGCTAAAATGTGCCTGGCTGCTATTCACTAAAAAGCTCATTCTCTGTACATTTTTGGCATACGTTTGCTCCTACCGGGTCAGCTGAGCAGCGAATTTCTATTTAACCACCTGCTTTCATGAGAGACCTCAGGGCTGCATGTTTTGAGCCCTGTACTGAGCCTGAAAAGCATTTCCAACCCCACTTACAAGTAAAACTAGCTAAAATGTGCCTGGCTTCTCTTCACTGAAAAGCTCATTCTGAGTACATTTTTAGCATACGTTTGCTCCTGCCGGGTCAGCTGAGCAGCGAATTTCTATTTAACCACCTGCTATCATGAGAGACCTCAGGGCTGCATGTTTTGAGACCAGTACTGATCCTGAAAAGCGTTTCCAACCCCACTTACAAGTAAAACTAGCTAAAATGTGCCTGGCTGCTATTCACTGAAAAGCTCATTCTGAGTACATTTTTAGCATACGTTTGCTCCTGCTGGGTCAGCTGAGCAGCGAATTTCTATTTAACCACCTGCTATCATGAGAGACCTCAGGGCTGCATGTTTTGAGCCCAGTATTGATCCTGAAAAGCGTTTCCAACCCCACTTACAAGTAAAACTAGCTAAAATGTGCCTGGCTGCTATTCACTGAAAAGCTCATTCTGTGTACATTTTTGGCATACGTTTGCTCCTGCCGGGTCAGCTGAGCAGCGAATTTCTATTTGACCACCTGCTTTCATGAGAGACCTCAGAGCTGCATGTTTTGAGCCCAGTACTGAGCCTGAAAAGCATTTCCAACCCCACTTACAAGTAAAACTAGCTAAAATGTGCCTGGCTTCTCTTCACTGAAAAGCTCATTCTGAGTACATTTTTAGCATACGTTTGCTCCTGCCGGGTCAGCTGAGAAGCGAATTTCTATTTAACCACCTGCTATCATGAGAGACCTCAGGGCTGCATGTTTTGAGCCCAGTACTGATCCTGAAAAGCGTTTCCAACCCCACTTACAAGTAAAACTAGCTAAAATGTGCCTGGCTGCTATTCACTGAAAAGCTCATTTGTGTACATTTTTGGCATACGTTTAATCCTACCGGGTCAGCTGAGCAGCAAATTTCTATTTAACCACCTGCTTTCATGAGAGACCTCAGGGATGCATGTTTTGAGCCCAGTACTGAGCCTGAAAAGCATTTCCAACCCCACTTACAAGTAAAACTAGCTAAAATGTGCCTGGCTTCTCTTCACTGAAAAGCTCATTCTGAGAACATTTTTAGCATACGTTTGCTCCTGCTGGGTCAGCTGAGCAGCAAATTTCTATTTAACCACCTGCTATCATGAGAGACCTCAGGGCTGCATGTTTTGAGCCCAGTACTGATCCTGAAAAGCGTTTCCAACCCCACTTACAAGTAAAACTAGCTAAAATGTGCCTGGCTGCTATTCACTGAAAAGCTCATTCTGTGTACATTTTTGGCATACGTTTGCTCCTACCAGGTCAGCTGAGCTGCGAATTTCTATTTAACCACCTGCTTTCATGAGAGACCTCAGGGCTGCATGTTTTGAGCCCAGTACTGAGCCTGAAAAGCATTTCCAACCCCACTTACAAGTAAAACTAGCTAAAATGTACCTGGCTGCTATTCACTGAAAAGCTCATTCTGAGTACATTTTTAGCATACGTTTGCTCCTGCCGGGTCAGCTGAGCAGCGAATTTCTATTTAACCACCTGCTTTCATGAGAGACCTCAGGGCTGCATGTTTTGAGCCCAGTACTGAGCCTGAAAAGCATTTCCAACTCCACTTACAAGTAAAACTAGCTAAAATGTGCCTGGCTTCTCTTCACTGAAAAGCTCATTCTGAGAACATTTTTAGCATACGTTTGCTCCTGCTGGGTCAGCTGAGCAGCAAATTTCTATTTAACCACCTGCTATCATGAGAGACCTCAGGGCTGCATGTTTTGAGCCCAGTACTGATCCTGAAAAGCGTTTCCAACCCCACTTACAAGTAAAACTAGCTAAAATGTGCCTGGCTGCTATTCACTAAAAAGCTCATTCTCTGTACATTTTTGGCATACGTTTGCTCCTACCGGGTCAGCTGAGCAGCGAATTTCTATTTAACCACCTGCTATCACGAGAGACCTCAGGGCTGCATGGTTTGAGCCCAGTACTGATCCTGAAAAGCGTTTCCAACCCCACTTACAAGTAAGACTAGCTAAAATGTGCCTGGCTGCTATTCACTAAAAAGCTCATTCTCTGTACATTTTTAGCATACGTTTGCTCCTGCCGGGTCAGCTGAGCAGCGAATTTCTATTTGACCACCTGCTTTCATGAGAGACCTCAGAGCTGCATGTTTTGAGCCCAGTACTGAGCCTGAAAAGCATTTCCAACCCCACTTACAAGTAAAACTAGCTAAAATGTGCCTGGCTTCTCTTCACTGAAAAGCTCATTCTGAGTACATTTTTAGCATACGTTTGCTCCTGCCGGGTCAGCTGAGCAGCGAATTTCTATTTAACCACCTGCTTTTATGAGAGACCTCAGAGCTGCATGTTTTGAGCCCAGTACTGAGCCTGGAAAGCGTTTCCAACCCCACTTACAAGTAAAACTAGCTAAAATGTGCCTGGCTTCTCTTCACTGAAAAGCTCATTCTGAGTACATTTTTAGCATACGTTTGCTCCTGCCGGGTCAGCTGAGCAGCGAATTTCTATTTAACCACCTGCTATCATGAGAGACCTCAGGGCTGCATGTTTTGAGCCCAGTACTGATCCTGAAAAGCGTTTCCAACCCCACTTACAAGTAAAACTAGCTAAAATGTGCCTGGCTTCTCTTCACTGAAAAGCTCATTCTGAGTACATTTTTAGCATACGTTTGCTCCTGCTGGGTCAGCTGAGCAGCGAATTTCTATTTAACCACCTGCTATCATGAAAGACCTCAGGGCTGCATGTTTTGAGCCCAGTATTGATCCTGAAAAGCGTTTCCAACCCCACTTACAAGTAAAACTAGCTAAAATGTGCCTGGCTTCTCTTCACTGAAAAGCTCATTCTGAGTACATTTTTAGCATACCTTTGCTCCTACCGGGTCAGCTGAGCAGCGAATTTCTATTTAACCACCTGCTTTCATGAGAGACCTCAGAGCTGCATGTTTTGAGCCCTGTATGAGCCTGAAAACTATTTCCAACCCCACTTACACGTAAAACTAGCTAAAATGTGCCTGGCTTCTCTTCACTGAAAAGCTCATTCTGAGTACATTTTTAGCATACGTTTGCTCCTGCCGGGTCAGCTGAGAATCGAATTTCTATTTAACCACCTGCTATCATGAGAGACCTCAGGGCTGCATGTTTTGAGCCCAGTACTGACCCTGAAAAGCGTTTCCAACCCCACTTACAAGTAAAACTAGCTAAAATGTGCCTGGCTGCTATTCACTGAAAAGCTCATTTGTGTACATTTTTGGCATACGTTTAATCCTACCGGGTCAGCTGAGCAGCAAATTTCTATTTAACCACCTGCTTTCATGAGAGACCTCAGGGATGCATGTTTTGAGCCCAGTACTGAGCCTGAAAAGCATTTCCAACCCCACTTACAAGTAAAACTAGCTAAAATGTGCCTGGCTTCTCTTCACTGAAAAGCTCATTCTGAGAACATTTTTAGCATACGTTTGCTCCTGCTGGGTCAGCTGAGCAGCAAATTTCTATTTAACCACCTGATATCATGAGAGACCTCAGGGCTGCATGTTTTGAGCCCAGTACTGATCCTGAAAAGCGTTTCCAACCCCACTTACAAGTAAAACTAGCTAAAATGTGCCTGGCTGCTATTCACTGAAAAGCTCATTCTGTGTACATTTTTGGCATACGTTTGCTCCTACCAGGTCAGCTGAGCTGCGAATTTCTATTTAACCACCTGCTTTCATGAGAGACCTCAGGGCTGCATGTTTTGAGCCCAGTACTGAGCCTGAAAAGCGTTTCCAACCCCACTTACAAGTAAAACTAGCTTAAATGTGCCTGGCTGCTATTCACTGAAAAGCTCATTCTGTGTACATTTTTGGCATACGTTTGCTCCTACCGGGTCAGCTGAGCAGCGAATTTCTATTTAACCACCTGCTTTCATGAGAGACCTCAGGGCTGCATGTTTTGAGCCCAGTACTGAGCCTGAAAAGCATTTCCAACCCCACTTACAAGTAAAACTAGCTAAAATGTGCCTGGCTTCTCTTCACTGAAAAGCTCATTCTGAGTACATTTTTAGCATACGTTTGCTCCTGCCGGGTCAGCTGAGCAGCGAATTTCTATTTAACCACCTGCTATCATGAGAGACCTCAGGGCTGCATGTTTTGAGCCCAGTACTGATCCTGAAAAGCGTTTCCAACCCCACTTACAAGTAAAACTAGCTAAAATGTGCCTGGCTGCTATTCACTAAAAAGCTCATTCTCTGTACACTTTTGGCATACGTTTGCTCCTACCGGGTCAGCTGAGCAGCGAATTTCTATTTAACCACCTGCTTTCATGAGAGACCTCAGGGATGCATGTTTTGAGCCCAGTACTGAGCCTGAAAAGCATTTCCAACCCCACTTACAAGTAAAACTAGCTAAAATGTGCCTGGCTGCTATTCACTGAAAAGCTCATTCTGAGTACATTTTTAGCATACGTTTGCTCCTGCTGGGTCAGCTGAGCAGCGAATTTCTATTTAACCACCTGCTATCATGAGAGACCTCAGGGCTGCATGTTTTGAGCCCAGTATTGATCCTGAAAAGCGTTTCCAACCCCACTTACAAGTAAAACTAGCTAAAATGTGCCTGGCTGCTATTCACTGAAAAGCTCATTCTGTGTACATTTTTGGCATACGTTTGCTCCTGCCGGGTCAGCTGAGCAGCGAATTTCTATTTGACCACCTGCTTTCATGAGAGACCTCAGAGCTGCATGTTTTGAGCCCAGTACTGAGCCTGAAAAGCATTTCCAACCCCACTTACAAGTAAAACTAGCTAAAATGTGCCTGGCTTCTCTTCACTGAAAAGCTCATTCTGAGTACATTTTTAGCATACGTTTGCTCCTGCCGGGTCAGCTGAGCAGCGAATTTCTATTTAACCACCTGCTATCATGAGAGACCTCAGGGCTGCATGTTTTGAGCCCAGCACTGATCCTGAAAAGCGTTTCCAACCCCACTTACAAGTAAAACTAGCTAAAATGTGCCTGGCTGCTATTCACTAAAAAGCTCATTCTCTGTACACTTTTGGCATACGTTTGCTCCTACCGGGTCAGCTGAGCAGCGAATTTCTATTTAACCACCTGCTTTCATGAGAGACCTCAGGGATGCATGTTTTGAGCCCAGTACTGAGCCTGAAAAGCATTTCCAACCCCACTTACAAGTAAAACTAGCTAAAATGTGCCTGTCTTCTCTTCACTGAAAAGCTCATTCTGAGTAAATTTTTAGCATACGTTTGCTCCTGCCGGGTCAGCTGAGCAGCAAATTTCTATTTAACCACCTGCTATCATGAGAGACCTCAGGGCTGCATGTTTTGAGCCCAGTATTGATCCTGAAAAGCGTTTCCAACCCCACTTACAAGTAAAACTAGCTAAAATGTGCCTGGCTTCTCTTCACTGAAAAGCTCATTCTGAGTACATTTTTAGCATACGTTTGCTCCTGCTGGGTCAGCTGAGCAGCGAATTTCTATTTAACCACCTGCTATCATGAGAGACCTCAGGGCTGCATGTTTTGAGCCCAGTATTGATCCTGAAAAGCGTTTCCAACCCCACTTACAAGTAAAACTAGCTAAAATGTGCCTGGCTTCTCTTCACTGAAAAGCTCATTCTGAGTACATTTTTAGCATACCTTTGCTCCTACCGGGTCAGCTGAGCAGCGAATTTCTATTTAACCACCTGCTTTCATGAGAGACCTCAGAGCTGCATGTTTTGAGCCCTGTATGAGCCTGAAAACTATTTCCAACCCCACTTACACGTAAAACTAGCTAAAATGTGCCTGGCTTCTCTTCACTGAAAAGCTCATTCTGAGTACATTTTTAGCATACGTTTGCTCCTGCCGGGTCAGCTGAGAAGCGAATTTCTATTTAACCACCTGCTATCATGAGAGACCTCAGGGCTGCATGTTTTGAGCCCAGTACTGATCCTGAAAAGCGTTTCCAACCCCACTTACAAGTAAAACTAGCTAAAATGTGCCTGGCTTCTCTTCACTGAAAAGCTCATTCTGAGAACATTTTTAGCATACGTTTGCTCCTGCCGGGTCAGCTGAGCAGCGAATTTCTATTTAACCACCTGCTTTCATGAGAGACCTCAGGGATGCATGTTTTGAGCCCAGTACTGAGCCTGAAAAGCATTTCCAACCCCACTTACAAGTAAAACTAGCTAAAATGTGCCTGGCTTCTCTTCACTGAAAAGCTCATTCTGAGAACATTTTTAGCATACGTTTGCTCCTGCTGGGTCAGCTGAGCAGCAAATTTCTATTTAACCACCTGATATCATGAGAGACCTCAGGGCTGCATGTTTTGAGCCCAGTACTGATCCTGAAAAGCGTTTCCAACCCCACTTACAAGTAAAACTAGCTAAAATGTGCCTGGCTGCTATTCACTGAAAAGCTCATTCTGTGTACATTTTTGGCATACGTTTGCTCCTACCAGGTCAGCTGAGCTGCGAATTTCTATTTAACCACCTGCTTTCATGAGAGACCTCAGGGCTGCATGTTTTGAGCCCAGTACTGAGCCTGAAAAGCATTTCCAACCCCACTTACAAGTAAAACTAGCTTAAATGTGCCTGGCTGCTATTCACTGAAAAGCTCATTCTGTGTACATTTTTGGCATACGTTTGCTCCTACCGGGTCAGCTGAGCAGCGAATTTCTATTTAACCACCTGCTTTCATGAGAGACCTCAGGGCTGCATGTTTTGAGCCCAGTACTGAGCCTGAAAAGCATTTCCAACCCCACTTACAAGTAAAACTAGCTAAAATGTGCCTGGCTTCTCTTCACTGAAAAGCTCATTCTGAGTACATTTTTAGCATACGTTTGCTCCTGCCGGGTCAGCTGAGCAGCGAATTTCTATTTAACCACCTGCTATCATGAGAGACCTCAGGGCTGCATGTTTTGAGCCCAGTACTGATCCTGAAAAGCGTTTCCAACCCCACTTACAAGTAAAACTAGCTAAAATGTGCCTGGCTGCTATTCACTAAAAAGCTCATTCTCTGTACACTTTTGGCATACGTTTGCTCCTACCGGGTCAGCTGAGCAGCGAATTTCTATTTAACCACCTGCTTTCATGAGAGACCTCAGGGATGCATGTTTTGAGCCCAGTACTGAGCCTGAAAAGCATTTCCAACCCCACTTACAAGTAAAACTAGCTAAAATGTGCCTGGCTGCTATTCACTGAAAAGCTCATTCTGAGTACATTTTTAGCATACGTTTGCTCCTGCTGGGTCAGCTGAGCAGCGAATTTCTATTTAACCACCTGCTATCATGAGAGACCTCAGGGCTGCATGTTTTGAGCCCAGTATTGATCCTGAAAAGCGTTTCCAACCCCACTTACAAGTAAAACTAGCTAAAATGTGCCTGGCTGCTATTCACTGAAAAGCTCATTCTGTGTACATTTTTGGCATACGTTTGCTCCTGCCGGGTCAGCTGAGCAGCGAATTTCTATTTGACCACCTGCTTTCATGAGAGACCTCAGAGCTGCATGTTTTGAGCCCAGTACTGAGCCTGAAAAGCATTTCCAACCCCACTTACAAGTAAAACTAGCTAAAATGTGCCTGGCTTCTCTTCACTGAAAAGCTCATTCTGAGTACATTTTTAGCATACGTTTGCTCCTGCCGGGTCAGCTGAGCAGCGAATTTCTATTTAACCACCTGCTATCATGAGAGACCTCAGGGCTGCATGTTTTGAGCCCAGCACTGATCCTGAAAAGCGTTTCCAACCCCACTTACAAGTAAAACTAGCTAAAATGTGCCTGGCTGCTATTCACTAAAAAGCTCATTCTCTGTACACTTTTGGCATACGTTTGCTCCTACCGGGTCAGCTGAGCAGCGAATTTCTATTTAACCACCTGCTTTCATGAGAGACCTCAGGGATGCATGTTTTGAGCCCAGTACTGAGCCTGAAAAGCATTTCCAACCCCACTTACAAGTAAAACTAGCTAAAATGTGCCTGTCTTCTCTTCACTGAAAAGCTCATTCTGAGTAAATTTTTAGCATACGTTTGCTCCTGCCGGGTCAGCTGAGCAGCAAATTTCTATTTAACCACCTGCTATCATGAGAGACCTCAGGGCTGCATGTTTTGAGACCAGTACTGATCCTGAAAAGCGTTTCCAACCCCACTTACAAGTAAAACTAGCTAAAATGTGCCTGGCTGCTATTCACTGAAAAGCTCATTCTGAGTACATTTTTAGCATACGTTTGCTCCTGCTGGGTCAGCTGAGCAGCGAATTTCTATTTAACCACCTGCTATCATGAGAGACCTCAGGGCTGCATGTTTTGAGCCCAGGATTGATCCTGAAAAGCGTTTCCAACCCCACTTACAAATAAAACTAGCTAAAATGTGCCTGGCTGCTATTCACTAAAAAGCTCATTCTGAGTACATTTTTAGCATACGTTTGCTCCTGCCGGGTCAGCTGAGAAGCGAATTTCTATTTAACCACCTGCTATCATGAGAGACCTCAGGGCTGCATGTTTTGAGCCCAGTACTGATCCTGAAAAGCGTTTCCAACCCCACTTACAAGTAAAACTAGCTAAAATGTGCCTGGCTTCTATTCACTGAAAAGCTCATTTGTGTACATTTTTGGCATACGTTTAATCCTACCGGGTCAGCTGAGCAGCAAATTTCTATTTAACCACCTGCTTTCATGAGAGACCTCAGGGCTGCATGTTTTGAGCCCAGTACTGATCCTGAAAAGCGTTTCCAACCCCACTTACAAGTAAAACTAGCTAAAATGTGCCTGGCTGCTATTCACTGAAAAGCTCATTCTGAGTACATTTTTAGCATACGTTTGCTCCTGCTGGGTCAGCTGAGCAGCGAATTTCTATTTAACCACCTGCTATCATGAGAGACCTCAGGGCTGCATGTTTTGAGCCCAGGATTGATCCTGAAAAGCGTTTCCAACCCCACTTACAAGTAAAACTAGCTAAAATGTGCCTGGCTGCTATTCACTGAAAAGCTCATTCTGAGTACATTTTTAGCATACGTTTGCTCCTGCCGGGTCAGCTGAGAAGCGAATTTCTATTTAACCACCTGCTATCATGAGAGACCTCAGGGCTGCATGTTTTGAGCCCAGTACTGATCCTGAAAAGCGTTTCCAACCCCACTTACAAGTAAAACTAGCTAAAATGTGCCTGGCTTCTATTCACTGAAAAGCTCATTTGTGTACATTTTTGGCATACGTTTAATCCTACCGGGTCAGCTGAGCAGCAAATTTCTATTTAACCACCTGCTTTCATGAGAGACCTCAGGGATGCATGTTTTGAGCCCAGTACTGAGCCTGAAAAGCATTTCCAACCCCACTTACAAGTAAAACTAGCTAAAATGTGCCTGGCTTCTCTTCACTGAAAAGCTCATTCTGAGAACATTTTTAGCATACGTTTGCTCCTGCTGGGTCAGCTGAGCAGCAAATTTCTATTTAACCACCTGCTATCATGAGAGACCTCAGGGCTGCATGTTTTGAGCCCAGTACTGATCCTGAAAAGCGTTTCCAACCCCACTTACAAGTAAAACTAGCTAAAATGTGCCTGGCTGCTATTCACTGAAAAGCTCATTCTGTGTACATTTTTGGCATACGTTTGCTCCTACCAGGTCAGCTGAGCTGCGAATTTCTATTTAACCACCTGCTTTCATGAGAGACCTCAGGGCTGCATGTTTTGAGCCCAGTACTGAGCCTGAAAAGCATTTCCAACCCCACTTACAAGTAAAACTAGCTAAAATGTGCCTGGCTGCTATTCACTGAAAAGCTCATTCTGTATACATTTTTGGCATACGTTTGCTCCTACCGGGTCAGCTGAGCAGCGAATTTCTATTTAACCACCTGCTTTCATGAGAGACCTCAGGGATGCATGTTTTGAGCCCAGTACTGAGCCTGAAAAGCATTTCCAACCCCACTTACAAGTAAAACTAGCTAAAATGTGCCTGGCTTCTCTTCACTGAAAAGCTCATTCTGAGTACATTTTTAGCATACGTTTGCTCCTGCCGGGTCAGCTGAGCAGCGAATTTCTATTTAACCACCTGCTATCACGAGAGACCTCAGGGCTGCATGTTTTGAGCCCAGTACTGATCCTGAAAAGCGTTTCCAACCCCACTTACAAATAAAACTAGCTAAAATGTGCCTGGCTGCTATTCACTAAAAAGCTCATTCTCTGTACACTTTTGGCATACGTTTGCTCCTACCGGATCAGCTGAGCAGCGAATTTCTATTTAACCACCTGCTTTCATGAGAGACCTCAGAGCTGCATGTTTTGAGCCCTGTACTGAGCCTGAAAAGCATTTCCAACCCCACTTACAAGTAAAACTAACTAAAATGTGCCTGGCTTCTCTTCACTGAAAAGCTCATTCTGAGTACATTTTTCGCATACGTTTGCTCCTGCCGGGTCAGCTGAGCAGCAAATTTCTATTTAACCACCTGCTATCACGAGAGACCTCAGGGATGCATGTTTTGAGCCCAGTACTGATCCTGAAAAGCGTTTCCAACCCCACTTACAAGTAAAACTAGCTAAAATGTGCCTGGCTGCTATTCACTGAAAAGCTCATTCTGTGTACATTTTTGGCATACGTTTGCTCCTACCGGGTCAGCTGAGCAGCGAATTTCTATTTAACCACCTGCTATCATGAGAGACCTCAGGGCTGCATGTTTTGAGCCCTGTACTGAGCCTGAAAAGCATTTCCAACCCCACTTAGAAGTAAAACTAGCTGAAATGTGCCTGGCTTCTCTTCACTGAAAAGCTCATTCTGAGTACATTTTTAGCATACGTTTTCTCCTGCCGGGTCAGCTGAGCAGCGAATTTCTATTTAACCACCTGCTATCCTGAGAGACCTCAGGGCTGCATGTTTTGAGCCCAGTACTGATCCTGAAAAGCGTTTCCAACCCCACTTACAAGTAAAACTAGCTAAAATGTGCCTGGCTGCTATTCAGTGAAAAGCTCATTCTGTGTACATTTTTGGCATACGTTTGCTCCTGCCGGGTCAGCTGAGCAGCGAATTTCTATTTAACCACCTGCTATCATGAGAGACTTCAGGGCTGCATGTTTTGAGCCCAGTACTGAGCCTGAAAAGCATTTCCAAACCCACTTACAAATAAAACTAGCTAAAATGTGCCTGACTGCTATTCACTGAAAAGCTCATTCTGTGTACATTTTTGGCATACCATTGCTCCTACCGGGTCAGCTGAGCAGCGAATTTCTATTTAACCACCTGCTTTCATGAGAGACCTCAGGGCTGCATGTTTTGAGCCCAGTACTGAACCTGAAAAGCATTTCCAACCCCACTTACAAGTAAAACTAGCTAAAATGTGCCTGGCTTCTCTTCACTGAAAAGCTCATTCTGAGTACATTTTTAGCATACGTTTGCTCCTGCCGGGTCAGCTGAGCAGCGAATTTCTATTTAACCACCTGCTTTCATGAGAGACCTCAGGGATGCATGTTTTGAGCCCAGTATTGATCCTGAAAAGCGTTTCCAACCCCACTTACAAGTAAAACTAGCTAAAATGTGCCTGGCTGCTATTCACTGAAAAGCTCATTCTGAGTACATTTTTAGCATACGTTTGCACCTACCGGGTCAGCTGAGCAGCAAATTTCTATTTAACCATCTGCTTTCATGAGAGACCTCAGGGCTGCATGTTTTGAGCCCAGTATTGATCCTGAAAAGCGTTTCCAACCCAACTTACAAGTAAAACTAGCTAAAATGTGCCTAGCTGCTATTCACTGAAAAGCTCATTCTGTGTACATTTTTGGCATACGTTTGCTCCTACCGGGTCAGCTGAGCAGCGAATTTCTATTTAACCACCTGCTTTCATGAGAGACCTCAGGGCTGCATGTTTTGAGCCCAGTACTGAGCCTGAAAAGCATTTCCAACCCCACTTACAAATAAAACTAGCTAAAATGTGCCTGGCTTCTCTTCACTGAAAAGCTCATTCTGAGTACATTTTTAGCATACGTTTGCTCCTGCCGGGTCAGCTGAGAAGCAAATTTCTATTTAACCACCTGCTATCATGAGAGACCTCAGGGCTGCATGTTTTGAGCCCAGTACTGATCCTGAAAAGCGTTTCCAACCCCACTTACAAGTAAAACTAGCTAAAATGTGCCTGGCTGCTATTCACTGAAAAGCTCATTTGTGTACATTTTTGGCATACGTTTAATCCTACCGGGTCAGCTGAGCAGCAAATTTCTATTTAACCACCTGCTTTCATGAGAGACCTCAGGGATGCATGTTTTGAGCCCAGTACTGAGCCTGAAAAGCATTTCCAACCCCACTTACAAGTAAAACTAGCTAAAATGTGCCTGGCTTCTCTTCACTGAAAAGCTCATTCTGAGAACATTTTTAGCATACGTTTGCTCCTGCTGGGTCAGCTGAGCAGCAAATTTCTATTTAACCACCTGCTATCATGAGAGACCTCAGGGCTGCATGTTTTGAGCCCAGTACTGATCCTGAAAAGCGTTTCCAACCCCACTTACAAGTAAAACTAGCTAAAATGTGCCTGGCTGCTATTCACTGAAAAGCTCATTCTGTATACATTTTTGGCATACGTTTGCTCCTACCAGGTCAGCTGACCTGCGAATTTCTATTTGACCACCTGCTTTCATGAGAGACCTCAGGGCTGCATGTTTTGAGCCCAGTACTGAGCCTGAAAAGCATTTCCAACCCCACTTACAAGTAAAACTAGCTAAAATGTGCCTGGCTGCTATTCACTGAAAAGCTCATTCTGTGTACATTTTTGGCATACGTTTGCTCCTACCGGGTCAGCTGAGCAGCGAATTTCTATTTAACCACCTGCTTTCATGAGAGACCTCAGGGCTGCATGTTTTGAGCCCAGTACTGAGCCTGAAAAGCATTTCCAACCCCACTTACAAGTAAAACTAGCTAAAATGTGCCTGGCTTCTCTTCACTGAAAAGCTCATTCTGAGTACATTTTTAGAATACGTTTGCTCCTGCCGGGTCAGCTGAGCAGCGAATTTCTATTTAACCACCTGCTATCATGAGAGACCTCAGGGCTGCATGTTTTGAGCCCAGTACTGATCCTGAAAAGCGTTTCCAACCCCACTTACAAGTAAAACTAGCTAAAATGTGCCTGGCTGCTATTCAGTGAAAAGCTCATTCTGTGTACATTTTTGGCATACGTTTGCTCCTGCCGGGTCAGCTGAGCAGCGAATTTCTATTTAACCACCTGCTATCATGAGAGACTTCAGGGCTGCATGTTTTGAGCCCAGTACTGATCCTGAAAAGCGTTTCCAACGCCACTTACAAGTAAAACTAGCTAAAATGTGCCTGGCTTCTCTTCACTGAAAAGCTCATTCTGAGTACATTTTTAGCATACGTTTGCTCCTGCCGGGTCAGCTGAGAAGCGAATTTCTATTTAACCACCTGCTATCATGAGAGACCTCAGGGCTGCATGTTTTGAGCCCAGTATTGATCCTGAAAAGCGTTTCCAACCCCACTTACAAGTAAAACTAGCTAAAATGTGCCTGGCTGCTATTCACTGAAAAGCTCATTCTGTGTACATTTTTGGCATACGTTTGCACCTACCGGGTCAGCTGAGCAGCAAATTTCTATTTAACCATGTGCTTTCATGAGAGACCTCAGGGCTGCATGTTTTGAGCCCAGTACTGATCCTGAAAAGCGTTTCCAACCCCACTTACAAGTAAAACTAGCTAAAATGTGCCTGGCTGCTATTCACTGAAAAGCTCATTCTGTGTACATTTTTGGCATACGTTTGCTCCTACCGGGTCAGCTGAGCAGCGAATTTCTATTTAACCACCTGCCTTCATGAGAGACCTCAGGGCTGCATGTTTTGAGCCCAGTACTGAGCCTGAAAAGCATTTCCAACCCCACTTACAAATAAAACTAGCTAAAATGTGCCTGGCTGCTATTCACTGAAAAGCTCATTCTGTGTACATTTTTGGCATACGTTTGCTCCTACCGGGTCAGCTGAGCAGCAAATTTCAATTTAACCACCTGCTTTCATGAGAGACCTCAGGGATGCATGTTTTGAGCCCAGTACTGAGCCTGAAAAGCATTTCCAACCCCACTTACAAGTAAAACTAGCTAAAATGTGCCTGGCTTCTCTTCACTGAAAAGCTCATTCTGAGTACATTTTTAGCATACGTTTGCTCCTGCCGGGTCAGCTGAGAAGCGAATTTCTATTTAACCACCTGCTATCATGAGAGACCTCAGGGCTGCATGTTTTGAGCCCAGTACTGATCCTGAAAAGCGTTTCCAACCCCACTTACAAGTAAAACTAGCTAAAATGTGCCTGGCTGCTATTCACTGAAAAGCTCATTTGTGTACATTTTTGGCATACGTTTAATCCTACCGGGTCAGCTGAGCAGCAAATTTCTATTTAACCACCTGCTTTCATGAGAGACCTCAGGGATGCATGTTTTGAGCCCAGTACTGAGCCTGAAAAGCATTTCCAACCCCACTTACAAGTAAAACTAGCTAAAATGTGCCTGGCTTCTCTTCACTGAAAAGCTCATTCTGAGAACATTTTTAGCATACGTTTGCTCCTGCTGGGTCAGCTGAGCAGCAAATTTCTATTTAACCACCTGCTATCATGAGAGACCTCAGGGCTGCATGTTTTGAGCCCAGTACTGATCCTGAAAAGCGTTTCCAACCCCACTTACAAGTAAAACTAGCTAAAATGTGCCTGGCTGCTATTCACTGAAAAGCTCATTCTGTATACATTTTTGGCATACGTTTGCTCCTACCAGGTCAGCTGACCTGCGAATTTCTATTTGACCACCTGCTTTCATGAGAGACCTCAGGGCTGCATGTTTTGAGCCCAGTACTGAGCCTGAAAAGCATTTCCAACCCCACTTACAAGTAAAACTAGCTAAAATGTGCCTGGCTGCTATTCACTGAAAAGCTCATTCTGTGTACATTTTTGGCATACGTTTGCTCCTACCGGGTCAGCTGAGCAGCGAATTTCTATTTAACCACCTGCTTTCATGAGAGACCTCAGGGCTGCATGTTTTGAGCCCAGTACTGAGCCTGAAAAGCATTTCCAACCCCACTTACAAGTAAAACTAGCTAAAATGTGCCTGGCTTCTCTTCACTGAAAAGCTCATTCTGAGTACATTTTTAGAATACGTTTGCTCCTGCCGGGTCAGCTGAGCAGCGAATTTCTATTTAACCACCTGCTATCATGAGAGACCTCAGGGCTGCATGTTTTGAGCCCAGTACTGATCCTGAAAAGCGTTTCCAACCCCACTTACAAGTAAAACTAGCTAAAATGTGCCTGGCTGCTATTCAGTGAAAAGCTCATTCTGTGTACATTTTTGGCATACCTTTGCTCCTGCCGGGTCAGCTGAGCAGCGAATTTCTATTTAACCACCTGCTATCATGAGAGACTTCAGGGCTGCATGTTTTGAGCCCAGTACTGATCCTGAAAAGCGTTTACAACCCCACTTACAAGTAAAACTAGCTAAAATGTGCCTGGCTTCTCTTCACTGAAAAGCTCATTCTGAGTACATTTTTAGCATACGTTTGCTCCTGCCGGGTCAGCTGAGAAGCGAATTTCTATTTAACCACCTGCTATCATGAGAGACCTCAGGGCTGCATGTTTTGAGCCCAGTATTGATCCTGAAAAGCGTTTCCAACCCCACTTACAAGTAAAACTAGCTAAAATGTGCCTGGCTGCTATTCACTGAAAAGCTCATTCTGTGTACATTTTTGGCATACGTTTGCACCTACCGGGTCAGCTGAGCAGCAAATTTCTATTTAACCATCTGCTTTCATGAGAGACCTCAGGGCTGCATGTTTTGAGCCCAGTACTGATCCTGAAAAGCGTTTCCAACCCCACTTACAAGTAAAACTAGCTAAAATGTGCCTGGCTGCTATTCACTGAAAAGCTCATTCTGTGTACATTTTTGGCATACGTTTGCTCCTACCGGGTCAGCTGAGCAGCGAATTTCTATTTAACCACCTGCCTTCAAGAGAGACCTCAGGGCTGCATGTTTTGAGCCCAGTACTGAGCCTGAAAAGCATTTCCAACCCCACTTACAAATAAAACTAGCTAAAATGTGCCTGGCTGCTATTCACTGAAAAGCTCATTCTGTGTACATTTTTGGCATACGTTTGCTCCTACCGGGTCAGCTGAGCAGCAAATTTCAATTTAACCACCTGCTTTCATGAGAGACCTCAGGGATGCATGTTTTGAGCCCAGTACTGAGCCTGAAAAGCATTTCCAACCCCACTTACAAGTAAAACTAGCTAAAATGTGCCTGGCTTCTCTTCACTGAAAAGCTCATTCTGAGTACATTTTTAGCATACGTTTGCTCCTGCCGGGTCAGCTGAGCAGCGAATTTCTATTTAACCACCTGCTATCATGAGAGACCTCAGGGCTGCATGTTTTGAGCCCAGTATTGATCCTGAAAAGCGTTTCCAACCCCACTTACAAGTAAAACTAGCTAAAATGTGCCTGGCTGCTATTCACTGAAAAGCTCATTCTGTGTACATTTTTGGCATACGTTTGCTCCTGCCGGGTCAGCTGAGCAGCGAATTTCTATTTGAACACCTGCTTTCATGAGAGACCTCAGAGCTGCATGTTTTGAGCCCAGTACTGAGCCTGAAAAGCATTTCCAACCCCACTTACAAGTAAAACTAGCTAAAATGTGCCTGGCTTCTCTTCACTGAAAAGCTCATTCTGAGTACATTTTTAGCATACGTTTGCTCCTGCCGGGTCAGCTGAGAAGCAAATTTCTATTTAACCACCTGCTATCATGAGAGACCTCAGGGCTGCATGTTTTGAGCCCAGTACTGATCCTGAAAAGCGTTTCCAACCCCACTTACAAGTAAAACTAGCTAAAATGTGCCTGGCTGCTATTCAGTGAAAAGCTCATTCTGTGTACATTTTTGGCATACGTTTGCTCCTGCCGGGTCAGCTGAGCAGCGAATTTCTATTTAACCACCTGCTATCATGAGAGACTTCAGGGCTGCATGTTTTGAGCCCAGTACTGATCCTGAAAAGCGTTTCCAACCCCAGTTACAAGTAAAACTAGCTAAAATGTGCCTGGCTGCTATTCACTAAAAAGCTCATTCTCTGTACACTTTTGGCATACGTTTGCTCCTACCGGATCAGCTGAGCAGCGAATTTCTATTTAACCACCTGCTTTCATGAGAGACCTCAGAGCTGCATGTTTTGAGCCCTGTACTGAGCCTGAAAAGCATTTCCAACCCCACTTACAAGTAAAACTAACTAAAATGTGCCTGGCTTCTCTTCACTGAAAAGCTCATTCTGAGTACATTTTTCGCATACGTTTGCTCCTGCCGGGTCAGCTGAGCAGCGAATTTCTATTTAACCACCTGCTATCACGAGAGACCTCAGGGCTGCATGTTTTGAGCCCAGTACTGATCCTGAAAAGCGTTTCCAACCCCACTTACAAGTAAAACTAGCTAAAATGTGCCTGGCTGCTATTCACTGAAAAGCTCATTCTGTGTACATTTTTGGCATACGTTTGCTCCTACCAGGTCAGCTGAGCTGCGAATTTCTATTTAACCACCTGCTTTCATGAGAGACCTCAGGGCTGCATGTTTTGAGCCCAGTACTGAGCCTGAAAAGCATTTCCAACCCCACTTACAAGTAAAACTAGCTAAAATGTGCCTGGCTTCTCTTCACTGAAAAGCTCATTCTGAGTACATTTTTCGCATACGTTTGCTCCTGCCGGGTCAGCTGAGCAGCGAATTTCTATTTAACCACCTGCTTTCACGAGAGACCTCAGGGCTGCATGTTTTGAGCCCAGTATTGATCCTGAAAAGCGTTTCCAACCCCACTTACAAGTAAAACTAGCTAAAATGTGCCTGGCTGCTATTCACTGAAAAGCTCATTCTGTGTACATTTTTGGCATACGTTTGCACCTACCGGGTCAGCTGAGCAGCAAATTTCTATTTAACCATCTGCTTTCATGAGAGACCTCAGGGCTGCATGTTTTGAGCCCAGTACTGATCCTGAAAAGCGTTTCCAACCCCACTTACAAGTAAAACTAGCTAAAATGTGCCTGGCTGCTATTCAGTGAAAAGCTCATTCTGTGTACATTTTTGGCATACGTTTTCTCCTGCCGGGTCAGCTGAGCAGCGAATTTCTATTTAACCACCTGCTATCATGAGAGACTTCAGGGCTGCATGTTTTGAGCCCAGTACTGATCCTGAAAAGCGTTTCCAACCCCACTTACAAGTAAAACTAGCTAAAATGTGCCTGGCTGCTATTCACTGAAAAGCTCATTCTGTGTACATTTTTGGCATACCATTGCTCCTACCGGGTCAGCTGAGCAGCGAATTTCTATTTAACCACCTGCTTTCATGAGAGACCTCAGGGCTGCATGTTTTGAGCCCAGTACTGATCCTGAAAAGCGTTTCCAACCCCACTTACAAGTAAAACTAGCTAAAATGTGCCTGGCTGCTATTCACTGAAAAGCTCATTCTGTGTACATTTTTGGCATACCATTGCTCCTACCGGGTCAGCTGAGCAGCGAATTTCTATTTAACCACCTGCTTTCATGAGAGACCTCAGGGCTGCATGTTTTGAGCCCAGTACTGAACCTGAAAAGCATTTCCAACCCCACTTACAAGTAAAACTAGCGAAAATGTGCCTGGCTTCTCTTCACTGAAAAGCTCATTCTGAGTACATTTTTAGCATACGTTTGCTCCTGCCTGGTCAGCTGAGCAGCGAATTTCTATTTAACCACCTGCTTTCATGAGAGACCTCAGGGATGCATGTTTTGAGCCCAGCACTGAGCCTGAAAAGCGTTTCCAACGCCACTTACAAGTAAAACTAGCTAAAATGTGCCTGGCTGCTATTCACTGAAAAGCTCATTCTGTGTACATTTTTGGCATATGTTTGCACCTACCGGGTCAGCTGAGCAGCAAATTTCTATTTAACTATCTGCTTTCATGAGAGACCTCAGACCTGCATGTTTTGAGCCCAGTACTGATCCTGAAAAGCGTTTCCAACCCCACTTACAAGTAAAACTAGCTAAAATGTGCCTGGCTGCTATTCACTGAAAAGCTCATTCTGTGTACATTTTTGGCATACGTTTGCTCCTACCGGGTCAGCTGAGCAGCGAATTTCTATTTAACCACCTGCCTTCATGAGAGACCTCAGGGCTGCATGTTTTGAGCCCAGTACTGAGCCTGAAAAGCATTTCCAACCCCACTTACAAATAAAACTAGCTAAAATGTGCCTGGCTGCTATTCACTGAAAAGCTCATTCTGTGTACATTTTTGGCATACGTTTGCTCCTACCGGGTCAGCTGAGCAGCAAATTTCTATTTAACCACCTGCTTTCATGAGAGACCTCAGGGATGCATGTTTTGAGCCCAGTACTGAGCCTGAAAAGCATTTCCAACCCCACTTACAAGTGAAACTAGCTAAAATGTGCCTGGCTTCTCTTCACTGAAAAGGTCATTCTGAGTACATTTTTAGCATACGTTTGCTCCTGCCGGGTCAGCTGAGCAGCGAATTTCTATTTAACCACCTGCTATCATGAGAGACCTCAGGGCTGCATGTTTTGAGACCAGTACTGATCCTGAAAAGCGTTTCCAACCCCACTTACAAGTAAAACTAGCTAAAATGTGCCTGGCTGCTATTCACTGAAAAGCTCATTCTGAGTACATTTTTAGCATACGTTTGCTCCTGCTGGGTCAGCTGAGCAGCGAATTTCTATTTAACCACCTGCTATCATGAGAGACCTCAGGGCTGCATGTTTTGAGCCCAGTATTGATCCTGAAAAGCGTTTCCAACCCCACTTACAAGTAAAACTAGCTAAAATGTGCCTGGCTGCTATTCACTGAAAAGCTCATTCTGTGTACATTTTTGGCATACGTTTGCTCCTGCCGGGTCAGCTGAGCAGCGAATTTCTATTTGACCACCTGCTTTCATGAGAGACCTCAGAGCTGCATGTTTTGAGCCCAGTACTGAGCCTGAAAAGCATTTCCAACCCCACTTACAAGTAAAACTAGCTAAAATGTGCCTGGCTTCTCTTCACTGAAAAGCTCATTCTGAGTACATTTTTAGCATACGTTTGCTCCTGCCGGGTCAGCTGAGAAGCGAATTTCTATTTAACCACCTGCTATCATGAGAGACCTCAGGGCTGCATGTTTTGAGCCCAGTACTGATCCTGAAAAGCGTTTCCAACCCCACTTACAAGTAAAACTAGCTAAAATGTGCCTGGCTGCTATTCACTGAAAAGCTCATTTGTGTACATTTTTGGCATACGTTTAATCCTACCGGGTCAGCTGAGCAGCAAATTTCTATTTAACCACCTGCTTTCATGAGAGACCTCAGGGGTGCATGTTTTGAGCCCAGTACTGAGCCTGAAAAGCATTTCCAACCCCACTTACAAGTAAAACTAGCTAAAATGTGCCTGGCTTCTCTTCACTGAAAAGCTCATTCTGAGAACATTTTTAGCATACGTTTGCTCCTGCTGGGTCAGCTGAGCAGCAAATTTCTATTTAACCACCTGCTATTCATGAGAGACCTCAGGGCTGCATGTTTTGAGCCCAGTACTGATCCTGAAAAGCGTTTCCAACCCCACTTACAAGTAAAACTAGCTAAAATGTGCCTGGCTGCTATTCACTGAAAAGCTCATTCTGTGTACATTTTTGGCATACGTTTGCTCCTACCAGGTCAGCTGAGCTGCGAATTTCTATTTAACCACCTGCTTTCATGAGAGACCTCAGGGCTGCATGTTTTGAGCCCAGTACTGAGCCTGAAAAGCATTTCCAACTCCACTTACAAGTAAAACTAGCTAAAATGTGCCTGGCTTCTCTTCACTGAAGAGCTCATTCTGAGAACATTTTTAGCATACGTTTGCTCCTGCCGGGTCAGCTGAGCAGCGAATTTCTATTTAAACACCTGCTATCATGAGAGACCTCAGGGCTGCATGTTTTGAGCCCAGTACTGATCCTGAAAAGCGTTTCCAACCCCACTTACAAGTAAAACTAGCTAAAATGTGCCTGGCTGCTATTCACTAAAAAGCTCATTCTCTGTACATTTTTGGCATACGTTTGCTCCTACCGGGTCAGCTGAGCAGCGAATTTCTATTTAACCACCTGCTATCACGAGAGACCTCAGGGCTGCATGGTTTGAGCCCAGTACTGATCCTGAAAAGCGTTTCCAACCCCACTTACAAGTAAAACTAGCTAAAATGTGCCTGGCTGCTATTCACTAAAAAGCTCATTCTCTGTACATTTTTGGCATACGTTTGCTCCTACCGGGTCAGCTGAGCAGCGAATTTCTATTTAACCACCTGCTTTCATGAGAGCCCTCAGGGCTGCATGTTTTGAGCCCTGTACTGAGCCTGAAAAGCATTTCCAACCCCACTTACAAGTAAAACTAGCTAAAATGTGCCTGGCTTCTCTTCACTGAAAAGCTCATTCTGAGTACATTTTTAGCATACGTTTGCTCCTGCCGGGTCAGCTGAGCAGCGAATTTCTATTTAACCACCTGCTATCATGAGAGACCTCAGGGCTGCATGTTTTGAGACCAGTACTGATCCTGAAAAGCGTTTCCAACCCCACTTACAAGTAAAACTAGCTAAAATGTGCCTGGCTGCTATTCACTGAAAAGCTCATTCTGAGTACATTTTTAGCATACGTTTGCTCCTGCTGGGTCAGCTGAGCAGCGAATTTCTATTTAACCACCTGCTATCATGAGAGACCTCAGGGCTGCATGTTTTGAGCCCAGTATTGATCCTGAAAAGCGTTTCCAACCCCACTTACAAGTAAAACTAGCTAAAATGTGCCTGGCTGCTATTCACTGAAAAGCTCATTCTGTGTACATTTTTGGCATACGATTGCTCCTGCCGGGTCAGCTGAGCAGCGAATTTCTATTTGACCACCTGCTTTCATGAGAGACCTCAGAGCTGCATGTTTTGAGCCCAGTACTGAGCCTGAAAAGCATTTCCAACCCCACTTACAAGTAAAACTAGCTAAAATGTGCCTGGCTTCTCTTCACTGAAAAGCTCATTCTGAGTACATTTTTAGCATACGTTTGCTCCTGCCGGGTCAGCTGAGAAGCGAATTTCTATTTAACCACCTGCTATCATGAGAGACCTCAGGGCTGCATGTTTTGAGCCCAGTACTGATCCTGAAAAGCGTTTCCAACCCCACTTACAAGTAAAACTAGCTAAAATGTGCCTGGCTGCTATTCACTGAAAAGCTCATTTGTGTACATTTTTGGCATACGTTTAATCCTACCGGGTCAGCTGAGCAGCAAATTTCTATTTAACCACCTGCTTTCATGAGAGACCTCAGGGATGCATGTTTTGAGCCCAGTACTGAGCCTGAAAAGCATTTCCAACCCCACTTACAAGTAAAACTAGCTAAAATGTGCCTGGCTTCTCTTCACTGAAAAGCTCATTCTGAGAACATTTTTAGCATACGTTTGCTCCTGCTGGGTCAGCTGAGCAGCAAATTTCTATTTAACCACCTGCTATCATGAGAGACCTCAGGGCTGCATGTTTTGAGCCCAGTACTGATCCTGAAAAGCGTTTCCAACCCCACTTACAAGTAAAACTAGCTAAAATGTGCCTGGCTGCTATTCACTGAAAAGCTCATTCTGTGTACATTTTTGGCATACGTTTGCTCCTACCAGGTCAGCTGAGCTGCGAATTTCTATTTAACCACCTGCTTTCATGAGAGACCTCAGGGCTGCATGTTTTGAGCCCAGTACTGAGCCTGAAAAGCATTTCCAACCCCACTTACAAGTAAAACTAGCTAAAATGTGCCTGGCTGCTATTCACTGAAAAGCTCATTCTGAGTACATTTTTAGCATACGTTTGCTCCTGCCGGGTCAGCTGAGCAGCGAATTTCTATTTAACCACCTGCTTTCATGAGAGACCTCAGGGCTGCATGTTTTGAGCCCAGTACTGAGCCTGAAAAGCATTTCCAACTCCACTTACAAGTAAAACTAGCTAAAATGTGCCTGGCTTCTCTTCACTGAAAAGCTCATTCTGAGAACATTTTTAGCATACGTTTGCTCCTGCTGGGTCAGCTGAGCAGCAAATTTCTATTTAACCACCTGCTATCATGAGAGACCTCAGGGCTGCATGTTTTGAGCCCAGTACTGATCCTGAAAAGCGTTTCCAACCCCACTTACAAGTAAAACTAGCTAAAATGTGCCTGGCTGCTATTCACTAAAAAGCTCATTCTCTGTACATTTTTGGCATACGTTTGCTCCTACCGGGTCAGCTGAGCAGCGAATTTCTATTTAACCACCTGCTATCACGAGAGACCTCAGGGCTGCATGGTTTGAGCCCAGTACTGATCCTGAAAAGCGTTTCCAACCCCACTTACAAGTAAGACTAGCTAAAATGTGCCTGGCTGCTATTCACTAAAAAGCTCATTCTCTGTACATTTTTAGCATACGTTTGCTCCTGCCGGGTCAGCTGAGCAGCGAATTTCTATTTGACCACCTGCTTTCATGAGAGACCTCAGAGCTGCATGTTTTGAGCCCAGTACTGAGCCTGAAAAGCATTTCCAACCCCACTTACAAGTAAAACTAGCTAAAATGTGCCTGGCTTCTCTTCACTGAAAAGCTCATTCTGAGTACATTTTTAGCATACGTTTGCTCCTGCCGGGTCAGCTGAGCAGCGAATTTCTATTTAACCACCTGCTTTTATGAGAGACCTCAGAGCTGCATGTTTTGAGCCCAGTACTGAGCCTGGAAAGCGTTTCCAACCCCACTTACAAGTAAAACTAGCTAAAATGTGCCTGGCTTCTCTTCACTGAAAAGCTCATTCTGAGTACATTTTTAGCATACGTTTGCTCCTGCCGGGTCAGCTGAGCAGCGAATTTCTATTTAACCACCTGCTATCATGAGAGACCTCAGGGCTGCATGTTTTGAGCCCAGTACTGATCCTGAAAAGCGTTTCCAACCCCACTTACAAGTAAAACTAGCTAAAATGTGCCTGGCTTCTCTTCACTGAAAAGCTCATTCTGAGTACATTTTTAGCATACGTTTGCTCCTGCTGGGTCAGCTGAGCAGCGAATTTCTATTTAACCACCTGCTATCATGAGAGACCTCAGGGCTGCATGTTTTGAGCCCAGTATTGATCCTGAAAAGCGTTTCCAACCCCACTTACAAGTAAAACTAGCTAAAATGTGCCTGGCTTCTCTTCACTGAAAAGCTCATTCTGAGTACATTTTTAGCATACCTTTGCTCCTACCGGGTCAGCTGAGCAGCGAATTTCTATTTAACCACCTGCTTTCATGAGAGACCTCAGAGCTGCATGTTTTGAGCCCTGTATGAGCCTGAAAACTATTTCCAACCCCACTTACACGTAAAACTAGCTAAAATGTGCCTGGCTTCTCTTCACTGAAAAGCTCATTCTGAGTACATTTTTAGCATACGTTTGCTTCTGCCGGGTCAGCTGAGAAGCGAATTTCTATTTAACCACCTGCTATCATGAGAGACCTCAGGGCTGCATGTTTTGAGCCCAGTACTGATCCTGAAAAGCGTTTCCAACCCCACTTACAAGTAAAACTAGCTAAAATGTGCCTGGCTGCTATTCACTGAAAAGCTCATTTGTGTACATTTTTGGCATACGTTTAATCCTACCGGGTCAGCTGAGCAGCAAATTTCTATTTAACCACCTGCTTTCATGAGAGACCTCAGGGATGCATGTTTTGAGCCCAGTACTGAGCCTGAAAAGCATTTCCAACCCCACTTACAAGTAAAACTAGCTAAAATGTGCCTGGCTTCTCTTCACTGAAAAGCTCATTCTGAGAACATTTTTAGCATACGTTTGCTCCTGCTGGGTCAGCTGAGCAGCAAATTTCTATTTAACCACCTGATATCATGAGAGACCTCAGGGCTGCATGTTTTGAGCCCAGTACTGATCCTGAAAAGCGTTTCCAACCCCACTTACAAGTAAAACTAGCTAAAATGTGCCTGGCTGCTATTCACTGAAAAGCTCATTCTGTGTACATTTTTGGCATACGTTTGCTCCTACCAGGTCAGCTGAGCTGCGAATTTCTATTTAACCACCTGCTTTCATGAGAGACCTCAGGGCTGCATGTTTTGAGCCTAGTACTGAGCCTGAAAAGCATTTCCAACCCCACTTACAAGTAAAACTAGCTTAAATGTGCCTGGCTGCTATTCACTGAAAAGCTCATTCTGTGTACATTTTTGGCATACGTTTGCTCCTACCGGGTCAGCTGAGCAGCGAATTTCTATTTAACCACCTGCTTTCATGAGAGACCTCAGGGCTGCATGTTTTGAGCCCAGTACTGAGCCTGAAAAGCATTTCCAACCCCACTTACAAGTAAAACTAGCTAAAATGTGCCTGGCTTCTCTTCACTGAAAAGCTCATTCTGAGTACATTTTTAGCATACGTTTGCTCCTGCCGGGTCAGCTGAGCAGCGAATTTCTATTTAACCACCTGCTATCATGAGAGACCTCAGGGCTGCATGTTTTGAGCCCAGTACTGATCCTGAAAAGCGTTTCCAACCCCACTTACAAGTAAAACTAGCTAAAATGTGCCTGGCTGCTATTCACTAAAAAGCTCATTCTCTGTACACTTTTGGCATACGTTTGCTCCTACCGGGTCAGCTGAGCAGCGAATTTCTATTTAACCACCTGCTTTCATGAGAGACCTCAGGGATGCATGTTTTGAGCCCAGTACTGAGCCTGAAAAGCATTTCCAACCCCACTTACAAGTAAAACTAGCTAAAATGTGCCTGGCTGCTATTCACTGAAAAGCTCATTCTGAGTACATTTTTAGCATACGTTTGCTCCTGCTGGGTCAGCTGAGCAGCGAATTTCTATTTAACCACCTGCTATCATGAGAGACCTCAGGGCTGCATGTTTTGAGCCCAGTATTGATCCTGAAAAGCGTTTCCAACCCCACTTACAAGTAAAACTAGCTAAAATGTGCCTGGCTGCTATTCACTGAAAAGCTCATTCTGTGTACATTTTTGGCATACGTTTGCTCCTGCCGGGTCAGCTGAGCAGCGAATTTCTATTTGACCACCTGCTTTCATGAGAGACCTCAGAGCTGCATGTTTTGAGCCCAGTACTGAGCCTGAAAAGCATTTCCAACCCCACTTACAAGTAAAACTAGCTAAAATGTGCCTGGCTTCTCTTCACTGAAAAGCTCATTCTGAGTACATTTTTAGCATACGTTTGCTCCTGCCGGGTCAGCTGAGCAGCGAATTTCTATTTAACCACCTGCTATCATGAGAGACCTCAGGGCTGCATGTTTTGAGCCCAGCACTGATCCTGAAAAGCGTTTCCAACCCCACTTACAAGTAAAACTAGCTAAAATGTGCCTGGCTGCTATTCACTAAAAAGCTCATTCTCTGTACACTTTTGGCATACGTTTGCTCCTACCGGGTCAGCTGAGCAGCGAATTTCTATTTAACCACCTGCTTTCATGAGAGACCTCAGGGATGCATGTTTTGAGCCCAGTACTGAGCCTGAAAAGCATTTCCAACCCCACTTACAAGTAAAACTAGCTAAAATGTGCCTGTCTTCTCTTCACTGAAAAGCTCATTCTGAGTAAATTTTTAGCATACGTTTGCTCCTGCCGGGTCAGCTGAGCAGCGAATTTCTATTTAACCACCTGCTATCATGAGAGACCTCAGGGCTGCATGTTTTGAGACCAGTACTGATCCTGAAAAGCGTTTCCAACCCCACTTACAAGTAAAACTAGCTAAAATGTGCCTGGCTGCTATTCACTGAAAAGCTCATTCTGAGTACATTTTTAGCATACGTTTGCTCCTGCTGGGTCAGCTGAGCAGCGAATTTCTATTTAACCACCTGCTATCATGAGAGACCTCAGGGCTGCATGTTTTGAGCCCAGTATTGATCCTGAAAAGCGTTTCCAACCCCACTTACAAGTAAAACTAGCTAAAATGTGCCTGGCTGCTATTCACTGAAAAGCTCATTCTGAGTACATTTTTAGCATACGTTTGCTCCTGCCGGGTCAGCTGAGAAGCGAATTTCTATTTAACCACCTGCTATCATGAGAGACCTCAGGGCTGCATGTTTTGAGCCCAGTACTGATCCTGAAAAGCGTTTCCAACCCCACTTACAAGTAAAACTAGCTAAAATGTGCCTGGCTTCTATTCACTGAAAAGCTCATTTGTGTACATTTTTGGCATACGTTTAATCCTACCGGGTCAGCTGAGCAGCAAATTTCTATTTAACCACCTGCTTTCATGAGAGACCTCAGGGATGCATGTTTTGAGCCCAGTACTGAGCCTGAAAAGCATTTCCAACCCCACTTACAAGTAAAACTAGCTAAAATGTGCCTGGCTTCTCTTCACTGAAAAGCTCATTCTGAGAAAATTTTTAGCATACGTTTGCTCCTGCTGGGTCAGCTGAGCAGCAAATTTCTATTTAACCACCTGCTATCATGAGAGACCTCAGGGCTGCATGTTTTGAGCCCAGTACTGATCCTGAAAAGCGTTTCCAACCCCACTTACAAGTAAAACTAGCTAAAATGTGCCTGGCTGCTATTCACTGAAAAGCTCATTCTGTGTACATTTTTGGCATACGTTTGCTCCTACCAGGTCAGCTGAGCTGCGAATTTCTATTTAACCACCTGCTTTCATGAGAGACCTCAGGGCTGCATGTTTTGAGCCCAGTACTGAGCCTGAAAAGCATTTCCAACCCCACTTACAAGTAAAACTAGCTAAAATGTGCCTGGCTGCTATTCACTGAAAAGCTCATTCTGTATACATTTTTGGCATACGTTTGCTCCTACCGGGTCAGCTGAGCAGCGAATTTCTATTTAACCACCTGCTTTCATGAGAGACCTCAGGGATGCATGTTTTGAGCCCAGTACTGAGCCTGAAAAGCATTTCCAACCCCACTTACAAGTAAAACTAGCTAAAATGTGCCTGGCTTCTCTTCACTGAAAAGCTCATTCTGAGTACATTTTTAGCATACGTTTGCTCCTGCCGGGTCAGCTGAGCAGCGAATTTCTATTTAACCACCTGCTATCACGAGAGACCTCAGGGCTGCATGTTTTGAGCCCAGTACTGATCCTGAAAAGCGTTTCCAACCCCACTTACAAATAAAACTAGCTAAAATGTGCCTGGCTGCTATTCACTAAAAAGCTCATTCTCTGTACACTTTTGGCATACGTTTGCTCCTACCGGATCAGCTGAGCAGCGAATTTCTATTTAACCACCTGCTTTCATGAGAGACCTCAGAGCTGCATGTTTTGAGCCCTGTACTGAGCCTGAAAAGCATTTCCAACCCCACTTACAAGTAAAACTAACTAAAATGTGCCTGGCTTCTCTTCACTGAAAAGCTCATTCTGAGTACATTTTTCGCATACGTTTGCTCCTACCGGGTCAGCTGAGCTGCGAATTTCTATTTAACCACCTGCTTTCATGAGAGACCTCAGGGCTGCATGTTTTGAGCCCAGTACTGAGCCTGAAAAGCATTTCCAACCCCACTTACAAGTAAAACTAGCTAAAATGTGCCTGGCTGCTATTCACTGAAAAGCTCATTCTGTGTACATTTTTGGCATACGTTTGCTCCTACCGGGTCAGCTGAGCAGCGAATTTCTATTTAACCACCTGCTATCATGAGAGACCTCAGGGCTGCATGTTTTGAGCCCTGTACTGAGCCTGAAAAGCATTTCCAACCCCACTTAGAAGTAAAACTAGCTGAAATGTGCCTGGCTTCTCTTCACTGAAAAGCTCATTCTGAGTACATTTTTAGCATACGTTTTCTCCTGCCGGGTCAGCTGAGCAGCGAATTTCTATTTAACCACCTGCTATCCTGAGAGACCTCAGGGCTGCATGTTTTGAGCCCAGTACTGATCCTGAAAAGCGTTTCCAACCCCACTTACAAGTAAAACTAGCTAAAATGTGCCTGGCTGCTATTCAGTGAAAAGCTCATTCTGTGTACATTTTTGGCATACGTTTGCTCCTGCCGGGTCAGCTGAGCAGCGAATTTCTATTTAACCACCTGCTATCATGAGAGACTTCAGGGCTGCATGTTTTGAGCCCAGTACTGAGCCTGAAAAGCATTTCCAACCCCACTTACAAATAAAACTAGCTAAAATGTGCCTGGCTGCTATTCACTGAAAAGCTCATTCTGTGTACATTTTTGGCATACCATTGCTCCTACCGGGTCAGCTGAGCAGCGAATTTCTATTTAACCACCTGCTTTCATGAGAGACCTCAGGGCTGCATGTTTTGAGCCCAGTACTGAACCTGAAAAGCATTTCCAACCCCACTTACAAGTAAAACTAGCTAAAATGTGCCTGGCTTCTCTTCACTGAAAAGCTCATTCTGAGTACATTTTTAGCATACGTTTGCTCCTGCCGGGTCAGCTGAGCAGCGAATTTCTATTTAACCACCTGCTTTCATGAGAGACCTCAGGGATGCATGTTTTGAGCCCAGTATTGATCCTGAAAAGCGTTTCCAACCCCACTTACAAGTAAAACTAGCTAAAATGTGCCTGGCTGCTATTCACTGAAAAGCTCATTCTGAGTACATTTTTAGCATACGTTTGCACCTACCGGGTCAGCTGAGCAGCAAATTTCTATTTAACCATCTGCTTTCATGAGAGACCTCAGGGCTGCATGTTTTGAGCCCAGTACTGATCCTGAAAAGCGTTTCCAACCCCACTTACAAGTAAAACTAGCTAAAATGTGCCTGGCTGCTATTCACTGAAAAGCTCATTTGTGTACATTTTTGGCATACGTTTAATCCTACCGGGTCAGCTGAGCAGCAAATTTCTATTTAACCACCTGCTTTCATGAGAGACCTCAGGGATGCATGTTTTGAGCCCAGTACTGAGCCTGAAAAGCATTTCCAACCCCACTTACAAGTAAAACTAGCTAAAATGTGCCTGGCTTCTCTTCACTGAAAAGCTCATTCTGAGAACATTTTTAGCATACGTTTGCTCCTGCTGGGTCAGCTGAGCAGCAAATTTCTATTTAACCACCTGCTATCATGAGAGACCTCAGGGCTGCATGTTTTGAGCCCAGTACTGATCCTGAAAAGCGTTTCCAACCCCACTTACAAGTAAAACTAGCTAAAATGTGCCTGGCTGCTATTCACTGAAAAGCTCATTCTGTATACATTTTTGGCATACGTTTGCTCCTACCAGGTCAGCTGACCTGCGAATTTCTATTTGACCACCTGCTTTCATGAGAGACCTCAGGGCTGCATGTTTTGAGCCCAGTACTGAGCCTGAAAAGCATTTCCAACCCCACTTACAAGTAAAACTAGCTAAAATGTGCCTGGCTGCTATTCACTGAAAAGCTCATTCTGTGTACATTTTTGGCATACGTTTGCTCCTACCGGGTCAGCTGAGCAGCGAATTTCTATTTAACCACCTGCTTTCATGAGAGACCTCAGGGCTGCATGTTTTGAGCCCAGTACTGAGCCTGAAAAGCATTTCCAACCCCACTTACAAGTAAAACTAGCTAAAATGTGCCTGGCTTCTCTTCACTGAAAAGCTCATTCTGAGTACATTTTTAGAATACGTTTGCTCCTGCCGGGTCAGCTGAGCAGCGAATTTCTATTTAACCACCTGCTATCATGAGAGACCTCAGGGCTGCATGTTTTGAGCCCAGTACTGATCCTGAAAAGCGTTTCCAACCCCACTTACAAGTAAAACTAGCTAAAATGTGCCTGGCTGCTATTCAGTGAAAAGCTCATTCTGTGTACATTTTTGGCATACGTTTGCTCCTGCCGGGTCAGCTGAGCAGCGAATTTCTATTTAACCACCTGCTATCATGAGAGACTTCAGGGCTGCATGTTTTGAGCCCAGTACTGATCCTGAAAAGCGTTTCCAACGCCACTTACAAGTAAAACTAGCTAAAATGTGCCTGGCTTCTCTTCACTGAAAAGCTCATTCTGAGTACATTTTTAGCATACGTTTGCTCCTGCCGGGTCAGCTGAGAAGCGAATTTCTATTTAACCACCTGCTATCATGAGAGACCTCAGGGCTGCATGTTTTGAGCCCAGTATTGATCCTGAAAAGCGTTTCCAACCCCACTTACAAGTAAAACTAGCTAAAATGTGCCTGGCTGCTATTCACTGAAAAGCTCATTCTGTGTACATTTTTGGCATACGTTTGCACCTACCGGGTCAGCTGAGCAGCAAATTTCTATTTAACCATCTGCTTTCATGAGAGACCTCAGGGCTGCATGTTTTGAGCCCAGTACTGATCCTGAAAAGCGTTTCCAACCCCACTTACAAGTAAAACTAGCTAAAATGTGCCTGGCTGCTATTCACTGAAAAGCTCATTCTGTGTACATTTTTGGCATACGTTTGCTCCTACCGGGTCAGCTGAGCAGCGAATTTCTATTTAACCACCTGCCTTCATGAGAGACCTCAGGGCTGCATGTTTTGAGCCCAGTACTGAGCCTGAAAAGCATTTCCAACCCCACTTACAAATAAAACTAGCTAAAATGTGCCTGGCTGCTATTCACTGAAAAGCTCATTCTGTGTACATTTTTGGCATACGTTTGCTCCTACCGGGTCAGCTGAGCAGCAAATTTCAATTTAACCACCTGCTTTCATGAGAGACCTCAGGGATGCATGTTTTGAGCCCAGTACTGAGCCTGAAAAGCATTTCCAACCCCACTTACAAGTAAAACTAGCTAAAATGTGCCTGGCTTCTCTTCACTGAAAAGCTCATTCTGAGTACATTTTTAGCATACGTTTGCTCCTGCCGGGTCAGCTGAGAAGCGAATTTCTATTTAACCACCTGCTATCATGAGAGACCTCAGGGCTGCATGTTTTGAGCCCAGTACTGATCCTGAAAAGCGTTTCCAACCCCACTTACAAGTAAAACTAGCTAAAATGTGCCTGGCTTCTCTTCACTGAAAAGCTCATTCTGAGAACATTTTTAGCATACGTTTGCTCCTGCTGGGTCAGCTGAGCAGCAAATTTCTATTTAACCACCTGCTATCATGAGAGACCTCAGGGCTGCATGTTTTGAGCCCAGTACTGATCCTGAAAAGCGTTTCCAACCCCACTTACAAGTAAAACTAGCTAAAATGTGCCTGGCTGCTATTCACTGAAAAGCTCATTCTGTATACATTTTTGGCATACGTTTGCTCCTACCAGGTCAGCTGACCTGCGAATTTCTATTTGACCACCTGCTTTCATGAGAGACCTCAGGGCTGCATGTTTTGAGCCCAGTACTGAGCCTGAAAAGCATTTCCAACCCCACTTACAAGTAAAACTAGCTAAAATGTGCCTGGCTGCTATTCACTGAAAAGCTCATTCTGTGTACATTTTTGGCATACGTTTGCTCCTACCGGGTCAGCTGAGCAGCGAATTTCTATTTAACCACCTGCTTTCATGAGAGACCTCAGGGCTGCATGTTTTGAGCCCAGTACTGAGCCTGAAAAGCATTTCCAACCCCACTTACAAGTAAAACTAGCTAAAATGTGCCTGGCTTCTCTTCACTGAAAAGCTCATTCTGAGTACATTTTTAGAATACGTTTGCTCCTGCCGGGTCAGCTGAGCAGCGAATTTCTATTTAACCACCTGCTATCATGAGAGACCTCAGGGCTGCATGTTTTGAGCCCAGTACTGATCCTGAAAAGCGTTTCCAACCCCACTTACAAGTAAAACTAGCTAAAATGTGCCTGGCTGCTATTCAGTGAAAAGCTCATTCTGTGTACATTTTTGGCATACGTTTGCTCCTGCCGGGTCAGCTGAGCAGCGAATTTCTATTTAACCACCTGCTATCATGAGAGACTTCAGGGCTGCATGTTTTGAGCCCAGTACTGATCCTGAAAAGCGTTTACAACCCCACTTACAAGTAAAACTAGCTAAAATGTGCCTGGCTTCTCTTCACTGAAAAGCTCATTCTGAGTACATTTTTAGCATACGTTTGCTCCTGCCGGGTCAGCTGAGAAGCGAATTTCTATTTAACCACCTGCTATCATGAGAGACCTCAGGGCTGCATGTTTTGAGCCCAGTATTGATCCTGAAAAGCGTTTCCAACCCCACTTACAAGTAAAACTAGCTAAAATGTGCCTGGCTGCTATTCACTGAAAAGCTCATTCTGTGTACATTTTTGGCATACGTTTGCACCTACCGGGTCAGCTGAGCAGCAAATTTCTATTTAACCATCTGCTTTCATGAGAGACCTCAGGGCTGCATGTTTTGAGCCCAGTACTGATCCTGAAAAGCGTTTCCAACCCCACTTACAAGTAAAACTAGCTAAAATGTGCCTGGCTGCTATTCACTGAAAAGCTCATTCTGTGTACATTTTTGGCATACGTTTGCTCCTACCGGGTCAGCTGAGCAGCGAATTTCTATTTAACCACCTGCCTTCAAGAGAGACCTCAGGGCTGCATGTTTTGAGCCCAGTACTGAGCCTGAAAAGCATTTCCAACCCCACTTACAAATAAAACTAGCTAAAATGTGCCTGGCTGCTATTCACTGAAAAGCTCATTCTGAGTACATTTTTAGCATACGTTTGCTCCTGCCGGGTCAGCTGAGAAGCAAATTTCTATTTAACCACCTGCTATCATGAGAGACCTCAGGGCTGCATGTTTTGAGCCCAGTACTGATCCTGAAAAGCGTTTCCAACCCCACTTACAAGTAAAACTAGCTAAAATGTGCCTGGCTGCTATTCACTGAAAAGCTCATTTGTGTACATTTTTGGCATACGTTTAATCCTACCTGGTCAGCTGAGCAGCAAATTTCTATTTAACCACCTGCTTTCATGAGAGACCTCAGGGATGCATGTTTTGAGCCCAGTACTGAGCCTGAAAAGCATTTCCAACCCCACTTACAAGTAAAACTAGCTAAAATGTGCCTGGCTTCTCTTCACTGAAAAGCTCATTCTGAGAACATTTTTAGCATACGTTTGCTCCTGCTGGGTCAGCTGAGCAGCAAATTTCTATTTAACCACCTGCTATCATGAGAGACCTCAGGGCTGCATGTTTTGAGCCCAGTACTGATCCTGAAAAGCGTTTCCAACCCCACTTACAAGTAAAACTAGCTAAAATGTGCCTGGCTGCTATTCACTGAAAAGCTCATTCTGTGTACATTTTTGGCATACGTTTGCTCCTACCGGGTCAGCTGAGCAGCGAATTTCTATTTAACCACCTGCCTTCATGAGAGACCTCAGGGCTGCATGTTTTGAGCCCAGTACTGAGCCTGAAAAGCATTTCCAACCCCACTTACAAATAAAACTAGCTAAAATGTGCCTGGCTGCTATTCACTGAAAAGCTCATTCTGTGTACATTTTTGGCATACGTTTGCTCCTACCGGGTCAGCTGAGCAGCAAATTTCAATTTAACCACCTGCTTTCATGAGAGACCTCAGGGATGCATGTTTTGAGCCCAGTACTGAGCCTGAAAAGCATTTCCAACCCCACTTACAAGTAAAACTAGCTAAAATGTGCCTGGCTTCTCTTCACTGAAAAGCTCATTCTGAGTACATTTTTAGCATACGTTTGCTCCTGCCGGGTCAGCTGAGAAGCGAATTTCTATTTAACCACCTGCTATCATGAGAGACCTCAGGGCTGCATGTTTTGAGCCCAGTACTGATCCTGAAAAGCGTTTCCAACCCCACTTACAAGTAAAACTAGCTAAAATGTGCCTGGCTGCTATTCACTGAAAAGCTCATTTGTGTACATTTTTGGCATACGTTTAATCCTACCGGGTCAGCTGAGCAGCAAATTTCTATTTAACCACCTGCTTTCATGAGAGACCTCAGGGATGCATGTTTTGAGCCCAGTACTGAGCCTGAAAAGCATTTCCAACCCCACTTACAAGTAAAACTAGCTAAAATGTGCCTGGCTTCTCTTCACTGAAAAGCTCATTCTGAGAACATTTTTAGCATATGTTTGCTCCTGCTGGGTCAGCTGAGCAGCAAATTTCTATTTAACCACCTGCTATCATGAGAGACCTCAGGGCTGCATGTTTTGAGCCCAGTACTGATCCTGAAAAGCGTTTCCAACCCCACTTACAAGTAAAACTAGCTAAAATGTGCCTGGCTGCTATTCACTGAAAAGCTCATTCTGTATACATTTTTGGCATACGTTTGCTCCTACCAGGTCAGCTGACCTGCGAATTTCTATTTGACCACCTGCTTTCATGAGAGACCTCAGGGCTGCATGTTTTGAGCCCAGTACTGAGCCTGAAAAGCATTTCCAACCCCACTTACAAGTAAAACTAGCTAAAATGTGCCTGGCTGCTATTCACTGAAAAGCTCATTCTGTGTACATTTTTGGCATACGTTTGCTCCTACCGGGTCAGCTGAGCAGCGAATTTCTATTTAACCACCTGCTTTCATGAGAGACCTCAGGGCTGCATGTTTTGAGCCCAGTACTGAGCCTGAAAAGCATTTCCAACCCCACTTACAAGTAAAACTAGCTAAAATGTGCCTGGCTTCTCTTCACTGAAAAGCTCATTCTGAGTACATTTTTAGAATACGTTTGCTCCTGCCGGGTCAGCTGAGCAGTGAATTTCTATTTAACCACCTGCTATCATGAGAGACCTCAGGGCTGCATGTTTTGAGCCCAGTACTGATCCTGAAAAGCGTTTCCAACCCCACTTACAAGTAAAACTAGCTAAAATGTGCCTGGCTGCTATTCAGTGAAAAGCTCATTCTGTGTACATTTTTGGCATACGTTTGCTCCTGCCGGGTCAGCTGAGCAGCGAATTTCTATTTAACCACCTGCTATCATGAGAGACTTCAGGGCTGCATGTTTTGAGCCCAGTACTGATCCTGAAAAGCGTTTCCAACCCCAGTTACAAGTAAAACTAGCTAAAATGTGCCTGGCTGCTATTCACTAAAAAGCTCATTCTCTGTACACTTTTGGCATACGTTTGCTCCTACCGGATCAGCTGAGCAGCGAATTTCTATTTAACCACCTGCTTTCATGAGAGACCTCAGAGCTGCATGTTTTGAGCCCTGTACTGAGCCTGAAAAGCATTTCCAACCCCACTTACAAGTAAAACTAACTAAAATGTGCCTGGCTTCTCTTCACTGAAAAGCTCATTCTGAGTACATTTTTCGCATACGTTTGCTCCTGCCGGGTCAGCTGAGCAGCGAATTTCTATTTAACCACCTGCTATCACGAGAGACCTCAGGGCTGCATGTTTTGAGCCCAGTACTGATCCTGAAAAGCGTTTCCAACCCCACTTACAAGTAAAACTAGCTAAAATGTGCCTGGCTGCTATTCACTGAAAAGCTCATTCTGTGTACATTTTTGGCATACGTTTGCTCCTACCAGGTCAGCTGAGCTGCGAATTTCTATTTAACCACCTGCTTTCATGAGAGACCTCAGGGCTGCATGTTTTGAGCCCAGTACTGAGCCTGAAAAGCGTTTCCAACCCCACTTACAAGTAAAACTAGCTAAAATGTGCCTAGCTGCTATTCACTGAAAAGCTCATTCTGTGTACATTTTTGGCATACGTTTGCTCCTACCGGGTCAGCTGAGCAGCGAATTTCTATTTAACCACCTGCCTTCATGAGAGACCTCAGGGCTGCATGTTTTGAGCCCAGTACTGATCCTGAAAAGCGTTTCCAACCCCACTTACAAGTAAAACTAGCTAAAATGTGCCTAGCTGCTATTCACTGAAAAGCTCATTCTGTGTACATTTTTGGCATACGTTTGCTCCTACCGGGTCAGCTGAGCAGCGAATTTCTATTTAACCACCTGCCTTCATGAGAGACCTCAGGGCTGCATGTTTTGAGCCCAGTACTGAGCCTGAAAAGCATTTCCAACCCCACTTACAAATAAAACTAGCTAAAATGTGCCTGGCTGCTATTCACTGAAAAGCTCATTCTGTGTACATTTTTGGCATACGTTTGCTCCTACCGGGTCAGCTGAGCAGCGAATTTCTATTTAACCACCTGCTTTCATGAGAGACCTCAGGGATGCATGTTTTGAGCCCAGTACTGAGCCTGAAAAGCGTTTCCAACCCCACTTACAAGTAAAACTAGCTAAAATGTGCCTGGCTTCTCTTCACTGAAAAGCTCATTCTGAGTACATTTTTAGCATACGTTTGCTCCTGCCGGGTCAGCTGAGCAGCGAATTTCTATTTAACCACCTGCTATCATGAGAGACCTCAGGGCTGCATGTTTTGAGACCAGTACTGATCCTGAAAAGCGTTTCCAACCCCACTTACAAGTAAAACTAGCTAAAATGTGCCTGGCTGCTATTCACTGAAAAGCTCATTCTGAGTACATTTTTAGCATACGTTTGCTCCTGCTGGGTCAGCTGAGCAGCGAATTTCTATTTGACCACCTGCTATCATGAGAGACCTCAGGGCTGCATGTTTTGAGCCCAGTATTGATCCTGAAAAGCGTTTCCAACCCCACTTACAAGTAAAACTAGCTAAAATGTGCCTGGCTGCTATTCACTGAAAAGCTCATTCTGTGTACATTTTTGGCATACGTTTGCTCCTGCCGGGTCAGCTGAGCAGCGAATTTCTATTTGACCACCTGCTTTCATGAGAGACCTCAGAGCTGCATGTTTTGAGCCCAGTACTGAGCCTGAAAAGCATTTCCAACCCCACTTACAAGTAAAACTAGCTAAAATGTGCCTGTCTTCTCTTCACTGAAAAGCTCATTCTGAGTACATTTTTAGCATACGTTTGCTCCTGCCGGGTCAGCTGAGAAGCGAATTTCTATTTAACCACCTGCTATCATGAGAGACCTCAGGGCTGCATGTTTTGAGCCCAATACTGATCCTGAAAAGCGTTTCCAACCCCACTTACAAGTAAAACTAGCTAAAATGTGCCTGGCTGCTATTCACTGAAAAGCTCATTTGTGTACATTTTTGGCTTACGTTTAATCCTACCTGGTCAGCTGAGCAGCAAATTTCCATTTAACCACCTGCTTTCATGAGAGACCTCAGGGATGCATGTTTTGAGCCCAGTACTGAGCCTGAAAAGCATTTCCAACCCCACTTACAAGTAAAACTAGCTAAAATGTGCCTGGCTTCTCTTCACTGAAAAGCTCATTCTGAGAACATTTTTAGCATACGTTTGCTCCTGCTGGGTCAGCTGAGCAGCAAATTTCTATTTAACCACCTGCTATCATGAGAGACCTCAGGGCTGCATGTTTTGAGCCCAGTACTGATCCTGAAAAGCGTTTCCAACCCCACTTACAAGTAAAACTAGCTAAAATGTGCCTGGCTGCTATTCACTGAAAAGCTCATTCTGTGTACATTTTTGGCATACGTTTGCACCTACCGGGTCAGCTGAGCAGCAAATTTCTATTTAACCATCTGCTTTCATGAGAGACCTCAGGGCTGCATGTTTTGAGCCCAGTACTGATCCTGAAAAGCGTTTCCAACCCCACTTACAAGTAAAACTAGCTAAAATGTGCCTGGCTGCTATTCACTGAAAAGCTCATTCTGTGTACATTTTTGGCATACGTTTGCTCCTACCGGGTCAGCTGAGCAGCGAATTTCTATTTAACCACCTGCCTTCATGAGAGACCTCAGGGCTGCATGTTTTGAGCCCAGTACTGAGCCTGAAAAGCATTTCCAACCCCACTTACAAATAAAACTAGCTAAAATGTGCCTGGCTGCTATTCACTGAAAAGCTCATTCTGTGTACATTTTTGGCATACGTTTGCTCCTACCGGGTCAGCTGAGCAGCAAATTTCAATTTAACCACCTGCTTTCATGAGAGACCTCAGGGATGCATGTTTTGAGCCCAGTACTGAGCCTGAAAAGCATTTCCAACCCCACTTACAAGTAAAACTAGCTAAAATGTGCCTGGCTTCTCTTCACTGAAAAGCTCATTCTGAGTACATTTTTAGCATACGTTTGCTCCTGCCGGGTCAGCTGAGAAGCGAATTTCTATTTAACCACCTGCTATCATGAGAGACCTCAGGGCTGCATGTTTTGAGCCCAGTACTGATCCTGAAAAGCGTTTCCAACCCCACTTACAAGTAAAACTAGCTAAAATGTGCCTGGCTGCTATTCACTGAAAAGCTCATTTGTGTACATTTTTGGCATACGTTTAATCCTACCGGGTCAGCTGAGCAGCAAATTTCTATTTAACCACCTGCTTTCATGAGAGACCTCAGGGCTGCATGTTTTGAGCCCAGTACTGATCCTGAAAAGCGTTTCCAACCCCACTTACAAGTAAAACTAGCTAAAATGTGCCTGGCTGCTATTCACTGAAAAGCTCATTCTGTGTACATTTTTGGCATACGTTTGCTCCTACCGGGTCAGCTGAGCAGCGAATTTCTATTTAACCACCTGCTTTCATGAGAGACCTCAGGGCTGCATGTTTTGAGCCCAGTACTGATTCTGAAAAGCATTTCCAACCCCACTTACAAGTAAAACTAGCTAAAATGTGCCTGGCTTCTCTTCACTGAAAAGCTCATTCTGAGTACATTTTTAGAATACGTTTGCTCCTGCCGGGTCAGCTGAGCAGCGAATTTCTATTTAACCACCTGCTATCATGAGAGACCTCAGGGCTGCATGTTTTGAGCCCAGTACTGATCCTGAAAAGCGTTTCCAACCCCACTTACAAGTCAAACTAGCTAAAATGTGCCTGGCTGCTATTCAGTGAAAAGCTCATTCTGTGTACATTTTTGGCATACGTTTGCTCCTGCCGGGTCAGCTGAGCAGCGAATTTCTATTTAACCACCTGCTATCATGAGAGACTTCAGGGCTGCATGTTTTGAGCCCAGTACTGATCCTGAAAAGCGTTTACAACCCCACTTACAAGTAAAACTAGCTAAAATGTGCCTGGCTTCTCTTCACTGAAAAGCTCATTCTGAGTACATTTTTAGCATACGTTTGCTCCTGCCGGGTCAGCTGAGAAGCGAATTTCTATTTAACCACCTGCTATCATGAGAGACCTCAGGGCTGCATGTCTTGAGCCCAGTATTGATCCTGAAAAGCGTTTCCAACCCCACTTACAAGTAAAACTAGCTAAAATGTGCCTGGCTGCTATTCACTGAAAAGCTCATTCTGTGTACATTTTTGGCATACGTTTGCACCTACCGGGTCAGCTGAGCAGCAAATTTCTATTTAACCATCTGCTTTCATGAGAGACCTCAGGGCTGCATGTTTTGAGCCCAGTACTGATCCTGAAAAGCGTTTCCAACCCCACTTACAAGTAAAACTAGCTAAAATGTGCCTGGCTGCTATTCACTGAAAAGCTCATTCTGTGTACATTTTTGGCATACGTTTGCTCCTACCGGGTCAGCTGAGCAGCGAATTTCTATTTAACCACCTGCCTTCATGAGAGACCTCAGGGCTGCATGTTTTGAGCCCAGTACTGAGCCTGAAAAGCATTTCCAACCCCACTTACAAATAAAACTAGCTAAAATGTGCCTGGCTGCTATTCACTGAAAAGCTCATTCTGTGTACATTTTTGGCATACGTTTGCTCCTACCGGGTCAGCTGAGCAGCAAATTTCAATTTAACCACCTGCTTTCATGAGAGACCTCAGGGATGCATGTTTTGAGCCCAGTACTGAGCCTGAAAAGCATTTCCAACCCCACTTACAAGTAAAACTAGCTAAAATGTGCCTGGCTTCTCTTCACTGAAAAGCTCATTCTGAGTACATTTTTAGCATACGTTTGCTCCTGCCGGGTCAGCTGAGCAGTGAATTTCTATTTAACCACCTGCTATCATGAGAGACCTCAGGGCTGCATGTTTTGAGCCCAGTATTGATCCTGAAAAGCGTTTCCAACCCCACTTACAAGTAAAACTAGCTAAAATGTGCCTGGCTGCTATTCACTGAAAAGCTCATTCTGTGTACATTTTTGGCATACGTTTGCTCCTGCCGGGTCAGCTGAGCAGCGAATTTCTATTTGACCACCTGCTTTCATGAGAGACCTCAGAGCTGCATGTTTTGAGCCCTGTACTGAGCCTGAAAAGCATTTCCAACCCCACTTACAAGTAAAACTAACTAAAATGTGCCTGGCTTCTCTTCACTGAAAAGCTCATTCTGAGTACATTTTTCGCATACGTTTGCTCCTACCGGGTCAGCTGAGCAGCGAATTTCTATTTAACCACCTGCTATCACGAGAGACCTCAGGGCTGCATGTTTTGAGCCCAGTACTGATCCTGAAAAGCGTTTCCAACCCCACTTACAAGTAAAACTAGCTAAAATGTGCCTGGCTGCTATTCACTAAAAAGCTCATTCTGTGTACATTTTTGGCATACGTTTGCTCCTACCAGGTCAGCTGAGCTGCGAATTTCTATTTAACCACCTGCTTTCATGAGAGACCTCAGGGCTGCATGTTTTGAGCCCAGTACTGAGCCTGAAAAGCATTTCCAACCCCACTTACAAGTAAAACTAGCTAAAATGTGCCTGGCTGCTATTCACTGAAAAGCTCATTCTGTGTACATTTTTGGCATACGTTTGCTCCTACCGGGTCAGCTGAGCAGCGAATTTCTATTTAACCACCTGCTTTCATGAGAGACCTCAGAGCTGCATGTTTTGAGCCCAGTACTGAGCCTGAAAAGCATTTCCAACCCCACTTACAAGTAAAACTAGCTAAAATGTGCCTGGCTTCTCTTCACTGAAAAGCTCATTCTGAGTACATTTTTCGCATACGTTTGCTCCTGCCGGGTCAGCTGAGCAGCGAATTTCTATTTAACCACCTGCTATCACGAGAGACCTCAGGGCTGCATGGTTTGAGCCCAGTACTGATCCTGAAAAGCGTTTCCAACCCCACTTACAAGTAAAACTAGCTAAAATGTGCCTGGCTGCTATTCAGTGAAAAGCTCATTCTGTGTACATTTTTGGCATACGTTTGCTCCTGCCGGGTCAGCTGAGCAGCGAATTTCTATTTAACCACCTGCTATCATGAGAGACTTCAGGGCTGCATGTTTTGAGCCCAGTACTGATCCTGAAAAGCGTTTCCAACCCCACTTACAAGTAAAACTAGCTAAAATGTGCCTGGCTGCTATTCACTGAAAAGCTCATTCTGTGTACATTTTTGGCATACCATTGCTCCTACCGGGTCAGCTGAGCAGCGAATTTCTATTTAACCATCTGCTTTCATGAGAGACCTCAGGGCTGCATGTTTTGAGCCCAGCACTGAGCCTGAAAAGCGTTTCCAACGCCACTTACAAGTAAAACTAGCTAAAATGTGCCTGGCTTCTCTTCACTGAAAAGCTCATTCTGAGTACATTTTTAGCATACGTTTGCTCCTGCCGGGTCAGCTGAGAAGCGAATTTCTATTTAACCACCTGCTATCATGAGAGACCTCAGGGCTGCATGTTTTGAGCCCAGTATTGATCCTGAAAAGCGTTTCCAACCCCACTTACAAGTAAAACTAGCTAAAATGTGCCTGGCTGCTATTCACTGAAAAGCTCATTCTGTGTACATTTTTGGCATATGTTTGCACCTACCGGGTCAGCTGAGCAGCAAATTTCTATTTAACCATCTGCTTTCATGAGAGACCTCAGGGCTGCATGTTTTGAGCCCAGTACTGAGCCTGAAAAGCATTTCCAACCCCACTTACAAATAAAACTAGCTAAAATGTGCCTGGCTGCTATTCACTGAAAAGCTCATTCTGTGTACATTTTTGGCATACGTTTGCTCCTACCGGGTCAGCTGAGCAGCAAATTTCTATTTAACCACCTGCTTTCATGAGAGACCTCAGGGATGCATGTTTTGAGCCCAGTACTGAGCCTGAAAAGCATTTCCAACCCCACTTACAAGTAAAACTAGCTAAAATGTGCCTGGCTTCTCTTCACTGAAAAGCTCATTCTGAGTACATTTTTAGCATACGTTTGCTCCTGCCGGGTCAGCTGAGCAGCGAATTTCTATTTAACCACCTGCTATCACGAGAGACCTCAGGGCTGCATGTTTTGAGCCCAGTACTGATCCTGAAAAGCGTTTCCAACCCCACTTACAAGTAAAACTAGCTAAAATGTGCCTGGCTGCTATTCACTAAAAAGCTCATTCTGTGTACATTTTTGGCATACGTTTGCTCCTACCAGGTCAGCTGAGCTGCGAATTTCTATTTAACCACCTGCTTTCATGAGAGACCTCAGGGCTGCATGTTTTGAGCCCAGTACTGAGCCTGAAAAGCATTTCCAACCCCACTTACAAGTAAAACTAGCTAAAATGTGCCTGGCTGCTATTCACTGAAAAGCTCATTCTGTGTACATTTTTGGCATACGTTTGCTCCTGCCGGGTCAGCTGAGCAGCGAATTTCTATTTGACCACCTGCTTTCATGAGAGACCTCAGAGCTGCATGTTTTGAGCCCAGTACTGAGCCTGAAAAGCATTTCCAACCCCACTTACAAGTAAAACTAGCTAAAATGTGCCTGGCTTCTCTTCACTGAAAAGCTCATTCTGAGTACATTTTTAGCATACGTTTGCTCCTGCCGGGTCAGCTGAGAAGCGAATTTCTATTTAACCACCTGCTATCATGAGAGACCTCAGGGCTGCATGTTTTGAGCCCAGTACTGATCCTGAAAAGCGTTTCCAACCCCACTTACAAGTAAAACTAGCTAAAATGTGCCTGGCTGCTATTCACTGAAAAGCTCATTTGTGTACATTTTTGGCATACGTTTAATCCTACCGGGTCAGCTGAGCAGCAAATTTCTATTTAACCACCTGCTTTCATGAGAGACCTCAGGGATGCATGTTTTGAGCCCAGTACTGAGCCTGAAAAGCATTTCCAACCCCACTTACAAGTAAAACTAGCTAAAATGTGCCTGGCTTCTCTTCACTGAAAAGCTCATTCTGAGAACATTTTTAGCATACGTTTGCTCCTGCTGGGTCAGCTGAGCAGCAAATTTCTATTTAACCACCTGCTATCATGAGAGACCTCAAGGCTGCATGTTTTGAGCCCAGTACTGATCCTGAAAAGCGTTTCCAACCCCACTTACAACTAAAACTAGCTAAAATGTGCCTGGCTGCTATTCACTGAAAAGCTCCTTCTGTGTACATTTTTGGCATACGTTTGCTCCTACCAGGTCAGCTGACCTGCGAATTTCTATTTGACCACCTGCTTTCATGAGAGACCTCAGGGCTGCATGTTTTGAGCCCAGTACTGAGCCTGAAAAGCATTTCCAACCCCACTTATAAGTAAAACTAGCTAAAATGTGCCTGGCTGCTATTCATTGAAAAGCTCATTCTGTGTACATTTTTGGCATAAGTTTGCTCCTACCGGGTCAGCTGAGCAGCGAATTTCTATTTAACCACCTGCTTTCATGAGAGACCTCAGGGCTGCATGTTTTGAGCCCAGTACTGAGCCTGAAAAGCATTTCCAACCCCACTTACAAGTAAAACTAGCTAAAATGTGCCTGGCTTCTCTTCACTGAAAAGCTCATTCTGAGTACATTTTTAGCATACGTTTGCTCCTGCTGGGTCAGCTGAGCAGCGAATTTCTATTTAACCACCTGCTATCATGAGAGACCTCAGGGCTGCATGTTTTGAGCCCAGTACTGATCCTGAAAAGCGTTTCCAACCCCACTTACAAGTAAAACTAGCTAAAATGTGCCTGGCTGCTATTCACTGAAAAGCTCATTTGTGTACATTTTTGGCATACGTTTAATCCTACCGGGTCAGCTGAGCAGCAAATTTCTATTTAACCACCTGCTTTCATGAGAGACCTCAGGGATGCATGTTTTGAGCCCAGTACTGAGCCTGAAAAGCATTTCCAACCCCACTTACAAGTAAAACTAGCTAAAATGTGCCTGGCTTCTCTTCACTGAAAAGCTCATTCTGAGAACATTTTTAGCATACGTTTGCTCCTGCTGGGTCAGCTGAGCAGCAAATTTCTATTTAACCACCTGCTATCATGAGAGACCTCAGGGCTGCATGTTTTGAGCCCAGTACTGATCCTGAAAAGCGTTTCCAACCCCACTTACAAGTAAAACTAGCTAAAATGTGCCTGGCTGCTATTCACTGAAAAGCTCATTCTGTGTACATTTTTGGCATACGTTTGCTCCTACCAGGTCAGCTGACCTGCGAATTTCTATTTGACCACCTGCTTTCATGAGAGACCTCAGGGCTGCATGTTTTGAGCTCAGTACTGAGCCTGAAAAGCATTTCCAACCCCACTTACAAGTAAAACTAGCTAAAATGTGCCTGGCTGCTATTCACTGAAAAGCTCATTCTGTGTACATTTTTGGCATACGTTTGCTCCTACCGGGTCAGCTGAGCAGCGAATTTCTATTTAACCACCTGCTTTCATGAGAGACCTCAGGGCTGCATGTTTTGAGCCCAGTACTGAGCCTGAAAAGCATTTCCAACCCCACTTACAAGTAAAACTAGCTAAAATGTGCCTGGCTTCTCTTCACTGAAAAGCTCATTCTGAGTACATTTTTAGCATACGTTTGCTCCTGCCGGGTCAGCTGAGCAGCGAATTTATATTTAACCACCTGCTATCATGAGAGACCTCAGGGCTGCATGTTTTGAGCCCAGTACTGATCCTGAAAAGCGTTTCCAACCCCACTTACAAGCAAAACTAGCTAAAATGTGCCTGTCTGCTATTCAGTGAAAAGCTCATTCTGTGTACATTTTTGGCATACGTTTGCTCCTGCCGGGTCAGCTGAGCAGCGAATTTCTATTTAACCACCTGCTATCATGAGAGACTTCAGGGCTGCATGTTTTGAGCCCAGTACTGATCCTGAAAAGCGTTTCCAACCCCACTTACAAGTAAAACTAGCTAAAATGTGCCTGGCTGCTATTCACTGAAAAGCTCATTCTGTGTACATTTTTGGCATACCATTGCTCCTACCGGGTCAGCTGAGCAGCGAATTTCTATTTAACCATCTGCTTTCATGAGAGACCTCAGGGCTGCATGTTTTGAGCCCAGCACTGAGCCTGAAAAGCATTTCCAACGCCACTTACAAGTAAAACTAGCTAAAATGTGCCTGGCTTCTCTTCACTGAAAAGCTCATTCTGAGTACATTTTTAGCATACGTTTGCTCCTGCCGGGTCAGCTGAGAAGCGAATTTCTATTTAACCACCTGCTATCATGAGAGACCTCAGGGCTGCATGTTTTGAGCCCAGTATTGATCCTGAAAAGCGTTTCCAACCCCACTTACAAGTAAAACTAGCTAAAATGTGCCTGGCTGCTATTCACTGAAAAGCTCATTCTGTGTACATTTTTGGCATACGTTTGCACCTACCGGGTCAGCTGAGCAGCAAATTTCTATTTAACCATCTGCTTTCATGAGAGACCTCAGGGCTGCATGTTTTGAGCCCAGTACTGATCCTGAAAAGCGTTTCCAACCCCACTTACAAGTAAAACTAGCTAAAATGTGCCTGGCTGCTATTCACTGAAAAGCTCATTCTGTGTACATTTTTGGCATACGTTTGCTCCTGCCGGGTCAGCTGAGCAGCGAATTTCTATTTGACCACCTGCTTTCATGAGAGACCTCAGAGCTGCATGTTTTGAGCCCAGTACTGAGCCTGAAAAGCATTTCCAACCCCACTTACAAGTAAAACTAGCTAAAATGTGCCTGGCTTCTCTTCACTGAAAAGCTCATTCTGAGTACATTTTTAGCATACGTTTGCTCCTGCCGGGTCAGCTGAGAAGCGAATTTCTATTTAACCACCTGCTATCATGAGAGACCTCAGGGCTGCATGTTTTGAGCCCAGTACTGATCCTGAAAAGCGTTTCCAACCCCACTTACAAGTAAAACTAGCTAAAATGTGCCTGGCTGCTATTCACTGAAAAGCTCATTTGTGTACATTTTTGGCATACGTTTAATCCTACCGGGTCAGCTGAGCAGCAAATTTCTATTTAACCACCTGCTTTCATGAGAGACCTCAGGGATGCATGTTTTGAGCCCAGTACTGAGCCTGAAAAGCATTTCCAACCCCACTTACAAGTAAAACTAGCTAAAATGTGCCTGGCTTCTCTTCACTGAAAAGCTCATTCTGAGAACATTTTTAGCATACGTTTGCTCCTGCTGGGTCAGCTGAGCAGCAAATTTCTATTTAACCACCTGCTATCATGAGAGACCTCAGGGCTGCATGTTTTGAGCCCAGTACTGATCCTGAAAAGCGTTTCCAACCCCACTTACAACTAAAACTAGCTAAAATGTGCCTGGCTGCTATTCACTGAAAAGCTCATTCTGTGTACATTTTTGGCATACGTTTGCTCCTACCAGGTCAGCTGACCTGCGAATTTCTATTTGACCACCTGCTTTCATGAGAGACCTCAGGGCTGCATGTTTTGAGCCCAGTACTGAGCCTGAAAAGCATTTCCAACCCCACTTATAAGTAAAACTAGCTAAAATGTGCCTGGCTGCTATTCACTGAAAAGCTCATTCTGTGTACATTTTTGGCATAAGTTTGCTCCTACCGGGTCAGCTGAGCAGCGAATTTCTATTTAACCACCTGCTTTCATGAGAGACCTCAGGGCTGCATGTTTTGAGCCCAGTACTGAGCCTGAAAAGCATTTCCAACCCCACTTACAAGTAAAACTAGCTAAAATGTGCCTGGCTTCTCTTCACTGAAAAGCTCATTCTGAGTACATTTTTAGCATACGTTTGCTCCTGCTGGGTCAGCTGAGCAGCGAATTTCTATTTAACCACCTGCTATCATGAGAGACCTCAGGGCTGCATGTTTTGAGCCCAGTACTGATCCTGAAAAGCGTTTCCAACCCCACTTACAAGTAAAACTAGCTAAAATGTGCCTGGCTGCTATTCACTGAAAAGCTCATTTGTGTACATTTTTGGCATACGTTTAATCCTACCAGGTCAGCTGAGCAGCAAATTTCTATTTAACCACCTGCTTTCATGAGAGACCTCAGGGATGCATGTTTTGAGCCCAGTACTGAGCCTGAAAAGCATTTCCAACCCCACTTACAAGTAAAACTAGCTAAAATGTGCCTGGCTTCTCTTCACTGAAAAGCTCATTCTGAGAACATTTTTAGCATACGTTTGCTCCTGCTGGGTCAGCTGAGCAGCAAATTTCTATTTAACCACCTGCTATCATGAGAGACCTCAGGGCTGCATGTTTTGAGCCCAGTACTGATCCTGAAAAGCGTTTCCAACCCCACTTACAAGTAAAACTAGCTAAAATGTGCCTGGCTGCTATTCACTGAAAAGCTCATTCTGTGTACATTTTTGGCATACGTTTGCTCCTACCAGGTCAGCTGACCTGCGAATTTCTATTTGACCACCTGCTTTCATGAGAGACCTCAGGGCTGCATGTTTTGAGCTCAGTACTGAGCCTGAAAAGCATTTCCAACCCCACTTACAAGTAAAACTAGCTAAAATGTGCCTGGCTGCTATTCACTGAAAAGCTCATTCTGTGTACATTTTTGGCATACGTTTGCTCCTACCGGGTCAGCTGAGCAGCGAATTTCTATTTAACCACCTGCTTTCATGAGAGACCTCAGGGCTGCATGTTTTGAGCCCAGTACTGAGCCTGAAAAGCATTTCCAACCCCACTTACAAGTAAAACTAGCTAAAATGTGCCTGGCTTCTCTTCACTGAAAAGCTCATTCTGAGTACATTTTTAGCATACGTTTGCTCCTGCCGGGTCAGCTGAGCAGCGAATTTCTATTTAACCACCTGCTATCATGAGAGACCTCCGGGCTGCATGTTTTGAGCCCAGTACTGATCCTGAAAAGCGTTTCCAACCCCACTTACAAGCAAAACTAGCTAAAATGTGCCTGGCTGCTATTCAGTGAAAAGCTCATTCTGTGTACATTTTTGGCATACGTTTGCTCCTGCCGGGTCAGCTGAGCAGCGAATTTCTATTTAACCACCTGCTATCATGAGAGACTTCAGGGCTGCATGTTTTGAGCCCAGTACTGATCCTGAAAAGCGTTTCCAACCCCACTTACAAGTAAAACTAGCTAAAATGTGCCTGGCTGCTATTCACTGAAAAGCTCATTCTGTGTACATTTTTGGCATACCATTGCTCCTACCGGGTCAGCTGAGCAGCGAATTTCTATTTAACCATCTGCTTTCATGAGAGACCTCAGGGCTGCATGTTTTGAGCCCAGCACTGAGCCTGAAAAGCGTTTCCAACGCCACTTACAAATAAAACTAGCTAAAATGTGCCTGGCTTCTCTTCACTGAAAAGCTCATTCTGAGTACATTTTTAGCATATGTTTGCTCCTGCCGGGTCAGCTGAGAAGCGAATTTCTATTTAACCACCTGCTATCATGAGAGACCTCAGGGCTGCATGTTTTGAGCCCAGTATTGATCCTGAAAAGCGTTTCCAACCCCACTTATAAGTAAAACTAGCTAAAATGTGCCTGGCTGCTATTAACTGAAAAGCTCATTCTGTGTACATTTTTGGCATACGTTTGCACCTACCGGGTCAGCTGAGCAGCAAATTTCTATTTAACCATCTGCTTTCATGAGAGACCTCAGGGCTGCATGTTTTGAGCCCAGTACTGATCCTGAAAAGCGTTTCCAACCCCACTTACAAGTAAAACTAGCTAAAATGTGCCTGGCTGCTATTCACTGAAAAGCTCATTCTGTGTACATTTTTGGCATACGTTTGCTCCTACCGGGTCAGCTGAGCAGCGAATTTCTATTTAACCACCTGCCTTCATGAGAGACCTCAGGGCTGCATGTTTTGAGCCCAGTACTGAGCCTGAAAAGCATTTCCAACCCCACTTACAAATAAAACTAGCTAAAATGTGCCTGGCTGCTATTCACTGAAAAGCTCATTCTGTGTACATTTTTGGCATACGTTTGCTCCTACCGGGTCAGCTGAGCAGCAAATTTCTATTTAACCACCTGCTTTCATGAGAGACCTCAGGGATGCATGTTTTGAGCCCAGTACTGAGCCTGAAAAGCATTTCCAACCCCACTTACAAGTAAAACTAGCTAAAATGTGCCTGGCTTCTCTTCACTGAAAAGCTCATTCTGAGTACATTTTTAGCATACGTTTGCTCCTGCTGGGTCAGCTGAGCAGCGAATTTCTATTTAACCACCTGCTATCATGAGAGACCTCAGGGCTGCATGTTTTGAGCCCAGTATTGATCCTGAAAATCGTTTCCAACCCCACTTACAAGTAAAACTAGCTAAAATGTGCCTGGCTGCTATTCACTGAAAAGCTCATTCTGTGTACATTTTTGGCATACGTTTGCTCCTGCCGGGTCAGCTGAGCAGCGAATTTCTATTTGACCACCTGCTTTCATGAGAGACCTCAGAGCTGCATGTTTTGAGCCCAGTACTGAGCCTGAAAAGCATTTCCAACCCCACTTACAAGTAAAACTAGCTAAAATGTGCCTGGCTTCTCTTCACTGAAAAGCTCATTCTGAGTACATTTTTAGCATACGTTTGCTCCTGCCGGGTCAGCTGAGAAGCGAATTTCTATTTAACCACCTGCTATCATGAGAGACCTCAGGGCTGCATGTTTTGAGCCCAGTACTGATCCTGAAAAGCGTTTCCAACCCCACTTACAAGTAAAACTAGCTAAAATGTGCCTGGCTGCTATTCACTGAAAAGCTCATTTGTGTACATTTTTGGCATACGTTTAATCCTACCGGGTCAGCTGAGCAGCAAATTTCTATTTAACCACCTGCTTTCATGAGAGACCTCAGGGATGCATGTTTTGAGCCCAGTACTGAGCCTGAAAAGCATTTCCAACCCCACTTACAAGTAAAACTAGCTAAAATGTGCCTGGCTTCTCTTCACTGAAAAGCTCATTCTGAGAACATTTTTAGCATACGTTTGCTCCTGCTGGGTCAGCTGAGCAGCAAATTTCTATTTAACCACCTGCTATCATGAGAGACTTCAGGGCTGCATGTTTTGAGCCCAGTACTGATCCTGAAAAGCGTTTCCAACCCCACTTACAAGTAAAACTAGCTAAAATGTGCCTGGCTGCTATTCACTGAAAAGCTCATTCTGTGTACATTTTTGGCATACCATTGCTCCTACCGGGTCAGCTGAGCAGCGAATTTCTATTTAACCATCTGCTTTCATGAGAGACCTCAGGGCTGCATGTTTTGAGCCCAGCACTGAGCCTGAAAAGCGTTTCCAACGCCACTTACAAGTAAAACTAGCTAAAATGTGCCTGGCTTCTCTTCACTGAAAAGCTCATTCTGAGTACATTTTTAGCATACGTTTGCTCCTGCCGGGTCAGCTGAGAAGCGAATTTCTATTTAACCACCTGCTATCATGAGAGACCTCAGGGCTGCATGTTTTGAGCCCAGTATTGATCCTGAAAAGCGTTTCCAACCCCACTTACAAGTAAAACTAGCTAAAATGTGCCTGGCTGCTATTCACTGAAAAGCTCATTCTGTGTACATTTTTGGCATACGTTTGCACCTACCGGGTCAGCTGAGCAGCAAATTTCTATTTAACCATCTGCTTTCATGAGAGACCTCAGGGCTGCATGTTTTGAGCCCAGTACTGATCCTGAAAAGCGTTTCCAACCCCACTTACAAGTAAAACTAGCTAAAATGTGCCTGGCTGCTATTCACTGAAAAGCTCATTCTGTGTACATTTTTGGCATACGTTTGCTCCTACCGGGTCAGCTGAGCAGCGAATTTCTATTTAACCACCTGCCTTCATGAGAGACCTCAGGGCTGCATGTTTTGAGCCCAGTACTGAGCCTGAAAAGCATTTCCAACCCCACTTACAAATAAAACTAGCTAAAATGTGCCTGGCTGCTATTCACTGAAAAGCTCATTCTGTGTACATTTTTGGCATACGTTTGCTCCTACCGGGTCAGCTGAGCAGCAAATTTCTATTTAACCACCTGCTTTCATGAGAGACCTCAGGGATGCATGTTTTGAGCCCAGTACTGAGCCTGAAAAGCATTTCCAACCCCACTTACAAGTAAAACTAGCTAAAATGTGCCTGGCTTCTCTTCACTGAAAAGCTCATTCTGAGTACATATTTAGCATACGTTTGCTCCTGCTGGGTCAGCTGAGCAGCGAATTTCTATTTAACCACCTGCTATCATGAGAGACCTCAGGGCTGCATGTTTTGAGCCCAGTATTGATCCTGAAAAGCGTTTCCAACCCCACTTACAAGTAAAACTAGCTAAAATGTGCCTGGCTGCTATTCACTGAAAAGCTCATTCTGTGTACATTTTTGGCATACGTTTGCTCCTGCCGGGTCAGCTGAGCAGCGAATTTCTATTTGACCACCTGCTTTCATGAGAGACCTCAGAGCTGCATGTTTTGAGCCCAGTACTGAGCCTGAAAAGCATTTCCAACCCCACTTACAAGTAAAACTAGCTAAAATGTGCCTGGCTTCTCTTCACTGAAAAGCTCATTCTGAGTACATTTTTAGCATACGTTTGCTCCTGCCGGGTCAGCTGAGAAGCGAATTTCTATTTAACCACCTGCTATCATGAGAGACCTCAGGGCTGCATTTTTTGAGCCCAGTACTGATCCTGAAAAGCGTTTCCAACCCCACTTACAAGTAAAACTAGCTAAAATGTGCCTGGCTGCTATTCACTGAAAAGCTCATTTGTGTACATTTTTGGCATACGTTTAATCCTACCGGGTCAGCTGAGCAGCAAATTTCTATTTAACCACCTGCTTTCATGAGAGACCTCAGGGATGCATGTTTTGAGCCCAGTACTGAGCCTGAAAAGCATTTCCAACCCCACTTACAAGTAAAACTAGCTAAAATGTGCCTGGCTTCTCTTCACTGAAAAGCTCATTCTGAGAACATTTTTAGCATACGTTTGCTCCTGCTGGGTCAGCTGAGCAGCAAATTTCTATTTAACCACCTGCTATCATGAGAGACCTCAGGGCTGCATGTTTTGAGCCCAGTACTGATCCTGAAAAGCGTTTCCAACCCCACTTACAACTAAAACTAGCTAAAATGTGCCTGGCTGCTATTCACTGAAAAGCTCATTCTGTGTACATTTTTGGCATACGTTTGCTCCTACCAGGGCAGCTGACCTGCGAATTTCTATTTGACCACCTGCTTTCATGAGAGACCTCAGGGCTGCATGTTTTGAGCCCAGTACTGAGCCTGAAAAGCATTTCCAATCCCACTTACAAGTAAAACTAGCTAAAATGTGCCTGGCTGCTATTCACTGAAAAGCTCATTCTGTGTACATTTTTGGCATACGTTTGCTCCTACCGGGTCAGCTGAGCAGCGAATTTCTATTTAACCACCTGCTTCATGAGAGACCTCAGGGCTGCATGTTTTGAGCCCAGTACTGAGCCTGAAAAGCATTTCCAACCCCACTTACAAGTAAAACTAGCTAAAATGTGCCTGGCTTCTCTTCACTGAAAAGCTCATTCTGAGTACATTTTTAGCATACGTTTGCTCCTGCTGGGTCAGCTGAGCAGCGAATTTCTATTTAACCACCTGCTATCATGAGAGACCTCAGGGCTGCATGTTTTGAGCCCAGTACTGATCCTGAAAAGCGTTTCCAACCCCACTTACAAGTAAAACTAGCTAAAATGTGCCTGGCTGCTATTCACTGAAAAGCTCATTTGTGTACATTTTTGGCATACGTTTAATCCTACCGGGTCAGCTGAGCAGCAAATTTCTATTTAACCACCTGCTTTCATGAGAGACCTCAGGGATGCATGTTTTGAGCCCAGTACTGAGCCTGAAAAGCATTTCCAACCCCACTTACAAGTAAAACTAGCTAAAATGTGCCTGGCTTCTCTTCACTGAAAAGCTCATTCTGAGAACATTTTTAGCATACGTTTGCTCCTGCTGGGTCAGCTGAGCAGCAAATTTCTATTTAACCACCTGCTATCATGAGAGACCTCAGGGCTGCATGTTTTGAGCCCAGTACTGATCCTGAAAAGCGTTTCCAACTCCACTTACAAGTAAAACTAGCTAAAATGTGCCTGGCTGCTATTCACTGAAAAGCTCATTCTGTGTACGTTTTTGGCATACGTTTGCTCCTACCAGGTCAGCTGACCTGCGAATTTCTATTTGACCACCTGCTTTCATGAGAGACCTCAGGGCTGCATGTTTTAAGCCCAGTACTGAGCCTGAAAAGCATTTCCAACCCCACTTACAAGTAAAACTAGCTAAAATGTGCCTGGCTGCTATTCACTGAAAAGCTCATTCTGTGTACATTTTTGGCATACGTTTGCTCCTACCGGGTCAGCTGAGCAGCGAATTTCTATTTAACCACCTGCTTTCAGGAGAGACCTCAGGGCTGCATGTTTTGAGCCCAGTACTGAGCCTGAAAAGCATTTCCAACCCCACTTACAAGTAAAACTAGCTAAAATGTGCCTGGCTTCTCTTCACTGAAAAGCTCATTCTGAGTACATTTTTAGCATACGTTTGCTCCTGCCGGGTCAGCTGAGCAGCGAATTTCTATTTAACCACCTGCTATCATGAGAGACCTCAGGGCTGCATGTTTTGAGCCCAGTACTAATCCTGAAAAGCGTTTCCAACCCCACTTGCAAGCAAAACTAGCTAAAATGTGCCTGGCTGCTATTCAGTGAAAAGCTCATTCTGTGTACATTTTTGGCATACGTTTGCTCCTGCCGGGTCAGCTGAGCAGCGAATTTCTATTTAACCACCTGCTATCATGAGAGACTTCAGGGCTGCATGTTTTGAGCCCAGTACTGATCCTGAAAAGCGTTTCCAACCCCACTTACAAGTAAAACTAGCTAAAATGTGCCTGGCTGCTATTCACTGAAAAGCTCATTCTCTGTACATTTTTGGCATACCATTGCTCCTACCGGGTCAGCTGAGCAGCGAATTTCTATTTAACCATCTGCTTTCATGAGAGACCTCAGGGCTGCATGTTTTGAGCCCAGCACTGAGCCTGAAAAGCGTTTCCAACGCCACTTACAAGTAAAACTAGCTAAAATGTGCCTGGCTTCTCTTCACTGAAAAGCTCATTCTGAGTACATTTTAGCATACGTTTGCTCCTGCCGGGTCAGCTGAGAAGCGAATTTCTATTTAACCACCTGCTATCATGAGAGACCTCAGGGCTGCATGTTTTGAGCCCAGTATTGATCCTGAAAAGCGTTTCCAACCCCACTTACAAGTAAAACTAGCTAAAATGTGCCTGGCTGCTATTCACTGAAAAGCTCATTCTGTGTACATTTTTGGCATACGTTTGCACCTACCGGGTCAGCTGAGCAGCAAATTTCTATTTAACCATCTGCTTTCATGAGAGACCTCAGGGCTGCATGTTTTGAGCCCAGTACTGATCCTGAAAAGCGTTTCCAACCCCACTTACAAGTAAAACTAGCTAAAATGTGCCTGGCTGCTATTCACTGAAAAGCTCATTCTGTGTACATTTTTGGCATATGTTTGCTCCTACCGGGTCAGCTGAGCAGCGAATTTCTATTTAACCACCTGCCTTCATGAGAGACCTCAGGGCTGCATGTTTTGAGCCCAGTACTGAGCCTGAAAAGCATTTCCAACCCCACTTACAAATAAAACTAGCTAAAATGTGCCTGGCTGCTATTCACTGAAAAGCTCATTCTGTGTACATTTTTGGCATACGTTTGCTCCTACCGGGTCAGCTGAGCAGCAAATTTCTATTTAACCACCTGCTTTCATGAGAGACCTCAGGGATGCATGTTTTGAGCCCAGTACTGAGCCTGAAAAGCATTTCCAACCCCACTTACAAGTAAAACTAGCTAAAATGTGCCTGGCTTCTCTTCACTGAAAAGCTCATTCTGAGTACATTTTTAGCATACGTTTGCTCCTGCCGGGTCAGCTGAGCAGCGAATTTCTATTTAACCACCTGCTATCATGAGAGACCTCAGGGCTGCATGTTTTGAGACCAGTACTGATCCTGAAAAGCGTTTCCAACCCCACTTACAAGTAAAACTAGCTAAAATGTGCCTGGCTGCTATTCACTGAAAAGCTCATTCTGAGTACATTTTTAGCATACGTTTGCTCCTGCTGGGTCAGCTGAGCAGCGAATTTCTTTTTAACCACCTGCTATCATGAGAGACCTCAGGGCTGCATGTTTTGAGCCCAGTATTGATCCTGAAAAGCGTTTCCAACCCCACTTACAAGTAAAACTAGCTAAAATGTGCCTGGCTGCTATTCACTGAAAAGCTCATTTGTGTACATTTTTGGCATACGTTTAATCCTACCGGGTCAGCTGAGCAGCAAATTTCTATTTAACCACCTGCTTTCATGAGAGACCTCAGGGATGCATGTTTTGAGCCCAGTACTGAGCCTGAAAAGCATTTCCAACCCCACTTACAAGTAAAACTAGCTAAAATGTGCCTGGCTTCTCTTCACTGAAAAGCTCATTCTGAGAACATTTTTAGCATACGTTTGCTCCTGCTGGGTCAGCTGAGCAGCAAATTTCTATTTAACCACCTGCTATCATGAGAGACCTCAGGGCTGCATGTTTTGAGCCCAGTACTGATCCTGAAAAGCGTTTCCAACCCCACTTACAAGTAAAACTAGCTAAAATGTGCCTGGCTGCTATTCACTGAAAAGCCATTCTGTGTACATTTTTGGCATACGTTTGCTCCTACCAGGTCAGCTGAGCTGCGAATTTCTATTTAACCACCTGCTTTCATGAGAGACCTCAGGGCTGCATGTTTTGAGCCCAGTACTGAGCCTGAAAAGCATTTCCAACCCCACTTACAAGTAAAACTAGCTAAAATGTGCCTGGCTGCTATTCACTGAAAAGCTCATTCTGTGTACATTTTTGGCATACGTTTGCTCCTACCGGGTCAGCTGAGCAGCGAATTTCTATTTAACCACCTGCTTTCATGAGAGACCTCAGGGCTGCATGTTTTGAGCCCAGTACTGAGCCTGAAAAGCATTTCCAACCCCACTTACAAGTAAAACTAGCTAAAATGTGCCTGGCTTCTCTTCACTGAAAAGCTCATTCTGAGTACATTTTTAGCATACGTTTGCTCCTGCCGGGTCAGCTGAGCCGCGAATTTCTATTTAACCACCTGCTATCACGAGAGACCTCAGGGCTGCATGTTTTGAGCCCAGTACTGATCCTGAAAAGCGTTTCCAACCCCACTTACAAGTAAAACTAGCTAAAATGTGCCTGGCTGCTATTCACTAAAAAGCTCATTCTCTGTACACTTTTGGCATACGTTTGCTCCTACCGGATCAGCTGAGCAGCGAATTTCTATTTAACCACCTGCTTTCATGAGAGACCTCAGAGCTGCATGTTTTGAGCCCTGTACTGAGCCTGAAAAGCATTTCCAACCCCACTTACAAGTAAAACTAACTAAAATGTGCCTGGCTTCTCTTCACTGAAAAGCTCATTCTGAGTACATTTTTCGCATACGTTTGCTCCTGCCGGGTCAGCTGAGCAGCGAATTTCTATTTAACCACCTGCTATCACGAGAGACCTCAGGGCTGCATGTTTTGAGCCCAGTACTGATCCTGAAAAGCGTTTCCAACCCCACTTACAAGTAAAACTAGCTAAAATGTGCCTGGCTGCTATTCACTGAAAAGCTCATTCTGTGTACATTTTTGGCATACGTTTGCTCCTACCAGGTCAGCTGAGCTGCGAATTTCTATTTAACCACCTGCTTTCATGAGAGACCTCAGGGCTGCATGTTTTGAGCCCAGTACTGAGCCTGAAAAGCATTTCCAACCCCACTTACAAGTAAAACTAGCTAAAATGTGCCTGGCTGCTATTCACTGAAAAGCTCATTCTGTGTACATTTTTGGCATACGTTTGCTCCTACCGGGTCAGCTACGCAGCGAATTTCTATTTAACCACCTGCTATCATGAGAGACCTCAGGGCTGCATGTTTTGAGCCCAGTACTGATCCTGAAAAGCATTTCCAACCCCACTTACAAGTAAAACTAGCTAAAATGTGCCTGGCTGCTATTCACTAAAAAGCTCATTCTCTGTACATTTTTGGCATACGTTTGCTCCTACCGGGTCAGCTGAGCAGTGAATTTCTATTTAACCACCTGCTTTAATGAGAGACCTCAGGGCTGCATGTTTTGAGCCCTGTACTGAGCCTGAAAAGCATTTCCAACCCCACTTACAAGTAAAACTAGCTAAAATGTGCCTGGCTTCTCTTCACTGAAAAGCTCATTCTGAGTACATTTTTCGCATACGTTTGCTCCTGCCGGGTCAGCTGAGCAGCGAATTTCTATTTAACCACCTGCTATCACGAGAGACCTCAGGGCTGCATGGTTTGAGCCCAGTACTGATCCTGAAAAGCGTTTCCAACCCCACTTACAAGTAAAACTAGCTAAAATGTGCCTGGCTTCTCTTCACTGAAAAGCTCATTCTGAGTACATTTGTAGCATACGTTTGCTCCTGCCGGGTCAGCAGAGCAGCGAATTTCTATTTGACCACCTGCTTTCATGAGAGACCTCAGAGCTGCATGTTTTGAGCCCAGTACTGAGCCTGAAAAGCATTTCCAACCCCACTTACAAGTAAAACTAGCTAAAATGTGCCTGGCTGCTCTTCACTGAAAAGCTCATTCTGTGTACATTTTTGGCATACGTTTGCTCCTACCGGGTCAGCTGAGCAGCGAATTTCTATTTAACCACCTGCTTTTCATGAGAGACCTCAGGGCTGCATGTTTTGAGCCCAGTACTGAGCCTGAAAAGCATTTCCAACCCCACTTACAAGTAAAACTAGCTGAAATGTGCCTGGCTTCTCTTCACTGAAAAGCTCATTCTGAGTACATTTTTAGCATACGTTTTCTCCTGCCGGGTCAGCTGAGCAGCGAATTTCTATTTAACCACCTGCTATCCTGAGAGACCTCAGGGCTGCATGTTTTGAGCCCAGTACTGATCCTGAAAAGCGTTTCCAACCCCACTTACAAGTAAAACTAGCTAAAATGTGCCTGGCTGCTATTCAGTGAAAAGCTCATTCTGTGTACATTTTTGGCATACGTTTGCTCCTGCCGGGTCAGCTGAGCAGCGAATTTCTATTTAACCACCTGCTATCATGAGAGACTTCAGGGCTGCATGTTTTGAGCCCAGTACTGATCCTGAAAAGCGTTTCCAACCCCACTTACAAGTAAAACTAGCTAAAATGTGCCTGGCTGCTATTCACTGAAAAGCTCATTCTGTGTACATTTTTGGCATACGTTTGCTCCTACCGGGTCAGCTGAGCAGCAAATTTCTATTTAACCACCTGCTTTCATGAGAGACCTCAGGGATGCATGTTTTGAGCCCAGTACTGAGCCTGAAAAGCATTTCCAACCCCACTTACAAGTAAAACTAGCTAAAATGTGCCTGGCTACTCTTCACTGAAAAGCTCATTCTGAGTACATTTTTAGCATACGTTTGCTCCTGCCGGGTCAGCTGAGCAGCGAATTTCTATTTAACCACCTGCTATCATGAGAGACCTCAGGGCTGCATATTTTGAGACCAGTACTGAGCCTGAAAAGCATTTCCAACCCCACTTACAAGTAAAACTAGCTAAAATGTGCCTGGCTTCTCTTCACTGAAAAGCTCATTCTGAGTACATTTTTAGCATACGTTTGCTCCTGCCGGGTCAGCTGAGCAGCGAATTTCTATTTAACCACCTGCTATCCTGAGAGACCTCAGGGCTGCATGTTTTGAGCCCAGTACTGATCCTGAAAAGCGTTTCCAACCCCACTTACAAGTAAAACTACTAAAATGTGCCTGGCTGCTATTCAGTGAAAAGCTCATTCTGTGTACATTTTTGGAATACGTTTGCTCCTGCCGGGTCAGCTGAGCAGCGAATTTCTATTTAACCACCTGCTATCATGAGAGACTTCAGGGCTGCATGTTTTGAGCCCAGTACTGATCCTGAAAAGCGTTTCCAACCCCACTTACAAGTAAAACTAGCTAAAATGTGCCTGGCTGCTATTCACTGAAAAGCTCATTCTGTGTACATTTTTGGCATACCATTGCTCCTACCGGGTCAGCTGAGCAGCGAATTTCTATTTAACCACCTGCTTTCATGAGAGACCTCAGGGCTGCATGTTTTGAGCCCAGTACTGAACCTGAAAAGCATTTCCAACCCCACTTACAAGTAAAACTAGCTAAAATGTGCCTGGCTTCTCTTCACTGAAAAGCTCATTCTGAGTACATTTTTAGCATACGTTTGCTCCTGCCGGGTCAGCTGAGCAGCGAATTTCTATTTAACCACCTGCTTTCATGAGAGACCTCAGGGATGCATGTTTTGAGCCCAGCACTGAGCCTGAAAAGCGTTTCCAACGCCACTTACAAGTAAAACTAGCTAAAATGTGCCTGGCTTCTCTTCACTGAAAAGCTCATTCTGAGTACATTTTTAGCATACGTTTGCTCCTGCCGGGTCAGCTGAGAAGCGAATTTCTATTTAACCACCTGCTATCATGAGAGACCTCAGGGCTGCATGTTTTGAGCCCAGTATTGATCCTGAAAAGCGTTTCCAACCCCACTTACAAGTAAAACTAGCTAAAATTTGCCTGGCTGCTATTCACTGAAAAGCTCATTCTGTGTACATATTTGGCATACGTTTGCACCTACCGGGTCAGCTGAGCAGCAAATTTCTATTTAACCATCTGCTTTCATGAGAGACCTCAGGGCTGCATGTTTTGAGCCCAGTACTGAGCCTGAAAAGCATTTCCAACCCCACTTACAAGTAAAACTAGCTAAAATGTGCCTGGCTTCTCTTCACTGAAAAGCTCATTCTGAGTACATTTTTAGCATACGTTTGCTCCTGCCGGGTCAGCTGAGCAGCGAATTTCTATTTAACCACCTGCTATCATGAGAGACCTCAGGGCTGCATGTTTTGAGCCCAGTACTGAGCCTGAAAAGCATTTCCAACCCCACTTACAAGTAAAACTAGCTAAAATGTGCCTGGCTGCTATTCACTGAAAAGCTCATTCTGAGTACATTTTTAGCATACGTTTGCTCCTGCTGGGTCAGCTGAGCAGCGAATTTCTATTTAACCACCTGCTATCATGAGAGACCTCAGGGCTGCATGTTTTGAGCCCAGTATTGATCCTGAAAAGCGTTTCCAACCCCACTTACAAGTAAAACTAGCTAAAATGTGCCTGGCTGCTATTCACTGAAAAGCTCATTCTGTGTACATTTTTGGCATACGTTAGCTCCTGCCGGGTCAGCTGAGCAGCGAATTTCTATTTGACCACCTGCTTTCATGAGAGACCTCAGAGCTGCATGTTTTGAGCCCAGTACTGAGCCTGAAAAGCATTTCCAACCCCACTTACAAGTAAAACTAGCTAAAATGTGCCTGGCTTCTCTTCACTGAAAAGCTCATTCTGAGTACATTTTTAGCATACGTTTGCTCCTACCGGGTCAGCTGAGCAGCGAATTTCTATTTAACCACCTGCTTTCATGAGAGACCTCAGGGCTGCATGTTTTGAGCCCAGTACTGAGCCTGAAAAGCATTTCCAACCCCACTTACAAGTAAAACTAGCTAAAATGTGCCTGGCTTCTCTTCACTGAAAAGCTCATTCTGAGTACATTTTTAGCATACGTTTGCTCCTGCCGGGTCAGCTGAGCAGCGAATTTCTATTTAACCACCTGCTTTCAAGAGAGACCTCAGGGCTGCATGTTTTGAGCCCAGTACTGAGCCTGAAAAGCGTTTCCAACCCCACTTACAAGTAAAACTAGCTAAAATGTGCCTGGCTTCTCTTCACTGAAAAGCTCATTCTGAGTACATTTTTAGCATACGTTTGCTCCTGCTGGGTCAGCTGAGCAGCGAATTTCTAGTTAACCACCTGCTATCATGAGAGACCTCAGGGCTGCATGTTTTGAGCCCAGTATTGATCCTGAAAAGCGTTTCCAACCCCACTTACAAGTAAAACTAGCTAAAATGTGCCTGGCAGCTATTCACTGAAAAGCTCATTCTGTGTACATTTTTGGCATACGTTTGCTCCTACCGGGTCAGCTGAGCAGCGAATTTCTATTTACCACCTGCTTTCATGAGAGACCTCAGGGCTGCATGTTTTGAGCCCAGTACTGAGCCTGAAAAGCATTTCCAACCCCACTTACAAGTAAAACTAGCTAAAATGTGCCTGGCTTCTCTTCACTGAAAAGCTCATTCTGAGTACATTTTTAGCATACGTTTGCTCCTGCCGGGTCAGCTGAGCAGCGAATTTCTATTTAACCACCTGCTATCATAAGAGACCTCAGGGCTACATGTTTTGAGCCCAGTACTGATCCTGAAAAGCGTTTTCCAACCCCACTTACAAGTTAAACTAGCTAAAATGTGCCTGGCTACTCTTCACTGAAAAGCTCATTCTGAGTACATTTTTAGCATACGTTTGCTCCTGCTGGGTCAGCTGAGCAGCGAATTTCTATTTAACCACCTGCTATCATGAGAGACCTCAGGGCTGCATGTTTTGAGCCCAGTACTGATCCTGAAAAGCGTTTCCAACCCCACTTACATGTAAAACTAGCTAAAATGTGCCTGGCTGCTATTCACTGAAAAGCTCATTCTGTGTACATTTTTGGCATACCTTTGCTCCTACCGGGTCAGCTGAGCAGCGAATTTCTATTTAAGCACCTGCTTTCATGAGAGACCTCAGGGCTGCATGTTTTGAGCCCAGTACTGAGCCTGAAAAGCATTTCCAACCCCACTTACAAGTAAAACTAGCAAAAATGTGCCTGGCTTCTCTTCACTGAAAAGCTCATTCTGAGTACATTTTTAGCATACATTTGCTCCTGCGGGGTCAGCTGAGCAGCGAATTTCTATTTAACCACCTGCTTTCATGAGAGACCTCAGGGATGCATGTTTTGAGCCCAGCACTGAGCCTGAAAAGCGTTTCCAACGCCACTTACACGTAAAACTAGCTAAAATGTGCCTGGCTTCTCTTTACTGAAAAGCTCATTCTGAGTACATTTTTAGCATACGTTTGCTCCTGCCGGGTCAGCTGAGCAGCGAATTTCTATTTAACCACCTGCTATCATGAGAGACCTCAGGGCTGCATGTTTTGAGCCCAGTACTGATCCTGAAAAGCGTTTCCAACCCCACTTACAAGTAAAACTAGCTAAAATGTGCCTGGCTGCTATTCACTAAAAAGCTCATTCTCTGTACATTTTTGGCATACGTTTGCTCCTACCGGGTCAGCTGAGCAGCGAATTTCTATTTAACCACCTGCTTTCATGAGAGACCTCAGAGCTGCATGTTTTGAGCCCTGTACTGAGCCTGAAAAGCATTTCCAACCCCACTTACAAGTAAAACTAGCTAAAATGTGCCTGGCTTCTCTCACTGAAAAGCTCATTCTGAGTACATTTTTCGCATACGTTTGCTCCTGCCGGGTCAGCTGAGCAGCGAATTTCTATTTAACCACCTGCTATCACGAGAGACCTCAGGGCTGCATGGTTTGAGCCCAGTACTGATCCTGAAAAGCGTTTCCAACCCCACTTACAAGTAAAACTAGCTAAAATGTGCCTGGCTTCTCTTCACTGAAAAGCTCATTCTGAGTACATTTTTAGCATACGTTTGCTCCTGCCGGGTCAGCTGAGCGGCGAATTTCTATTTAACCACCTGCTTTCATGAGAGACCTCAGGGCTGCATGTTTTGAGCCCAGTACTGAGCCTGAAAAGCATTTCCAACCCCACTTACAAGTAAAACTAGCTAAAATGTGCCTGGCTTCTCTTCACTGAAAAGCTCATTCTGAGTACATTTTTAGCATACGTTTGCTCCTGCCGGGTCAGCTGAGCAGCGAATTTCTATTTAACCACCTGCTATCATAAGAGACCTCAGGGCTGCATGTTTTGAGCCCAGTACTGATCCTGAAAAGCGTTTCCAACCCCACTTACAAGTAAAACTAGCTAAAATGTGCCTGGCTTCTCTTCACTTAAAAGCTCATTCTGAGTACATTTTTAGCATACGTTTGCTCCTGCTGGGTCAGCTGAGCAGCGAATTTCTATTTAACCACCTGCTATCATGAGAGACCTCAGGGCTGCATGTTTTGAGCCCAGTACTGATCCTGAAAAGCGTTTCCAACCCCACTTACAAGTAAAACTAGCAAAAATGTGCCTGGCTTCTCTTCACTGAAAAGCTAATTCTGAGTACATTTTTAGCATACATTTGCTCCTGCCGGGTCAGCTGAGCAGCGAATTTCTATTTAACCACCTGCTTTCATGAGAGACCTCAGGGATGTATGTTTTGAGCCCAGCACTGAGCCTGAAAAGCGTTTCAAACGCCACTTACACGTAAAACTAGCTAAAATGTGCCTGGCTTTTCTTCACTGAAAAGCTCATTCTGAGTACATTTTTAGCATACGTTTGCTCCTGCCGGGTCAGCTGAGCAGCGAATTTCTATTTAACCACCTGCTATCATGAGAGACCTCAGGGCTGCATGTTTTGAGCCCAGTACTGATCCTGAAAAGCGTTTCCAACCCCACTTACAAGTAAAACTAGCTAAAATGTGCCTGGCTGCTATTCACTAAAAAGCTCATTCTCTGTACATTTTTGGCATACGTTTGCTCCTACCGGGTCAGCTGAGCAGCGAATTTCTATTTAACCACCTGCTTTCATGAGAGACCTCAGAGCTGCATGTTTTGAGCCCTGTACTGAGCCTGAAAAGCATTTCCAACCCCACTTACAAGTAAAACTAGCTAAAATGTGCCTGGCTTCTCTCACTGAAAAGCTCATTCTGAGTACATTTTTCGCATACGTTTGCTCCTGCCGGGTCAGCTGAGCAGCGAATTTCTATTTAACCACCTGCTATCACGAGAGACCTCAGGGCTGCATGGTTTGAGCCCAGTACTGATCCTGAAAAGCGTTTCCAACCCCACTTACAAGTAAAACTAGCTAAAATGTGCCTGGCTTCTCTTCACTGAAAAGCTCATTCTGAGTACATTTTTAGCATACGTTTGCTCCTGCCGGGTCAGCTGAGCGGCGAATTTCTATTTAACCACCTGCTTTCATGAGAGACCTCAGGGCTGCATGTTTTGAGCCCAGTACTGATCCTGAAAAGCGTTTCCAACCCCACTTACAAGTAAAACTAGCAAAAATGTGCCTGGCTTCTCTTCACTGAAAAGCTAATTCTGAGTACATTTTTAGCATACATTTGCTCCTGCCGGGTCAGCTGAGCAGCGAATTTCTATTTAACCACCTGCTTTCATGAGAGACCTCAGGGATGTATGTTTTGAGCCCAGCACTGAGCCTGAAAAGCGTTTCAAACGCCACTTACACGTAAAACTAGCTAAAATGTGCCTGGCTTTTCTTCACTGAAAAGCTCATTCTGAGTACATTTTTAGCATACGTTTGCTCCTGCCGGGTCAGCTGAGCAGCGAATTTCTATTTAACCACCTGCTATCATGAGAGACCTCAGGGCTGCATGTTTTGAGCCCAGTACTGATCCTGAAAAGCGTTTCCAACCCCACTTACAAGTAAAACTAGCTAAAATGTGCCTGGCTGCTATTCACTAAAAAGCTCATTCTCTGTACATTTTTGGCATACGTTTGCTCCTACCGGGTCAGCTGAGCAGCGAATTTCTATTTAACCACCTGCTTTCATGAGAGACCTCAGAGCTGCATGTTTTGAGCCCTGTACTGAGCCTGAAAAGCATTTCCAACCCCACTTACAAGTAAAACTAGCTAAAATGTGCCTGGCTTCTCTCACTGAAAAGCTCATTCTGAGTACATTTTTCGCATACGTTTGCTCCTGCCGGGTCAGCTGAGCAGCGAATTTCTATTTAACCACCTGCTATCACGAGAGACCTCAGGGCTGCATGGTTTGAGCCCAGTACTGATCCTGAAAAGCGTTTCCAACCCCACTTACAAGTAAAACTAGCTAAAATGTGCCTGGCTTCTCTTCACTGAAAAGCTCATTCTGAGTACATTTTTAGCATACGTTTGCTCCTGCCGGGTCAGCTGAGCGGCGAATTTCTATTTAACCACCTGCTTTCATGAGAGACCTCAGGGCTGCATGTTTTGAGCCCAGTACTGAGCCTGAAAAGCATTTCCAACCCCACTTACAAGTAAAACTAGCTAAAATGTGCCTGGCTTCTCTTCACTGAAAAGCTCATTCTGAGTACATTTTTAGCATACGTTTGCTCCTGCCGGGTCAGCTGAGCAGCGAATTTCTATTTAACCACCTGCTATCATAAGAGACCTCAGGGCTGCATGTTTTGAGCCCAGTACTGATCCTGAAAAGCGTTTCCAACCCCACTTACAAGTAAAACTAGCTAAAATGTGCCTGGCTTCTCTTCACTTAAAAGCTCATTCTGAGTACATTTTTAGCATACGTTTGCTCCTGCTGGGTCAGCTGAGCAGCGAATTTCTATTTAACCACCTGCTATCATGAGAGACCTCAGGGCTGCATGTTTTGAGCCCAGTACTGATCCTGAAAAGCGTTTCCAACCCCACTTACAAGTAAAACTAGCAAAAATGTGCCTGGCTTCTCTTCACTGAAAAGCTAATTCTGAGTACATTTTTAGCATACATTTGCTCCTGCCGGGTCAGCTGAGCAGCGAATTTCTATTTAACCACCTGCTTTCATGAGAGACCTCAGGGATGTATGTTTTGAGCCCAGCACTGAGCCTGAAAAGCGTTTCCAACGCCACTTACACGTAAAACTAGCTAAAATGTGCCTGGCTTTTCTTCACTGAAAAGCTCATTCTGAGTACATTTTTAGCATACGTTTGCTCCTGCCGGGTCAGCTGAGCAGCGAATTTCTATTTAACCACCTGCTATCATGAGAGACCTCAGGGCTGCATGTTTTGAGCCCAGTACTGATCCTGAAAAGCGTTTCCAACCCCACTTACAAGTAAAACTAGCTAAAATGTGCCTGGCTGCTATTCACTAAAAAGCTCATTCTCTGTACATTTTTGGTATACGTTTGCTCCTACCGGGTCAGCTGAGCAGCGAATTTCTATTTAACCACCTGCTATCATGAGAGACCTCAGGGCTGCATGTTTTGAGCCCAGTACTGAGCCTGAAAAGCATTTCCAACCCCACTTACAAGTAAAACTAGCTAAAATGTGCCTGGCTGCTATTCACTGAAAAGCTCATTCTGAGTACATTTTTAGCATACGTTTGCTCCTGCTGGGTCAGCTGAGCAGCGAATTTCTATTTAACCACCTGCTATCATGAGAGACCTCGGGGCTGCATGTTTTGAGCCCAGTATTGATCCTGAAAAGCGTTTCCAACCCCACTTACAAGTAAAACTAGCTAAAATGTGCCTGGCTGCTATTCACTGAAAAGCTCATTCTGTGTACATTTTTGGCATACGTTAGCTCCTGCCGGGTCAGCTGAGCAGCGAATTTCTATTTGACCACCTGCTTTCATGAGAGACCTCAGAGCTGCATGTTTTGAGCCCAGTACTGAGCCTGAAAAGCATTTCCAACCCCACTTACAAGTAAAACTAGCTAAAATGTGCCTGGCTTCTCTTCACTGAAAAGCTCATTCTGAGTACATTTTTAGCATACGTTTGCTCCTACCGGGTCAGCTGAGCAGCGAATTTCTATTTAACCACCTGCTTTCATGAGAGACCTCAGGGCTGCATGTTTTGAGCCCAGTACTGAGCCTGAAAAGCATTTCCAACCCCACTTACAAGTAAAACTAGCTAAAATGTGCCTGGCTTCTCTTCACTGAAAAGCTCATTCTGAGTACATTTTTAGCATACGTTTGCTCCTGCTGGGTCAGCTGAGCAGCGAATTTCTAGTTAACCACCTGCTATCATGAGAGACCTCAGGGCTGCATGTTTTGAGCCCAGTATTGATCCTGAAAAGCGTTTCCAACCCCACTTACAAGTAAAACTAGCTAAAATGTGCCTGGCAGCTATTCACTGAAAAGCTCATTCTGTGTACATTTTTGGCATACGTTTGCTCCTACCGGGTCAGCTGAGCAGCGAATTTCTATTTACCACCTGCTTTCATGAGAGACCTCAGGGCTGCATGTTTTGAGCCCAGTACTGAGCCTGAAAAGCATTTCCAACCCCACTTACAAGTAAAACTAGCTAAAATGTGCCTGGCTTCTCTTCACTGAAAAGCTCATTCTGAGTACATTTTTAGCATACGTTTGCTCCTGCCGGGTCAGCTGAGCAGCGAATTTCTATTTAACCACCTGCTATCATAAGAGACCTCAGGGCTACATGTTTTGAGCCCAGTACTGATCCTGAAAAGCGTTTCCAACCCCACTTACAAGTAAAACTAGCTAAAATGTGCCTGGCTTCTCTTCACTGAAAAGCTCATTCTGAGTACATTTTTAGCATACGTTTGCTCCTGCTGGGTCAGCTGAGCAGCGAATTTCTATTTAACCACCTGCTATCATGAGAGACCTCAGGGCTGCATGTTTTGAGCCCAGTACTGATCCTGAAAAGCGTTTCCAACCCCACTTACATGTAAAACTAGCTAAAATGTGCCTGGCTGCTATTCACTGAAAAGCTCATTCTGTGTACATTTTTGGCATACCTTTGCTCCTACCGGGTCAGCTGAGCAGCGAATTTCTATTTAAGCACCTGCTTTCATGAGAGACCTCAGGGCTGCATGTTTTGAGCCCAGTACTGAGCCTGAAAAGCATTTCCAACCCCACTTACAAGTAAAACTAGCAAAAATGTGCCTGGCTTCTCTTCACTGAAAAGCTCATTCTGAGTACATTTTTAGCATACATTTGCTCCTGCGGGGTCAGCTGAGCAGCGAATTTCTATTTAACCACCTGCTTTCATGAGAGACCTCAGGGATGCATGTTTTGAGCCCAGCACTGAGCCTGAAAAGCGTTTCCAACGCCACTTACACGTAAAACTAGCTAAAATGTGCCTGGCTTCTCTTTACTGAAAAGCTCATTCTGAGTACATTTTTAGCATACGTTTGCTCCTGCCGGGTCAGCTGAGCAGCGAATTTCTATTTAACCACCTGCTATCATGAGAGACCTCAGGGCTGCATGTTTTGAGCCCAGTACTGATCCTGAAAAGCGTTTCCAACCCCACTTACAAGTAAAACTAGCTAAAATGTGCCTGGCTGCTATTCACTAAAAAGCTCATTCTCTGTACATTTTTGGCATACGTTTGCTCCTACCGGGTCAGCTGAGCAGCGAATTTCTATTTAACCACCTGCTTTCATGAGAGACCTCAGAGCTGCATGTTTTGAGCCCTGTACTGAGCCTGAAAAGCATTTCCAACCCCACTTACAAGTAAAACTAGCTAAAATGTGCCTGGCTTCTCTCACTGAAAAGCTCATTCTGAGTACATTTTTCGCATACGTTTGCTCCTGCCGGGTCAGCTGAGCAGCGAATTTCTATTTAACCACCTGCTATCACGAGAGACCTCAGGGCTGCATGGTTTGAGCCCAGTACTGATCCTGAAAAGCGTTTCCAACCCCACTTACAAGTAAAACTAGCTAAAATGTGCCTGGCTTCTCTTCACTGAAAAGCTCATTCTGAGTACATTTTTAGCATACGTTTGCTCCTGCCGGGTCAGCTGAGCGGCGAATTTCTATTTAACCACCTGCTTTCATGAGAGACCTCAGGGCTGCATGTTTTGAGCCCAGTACTGAGCCTGAAAAGCATTTCCAACCCCACTTACAAGTAAAACTAGCTAAAATGTGCCTGGCTTCTCTTCACTGAAAAGCTCATTCTGAGTACATTTTTAGCATACGTTTGCTCCTGCCGGGTCAGCTGAGCAGCGAATTTCTATTTAACCACCTGCTATCATAAGAGACCTCAGGGCTGCATGTTTTGAGCCCAGTACTGATCCTGAAAAGCGTTTCCAACCCCACTTACAAGTAAAACTAGCTAAAATGTGCCTGGCTTCTCTTCACTTAAAAGCTCATTCTGAGTACATTTTTAGCATACGTTTGCTCCTGCTGGGTCAGCTGAGCAGCGAATTTCTATTTAACCACCTGCTATCATGAGAGACCTCAGGGCTGCATGTTTTGAGCCCAGTACTGATCCTGAAAAGCGTTTCCAACCCCACTTACAAGTAAAACTAGCAAAAATGTGCCTGGCTTCTCTTCACTGAAAAGCTAATTCTGAGTACATTTTTAGCATACATTTGCTCCTGCCGGGTCAGCTGAGCAGCGAATTTCTATTTAACCACCTGCTTTCATGAGAGACCTCAGGGATGTATGTTTTGAGCCCAGCACTGAGCCTGAAAAGCGTTTCAAACGCCACTTACACGTAAAACTAGCTAAAATGTGCCTGGCTTTTCTTCACTGAAAAGCTCATTCTGAGTACATTTTTAGCATACGTTTGCTCCTGCCGGGTCAGCTGAGCAGCGAATTTCTATTTAACCACCTGCTATCATGAGAGACCTCAGGGCTGCATGTTTTGAGCCCAGTACTGATCCTGAAAAGCGTTTCCAACCCCACTTACAAGTAAAACTAGCTAAAATGTGCCTGGCTGCTATTCACTAAAAAGCTCATTCTCTGTACATTTTTGGCATACGTTTGCTCCTACCGGGTCAGCTGAGCAGCGAATTTCTATTTAACCACCTGCTTTCATGAGAGACCTCAGAGCTGCATGTTTTGAGCCCTGTACTGAGCCTGAAAAGCATTTCCAACCCCACTTACAAGTAAAACTAGCTAAAATGTGCCTGGCTTCTCTCACTGAAAAGCTCATTCTGAGTACATTTTTCGCATACGTTTGCTCCTGCCGGGTCAGCTGAGCAGCGAATTTCTATTTAACCACCTGCTATCACGAGAGACCTCAGGGCTGCATGGTTTGAGCCCAGTACTGATCCTGAAAAGCGTTTCCAACCCCACTTACAAGTAAAACTAGCTAAAATGTGCCTGGCTTCTCTTCACTGAAAAGCTCATTCTGAGTACATTTTTAGCCTACGTTTGCTCCTGCCGGGTCAGCTGAGCGGCGAATTTCTATTTAACCACCTGCTTTCATGAGAGACCTCAGGGCTGCATGTTTTGAGCCCAGTACTGAGCCTGAAAAGCATTTCCAACCCCACTTACAAGTAAAACTAGCTAAAATGTGCCTGGCTTCTCTTCACTGAAAAGCTCATTCTGAGTACATTTTTAGCATACGTTTGCTCCTGCCGGGTCAGCTGAGCAGCGAATTTCTATTTAACCACCTGCTATCATAAGAGACCTCAGGGCTGCATGTTTTGAGCCCAGTACTGATCCTGAAAAGCGTTTCCAACCCCACTTACAAGTAAAACTAGCTAAAATGTGCCTGGCTTCTCTTCACTTAAAAGCTCATTCTGAGTACATTTTTAGCATACGTTTGCTCCTGCTGGGTCAGCTGAGCAGCGAATTTCTATTTAACCACCTGCTATCATGAGAGACCTCAGGGCTGCATGTTTTGAGCCCAGTACTGATCCTGAAAAGCGTTTCCAACCCCACTTACAAGTAAAACTAGCAAAAATGTGCCTGGCTTCTCTTCACTGAAAAGCTAATTCTGAGTACATTTTTAGCATACATTTGCTCCTGCCGGGTCAGCTGAGCAGCGAATTTCTATTTAACCACCTGCTTTCATGAGAGACCTCAGGGATGTATGTTTTGAGCCCAGCACTGAGCCTGAAAAGCGTTTCCAACGCCACTTACACGTAAAACTAGCTAAAATGTGCCTGGCTTTTCTTCACTGAAAAGCTCATTCTGAGTACATTTTTAGCATACGTTTGCTCCTGCCGGGTCAGCTGAGCAGCGAATTTCTATTTAACCACCTGCTATCATGAGAGACCTCAGGGCTGCATGTTTTGAGCCCAGTACTGATCCTGAAAAGCGTTTCCAACCCCACTTACAAGTAAAACTAGCTAAAATGTGCCTGGCTGCTATTCACTAAAAAGCTCATTCTCTGTACATTTTTGGCATACGTTTGCTCCTACCGGGTCAGCTGAGCAGCGAATTTCTATTTAACCACCTGCTATCATGAGAGACCTCAGGGCTGCATGTTTTGAGCCCAGTACTGAGCCTGAAAAGCATTTCCAACCCCACTTACAAGTAAAACTAGCTAAAATGTGCCTGGCTTCTCTTCACTGAAAAGCTCATTCTGAGTACATTTTTAGCATACGTTTGCTCCTGCCGGGTCAGCTGAGCAGCGAATTTCTATTTAACCACCTGCTATCATGAGAGACCTCAGGGCTGCATGTTTTGAGACCAGTACTGAGCCTGAAAAGCATTTCCAACCCCACTTACAAGTAAAACTAGCTAAAATGTGCCTGGCTTCTCTTCACTGAAAAGCTCATTCTGAGTACATTTTTAGCATACGTTTGCTCCTGCCGGGTCAGCTGAGCAGCGAATTTCTATTTAACCACCTGCTATCATGAGAGACCTCAGGGCTGCATGTTTTGAGACCAGTACTGATCCTGAAAAGCGTTTCCAACCCCACTTACAAGTAAAACTAGCTAAAATGTGCCTGGCTGCTATTCACTGAAAAGCTCATTCTGAGTACATTTTTAGCATACGTTTGCTCCTGCTGGGTCAGCTGAGCAGCGAATTTCTTTTTAACCACCTGCTATCATGAGAGACCTCAGGGCTGCATGTTTTGAGCCCAGTATTGATCCTGAAAAGCGTTTCCAACCCCACTTACAAGTAAAACTAGCTAAAATGTGCCTGGCTGCTATTCACTGAAAAGCTCATTTGTGTACATTTTTGGCATACGTTTAATCCTACCGGGTCAGCTGAGCAGCAAATTTCTATTTAACCACCTGCTTTCATGAGAGACCTCAGGGATGCATGTTTTGAGCCCAGTACTGAGCCTGAAAAGCATTTCCAACCCCACTTACAAGTAAAACTAGCTAAAATGTTCCTGGCTTCTCTTCACTGAAAAGCTCATTCTGAGAACATTTTTAGCATACGTTTGCTCCTGCTGGGTCAGCTGAGCAGCAAATTTCTATTTAACCACCTGCTATCATGAGAGACCTCAGGGCTGCATGTTTTGAGCCCAGTACTGATCCTGAAAAGCGTTTCCAACCCCACTTACAAGTAAAACTAGCTAAAATGTGCCTGGCTGCTATTCACTGAAAAGCTCATTCTGTGTACATTTTTGGCATACGTTTGCTCCTACCAGGTCAGCTGAGCTGCGAATTTCTATTTAACCACCTGCTTTCATGAGAGACCTCAGGGCTGCATGTTTTGAGCCCAGTACTGAGCCTGAAAAGCATTTCCAACCCCACTTACAAGTAAAACTAGCTAAAATGTGCCTGGCTGCTATTCACTGAAAAGCTCATTCTGTGTACATTTTTGGCATACGTTTGCTCCTACCGGGTCAGCTGAGCAGCGAATTTCTATTTAACCACCTGCTTTCATGAGAGACCTCAGGGCTGCATGTTTTGAGCCCAGTACTGAGCCTGAAAAGCATTTCCAACCCCACTTACAAGTAAAACTAGCTAAAATGTGCCTGGCTTCTCTTCACTGAAAAGCTCATTCTGAGTACATTTTTAGCATACGTTTGCTCCTGCTGGGTCAGCTGAGCCGCGAATTTCTATTTAACCACCTGCTATCATGAGAGACCTCAGGGCTGCATGTTTTGAGCCCAGTACTGATCCTGAAAAGCGTTTCCAACCCCACTTACAAGTAAAACTAGCTAAAATGTGCCTGGCTGCTATTCACTAAAAAGCTCATTCTCTGTACACTTTTGGCATACGTTTGCTCCTACCGGATCAGCTGAGCAGCGAATTTCTATTTAACCACCTGCTTTCATGAGAGACCTCAGAGCTGCATGTTTTGAGCCCTGTACTGAGCCTGAAAAGCATTTCCAACCCCACTTACAAGTAAAACTAACTAAAATGTGCCTGGCTTCTCTTCACTGAAAAGCTCATTCTGAGTACATTTTTCGCATACGTTTGCTCCTGCCGGGTCAGCTGAGCAGCGAATTTCTATTTAACCACCTGCTATCACGAGAGACCTCAGGGCTGCATGTTTTGAGCCCAGTACTGATCCTGAAAAGCGTTTCCAACCCCACTTACAAGTAAAACTAGCTAAAATGTGCCTGGCTGCTATTCACTGAAAAGCTCATTCTGTGTACATTTTTGGCATACGTTTGCTCCTACCAGGTCAGCTGAGCTGCGAATTTCTATTTAACCACCTGCTTTCATGAGAGACCTCAGGGCTGCATGTTTTGAGCCCAGTACTGAGCCTGAAAAGCATTTCCAACCCCACTTACAAGTAAAACTAGCTAAAATGTGCCTGGCTGCTATTCACTGAAAAGCTCATTCTGTGTACATTTTTGGCATACGTTTGCTCCTACCGGGTCAGCTACGCAGCGAATTTCTATTTAACCACCTGCTATCATGAGAGACCTCAGGGCTGCATGTTTTGAGCCCAGTACTGATCCTGAAAAGCGTTTCCAACCCCACTTACAAGTAAAACTAGCTAAAATGTGCCTGGCTGCTATTCACTAAAAAGCTCATTCTCTGTACATTTTTGGCATACGTTTGCTCCTACCGGGTCAGCTGAGCAGCGAATTTCTATTTAACCACCTGCTTTCATGAGAGACCTCAGAGCTGCATGTTTTGAGCCCTGTACTGAGCCTGAAAAGCATTTCCAACCCCACTTACAAGTAAAACTAGCTAAAATGTGCCTGGCTTCTCTCACTGAAAAGCTCATTCTGAGTACATTTTTCGCATACGTTTGCTCCTGCCGGGTCAGCTGAGCAGCGAATTTCTATTTAACCACCTGCTATCACGAGAGACCTCAGGGCTGCATGGTTTGAGCCCAGTACTGATCCTGAAAAGCGTTTCCAACCCCACTTACAAGTAAAACTAGCTAAAATGTGCCTGGCTTCTCTTCACTGAAAAGCTCATTCTGAGTACATTTTTAGCATACGTTTGCTCCTGCCGGGTCAGCTGAGCGGCGAATTTCTATTTAACCACCTGCTTTCATGAGAGACCTCAGGGCTGCATGTTTTGAGCCCAGTACTGAGCCTGAAAAGCATTTCCAACCCCACTTACAAGTAAAACTAGCTAAAATGTGCCTGGCTTCTCTTCACTGAAAAGCTCATTCTGAGTACATTTTTAGCATACGTTTGCTCCTGCCGGGTCAGCTGAGCAGCGAATTTCTATTTAACCACCTGCTATCATAAGAGACCTCAGGGCTGCATGTTTTGAGCCCAGTACTGATCCTGAAAAGCGTTTCCAACCCCACTTACAAGTAAAACTAGCTAAAATGTGCCTGGCTTCTCTTCACTTAAAAGCTCATTCTGAGTACATTTTTAGCATACGTTTGCTCCTGCTGGGTCAGCTGAGCAGCGAATTTCTATTTAACCACCTGCTATCATGAGAGACCTCAGGGCTGCATGTTTTGAGCCCAGTACTGATCCTGAAAAGCGTTTCCAACCCCACTTACAAGTAAAACTAGCAAAAATGTGCCTGGCTTCTCTTCACTGAAAAGCTAATTCTGAGTACATTTTTAGCATACATTTGCTCCTGCCGGGTCAGCTGAGCAGCGAATTTCTATTTAACCACCTGCTTTCATGAGAGACCTCAGGGATGTATGTTTTGAGCCCAGCACTGAGCCTGAAAAGCGTTTCAAACGCCACTTACACGTAAAACTAGCTAAAATGTGCCTGGCTTTTCTTCACTGAAAAGCTCATTCTGAGTACATTTTTAGCATACGTTTGCTCCTGCCGGGTCAGCTGAGCAGCGAATTTCTATTTAACCACCTGCTATCATGAGAGACCTCAGGGCTGCATGTTTTGAGCCCAGTACTGATCCTGAAAAGCGTTTCCAACCCCACTTACAAGTAAAACTAGCTAAAATGTGCCTGGCTGCTATTCACTAAAAAGCTCATTCTCTGTACATTTTTGGCATACGTTTGCTCCTACCGGGTCAGCTGAGCAGCGAATTTCTATTTAACCACCTGCTTTCATGAGAGACCTCAGAGCTGCATGTTTTGAGCCCTGTACTGAGCCTGAAAAGCATTTCCAACCCCACTTACAAGTAAAACTAGCTAAAATGTGCCTGGCTTCTCTCACTGAAAAGCTCATTCTGAGTACATTTTTCGCATACGTTTGCTCCTGCCGGGTCAGCTGAGCAGCGAATTTCTATTTAACCACCTGCTATCACGAGAGACCTCAGGGCTGCATGGTTTGAGCCCAGTACTGATCCTGAAAAGCGTTTCCAACCCCACTTACAAGTAAAACTAGCTAAAATGTGCCTGGCTTCTCTTCACTGAAAAGCTCATTCTGAGTACATTTTTAGCCTACGTTTGCTCCTGCCGGGTCAGCTGAGCGGCGAATTTCTATTTAACCACCTGCTTTCATGAGAGACCTCAGGGCTGCATGTTTTGAGCCCAGTACTGAGCCTGAAAAGCATTTCCAACCCCACTTACAAGTAAAACTAGCTAAAATGTGCCTGGCTTCTCTTCACTGAAAAGCTCATTCTGAGTACATTTTTAGCATACGTTTGCTCCTGCCGGGTCAGCTGAGCAGCGAATTTCTATTTAACCACCTGCTATCATAAGAGACCTCAGGGCTGCATGTTTTGAGCCCAGTACTGATCCTGAAAAGCGTTTCCAACCCCACTTACAAGTAAAACTAGCTAAAATGTGCCTGGCTTCTCTTCACTTAAAAGCTCATTCTGAGTACATTTTTAGCATACGTTTGCTCCTGCTGGGTCAGCTGAGCAGCGAATTTCTATTTAACCACCTGCTATCATGAGAGACCTCAGGGCTGCATGTTTTGAGCCCAGTACTGATCCTGAAAAGCGTTTCCAACCCCACTTACAAGTAAAACTAGCAAAAATGTGCCTGGCTTCTCTTCACTGAAAAGCTAATTCTGAGTACATTTTTAGCATACATTTGCTCCTGCCGGGTCAGCTGAGCAGCGAATTTCTATTTAACCACCTGCTTTCATGAGAGACCTCAGGGATGTATGTTTTGAGCCCAGCACTGAGCCTGAAAAGCGTTTCCAACGCCACTTACACGTAAAACTAGCTAAAATGTGCCTGGCTTTTCTTCACTGAAAAGCTCATTCTGAGTACATTTTTAGCATACGTTTGCTCCTGCCGGGTCAGCTGAGCAGCGAATTTCTATTTAACCACCTGCTATCATGAGAGACCTCAGGGCTGCATGTTTTGAGCCCAGTACTGATCCTGAAAAGCGTTTCCAACCCCACTTACAAGTAAAACTAGCTAAAATGTGCCTGGCTGCTATTCACTAAAAAGCTCATTCTCTGTACATTTTTGGCATACGTTTGCTCCTACCGGGTCAGCTGAGCAGCGAATTTCTATTTAACCACCTGCTATCATGAGAGACCTCAGGGCTGCATGTTTTGAGCCCAGTACTGAGCCTGAAAAGCATTTCCAACCCCACTTACAAGTAAAACTAGCTAAAATGTGCCTGGCTTCTCTTCACTGAAAAGCTCATTCTGAGTACATTTTTAGCATACGTTTGCTCCTGCCGGGTCAGCTGAGCAGCGAATTTCTATTTAACCACCTGCTATCATGAGAGACCTCAGGGCTGCATGTTTTGAGACCAGTACTGAGCCTGAAAAGCATTTCCAACCCCACTTACAAGTAAAACTAGCTAAAATGTGCCTGGCTTCTCTTCACTGAAAAGCTCATTCTGAGTACATTTTTAGCATACGTTTGCTCCTGCCGGGTCAGCTGAGCAGCGAATTTCTATTTAACCACCTGCTATCATGAGAGACCTCAGGGCTGCATGTTTTGAGACCAGTACTGATCCTGAAAAGCGTTTCCAACCCCACTTACAAGTAAAACTAGCTAAAATGTGCCTGGCTGCTATTCACTGAAAAGCTCATTCTGAGTACATTTTTAGCATACGTTTGCTCCTGCTGGGTCAGCTGAGCAGCGAATTTCTTTTTAACCACCTGCTATCATGAGAGACCTCAGGGCTGCATGTTTTGAGCCCAGTATTGATCCTGAAAAGCGTTTCCAACCCCACTTACAAGTAAAACTAGCTAAAATGTGCCTGGCTGCTATTCACTGAAAAGCTCATTTGTGTACATTTTTGGCATACGTTTAATCCTACCGGGTCAGCTGAGCAGCAAATTTCTATTTAACCACCTGCTTTCATGAGAGACCTCAGGGATGCATGTTTTGAGCCCAGTACTGAGCCTGAAAAGCATTTCCAACCCCACTTACAAGTAAAACTAGCTAAAATGTTCCTGGCTTCTCTTCACTGAAAAGCTCATTCTGAGAACATTTTTAGCATACGTTTGCTCCTGCTGGGTCAGCTGAGCAGCAAATTTCTATTTAACCACCTGCTATCATGAGAGACCTCAGGGCTGCATGTTTTGAGCCCAGTACTGATCCTGAAAAGCGTTTCCAACCCCACTTACAAGTAAAACTAGCTAAAATGTGCCTGGCTGCTATTCACTGAAAAGCTCATTCTGTGTACATTTTTGGCATACGTTTGCTCCTACCAGGTCAGCTGAGCTGCGAATTTCTATTTAACCACCTGCTTTCATGAGAGACCTCAGGGCTGCATGTTTTGAGCCCAGTACTGAGCCTGAAAAGCATTTCCAACCCCACTTACAAGTAAAACTAGCTAAAATGTGCCTGGCTGCTATTCACTGAAAAGCTCATTCTGTGTACATTTTTGGCATACGTTTGCTCCTACCGGGTCAGCTGAGCAGCGAATTTCTATTTAACCACCTGCTTTCATGAGAGACCTCAGGGCTGCATGTTTTGAGCCCAGTACTGAGCCTGAAAAGCATTTCCAACCCCACTTACAAGTAAAACTAGCTAAAATGTGCCTGGCTTCTCTTCACTGAAAAGCTCATTCTGAGTACATTTTTAGCATACGTTTGCTCCTGCTGGGTCAGCTGAGCCGCGAATTTCTATTTAACCACCTGCTATCACGAGAGACCTCAGGGCTGCATGTTTTGAGCCCAGTACTGATCCTGAAAAGCGTTTCCAACCCCACTTACAAGTAAAACTAGCTAAAATGTGCCTGGCTGCTATTCACTAAAAAGCTCATTCTCTGTACACTTTTGGCATACGTTTGCTCCTACCGGATCAGCTGAGCAGCGAATTTCTATTTAACCACCTGCTTTCATGAGAGACCTCAGAGCTGCATGTTTTGAGCCCTGTACTGAGCCTGAAAAGCATTTCCAACCCCACTTACAAGTAAAACTAACTAAAATGTGCCTGGCTTCTCTTCACTGAAAAGCTCATTCTGAGTACATTTTTCGCATACGTTTGCTCCTGCCGGGTCAGCTGAGCAGCGAATTTCTATTTAACCACCTGCTATCACGAGAGACCTCAGGGCTGCATGTTTTGAGCCCAGTACTGATCCTGAAAAGCGTTTCCAACCCCACTTACAAGTAAAACTAGCTAAAATGTGCCTGGCTGCTATTCACTGAAAAGCTCATTCTGTGTACATTTTTGGCATACGTTTGCTCCTACCAGGTCAGCTGAGCTGCGAATTTCTATTTAACCACCTGCTTTCATGAGAGACCTCAGGGCTGCATGTTTTGAGCCCAGTACTGAGCCTGAAAAGCATTTCCAACCCCACTTACAAGTAAAACTAGCTAAAATGTGCCTGGCTGCTATTCACTGAAAAGCTCATTCTGTGTACATTTTTGGCATACGTTTGCTCCTACCGGGTCAGCTACGCAGCGAATTTCTATTTAACCACCTGCTATCATGAGAGACCTCAGGGCTGCATGTTTTGAGCCCAGTACTGATCCTGAAAAGCGTTTCCAACCCCACTTACAAGTAAAACTAGCTAAAATGTGCCTGGCTGCTATTCACTAAAAAGCTCATTCTCTGTACATTTTTGGCATACGTTTGCTCCTACCGGGTCAGCTGAGCAGCGAATTTCTATTTAACCACCTGCTTTCATGAAAGACCTCAGGGCTGCATGTTTTGAGCCCTGTACTGAGCCTGAAAAGCATTTCCAACCCCACTTACAAGTAAAACTAGCTAAAATGTGCCTGGCTTCTCTTCACTGAAAAGCTCATTCTGAGTACATTTTTCGCATACGTTTGCTCCTGCCGGGTCAGCTGAGCAGCGAATTTCTATTTAACCACCTGCTATCACGAGAGACCTCAGGGCTGCATGGTTTGAGCCCAGTACTGATCCTGAAAAGCGTTTCCAACCCCACTTACAAGTAAAACTAGCTAAAATGTGCCTGGCTGCTATTCACTAAAAAGCTCATTCTCTGTACATTTTTGGCATACGTTTGCTCCTACCGGGTCAGCTGAGCAGCGAATTTCTATTTAACCACCTGCTTTCATGAGAGACCTCAGAGCTGCATGTTTTGAGCCCTGTACTGAGCCTGAAAAGCATTTCCAACCCCACTTACAAGTAAAACTAGCTAAAATGTGCCTGGCTTCTCTTCACTGAAAAGCTCATTCTGAGTACATTTTTAGCATACGTTTGCTCCTGCCGGGTCAGCTGAGCAGCGAATTTCTATTTGACCACCTGCTTTCATGAGAGACCTCAGAGCTGCATGTTTTGAGCCCAGTACTGAGCCTGAAAAGCATTTCCAACCCCACTTACAAGTAAAACTAGCTAAAATGTGCCTGGCTGCTCTTCACTGAAAAGCTCATTCTGTGTACATTTTTGGCATACGTTTGCTCCTACCGGGTCAGCTGAGCAGCGAATTTCTATTTAACCACCTGCTTTTCATGAGAGACCTCAGGGCTGCATGTTTTGAGCCCAGTACTGAGCCTGAAAAGCATTTCCAACCCCACTTACAAGTAAAACTAGCTGAAATGTGCCTGGCTTCTCTTCACTGAAAAGCTCATTCTGAGTACATTTTTAGCATACGTTTTCTCCTGCCGGGTCAGCTGAGCAGCGAATTTCTATTTAACCACCTGCTATCCTGAGAGACCTAAGGGCTGCATGTTTTGAGCCCAGTACTGATCCTGAAAAGCGTTTCCAACCCCACTTACAAGTAAAACTAGCTAAAATGTGCCTGGCTGCTATTCAGTGAAAAGCTCATTCTGTGTACATTTTTGGCATACGTTTGCTCCTGCCGGGTCAGCTGAGCAGCGAATTTCTATTTAACCACCTGCTATCATGAGAGACTTCAGGGCTGCATGTTTTGAGCCCAGTACTGATCCTGAAAAGCGTTTCCAACCCCACTTACAAGTAAAACTAGCTAAAATGTGCCTGGCTGCTATTCACTAAAAAGCTCATTCTCTGTACATTTTTGGCATACGTTTGCTCCTACCGGGTCAGCTGAGCAGCGAATTTCTATTTAACCACCTGCTTTCATTAGAGACCTCAGGGCTGCATGTTTCTGAGCCTGAAAAGCATTTCCAACCCCACTTACAAGTAAAACTAGCTAAAATGTGCCTGGCTTCTCTTCACTGAAAAGCTCATTCTGAGTACATTTTTCGCATACGTTTGCTCCTGCCGGGTCAGCTGAGCAGCGAATTTCTATTTAACCACCTGCTATCACGAGAGACCTCAGGGCTGCATGGTTTGAGCCCAGTACTGATCCTGAAAAGCGTTTCCAACCCCACTTACAAGTAAAACTAGCTAAAATGTGCCTGGCTGCTATTCACTAAAAAGCTCATTCTCTGTACATTTTTGGCATACGTTTGCTCCTACCGGGTCAGCTGAGCAGCGAATTTCTATTTAACCACCTGCTTTCATGAGAGACCTCAGAGCTGCATGTTTTGAGCCCTGTACTGAGCCTGAAAAGCATTTCCAACCCCACTTACAAGTAAAACTAGCTAAAATTTGCCTGGCTTCTCTTCACTGAAAAGCTCATTCTGAGTACATTTTTAGCATACGTTTGCTCCTGCCGGGTCAGCTGAGCAGCGAATTTCTATTTGACCACCTGCTTTCATGAGAGACCTCAGAGCTGCATGTTTTGAGCCCAGTACTGAGCCTGAAAAGCATTTCCAACCCCACTTACAAGTAAAACTAGCTAAAATGTGCCTGGCTGCTCTTCACTGAAAAGCTCATTCTGTGTACATTTTTGGCATACGTTTGCTCCTACCGGGTCAGCTGAGCAGCGAATTTCTATTTAACCACCTGCTTTTCATGAGAGACCTCAGGGCTGCATGTTTTGAGCCCAGTACTGAGCCTGAAAAGCATTTCCAACCCCACTTACAAGTAAAACTAGCTGAAATGTGCCTGGCTTCTCTTCACTGAAAAGCTCATTCTGAGTACATTTTTAGCATACGTTTTCTCCTGCCGGGTCAGCTGAGCAGCGAATTTCTATTTAACCACCTGCTATCCTGAGAGACCTCAGGGCTGCATGTTTTGAGCCCAGTACTGATCCTGAAAAGCGTTTCCAACCCCACTTACAAGTAAAACTAGCTAAAATGTGCCTGGCTGCTATTCAGTGAAAAGCTCATTCTGTGTACATTTTTGGCATACGTTTGCTCCTGCCGGGTCAGCTGAGCAGGGAATTTCTATTTAACCACCTGCTATCATGAGAGACTTCAGGGCTGCATGTTTTGAGCCCAGTACTGATCCTGAAAAGCGTTTCCAACCCCACTTACAAGTAAAACTAGCTAAAATGTGCCTGGTTGCTATTCACTGAAAAGCTCATTCTGTGTACATTTTTGGCATACGTTTGCTCCTACCGGGTCAGCTGAGCAGCAAATTTCTATTTAACCACCTGCTTTCATGAGAGACCTCAGAGCTGCATGTTTTGAGCCCTGTACTGAGCCTGAAAAGCATTTCCAACCCCACTTACAAGTAAAACTAGCTAAAATGTGCCTGGCTTCTCTTCACTGAAAAGCTCATTCTGAGTACATTTTTAGCATACGTTTGCTCCTGCCGGGTCAGCTGAGCAGCGAATTTCTATTTGACCACCTGCTTTCATGAGAGACCTCAGAGCTGCATGTTTTGAGCCCAGTACTGAGCCTGAAAAGCATTTCCAACCCCACTTACAAGTAAAACTAGCTAAAATGTGCCTGGCTGCTCTTCACTGAAAAGCTCATTCTGTGTACATTTTTGGCATACGTTTGCTCCTACCGGGTCAGCTGAGCAGCGAATTTCTATTTAACCACCTGCTTTTCATGAGAGACCTCAGGGCTGCATGTTTTGAGCCCAGTACTGAGCCTGAAAAGCATTTCCAACCCCACTTACAAGTAAAACTAGCTGAAATGTGCCTGGCTTCTCTTCACTGAAAAGCTCATTCTGAGTACATTTTTAGCATACGTTTTCTCCTGCCGGGTCAGCTGAGCAGCGAATTTCTATTTAACCACCTGCTATCCTGAGAGACCTCAGGGCTGCATGTTTTGAGCCCAGTACTGATCCTGAAAAGCGTTTTTAACCCCACTTACAAGTAAAACTAGCTAAAATGTGCCTGGCTGCTATTCAGTGAAAAGCTCATTCTGTGTACATTTTTGGCATACGTTTGCTCCTGCCGGGTCAGCTGAGCAGCGAATTTCTATTTAACCACCTGCTATCATGAGAGACTTCAGGGCTGCATGTTTTGAGCCCAGTACTGATCCTGAAAAGCGTTTCCAACCCCACTTACAAGTAAAACTAGCTAAAATGTGCCTGGTTGCTATTCACTGAAAAGCTCATTCTGTGTACATTTTTGGCATACGTTTGCTCCTACCGGGTCAGCTGAGCAGCAAATTTCTATTTAACCACCTGCTTTCATGAGAGACCTCAGGGATGCATGTTTTGAGCCCAGTACTGAGCCTGAAAAGCATTTCCAACCCCACTTACAAGTAAAACTAGCTAAAATGTGCCTGGCTTCTCTTCACTGAAAAGCTCATTCTGAGTACATTTTTAGCATACGTTTGCTCCTGCCGGGTCAGCTGAGCAGCGAATTTCTATTTAACCACCTGCTATCCTGAGAGACCTCAGGGCTGCATGTTTTGAGCCCAGTACTGATCCTGAAAAGCGTTTCCAACCCCACTTACAAGTAAAACTAGCTAAAATGTGCCTGGCTGCTATTCAGTGAAAAGCTCATTCTGTGTACATTTTTGGAATACGTTTGCTCCTGCCGGGTCAGCTGAGCAGCGAATTTCTATTTAACCACCTGCTATCATGAGAGACTTCAGGGCTGCATGTTTTGAGCCCAGTACTGATCCTGAAAAGCGTTTCCAACCCCACTTACAAGTAAAACTAGCTAAAATGTGCCTGGCTGCTATTCACTGAAAAGCTCATTCTGTGTACATTTTTGGCATACGTTTGCACCTACCGGGTCAGCTGAGCAGCAAATTTCTATTTAACCATCTGCTTTCATGAGAGACCTCAGGGCTGCATGTTTTGAGCCCAGTACTGAGCCTGAAAAGCATTTCCAACCCCACTTACAAGTAAAACTAGCTAAAATGTGCCTGGCTTCTCTTCACTGAAAAGCTCATTCTGAGTACATTTTTAGCATACGTTTGCTCCTGCCGGGTCAGCTGAGCAGCGAATTTCTATTTAACCACCTGCTATCATGAGAGACCTCAGGGCTGCATGTTTTGAGACCAGTACTGATCCTGAAAAGCGTTTCCAACCCCACTTACAAGTAAAACTAGCTAAAATGTGCCTGGCTGCTATTCACTGAAAAGCTCATTCTGAGTAAATTTTTAGCATACGTTTGCTCCTGCTGGGTCAGCTGAGCAGCGAATTTCTATTTAACCACCTGCTATCATGAGAGACCTCAGGGCTGCATGTTTTGAGCCCAGTATTGATCCTGAAAAGCGTTTCCAACCCCACTTACAAGTAAAACTAGCTAAAATGTGCCTGGCTGCTATTCACTGAAAAGCTCATTCTGTGTACATTTTTGGCATACGTCAGCTCCTGCCGGGTCAGCTGAGCAGCGAATTTCTATTTGACCACCTGCTTTCATGAGAGACCTCAGAGCTGCATGTTTTGAGCCCAGTACTGAGCCTGAAAAGCATTTCCAACCCCACTTACAAGTAAAACTAGCTAAAATGTGCCTGGCTTCTCTTCACTGAAAAGCTCATTCTGAGTACATTTTTAGCATACGTTTGCTCCTACCGGGTCAGCTGAGCAGCGAATTTCTATTTAACCACCTGCTTTCATGAGAGACCTCAGGGCTGCATGTTTTGAGCCCAGTACTGAGCCTGAAAAGCATTTCCAACCCCACTTACAAGTAAAACTAGCTAAAATGTGCCTGGCTTCTCTTCACTGAAAAGCTCATTCTGAGTACATTTTTAGCATACGTTTGCTCCTGCCGGGTCAGCTGAGCAGCGAATTTCTATTTAACCACCTGCTTTCATGAGAGACCTCAGGGCTGCATGTTTTGAGCCCAGTACTGAGCCTGAAAAGCGTTTCCAACCCCACTTACAAGTAAAACTAGCTAAAATGTGCCTGGCTTCTCTTCACTGAAAAGCTCATTCTGAGTACATTTTTAGCATACGTTTGCTCCTGCTGGGTCAGCTGAGCAGCGAATTTCTATTTAACCACCTGCTATCATGAGAGACCTCAGGGCTGCATGTTTTGAGCCCAGTATTGATCCTGAAAAGCGTTTCCAACCCCACTTACAAGTAAAACTAGCTAAAATGTGCCTGGCTGCTATTCACTGAAAAGCTCATTCTGTGTACATTTTTGGCATACGTTTGCTCCTACCGGGTCAGCTGAGCAGCGAATTTCTATTTACCACCTGCTTTCATGAGAGACCTCAGGGCTGCATGTTTTGAGCCCAGTACTGAGCCTGAAAAGCATTTCCAACCCCTCTTACAAGTAAAACTAGCTAAAATGTGCCTGGCTTCTCTTCACTGAAAAGCTCATTCTGAGTACATTTTTAGCATACGTTTGCTCCTGCCGGGTCAGCTGAGCAGCGAATTTCTATTTAACCACCTGCTATCATAAGAGACCTCAGGGCTACATGTTTTGAGCCCAGTACTGATCCTGAAAAGCGTTTCCAACCCCACTTACAAGTAAAACTAGCTAAAATGTGCCTGGCTTCTCTTCACTGAAAAGCTCATTCTGAGTACATTTTTAGCATACGTTTGCTCCTGCTGGGTCAGCTGAGCAGCGAATTTCTATTTAACCACCTGCTATCATGAGAGACCTCAGGGCTGCATGTTTTGAGCCCAGTACTGATCCTGAAAAGCGTTTCCAACCCCACTTACATGTAAAACTAGCTAAAATGTGCCTGGCTGCTATTCACTGAAAAGCTCATTCTGTGTACATTTTTGGCATACCTTTGCTCCTACCGGGTCAGCTGAGCAGCGAATTTCTATTTAAGCACCTGCTTTCATGAGAGACCTCAGGGATGCATGTTTTGAGCCCAGTACTGAGCCTGAAAAGCATTTCCAACCCCACTTACAAGTAAAACTAGCTAAAATGTGCCTGGTTGCTATTCACTGAAAAGCTCATTCTGTGTACATTTTTGGCATACGTTTGCTCCTGCCGGGTCAGCTGAGCAGCGAATTTCTATTTAACCACCTGCTTTCATGAGAGACCTCAGGGATGCATGTTTTGAGCCCAGTACTGAGCCTGAAAAGCATTTCCAACCCCACTTACAAGTAAAACTAGCTAAAATGTGCCTGGCTTCTCTTCACTGAAAAGCTCATTCTGAGTACATTTTTGGCATACGTTTGCTCCTGCCGGGTCAGCTGAGCAGCGAATTTCTATTTAACCACCTGCTATCATGAGAGACCTCAGGGCTGCATGTTTTGAGACCAGTACTGAGCCTGAAAAGCATTTCCAACCCCACTTACAAGTAAAACTAGCTAAAATGTGCCTGGCTTCTCTTCACTGAAAAGCTCATTCTGAGTACATTTTTAGCATACGTTTGCTCCTGCCGGGTCAGCTGAGCAGCGAATTTCTATTTAACCACCTGCTATCCTGAGAGACCTCAGGGCTGCATGTTTTGAGCCCAGTACTGATCCTGAAAAGCGTTTCCAACCCCACTTACAAGTAAAACTAGCTAAAATGTGCCTGGCTGCTATTCAGTGAAAAGCTCATTCTGTGTACATTTTTGGAATACGTTTGCTCCTGCCGGGTCAGCTGAGCAGCGAATTTCTATTTAACCACCTGCTATCATGAGAGACTTCAGGGCTGCATGTTTTGAGCCCAGTACTGATCCTGAAAAGCGTTTCCAACCCCACTTACAAGTAAAACTAGCTAAAATGTGCCTGGCTGCTATTCACTGAAAAGCTCATTCTGTGTACATTTTTGGCATACCATTGCTCCTACCGGGTCAGCTGAGCAGCGAATTTCTATTTAACCACCTGCTTTCATGAGAGACCTCAGGGCTGCATGTTTTGAGCCCAGTACTGAACCTGAAAAGCATTTCCAACCCCACTTACAAGTAAAACTAGCTAAAATGTGCCTGGCTTCTCTTCACTGAAAAGCTCATTCTGAGTACATTTTTAGCATACGTTTGCTCCTGCCGGGTCAGCTGAGCAGCGAATTTCTATTTAACCACCTGCTTTCATGAGAGACCTCAGGGATGCATGTTTTGAGCCCAGCACTGAGCCTGAAAAGCGTTTCCAACGCCACTTACAAGTAAAACTAGCTAAAATGTGCCTGGCTTCTCTTCACTGAAAAGCTCATTCTGAGTACATTTTTAGCATACGTTTGCTCCTGCCGGGTCAGCTGAGAAGCGAATTTCTATTTAACCACCTGCTATCATGAGAGACCTCAGGGCTGCATGTTTTGAGCCCAGTATTGATCCTGAAAAGCGTTTCCAACCCCACTTACAAGTAAAACTAGCTAAAATTTGCCTGGCTGCTATTCACTGAAAAGCTCATTCTGTGTACATTTTTGGCATACGTTTGCACCTACCGGGTCAGCTGAGCAGCAAATTTCTATTTAACCATCTGCTTTCATGAGAGACCTCAGGGCTGCATGTTTTGAGCCCAGTACTGAGCCTGAAAAGCATTTCCAACCCCACTTACAAGTAAAACTAGCTAAAATGTGCCTGGCTTCTCTTCACTGAAAAGCTCATTCTGAGTACATTTTTAGCATACGTTTGCTCCTGCCGGGTCAGCTGAGCAGCGAATTTCTATTTAACCACCTGCTATCATGAGAGACCTCAGGGCTGCATGTTTTGAGACCAGTACTGATCCTGAAAAGCGTTTCCAACCCCACTTACAAGTAAAACTAGCTAAAATGTGCCTGGCTGCTATTCACTGAAAAGCTCATTCTGAGTACATTTTTAGCATACGTTTGCTCCTGCTGGGTCAGCTGAGCAGCGAATTTCTATTTAACCACCTGCTATCATGAGAGACCTCAGGGCTGCATGTTTTGAGCCCAGTATTGATCCTGAAAAGCGTTTCCAACCCCACTTACAAGTAAAACTAGCTAAAATGTGCCTGGCTGCTATTCACTGAAATCTCATTCTGTGTACATTTTTGGCATACGTCAGCTCCTGCCGGGTCAGCTGAGCAGCGAATTTCTATTTGACCACCTGCTTTCATGAGAGACCTCAGAGCTGCATGTTTTGAGCCCAGTACTGAGCCTGAAAAGCATTTCCAACCCCACTTACAAGTAAAACTAGCTAAAATGTGCCTGGCTTCTCTTCACTGAAAAGCTCATTCTGAGTACATTTTTAGCATACGTTTGCTCCTACCGGGTCAGCTGAGCAGCGAATTTCTATTTAACCACCTGCTTTCATGAGAGACCTCAGGGCTGCATGTTTTGAGCCCAGTACTGAGCCTGAAAAGCATTTCCAACCCCACTTACAAGTAAAACTAGCTAAAATGTGCCTGGCTTCTCTTCACTGAAAAGCTCATTCTGAGTACATTTTTAGCATACGTTTGCTCCTGCCGGGTCAGCTGAGCAGCGAATTTCTATTTAACCACCTGCTTTCATGAGAGACCTCAGGGCTGCATGTTTTGAGCCCAGTATTGATCCTGAAAAGCGTTTCCAACCCCACTTACAAGTAAAACTAGCTAAAATGTGCCTGGCTGCTATTCACTGAAAAGCTCATTCTGTGTACATTTTTGGCATACGTTTGCTCCTACCGGGTCAGCTGAGCAGCGAATTTCTATTTACCACCTGCTTTCATGAGAGACCTCAGGGCTGCATGTTTTGAGCCCAGTACTGAGCCTGAAAAGCATTTCCAACCCCTCTTACAAGTAAAACTAGCTAAAATGTGCCTGGCTTCTCTTCACTGAAAAGCTCATTCTGAGTAAATTTTTAGCATACGTTTGCTCCTGCCGGGTCAGCTGAGCAGCGAATTTCTATTTAACCACCTGCTATCATAAGAGACCTCAGGGCTACATGTTTTGAGCCCAGTACTGATCCTGAAAAGCGTTTCCAACCCCACTTACAAGTAAAACTAGCTAAAATGTGCCTGGCTTCTCTTCACTGAAAAGCTCATTCTGAGTACATTTTTAGCATACGTTTGCTCCTGCTGGGTCAGCTGAGCAGCGAATTTCTATTTAACCACCTGCTATCATGAGAGACCTCAGGGCTGCATGTTTTGAGCCCAGTACTGATCCTGAAAAGCGTTTCCAACCCCACTTACATGTAAAACTAGCTAAAATGTGCCTGGCTGCTATTCACTGAAAAGCTCATTCTGTGTACATTTTTGGCATACCTTTGCTCCTACCGGGTCAGCTGAGCAGCGAATTTCTATTTAAGCACCTGCTTTCATGAGAGACCTCAGGGCTGCATGTTTTGAGCCCAGTACTGAGCCTGAAAAGCATTTCCAACCCCACTTACAAGTAAAACTAGCAAAAATGTGCCTGGCTTCTCTTCACTGAAAAGCCCATTCTGAGTACATTTTTAGCATACATTTGCTCCTACCGGGTCAGCTGAGCAGCGAATTTCTATTTAACCACCTGCTTTCATGAGAGACCTCAGGGCTGCATGTTTTGAGCCCAGTACTGAGCCTGAAAAGCATTTCCAACCCCACTTACAAGTAAAACTAGCTAAAATGTGCCTGGCTTCTCTTCACTGAAAAGCTCATTCTGAGTACATTTTTAGCATACGTTTGCTCCTGCCGGGTCAGCTGAGCAGCGAATTTCTATTTAACCACCTGCTTTCATGAGAGACCTCAGGGCTGCATGTTTTGAGCCCAGTATTGATCCTGAAAAGCGTTTCCAACCCCACTTACAAGTAAAACTAGCTAAAATGTGCCTGGCTGCTATTCACTGAAAAGCTCATTCTGTGTACATTTTTGGCATACGTTTGCTCCTACCGGGTCAGCTGAGCAGCGAATTTCTATTTACCACCTGCTTTCATGAGAGACCTCAGGGCTGCATGTTTTGAGCCCAGTACTGAGCCTGAAAAGCATTTCCAACCCCACTTACAAGTAAAACTAGCTAAAATGTGCCTGGCTTCTCTTCACTGAAAAGCTCATTCTGAGTAAATTTTTAGCATACGTTTGCTCCTGCCGGGTCAGCTGAGCAGCGAATTTCTATTTAACCACCTGCTATCATAAGAGACCTCAGGGCTACATGTTTTGAGCCCAGTACTGATCCTGAAAAGCGTTTCCAACCCCACTTACAAGTAAAACTAGCTAAAATGTGCCTGGCTTCTCTTCACTGAAAAGCTCATTCTGAGTACATTTTTAGCATACGTTTGCTCCTGCTGGGTCAGCTGAGCAGCGAATTTCTATTTAACCACCTGCTATCATGAGAGACCTCAGGGCTGCATGTTTTGAGCCCAGTACTGATCCTGAAAAGCGTTTCCAACCCCACTTACATGTAAAACTAGCTAAAATGTGCCTGGCTGCTATTCACTGAAAAGCTCATTCTGTGTACATTTTTGGCATACCTTTGCTCCTACCGGGTCAGCTGAGCAGCGAATTTCTATTTAAGCACCTGCTTTCATGAGAGACCTCAGGGCTGCATGTTTTGAGCCCAGTACTGAGCCTGAAAAGCATTTCCAACCCCACTTACAAGTAAAACTAGCAAAAATGTGCCTGGCTTCTCTTCACTGAAAAGCCCATTCTGAGTACATTTTTAGCATACATTTGCTCCTGCGGGGTCAGCTGAGCAGCGAATTTCTATTTAACCACCTGCTTTCATGAGAGACCTCAGGGATGCATGTTTTGAGCCCAGCACTGAGCCTGAAAAGCGTTTCCAACGCCACTTACACGTAAAACTAGCTAAAATGTGCCTGGCTTCTCTTTACTGAAAAGCTCATTCTGAGTACATTTTTAGCATACGTTTGCTCCTGCCGGGTCAGCTGAGCAGCGAATTTCTATTTAACCACCTTCTATCATGAGAGACCTCAGGGCTGCATGTTTTGAGCCCAGTACTGATCCTGAAAAGCGTTTCCAACCCCACTTACAAGTAAAACTAGCTAAAATGTGCCTGGCTGCTATTCACTAAAAAGCTCATTCTCTGTATATTTTTGGCATACGTTTGCTCCTACCGGGTCAGCTGAGCAGCGAATTTCTATTTAACCACCTGCTTTCATGAGAGACCTCAGAGCTGCATGTTTTGAGCCCTGTACTGAGCCTGAAAAGCATTTCCAACCCCACTTACAAGTAAAACTAGCTAAAATGTGCCTGGCTTCTCTCACTGAAAAGCTCATTCTGAGTACATTTTTCGCATACGTTTGCTCCTGCCGGGTCAGCTGAGCAGCGAATTTCTATTTAACCACCTGCTATCACGAGAGACCTCAGGGCTGCATGGTTTGAGCCCAGTACTGATCCTGAAAAGCGTTTCCAACCCCACTTACAAGTAAAACTAGCTAAAATGTGCCTGGCTTCTCTTCACTGAAAAGCTCATTCTGAGTACATTTTTAGCATACGTTTGCTCCTGCCGGGTCAGCTGAGCGGCGAATTTCTATTTAACCACCTGCTTTCATGAGAGACCTCAGGGCTGCATGTTTTGAGCCCAGTACTGAGCCTGAAAAGCATTTCCAACCCCACTTACAAGTAAAACTAGCTAAAATGTGCCTGGGTTCTCTTCACTGAAAAGCTCATTCTGAGTACATTTTTAGCATACGTTTGCTCCTGCCGGGTCAGCTGAGCAGCAAATTTCTATTTAACCACCTGCTATCATGAGAGACCTCAGGGCTGCATGTTTTGAGCCCAGTACTGATCCTGAAAAGCGTTTCCAACCCCACTTACAAGTAAAACTAGCTAAAATGTGCCTGGCTGCTATTCACTAAAAAGCTCATTCTCTGTACATTTTTGGCATACGTTTGCTCCTACCGGGTCAGCTGAGCAGCGAATTTCTATTTAACCACCTGCTTTCATGAGAGACCTCAGAGCTGCATGTTTTGAGCCCTGTACTGAGCCTGAAAAGCATTTCCAACCCCACTTACAAGTAAAACTAGCTAAAATGTGCCTGGCTTCTCTTCAGTGAAAAGCTCATTCTGAGTACACTTTTTAGCATACGTTTGCTCCTGCCGGGTCAGCTGAGCAGCGAATTTCTATTTGACCACCTGCTTTCATGAGAGACCTCAAAGCTGCATGTTTTGAGCCCAGTACTGAGCCTGAAAAGCATTTCCAACCCCACTTACAAGTAAAACTAGCTAAAATGTGCCTGGCTTCTCTTCACTGAAAAGCTCATTCTGAGTACATTTTTAGCATACGTTTGCTCCTGCCGGGTCAGCTGAGCAGCGAATTTCTATTTAACCACCTGCTATCATAAGAGACCTCAGGGCTGCATGTTTTGAGCCCAGTACTGATCCTGAAAAGCGTTTCCAACCCCACTTACAAGTAAAACTAGCTAAAATGTGCCTGGCTTCTCTTCACTTAAAAGCTCATTCTGAGTACATTTTTAGCATACGTTTGCTCCTGCTGGGTCAGCTGAGCAGCGAATTTCTATTTAACCACCTGCTATCATGAGAGACCTCAGGGCTGCATGTTTTGAGCCCAGTACTGATCCTGAAAAGCGTTTCCAACCCCACTTACAAGTAAAACTAGCAAAAATGTGCCTGGCTTCTCTTCACTGAAAAGCTAATTCTGAGTACATTTTTAGCATACATTTGCTCCTGCCGGGTCAGCTGAGCAGCGAATTTCTATTTAACCACCTGCTTTCATGAGAGACCTCAGGGATGTATGTTTTGAGCCCAGCACTGAGCCTGAAAAGCGTTTCCAACGCCACTTACACGTAAAACTAGCTAAAATGTGCCTGGCTTTTCTTCACTGAAAAGCTCATTCTGAGTACATTTTTAGCATACGTTTGCTCCTGCCGGGTCAGCTGAGCAGCGAATTTCTATTTAACCACCTGCTATCATGAGAGACCTCAGGGCTGCATGTTTTGAGCCCAGTACTGATCCTGAAAAGCGTTTCCAACCCCACTTACAAGTAAAACTAGCTAAAATGTGCCTGGCTTCTATTCACTAAAAAGCTCATTCTCTGTACATTTTTGGCATACGTTTGCTCCTACCGGGTCAGCTGAGCAGCGGATTTCTATTTAACCACCTGCTATCATGAGAGACCTCAGGGCTGCATGTTTTGAGCCCAGTACTGAGCCTGAAAAGCATTTCCAACCCCACTTACAAGTAAAACTAGCTAAAATGTGCCTGGCTTCTCTTCACTGAAAAGCTCATTCTGAGTACATTTTTAGCATACGTTTGCTCCTGCCGGGTCAGCTGAGCAGCGAATTTCTATTTAACCACCTGCTTTCATGAGAGACCTCAGGGCTGCATGTTTTGAGACCAGTACTGAGCCTGAAAAGCGTTTCCAACGCCACTTACAAGTAAAACTAGCTAAAATGTGCCTGGCTTCTCTTCACTGAAAAGCTCATTCTGAGTACATTTTTAGCATACGTTTGCTCCTGCCGGGTCAGCTGAGAAACGAATTTCTATTTAACCACCTGCTATCATGAAAGACCTCAGGGCTGCATGTTTTGAGCCCAGTATTGATCCTGAAAAGCGTTTCCAACCCCACTTACAAGTAAAACTAGCTAAAATTTGCCTGGCTGCTATTCACTGAAAAGCTCATTCTGTGTACATTTTTGGCATACGTTTGCACCTACCGGGTCAGCTGAGCAGCAAATTTCTATTTAACCATCTGCTTTCATGAGAGACCTCAGGGCTGCATGTTTTGAGCCCAGTACTGAGCCTGAAAAGCATTTCCAACCCCACTTACAAGTAAAACTAGCTAAAATGTGCCTGGCTGCTATTCACTGAAAAGCTCATTCTGAGTACATTTTTAGCATACGTTTGCTCCTGCTGGGTCAGCTGAGCAGCGAATTTCTATTTAACCACCTGCTATCATGAGAGACCTCAGGGCTGCATGTTTTGAGCCCAGTATTGATCCTGAAAAGCGTTTCCAACCCCACTTACAAGTAAAACTAGCTAAAATGTGCCTGGCTGCTATTCACTGAAAAGCTCATTCTGTGTACATTTTTGGCATACGTTAGCTCCTGCCGGGTCAGCTGAGCAGCGAATTTCTATTTGACCACCTGCTTTCATGAGAGACCTCAGAGCTGCATGTTTTGAGCCCAGTACTGAGCCTGAAAAGCATTTCCAACCCCACTTACAAGTAAAACTAGCTAAAATGTGCCTGGCTTCTCTTCACTGAAAAGCTCATTCTAAGTACATTTTTAGCATACGTTTGCTCCTACCGGGTCAGCTGAGCAGCGAATTTCTATTTAACCACCTGCTTTCATGAGAGACCTCAGGGCTGCATGTTTTGAGCCCAGTACTGAGCCTGAAAAGCATTTCCAACCCCACTTACAAGTAAAACTAGCTAAAATGTGCCTGGCTTCTCTTCACTGAAAAGCTCATTCTGAGTACATTTTTAGCATACGTTTGCTCCTACCGGGTCAGCTGAGCAGCGAATTTCTATTTAACCACCTGCTTTCATGAGAGACCTCAGGGCTGCATGTTTTGAGCCCAGTACTGAGCCTGAAAAGCATTTCCAACCCCACTTACAAGTAAAACTAGCTAAAATGTGCCTGGCTTCTCTTCACTGAAAAGCTCATTCTGAGTACATTTTTAGCATACGTTTGCTCCTGCCGGGTCAGCTGAGCAGCGAATTTCTATTTAACCACCTGCTTTCATGAGAGACCTCAGGGCTGCATGTTTTGAGCCCAGTACTGAGCCTGAAAAGCGTTTCCAACCCCACTTACAAGTAAAACTAGCTAAAATGTGCCTGGCTTCTCTTCACTGAAAAGCTCATTCTGAGTACATTTTTAGCATACGTTTGCTCCTGCTGGGTCAGCTGAGCAGCGAATTTCTATTTAACCACCTGCTATCATGAGAGACCTCAGGGCTGCATGTTTTGAGCCCAGTATTGATCCTGAAAAGCGTTTCCAACCCCACTTACAAGTAAAACTAGCTAAAATGTGCCTGGCTGCTATTCACTGAAAAGCTCATTCTGTGTACATTTTTGGCATACGTTTGCTCCTACCGGGTCAGCTGAGCAGCGAATTTCTATTTACCACCTGCTTTCATGAGAGACCTCAGGGCTGCATGTTTTGAGCCCAGTACTGAGCCTGAAAAGCATTTCCAACCCCACTTACAAGTAAAACTAGCTAAAATGTGCCTGGCTTCTCTTCACTGAAAAGCTCATTCTGAGTACATTTTTAGCATACGTTTGCTCCTGCCGGGTCAGCTGAGCAGCGAATTTCTATTTAACCACCTGCTATCATAAGAGACCTCAGGGCTGCATGTTTTGAGCCCAGTACTGATCCTGAAAAGCGTTTCCAACCCCACTTACAAGTAAAACTAGCTAAAATGTGCCTGGCTTCTCTTCACTGAAAAGCTCATTCTGAGTACATTTTTAGCATACGTTTGCTCCTGCTGGGTCAGCTGAGCAGCGAATTTCTATTTAACCACCTGCTATCATGAGAGACCTCAGGGCTGCATGTTTTGAGCCCAGTACTGATCCTGAAAAGCGTTTCCAACCCCACTTACAAGTAAAACTAGCTAAAATGTGCCTGGCTGCTATTCACTGAAAAGCTCATTCTGTGTACATTTTTGGCATACCTTTGCTCCTACCGGGTCAGCTGAGCAGCGAATTTCTATTTAAGCACCTGCTTTCATGAGAGACCTCAGGGCTGCATGTTTTGAGCCCAGTACTGAGCCTGAAAAGCATTTCCAACCCCACTTACAAGTAAAACTAGCAAAAATGTGCCTGGCTTCTCTTCACTGAAAAGCTCATTCTGAGTACATTTTTAGCATACATTTGCTCCTGCGGGGTCAGCTGAGCAGCGAATTTCTATTTAACCACCTGCTTTCATGAGAGACCTCAGGGATGCATGTTTTGAGCCCAGCACTGAGCCTGAAAAGCGTTTCCAACGCCACTTACACGTAAAACTAGCTAAAATGTGCCTGGCTTCTCTTCACTGAAAAGCTCATTCTGAGTACATTTTTAGCATACGTTTGCTCCTGCCGGGTCAGCTGAGCAGCGAATTTCTATTTAACCACCTGCTATCATGAGAGACCTCAGGGCTGCATGTTTTGAGCCCAGTACTGATCCTGAAAAGCGTTTCCAACCCCACTTACAAGTAAAACTAGCTAAAATGTGCCTGGCTGCTATTCACTAAAAAGCTCATTCTCTGTACATTTTTGGCATACGTTTGCTCCTACCGGGTCAGCTGAGCAGCGAATTTCTATTTAACCACCTGCTTTCATGAGAGACCTCAGAGCTGCATGTTTTGAGCCTTGTACTGAGCCTGAAAAGCATTTCCAACCCCACTTACAAGTAAAACTAGCTAAAATGTGCCTGGCTTCTCTCACTGAAAAGCTCATTCTGAGTACATTTTTCGCATACGTTTGCTCCTGCCGGGTCAGCTGAGCAGCGAATTTCTATTTAACCACCTGCTATCACGAGAGACCTCAGGGCTGCATGGTTTGAGCCCAGTACTGATCCTGAAAAGCGTTTCCAACCCCACTTACAAGTAAAACTAGCTAAAATGTGCCTGGCTTCTCTTCACTGAAAAGCTCATTCTGAGTACATTTTTAGCATACGTTTGCTCCTGCCGGGTCAGCTGAGCGGCGAATTTCTATTTAACCACCTGCTTTCATGAGAGACCTCAGGGCTGCATGTTTTGAGCCCAGTACTGAGCCTGAAAAGCATTTCCAACCCCACTTACAAGTAAAACTAGCTAAAATGTGCCTGGCTTCTCTTCACTGAAAAGCTCATTCTGAGTACATTTTTAGCATACGTTTGCTCCTGCCGGGTCAGCTGAGCAGCGAATTTCTATTTAACCACCTGCTATCATGAGAGACCTCAGGGCTGCATGTTTTGAGCCCAGTACTGATCCTGAAAAGCGTTTCCAACCCCACTTACAAGTAAAACTAGCTAAAATGTGCCTGGCTGCTATTCACTAAAAAGCTCATTCTCTGTACATTTTTGGCATACATTTGCTCCTACCGGGTCAGCTGAGCAGCGAATTTCTATTTAACCACCTGCTTTCATGAGAGACCTCAGAGCTGCATGTTTTGAGCCCTGTACTGAGCCTGAAAAGCATTTCCAACCCCACTTACAAGTAAAACTAGCTAAAATGTGCCTGGCTTCTCTTCAGTGAAAAGCTCATTCTGAGTACACTTTTTAGCATACGTTTGCTCCTGCCGGGTAGCTGAGCAGCGAATTTCTATTTGACCACCTGCTTTCATGAGAGACCTCAGAGCTGCATGTTTTGAGCCCAGTACTGAGCCTGAAAAGCATTTCCAACCCCACTTACAAGTAAAACTAGCTAAAATGTGCCTGGCTTCTCTTCACTGAAAAGCTCATTCTGAGTACATTTTTAGCATACGTTTGCTCCTGCCGGGTCAGCTGAGCAGCGAATTTCTATTTAACCACCTGCTATCATAAGAGACCTCAGGGCTGCATGTTTTGAGCCCAGTACTGATCCTGAAAAGCGTTTCCAACCCCACTTACAAGTAAAACTAGCTAAAATGTGCCTGGCTTCTCTTCACTGAAAAGCTCATTCTGAGTACATTTTTAGCATACGTTTGCTCCTGCTGGGTCAGCTGAGCAGCGAATTTCTATTTAACCATCTGCTATCATGAGAGACCTCAGGGATGCACGTTTTGAGCCCAGTACTGAGCCTGAAAAGCATTTCCAACCCCACTTACAAGTAAAACTAGCTAAAATGTGCCTGGCTACTCTTCACTGAAAAGCTCATTCTGAGTACATTTTTAGCATACGTTTGCTCCTGCCGGGTCAGCTGAGCAGCGAATTTCTATTTAACCACCTGCTATCATGAGAGACCTCAGGGCTGCATGTTTTGAGACCAGTACTGAGCCTGAAAAGCATTTCCAACCCCACTTACAAGTAAAACTAGCTTAAATGTGCCTGGCTTCTCTTCACTGAAAAGCTCATTCTGAGTACATTTTTAGCATACGTTTGCTCCTGCCGGGTCAGCTGAGCAGCGAATTTCTATTTAACCACCTGCTATCCTGAGAGACCTCAGGGCTGCATGTTTTGAGCCCAGTACTGATCCTGAAAAGCGTTTCCAACCCCACTTACAAGTAAAACTAGCTAAAATGTGCCTGGCTGCTATTCAGTGAAAAGCTCATTCTGTGTACATTTTTGGAATACGTTTGCTCCTCCCGGGTCAGCTGAGCAGCGAATTTCTATTTAACCACCTGCTATCATGAGAGACTTCAGGGCTGCATGTTTTGAGCCCAGTACTGATCCTGAAAAGCGTTTCCAACCCCACTTACAAGTAAAACTAGCTAAAATGTGCCTGGCTTCTCTTCACTGAAAAGCTCATTCTGAGTACATTTTTAGCATACGTTTGCTCCTGCCGGGTCAGCTGAGCAGCGAATTTCTATTTAACCACCTGCTTTCATGAGAGACCTCAGGGATGCATGTTTTGAGCCCAGCACTGAGCCTGAAAAGCGTTTCCAACGCCACTTACAAGTAAAACTAGCTAAAATGTGCCTGGCTTCTCTTCACTGAAAAGCTCATTCTGAGTACATTTTTAGCATACGTTTGCTCCTGCCGGTCAGCTGAGAAGTGAATTTCTATTTAACCACCTGCTATCATGAGAGACCTCAGGGCTGCATGTTTTGAGCCCAGTATTGATCCTGAAAAGCGTTTCCAACCCCACTTACAAGTAAAACTAGCTAAAATTTGCCTGGCTGCTATTCACTGAAAAGCTCATTCTGTGTACATTTTTGGCATACGTTTGCACCTACCAGGTCAGCTGAGCAGCAAATTTCTATTTAACCATCTGCTTTCATGAGAGACCTCAGGGCTGCATGTTTTGAGCCCAGTACTGAGCCTGAAAAGCATTTCCAACCCCACTTACAAGTAAAACTAGCTAAAATGTGCCTGGCTTCTCTTCACTGAAAAGCTCATTCTGAGTACATTTTTAGCATACGTTTGCTCCTGCCGGGTCAGCTGAGCAGCGAATTTCTATTTAACCACCTGCTATCATGAGAGACCTCAGGGCTGCATGTTTTGAGACCAGTACTGATCCTGAAAAGCGTTTCCAACCCCACTTACAAGTAAAACTAGCTAAAATGTGCCTGGCTGCTATTCACTGAAAAGCTCATTCTGAGTACATTTTTAGCATACGTTTGCTCCTGCTGGGTCAGCTGAGCAGCGAATTTCTATTTAACCACCTGCTATCATGAGAGACCTCAGGGCTGCATGTTTTGAGCCCAGTATTGATCCTGAAAAGCGTTTCCAACCCCACTTACAAGTAAAACTAGCTAAAATGTGCCTGGCTGCTATTCACTGAAAAGCTCATTCTGTGTACATTTTTGGCATACGTTAGCTCCTGCCGGGTCAGCTGAGCAGCGAATTTCTATTTGACCACCTGCTTTCACGAGAGACCTCAGAGCTGCATGTTTTGAGCCCAGTACTGAGCCTGAAAAGCATTTCCAACCCCACTTACAAGTAAAACTAGCTAAAATGTGCCTGGCTTCTCTTCACTGAAAAGCTCATTCTGAGTACATTTTTAGGATACGTTTGCTCCTGCCAGGTCAGCTGAGCAGCGAATTTCTATTTAACCACCTGCTTTCATGAGAGACCTCAGGGCTGCATGTTTTGAGCCCAGTACTGAGCCTGAAAAGCATTTCCAACCCCACTTACAAGTAAAACTAGCTAAAATGTGCCTGGCTTCTCTTCACTGAAAAGCTCATTCTGAGTACATTTTTAGCATACGTTTGCTCCTGCCGGGTCAGCTGAGCAGCGAATTTCTATTTAACCACCTGCTTTCATGAGAGACCTCAGGGCTGCATGTTTTGAGCCCAGTACTGAGCCTGAAAAGCGTTTCCAACCCCACTTACAAGTAAAACTAGCTAAAATGTGCCTGGCTTCTCTTCACTGAAAAGCTCATTCTGAGTACATTTTTAGCATACGTTTGCTCCTGCTGGGTCAGCTGAGCAGCGAATTTCTATTTAACCACCTGCTATCATGAGAGACCTCAGGGCTGCATGTTTTGAGCCCAGTATTGATCCTGAAAAGCGTTTCCAACCCCACTTACAAGTAAAACTAGCTAAAATGTGCCTGGCTGCTATTCACTGAAAAGCTCATTCTGTGTACATTTTTGGCATACGTTTGCTCCTACCGGGTCAGCTGAGCAGCGAATTTCTATTTACCACCTGCTTTCATGAGAGACCTCAGGGCTGCATGTTTTGAGCCCAGTACTGAGCCTGAAAAGCATTTCCAACCCCACTTACAAGTAAAACTAGCTAAAATGTGCCTGGCTTCTCTTCACTGAAAAGCTCATTCTGAGTACATTTTTAGCATACGTTTGCTCCTGCCGGGTGAGCTGAGCAGCGAATTTCTATTTAACCACCTGCTATCATAAGAGACCTCAGGGCTGCATGTTTTGAGCCCAGTACTGATCCTGAAAAGCGTTTCCAACCCCACTTACAAGTAAAACTAGCTAAAATGTGCCTGGCTTCTCTTCACTGAAAAGCTAATTCTGAGTACATTTTTAGCATACGTTAGCTCCTGCTGGGTCAGCTGAGCAGGGAATTTCTATTTAACCACCTGCTATCATGAGAGACCTCAGGGCTGCATGTTTTGAGCCCAGTACTGATCCTGAAAAGCGTTTCCAACCCCACTTACAAGTAAAACTAGCTAAAATGTGCCTGGCTGCTATTCACTGAAAAGCTCATTCTGAGTACATTTTTCGCATACGTTTGCTCCTGCCGGGTCAGCTGAGCAGCGAATTTCTATTTAACCACCTGCTATCACGAGAGACCTCAGGGCTGCATGGTTTGAGCCCAGTACTGATCCTGAAAAGCGTTTCCAACCCCACTTACAAGTAAAACTAGCTAAAATGTGCCTGGCTTCTCTTCACTGAAAAGCTCATTCTGAGTACATTTTTAGCATACGTTTGCTCCTGCCGGGTCAGCTGAGCGGCGAATTTCTATTTAACCACCTGCTTTCATGAGAGACCTCAGGGCTGCATGTTTTGAGCCCAGTACTGAGCCTGAAAAGCATTTCCAACCCCACTTACAAGTAAAACTAGCTAAAATGTGCCTGGGTTCTCTTCACTGAAAAGCTCATTCTGAGTACATTTTTAGCATACGTTTGCTCCTGCCGGGTCAGCTGAGCAGCAAATTTCTATTTAACCACCTGCTATCATGAGAGACCTCAGGGCTGCATGTTTTGAGCCCAGTACTGATCCTGAAAAGCGTTTCCAACCCCACTTACAAGTAAAACTAGCTAAAATGTGCCTGGCTGCTATTCACTAAAAAGCTCATTCTCTGTACATTTTTGGCATACGTTTGCTCCTACCGGGTCAGCTGAGCAGCGAATTTCTATTTAACCACCTGCTTTCATGAGAGACCTCAGAGCTGCATGTTTTGAGCCCTGTACTGAGCCTGAAAAGCATTTCCAACCCCACTTACAAGTAAAACTAGCTAAAATGTGCCTGGCTTCTCTTCAGTGAAAAGCTCATTCTGAGTACACTTTTTAGCATACGTTTGCTCCTGCCGGGTCAGCTGAGCAGCGAATTTCTATTTGACCACCTGCTTTCATGAGAGACCTCAAAGCTGCATGTTTTGAGCCCAGTACTGAGCCTGAAAAGCATTTCCAACCCCACTTACAAGTAAAACTAGCTAAAATGTGCCTGGCTTCTCTTCACTGAAAAGCTCATTCTGAGTACATTTTTAGCATACGTTTGCTCCTGCCGGGTCAGCTGAGCAGCGAATTTCTATTTAACCACCTGCTATCATAAGAGACCTCAGGGCTGCATGTTTTGAGCCCAGTACTGATCCTGAAAACCGTTTCCAACCCCACTTACAAGTAAAACTAGCTAAAATGTGCCTGGCTTCTCTTCACTTAAAAGCTCATTCTGAGTACATTTTTAGCATACGTTTGCTCCTGCTGGGTCAGCTGTTCAGCGAATTTCTATTTAACCACCTGCTATCATGAGAGACCTCAGGGCTGCATGTTTTGAGCCCAGTACTGATCCTGAAAAGCGTTTCCAACCCCACTTACAAGTAAAACTAGCAAAAATGTGCCTGGCTTCTCTTCACTGAAAAGCTAATTCTGAGTACATTTTTAGCATACATTTGCTCCTGCCGGGTCAGCTGAGCAGCGAATTTCTATTTAACCACCTGCTTTCATGAGAGACCTCAGGGATGTATGTTTTGAGCCCAGCACTGAGCCTGAAAAGCGTTTCCAACGCCACTTACACGTAAAACTAGCTAAAATGTGCCTGGCTTTTCTTCACTGAAAAGCTCATTCTGAGTACATTTTTAGCATACGTTTGCTCCTGCCGGGTCAGCTGAGCAGCGAATTTCTATTTAACCACCTGCTATCATGAGAGACCTCAGGGCTGCATGTTTTGAGCCCAGTACTGATCCTGAAAAGCGTTTCCAACCCCACTTACAAGTAAAACTAGCTAAAATGTGCCTGGCTTCTATTCACTAAAAAGCTCATTCTCTGTACATTTTTGGCATACGTTTGCTCCTACCGGGTCAGCTGAGCAGCGAATTTCTATTTAACCACCTGCTATCATGAGAGACCTCAGGGCTGCATGTTTTGAGCCCAGTACTGAGCCTGAAAAGCATTTCCAACCCCACTTACAAGTAAAACTAGCTAAAATGTGCCTGGCTTCTCTTCACTGAAAAGCTCATTCTGAGTACATTTTTAGCATACGTTTGCTCCTGCCGGGTCAGCTGAGCAGCGAATTTCTATTTAACCACCTGCTATCATGAGAGACCTCAGGGCTGCATGTTTTGAGACCAGTACTGAGCCTGAAAAGCATTTCCAACCCCACTTACAAGTAAAACTAGCTAAAATGTGCCTGGCTTCTCTTCACTGAAAAGCTCATTCTGAGTACATTTTTAGCATACGTTTGCTCCTGCCGGGTCAGCTGAGCAGCGAATTTCTATTTAACCACCTGCTATCCTGAGAGACCTCAGGGCTGCATGTTTTGAGCCCAGTACTGATCCTGAAAAGCGTTTCCAACCCCACTTACAAGTAAAACTAGCTAAAATGTGCCTGGCTGCTATTCAGTGAAAAGCTCATTCTGTGTACATTTTTGGAATAAGTTTGCTCCTGCCGGGTCAGCTGAGCAGCGAATTTCTATTTAACCACCTGCTATCATGAGAGACTTCAGGGCTGCATGTTTTGAGCCCAGTACTGATCCTGAAAAGCGTTTCCAACCCCACTTACAAGTAAAACTAGCTAAAATGTGCCTGGCTGCTATTCACTGAAAAGCTCATTCTGTGTACATTTTTGGCATACCATTGCTCCTACCGGGTCAGCTGAGCAGCGAATTTCTATTTAACCACCTGCTTTCATGAGAGACCTCAGGGCTGCATGTTTTGAGCCCAGTACTGAACCTGAAAAGCATTTCCAACCCCACTTACAAGTAAAACTAGCTAAAATGTGCCTGGCTTCTCTTCACTGAAAAGCTCATTCTGAGTACATTTTTAGCATACGTTTGCTCCTGCCGGGTCAGCTGAGCAGCGAATTTCTATTTAACCACCTGCTTTCATGAGAGACCTCAGGGATGCATGTTTTGAGCCCAGCACTGAGCCTGAAAAGCGTTTCCAACGCCACTTACAAGTAAAACTAGCTAAAATGTGCCTGGCTTCTCTTCACTGAAAAGCTCATTCTGAGTACATTTTTAGCATACGTTTGCTCCTGCCGGGTCAGCTGAGAAACGAATTTCTATTTAACCACCTGCTATCATGAAAGACCTCAGGGCTGCATGTTTTGAGCCCAGTATTGATCCTGAAAAGCGTTTCCAACCCCACTTACAAGTAAAACTAGCTAAAATTTGCCTGGCTGCTATTCACTGAAAAGCTCATTCTGTGTACATTTTTGGCATACGTTTGCACCTACCGGGTCAGCTGAGCAGCAAATTTCTATTTAACCATCTGCTTTCATGAGAGACCTCAGGGCTGCATGTTTTGAGCCCAGTACTGAGCCTGAAAAGCATTTCCAACCCCACTTACAAGTAAAACTAGCTAAAATGTGCCTGGCTGCTATTCACTGAAAAGCTCATTCTGAGTACATTTTTAGCATACGTTTGCTCCTGCTGGGTCAGCTGAGCAGCGAATTTCTATTTAACCACCTGCTATCATGAGAGACCTCAGGGCTGCATGTTTTGAGCCCAGTATTGATCCTGAAAAGCGTTTCCAACCCCACTTACAAGTAAAACTAGCTAAAATGTGCCTGGCTGCTATTCACTGAAAAGCTCATTCTGTGTACATTTTTGGCATACGTTAGCTCCTGCCGGGTCAGCTGAGCAGCGAATTTCTATTTGACCACCTGCTTTCATGAGAGACCTCAGAGCTGCATGTTTTGAGCCCAGTACTGAGCCTGAAAAGCATTTCCAACCCCACTTACAAGTAAAACTAGCTAAAATGTGCCTGGCTTCTCTTCACTGAAAAGCTCATTCTAAGTACATTTTTAGCATACGTTTGCTCCTACCGGGTCAGCTGAGCAGCGAATTTCTATTTAACCACCTGCTTTCATGAGAGACCTCAGGGCTGCATGTTTTGAGCCCAGTACTGAGCCTGAAAAGCATTTCCAACCCCACTTACAAGTAAAACTAGCTAAAATGTGCCTGGCTTCTCTTCACTGAAAAGCTCATTCTGAGTACATTTTTAGCATACGTTTGCTCCTACCGGGTCAGCTGAGCAGCGAATTTCTATTTAACCACCTGCTTTCATGAGAGACCTCAGGGCTGCATGTTTTGAGCCCAGTACTGCGCCTGAAAAGCATTTCCAACCCCACTTACAAGTAAAACTAGCTAAAATGTGCCTGGCTTCTCTTCACTGAAAAGCTCATTCTGAGTACATTTTAAGCATACGTTTGCTCCTGCCGGGTCAGCTGAGCAGCGAATTTCTATTTAACCACCTGCTTTCATGAGAGACCTCAGGGCTGCATGTTTTGAGCCCAGTACTGAGCCTGAAAAGCGTTTCCAACCCCACTTACAAGTAAAACTAGCTAAAATGTGCCTGGCTTCTCTTCACTGAAAAGCTCATTCTGAGTACATTTTTAGCATACGTTTGCTCCTGCTGGGTCAGCTGAGCAGCGAATTTCTATTTAACCACCTGCTATCATGAGAGACCTCAGGGCTGCATGTTTTGAGCCCAGTATTGATCCTGAAAAGCGTTTCCAACCCCACTTACAAGTAAAACTAGCTAAAATGTGCCTGGCTTCTCTTCACTGAAAAGCTCATTCTGAGTACATTTTTAGCATACGTTTGCTCCTGCCGGGTCAGCTGAGCAGCGAATTTCTATTTAACCACCTGCTATCATAAGAGACCTCAGGGCTGCATGTTTTGAGCCCAGTACTGATCCTGAAAAGCGTTTCCAACCCCACTTACAAGTAAAACTAGCTAAAATGTGCCTGGCTTCTCTTCACTGAAAAGCTCATTCTGAGTACATTTTTAGCATACGTTTGCTCCTGCTGGGTCAGCTGAGCAGCGAATTTCTATTTAACCACCTGCTATCATGAGAGACCTCAGGGCTGCATGTTTTGAGCCCAGTACTGATCCTGAAAAGCGTTTCCAACCCCACTTACAAGTAAAACTAGCTAAAATGTGCCTGGCTGCTATTCACTGAAAAGCTCATTCTGTGTACATTTTTGGCATACCTTTGCTCCTACCGGGTCAGCTGAGCAGCGAATTTCTATTTAAGCACCTGCTTTCATGAGAGACCTCAGGGCTGCATGTTTTGAGCCCAGTACTGAGCCTGAAAAGCATTTCCAACCCCACTTACAAGTAAAACTAGCAAAAATGTGCCTGGCTTCTCTTCACTGAAAAGCTCATTCTGAGTACATTTTTAGCATACATTTGCTCCTGCGGGGTCAGCTGAGCAGCGAATTTCTATTTAACCACCTGCTTTCATGAGAGACCTCAGGGATGCATGTTTTGAGCCCAGCACTGAGCCTGAAAAGCGTTTCCAACGCCACTTACACGTAAAACTAGCTAAAATGTGCCTGGCTTCTCTTCACTGAAAAGCTCATTCTGAGTACATTTTTAGCATACGTTTGCTCCTGCCGGGTCAGCTGAGCAGCGAATTTCTATTTAACCACCTGCTATCATGAGAGACCTCAGGGCTGCATGTTTTGAGCCCAGTACTGATCCTGAAAAGCGTTTCCAACCCCACTTACAAGTAAAACTAGCTAAAATGTGCCTGGCTGCTATTCACTAAAAAGCTCATTCTCTGTACATTTTTGGCATACGTTTGCTCCTACCGGGTCAGCTGAGCAGCGAATTTCTATTTAACCACCTGCTTTCATGAGAGACCTCAGAGCTGCATGTTTTGAGCCTTGTACTGAGCCTGAAAAGCATTTCCAACCCCACTTACAAGTAAAACTAGCTAAAATGTGCCTGGCTTCTCTCACTGAAAAGCTCATTCTGAGTACATTTTTCGCATACGTTTGCTCCTGCCGGGTCAGCTGAGCAGCGAATTTCTATTTAACCACCTGCTATCACGAGAGACCTCAGGGCTGCATGGTTTGAGCCCAGTACTGATCCTGAAAAGCGTTTCCAACCCCACTTACAAGTAAAACTAGCTAAAATGTGCCTGGCTTCTCTTCACTGAAAAGCTCATTCTGAGTACATTTTTAGCATACGTTTGCTCCTGCCGGGTCAGCTGAGCGGCGAATTTCTATTTAACCACCTGCTTTCATGAGAGACCTCAGGGCTGCATGTTTTGAGCCCAGTACTGAGCCTGAAAAGCATTTCCAACCCCACTTACAAGTAAAACTAGCTAAAATGTGCCTGGCTTCTCTTCACTGAAAAGCTCATTCTGAGTACATTTTTAGCATACGTTTGCTCCTGCCGGGTCAGCTGAGCAGCGAATTTCTATTTAACCACCTGCTATCATGAGAGACCTCAGGGCTGCATGTTTTGAGCCCAGTACTGATCCTGAAAAGCGTTTCCAACCCCACTTACAAGTAAAACTAGCTAAAATGTGCCTGGCTGCTATTCACTAAAAAGCTCATTCTCTGTACATTTTTGGCATACATTTGCTCCTACCGGGTCAGCTGAGCAGCGAATTTCTATTTAACCACCTGCTTTCATGAGAGACCTCAGAGCTGCATGTTTTGAGCCCTGTACTGAGCCTGAAAAGCATTTCCAACCCCACTTACAAGTAAAACTAGCTAAAATGTGCCTGGCTTCTCTTCAGTGAAAAGCTCATTCTGAGTACACTTTTTAGCATACGTTTGCTCCTGCCGGGTAGCTGAGCAGCCAATTTCTATTTGACCACCTGCTTTCATGAGAGACCTCAGAGCTGCATGTTTTGAGCCCAGTACTGAGCCTGAAAAGCATTTCCAACCCCACTTACAAGTAAAACTAGCTAAAATGTGCCTGGCTTCTCTTCACTGAAAAGCTCATTCTGAGTACATTTTTAGCATACGTTTGCTCCTGCCGGGTCAGCTGAGCAGCGAATTTCTATTTAACCACCTGCTATCATAAGAGACCTCAGGGCTGCATGTTTTGAGCCCAGTACTGATCCTGAAAAGCGTTTCCAACCCCACTTACAAGTAAAACTAGCTAAAATGTGCCTGGCTTCTCTTCACTGAAAAGCTCATTCTGAGTACATTTTTAGCATACGTTTGCTCCTGCTGGGTCAGCTGAGCTGCGAATTTCTATTTAACCATCTGCTATCATGAGAGACCTCAGGGATGCACGTTTTGAGCCCAGTACTGAGCCTGAAAAGCATTTCCAACCCCACTTACAAGTAAAACTAGCTAAAATGTGCCTGGCTACTCTTCACTGAAAAGCTCATTCTGAGTACATTTTTAGCATACGTTTGCTCCTGCCGGGTCAGCTGAGCAGCGAATTTCTATTTAACCACCTGCTATCATGAGAGACCTCAGGGCTGCATGTTTTGAGACCAGTACTGAGCCTGAAAAGCATTTCCAACCCCACTTACAAGTAAAACTAGCTTAAATGTGCCTGGCTTCTCTTCACTGAAAAGCTCATTCTGAGTACATTTTTAGCATACGTTTGCTCCTGCCGGGTCAGCTGAGCAGCGAATTTCTATTTAACCACCTGCTATCCTGAGAGACCTCAGGGCTGCATGTTTTGAGCCCAGTACTGATCCTGAAAAGCGTTTCCAACCCCACTTACAAGTAAAACTAGCTAAAATGTGCCTGGCTGCTATTCAGTGAAAAGCTCATTCTGTGTACATTTTTGGAATACGTTTGCTCCTCCCGGGTCAGCTGAGCAGCGAATTTCTATTTAACCACCTGCTATCATGAGAGACTTCAGGGCTGCATGTTTTGAGCCCAGTACTGATCCTGAAAAGCGTTTCCAACCCCACTTACAAGTAAAACTAGCTAAAATGTGCCTGGCTTCTCTTCACTGAAAAGCTCATTCTGAGTACATTTTTAGCATACATTTGCTCCTGCCGGGTCAGCTGAGCAGCGAATTTCTATTTAACCACCTGCTTTCATGAGAGACCTCAGGGCTGCATGTTTTGAGCCCAGCACTGAGCCTGAAAAGCGTTTCCAACGCCACTTACAAGTAAAACTAGCTAAAATTTGCCTGGCTGCTATTCACTGAAAAGCTCATTCTGTGTACATTTTTGGCATACGTTTGCACCTACCAGGTCAGCTGAGCAGCAAATTTCTATTTAACCATCTGCTTTCATGAGAGACCTCAGGGCTGCATGTTTTGAGCCCAGTACTGAGCCTGAAAAGCATTTCCAACCCCACTTACAAGTAAAACTAGCTAAAATGTGCCTGGCTTCTCTTCACTGAAAAGCTCATTCTGAGTACATTTTTAGCATACGTTTGCTCCTGCCGGGTCAGCTGAGCAGCGAATTTCTATTTAACCACCTGCTATCATGAGAGACCTCAGGGCTGCATGTTTTGAGACCAGTACTGATCCTGAAAAGCGTTTCCAACCCCACTTACAAGTAAAACTAGCTAAAATGTGCCTGGCTGCTATTCACTGAAAAGCTCATTCTGAGTACATTTTTAGCATACGTTTGCTCCTGCTGGGTCAGCTGAGCAGCGAATTTCTATTTAACCACCTGCTATCATGAGAGACCTCAGGGCTGCATGTTTTGAGCCCAGTATTGATCCTGAAAAGCGTTTCCAACCCCACTTACAAGTAAAACTAGCTAAAATGTGCCTGGCTGCTATTCACTGAAAAGCTCATTCTGTGTACATTTTTGGCATACGTTAGCTCCTGCCGGGTCAGCTGAGCAGCGAATTTCTATTTGACCACCTGCTTTCACGAGAGACCTCAGAGCTGCATGTTTTGAGCCCAGTACTGAGCCTGAAAAGCATTTCCAACCCCACTTACAAGTAAAACTAGCTAAAATGTGCCTGGCTTCTCTTCACTGAAAAGCTCATTCTGAGTACATTTTTAGGATACGTTTGCTCCTGCCAGGTCAGCTGAGCAGCGAATTTCTATTTAACCACCTGCTTTCATGAGAGACCTCAGGGCTGCATGTTTTGAGCCCAGTACTGAGCCTGAAAAGCATTTCCAACCCCACTTACAAGTAAAACTAGCTAAAATGTGCCTGGCTTCTCTTCACTGAAAAGCTCATTCTGAGTACATTTTTAGCATACGTTTGCTCCTGCCGGGTCAGCTGAGCAGCGAATTTCTATTTAACCACCTGCTTTCATGAGAGACCTCAGGGCTGCATGTTTTGAGCCCAGTACTGAGCCTGAAAAGCGTTTCCAACCCCACTTACAAGTAAAACTAGCTAAAATGTGCCTGGCTTCTCTTCACTGAAAAGCTCATTCTGAGTACATTTTTAGCATACGTTTGCTCCTGCTGGGTCAGCTGAGCAGCGAATTTCTATTTAACCACCTGCTATCATGAGAGACCTCAGGGCTGCATGTTTTGAGCCCAGTATTGATCCTGAAAAGCGTTTCCAACCCCACTTACAAGTAAAACTAGCTAAAATGTGCCTGGCTGCTATTCACTGAAAAGCTCATTCTGTGTACATTTTTGGCATACGTTTGCTCCTACCGGGTCAGCTGAGCAGCGAATTTCTATTTACCACCTGCTTTCATGAGAGACCTCAGGGCTGCATGTTTTGAGCCCAGTACTGAGCCTGAAAAGCATTTCCAACCCCACTTACAAGTAAAACTAGCTAAAATGTGCCTGGCTTCTCTTCACTGAAAAGCTCATTCTGAGTACATTTTTAGCATACGTTTGCTCCTGCCGGGTGAGCTGAGCAGCGAATTTCTATTTAACCACCTGCTATCATAAGAGACCTCAGGGCTGCATGTTTTGAGCCCAGTACTGATCCTGAAAAGCGTTTCCAACCCCACTTACAAGTAAAACTAGCTAAAATGTGCCTGGCTTCTCTTCACTGAAAAGCTAATTCTGAGTACATTTTTAGCATACGTTAGCTCCTGCTGGGTCAGCTGAGCAGGGAATTTCTATTTAACCACCTGCTATCATGAGAGACCTCAGGGCTGCATGTTTTGAGCCCAGTACTGATCCTGAAAAGCGTTTCCAACCCCACTTACAAGTAAAACTAGCTAAAATGTGCCTGGCTGCTATTCACTGAAAAGCTCATTCTGTGTACATTTTTGGCATACCTTTGCTCCTACCGGGTCAGCTGAGCAGCGAATTTCTATTTAAGCACCTGCTTTCATGAGAGACCTCAGGGCTGCATGTTTTGAGCCCAGTACTGAGCCTGAAAAGCATTTCCAACCCCACTTACAAGTAAAACTAGCAAAAATGTGCCTGGCTTCTCTTCACTGAAAAGCTCATTCTGAGTACATTTTCAGCATACATTTGCTCCTGCGGGGTCAGCTGAGCAGCGAATTTCTATTTAACCACCTGCTTTCATGAGAGACCTCAGGGATGCATGTTTTGAGCCCAGCACTGAGCCTGAAAAGTGTTTCCAACGCCACTTACACGTAAAACTAGCTAAAATGTGCCTGGCTTCTCTTTACTGAAAAGCTCATTCTGAGTACATTTTTAGCATACGTTTGCTCCTGCCGGGTCAGCTGAGCAGCGAATTTCTATTTAACCACCTGCTATCATGAGAGACCTCAGGGCTGCATGTTTTGAGCCCAGTACTGATCCTGAAAAGCGTTTCCAACCCCACTTACAAGTAAAACTAGCTAAAATGTGCCTGGCTGCTATTCACTAAAAAGCTCATTCTCTGTACATTTTTGGCATACGTTTGCTCCTACCGGGTCAGCTGAGCAGCGAATTTCTATTTAACCACCTGCTTTCATGAGAGACTTCAGAGCTGCATGTTTTGAGCCCTGTACTGAGCCTGAAAAGCATTTCCAACCCCACTTACAAGTAAAACTAGCTAAAATGTGCCTGGCTTCTCTCACTGAAAAGCTCATTCTGAGTACATTTTTCGCATACGTTTGCTCCTGCCGGGTCAGCTGAGCAGCGAATTTCTATTTAACCACCTGCTATCACGAGAGACCTCAGGGCTGCATGGTTTGAGCCCAGTACTGATCCTGAAAAGCGTTTCCAACCCCACTTACAAGTAAAACTAGCTAAAATGTGCCTGGCTTCTCTTCACTGAAAAGCTCATTCTGAGTACATTTTTAGCATACGTTTGCTCCTGCCGGGTCAGCTGAGCGGCAAATTTCTATTTAACCACCTGCTTTCATGAGAGACCTCAGGGCTGCATGTTTTGAGCCCAGTACTGAGCCTGAAAAGCATTTCCAACCCCACTTACAAGTAAAACTAGCTAAAATGTGCCTGGCTTCTCTTCACTGAAAAGCTCATTCTGAGTACATTTTTAGCATACGTTTGCTCCTGCCGGGTCAGCTGAGCAGCGAATTTCTATTTAACCACCTGCTATCATGAGAGACCTCAGGGCTGCATGTTTTGAGCCCAGTACTGATCCTGAAAAGCGTTTCCAACCCCACTTACAAGTAAAACTAGCTAAAATGTGCCTGGCTGCTATTCACTAAAAAGCTCATTCTCTGTACATTTTTGGCATACGTTTGCTCCTACCGGGTCAGCTGAGCAGCGAATTTCTATTTAACCACCTGCTTTCATGAGAGACCTCAGAGCTGCATGTTTTGAGCCCTGTACTGAGCCTGAAAAGCATTTCCAACCCCACTTACAAGTAAAACTAGCTAAAATGTGCCTGGCTTCTCTTCAGTGAAAAGCTCATTCTGAGTACACTTTTTAGCATACGTTTGCTCCTGCCGGGTCAGCTGAGCAGCGAATTTCTATTTGACCACCTGCTTTCATGAGAGACCTCAAAGCTGCATGTTTTGAGCCCAGTACTGAGCCTGAAAAGCATTTCCAACCCCACTTACAAGTAAAACTAGCTAAAATGTGCCTGGCTTCTCTTCACTGAAAAGCTCATTCTGAGTACATTTTTAGCATACGTTTGCTCCTGCCGGGTCAGCTGAGCAGCGAATTTCTATTTAACCACCTGCTATCATAAGAGACCTCAGGGCTGCATGTTTTGAGCCCAGTACTGATCCTGAAAAGCGTTTCCAACCCCACTTACAAGTAAAACTAGCTAAAATGTGCCTGGCTTCTCTTCACTGAAAAGCTCATTCTGAGTACATTTTTAGCATACGTTTGCTCCTGCTGGGTCAGCTGAGCAGCGAATTTCTATTTAACCACCTGCTATCATGAGAGACCTCAGGGCTGCATGTTTTGAGCCCAGTACTGATCCTGAAAAGCGTTTCCAACCCCACTTACAAGTAAAACTAGCAAAAATGTGCCTGGCTTCTCTTCACTGAAAAGCTAATTCTGAGTACATTTTTAGCATACATTTGCTCCTGCCGGGTCAGCTGAGCAGCGAATTTCTATTTAACCACCTGCTTTCATGAGAGACCTCAGGGATGTATGTTTTGAGCCCAGCACTGAGCCTGAAAAGCGTTTCCAACGCCACTTACACGTAAAACTAGCTAAAATGTGCCTGGCTTTTCTTCACTGAAAAGCTCATTCTGAGTACATTTTTAGCATACGTTTGCTCCTGCCGGGTCAGCTGAGCAGCGAATTTCTATTTAACCACCTGCTATCATGAGAGACCTCAGGGCTGCATGTTTTGAGCCCAGTACTGATCCTGAAAAGCGTTTCCAACCCCACTTACAAGTAAAACTAGCTAAAATGTGCCTGGCTGCTATTCACTAAAAAGCTCATTCTCTGTACATTTTTGGCATACGTTTGCTCCTACCGGGTCAGCTGAGCAGCGAATTTCTATTTAACCACCTGCTATCATGAGAGACCTCAGGGCTGCATGTTTTGAGCCCAGTACTGAGCCTGAAAAGCATTTCCAACCCCACTTACAAGTAAAACTAGCTAAAATGTGCCTGGCTTCTCTTCACTGAAAAGCTCATTCTGAGTACATTTTTAGCATACGTTTGCTCCTGCCGGGTCAGCTGAGCAGCGAATTTCTATTTAACCACCTGCTATCATGAGAGACCTCAGGGCTGCATGTTTTGAGACCAGTACTGAGCCTGAAAAGCATTTCCAACCCCACTTACAAGTAAAACTTGCTAAAATGTGCCTGGCTTCTCTTCACTGAAAAGCTCATTCTGAGTACATTTTTAGCATACGTTTGCTCCTGCCGGGTCAGCTGAGCAGCGAATTTCTATTTAACCACCTGCTATCCTGAGAGACCTCAGGGCTGCATGTTTTGAGCCCAGTACTGATCCTGAAAAGCGTTTCCAACCCCACTTACAAGTAAAACTAGCTAAAATGTGCCCGGCTGCTATTCAGTGAAAAGCTCATTCTGTGTACATTTTTGGAATACGTTTGCTCCTGCCGGGTCAGCTGAGCAGCGAATTTCTATTTAACCACCTGCTATCATGAGAGACTTCAGGGCTGCATGTTTTGAGCCCAGTACTGATCCTGAAAAGCGTTTCCAACCCCACTTACAAGTAAAACTAGCTAAAATGTGCCTGGCTGCTATTCACTGAAAAGCTCATTCTGTGTACATTTTTGGCATACCATTGCTCCTACCGGGTCAGCTGAGCAGCGAATTTCTATTTAACCACCTGCTTTCATGAGAGACCTCAGGGCTGCATGTTTTGAGCCCAGTACTGAACCTGAAAAGCATTTCCAACCCCACTTACAAGTAAAACTAGCTAAAATGTGCCTGGCTTCTCTTCACTGAAAAGCTCATTCTGAGTACATTTTTAGCATACGTTTGCTCCTGCCGGGTCAGCTGAGCAGCGAATTTCTATTTAACCACCTGCTTTCATGAGAGACCTCAGGGATGCATGTTTTGAGCCCAGCACTGAGCCTGAAAAGCGTTTCCAACGCCACTTACAAGTAAAACTAGCTAAAATGTGCCTGGCTTCTCTTCACTGAAAAGCTCATTCTGAGTACATTTTTAGCATACGTTTGCTCCTGCCGGGTCAGCTGAGAAGCGAATTTCTATTTAACCACCTGCTATCATGAGAGACCTCAGGGCTGCATGTTTTGAGCCCAGTATTGATCCTGAAAAGCGTTTCCAACCCCACTTACAAGTAAAACTAGCTAAAATTTGCCTGGCTGCTATTCACTGAAAAGCTCATTCTGTGTACATTTTTGGCATACGTTTGCACCTACCGGGTCAGCTGAGCAGCAAATTTCTATTTAACCATCTGCTTTCATGAGAGACCTCAGGGCTGCATGTTTTGAGCCCAGTACTGAGCCTGAAAAGCATTTCCAACCCCACTTACAAGTAAAACTAGCTAAAATGTGCCTGGCTTCTCTTCACTGAAAAGCTCATTCTGAGTACATTTTTAACATACGTTTGCTCCTGCCGGGTCAGCTGAGCGGCGAATTTCTATTTAACCACCTGCTTTCATGAGAGACCTCAGGGCTGCATGTTTTGAGCCCAGTACTGAGCCTGAAAAGCATTTCCAACCCCACTTACAAGTAAAACTAGCTAAAATGTGCCTGGCTTCTCTTCACTGAAAAGCTCATTCTGAGTACATTTTTAGCATACGTTTGCTCCTGCCGGGTCAGCTGAGCAGCGAATTTCTATTTAACCACCTGCTATCATGAGAGACCTCAGGGCTGCATGTTTTGAGCCCAGTACTGATCCTGAAAAGCGTTTCCAACCCCACTTACAAGTAAAACTAGCTAAAATGTGCCTGGCTGCTATTCACTAAAAAGCTCATTCTCTGTACATTTTTGGCATACGTTTGCTCCTACCGGGTCAGCTGAGCAGCGAATTTCTATTTAACCACCTGCTTTCATGAGAGACCTCAGAGCTGCATGTTTTGAGCCCTGTACTGAGCCTGAAAAGCATTTCCAACCCCACTTACAAGTAAAACTAGCTAAAATGTGCCTGGCTTCTCTTCAGTGAAAAGCTCATTCTGAGTACACTTTTTAGCATACGTTTGCTCCTGCCGGGTCAGCTGAGCAGCGAATTTCTATTTGACCACCTGCTTTCATGAGAGACCTCAAAGCTGCATGTTTTGAGCCCAGTACTGAGCCTGAAAAGCATTTCCAACCCCACTTACAAGTAAAACTAGCTAAAATGTGCCTGGCTTCTCTTCACTGAAAAGCTCATTCTGAGTACATTTTTAGCATACGTTTGCTCCTGCCGGGTCAGCTGAGCAGCGAATTTCTATTTAACCACCTGCTATCATAAGAGACCTCAGGGCTGCATGTTTTGAGCCCAGTACTGATCCTGAAAAGCGTTTCCAACCCCACTTACAAGTAAAACTAGCTAAAATGTGCCTGGCTTCTCTTCACTGAAAAGCTCATTCTGAGTACATTTTTAGCATACGTTTGCTCCTGCTGGGTCAGCTGAGCAGCGAATTTCTATTTAACCACCTGCTATCATGAGAGACCTCAGGGCTGCATGTTTTGAGCCCAGTACTGATCCTGAAAAGCGTTTCCAACCCCACTTACAAGTAAAACTAGCAAAAATGTGCCTGGCTTCTCTTCACTGAAAAGCTAATTCTGAGTACATTTTTAGCATACATTTGCTCCTGCCGGGTCAGCTGAGCAGCGAATTTCTATTTAACCACTTGCTTTCATGAGAGACCTCAGGGATGTATGTTTTGAGCCCAGCACTGAGCCTGAAAAGCGTTTCCAACGCCACTTACACGTAAAACTAGCTTAAATGTGCCTGGCTTTTCTTCACTGAAAAGCTCATTCTGAGTACATTTTTAGCATACGTTTGCTCCTGCCGGGTCAGCTGAGCAGCGAATTTCTATTTAACCACCTGCTATCATGAGAGACCTCAGGGCTGCATGTTTTGAGCCCAGTACTGATCCTGAAAAGCGTTTCCAACCCCACTTACAAGTAAAACTAGCTAAAATGTGCCTGGCTGCTATTCACTAAAAAGCTCATTCTCTGTACATTTTTGGCATACGTTTGCTCCTACCGGGTCAGCTGAGCAGCGAATTTCTATTTAACCACCTGCTATCATGAGAGACCTCAGGGCTGCATGTTTTGAGCCCAGTACTGAGCCTGAAAAGCATTTCCAACCCCACTTACAAATAAAACTAGCTAAAATGTGCCTGGCTTCTCTTCACTGAAAAGCTCATTCTGAGTACATTTTTAGCATACGTTTGCTCCTGCCGGGTCAGCTGAGCAGCGAATTTCTATTTAACCACCTGCTATCATGAGAGACCTCAGGGCTGCATGTTTTGAGACCAGTACTGAGCCTGAAAAGCATTTCCAACCCCACTTACAAGTAAAACTTGCTAAAATGTGCCTGGCTTCTCTTCACTGAAAAGCTCATTCTGAGTACATTTTTAGCATACATTTGCTCCTGCCGGGTCAGCTGAGCAGCGAATTTCTATTTAACCACCTGCTTTCATGAGAGACCTCAGGGATGTATGTTTTGAGCCCAGCACTGAGCCTGAAAAGCGTTTCCAACGCCACTTACACGTAAAACTAGCTAAAATGTGCCTGGCTTTTCTTCACTGAAAAGCTCATTCTGAGTACATTTTTAGCATACGTTTGCTCCTGCCGGGTCAGCTGAGCAGCGAATTTCTATTTAACCACCTGCTATCATGAGAGACCTCAGGGCTGCATGTTTTGAGCCCAGTACTGATCCTGAAAAGCGTTTCCAACCCCACTTACAAGTAAAACTAGCTAAAATGTGCCTGGCTGCTATTCACTAAAAAGCTCATTCTCTGTACATTTTTGGCATACGTTTGCTCCTACCGGGTCAGCTGAGCAGCGAATTTCTATTTAACCACCTGCTATCATGAGAGACCTCAGGGCTGCATGTTTTGAGCCCAGTACTGAGCCTGAAAAGCATTTCCAACCCCACTTACAAGTAAAACTAGCTAAAATGTGCCTGGCTTCTCTTCACTGAAAAGCTCATTCTGAGTACATTTTTAGCATACGTTTGCTCCTGCCGGGTCAGCTGAGCAGCGAATTTCTATTTAACCACCTGCTATCATGAGAGACCTCAGGGCTGCATGTTTTGAGACCAGTACTGAGCCTGAAAAGCATTTCCAACCCCACTTACAAGTAAAACTTGCTAAAATGTGCCTGGCTTCTCTTCACTGAAAAGCTCATTCTGAGTACATTTTTAGCATACGTTTGCTCCTGCCGGGTCAGCTGAGCAGCGAATTTCTATTTAACCACCTGCTATCCTGAGAGACCTCAGGGCTGCATGTTTTGAGCCCAGTACTGATCCTGAAAAGCGTTTCCAACCCCACTTACAAGTAAAACTAGCTAAAATGTGCCTGGCTGCTATTCAGTGAAAAGCTCATTCTGTGTACATTTTTGGAATACGTTTGCTCCTGCCGGGTCAGCTGAGCAGCGAATTTCTATTTAACCACCTGCTATCATGAGAGACTTCAGGGCTGCATGTTTTGAGCCCAGTACTGATCCTGAAAAGCGTTTCCAACCCCACTTACAAGTAAAACTAGCTAAAATGTGCCTGGCTGCTATTCACTGAAAAGCTCATTCTGTGTACATTTTTGGCATACCATTGCTCCTACCGGGTCAGCTGAGCAGCGAATTTCTATTTAACCACCTGCTTTCATGAGAGACCTCAGGGCTGCATGTTTTGAGCCCAGTACTGAACCTGAAAAGCATTTCCAACCCCACTTACAAGTAAAACTAGCTAAAATGTGCCTGGCTTCTCTTCACTGAAAAGCTCATTCTGAGTACATTTTTAGCATACGTTTGCTCCTGCCGGGTCAGCTGAGCAGCGAATTTCTATTTAACCACCTGCTTTCATGAGAGACCTCAGGGATGCATGTTTTGAGCCCAGCACTGAGCCTGAAAAGCGTTTCCAACGCCACTTACAAGTAAAACTAGCTAAAATGTGCCTGGCTTCTCTTCACTGAAAAGCTCATTCTGAGTACATTTTTAGCATACGTTTGCTCCTGCCGGGTCAGCTGAGAAGCGAATTTCTATTTAACCACCTGCTATCATGAGAGACCTCAGGGCTGCATGTTTTGAGCCCAGTATTGATCCTGAAAAGCGTTTCCAACCCCACTTACAAGTAAAACTAGCTAAAATTTGCCTGGCTGCTATTCACTGAAAAGCTCATTCTGTGTACATTTTTGGCATACGTTTGCACCTACCGGGTCAGCTGAGCAGCAAATTTCTATTTAACCATCTGCTTTCATGAGAGACCTCAGGGCTGCATGTTTTGAGCCCAGTACTGAGCCTGAAAAGCATTTCCAACCCCACTTACAAGTAAAACTAGCTAAAATGTGCCTGGCTTCTCTTCACTGAAAAGCTCATTCTGAGTACATTTTTAGCATACGTTTGCTCCTGCCGGGTCAGCTGAGCAGCGAATTTCTATTTAACCACCTGCTATCACGAGAGACCTCAGGGCTGCATGGTTTGAGCCCAGTACTGATCCTGAAAAGCGTTTCCAACCCCACTTACAAGTAAAACTAGCTAAAATGTGCCTGGCTTCTCTTCACTGAAAAGCTCATTCTGAGTACATTTTTAGCATACGTTTGCTCCTGCCGGGTCAGCTGAGCGGCGAATTTCTATTTAACCACCTGCTTTCATGAGAGACCTCAGGGCTGCATGTTTTGAGCCCAGTACTGAGCCTGAAAAGCATTTCCAACCCCACTTACAAGTAAAACTAGCTAAAATGTGCCTGGCTTCTCTTCACTGAAAAGCTCATTCTGAGTACATTTTTAGCATACGTTTGCTCCTGCCGGGTCAGCTGAGCAGCGAATTTCTATTTAACCACCTGCTATCATGAGAGACCTCAGGGCTGCATGTTTTGAGCCCAGTACTGATCCTGAAAAGCGTTTCCAACCCCACTTACAAGTAAAACTAGCTAAAATGTGCCTGGCTGCTATTCACTAAAAAGCTCATTCTCTGTACATTTTTGGCATACGTTTGCTCCTACCGGGTCAGCTGAGCAGCGAATTTCTATTTAACCACCTGCTTTCATGAGAGACCTCAGAGCTGCATGTTTTGAGCCCTGTACTGAGCCTGAAAAGCATTTCCAACCCCACTTACAAGTAAAACTAGCTAAAATGTGCCTGGCTTCTCTTCAGTGAAAAGCTCATTCTGAGGACACTTTTTAGCATACGTTTGCTCCTGCCGGGTCAGCTGAGCAGCGAATTTCTATTTGACCACCTGCTTTCATGAGAGACCTCAAAGCTGCATGTTTTGAGCCCAGTACTGAGCCTGAAAAGCATTTCCAACCCCACTTACAAGTAAAACTAGCTAAAATGTGCCTGGCTTCTCTTCACTGAAAAGCTCATTCTGAGTACATTTTTAGCATACGTTTGCTCCTGCCGGGTCAGCTGAGCAGCGAATTTCTATTTAACCACCTGCTATCATAAGAGACCTCAGGGCTGCATGTTTTGAGCCCAGTACTGATCCTGAAAAGCGTTTCCAACGCCACTTACAAGTAAAACTAGCTAAAATGTGCCTGGCTTCTCTTCACTTAAAAGCTCATTCTGAGTACATTTTTAGCATACGTTTGCTCCTGCTGGGTCAGCTGAGAAGCGAATTTCTATTTAACCACCTGCTATCATGAGAGACCTCAGGGCTGCATGTTTTGAGCCCAGTACTGATCCTGAAAAGCGTTTCCAACCCCACTTACAAGTAAAACTAGCAAAAATGTGCCTGGCTTCTCTTCACTGAAAAGCTAATTCTGAGTACATTTTTAGCATACATTTGCTCCTGCCGGGTCAGCTGAGCAGCGAATTTCTATTTAACCACCTGCTTTCATGAGAGACCTCAGGGATGTATGTTTTGAGCCCAGCACTGAGCCTGAAAAGCGTTTCCAACGCCACTTACACGTAAAACTAGCTAAAATGTGCCTGGCTTTTCTTCACTGAAAAGCTCATTCTGAGTACATTTTTAGCATACGTTTGCTCCTGCCGGGTCAGCTGAGCAGCGAATTTCTATTTAACCACCTGCTATCATGAGAGACCTCAGGGCTGCATGTTTTGAGCCCAGTACTGATCCTGAAAAGCGTTTCCAACCCCACTTACAAGTAAAACTAGCTAAAATGTGCCTGGCTGCTATTCACTAAAAAGCTCATTCTCTGTACATTTTTGGCATACGTTTGCTCCTACCGGGTCAGCTGAGCAGCGAATTTCTATTTAACCACCTGCTATCATGAGAGACCTCAGGGCTGCATGTTTTGAGCCCAGTACTGAGCCTGAAAAGCATTTCCAACCCCACTTACAAGTAAAACTAGCTAAAATGTGCCTGGCTTCTCTTCACTGAAAAGCTCATTCTGAGTACATTTTTAGCATACGTTTGCTCCTGCCGGGTCAGCTGAGCAGCGAATTTCTATTTAACCACCTGCTATCATGAGAGACCTCAGGGCTGCATGTTTTGAGACCAGTACTGAGCCTGAAAAGCATTTGCAACCCCACTTACAAGTAAAACTTGCTAAAATGTGCCTGGCTTCTCTTCACTGAAAAGCTCATTCTGAGTACATTTTTAGCATACGTTTGCTCCTGCCGGGTCAGCTGAGCAGCGAATTTCTATTTAACCACCTGCTATCCTGAGAGACCTCAGGGCTGCATGTTTTGAGCCCAGTACTGATCCTGAAAAGCGTTTCCAACCCCACTTACAAGTAAAACTAGCTAAAATGTGCCTGGCTGCTATTCAGTGAAAAGCTCATTCTGTGTACATTTTTGGAATACGTTTGCTCCTGCCGGGTCAGCTGAGCAGCGAATTTCTATTTAACCACCTGCTATCATGAGAGACTTCAGGGCTGCATGTTTTGAGCCCAGTACTGATCCTGAAAAGCGTTTCCAACCCCACTTACAAGTAAAACTAGCTAAAATGTGCCTGGCTGCTATTCACTGAAAAGCTCATTCTGTGTACATTTTTGGCATACCATTGCTCCTACCGGGTCAGCTGAGCAGCGAATTTCTATTTAACCACCTGCTTTCATGAGAGACCTCAGGGCTGCATGTTTTGAGCCCAGTACTGAACCTGAAAAGCATTTCCAACCCCACTTACAAGTAAAACTAGCTAAAATGTGCCTGGCTTCTCTTCACTGAAAAGCTCATTCTGAGTACATTTTTAGCATACGTTTGCTCCTGCCGGGTCAGCTGAGCAGCGAATTTCTATTTAACCACCTGCTTTCATGAGAGACCTCAGGGATGCATGTTTTGAGCCCAGCACTGAGCCTGAAAAGCGTTTCCAACGCCACTTACAAGTAAAACTAGCTAAAATGTGCCTGGCTTCTCTTCACTGAAAAGCTCATTCTGAGTACATTTTTAGCATACGTTTGCTCCTGCCGGGTCAGCTGAGAAGCGAATTTCTATTTAACCACCTGCTATCATGAGAGACCTCAGGGCTGCATGTTTTGAGCCCAGTATTGATCCTGAAAAGCGTTTCCAACCCCACTTACAAGTAAAACTAGCTAAAATTTGCCTGGCTGCTATTCACTGAAAAGCTCATTCTGTGTACATTTTTGGCATACGTTTGCACCTACCGGGTCAGCTGAGCAGCAAATTTCTATTTAACCATCTGCTTTCATGAGAGACCTCAGGGCTGCATGTTTTGAGCCCAGTACTGAGCCTGAAAAGCATTTCCAACCCCACTTACAAGTAAAACTAGCTAAAATGTGCCTGGCTTCTCTTCACTGAAAAGCTCATTCTGAGTACATTTTTAGCATACGTTTGCTCCTGCCGGGTCAGCTGAGCAGCGAATTTCTATTTAACCACCTGCTATCATGAGAGACCTCAGGGCTGCATGTTTTGAGACCAGTACTGATCCTGAAAAGCGTTTCCAACCCCACTTACAAGTAAAACTAGCTAAAATGTGCCTGGCTGCTATTCACTGAAAAGCTCATTCTGAGTACATTTTTAGCATACGTTTGCTCCTGCTGGGTCAGCTGAGCAGCGAATTTCTATTTAACCACCTGCTATCATGAGAGACCTCAGGGCTGCATGTTTTGAGCCCAGTATTGATCCTGAAAAGCGTTTCCAACCCCACTTACAAGTAAAACTAGCTAAAATGTGCCTGGCTGCTATTCACTGAAAAGCTCATTCTGTGTACATTTTTGGCATACGTTAGCTCCTGCCGGGTCAGCTGAGCAGCGAATTTCTATTTGACCACCTGCTTTCATGAGAGACCTCAGAGCTGCATGTTTTGAGCCCAGTACTGAGCCTGAAAAGCATTTCCAACCCCACTTAAAAGTAAAACTAGCTAAAATGTGCCTGGCTTCTCTTCACTGAAAAGCTCATTCTGAGTACATTTTTAGCATACGTTTGCTCCTACCGGGTTAGCTGAGCAGCAAATTCCTATTTAACCACCTGCTTTCATGAGAGACCTCAGGGCTGCATGTTTTGAGCCCAGTACTGAGCCTGAAAAGCATTTCCAACCCCACTTACAAGTAAAACTAGCTAAAATGTGCCTGGCTTCTCTTCACTGAAAAGCTCATTCTGAGTACATTTTTAGCATACGTTTGCTCCTGCTGGGTCAGCTGAGCAGCGAATTTCTATTTAACCACCTGCTATCATGAGAGACCTCAGGGCTGCATGTTTTGAGCCCAGTACTGATCCTGAAAAGCGTTTCCAACCCCACTTACAAGTAAAACTAGCTAAAATGTGCCTGGCTTCTCTTCACTGAAAAGCTCATTCTGAGTACATTTTTAGCATACATTTGCTCCTGCGGGGTCAGCTGAGCAGCGAATTTCTATTCAACCACCTGCTTTCATGAGAGACCTCAGGGATGCATGTTTTGAGCCCAGCACTGAGCCTGAAAAGCGTTTCCAACGCCACTTACACGTAAAACTAGCTAAAATGTGCCTGGCTACTCTTCACTGAAAAGCTCATTCTGAGTACATTTTTAGCATACGTTTGCTCCTGCCGGGTCAGCTGAGCAGCGAATTTCTATTTAACCACCTGCTATCATGAGAGACCTCAGGGCTGCATGTTTTGAGCCCAGTACTGATCCTGAAAAGCGTTTCCAACCCCACTTACAAGTAAAACTAGCTAAAATGTGCCTGGCTGCTATTCACTAAAAAGCTCATTCTCTGTACATTTTTGGCATACGTTTGCTCCTACCGGGTCAGCTGAGCAGCGAATTTCTATTTAACCACCTGCTTTCATGAGAGACCTCAGAGCTGCATGTTTTGAGCCCTGTACTGAGCCTGAAAAGCATTTCCAACCCCACTTACAAGTAAAACTAGCTAAAATGTGCCTGGCTTCTCTCACTGAAAAGCTCATTCTGAGTACATTTTTCGCATACGTTTGCTCCTGCCGGGTCAGCTGAGCAGCGAATTTCTATTTAACCACCTGCTATCACGAGAGACCTCAGGGCTGCATGGTTTGAGCCCAGTACTGATCCTGAAAAGCGTTTCCAACCCCACTTACAAGTAAACTAGCTAAAATGTGCCTGGCTTCTCTTCACTGAAAAGCTCATTCTGAGTACATTTTTAGCATACGTTTGCTCCTGCTGGGTCAGCTGAGCGGCGAATTTCTATTTAACCACCTGCTTTCATGAGAGACCTCAGGGCTGCATGTTTTGAGCCCAGTACTGAGCCTGAAAAGCATTTCCAACCCCACTTACAAGTAAAACTAGCTAAAATGTGCCTGGCTTCTCTTCACTGAAAAGCTCATTCTGAGTACATTTTTAGCATACGTTTGCTCCTGCCGGGTCAGCTGAGCAGCGAATTTCTATTTAACCACCTGCTATCATGAGAGACCTCAGGGCTGCATGTTTTGAGCCCAGTACTGATCCTGAAAAGCGTTTCCAACCCCACTTACAAGTAAAACTAGCTAAAATGTGCCTGGCTGCTATTCACTAAAAAGCTCATTCTCTGTACATTTTTGGCATACGTTTGCTCCTACCGGGTCAGCTGAGCAGCGAATTTCTATTTAACCACCTGCTTTCATGAGAGACCTCAGAGCTGCATGTTTTGAGCCCTGTACTGAGCCTGAAAAGCATTTCCAACCCCACTTACAAGTAAAACTAGCTAAAATGTGCCTGGCTTCTCTTCAGTGAAAAGCTCATTCTGAGTACACTTTTTAGCATACGTTTGCTCCTGCCGGGTAGCTGAGCAGCGAATTTCTATTTGACCACCTGCTTTCATGAGAGACCTCAGAGCTGCATGTTTTGAGCCCAGTACTGAGCCTGAAAAGCATTTCCAACCCCACTTACAAGTAAAACTAGCTAAAATGTGCCTGGCTTCTCTTCACTGAAAAGCTCATTCTCAGTACATTTTTAGCATACGTTTGCTCCTGCCGGGTCAGCTGAGCAGCGAATTTCTATTTAACCACCTGCTATCATAAGAGACCTCAGGGCTGCATGTTTTGAGCCCAGTACTGATCCTGAAAAGCGTTTCCAACCCCACTTACAAGTAAAACTAGCTAAAATGTGCCTGGCTTCTCTTCACTGAAAAGCTCATTCTGAGTACATTTTTAGCATACGTTTGCTCCTGCTGGGTCAGCTGAGCAGCGAATTTCTATTTAACCACCTGCTATCATGAGAGACCTCAGGGCTGCATGTTTTGAGCCCAGTACTGATCCTGAAAAGCGTTTCCAACCCCACTTACAAGTAAAACTAGCAAAAATGTGCCTGGCTTGTCTTCACTGAAAAGCTAATTCTGAGTACATTTTTAGCATACATTTGCTCCTGCCGGGTCAGCTGAGCAGCGAATTTCTATTTAACCACCTGCTTTCATGAGAGACCTCAGGGGTGTATGTTTTGAGCCCAGCACTGAGCCTGAAAAGCGTTTCCAACGCCACTTACACGTAAAACTAGCTAAAATGTGCCTGGCTTTTCTTCACTGAAAAGCTCATTCTGAGTACATTTTTAGCATACGTTTGCTCCTGCCGGGTCAGCTGAGCAGCGAATTTCTATTTAACCACCTGCTATCACGAGAGACCTCAGGGCTGCATGGTTTGAGCCCAGTACTGATCCTGAAAAGCGTTTCCAACCCCACTTACAAGTAAAACTAGCTAAAATGTGCCTGGCTGCTATTCAGTGAAAAGCTCATTCTGTGTACATTTTTGGAATACGTTTGCTCCTGCCGGGTCAGCTGAGCAGCGAATTTCTATTTAACCACCTGCTATCATGAGAGACTTCAGGGCTGCATGTTTTGAGCCCAGTACTGATCCTGAAAAGCGTTTCCAACCCCACTTACAAGTAAAACTAGCTAAAATGTGCCTGGCTGCTATTCACTGAAAAGCTCATTCTGTGTACATTTTTGGCATACCATTGCTCCTACCGGGTCAGCTGAGCAGCGAATTTCTATTTAACCACCTGCTTTCATGAGAGACCTCAGGGCTGCATGTTTTGAGCCCAGTACTGAACCTGAAAAGCATTTCCAACCCCACTTACAAGTAAAACTAGCTAAAATGTGCCTGGCTTCTCTTCACTGAAAAGCTCATTCTGAGTACATTTTTAGCATACGTTTGCTCCTGCCGGGTCAGCTGAGCAGCGAATTTCTATTTAACCACCTGCTTTCATGAGAGACCTCAGGGATGCATGTTTTGAGCCCAGCACTGAGCCTGAAAAGCGTTTCCAACGCCACTTACAAGTAAAACTAGCTAAAATGTGCCTGGCTTCTCTTCACTGAAAAGCTCATTCTGAGTACATTTTTAGCATACGTTTGCTCCTGCCGGGTCAGCTGAGAAGCGAATTTCTATTTAACCACCTGCTATCATGAGAGACCTCAGGGCTGCATGTTTTGAGACCAGTATTGATCCTGAAAAGCGTTTCCAACCCCACTTACAAGTAAAACTAGCTAAAATTTGCCTGGCTGCTATTCACTGAAAAGCTCATTCTGTGTACATTTTTGGCATACGTTTGCACCTACCAGGTCAGCTGAGCAGCAAATTTCTATTTAACCATCTGCTTTCATGAGAGACCTCAGGGCTGCATGTTTTGAGCCCAGTACTGAGCCTGAAAAGCATTTCCAACCCCACTTACAAGTAAAACTAGCTAAAATGTGCCTGGCTTCTCTTCACTGAAAAGCTCATTCTGAGTACATTTTTAGCATACGTTTGCTCCTGCCGGGTCAGCTGAGCAGCGAATTTCTATTTAACCACCTGCTATCATGAGAGACCTCAGGGCTGCATGTTTTGAGACCAGTACTGATCCTGAAAAGCGTTTCCAACCCCACTTACAAGTAAAACTAGCTAAAATGTGCCTGGCTGCTATTCACTGAAAAGCTCATTCTGAGTACATTTTTAGCATACGTTTGCTCCTGCTGGGTCAGCTGAGCAGCGAATTTCTATTTGACCACCTGCTTTCATGAGAGACCTCAGAGCTGCATGTTTTGAGCCCAGTACTGAGCCTGAAAAGCATTTCCAACCCCACTTACAAGTAAAACTAGCTAAAATGTGCCTGGCTTCTCTTCACTGAAAAGCTCATTCTGAGTACATTTTTAGCATACGTTTGCTCCTACCGGGTCAGCTGAGCAGCGAATTTCTATTTAACCACCTGCTTTCATGAGAGACCTCAGGGCTGCATGTTTTGAGCCCAGTACTGAGCCTGAAAAGCATTTCCAACCCCACTTACAAGTAAAACTAGCTAAAATGTGCCTGGCTTCTCTTCACTGAAAAGCTCATTCTGAGTACATTTTTAGCATACGTTTGCTCCTGCCGGGTCAGCTGAGCAGCGAATTTCTATTTAACCACCTGCTTTCATGAGAGACCTCAGGGCTGCATGTTTTGAGCCCAGTACTGAGCCTGAAAAGCGTTTCCAACCCCACTTACAAGTAAAACTAGCTAAAATGTGCCTGGCTTCTCTTCACTGAAAAGCTCATTCTGAGTACATTTTTAGCATACGTTTGCTCCTGCTGGGTCAGCTGAGCAGCGAATTTCTATTTAACCACCTGCTATCATGAGAGACCTCAGGGCTGCATGTTTTGAGCCCAGTATTGATCCTGAAAAGCGTTTCCAACCCCACTTACAAGTAAAACTAGCTAAAATGTGCCTGGCTGCTATTCACTGAAAAGCTCATTCTGTGTACATTTTTGGCATACGTTTGCTCCTACCGGGTCAGCTGAGCAGCGAATTTCTATTTACCACCTGCTTTCATGAGAGACCTCAGGGCTGCATGTTTTGAGCCCAGTACTGAGCCTGAAAAGCATTTCCAACCCCACTTACAAGTAAAACTAGCTAAAATGTGCCTGGCTTCTCTTCACTGAAAAGCTCATTCTGAGTACATTTTTAGCATACGTTTGCTCCTGCCGGGTCAGCTGAGCAGCGAATTTCTATTTAACCACCTGCTTTCATGAGAGACCTCAGGGATGCATGTTTTGAGCCCAGCACTGAGCCTGAAAAGCGTTTCCAACGCCACTTACAAGTAAAACTAGCTAAAATGTGCCTGGCTTCTCTTCACTGAAAAGCTCATTCTGAGTACATTTTTAGCATACGTTTGCTCCTGCCGGGTCAGCTGAGAAGCGAATTTCTATTTAACCACCTGCTATCATGAGAGACCTCAGGGCTGCATGTTTTGAGACCAGTATTGATCCTGAAAAGCGTTTCCAACCCCACTTACAAGTAAAACTAGCTAAAATTTGCCTGGCTGCTATTCACTGAAAAGCTCATTCTGTGTACATTTTTGGCATACGTTTGCACCTACCAGGTCAGCTGAGCAGCAAATTTCTATTTAACCATCTGCTTTCATGAGAGACCTCAGGGCTGCATGTTTTGAGCCCAGTACTGAGCCTGAAAAGCATTTCCAACCCCACTTACAAGTAAAACTAGCTAAAATGTGCCTGGCTTCTCTTCACTGAAAAGCTCATTCTGAGTACATTTTTAGCATACGTTTGCTCCTGCCGGGTCAGCTGAGCAGCGAATTTCTATTTAACCACCTGCTATCATGAGAGACCTCAGGGCTGCATGTTTTGAGACCAGTACTGATCCTGAAAAGCGTTTCCAACCCCACTTACAAGTAAAACTAGCTAAAATGTGCCTGGCTGCTATTCACTGAAAAGCTCATTCTGAGTACATTTTTAGCATACGTTTGCTCCTGCTGGGTCAGCTGAGCAGCGAATTTCTATTTGACCACCTGCTTTCATGAGAGACCTCAGAGCTGCATGTTTTGAGCCCAGTACTGAGCCTGAAAAGCATTTCCAACCCCACTTACAAGTAAAACTAGCTAAAATGTGCCTGGCTTCTCTTCACTGAAAAGCTCATTCTGAGTACATTTTTAGCATACGTTTGCTCCTACCGGGTCAGCTGAGCAGCGAATTTCTATTTAACCACCTGCTTTCATGAGAGACCTCAGGGCTGCATGTTTTGAGCCCAGTACTGAGCCTGAAAAGCATTTCCAACCCCACTTACAAGTAAAACTAGCTAAAATGTGCCTGGCTTCTCTTCACTGAAAAGCTCATTCTGAGTACATTTTTAGCATACGTTTGCTCCTGCCGGGTCAGCTGAGCAGCGAATTTCTATTTAACCACCTGCTTTCATGAGAGACCTCAGGGCTGCATGTTTTGAGCCCATTACTGAGCCTGAAAAGTGTTTCCAACCCCACTTACAAGTAAAACTAGCTAAAATGTGCCTGGCTTCTCTTCACTGAAAAGCTCATTCTGAGTACATTTTTAGCATACGTTTGCTCCTGCTGGGTCAGCTGAGCAGCGAATATCTATTTAACCACCTGCTATCATGAGAGACCTCAGGGCTGCATGTTTTGAGCCCAGTATTGATCCTGAAAAGCGTTTCCAACCCCACTTACAAGTAAAACTAGCTAAAATGTGCCTGGCTGCTAATCACTGAAAAGCTCATTCTGTGTACATTTTTGGCATACGTTTGCTCCTACCGGGTCAGCTGAGCAGCGAATTTCTATTTACCACCTGCTTTCATGAGAGACCTCAGGGCTGCATGTTTTGAGCCCAGTACTGAGCCTGAAAAGCATTTCCAACCCCACTTACAAGTAAAACTAGCTAAAATGTGCCTGGCTTCTCTTCACTGAAAAGCTCATTCTGAGTACATTTTTAGCATACGTTTGCTCCTGCCGGGTCAGCTGAGCAGCGAATTTCTATTTAACCACCTGCTATCATAAGAGACCTCAGGGCTGCATGTTTTGAGCCCAGTACTGATCCTGAAAAGCGTTTCCAACCCCACTTACAAGTAAAACTAGCTAAAATGTGCCTGGCTTCTCTTCACTGAAAAGCTCATTCTGAGTACATTTTTAGCATACGTTTGCTCCTGCTGGGTCAGCTGAGCAGCGAATTTCTATTTAACCACCTGCTATCATGAGAGACCTCAGGGCTGCATGTTTTGAGCCCAGTACTGATCCTGAAAAGCGTTTCCAACCCCACTTACAAGTAAAACTAGCTAAAATGTGCCTGGCTGCTATTCACTGAAAAGCTCATTCTGTGTACATTTTTGGCATACGTTTGCTCCTACCGGGTCAGCTGAGCAGCGAATTTCTATTTACCACCTGCTTTCATGAGAGACCTCAGGGCTGCATGTTTTGAGCCCAGTACTGAGCCTGAAAAGCATTTCCAACCCCACTTACAAGTAAAACTAGCTAAAATGTGCCTGGCTTCTCTTCACTGAAAAGCTCATTCTGAGTACATTTTTAGCATACGTTTGCTCCTGCCGGGTCAGCTGAGCAGCGAATTTCTATTTAACCACCTGCTATCATAAGAGACCTCAGGGCTGCATGTTTTGAGCCCAGTACTGATCCTGAAAAGCGTTTCCAACCCCACTTACAAGTAAAACTAGCTAAAATGTGCCTGGCTTCTCTTCACTGAAAAGCTCATTCTGAGTACATTTTTAGCATACGTTTGCTCCTGCTGGGTCAGCTGAGCAGCGAATTTCTATTTAACCACCTGCTATCATGAGAGACCTCAGGGCTGCATGTTTTGAGCCCAGTACTGATCCTGAAAAGCGTTTCCAACCCCACTTACAAGTAAAACTAGCTAAAATGTGCCTGGCTGCTATTCACTAAAAAGCTCATTCTCTGTACATTTTTGGCATACGTTTGCTCCTACCGGGTCAGCTGAGCAGCGAATTTCTATTTAACCACCTGCTTTCATGAGAGACCTCAGAGCTGCATGTTTTGAGCCCTGTACTGAGCCTGAAAAGCATTTCCAACCCCACTTACAAGTAAAACTAGCTAAAATGTGCCTGGCTTCTCTCACTGAAAAGCTCATTCTGAGTACATTTTTCGCATACGTTTGCTCCTGCCGGGTCAGCTGAGCAGCGAATTTCTATTTAACCACCTGCTATCACGAGAGACCTCAGGGCTGCATGGTTTGAGCCCAGTACTGATCCTGAAAAGCGTTTCCAGCCCCACTTACAAGTAAAACTAGCTAAAATGTGCCTGGCTTCTCTTCACTGAAAAGCTCATTCTGAGTACATTTTTAGCATACGTTTGCTCCTGCTGGGTCAGCTGAGCGGCGAATTTCTATTTAACCACCTGCTTTCATGAGAGACCTCAGGGCTGCATGTTTTGAGCCCAGTACTGAGCCTGAAAAGCATTTCCAACCCCACTTACAAGTAAAACTAGCTAAAATGTGCCTGGCTTCTCTTCACTGAAAAGCTCATTCTGAGTACATTTTTAGCATACGTTTGCTCCTGCCGGGTCAGCTGAGCAGCGAATTTCTATTTAACCACCTGCTATCATGAGAGACCTCAGGGCTGCATGTTTTGAGCCCAGTACTGATCCTGAAAAGCGTTTCCAACCCCACTTACAAGTAAAACTAGCTAAAATGTGCCTGGCTGCTATTCACTAAAAAGCTCATTCTCTGTACATTTTTGGCATACGTTTGCTCCTACCGGGTCAGCTGAGCAGCGAATTTCTATTTAACCACCTGCTTTCATGAGAGACCTCAGAGCTGCATGTTTTGAGCCCTGTACTGAGCCTGAAAAGCATTTCCAACCCCACTTACAAGTAAAACTAGCTAAAATGTGCCTGGCTTCTCTTCAGTGAAAAGCTCATTCTGAGTACACTTTTTAGCATACGTTTGCTCCTGCCGGGTAGCTGAGCAGCGAATTTCTATTTGACCACCTGCTTTCATGAGAGACCTCAGAGCTGCATGTTTTGAGCCCAGTACTGAGCCTGAAAAGCATTTCCAACCCCACTTACAAGTAAAACTAGCTAAAATGTGCCTGGCTTCTCTTCACTGAAAAGCTCATTCTGAGTACATTTTTAGCATACGTTTGCTCCTGCCGGGTCAGCTGAGCAGCGAATTTCTATTTAACCACCTGCTATCATAAGAGACCTCAGGGCTGCATGTTTTGAGCCCAGTACTGATCCTGAAAAGCGTTTCCAACCCCACTTACAAGTAAAACTAGCTAAAATGTGCCTGGCTTCTCTTCACTGAAAAGCTCATTCTGAGTACATTTTTAGCATACGTTTGCTCCTGCTGGGTCAGCTGAGCAGCGAATTTCTATTTAACCACCTGCTATCATGAGAGACCTCAGGGCTGCATGTTTTGAGCCCAGTACTGATCCTGAAAAGCGTTTCCAACCCCACTTACAAGTAAAACTAGCAAAAATGTGCCTGGCTTCTCTTCACTGAAAAGCTAATTCTGAGTACATTTTTAGCATACATTTGCTCCTGCCGGGTCAGCTAAGCAGCGAATTTCTATTTAACCACCTGCTTTCATGAGAGACCTCAGGGGTGTATGTTTTGAGCCCAGCACTGAGCCTGAAAAGCGTTTCCAACGCCACTTACACGTAAAACTAGCTAAAATGTGCCTGGCTTTTCTTCACTGAAAAGCTCATTCTGAGTACATTTTTAGCATACGTTTGCTCCTGCCGGGTCAGCTGAGCAGCGAATTTCTATTTAACCACCTGCTATCATGAGAGACCTCAGGGCTGCATGTTTTGAGCCCAGTACTGATCCTGAAAAGCGTTTCCAACCCCACTTACAAGTAAAACTAGCTAAAATGTGCCTGGCTGCTATTCACTAAAAAGCTCATTCTCTGTACATTTTTGGCATACGTTTGCTCCTACCGGGACAGCTGAGCAGCGAATTTCTATTTAACCACCTGCTATCATGAGAGACCTCAGGGCTGCATGTTTTGAGACCAGTACTGATCCTGAAAAGCGTTTCCAACCCCACTTACAAGTAAAACTAGCTAAAATGTGCCTGGCTGCTATTCACTGAAAAGCTCATTCTGAGTACATTTATAGCATACGTTTGCTCCTGCTGGGTCAGCTGAGCAGCGAATTTCTATTTAACCACCTGCTTTCATGAGAGACCTCAGGGATGCATGTTTTGAGCCCAGCACTGAGCCTGAAAAGCGTTTCCAACGCCACTTACACGTAAAACTAGCTAAAATGTGCCTGGCTTCTCTTCACTGAAAAGCTCATTCTGAGTACATTTTTAGCACACGTTTGCTCCTGCCGGGTCAGCTGAGCAGCGAATTTCTATTTAACCACCTGCTATCATGAGAGACCTCAGGGCTGCATGTTTTGAGCCCAGTACTGATCCTGAAAAGCGTTTCCAACCCCACTTACAAGTAAAACTAGCTAAAATGTGCCTGGCTGCTATTCACTAAAAAGCTCATTCTCTGTACATTTTTGGCATACGTTTGCTCCTACCGGGTCAGCTGAGCAGCGAATTTCTATTTAACCACCTGCTTTCATGAGAGACCTCAGAGCTGCATGTTTTGAGCCCTGTACTGAGCCTGAAAAGCATTTCCAACCCCACTTACAAGTAAAACTAGCTAAAATGTGCCTGGCTACTCTCACTGAAAAGCTCATTCTGAGTACATTTTTCGCATACGTTTGCTCCTGCCGGGTCAGCTGAGCAGCGAATTTCTATTTAACCACCTGCTATCACGAGAGACCTCAGGGCTGCATGGTTTGAGCCCAGTATTGATCCTGAAAAGCGTTTCCAACCCCACTTACAAGTAAAACTAGCTAAAATGTGCCTGGCTGCTATTCAGTGAAAAGCTCATTCTGTGTACATTTTTGGAATACGTTTGCTCCTGCCGGGTCAGCTGAGCAGCGAATTTCTATTTAACCACCTGCTATCATGAGAGACTTCAGGGCTGCATGTTTTGAGCCCAGTACTGATCCTGAAAAGCGTTTCCAACCCCACTTACAAGTAAAACTAGCTAAAATGTGCCTGGCTGCTATTCACTGAAAAGCTCATTCTGTGTACATTTTTGGCATACCATTGCTCCTACCGGGTCAGCTGAGCAGCGAATTTCTATTTAACCACCTGCTTTCATGAGAGACCTCAGGGCTGCATGTTTTGAGCCCAGTACTGAACCTGAAAAGCATTTCCAACCCCACTTACAAGTAAAACTAGCTAAAATGTGCCTGGCTTCTCTTCACTGAAAAGCTCATTCTGAGTACATTTTTAGCATACGTTTGCTCCTGCCGGGTCAGCTGAGCAGCGAATTTCTATTTAACCACCTGCTTTCATGAGAGACCTCAGGGATGCATGTTTTGAGCCCAGCACTGAGCCTGAAAAGCGTTTCCAACGCCACTTACAAGTAAAACTAGCTAAAATGTGCCTGGCTTCTCTTCACTGAAAAGCTCATTCTGAGTACATTTTTAGCATACGTTTGCTCCTGCCGGGTCAGCTGAGAAGCGAATTTCTATTTAACCACCTGCTATCATGAGAGACCTCAGGGCTGCATGTTTTGAGACCAGTATTGATCCTGAATAGCGTTTCCAACCCCACTTACAAGTAAAACTAGCTAAAATTTGCCTGGCTGCTATTCACTGAAAAGCTCATTCTGTGTACATTTTTGGCATACGTTTGCACCTACCAGGTCAGCTGAGCAGCAAATTTCTATTTAACCATCTGCTTTCATGAGAGACCTCAGGGCTGCATGTTTTGAGCCCAGTACTGAGCCTGAAAAGCATTTCCAACCCCACTTACAAGTAAAACTAGCTAAAATGTGCCTGGCTTCTCTCTACTGAAAAGCTCATTCTGAGTACATTTTTAGCATACGTTTGCTCCTGCCGGGTCAGCTGAGCAGCGAATTTCTATTTAACCACCTGCTATCATGAGAGACCTCAGGGCTGCATGTTTTGAGACCAGTACTGATCCTGAAAAGCGTTTCCAACCCCACTTACAAGTAAAACTAGCTAAAATGTGCCTGGCTGCTATTCACTGAAAAGCTCATTCTGAGTACATTTTTAGCATACGTTTGCTCCTGCTGGGTCAGCTGAGCAGCGAATTTCTATTTAACCACCTGCTATCATGAGAGACCTCAGGGCTGCATGTTTTGAGCCCAGTATTGATCCTGAAAAGCGTTTCCAACCCCACTTACAAGTAAAACTAGCTAAAATGTGCCTGGCTGCTATTCACTGAAAAGCTCATTCTGTGTACATTTTTGGCATACGTTAGCTCCTGCCGGGTCAGCTGAGCAGCGAATTTCTATTTGACCACCTGCTTTCATGAGAGACCTCAGAGCTGCATGTTTTGAGCCCAGTACTGAGCCTGAAAAGCATTTCCAACCCCACTTACAAGTAAAACTAGCTAAAATGTGCCTGGCTTCTCTTCACTGAAAAGCTCATTCTGAGTACATTTTTAGCATACGTTTGCTCCTACCGGGTCAGCTGAGCAGCGAATTTCTATTTAACCACCTGCTTTCATGAGAGACCTCAGGGCTGCATGTTTTGAGCCCAGTACTGAGCCTGAAAAGCATTTCCAACCCCACTTACAAGTAAAACTAGCTAAAATGTGCCTGGCTTCTCTTCACTGAAAAGCTCATTCTGAGTACATTTTTAGCATACGTTTGCTCCTGCTGGGTCAGCTGAGCAGCGAATTTCTATTTAACCACCTGCTATCATGAGAGACCTCAGGGCTGCATGTTTTGAGCCCAGTATTGATCCTGAAAAGCGTTTCCAACCCCACTTACAAGTAAAACTAGCTAAAATGTGCCTGGCTGCTATTCACTGAAAAGCTCATTCTGTGTACATTTTTGGCATACGTTTGCTCCTACCGGGTCAGCTGAGCAGCGAATTTCTATTTACCACCTGCTTTCATGAGAGACCTCAGGGCTGCATGTTTTGAGCCCAGTACTGATCCTGAAAAGCGTTTCCAACCCCACTTACAAGTAAAACTAGCTAAAATGTGCCTGGCTTCTCTTCACTGAAAAGCTCATTCTGAGTACATTTTTAGCATACATTTGCTCCTGCGGGGTCAGCTGAGCAGCGAATTTCTATTTAACCACCTGCTTTCATGAGAGACCTCAGGGATGCATGTTTTGAGCCCAGCACTGAGCCTGAAAAGCATTTCCAACCCCACTTACAAGTAAAACTAGCTAAAATGTGCCTGGCTTCTCTTTACTGAAAAGCTCATTCTGAGTACATTTTTAGCATACGTTTGCTCCTGCCGGGTCAGCTGAGCAGCGAATTTCTATTTAACCACCTGCTATCATAAGAGACCTCAGGGCTGCATGTTTTGAGCCCAGTACTGATCCTGAAAAGCGTTTCCAACCCCACTTACAAGTAAAACTAGCAAAAATGTGCCTGGCTTCTCTTTACTGAAAAGCTCATTCTGAGTACATTTTTAGCATACGTTTGCTCCTGCCGGGTCAGCTGAGCAGCGAATTTCTATTTAACCACCTGCTATCATGAGAGACCTCAGGGCTGCATGTTTTGAGCCCAGTACTGATCCTGAAAAGCGTTTCCAACCCCAATTACAAGTAAAACTAGCTAAAATGTGCCTGGCTGCTATTCACTAAAAAGCTCATTCTCTGTACATTTTTGGCATACGTTTGCTCCTACCGGGTCAGCTGAGCAGCGAATTTCTATTTAACCACCTGCTTTCATGAGAGACCTCAGAGCTGCATGTTTTGAGCCCTGTACTGAGCCTGAAAAGCATTTCCAACCCCACTTACAAGTAAAACTAGCTAAAATTGCCTGGCTTCTCTCACTGAAAAGCTCATTCTGAGTACATTTTTCGCATACGTTTGCTCCTGCCGGGTCAGCTGAGCAGCGAATTTCTATTTAACCACCTGCTATCACGAGAGACCTCAGGGCTGCATGGTTTGAGCCCAGTACTGATCCTGAAAAGCGTTTCCAACCCCACTTACAAGTAAAACTAGCTAAAATGTGCCTGGCTTCTCTTCACTGAAAAGCTCATTCTGAGTACATTTTTAGCATACGTTTGCTCCTGCCGGGTCAGCTGAGCGGCGAATTTCTATTTAACCACCTGCTTTCATGAGAGACCTCAGGGCTGCATGTTTTGAGCCCAGTACTGAGCCTGAAAAGCATTTCCAACCCCACTTACAAGTAAAACTAGCTAAAATGTGCCTGGCTTCTCTTCACTGAAAAGCTCATTCTGAGTACATTTTTAGCATACGTTTGCTCCTGCCGGGTCAGCTGAGCAGCGAATTTCTATTTAACCACCTGCTATCATGAGAGACCTCAGGGCTGCATGTTTTGAGCCCAGTACTGATCCTGAAAAGCGTTTCCAACCCCACTTACAAGTAAAACTAGCTAAAATGTGCCTGGCTGCTATTCACTAAAAAGCTCATTCTCTGTACATTTTTGGCATACGTTTGCTCCTACCGGGTCAGCTGAGCAGCGAATTTCTATTTAACCACCTGCTTTCATGAGAGACCTCAGAGCTGCATGTTTTGAGCCCTGTACTGAGCCTGAAAAGCATTTCCAACCCCACTTACAAGTAAAACTAGCTAAATGTGCCTGGCTTCTCTTCAGTGAAAAGCTCATTCTGAGTACACTTTTTAGCATACGTTTGCTCCTGCCGGGTCAGCTGAGCAGCGAATTTCTATTTGACCACCTGCTTTCATGAGAGACCTCAAAGCTGCATGTTTTGAGCCCAGTACTGAGCCTGAAAAGCATTTCCAACCCCACTTACAAGTAAAACTAGCTAAAATGTGCCTGGCTTCTCTTCACTGAAAAGCTCATTCTGAGTACATTTTTAGCATACGTTTGCTCCTGCCGGGTCAGCTGAGCAGCGAATTTCTATTTAACCACCTGCTATCATAAGAGACCTCAGGGCTGCATGTTTTGAGCCCAGTACTGATCCTGAAAAGCGTTTCCAACCCCACTTACAAGTAAAACTAGCTAAAATGTGCCTGGCTTCTCTTCACTGAAAAGCTCATTCTGAGTACATTTTTAGCATACGTTTGCTCCTGCCGGGTCAGCTGAGCAGCGAATTTCTATTTAACCACCTGCTATCATGAGAGACCTCAGGGCTGCATGTTTTGAGCCCAGTATTGATCCTGAAAAGCGTTTCCAACCCCACTTACAAGTAAAACTAGCTAAAATGTGCCTGGCTGCTATTCACTGAAAAGCTCATTCTGAGTACATTTTTAGCATACGTTTGCTCCTACCGGGTCAGCTGAGCAGCGAATTTCTATTTAACCACCTGCTTTCATGAGAGACCTCAGGGCTGCATGTTTTGAGCCCAGTACTGAGCCTGAAAAGCATTTCCAACCCCACTTACAAGTAAAACTAGCTAAAATGTGCCTGGCTTTTCTTCACTGAAAAGCTCATTCTGAGTACATTTTTAGCATACGTTTGCTCCTACCGGGTCAGCTGAGCAGCGAATTTCTATTTAACCACCTGCTTTCATGAGAGACCTCAGGGCTGCATGTTTTGAGCCCAGTACTGAGCCTGAAAAGCATTTCCAACCCCACTTACAAGTAAAACTAGCTAAAATGTGCCTGGCTTCTCTTCACTGAAAAGCTCATTCTGAGTACATTTTTAGCATACGTTTGCTCCTGCCGGGTCAGCTGAGCAGCGAATTTCTATTTAACCACCTGCTATCATAAGAGACCTCAGGGCTGCATGTTTTGAGCCCAGTACTGATCCTGAAAAGCGTTTCCAACCCCACTTACAAGTAAAACTAGCTAAAATGTGCCTGGCTGCTATTCACTGAAAAGCTCATTCTGAGTACATTTTTAGCATACGTTTGCTCCTGCTGGGTCAGCTGAGCAGCGAATTTCTATTTAACCACCTGCTATCATGAGAGACCTCAGGGCTGCATGTTTTGAGCCCAGTATTGATCCTGAAAAGCGTTTCCAACCCCACTTACAAGTAAAACTAGCTAAAATGTGCCTGGCTGCTATTCACTGAAAAGCTCATTCTGTGTACATTTTTGGCATACGTTAGCTCCTGCCGGGTCAGCTGAGCAGCGAATTTCTATTTGACCACCTGCTTTCATGAGAGACCTCAGAGCTGCATGTTTTGAGCCCAGTACTGAGCCTGAAAAGCATTTCCAACCCCACTTACAAGTAAAACTAGCTAAAATGTGCCTGGCTTCTCTTCACTGAAAAGCTCATTCTGAGTACATTTTTAGCATACGTTTGCTCCTACCGGGTCAGCTGAGCAGCGAATTTCTATTTAACCACCTGCTTTCATGAGAGACCTCAGGGCTGCATGTTTTGAGCCCAGTACTGAGCCTGAAAAGCATTTCCAACCCCACTTACAAGTAAAACTAGCTAAAATGTGCCTGGCTTTTCTTCACTGAAAAGCTCATTCTGAGTACATTTTTAGCATACGTTTGCTCCTACCGGGTCAGCTGAGCAGCGAATTTCTATTTAACCACCTGCTTTCATGAGAGACCTCAGGGCTGCATGTTTTGAGCCCAGTACTGAGCCTGAAAAGCATTTCCAACCCCACTTACAAGTAAAACTAGCTAAAATGTGCCTGGCTTCTCTTCACTGAAAAGCTCATTCTGAGTACATTTTTAGCATACGTTTGCTCCTGCCGGGTCAGCTGAGCAGCGAATTTCTATTTAACCACCTGCTATCATAAGAGACCTCAGGGCTGCATGTTTTGAGCCCAGTACTGATCCTGAAAAGCGTTTCCAACCCCACTTACAAGTAAAACTAGCTAAAATGTGCCTGGCTTCTCTTCGCTGAAAAGCTCATTCTGAGTACATTTTTAGCATACGTTTGCTCCTGCTGGGTCAGCTGAGCAGCGAATTTCTATTTAACCACCTGCTATCATGAGAGACCTCAGGGCTGCATGTTTTGAGCCCAGTACTGATCCTGAAAAGCGTTTCCAACCCCACTTACAAGTAAAACTAGCAAAAATGTGCCTGGCTTCTCTTCACTGAAAAGCTAATTCTGAGTACATTTTTAGCATACATTTGCTCCTGCCGGGTCAGCTGAGCAGCGAATTTCTATTTAACCACCTGCTTTCATGAGAGACCTCAGGGATGTATGTTTTGAGCCCAGCACTGAGCCTGAAAAGCGTTTCCAACGCCACTTACACGTAAAACTTGCTAAAATGTGCCTGGCTTCTCTTCACTGAAAAGCTCATTCTGAGTACATTTTTAGCATACGTTTGCTCCTGCCGGGTCAGCTGAGCAGCGAATTTCTATTTAACCACCTGCTATCCTGAGAGACCTCAGGGCTGCATGTTTTGAGCCCAGTACTGATCCTGAAAAGCGTTTCCAACCCCACTTACAAGTAAAACTAGCTAAAATGTGCCTGGCTGCTATTCAGTGAAAAGCTCATTCTGTGTACATTTTTGGAATACGTTTGCTCCTGCCGGGTCAGCTGAGCAGCGAATTTCTATTTAACCACCTGCTATCATGAGAGACTTCAGGGCTGCATGTTTTGAGCCCAGTACTGATCCTGAAAAGCGTTTCCAACCCCACTTACAAGTAAAACTAGCTAAAATGTGCCTGGCTGCTATTCACTGAAAAGCTCATTCTGTGTACATTTTTGGCATACCATTGCTCCTACCGGGTCAGCTGAGCAGCGAATTTCTATTTAACCACCTGCTTTCATGAGAGACCTCAGGGCTGCATGTTTTGAGCCCAGTACTGAACCTGAAAAGCATTTCCAACCCCACTTACAAGTAAAACTAGCTAAAATGTGCCTGGCTTCTCTTCACTGAAAAGCTCATTCTGAGTACATTTTTAGCATACGTTTGCTCCTGCCGGGTCAGCTGAGCAGCGAATTTCTATTTAACCACCTGCTTTCATGAGAGACCTCAGGGATGCATGTTTTGAGCCCAGCACTGAGCCTGAAAAGCGTTTCCAACGCCACTTACAAGTAAAACTAGCTAAAATGTGCCTGGCTTCTCTTCACTGAAAAGCTCATTCTGAGTACATTTTTAGCATACGTTTGCTCCTGCCGGGTCAGCTGAGAAGCGAATTTCTATTTAACCACCTGCTATCATGAGAGACCTCAGGGCTGCATGTTTTGAGCCCAGTATTGATCCTGAAAAGCGTTTCCAACCCCACTTACAAGTAAAACTAGCTAAAATTTGCCTGGCTGCTATTCACTGAAAAGCTCATTCTGTGTACATTTTTGGCATACGTTTGCACCTACCGGGTCAGCTGAGCAGCACATTTCTATTTAACCATCTGCTTTCATGAGAGACCTCAGGGCTGCATGTTTTGAGCCCAGTACTGAGCCTGAAAAGCATTTCCAACCCCACTTACAAGTAAAACTAGCTAAAATGTGCCAGGCTTCTCTTCACTGAAAAGCTCATTCTGAGTACATTTTTAGCATACGTTTGCTCCTGCCGGGTCAGCTGAGCAGCGAATTTCTATTTAACCACCTGCTATCATGAGAGACCTCAGGGCTGCATGTTTTGAGACCAGTACTGATCCTGAAAAGCGTTTCCAACCCCACTTACAAGTAAAACTAGCTAAAATGTGCCTGGCTGCTATTCACTGAAAAGCTCATTCTGAGTACATTTTTAGCATACGTTTGCTCCTGCTGGGTCAGCTGAGCAGCGAATTTCTATTTAACCACCTGCTATCATGAGAGACCTCAGGGCTGCATGTTTTGAGACCAGTATTGATCCTGAAAAGCGTTTCCAACCCCACTTACAAGTAAAACTAGCTAAAATGTGCCTGGCTGCTATTCACTGAAAAGCTCATTCTGTGTACATTTTTGGCATACGTTAGCTCCTGCCGGGTCAGCTGAGCAGCGAATTTCTATTTGACCACCTGCTTTCATGAGAGACCTCAGAGCTGCATGTTTTGAGCCCAGTACTGAGCCTGAAAAGCATTTCCAACCCCACTTACAAGTAAAACTAGCTAAAATGTGCCTGGCTTCTCTTCACTGAAAAGCTCATTCTGAGTACATTTTTAGCATACGTTTGCTCCTACCGGGTCAGCTGAGCAGCGAATTTCTATTTAACCACCTGCTTTCATGAGAGACCTCAGGGCTGCATGTTTTGAGCCCAGTACTGAGCCTGAAAAGCATTTCCAACCCCACTTACAAGTAAAACTAGCTAAAATGTGCCTGGCTTCTCTTCACTGAAAAGCTCATTCTGAGTACATTTTTAGCATACGTTTGCTCCTACCGGGTCAGCTGAGCAGCGAATTTCTATTTAACCACCTGCTTTCATGAGAGACCTCAGGGCTGCATGTTTTGAGCCCAGTACTGAGCCTGAAAAGCATTTCCAACCCCACTTACAAGTAAAACTAGCTAAAATGTGCCTGGCTTCTCTTCACTGAAAAGCTCATTCTGAGTACATTTTTAGCATACGTTTGCTCCTGCCGGGTCAGCTGAGCAGCGAATTTCTATTTAACCACCTGCTTTCATGAGAGACCTCAGGGCTGCATGTTTTGAGCCCAGTACTGAGCCTGAAAAGTGTTTCCAACCCCACTTACAAGTAAAACTAGCTAAAATGTGCCTGGCTTCTATTCACTGGAAAGCTCATTCTGTGTACATTTTTGGCATACGTTTGCTCCTACCGGGTCAGCTGAGCAGCGAATTTCTATTTAACCACCTGCTTTCATGAGAGACCTCAGGGCTGCATGTTTTGAGCCCAGTACTGATCCTGAAAAGCGTTTCCAACCCCACTTACAAGTAAAACTAGCTAAAATGTGCCTGGCTGCTATTCACTGAAAAGCTCATTCTGTGTACATTTTTGGCATACGTTTGCTCCTACCGGGTCAGCTGAGCAGCGAATTTCTATTTAACCACCTGCTTTCATGAGAGACCTCAGGGCTGCATGTTTTGAGCCCAGTACTGAGCCTGAAAAGCATTTCCAACCCCACTTACAAGTAAAACTAGCTAAAATGTGCGTGGCTTCTCTTCACTGAAAAGCTCATTCTGAGTACATTTTTTGCATACGTTTGCTCCTGCCGGGTCAGCTGAGCAGCGAATTTCTATTTAACCACCTGCTATCATGAGAGACCTCAGGGCTGCATGTTTTGAGACCAGTACTGATCCTGAAAAGCGTTTCCAACCCCACTTACAAGTAAAACTAGCTAAAATGTGCCTGGCTGCTATTCACTGAAAAGCTCATTCTGAGTACATTTTTAGCATACGTTTGCTCCTGCTGGGTCAGCTGAGCAGCGAATTTCTATTTAACCACCTGCTATCATGAGAGACCTCAGGGCTGCATGTTTTGAGCCCAGTATTGATCCTGAAAAGCGTTTCCAACCCCACTTACAAGTAAAACTAGCTAAAATGTGCCTGGCTGCTATTCACTGAAAAGCTCATTCTGTGTACATTTTTGGCATACGTTAGCTCCTGCCGGGTCAGCTGAGCAGCGAATTTCTATTTGACCACCTGCTTTCATGAGAGACCTCAGAGCTGCATGTTTTGAGCCCAGTACTGAGCCTGAAAAGCATTTCCAACCCCACTTACAAGTAAAACTAGCTAAAATGTGCCTGGCTTCTCTTCACTGAAAAGCTCATTCTGAGTACATTTTTAGCATACGTTTGCTCCTACCGGGTCAGCTGACAGCGAATTTCTATTTAACCACCTGCTTTCATGAGAGACCTCAGGGCTGCATGTTTTGAGCCCAGTACTGAGCCTGAAAAGCATTTCCAACCCCACTTACAAGTAAAACTAGCTAAAATGTGCCTGGCTTCTCTTCACTGAAAAGTTCATTCTGAGTACATTTTTAGCATACGTTTGCTCCTACCGGGTCAGCTGAGCAGCGAATTTCTATTTAACCACCTGCTTTCATGAGAGACCTCAGGGCTGCATGTTTTGAGCCCAGTACTGAGCCTGAAAAGCATTTCCAACCCCACTTACAAGTAAAACTAGCTAAAATGTGCCTGGCTTCTCTTCACTGAAAAGCTCATTCTGAGTACATTTTTAGCATACGTTTGCTCCTGCCGGGTCAGCTGAGCAGCGAATTTCTATTTAACCACCTGCTTTCATGAGAGACCTCAGGGCTGCATGTTTTGAGCCCAGTACTGAGCCTGAAAAGCGTTTCCAACCCCACTTACAAGTAAAACTAGCTAAAATGTGCCTGGCTTCTCTTCACTGAAAAGCTCATTCTGAGTACATTTTTAGCATACGTTTGCTCCTGCTGGGTCAGCTGAGCAGCGAATTTCTATTTAACCACCTGCTATCATGAGAGACCTCAGGGCTGCATGTTTTGAGCCCAGTACTGAGCCTGAAAAGCATTTCCAACCCCACTTACAAGTAAAACTAGCTAAAATGTGCCTGGCTTCTCTTCACTGAAAAGCTCATTCTGAGTACATTTTTAGCATACGTTTGCTCCTGCCGGGTCAGCTGAGCAGCGAATTTCTATTTAACCACCTGCTATCATAAGAGACTTCAGGGCTGCATGTTTTGAGCCCAGTACTGATCCTGAAAAGCGTTTCCAACCCCACTTACAAGTAAAACTAGCTAAAATGTGCCTGGCTTCTCTTCACTGAAAAGCTCATTCTGAGTACATTTTTAGCATACGTTTGCTCCTGCTGGGTCAGCGGAGCAGCGAATTTCTATTTAACCACCTGCTATCATGAGAGACCTCAGGGCTGCATGTTTTGAGCCCAGTACTGATCCTGAAAAGCGTTTCCAACCCCACTTACAAGTAAAACTAGCTAAAATGTGCCTGGCTTCTCTTCACTGAAAAGCTCATTCTGAGTACATTTTTAGCATACATTTGCTCCTGCGGGGTCAGCTGAGCAGCGAATTTCTATTCAACCACCTGCTTTCATGAGAGACCTCAGGGATGCATGTTTTGAGCCCAGCACTGAGCCTGAAAAGCGTTTCCAACGCCACTTACACGTAAAACTAGCTAAAATGTGCCTGGCTTCTCTTCACTGAAAAGCTCATTCTGAGTACATTTTTAGCATACGTTTGCTCCTGCCGGGTCAGCTGAGCAGCGAATTTCTATTTAACCACCTGCTATCATGAGACACCTCAGGGCTGCATGTTTTGAGCCCAGTACTGATCCTGAAAAGCGTTTCCAACCCCACTTACAAGTAAAACTAGCTAAAATGTGCCTGGCTGCTATTCACTAAAAAGCTCATTCTCTGTACATTTTTGGCATACGTTTGCTCCTACCGGGTCAGCTGAGCAGCGAATTTCTATTTAACCACCTGCTTTCATGAGAGACCTCAGAGCTGCATGTTTTGAGCCCTGTACTGAGCCTGAAAAGCATTTCCAACCCCACTTACAAGTAAAACTAGCTAAAATGTGCCTGGCTTCTCTCACTGAAAAGCTCATTCTGAGTACATTTTTCGCATACGTTTGCTCCTGCCGGGTCAGCTGAGCAGCGAATTTCTATTTAACCACCTGCTATCACGAGAGACCTCAGGGCTGCATGGTTTGAGCCCAGTACTGATCCTGAAAAGCGTTTCCAACCCCACTTACAAGTAAAACTAGCTAAAATGTGCCTGGCTTCTCTTCACTGAAAAGCTCATTCTGAGTACATTTTTAGCATACGTTTGCTCCTGCTGGGTCAGCTGAGCGGCGAATTTCTATTTAACCACCTGCTTTCATGAGAGACCTCAGGGCTGCATGTTTTGAGCCCAGTACTGAGCCTGAAAAGCATTTCCAACCCCACTTACAAGTAAAACTAGCTAAAATGTGCCTGGCTTCTCTTCACTGAAAAGCTCATTCTGAGTACATTTTTAGCATACGTTTGCTCCTGCCGGGTCAGCTGAGCAGCGAATTTCTATTTAACCACCTGCTATCATGAGAGACCTCAGAGCTGCATGTTTTGAGCCCAGTACTGAGCCTGAAAAGCATTTCCAACCCCACTTACAAGTAAAACTAGCTAAAATGTGCCTGGCTGCTATTCACTAAAAAGCTCATTCTCTGTACATTTTTGGCATACGTTTGCTCCTACCGGGTCAGCTGAGCAGCGAATTTCTATTTAACCACCTGCTTTCATGAGAGACCTCAGAGCTGCATGTTTTGAGCCCTGTACTGAGCCTGAAAAGCATTTCCAACCCCACTTACAAGTAAAACTAGCTAAAATGTGCCTGGCTTCTCTTCAGTGAAAAGCTCATTCTGAGTACACTTTTTAGCATACGTTTGCTCCTGCCGGGTAGCTGAGCAGCGAATTTCTATTTGACCACCTGCTTTCATGAGAGACCTCAGAGCTGCATGTTTTGAGCCCAGTACTGAGCCTGAAAAGCATTTCCAACCCCACTTACAAGTAAAACTAGCTAAAATGTGCCTGGCTTCTCTTCACTGAAAAGCTCATTCTGAGTACATTTTTAGCATACGTTTGCTCCTGCCGGGTCAGCTGAGCAGCGAATTTCTATTTAACCACCTGCTATCATAAGAGACCTCAGGGCTGCATGTTTTGAGCCCAGTACTGATCCTGAAAAGTGTTTCCAACCCCACTTACAAGTAAAACTAGCTAAAATGTGCCTGGCTGCTATTCACTAAAAAGCTCATTCTCTGTACATTTTTGGCATACGTTTGCTCCTACCGGGTCAGCTGAGCAGCGAATTTCTATTTAACCACCTGCTATCATGAGAGACCTCAGGGCTGCATGTTTTGAGACCAGTACTGATCCTGAAAAGCGTTTCCAACCCCACTTACAAGTAAAACTAGCTAAAATGTGCCTGGCTTCTCTTCACTGAAAAGCTCATTCTGAGAACATTTTTAGCATACGTTTGCTCCTGCTGGGTCAGCTGAGCAGCAAATTTCTATTTAACCACCTGCTTTCATGAGAGACCTCAGAGCTGCATGTTTTGAGCCCTGTACTGAGCCTGAAAAGCATTTCCAACCCCACTTACAAGTAAAACTAGCTAAAATGTGCCTGGCTTCTCTTCAGTGAAAAGCTCATTCTGAGTACACTTTTTAGCATACGTTTGCTCCTGCCGGGTAGCTGAGCAGCGAATTTCTATTTGACCACCTGCTTTCATGAGAGACCTCAGAGCTGCATGTTTTGAGCCCAGTACTGAGCCTGAAAAGCATTTCCAACCCCACTTACAAGTAAAACTAGCTAAAATGTGCCTGGCTTCTCTTCACTGAAAAGCTCATTCTGAGTACATTTTTAGCATACGTTTGCTCCTGCCGGGTCAGCTGAGCAGCGAATTTCTATTTAACCACCTGCTATCATAAGAGACCTCAGGGCTGCATGTTTTGAGCCCAGTACTGATCCTGAAAAGTGTTTCCAACCCCACTTACAAGTAAAACTAGCTAAAATGTGCCTGGCTGCTATTCACTAAAAAGCTCATTCTCTGTACATTTTTGGCATACGTTTGCTCCTACCGGATCAGCTGAGCAGCGAATTTCTATTTAACCACCTGCTATCATGAGAGACCTCAGGGCTGCATGTTTTGAGACCAGTACTGATCCTGAAAAGCGTTTCCAACCCCACTTACAAGTAAAACTAGCTAAAATGTGCCTGGCTGCTATTCACTGAAAAGCTCATTCTGAGTACATTTATAGCATACGTTTGCTCCTGCTGGGTCAGCTGAGCAGCGAATTTCTATTTAACCACCTGCTTTCATGAGAGACCTCAGGGATGCATGTTTTGAGCCCAGCACTGAGCCTGAAAAGCGTTTCCAACGCCACTTACACGTAAAACTAGCTAAAATGTGCCTGGCTTCTCTTCACTGAAAAGCTCATTCTGAGTACATTTTTAGCATACGTTTGCTCCTGCCGGGTCAGCTGAGCAGCGAATTTCTATTTAACCACCTGCTATCATGAGAGACCTCAGGGCTGCATGTTTTGAGCCCAGTACTGATCCTGAAAAGCGTTTCCAACCCCACTTACAAGTAAAACTAGCTAAAATGTGCCTGGCTGCTATTCACTAAAAAGCTCATTCTCTGTACATTTTTGGCATACGTTTGCTCCTACCGGGTCAGCTGAGCAGCGAATTTCTATTTAACCACCTGCTTTCATGAGAGACCTCAGAGCTGCATGTTTTGAGCCCTGTACTGAGCCTGAAAAGCATTTCCAACCCCACTTACAAGTAAAACTAGCTAAAATGTGCCTGGCTTCTCTCACTGAAAAGCTCATTCTGAGTACATTTTTCGCATAGGTTTGCTCCTGCCGGGTCAGCTGAGCAGCGAATTTCTATTTAACCACCTGCTATCACGAGAGACCTCAGGGCTGCATGGTTTGAGCCCAGTACTGATCCTGAAAAGCGTTTCCAACCCCACTTACAAGTAAAACTAGCTAAAATGTGCCTGGCTTCTCTTCACTGAAAAGCTCATTCTGAGTACATTTTTAGCATACGTTTGCTCCTGCCGGGTCAGCTGAGCGGCGAATTTCTATTTAACCACCTGCTTTCATGAGAGACCTCAGGGCTGCATGTTTTGAGCCCAGTACTGAGCCTGAAAAGCATTTCCAACCCCACTTACAAGTAAAACTAGCTAAAATGTGCCTGGCTTCTCTTCACTGAAAAGCTCATTCTGAGTGCATTTTTAGCATACGTTTGCTCCTGCCGGGTCAGCTGAGCAGCGAATTTCTATTTAACCACCTGCTATCATGAGAGACCTCAGGGCTGCATGTTTTGAGCCCAGTACTGATCCTGAAAAGCGTTTCCAACCCCACTTACAAGTAAAACTAGCTAAAATGTGCCTGGCTGCTATTCACTAAAAAGCTCATTCTCTGTACATTTTTGGCATACGTTTGCTCCTACCGGGTCAGCTGAGCAGCGAATTTCTATTTAACCACCTGCTTTCATGAGAGACCTCAGAGCTGCATGTTTTGAGCCCTGTACTGAGCCTGAAAAGCGTTTCCAACCCCACTTACAAGTAAAACTAGCTAAAATGTGCCTGGCTGCTATTCACTGAAAAGCTCATTCTGTGTACATTTTTGGCATACGTTTGCTCCTGCCGGGTCAGCTGAGCAGCGAATTTCTATTTGACCACCTGCTTTCATGAGAGACCTCAGAGCTGCATGTTTTGAGCCCAGTACTGAGCCTGAAAAGCATTTCCAACCCCACTTACAAGTAAAACTAGCTAAAATGTGCCTGGCTTCTCTTCACTGAAAAGCTCATTCTGAGTACATTTTTAGCATACGTTTGCTCCTGCCGGGTCAGCTGAGAAGCGAATTTCTATTTAACCACCTGCTATCATGAGAGACCTCAGGGCTGCATGTTTTGAGCCCAGTACTGATCCTGAAAAGCGTTTCCAACCCCACTTACAAGTAAAACTAGCTAAAATGTGCCTGGCTGCTATTCACTGAAAAGCTCATTCTGAGAACATTTTTAGCATACGTTTGCTCCTGCTGGGTCAGCTGAGCAGCAAATTTCTATTTAACCACCTGCTATCATGAGAGACCTCAGGGCTGCATGTTTTGAGCCCAGTACTGATCCTGAAAAGCGTTTCCAACCCCACTTACAAGTAAAACTAGCTAAAATGTGCCTGGCTGATATTCACTGAAAAGCTCATTCTGTGTACATTTTTGGCATACGTTTGCTCCTACCGGGTCAGCTGAGCAGCGAATTTCTATTTAACCACCTGCTATCATGAGAGACCTCAGGGCTGCATGTTTTGAGACCAGTACTGATCCTGAAAAGCGTTTCCAACCCCACTTACAAGTAAAACTAGCTAAAATGTGCCTGGCTGCTATTCACTGAAAAGCTCATTCTGAGTACATTTATAGCATACGTTTGCTCCTGCTGGGTCAGCTGAGCAGCGAATTTCTATTTAACCACCTGCTTTCATGAGAGACCTCAGGGATGCATGTTTTGAGCCCAGCACTGAGCCTGAAAAGCGTTTCCAACGCCACTTACACGTAAAACTAGCTAAAATGTGCCTGGCTTCTCTTCACTGAAAAGCTCATTCTGAGTACATTTTTAGCATACGTTTGCTCCTGCCGGGTCAGCTGAGCAGCGAATTTCTATTTAACCACCTGCTATCATGAGAGACCTCAGGGCTGCATGTTTTGAGCCCAGTACTGATCCTGAAAAGCGTTTCCAACCCCACTTACAAGTAAAACTAGCTAAAATGTGCCTGGCTGCTATTCACTAAAAAGCTCATTCTCTGTACATTTTTGGCATACGTTTGCTCCTACCGGGTCAGCTGAGCAGCGAATTTCTATTTAACCACCTGCTTTCATGAGAGACCTCAGAGCTGCATGTTTTGAGCCCTGTACTGAGCCTGAAAAGCATTTCCAACCCCACTTACAAGTAAAACTAGCTAAAATGTGCCTGGCTTCTCTCACTGAAAAGCTCATTCTGAGTACATTTTTCGCATACGTTTGCTCCTGCCGGGTCAGCTGAGCAGCGAATTTCTATTTAACCACCTGCTATCACGAGAGACCTCAGGGCTGCATGGTTTGAGCCCAGTACTGATCCTGAAAAGCGTTTCCAACCCCACTTACAAGTAAAACTAGCTAAAATGTGCCTGGCTTCTCTTCACTGAAAAGCTCATTCTGAGTACATTTTTAGCATACGTTTGCTCCTGCCGGGTCAGCTGAGCGGGGAATTTCTATTTAACCACCTGCTTTCATGAGAGACCTCAGGGCTGCATGTTTTGAGCCCAGTACTGAGCCTGAAAAGCATTTCCAACCCCACTTACAAGTAAAACTAGCTAAAATGTGCCTGGCTTCTCTTCACTGAAAAGCTCATTCTGAGTGCATTTTTAGCATACGTTTGCTCCTGCCGGGTCAGCTGAGCAGCGAATTTCTATTTAACCACCTGCTATCATGAGAGACCTCAGGGCTGCATGTTTTGAGCCCAGTACTGATCCTGAAAAGCGTTTCCAACCCCACTTACAAGTAAAACTAGCTAAAATGTGCCTGGCTGCTATTCACTAAAAAGCTCATTCTCTGTACATTTTTGGCATACGTTTGCTCCTACCGGGTCAGCTGAGCAGCGAATTTCTATTTAACCACCTGCTTTCATGAGAGACCTCAGAGCTGCATGTTTTGAGCCCTGTACTGAGCCTGAAAAGCGTTTCCAACCCCACTTACAAGTAAAACTAGCTAAAATGTGCCTGGCTGCTATTCACTGAAAAGCTCATTCTGTGTACATTTTTGGCATACGTTTGCTCCTGCCGGGTCAGCTGAGCAGCGAATTTCTATTTGACCACCTGCTTTCATGAGAGACCTCAGAGCTGCATGTTTTGAGCCCAGTACTGAGCCTGAAAAGCATTTCCAACCCCACTTACAAGTAAAACTAGCTAAAATGTGCCTGGCTTCTCTTCACTGAAAAGCTCATTCTGAGTACATTTTTAGCATACGTTTGCTCCTGCCGGGTCAGCTGAGAAGCGAATTTCTATTTAACCACCTGCTATCATGAGAGACCTCAGGGCTGCATGTTTTGAGCCCAGTACTGATCCTGAAAAGCGTTTCCAACCCCACTTACAAGTAAAACTAGCTAAAATGTGCCTGGCTGCTATTCACTGAAAAGCTCATTCTGAGAACATTTTTAGCATACGTTTGCTCCTGCTGGGTCAGCTGAGCAGCAAATTTCTATTTAACCACCTGCTATCATGAGAGACCTCAGGGCTGCATGTTTTGAGCCCAGTACTGATCCTGAAAAGCGTTTCCAACCCCACTTACAAGTAAAACTAGCTAAAATGTGCCTGGCTGATATTCACTGAAAAGCTCATTCTGTGTACATTTTTGGCATACGTTTGCTCCTACCAGGTCAGCTGAGCTGCCAATTTCTATTTAACCACCTGCTTTCATGAGAGACCTCAGGGCTGCATGTTTTGAGCCCAGTACTGAGCCTGAAAAGCATTTCCAACCCCACTTACAAGTAAAACTAGCTAAAATGTGCCTGGCTGCTATTCACTGAAAAGCTCATTCTGTGTACATTTTTGGCATACGTTTGCTCCTACCGGGTCAGCTGAGCAGTGAATTTCTATTTAACCACCTGCTTTCATGAGAGACCTCAGGGCTGCATGTTTTGAGCCCAGTACTGAGCCTGAAAAGCATTTCCAACCCCACTTACAAGTAAAACTAGCTAAAATGTGCCTGGCTTCTCTTCACTGAAAAGCTCATTCTGAGAACATTTTTAGCATACGTTTGCTCCTGCTGGGTCAGCTGAGCAGCAAATTTCTATTTAACCACCTGCTATCATGAGAGACCTCAGGGCTGCATGTTTTGAGCCCAGTACTGATCCTGAAAAGCGTTTCCAACCCCACTTACAAGTAAAACTAGCTAAAATGTGCCTGGCTGCTATTCACTGAAAAGCTCATTCTGTGTACATTTTTGGCATACGTTTGCTCCTACCAGGTCAGCTGACCTGCGAATTTCTATTTGACCACCTGCTTTCATGAGAGACCTCAGGGCTGCATGTTTTGAGCCCAGTACTGAGCCTGAAAAGCATTTCCAACCCCACTTACAAGTAAAACTAGCTAAAATGTGCCTGGCTGCTATTCACTGAAAAGCTCATTCTGTGTACATTTTTGGCATACGTTTGCTCCTACCGGGTCAGCTGAGCAGCGAATTTCTATTTACCACCTGCTTTCATGAGAGACCTCAGGGCTGCATGTTTTGAGCCCAGTACTGAGCCTGAAAAGCATTTCCAACCCCACTTACAAGTAAAACTAGCTAAAATGTGCCTGGCTTCTCTTCACTGAAAAGCTCATTCTGAGTACATTTTTAGCATACGTTTGCTCCTGCCGGGTCAGCTGAGCAGCGAATTTCTATTTAACCACCTGCTATCATAAGAGACCTCAGGGCTGCATGTTTTGAGCCCAGTACTGATCCTGAAAAGCGTTTCCAACCCCACTTACAAGTAAAACTAGCTAAAATGTGCCTGGCTTCTCTTCACTGAAAAGCTCATTCTGAGTACATTTTTAGCATACGTTTGCTCCTGCTGGGTCAGCTGAGCAGCGACTTTCTATTTAACCACCTGCTATCATGAGAGACCTCAGGGCTGCATGTTTTGAGCCCAGTACTGATCCTGAAAAGCGTTTCCAACTCCACTTACAAGTAAAACTAGCTAAAATGTGCCTGGCTGCTATTCACTGAAAAGCTCATTCTGTGTACATTTTTGGAATACCTTTGCTCCTACCGGGTCAGCTGAGCAGCGAATTTCTATTTAAGCACCTGCTTTCATGAGAGACCTCAGGGCTGCATGTTTTGAGCCCAGTACTGAGCCTGAAAAGCATTTCCAACCCCACTTACAAGTAAAACTAGCAAAAATGTGCCTGGCTTCTCTTCACTGAAAAGCTCATTCTGAGTACATTTTTAGCATACGTTTGCTCCTGCCGGGTCAGCTGAGCAGCGAATTTCTATTTAACCACCTGCCTTCATGAGAGACCTCAGGGCTGCATGTTTTGAGCCCAGTACTGATCCTGAAAAGCGTTTCCAACCCCACTTACAAGTAAAACTAGCTAAAATGTGCCTGGCTGCTATTCACTAAAAAGCTCATTCTCTGTACATTTTTGGCATACGTTTGCTCCTACCGGGTCAGCTGAGCAGCGAATTTCTATTTAACCACCTGCTTTCATGAGAGACTTCAGAGCTGCATGTTTTGAGCCCTGTACTGAGCCTGAAAAGCATTTCCAACCCCACTTACAAGTAAAACTAGCTAAAATGTGCCTGGCTTCTCTTCAGTGAAAAGCTCATTCTGAGTACACTTTTTAGCATACGTTTGCTCCTGCCGGGTCAGCTGAGCAGCGAATTTCTATTTGACCACCTGCTTTCATGAGAGACCTCAGAGCTGCATGTTTTGAGCCCAGTACTGAGCCTGAAAAGCATTTCCAACCCCACTTACAAGTAAAACTAGCTAAAATGTGCCTGGCTTCTCTTCACTGAAAAGCTCATTCTGAGTACATTTTTAGCATAAGTTTGCTCCTGCCGGGTCAGCTGAGCAGCGAATTTCTATTTAACCACCTGCTATCATAAGAGACCTCAGGGCTGCATGTTTTGAGCCCAGTACTGATCCTGAAAAGCGTTTCCAACCCCACTTACAAGTAAAACTAGCTAAAATGTGCCTGGCTGCTATTCACTAAAAAGCTCATTCTCTGTACATTTTTGGCATACGTTTGCTCCTACCGGGTCAGCTGAGCAGCGAATTTCTATTTAACCACCTGCTTTCATGAGAGACCTCAGAGCTGCATGTTTTGAGCCCTGTACTGAGCCTGAAAAGCATTTCCAACCCCACTTACAAGTAAAACTAGCTAAAATGTGCCTGGCTTCTCTCACTGAAAAGCTCATTCTGAGTACATTTTTCGCATACGTTTGCTCCTGCCGGGTCAGCTGAGCAGCGAATTTCTATTTAACCACCTGCTATCACGAGAGACCTCAGGGCTGCATGGTTTGAGCCCAGTACTGATCCTGAAAAGCGTTTCCAACCCCACTTACAAGTAAAACTAGCTAAAATGTGCCTGGCTTCTCTTCACTGAAAAGCTCATTCTGAGTACATTTTTAGCACACGTTTGCTCCTGCCGGGTCAGCTGAGCGGCGAATTTCTATTTAACCACCTGCTTTCATGAGAGACCTCAGGGCTGCATGTTTTGAGCCCAGTACTGAGCCTGAAAAGCATTTCCAACCCCACTTACAAGTAAAACTAGCTAAAATGTGCCTGGCTTCTCTTCACTGAAAAGCTCATTCTGAGTACATTTTTAGCATACGTTTGCTCCTGCCGGGTCAGCTGAGCAGCGAATTTCTATTTAACCACCTGCTATCATGAGAGACCTCAGGGCTGCATGTTTTGAGCCCAGTACTGATCCTGAAAAGCGTTTCCAACCCCACTTACAAGTAAAACTAGCTAAAATGTGCCTGGCTGCTATTCACTAAAAAGCTCATTCTCTGTACATTTTTGGCATACGTTTGCTCCTACCGGGTCAGCTGAGCAGCGAATTTCTATTTAACCACCTGCTTTCATGAGAGACCTCAGAGCTGCATGTTTTGAGCCCTGTACTGAGCCTGAAAAGCATTTCCAACCCCACTTACAAGTAAAACTAGCTAAAATGTGCCTGGCTTCTCTTCAGTGAAAAGCTCATTCTGAGTACACTTTTTAGCATACGTTTGCTCCTGCCGGGTCAGCTGAGCAGCGAATTTCTATTTGACCACCTGCTTTCATGAGAGACCTCAGAGCTGCATGTTTTGAGCCCAGTACTGAGCCTGAAAAGCATTTCCAACCCCACTTACAAGTAAAACTAGCTAAAATGTGCCTGGCTTCTCTTCACTGAAAAGCTCATTCTGAGTACATTTTTAGCATACGTTTGCTCCTGCCGGGTCAGCTGAGCAGCGAATTTCTATTTAACCACCTGCTATCATAAGAGACCTCAGGGCTGCATGTTTTGAGCCCAGTACTGATCCTGAAAAGCGTTTCCAACCCCACTTACAAGTAAAACTAGCTAAAATGTGCCTGGCTTCTCTTCACTGAAAAGCTCATTCTGAGTACATTTTTAGCATACGTTTGCTCCTGCTGGGTCAGCTGAGCAGCGAATTTCTATTTAACCACCTGCTATCATGAGAGACCTCAGGGCTGCATGTTTTGAGCCCAGTACTGATCCTGAAAAGCGTTTCCAACCCCACTTACAAGTAAAACTAGCAAAAATGTGCCTGGCTTCTCTTCACTGAAAAGCTAATTCTGAGTACATTTTTAGCATACATTTGCTCCTGCCGGGTCAGCTGAGCAGCGAATTTCTATTTAACCACCTGCTTTCATGAGAGACCTCAGGGATGTATGTTTTGAGCCCAGCACTGAGCCTGAAAAGCGTTTCCAAGGCCACTTACACGTAAAACTAGCTAAAATGTGCCTGGCTTTTCTTCACTGAAAAGCTCATTCTGAGTACATTTTTAGCATACGTTTGCTCCTGCTGGGTCAGCTGAGCAGCAAATTTCTATTTAACCACCTGCTATCATGAGAGACCTCAGGGCTGCATGTTTTGAGCCCAGTACTGATCCTGAAAAGCGTTTCCAACCCCACTTACAAGTAAAACTAGCTAAAATGTGCCTGGCTGCTATTCACTGAAAAGCTCATTCTGTGTACATTTTTGGCATACGTTTGCTCCTACCGGGTCAGCTGAGCAGCGAATTTCTATTTAACCACCTGCTTTCATGAGAGACCTCAGGGCTGCATGTTTTGAGCCCAGTACTGAGCCTGAAAAGCATTTCCAACCCCACTTACAAGTAAAACTAGCTAAAATGTGCCTGGCTTCTCTTCACTGAAAAGCTCATTCTGAGTACATTTTGAGCATACGTTTGCTCCTGCTGGGTCAGCTGAGCAGCGAATTTCTATTTAACCACCTGCTATCATGAGAGACCTCAGGGCTGCATGTTTTGAGCCCAGTACTGATCCTGAAAAGCGTTTCCAACCCCACTTACAAGTAAAACTAGCTAAAATGTGCCTGGCTTCTCTTCACTGAAAAGCTCATTCTGAGTACATTTTTAGCATACGTTTGCTCCTGCTGGGTCAGCTGAGCAGCGAATTTCTATTTAACCACCTGCTATCATGAGAGACCTCAGGGCTGCATGTTTTGAGCCCAGTACTGATCCTGAAAAGCGTTTCCAACTCCACTTACAAGTAAAACTAGCTAAAATGTGCCTGGCTGCTATTCACTGAAAAGCTCATTCTGTGTACATTTTTGGAATACCTTTGCTCCTACCGGGTCAGCTGAGCAGCGAATTTCTATTTAAGCACCTGCTTTCATGAGAGACCTCAGGGCTGCATGTTTTGAGCCCAGTACTGAGCCTGAAAAGCATTTCCAACCCCACTTACAAGTAAAACTAGCAAAAATGTGCCTGGCTTCTCTTCACTGAAAAGCTCATTCTGAGTACATTTTTAGCATACGTTTGCTCCTGCCGGGTCAGCTGAGCAGCGAATTTCTATTTAACCACCTGCCTTCATGAGAGACCTCAGGGCTGCATGTTTTGAGCCCAGTACTGATCCTGAAAAGCGTTTCCAACCCCACTTACAAGTAAAACTAGCTAAAATGTGCCTGGCTGCTATTCACTAAAAAGCTCATTCTCTGTACATTTTTGGCATACGTTTGCTCCTACCGGGTCAGCTGAGCAGCGAATTTCTATTTAACCACCTGCTTTCATGAGAGACTTCAGAGCTGCATGTTTTGAGCCCTGTACTGAGCCTGAAAAGCATTTCCAACCCCACTTACAAGTAAAACTAGCTAAAATGTGCCTGGCTTCTCTTCAGTGAAAAGCTCATTCTGAGTACACTTTTTAGCATACGTTTGCTCCTGCCGGGTCAGCTGAGCAGCGAATTTCTATTTGACCACCTGCTTTCATGAGAGACCTCAGAGCTGCATGTTTTGAGCCCAGTACTGAGCCTGAAAAGCATTTCCAACCCCACTTACAAGTAAAACTAGCTAAAATGTGCCTGGCTTCTCTTCACTGAAAAGCTCATTCTGAGTACATTTTTAGCATAAGTTTGCTCCTGCCGGGTCAGCTGAGCAGCGAATTTCTATTTAACCACCTGCTATCATAAGAGACCTCAGGGCTGCATGTTTTGAGCCCAGTACTGATCCTGAAAAGCGTTTCCAACCCCACTTACAAGTAAAACTAGCTAAAATGTGCCTGGCTGCTATTCACTAAAAAGCTCATTCTCTGTACATTTTTGGCATACGTTTGCTCCTACCGGGTCAGCTGAGCAGCGAATTTCTATTTAACCACCTGCTTTCATGAGAGACCTCAGAGCTGCATGTTTTGAGCCCTGTACTGAGCCTGAAAAGCATTTCCAACCCCACTTACAAGTAAAACTAGCTAAAATGTGCCTGGCTTCTCTCACTGAAAAGCTCATTCTGAGTACATTTTTCGCATACGTTTGCTCCTGCCGGGTCAGCTGAGCAGCGAATTTCTATTTAACCACCTGCTATCACGAGAGACCTCAGGGCTGCATGGTTTGAGCCCAGTACTGATCCTGAAAAGCGTTTCCAACCCCACTTACAAGTAAAACTAGCTAAAATGTGCCTGGCTTCTCTTCACTGAAAAGCTCATTCTGAGTACATTTTTAGCACACGTTTGCTCCTGCCGGGTCAGCTGAGCGGCGAATTTCTATTTAACCACCTGCTTTCATGAGAGACCTCAGGGCTGCATGTTTTGAGCCCAGTACTGAGCCTGAAAAGCATTTCCAACCCCACTTACAAGTAAAACTAGCTAAAATGTGCCTGGCTTCTCTTCACTGAAAAGCTCATTCTGAGTACATTTTTAGCATACGTTTGCTCCTGCCGGGTCAGCTGAGCAGCGAATTTCTATTTAACCACCTGCTATCATGAGAGACCTCAGGGCTGCATGTTTTGAGCCCAGTACTGATCCTGAAAAGCGTTTCCAACCCCACTTACAAGTAAAACTAGCTAAAATGTGCCTGGCTGCTATTCACTAAAAAGCTCATTCTCTGTACATTTTTGGCATACGTTTGCTCCTACCGGGTCAGCTGAGCAGCGAATTTCTATTTAACCACCTGCTTTCATGAGAGACCTCAGAGCTGCATGTTTTGAGCCCTGTACTGAGCCTGAAAAGCATTTCCAACCCCACTTACAAGTAAAACTAGCTAAAATGTGCCTGGCTTCTCTTCAGTGAAAAGCTCATTCTGAGTACACTTTTTAGCATACGTTTGCTCCTGCCGGGTCAGCTGAGCAGCGAATTTCTATTTGACCACCTGCTTTCATGAGAGACCTCAGAGCTGCATGTTTTGAGCCCAGTACTGAGCCTGAAAAGCATTTCCAACCCCACTTACAAGTAAAACTAGCTAAAATGTGCCTGGCTTCTCTTCACTGAAAAGCTCATTCTGAGTACATTTTTAGCATACGTTTGCTCCTGCCGGGTCAGCTGAGCAGCGAATTTCTATTTAACCACCTGCTATCATAAGAGACCTCAGGGCTGCATGTTTTGAGCCCAGTACTGATCCTGAAAAGCGTTTCCAACCCCACTTACAAGTAAAACTAGCTAAAATGTGCCTGGCTTCTCTTCACTGAAAAGCTCATTCTGAGTACATTTTTAGCATACGTTTGCTCCTGCTGGGTCAGCTGAGCAGCGAATTTCTATTTAACCACCTGCTATCATGAGAGACCTCAGGGCTGCATGTTTTGAGCCCAGTACTGATCCTGAAAAGCGTTTCCAACCCCACTTACAAGTAAAACTAGCAAAAATGTGCCTGGCTTCTCTTCACTGAAAAGCTAATTCTGAGTACATTTTTAGCATACATTTGCTCCTGCCGGGTCAGCTGAGCAGCGAATTTCTATTTAACCACCTGCTTTCATGAGAGACCTCAGGGATGTATGTTTTGAGCCCAGCACTGAGCCTGAAAAGCGTTTCCAACGCCACTTACACGTAAAACTAGCTAAAATGTGCCTGGCTTTTCTTCACTGAAAAGCTCATTCTGAGTACATTTTTAGCATACGTTTGCTCCTGCTGGGTCAGCTGAGCAGCAAATTTCTATTTAACCACCTGCTATCATGAGAGACCTCAGGGCTGCATGTTTTGAGCCCAGTACTGATCCTGAAAAGCGTTTCCAACCCCACTTACAAGTAAAACTAGCTAAAATGTGCCTGGCTGCTATTCACTGAAAAGCTCATTCTGTGTACATTTTTGGCATACGTTTGCTCCTACCGGGTCAGCTGAGCAGCGAATTTCTATTTAACCACCTGCTTTCATGAGAGACCTCAGGGCTGCATGTTTTGAGCCCAGTACTGAGCCTGAAAAGCATTTCCAACCCCACTTACAAGTAAAACTAGCTAAAATGTGCCTGGCTTCTCTTCACTGAAAAGCTCATTCTGAGTACATTTTGAGCATACGTTTGCTCCTGCTGGGTCAGCTGAGCAGCGAATTTCTATTTAACCACCTGCTATCATGAGAGACCTCAGGGCTGCATGTTTTGAGCCCAGTACTGATCCTGAAAAGCGTTTCCAACCCCACTTACAAGTAAAACTAGCTAAAATGTGCCTGGCTGCTATTCACTGAAAAGCTCATTTGTGTACATTTTTGGCATACGTTTAATCCTACCGGGTCAGCTGAGCAGCAAATTTCTATTTAACCACCTGCTTTCATGAGAGACCTCAGGGATGCATGTTTTGAGCCCAGTACTGAGCCTGAAAAGCATTTCCAACCCCACTTACAAGTAAAACTAGCTAAAATGTGCCTGGCTTCTCTTCACTGAAAAGCTCATTCTGAGAACATTTTTAGCATACGTTTGCTCCTGCTGGGTCAGCTGAGCAGCAAATTTCTATTTAACCACCTGCTATCATGAGAGACCTCAGGGCTGCATGTTTTGAGCCCAGTACTGATCCTGAAAAGCGTTTCCAACCCCACTTACAAGTAAAACTAGCTAAAATGTGCCTGGCTGCTATTCACTGAAAAGCTCATTCTGAGTACATTTTTAGCATACGTTTGCTCCTGCCGGGTCAGCTGAGCAGCGAATTTCTATTTAACCACCTGCTATCATGAGAGACCTCAGGGCTGCATGTTTTGAGCCCAGTACTGATCCTGAAAAGCGTTTCCAACCCCACTTACAAGTAAAACTAGCTAAAATGTGCCTGGCTGCTATTCACTAAAAAGCTCATTCTCTGTACATTTTTGGCATACGTTTGCTCCTACCGGGTCAGCTGAGCAGCGAATTTCTATTTAACCACCTGCTTTCATGAGAGACCTCAGAGCTGCATGTTTTGAGCCCTGTACTGAGCCTGAAAAGCATTTCCAACCCCACTTACAAGTAAAACCAGCTAAAATGTGCCTGGCTTCTCTTCAGTGAAAAGCTCATTCTGAGTACACTTTTTAGCATACGTTTGCTCCTGCCGGGTCAGCTGAGCAGCGAATTTCTATTTGACCACCTGCTTTCATGAGAGACCTCAGAGCTGCATGTTTTGAGCCCAGTACTGAGCCTGAAAAGCATTTCCAACCCCACTTACAAGTAAAACTAGCTAAAATGTGCCTGGCTTCTCTTCACTGAAAAGCTCATTCTGAGTACATTTTTAGCATACGTTTGCTCCTGCCGGGTCAGCTGAGCAGCGAATTTCTATTTAACCACCTGCTATCATAAGAGACCTCAGGGCTGCATGTTTTGAGCCCAGTACTGATCCTGAAAAGCGTTTCCAACCCCACTTACAAGTAAAACTAGCTAAAATGTGCCTGGCTTCTCTTCACTGAAAAGCTCATTCTGAGTACATTTTTAGCATACGTTTGCTCCTGCTGGGTCAGCTGAGCAGCGAATTTCTATTTAACCACCTGCTATCATGAGAGACCTCAGGGCTGCATGTTTTGAGCCCAGTACTGATCCTGAAAAGCGTTTCCAACCCCACTTACAAGTAAAACTAGCAAAAATGTGCCTGGCTTCTCTTCACTGAAAAGCTAATTCTGAGTACATTTTTAGCATACATTTGCTCCTGCCGGGTCAGCTGAGCAGCGAATTTCTATTTAACCACCTGCTTTCATGAGAGACCTCAGGGATGTATGTTTTGAGCCCAGCACTGAGCCTGAAAAGCGTTTCCAAGGCCACTTACACGTAAAACTAGCTAAAATGTGCCTGGCTTTTCTTCACTGAAAAGCTCATTCTGAGTACATTTTTAGCATACGTTTGCTCCTGCTGGGTCAGCTGAGCAGCAAATTTCTATTTAACCACCTGCTATCATGAGAGACCTCAGGGCTGCATGTTTTGAGCCCAGTACTGATCCTGAAAAGCGTTTCCAACCCCACTTACAAGTAAAACTAGCTAAAATGTGCCTGGCTGCTATTCACTGAAAAGCTCATTCTGTGTACATTTTTGGCATACGTTTGCTCCTACCGGGTCAGCTGAGCAGCGAATTTCTATTTAACCACCTGCTTTCATGAGAGACCTCAGGGCTGCATGTTTTGAGCCCAGTACTGAGCCTGAAAAGCATTTCCAACCCCACTTACAAGTAAAACTAGCTAAAATGTGCCTGGCTTCTCTTCACTGAAAAGCTCATTCTGAGTACATTTTGAGCATACGTTTGCTCCTGCTGGGTCAGCTGAGCAGCGAATTTCTATTTAACCACCTGCTATCATGAGAGACCTCAGGGCTGCATGTTTTGAGCCCAGTACTGATCCTGAAAAGCGTTTCCAACCCCACTTACAAGTAAAACTAGCTAAAATGTGCCTGGCTTCTCTTCACTGAAAAGCTCATTCTGAGTACATTTTTAGCATACGTTTGCTCCTGCTGGGTCAGCTGAGCAGCGAATTTCTATTTAACCACCTGCTATCATGAGAGACCTCAGGGCTGCATGTTTTGAGCCCAGTACTGATCCTGAAAAGCGTTTCCAACTCCACTTACAAGTAAAACTAGCTAAAATGTGCCTGGCTGCTATTCACTGAAAAGCTCATTCTGTGTACATTTTTGGAATACCTTTGCTCCTACCGGGTCAGCTGAGCAGCGAATTTCTATTTAAGCACCTGCTTTCATGAGAGACCTCAGGGCTGCATGTTTTGAGCCCAGTACTGAGCCTGAAAAGCATTTCCAACCCCACTTACAAGTAAAACTAGCAAAAATGTGCCTGGCTTCTCTTCACTGAAAAGCTCATTCTGAGTACATTTTTAGCATACGTTTGCTCCTGCCGGGTCAGCTGAGCAGCGAATTTCTATTTAACCACCTGCCTTCATGAGAGACCTCAGGGCTGCATGTTTTGAGCCCAGTACTGATCCTGAAAAGCGTTTCCAACCCCACTTACAAGTAAAACTAGCTAAAATGTGCCTGGCTGCTATTCACTAAAAAGCTCATTCTCTGTACATTTTTGGCATACGTTTGCTCCTACCGGGTCAGCTGAGCAGCGAATTTCTATTTAACCACCTGCTTTCATGAGAGACTTCAGAGCTGCATGTTTTGAGCCCTGTACTGAGCCTGAAAAGCATTTCCAACCCCACTTACAAGTAAAACTAGCTAAAATGTGCCTGGCTTCTCTTCAGTGAAAAGCTCATTCTGAGTACACTTTTTAGCATACGTTTGCTCCTGCCGGGTCAGCTGAGCAGCGAATTTCTATTTGACCACCTGCTTTCATGAGAGACCTCAGAGCTGCATGTTTTGAGCCCAGTACTGAGCCTGAAAAGCATTTCCAACCCCACTTACAAGTAAAACTAGCTAAAATGTGCCTGGCTTCTCTTCACTGAAAAGCTCATTCTGAGTACATTTTTAGCATAAGTTTGCTCCTGCCGGGTCAGCTGAGCAGCGAATTTCTATTTAACCACCTGCTATCATAAGAGACCTCAGGGCTGCATGTTTTGAGCCCAGTACTGATCCTGAAAAGCGTTTCCAACCCCACTTACAAGTAAAACTAGCTAAAATGTGCCTGGCTGCTATTCACTAAAAAGCTCATTCTCTGTACATTTTTGGCATACGTTTGCTCCTACCGGGTCAGCTGAGCAGCGAATTTCTATTTAACCACCTGCTTTCATGAGAGACCTCAGAGCTGCATGTTTTGAGCCCTGTACTGAGCCTGAAAAGCATTTCCAACCCCACTTACAAGTAAAACTAGCTAAAATGTGCCTGGCTTCTCTCACTGAAAAGCTCATTCTGAGTACATTTTTCGCATACGTTTGCTCCTGCCGGGTCAGCTGAGCAGCGAATTTCTATTTAACCACCTGCTATCACGAGAGACCTCAGGGCTGCATGGTTTGAGCCCAGTACTGATCCTGAAAAGCGTTTCCAACCCCACTTACAAGTAAAACTAGCTAAAATGTGCCTGGCTTCTCTTCACTGAAAAGCTCATTCTGAGTACATTTTTAGCACACGTTTGCTCCTGCCGGGTCAGCTGAGCGGCGAATTTCTATTTAACCACCTGCTTTCATGAGAGACCTCAGGGCTGCATGTTTTGAGCCCAGTACTGAGCCTGAAAAGCATTTCCAACCCCACTTACAAGTAAAACTAGCTAAAATGTGCCTGGCTTCTCTTCACTGAAAAGCTCATTCTGAGTACATTTTTAGCATACGTTTGCTCCTGCCGGGTCAGCTGAGCAGCGAATTTCTATTTAACCACCTGCTATCATGAGAGACCTCAGGGCTGCATGTTTTGAGCCCAGTACTGATCCTGAAAAGCGTTTCCAACCCCACTTACAAGTAAAACTAGCTAAAATGTGCCTGGCTGCTATTCACTAAAAAGCTCATTCTCTGTACATTTTTGGCATACGTTTGCTCCTACCGGGTCAGCTGAGCAGCGAATTTCTATTTAACCACCTGCTTTCATGAGAGACCTCAGAGCTGCATGTTTTGAGCCCTGTACTGAGCCTGAAAAGCATTTCCAACCCCACTTACAAGTAAAACTAGCTAAAATGTGCCTGGCTTCTCTTCAGTGAAAAGCTCATTCTGAGTACACTTTTTAGCATACGTTTGCTCCTGCCGGGTCAGCTGAGCAGCGAATTTCTATTTGACCACCTGCTTTCATGAGAGACCTCAGAGCTGCATGTTTTGAGCCCAGTACTGAGCCTGAAAAGCATTTCCAACCCCACTTACAAGTAAAACTAGCTAAAATGTGCCTGGCTTCTCTTCACTGAAAAGCTCATTCTGAGTACATTTTTAGCATACGTTTGCTCCTGCCGGGTCAGCTGAGCAGCGAATTTCTATTTAACCACCTGCTATCATAAGAGACCTCAGGGCTGCATGTTTTGAGCCCAGTACTGATCCTGAAAAGCGTTTCCAACCCCACTTACAAGTAAAACTAGCTAAAATGTGCCTGGCTTCTCTTCACTGAAAAGCTCATTCTGAGTACATTTTTAGCATACGTTTGCTCCTGCTGGGTCAGCTGAGCAGCGAATTTCTATTTAACCACCTGCTATCATGAGAGACCTCAGGGCTGCATGTTTTGAGCCCAGTACTGATCCTGAAAAGCGTTTCCAACCCCACTTACAAGTAAAACTAGCAAAAATGTGCCTGGCTTCTCTTCACTGAAAAGCTAATTCTGAGTACATTTTTAGCATACATTTGCTCCTGCCGGGTCAGCTGAGCAGCGAATTTCTATTTAACCACCTGCTTTCATGAGAGACCTCAGGGATGTATGTTTTGAGCCCAGCACTGAGCCTGAAAAGCGTTTCCAACGCCACTTACACGTAAAACTAGCTAAAATGTGCCTGGCTTTTCTTCACTGAAAAGCTCATTCTGAGTACATTTTTAGCATACGTTTGCTCCTGCTGGGTCAGCTGAGCAGCAAATTTCTATTTAACCACCTGCTATCATGAGAGACCTCAGGGCTGCATGTTTTGAGCCCAGTACTGATCCTGAAAAGCGTTTCCAACCCCACTTACAAGTAAAACTAGCTAAAATGTGCCTGGCTGCTATTCACTGAAAAGCTCATTCTGTGTACATTTTTGGCATACGTTTGCTCCTACCGGGTCAGCTGAGCAGCGAATTTCTATTTAACCACCTGCTTTCATGAGAGACCTCAGGGCTGCATGTTTTGAGCCCAGTACTGAGCCTGAAAAGCATTTCCAACCCCACTTACAAGTAAAACTAGCTAAAATGTGCCTGGCTTCTCTTCACTGAAAAGCTCATTCTGAGTACATTTTGAGCATACGTTTGCTCCTGCTGGGTCAGCTGAGCAGCGAATTTCTATTTAACCACCTGCTATCATGAGAGACCTCAGGGCTGCATGTTTTGAGCCCAGTACTGATCCTGAAAAGCGTTTCCAACCCCACTTACAAGTAAAACTAGCTAAAATGTGCCTGGCTGCTATTCACTGAAAAGCTCATTTGTGTACATTTTTGGCATACGTTTAATCCTACCGGGTCAGCTGAGCAGCAAATTTCTATTTAACCACCTGCTTTCATGAGAGACCTCAGGGATGCATGTTTTGAGCCCAGTACTGAGCCTGAAAAGCATTTCCAACCCCACTTACAAGTAAAACTAGCTAAAATGTGCCTGGCTTCTCTTCACTGAAAAGCTCATTCTGAGAACATTTTTAGCATACGTTTGCTCCTGCTGGGTCAGCTGAGCAGCAAATTTCTATTTAACCACCTGCTATCATGAGAGACCTCAGGGCTGCATGTTTTGAGCCCAGTACTGATCCTGAAAAGCGTTTCCAACCCCACTTACAAGTAAAACTAGCTAAAATGTGCCTGGCTGCTATTCACTGAAAAGCTCATTCTGAGTACATTTTTAGCATACGTTTGCTCCAGCTGGGTCAGCTGAGCAGCGAATTTCAATTTAACCACCTGCTATCATGAGAGACCTCAGGGCTGCATGTTTTGAGCCCAGTATTGATCCTGAAAAGCGTTTCCAAACCCACTTACAAGTAAAACTAGCTAAAATGTGCCTGGCTGCTATTCACTGAAAAGCTCATTCTGTGTACATTTTTGGCATACGTTTGCTCCTACCGGGTCAGCTGAGCAGCGAATTTCTATTTACCACCTGCTTTCATGAGAGACCTCAGGGCTGCATGTTTTGAGCCCAGTACTGAGCCTGAAAAGCATTTCCAACCCCACTTACAAGTAAAACTAGCTAAAATGTGCCTGGCTTCTCTTCACTGAAAAGCTCATTCTGAGTACATTTTTAGCATACGTTTGCTCCTGCCGGGTCAGCTGAGCAGCGAATTTCTATTTAACCACCTGCTATCATAAGAGACCTCAGGGCTGCATGTTTTGAGCCCAGTACTGATCCTGAAAAGCGTTTCCAACCCCACTTACAAGTAAAACTAGCTAAAATGTGCCTGGCTTCTCTTCACTGAAAAGCTCATTCTGAGTACATTTTTAGCATACGTTTGCTCCTGCTGGGTCAGCTGAGCAGCGAATTTCTATTTAACCACCTGCTATCATGAGAGACCTCAGGGCTGCATGTTTTGAGCCCAGTACTGATCCTGAAAAGCGTTTCCAACCCCACTTACAAGTAAAACTAGCTAAAATGTGCCTGGCTGCTATTCACTGAAAAGCTCATTCTGTGTACATTTTTGGCATACCTTTGCTCCTACCGGGTCAGCTGAGCAGCGAATTTCTATTTAACCACCTGCTATCACGAGAGACCTCAGGGCTGCATGGTTTGAGCCCAGTACTGATCCTGAAAAGCGTTTCCAACCCCACTTACAAGTAAAACTAGCTAAAATGTGCCTGGCTGCTATTCAGTGAAACGCTTATTCTGTGTACATTTTTGGCATACGTTTGCTCCTGCCGGGTCAGCTGAGCAGCGAATTTCTATTTAACCACCTGCTATCATGAGAGACTTCAGGGCTGCATGTTTTGAGCCCAGTACTGATCCTGAAAAGCGTTTCCAACCCCACTTACAAGTAAAACTAGCTAAAATGTGCCTGGCTGCTATTCACTGAAAAGCTCATTCTGTGTACATTTTTGGCATACCATTGCTCCTACCGGGTCAGCTGAGCAGGGAATTTCTATTTAACCATCTGCTTTCATGAGAGACCTCAGGGCTGCATGTTTTGAGCCCAGCACTGAGCCTGAAAAGCGTTTCCAACGCCACTTACAAGTAAAACTAGCTAAAATGTGCCTGGCTTCTCTTCACTGAAAAGCTCATTCTGAGTACATTTTTAGCATACGTTTGCTCCTGCCGGGTCAGCTGAGAAGCGAATTTCTATTTAACCACCTGCTATCATGAGAGACCTCAGGGCTGCATGTTTTGAGCCCAGTATTGATCCTGAAAAGCGTTTCCAACCCCACTTACAAGTAAAACTAGCTAAAATGTGCCTGGCTTCTCTTCACTGAAAAGCTCATTCTGAGTACATTTTTAGCATACGTTTGCTCCTGCCGGGTCAGCTGAGCAGCGAATTTCTATTTAACCACCTGCTATCATGAGAGACCTCAGGGCTGCATGTTTTGAGCCCAGTACTGATCCTGAAAAGCGTTTCCAACCCCACTTACAAGTAAAACTAGCTAAAATGTGCCTGGCTGCTATTCACTAAAAAGCTCATTCTCTGTACATTTTTGGCATACGTTTGCTCCTACCGGGTCAGCTGAGCAGCGAATTTCTATTTAACCACCTGCTTTCATGAGAGACCTCAGAGCTGCATGTTTTGAGCCCTGTACTGAGCCTGAAAAGCATTTCCAACCCCACTTACAAGTAAAACTAGCTAAAATGTGCCTGGCTTCTCTTCAGTGAAAAGCTCATTCTGAGTACACTTTTTAGCATACGTTTGCTCCTGCCGGGTCAGCTGAGCAGCGAATTTCTATTTGACCACCTGCTTTCATGAGAGACCTCAGAGCTGCATGTTTTGAGCCCAGTACTGAGCCTGAAAAGCATTTCCAACCCCACTTACAAGTAAAACTAGCTAAAATGTGCCTGGCTTCTCTTCACTGAAAAGCTCATTCTGAGTACATTTTTAGCATACGTTTGCTCCTGCCGGGTCAGCTGAGCAGCGAATTTCTATTTAACCACCTGCTATCATAAGAGACCTCAGGGCTGCATGTTTTGAGCCCAGTACTGATCCTGAAAAGCGTTTCCAACCCCACTTACAAGTAAAACTAGCTAAAATGTGCCTGGCTTCTCTTCACTGAAAAGCTCATTCTGAGTACATTTTTAGCATACGTTTGCTCCTGCTGGGTCAGCTGAGCAGCGAATTTCTATTTAACCACCTGCTATCATGAGAGACCTCAGGGCTGCATGTTTTGAGCCCAGTACTGATCCTGAAAAGCGTTTCCAACCCCACTTACAAGTAAAACTAGCAAAAATGTGCCTGGCTTCTCTTCACTGAAAAGCTAATTCTGAGTACATTTTTAGCATACATTTGCTCCTGCCGGGTCAGCTGAGCAGCGAATTTCTATTTAACCACCTGCTTTCATGAGAGACCTCAGGGATGTATGTTTTGAGCCCAGCACTGAGCCTGAAAAGCGTTTCCAACGCCACTTACACGTAAAACTAGCTAAAATGTGCCTGGCTTTTCTTCACTGAAAAGCTCATTCTGAGTACATTTTTAGCATACGTTTGCTCCTGCTGGGTCAGCTGAGCAGCAAATTTCTATTTAACCACCTGCTATCATGAGAGACCTCAGGGCTGCATGTTTTGAGCCCAGTACTGATCCTGAAAAGCGTTTCCAACCCCACTTACAAGTAAAACTAGCTAAAATGTGCCTGGCTGCTATTCACTGAAAAGCTCATTCTGTGTACATTTTTGGCATACGTTTGCTCCTACCGGGTCAGCTGAGCAGCGAATTTCTATTTAACCACCTGCTTTCATGAGAGACCTCAGGGCTGCATGTTTTGAGCCCAGTACTGAGCCTGAAAAGCATTTCCAACCCCACTTACAAGTAAAACTAGCTAAAATGTGCCTGGCTTCTCTTCACTGAAAAGCTCATTCTGAGTACATTTTGAGCATACGTTTGCTCCTGCTGGGTCAGCTGAGCAGCGAATTTCTATTTAACCACCTGCTATCATGAGAGACCTCAGGGCTGCATGTTTTGAGCCCAGTACTGATCCTGAAAAGCGTTTCCAACCCCACTTACAAGTAAAACTAGCTAAAATGTGCCTGGCTGCTATTCACTGAAAAGCTCATTTGTGTACATTTTTGGCATACGTTTAATCCTACCGGGTCAGCTGAGCAGCAAATTTCTATTTAACCACCTGCTTTCATGAGAGACCTCAGGGATGCATGTTTTGAGCCCAGTACTGAGCCTGAAAAGCATTTCCAACCCCACTTACAAGTAAAACTAGCTAAAATGTGCCTGGCTTCTCTTCACTGAAAAGCTCATTCTGAGAACATTTTTAGCATACGTTTGCTCCTGCTGGGTCAGCTGAGCAGCAAATTTCTATTTAACCACCTGCTATCATGAGAGACCTCAGGGCTGCATGTTTTGAGCCCAGTACTGATCCTGAAAAGCGTTTCCAACCCCACTTACAAGTAAAACTAGCTAAAATGTGCCTGGCTGCTATTCACTGAAAAGCTCATTCTGAGTACATTTTTAGCATACGTTTGCTCCAGCTGGGTCAGCTGAGCAGCGAATTTCAATTTAACCACCTGCTATCATGAGAGACCTCAGGGCTGCATGTTTTGAGCCCAGTATTGATCCTGAAAAGCGTTTCCAAACCCACTTACAAGTAAAACTAGCTAAAATGTGCCTGGCTGCTATTCACTGAAAAGCTCATTCTGTGTACATTTTTGGCATACGTTTGCTCCTACCGGGTCAGCTGAGCAGCGAATTTCTATTTACCACCTGCTTTCATGAGAGACCTCAGGGCTGCATGTTTTGAGCCCAGTACTGAGCCTGAAAAGCATTTCCAACCCCACTTACAAGTAAAACTAGCTAAAATGTGCCTGGCTTCTCTTCACTGAAAAGCTCATTCTGAGTACATTTTTCGCATACGTTTGCTCCTGCCGGGTCAGCTGAGCAGCGAATTTCTATTTAACCACCTGCTATCATAAGAGACCTCAGGGCTGCATGTTTTGAGCCCAGTACTGATCCTGAAAAGCGTTTCCAACCCCACTTACAAGTAAAACTAGCTAAAATGTGCCTGGCTTCTCTTCACTGAAAAGCTCATTCTGAGTACATTTTTAGCATACGTTTGCTCCTGCTGGGTCAGCTGAGCAGCGAATTTCTATTTAACCACCTGCTATCATGAGAGACCTCAGGGCTGCATGTTTTGAGCCCAGTACTGATCCTGAAAAGCGTTTCCAACCCCACTTACAAGTAAAACTAGCTAAAATGTGCCTGGCTGCTATTCACTGAAAAGCTCATTCTGTGTACATTTTTGGCATACCTTTGCTCCTACCGGGTCAGCTGAGCAGCGAATTTCTATTTAACCACCTGCTATCACGAGAGACCTCAGGGCTGCATGGTTTGAGCCCAGTACTGATCCTGAAAAGCGTTTCCAACCCCACTTACAAGTAAAACTAGCTAAAATGTGCCTGGCTGCTATTCAGTGAAACGCTTATTCTGTGTACATTTTTGGCATACGTTTGCTCCTGCCGGGTCAGCTGAGCAGCGAATTTCTATTTAACCACCTGCTATCATGAGAGACTTCAGGGCTGCATGTTTTGAGCCCAGTACTGATCCTGAAAAGCGTTTCCAACCCCACTTACAAGTAAAACTAGCTAAAATGTGCCTGGCTGCTATTCACTGAAAAGCTCATTCTGTGTACATTTTTGGCATACCATTGCTCCTACCGGGTCAGCTGAGCAGGGAATTTCTATTTAACCATCTGCTTTCATGAGAGACCTCAGGGCTGCATGTTTTGAGCCCAGCACTGAGCCTGAAAAGCGTTTCCAACGCCACTTACAAGTAAAACTAGCTAAAATGTGCCTGGCTTCTCTTCACTGAAAAGCTCATTCTGAGTACATTTTTAGCATACGTTTGCTCCTGCCGGGTCAGCTGAGAAGCGAATTTCTATTTAACCACCTGCTATCATGAGAGACCTCAGGGCTGCATGTTTTGAGCCCAGTATTGATCCTGAAAAGCGTTTCCAACCCCACTTACAAGTAAAACTAGCTAAAATGTGCCTGGCTGCTATTCACTGAAAAGCTCATTCTGTGTACATTTTTGGCATACGTTTGCACCTACCGGGTCAGCTGAGCAGCAAATTTCTATTTAACCATCTGCTTTCATGAGAGACCTCAGGGCTGCATGTTTTGAGCCCAGTACTGAGCCTGAAAAGCATTTCCAACCCCACTTACAAATAAAACTAGCTAAAATGTGCCTGGCTGCTATTCACTGAAAAGCTCATTCTGTGTACATTTTTGGCATACGTTTGCTCCTACCGGGTCAGCTGAGCAGCAAATTTCTATTTAACCACCTGCTTTCATGAGAGACCTCAGGGATGCATGTTTTGAGCCCAGTACTGAGCCTGAAAAGCATTTCCAACCCCACTTACAAGTAAAACTAGCTAAAATGTGCCTGGCTTCTCTTCACTGAAAAGCTCATTCTGAGTACACTTTTTAGCATACATTTGCTCCTGCCGGGTCAGCTGAGCAGCGAATTTCTATTTGACCACCTGCTTTCATGAGAGACCTCAGAGCTGCATGTTTTGAGCCCAGTACTGAGCCTGAAAAGCATTTCCAACCCCACTTACAAGTAAAACTAGCTAAAATGTGCCTGGCTTCTCTTCACTGAAAAGCTCATTCTGAGTACATTTTTAGCATAAGTTTGCTCCTGCCGGGTCAGCTGAGCAGCGAATTTCTATTTAACCACCTGCTATCATAAGAGACCTCAGGGCTGCATGTTTTGAGCCCAGTACTGATCCTGAAAAGCGTTTCCAACCCCACTTACAAGTAAAACTAGCTAAAATGTGCCTGGCTGCTATTCACTAAAAAGCTCATTCTCTGTACTTTTTTGGCATACGTTTGCTCCTACCGGGTCAGCTGAGCAGCGAATTTCTATTTAACCACCTGCTTTCATGAGAGACCTCAGAGCTGCATGTTTTGAGCCCTGTACTGAGCCTGAAAAGCATTTCCAACCCCACTTACAAGTAAAACTAGCTAAAATGTGCCTGGCTTCTCTCACTGAAAAGCTCATTCTGAGTACATTTTTCGCATACGTTTGCTCCTGCCGGGTCAGCTGAGCAGCGAATTTCTATTTAACCACCTGCTATCACGAGAGACCTCAGGGCTGCATGGTTTGAGCCCAGTACTGATCCTGAAAAGCGTTTCCAACCCCACTTACAAGTAAAACTAGCTAAAATGTGCCTGGCTTCTCTTCACTGAAAAGCTCATTCTGAGTACATTTTTAGCACACGTTTGCTCCTGCCGGGTCAGCTGAGCAGCGAATTTCTATTTAACCACCTGCTTTCATGAGAGACCTCAGGGCTGCATGTTTTGAGCCCAGTACTGAGCCTGAAAAGCATTTCCAACCCCACTTACAAGTAAAACTAGCTAAAATGTGCCTGGCTTCTCTTCACTGAAAAGCTCATTCTGAGTACATTTTTAGCATACGTTTGCTCCTGCCGGGTCAGCTGAGCAGCGAATTTCTATTTAACCACCTGCTATCATGAGAGACCTCAGGGCTGCATGTTTTGAGCCCAGTACTGATCCTGAAAAGCGTTTCCAACCCCACTTACAAGTAAAACTAGCTAAAATGTGCCTGGCTGCTATTCACTAAAAAGCTCATTCTCTGTACATTTTTGGCATATGTTTGCTCCTACCGGGTCAGCTGAGTAGCGAATTTCTATTTAACCACCTGCTTTCATGAGAGACCTCAGAGCTGCATGTTTTGAGCCCTGTACTGAGCCTGAAAAGCATTTCCAACCCCACTTACAAGTAAAACTAGCTAAAATGTGCCTGGCTTCTCTTCAGTGAAAAGCTCATTCTGAGTACACTTTTTAGCATACGTTTGCTCCTGCCGGGTCAGCTGAGCAGCGAATTTCTATTTGACCACCTGCTTTCATGAGAGACCTCAGAGCTGCATGTTTTGAGCCCAGTACTGAGCCTGAAAAGCATTTCCAACCCCACTTACAAGTAAAACTAGCTAAAATGTGCCTGGCTTCTCTTCACTGAAAAGCTCATTCTGAGTACATTTTTAGCATACGTTTGCTCCTGCTGGGTCAGCTGAGCAGCGAATTTCTATTTAACCACCTGCTATCATGAGAGACCTCAGGGCTGCATGTTTTGAGCCCAGTACTGATCCTGAAAAGCGTTTCCAACCCCACTTACAAGTAAAACTAGCAAAAATGTGCCTGGCTTCTCTTCACTGAAAAGCTAATTTTGAGTACATTTTTAGCATACATTTGCTCCTGCCGGGTCAGCTGAGCAGCGAATTTCTATTTAACCACCTGCTTTCATGAGAGACCTCAGGGATGTATGTTTTGAGCCCAGCACTGAGCCTGAAAAGCGTTTCCAACGCCACTTACAAGTAAAACTAGCTAAAATGTGCCTGGCTTCTCTCACTGAAAAGCTCATTCTGAGTACATTTTTCGCATACGTTTGCTCCTGCCGGGTCAGCTGAGCAGCGAATTTCTATTTAACCACCTGCTATCACGAGAGACCTCAGGGCTGCATGGTTTGAGCCCAGTACTGATCCTGAAAAGCGTTTCCAACCCCACTTACAAGTAAAACTAGCTAAAATGTGCCTGGCTTCTCTTCACTGAAAAGCTCATTCTGAGTACATTTTTAGCACACGTTTGCTCCTGCCGGGTCAGCTGAGCGGCGAATTTCTATTTAACCACCTGCTTTCATGAGAGACCTCAGGGCTGCATGTTTTGAGCCCAGTACTGAGCCTGAAAAGCATTTCCAACCCCACTTACAAGTAAAACTAGCTAAAATGTGCCTGGCTTCTCTTCACTGAAAAGCTCATTCTGAGTACATTTTTAGCATACGTTTGCTCCTGCCGGGTCAGCTGAGCAGCGAATTTCTATTTAACCACCTGCTATCATGAGAGACCTCAGGGCTGCATGTTTTGAGCCCAGTACTGATCCTGAAAAGCGTTTCCAACCCCACTTACAAGTAAAACTAGCTAAAATGTGCCTGGCTGCTATTCACTAAAAAGCTCATTCTCTGTACATTTTTGGCATATGTTTGCTCCTACCGGGTCAGCTGAGTAGCGAATTTCTATTTAACCACCTGCTTTCATGAGAGACCTCAGAGCTGCATGTTTTGAGCCCTGTACTGAGCCTGAAAAGCATTTCCAACCCCACTTACAAGTAAAACTAGCTAAAATGTGCCTGGCTTCTCTTCAGTGAAAAGCTCATTCTGAGTACACTTTTTAGCATACGTTTGCTCCTGCCGGGTCAGCTGAGCAGCGAATTTCTATTTGACCACCTGCTTTCATGAGAGACCTCAGAGCTGCATGTTTTGAGCCCAGTACTGAGCCTGAAAAGCATTTCCAACCCCACTTACAAGTAAAACTAGCTAAAATGTGCCTGGCTTCTCTTCACTGAAAAGCTCATTCTGAGTACATTTTTAGCATACGTTTGCTCCTGCCGGGTCAGCTGAGCAGCGAATTTCTATTTAACCACCTGCTATCATAAGAGACCTCAGGGCTGCATGTTTTGAGCCCAGTACTGATCCTGAAAAGCGTTTCCAACCCCACTTACAAGTAAAACTAGCTAAAATGTGCCTGGCTTCTCTTCACTGAAAAGCTCATTCTGAGTACATTTTTAGCATACGTTTGCTCCTGCTGGGTCAGCTGAGCAGCGAATTTCTATTTAACCACCTGCTATCATGAGAGACCTCAGGGCTGCATGTTTTGAGCCCAGTACTGATCCTGAAAAGCGTTTCCAACCCCACTTACAAGTAAAACTAGCAAAAATGTGCCTGGCTTCTCTTCACTGAAAAGCTAATTCTGAGTACATTTTTAGCATACATTTGCTCCTGCCGGGTCAGCTGAGCAGCGAATTTCTATTTAACCACCTGCTTTCATGAGAGACCTCAGGGATGTATGTTTTGAGCCCAGCACTGAGCCTGAAAAGCGTTTCCAACGCCACTTACACGTAAAACTAGCTAAAATGTGCCTGGCTTTTCTTCACTGAAAAGCTCATTCTGAGTACATTTTTAGCATACGTTTGCTCCTGCTGGGTCAGCTGAGCAGCAAATTTCTATTTAACCACCTGCTATCATGAGAGACCTCAGGGCTGCATGTTTTGAGCCCAGTACTGATCCTGAAAAGCGTTTCCAACCCCACTTACAAGTAAAACTAGCTAAAATGTGCCTGGCTGCTATTCACTGAAAAGCTCATTCTGTGTACATTTTTGGCATACGTTTGCTCCTACCGGGTCAGCTGAGCAGCGAATTTCTATTTAACCACCTGCTTTCATGAGAGACCTCAGGGCTGCATGTTTTGAGCCCAGTACTGATCCTGAAAAGCGTTTCCAACCCCACTTACAAGTAAAACTAGCTAAAATGTGCCTGGCTGCTATTCACTGAAAAGCTCATTCTGTGTACATTTTTGGCATACCTTTGCTCCTACCGGGTCAGCTGAGCAGCGAATTTCTATTTAACCACCTGCTATCACGAGAGACCTCAGGGCTGCATGGTTTGAGCCCAGTACTGATCCTGAAAAGCGTTTCCAACCCCACTTACAAGTAAAACTAGCTAAAATGTGCCTGGCTGCTATTCAGTGAAACGCTCATTCTGTGTACATTTTTGGCATACGTTTGCTCCTGCCGGGTCAGCTGAGCAGCGAATTTCTATTTAACCACCTGCTATCATGAGAGACTTCAGGGCTGCATGTTTTGAGCCCAGTACTGATCCTGAAAAGCGTTTCCAACCCCACTTACAAGTAAAACTAGCTAAAATGTGCCTGGCTGCTATTCACTGAAAAGCTCATTCTGTGTACATTTTTGGCATACCATTGCTCCTACCGGGTCAGCTGAGCAGCGAATTTCTATTTAACCATCTGCTTTCATGAGAGACCTCAGGGCTGCATGTTTTGAGCCCAGCACTGAGCCTGAAAAGCGTTTCCAACGCCACTTACAAGTAAAACTAGCTAAAATGTGCCTGGCTTCTCTTCACTGAAAAGCTTATTCTGAGTACATTTTTAGCATACGTTTGCTCCTGCCGGGTCAGCTGAGAAGCGAATTTCTATTTAACCACCTGCTATCATGAGAGACCTCAGGGCTGCATGTTTTGAGCCCAGTATTGATCCTGAAAAGCATTTCCAACCCCACTTACAAGTAAAACTAGCTAAAATGTGCCTGGCTTCTCTTCACTGAAAAGCTCATTCTGAGTACATTTTTAGCATACGTTTGCTCCTGCCGGGTCAGCTGAGCAGCGAATTTCTATTTAACCACCTGCTATCACGAGAGACCTCAGGGCTGCATGTTTTGAGACCAGTACTGATCCTGAAAAGCGTTTCCAACCCCACTTACAAGTAAAACTAGCTAAAATGTGCCTGGCTGCTATTCACTGAAAAGCTCATTCTGAGTACATTTTTAGCATACGTTTGCTCCTGCTGGGTCAGCTGACCAGCGAATTTCTATTTAACCACCTGCTATCATGAGAGACCTCAGGGCTGCATGTTTTGAGCCCAGTACTGATCCTGAAAAGCGTTTCCAACCCCACTTACAAGTAAAACTAGCTAAAATGTGCCTGGCTGCTATTCACTAAAAAGCTCATTCTCTGTACATTTTTGGCATACGTTTGCTCCTACCGGGTTAGCTGAGCAGCGAATTTCTATTTAACCACCTGCTTTCATGAGAGACCTCAGAGCTGCATGTTTTGAGCCCTGTACTGAGCCTGAAAAGCATTTCCAACCCCACTTACAAGTAAAACTAGCTAAAATGTGCCTGGCTTCTCTTCAGTGAAAAGCTCATTCTGAGTACACTTTTTAGCATACGTTTGCTCCTGCCGGGTCAGCTGAGCAGCGAATTTCTATTTGACCACCTGCTTTCATGAGAGACCTCAGAGCTGCATGTTTTGAGCCCAGTACTGAGCCTGAAAAGCATTTCCAACCCCACTTACAAGTAAAACTAGCTAAAATGTGCCTGGCTTCTCTTCACTGAAAAGCTCATTCTGAGTACATTTTTAGCATAAGTTTGCTCCTGCCGGGTCAGCTGAGCAGCGAATTTCTATTTAACCACCTGCTATCATAAGAGACCTCAGGGCTGCATGTTTTGAGCCCAGTACTGATCCTGAAAAGCGTTTCCAACCCCACTTACAAGTAAAACTAGCTAAAATGTGCCTGGCTGCTATTCACTAAAAAGCTCATTCTCTGTACATTTTTGGCATACGTTTGCTCCTACCGGGTCAGCTGAGCAGCGAATTTCTATTTAACCACCTGCTTTCATGAGAGACCTCAGAGCTGCATGTTTTGAGCCCTGTACTGAGCCTGAAAAGCATTTCCAACCCCACTTACAAGTAAAACTAGCTAAAATGTGCCTGGCTTCTCTCACTGAAAAGCTCATTCTGAGTACATTTTTCGCATACGTTTGCTCCTGCCGGGTCAGCTGAGCAGCGAATTTCTATTTAACCACCTGCTATCACGAGAGACCTCAGGGCTGCATGGTTTGAGCCCAGTACTGATCCTGAAAAGCGTTTCCAACCCCACTTACAAGTAAAACTAGCTAAAATGTGCCTGGCTTCTCTTCACTGAAAAGCTCATTCTGAGTACATTTTTAGCACACGTTTGCTCCTGCCGGGTCAGCTGAGCGGCGAATTTCTATTTAACCACCTGCTTTCATGAGAGACCTCAGGGCTGCATGTTTTGAGCCCAGTACTGAGCCTGAAAAGCATTTCCAACCCCACTTACAAGTAAAACTAGCTAAAATGTGCCTGGCTTCTCTTCACTGAAAAGCTCATTCTGAGTACATTTTTAGCATACGTTTGCTCCTGCCGGGTCAGCTGAGCAGCGAATTTCTATTTAACCACCTGCTATCATGAGAGACCTCAGGGCTGCATGTTTTGAGCCCAGTACTGATCCTGAAAAGCGTTTCCAACCCCACTTACAAGTAAAACTAGCTAAAATGTGCCTGGCTGCTATTCACTAAAAAGCTCATTCTCTGTACATTTTTGGCATACGTTTGCTCCTACCGGGTCAGCTGAGCAGCGAATTTCTATTTAACCACCTGCTTTCATGAGAGACCTCAGAGCTGCATGTTTTGAGCCCTGTACTGAGCCTGAAAAGCATTTCCAACCCCACTTACAAGTAAAACTAGCTAAAATGTGCCTGGCTTCTCTTCAGTGAAAAGCTCATTCTGAGTACACTTTTTAGCATACGTTTGCTCCTGCCGGGTCAGCTGAGCAGCGAATTTCTATTTGACCACCTGCTTTCATGAGAGACCTCAGAGCTGCATGTTTTGAGCCCAGTACTGAGCCTGAAAAGCATTTCCAACCCCACTTACAAGTAAAACTAGCTAAAATGTGCCTGGCTTCTCTTCACTGAAAAGCTCATTCTGAGTACATTTTTAGCATACGTTTGCTCCTGCCGGGTCAGCTGAGCAGCGAATTTCTATTTAACCACCTGCTATCATAAGAGACCTCAGGGCTGCATGTTTTGAGCCCAGTACTGATCCTGAAAAGCGTTTCCAACCCCACTTACAAGTAAAACTAGCTAAAATGTGCCTGGCTTCTCTTCACTTTAAAGCTCATTCTGAGTACATTTTTAGCATACGTTTGCTCCTGCTGGGTCAGCTGAGCAGCGAATTTCTATTTAACCACCTGCTATCATGAGAGACCTCAGGGCTGCATGTTTTGAGCCCAGTACTGATCCTGAAAAGCATTTCCAACCCCACTTACAAGTAAAACTAGCAAAAATGTGCCTGGCTTCTCTTCACTGAAAAGCTAATTCTGAGTACATTTTTAGCATACATTTGCTCCTGCCGGGTCAGCTGAGCAGCGAATTTCTATTTAACCACCTGCTTTCATGAGAGACCTCAGGGATGTATGTTTTGAGCCCAGCACTGAGCCTGAAAAGCGTTTCCAACGCCACTTACACGTAAAACTAGCTAAAATATGCCTGGCTTTTCTTCACTGAAAAGCTCATTCTGAGTACATTTTTAGCATACGTTTGCTCCTGCTGGGTCAGCTGAGCAGCAAATTTCTATTTAACCACCTGCTATCATGAGAGACCTCAGGGCTGCATGTTTTGAGCCCAGTACTGATCCTGAAAAGCGTTTCCAACCCCACTTACAAGTAAAACTAGCTAAAATGTGCCTGGCTGCTATTCACTGAAAAGCTCATTCTGTGTACATTTTTGGCATACGTTTGCTCCTACCGGGTCAGCTGAGCAGCGAATTTCTATTTAACCACCTGCTTTCATGAGAGACCTCAGGGCTGCATGTTTTGAGCCCAGTACTGAGCCTGAAAAGCATTTCCAACCCCACTTACAAGTAAAACTAGCTAAAATGTGCCTGGCTTCTCTTCACTGAAAAGCTCATTCTGAGTACATTTTGAGCATACGTTTGCTCCTGCTGGGTCAGCTGAGCAGCGAATTTCTATTTAACCACCTGCTATCATGAGAGACCTCAGGGCTGCATGTTTTGAGCCCAGTACTGATCCTGAAAAGCGTTTCCAACCCCACTTACAAGTAAAACTAGCTAAAATGTGCCTGGCTGCTATTCACTGAAAAGCTCATTTGTGTACATTTTTGGCATACGTTTAATCCTACTGGGTCAGCTGAGCAGCAAATTTCTATTTAACCACCTGCTTTCATGAGAGACCTCAGGGATGCATGTTTTGAGCCCAGTACTGAGCCTGAAAAGCATTTCCAACCCCACTTACAAGTAAAACTAGCTAAAATGTGCCTGGCTTCTCCTCACTGAAAAGCTCATTCTGAGAACATTTTTAGCATACGTTTGCTCCTGCTGGGTCAGCTGAGCAGCAAATTTCTATTTAACCACCTGCTATCATGAGAGACCTCAGGGCTGCATGTTTTGAGCCCAGTACTGATCCTGAAAAGCGTTTCCAACCCCACTTACAAGTAAAACTAGCTAAAATGTGCCTGGCTGCTATTCACTGAAAAGCTCATTCTGAGTACATTTTTAGCATACGTTTGCTCCTGCTGGGTCAGCTGAGCAGCGAATTTCTATTTAACCACCTGCTATCATGAGAGACCTCAGGGCTGCATGTTTTGAGCCCAGTATTGATCCTGAAAAGCGTTTCCAACCCCACTTACAAGTAAAACTAGCTAAAATGTGCCTGGCTGCTATTCACTGAAAAGCTCATTCTGTGTACATTTTTGGCATACGTTTGCTCCTACCGGGTCAGCTGAGCAGCGAATTTCTATTTACCACCTGCTTTCATGAGAGACCTCAGGGCTGCATGTTTTGAGCCCAGTACTGAGCCTGAAAAGCATTTCCAACCCCACTTACAAGTAAAACTAGCTAAAATGTGCCTGGCTTCTCTTCACTGAAAAGCTCATTCTGAGTACATTTTTAGCATACGTTTGCTCCTGCCGGGTCAGCTGAGCAGCGAATTTCTATTTAACCACCTGCTATCATAAGAGACCTCAGGGCTGCATGTTTTGAGCCCAGTACTGATCCTGAAAAGCATTTCCAACCCCACTTACAAATAAAACTAGCTAAAATGTGCCTGGCTTCTCTTCACTGAAAAGCTCATTCTGAGTACATTTTGAGCATACGTTTGCTCCTGCTGGGTCAGCTGAGCAGCGAATTTCTATTTAACCACCTGCTATCATGAGAGACCTCAGGGCTGCATGTTTTGAGCCCAGTACTGATCCTGAAAAGCGTTTCCAACCCCACTTACAAGTAAAACTAGCTAAAATGTGCCTGGCTGCTATTCACTGAAAAGCTCATTTGTGTACATTTTTGGCATACGTTTAATCCTACTGGGTCAGCTGAGCAGCAAATTTCTATTTAACCACCTGCTTTCATGAGAGACCTCAGGGATGCATGTTTTGAGCCCAGTACTGAGCCTGAAAAGCATTTCCAACCCCACTTACAAGTAAAACTAGCTAAAATGTGCCTGGCTTCTCCTCACTGAAACGCTCATTCTGTGTACATTTTTGGCATACGTTTGCTCCTACCGGGTCAGCTGAGCAGCGAATTTCTATTTAACCACCTGCTATCACGAGAGACCTCAGGGCTGCATGGTTTGAGCCCAGTACTGATCCTGAAAAGCGTTTCCAACCCCACTTACAAGTAAAACTAGCTAAAATGTGCCTGGCTGCTATTCACTAAAAAGCTCATTCTCTGTACATTTTTGGCATATGTTTGCTCCTACCGGGTCAGCTGAGTAGCGAATTTCTATTTAACCACCTGCTTTCATGAGAGACCTCAGAGCTGCATGTTTTGAGCCCTGTACTGAGCCTGAAAAGCATTTCCAACCCCACTTACAAGTAAAACTAGCTAAAATGTGCCTGGCTTCTCTTCAGTGAAAAGCTCATTCTGAGTACACTTTTTAGCATACGTTTGCTCCTGCCGGGTCAGCTGAGCAGCGAATTTCTATTTGACCACCTGCTTTCATGAGAGACCTCAGAGCTGCATGTTTTGAGCCCAGTACTGAGCCTGAAAAGCATTTCCAACCCCACTTACAAGTAAAACTAGCTAAAATGTGCCTGGCTTCTCTTCACTGAAAAGCTCATTCTGAGTACATTTTTAGCATACGTTTGCTCCTGCCGGGTCAGCTGAGCAGCGAATTTCTATTTAACCACCTGCTATCGTAAGAGACCTCAGGGCTGCATGTTTTGAGCCCAGTACTGATCCTGAAAAGCGTTTCCAACCCCACTTACAAGTAAAACTAGCTAAAATGTGCCTGGCTTCTCTTCACTGAAAAGCTCATTCTGAGTACATTTTTAGCATACGTTTGCTCCTGCTGGGTCAGCTGACCAGCGAATTTCTATTTAACCACCTGCTATCATGAGAGACCTCAGGGCTGCATGTTTTGAGCCCAGTACTGATCCTGAAAAGCGTTTCCAACCCCACTTACAAGTAAAACTAGCTAAAATGTGCCTGGCTGCTATTCACTAAAAAGCTCATTCTCTGTACATTTTTGGCATACGTTTGCTCCTACCGGGTCAGCTGAGCAGCGAATTTCTATTTAACCACCTGCTTTCATGAGAGACCTCAGAGCTGCATGTTTTGAGCCCTGTACTGAGCCTGAAAAGCATTTCCAACCCCACTTACAAGTAAAACTAGCTAAAATGTGCCTGGCTTCTCTTCAGTGAAAAGCTCATTCTGAGTACACTTTTTAGCATACGTTTGCTCCTGCCGGGTCAGCTGAGCAGCGAATTTCTATTTGACCACCTGCTTTCATGAGAGACCTCAGAGCTGCATGTTTTGAGCCCAGTACTGAGCCTGAAAAGCATTTCCAACCCCACTTACAAGTAAAACTAGCTAAAATGTGCCTGGCTTCTCTTCACTGAAAAGCTCATTCTGAGTATATTTTTAGCATAAGTTTGCTCCTGCCGGGTCAGCTGAGCAGCGAATTTCTATTTAACCACCTGCTATCATGAGAGACCTCAGGGCTGCATGTTTTGAGCCCAGTACTGATCCTGAAAAGCGTTTCCAACCCCACTTACAAGTAAAACTAGCTAAAATGTGCCTGGCTGCTATTCACTAAAAAGCTCATTCTCTGTACATTTTTGGCATACGTTTGCTCCTACCGGGTCAGCTGAGCAGCGAATTTCTATTTAACCACCTGCTTTCATGAGAGACCTCAGAGCTGCATGTTTTGAGCCCTGTACTGAGCCTGAAAAGCATTTCCAACCCCACTTACAAGTAAAACTAGCTAAAATGTGCCTGGCTTCTCTCACTGAAAAGCTCATTCTGAGTACATTTTTCGCATACGTTTGCTCCTGCCGGGTCAGCTGAGCAGCGAATTTCTATTTAACCACCTGCTATCACGAGAGACCTCAGGGCTGCATGGTTTGAGCCCAGTACTGATCCTGAAAAGCGTTTCCAACCCCACTTACAAGTAAAACTAGCTAAAATGTGCCTGGCTGCTATTCAGTGAAACGCTCATTCTGTGTACATTTTTGGCATACGTTTGCTCCTGCCGGGTCAGCTGAGCAGCGAATTTCTATTTAACCACCTGCTATCATGAGAGACTTCAGGGCTGCATGTTTTGAGCCCAGTACTGATCCTGAAAAGCGTTTCCAACCCCACTTACAAGTAAAACTAGCTAAAATGTGCCTGGCTGCTATTCACTGAAAAGCTCATTCTGTGTACATTTTTGGCATACCATTGCTCCTACCGGGTCAGCTGAGCAGCGAATTTCTATTTAACCATCTGCTTTCATGAGAGACCTCAGGGCTGCATGTTTTGAGCCCAGCACTGAGCCTGAAAAGCGTTTCCAACGCCACTTACAAGTAAAACTAGCTAAAATGTGCCTGGCTTCTCTTCACTGAAAAGCTTATTCTGAGTACATTTTTAGCATACGTTTGCTCCTGCCGGGTCAGCTGAGAAGCGAATTTCTATTTAACCACCTGCTATCATGAGAGACCTCAGGGCTGCATGTTTTGAGCCCAGTATTGATCCTGAAAAGCATTTCCAACCCCACTTACAAGTAAAACTAGCTAAAATGTGCCTGGCTTCTCTTCACTGAAAAGCTCATTCTGAGTACATTTTTAGCATACGTTTGCTCCTGCCGGGTCAGCTGAGCAGCGAATTTCTATTTAACCACCTGCTATCATGAGAGACCTCAGGGCTGCATGTTTTGAGACCAGTACTGATCCTGAAAAGCGTTTCCAACCCCACTTACAAGTAAAACTAGCTAAAATGTGCCTGGCTGCTATTCACTGAAAAGCTCATTCTGAGTACATTTTTAGCATACGTTTGCTCCTGCTGGGTCAGCTGACCAGCGAATTTCTATTTAACCACCTGCTATCATGAGAGACCTCAGGGCTGCATGTTTTGAGCCCAGTACTGATCCTGAAAAGCGTTTCCAACCCCACTTACAAGTAAAACTAGCTAAAATGTGCCTGGCTGCTATTCACTAAAAAGCTCATTCTCTGTACATTTTTGGCATACGTTTGCTCCTACCGGGTCAGCTGAGCAGCGAATTTCTATTTAACCACCTGCTTTCATGAGAGACCTCAGAGCTGCATGTTTTGAGCCCTGTACTGAGCCTGAAAAGCATTTCCAACCCCACTTACAAGTAAAACTAGCTAAAATGTGCCTGGCTTCTCTTCAGTGAAAAGCTCATTCTGAGTACACTTTTTAGCATACGTTTGCTCCTGCCGGGTCAGCTGAGCAGCGAATTTCTATTTGACCACCTGCTTTCATGAGAGACCTCAGAGCTGCATGTTTTGAGCCCAGTACTGAGCCTGAAAAGCATTTCCAACCCCACTTACAAGTAAAACTAGCTAAAATGTGCCTGGCTTCTCTTCACTGAAAAGCTCATTCTGAGTATATTTTTAGCATAAGTTTGCTCCTGCCGGGTCAGCTGAGCAGCGAATTTCTATTTAACCACCTGCTATCATAAGAGACCTCAGGGCTGCATGTTTTGAGCCCAGTACTGATCCTGAAAAGCGTTTCCAACCCCACTTACAAGTAAAACTAGCTAAAATGTGCCTGGCTGCTATTCACTAAAAAGCTCATTCTCTGTACATTTTTGGCATACGTTTGCTCCTACCGGGTCAGCTGAGCAGCGAATTTCTATTTAACCACCTGCTTTCATGAGAGACCTCAGAGCTGCATGTTTTGAGCCCTGTACTGAGCCTGAAAAGCATTTCCAACCCCACTTACAAGTAAAACTAGCTAAAATGTGCCTGGCTTCTCTCACTGAAAAGCTCATTCTGAGTACATTTTTCGCATACGTTTGCTCCTGCCGGGTCAGCTGAGCAGCGAATTTCTATTTAACCACCTGCTATCACGAGAGACCTCAGGGCTGCATGGTTTGAGCCCAGTACTGATCCTGAAAAGCGTTTCCAACCCCACTTACAAGTAAAACTAGCTAAAATGTGCCTGGCTTCTCTTCACTGAAAAGCTCATTCTGAGTACATTTTTAGCACACGTTTGCTCCTGCCGGGTCAGCTGAGCGGCGAATTTCTATTTAACCACCTGCTTTCATGAGAGACCTCAGGGCTGCATGTTTTGAGCCCAGTACTGAGCCTGAAAAGCATTTCCAACCCCACTTACAAGTAAAACTAGCTAAAATGTGCCTGGCTGCTATTCACTAAAAAGCTCATTCTCTGTACATTTTTGGCATACGTTTGCTCCTACCGGGTCAGCTGAGCAGCGAATTTCTATTTAACCACCTGCTTTCATGAGAGACCTCAGAGCTGCATGTTTTGAGCCCTGTACTGAGCCTGAAAAGCATTTCCAACCCCACTTACAAGTAAAACTAGCTAAAATGTGCCTGGCTTCTCTTCAGTGAAAAGCTCATTCTGAGTACACTTTTTAGCATACGTTTGCTCCTGCCGGGTCAGCTGAGCAGCGAATTTCTATTTGACCACCTGCTTTCATGAGAGACCTCAGAGCTGCATGTTTTGAGCCCAGTACTGAGCCTGAAAAGCATTTCCAACCCCACTTACAAGTAAAACTAGCTAAAATGTGCCTGGCTTCTCTTCACTGAAAAGCTCATTCTGAGTACATTTTTAGCATACGTTTGCTCCTGCCGGGTCAGCTGAGCAGCAAATTTCTATTTAACCACCTGCTATCATAAGAGACCTCAGGGCTGCATGTTTTGAGCCCAGTACTGATCCTGAAAAGCGTTTCCAACCCCACTTACAAGTAAAACTAGCTAAAATGTGCCTGGCTTCTCTTCACTGAAAAGCTCATTCTGAGTACATTTTTAGCATACGTTTGCTCCTGCTGGGTCAGCTGAGCAGCGAATTTCTATTTAACCACCTGCTATCATGAGAGACCTCAGGGCTGCATGTTTTGAGCCCAGTACTGATCCTGAAAAGCATTTCCAACCCCACTTACAAGTAAAACTAGCAAAAATGTGCCTGGCTTCTCTTCACTGAAAAGCTAATTCTGAGTACATTTTTAGCATACATTTGCTCCTGCCGGGTCAGCTGAGCAGCGAATTTCTATTTAACCACCTGCTTTCATGAGAGACCTCAGGGATGTATGTTTTGAGCCCAGCACTGAGCCTGAAAAGCGTTTCCAACGCCACTTACACGTAAAACTAGCTAAAATGTGCCTGGCTTTTCTTCACTGAAAAGCTCATTCTGAGTACATTTTTAGCATACGTTTGCTCCTGCTGGGTCAGCTGAGCAGCAAATTTCTATTTAACCACCTGCTATCATGAGAGACCTCAGGGCTGCATGTTTTGAGCCCAGTACTGATCCTGAAAAGCGTTTCCAACCCCACTTACAAGTAAAACTAGCTAAAATGTGCCTGGCTGCTATTCACTGAAAAGCTCATTCTGTGTACATTTTTGGCATACGTTTGCTCCTACCGGGTCAGCTGAGCAGCGAATTTCTATTTAACCACCTGCTTTCATGAGAGACCTCAGGGCTGCATGTTTTGAGCCCAGTACTGAGCCTGAAAAGCATTTCCAACCCCACTTACAAGTAAAACTAGCTAAAATGTGCCTGGCTTCTCTTCACTGAAAAGCTCATTCTGAGTACATTTTGAGCATACGTTTGCTCCTGCTGGGTCAGCTGAGCAGCGAATTTCTATTTAACCACCTGCTATCATGAGAGACCTCAGGGCTGCATGTTTTGAGCCCAGTACTGATCCTGAAAAGCGTTTCCAACCCCACTTACAAGTAAAACTAGCTAAAATGTGCCTGGCTGCTATTCACTGAAAAGCTCATTTGTGTACATTTTTGGCATACGTTTAATCCTACCGGGTCAGCTGAGCAGCAAATTTCTATTTAACCACCTGCTTTCATGAGAGACCTCAGGGATGCATGTTTTGAGCCCAGTACTGAGCCTGAAAAGCATTTCCAACCCCACTTACAAGTAAAACTAGCTAAAATGTGCCTGGCTTCTCTTCACTGAAAAGCTCATTCTGAGAACATTTTTAGCATACGTTTGCTCCTGCTGGGTCAGCTGAGCAGCAAATTTCTATTTAACCACCTGCTATCATGAGAGACCTCAGGGCTGCATGTTTTGAGCCCAGTACTGATCCTGAAAAGCGTTTCCAACCCCACTTACAAGTAAAACTAGCTAAAATGTGCCTGGCTGCTATTCACTGAAAAGCTCATTCTGAGTACATTTTTAGCATACGTTTGCTCCTGCTGGGTCAGCTGAGCAGCGAATTTCTATTTAACCACCTGCTATCATGAGAGACCTCAGGGCTGCATGTTTTGAGCCCAGTATTGATCCTGAAAAGCGTTTCCAACCCCACTTACAAGTAAAACTAGCTAAAATGTGCCTGGCTGCTATTCACTGAAAAGCTCATTCTGTGTACATTTTTGGCATACGTTTGCTCCTACCGGGTCAGCTGAGCAGCGAATTTCTATTTACCACCTGCTTTCATGAGAGACCTCAGGGCTGCATGTTTTGAGCCCAGTACTGAGCCTGAAAAGCATTTCCAACCCCACTTACAAGTAAAACTAGCTAAAATGTGCCTGGCTTCTCTTCACTGAAAAGCTCATTCTGAGTACATTTTTAGCATACGTTTGCTCCTGCCGGGTCAGCTGAGCAGCGAATTTCTATTTAACCACCTGCTATCATAAGAGACCTCAGGGCTGCATGTTTTGAGCCCAGTACTGATCCTGAAAAGCGTTTCCAACCCCACTTACAAGTAAAACTAGCTAAAATGTGCCTGGCTTCTCTTCACTGAAAAGCTCATTCTGAGTACATTTTTAGCATACGTTTGCTCCTGCTGGGTCAGCTGAGCAGCGAATTTCTATTTAACCACCTGCTATCATGAGAGACCTCAGGGCTGCATGTTTTGAGCCCAGTACTGATCCTGAAAAGCGTTTCCAACCCCACTTACAAGTAAAACTAGCTAAAATGTGCCTGGCTGCTATTCACTGAAAAGCTCATTCTGTGTACATTTTTGGCATACCTTTGCTCCTACCGGGTCAGCTGAGCAGCGAATTTCTATTTAACCACCTGCTATCACGAGAGACCTCAGGGCTGCATGGTTTGAGCCCAGTACTGATCCTGAAAAGCGTTTCCAACCCCACTTACAAGTAAAACTAGCTAAAATGTGCCTGGCTGCTATTCAGTGAAACGCTCATTCTGTGTACATTTTTGGCATACGTTTGCTCCTGCCGGGTCAGCTGAGCAGCGAATTTCTATTTAACCACCTGCTATCATGAGAGACTTCAGGGCTGCATGTTTTGAGCCCAGTACTGATCCTGAAAAGCGTTTCCAACCCCACTTACAAGTAAAACTAGCTAAAATGTGCCTGGCTGCTATTCACTGAAAAGCTCATTCTGTGTACATTTTTGGCATACCATTGCTCCTACCGGGTCAGCTGAGCAGCGAATTTCTATTTAACCATCTGCTTTCATGAGAGACCTCAGGGCTGCATGTTTTGAGCCCAGCACTGAGCCTGAAAAGCGTTTCCAACGCCACTTACAAGTAAAACTAGCTAAAATGTGCCTGGCTTCTCTTCACTGAAAAGCTCATTCTGAGTACATTTTTAGCATACGTTTGCTCCTGCCGGGTCAGCTGAGAAGCGAATTTCTATTTAACCACCTGCTATCATGAGAGACCTCAGGGCTGCATGTTTTGAGCCCAGTATTGATCCTGAAAAGCATTTCCAACCCCACTTACAAGTAAAACTAGCTAAAATGTGCCTGGCTTCTCTTCACTGAAAAGCTCATTCTGAGTACATTTTTAGCATACGTTTGCTCCTGCCGGGTCAGCTGAGCAGCGAATTTCTATTTAACCACCTGCTATCATGAGAGACCTCAGGGCTGCATGTTTTGAGACCAGTACTGATCCTGAAAAGCGTTTCCAACCCCACTTACAAGTAAAACTAGCTAAAATGTGCCTGGCTGCTATTCACTGAAAAGCTCATTCTGAGTACATTTTTAGCATACGTTTGCTCCTGCTGGGTCAGCTGACCAGCGAATTTCTATTTAACCACCTGCTATCATGAGAGACCTCAGGACGAGGGGGCAGATTTATGAGTCCCTTGCGCCACGTTTACGCCGCTGTTGCGTCACGCAAGGCGGCGTAAACGTGGCGCATCCCTACGATCGATTTACAACGTGACGCATCTAGGCAGATGCGTCACGTTGTAAAGCCCTGCGCCGCTTGTGGGCGTTCCGGCGCAGGGTGTGCGTTCCGGGGCAGGTGCGCCTCGCAAAAGTGGCTGAGTGAAATCTATGAGATTTCACTCAGTCACTTTCTACGTCAATTCCTTACGCCTGCTTGAAGCAGGCGTAAGGGTGACGCACCATGCATTGTAGGGGTGGCTCCTGTGCATTGCAGGAGTCATGTCGCACTTGCGTCATGACTCCTGCAATGCGCCGCCCGTGCGCCGAGAGATACGTCACGCATCTTCACTGCCTTGCACCATGGTGCGCCGCATCATAAATGCGGCGCACCATGGGTGGCGGAGCAGTGGCGCACTGTGGCGCACGTTAACTGGCGCATCCTTGGGGATGCGCCAGTTAACATAAATCTGCCCCTGCATGTTTTGAGCCCAGTATTGATCCTGAAAAGCGTTTCCAACCCCACTTACAAGTAAAACTAGCTAAAATGTGCCTGGCTGCTATTCACTGAAAAGCTCATTCTGTGTACATTTTTGGCATACGTTTGCTCCTGCCGGGTCAGCTGAGCAGCGAATTTCTATTTGACCACCTGCTTTCATGAGAGACCTCAGAGCTGCATGTTTTGAGCCCAGTACTGAGCCTGAAAAGCATTTCCAACCCCACTTACAAGTAAAACTAGCTAAAATGTGCCTGGCTTCTCTTCACTGAAAAGCTCATTCTGAGTACATTTTTAGCATACGTTTGCTCCTGCCGGGTCAGCTGAGAAGCGAATTTCTATTTGACCACCTGCTTTCATGAGAGACCTCAGAGCTGCATGTTTTGAGCCCAGTACTGATCCTGAAAAGCGTTTCCAACCCCACTTACAAGTAAAACTAGCTAAAATGTGCCTGGCTGCTATTCACTGAAAAGCTCATTTGTGTACATTTTTGGCATACGTTTAATCCTACCGGGTCAGCTGAGCAGCAAATTTCTATTTAACCACCTGCTTTCATGAGAGACCTCAGGGATGCATGTTTTGAGCCCAGTACTGAGCCTGAAAAGCATTTCCAACCCCACTTACAAGTAAAACTAGCTAAAATGTGCCTGGCTTCTCTTCACTGAAAAGCTCATTCTGAGAACATTTTTAGCATACGTTTGCTCCTGCTGGGTCAGCTGAGCAGCAAATTTCTATTTAACCACCTGCTATCATGAGAGACCTCAGGGCTGCATGTTTTGAGCCCAGTACTGATCCTGAAAAGCGTTTCCAACCCCACTTACAAGTAAAACTAGCTAAAATGTGCCTGGCTGCTATTCACTGAAAAGCTCATTCTGTGTACATTTTTGGCATACGTTTGCTCCTACCGGGTCAGCTGAGCAGCGAATTTCTATTTAACCACCTGCTTTCATGAGAGACCTCAGGGCTGCATGTTTTGAGCCCAGTACTGAGCCTGAAAAGCATTTCCAACCCCACTTACAAGTAAAACTAGCTAAAATGTGCCTGGCTTCTCTTCACTGAAAAGCTCATTCTGAGTACATTTTGAGCATACGTTTGCTCCTGCTGGGTCAGCTGAGCAGCGAATTTCTATTTAACCACCTGCTATCATGAGAGACCTCAGGGCTGCATGTTTTGAGCCCAGTACTGATCCTGAAAAGCGTTTCCAACCCCACTTACAAGTAAAACTAGCTAAAATGTGCCTGGCTGCTATTCACTGAAAAGCTCATTTGTGTACATTTTTGGCATACGTTTAATCCTACCGGGTCAGCTGAGCAGCAAATTTCTATTTAACCACCTGCTTTCATGAGAGACCTCAGGGATGCATGTTTTGAGCCCAGTACTGAGCCTGAAAAGCATTTCCAACCCCACTTACAAGTAAAACTAGCTAAAATGTGCCTGGCTTCTCTTCACTGAAAAGCTCATTCTGAGAACATTTTTAGCATACGTTTGCTCCTGCTGGGTCAGCTGAGCAGCAAATTTCTATTTAACCACCTGCTATCATGAGAGACCTCAGGGCTGCATGTTTTGAGCCCAGTACTGATCCTGAAAAGCGTTTCCAACCCCACTTACAAGTAAAACTAGCTAAAATGTGCCTGGCTGCTATTCACTGAAAAGCTCATTCTGTGTACATTTTTGGCATACGTTTGCTCCTACCAGGTCAGCTGACCTGCGAATTTCTATTTGACCACCTGCTTTCATGAGAGACCTCAGGGCTGCATGTTTTGAGCCCAGTACTGAGCCTGAAAAGCATTTCCAACCCCACTTACAAGTAAAACTAGCTAAAATGTGCCTGGCTGCTATTCACTGAAAAGCTCATTCTGTGTACATTTTTGGCATACGTTTGCTCCTACCGGGTCAGCTGAGCAGCGAATTTCTATTTAACCACCTGCTATCATGAGAGACCTCAGGGCTGCATGTTTTGAGCCCAGTACTGATCCTGAAAAGCGTTTCCAACCCCACTTACAAGCAAAACTAGCTAAAATGTGCCTGGCTGCTATTCAGTGAAAAGCTCATTCTGTGTACATTTTTGGCATACGTTTGCTCCTGCCGGGTCAGCTGAGCAGCGAATTTCTATTTAACCACCTGCTATCATGAGAGACTTCAGGGCTGCATGTTTTGAGCCCAGTACTGATCCTGAAAAGCGTTTCCAACCCCACTTACAAGTGAAACTAGCTAAAATGTGCCTGGCTGCTATTCACTGAAAAGCTCATTCTGTGTACATTTTTGGCATACCATTGCTTCTACCGGGTCAGCTGAGCAGCGAATTTCTATTTAACCATCTGCTTTCATGAGAGACCTCAGGGCTGCATGTTTTGAGCCCAGCACTGAGCCTGAAAAGCGTTTCCAACGCCACTTACAAGTAAAACTAGCTAAAATGTGCCTGGCTTCTCTTCACTGAAAAGCTCATTCTGAGTACATTTTTAGCATACGTTTGCTCCTGCCGGGTCAGCTGAGAAGCGAATTTCTATTTAACCACCTGCTATCATGAGAGACCTCAGGGCTGCATGTTTTGAGCCCAGTATTGATCCTGAAAAGCGTTTCCAACCCCACTTACAAGTAAAACTAGCTAAAATGTGCCTGGCTGCTATTCACTGAAAAGCTCATTCTGTGTACATTTTTGGCATACGTTTGCACCTACCGGGTCAGCTGAGCAGCAAATTTCTATTTAACCATCTGCTTTCATGAGAGACCTCAGGGCTGCATGTTTTGAGCCCAGTACTGATCCTGAAAAGCGTTTCCAACCCCACTTACAAGTAAAACTAGCTAAAATGTGCCTGGCTGCTATTCACTGAAAAGCTCATTCTGTGTACATTTTTGGCATACGTTTGCTCCTACCGGGTCAGCTGAGCAGCGAATTTCTATTTAACCACCTGCTTTCATGAGAGACCTCAGGGATGCATGTTTTGAGCCCAGTACTGAGCCTGAAAAGCATTTCCAACCCCACTTACAAGTAAAACTAGCTAAAATGTGCCTGGCTTCTCTTCACTGAAAAGCTCATTCTGAGTACATTTTTAGCATACGTTTGCTCCTGCCGGGTCAGCTGAGCAGCGAATTTCTATTTAACCACCTGCTATCATGAGAGACCTCAGGGCTGCATGTTTTGAGCCCAGTACTGAGCCTGAAAAGCATTTCCAACCCCACTTACAAGTAAAACTAGCTAAAATGTGCCTGGCTGCTATTCACTGAAAAGCTCATTCTGTGTACATTTTTGGCATACGTTTGCTCCTACCGGGTCAGCTGAGCAGCGAATTTCTATTTAACCACCTGCTATCATGAGAGACCTCAGGGCTGCATGTTTTGAGCCCAGTACTGATCCTGAAAAGCGTTTCCAACCCCACTTACAAGCAAAACTAGCTAAAATGTGCCTGGCTGCTATTCAGTGAAAAGCTCATTCTGTGTACATTTTTGGCATACGTTTGCTCCTGCCGGGTCAGCTGAGCAGCGAATTTCTATTTAACCACCTGCTATCATGAGAGACTTCAGGGCTGCATGTTTTGAGCCCAGTACTGATCCTGAAAAGCGTTTCCAACCCCACTTACAAGTGAAACTAGCTAAAATGTGCCTGGCTGCTATTCACTGAAAAGCTCATTCTGTGTACATTTTTGGCATACCATTGCTTCTACCGGGTCAGCTGAGCAGCGAATTTCTATTTAACCATCTGCTTTCATGAGAGACCTCAGGGCTGCATGTTTTGAGCCCAGCACTGAGCCTGAAAAGCGTTTCCAACGCCACTTACAAGTAAAACTAGCTAAAATGTGCCTGGCTTCTCTTCACTGAAAAGCTCATTCTGAGTACATTTTTAGCATACGTTTGCTCCTGCCGGGTCAGCTGAGAAGCGAATTTCTATTTAACCACCTGCTATCATGAGAGACCTCAGGGCTGCATGTTTTGAGCCCAGTATTGATCCTGAAAAGCGTTTCCAACCCCACTTACAAGTAAAACTAGCTAAAATGTGCCTGGCTGCTATTCACTGAAAAGCTCATTCTGTGTACATTTTTGGCATACGTTTGCACCTACCGGGTCAGCTGAGCAGCAAATTTCTATTTAACCATCTGCTTTCATGAGAGACCTCAGGGCTGCATGTTTTGAGCCCAGTACTGATCCTGAAAAGCGTTTCCAACCCCACTTACAAGTAAAACTAGCTAAAATGTGCCTGGCTGCTATTCACTGAAAAGCTCATTCTGTGTACATTTTTGGCATACGTTTGCTCCTACCGGGTCAGCTGAGCAGCGAATTTCTATTTAACCACCTGCTTTCATGAGAGACCTCAGGGATGCATGTTTTGAGCCCAGTACTGAGCCTGAAAAGCATTTCCAACCCCACTTACAAGTAAAACTAGCTAAAATGTGCCTGGCTTCTCTTCACTGAAAAGCTCATTCTGAGTACATTTTTAGCATACGTTTGCTCCTGCCGGGTCAGCTGAGCAGCGAATTTCTATTTAACCACCTGCTATCATGAGAGACCTCAGGGCTGCATGTTTTGAGACCAGTACTGATCCTGAAAAGCGTTTCCAACCCCACTTACAAGTAAAACTAGCTAAAATGTGCCTGGCTGCTATTCACTGAAAAGCTCATTCTGAGTACATTTTTAGCATACATTTGCTCCTGCTGGGTCAGCTGAGCAGCGAATTTCTATTTAACCACCTGCTATCATGAGAGACCTCAGGGCTGCATGTTTTGAGCCCAGTATTGATCCTGAAAAGCGTTTCCAACCCCACTTACAAGTAAAACTAGCTAAAATGTGCCTGGCTGCTATTCACTGAAAAGCTCATTCTGTGTACATTTTTGGCATACGTTTGCTCCTACCGGGTCAGCTGAGCAGCGAATTTCTATTTAACCACCTGCTATCATGAGAGACCTCAGGGCTGCATGTTTTGAGCCCAGTACTGATCCTGAAAAGCGTTTCCAACCCCACTTACAAGTAAAACTAGCTAAAATGTGCCTGGCTGCTATTCACTGAAAAGCTCATTCTGTGTACATTTTTGGCATACCTTTGCTCCTACCGGGTCAGCTGAGCAGCGAATTTCTATTTAACCACCTGCTATCACGAGAGACCTCAGGGCTGCATGGTTTGAGCCCAGTACTGATCCTGAAAAGCGTTTCCAACCCCACTTACAAGTAAAACTAGCTAAAATGTGCCTGGCTGCTATTCAGTGAAACGCTCATTCTGAGTACATTTTTGGCATACGTTTGCTCCTGCCGGGTCAGCTGTGCAGCGAATTTCTATTTAACCACCTGCTATCATGAGAGACTTCAGGGCTGCATGTTTTGAGCCCAGTACTGATCCTGAAAAGCGTTTCCAACCCCACTTACAAGTAAAACTAGCTAAAATGTGCCTGGCTGCTATTCACTGAAAAGCTCATTCTGTGTACATTTTTGGCATACCATTGCTCCTACCGGGTCAGCTGAGCAGCGAATTTCTATTTAACCATCTGCTTTCATGAGAGACCTCAGGGCTGCATGTTTTGAGCCCAGCACTGAGCCTGAAAAGCGTTTCCAACGCCACTTACAAGTAAAACTAGCTAAAATGTGCCTGGCTTCTCTTCACTGAAAAGCTCATTCTGAGTACATTTTTAGCATACGTTTGCTCCTGCCGGGTCAGCTGAGAAGCGAATTTCTATTTAACCACCTGCTATCATGAGAGACCTCAGGGCTGCATGTTTTGAGCCCAGTATTGATCCTGAAAAGCATTTCCAACCCCACTTACAAGTAAAACTAGCTAAAATGTGCCTGGCTTCTCTTCACTGAAAAGCTCATTCTGAGTACATTTTTAGCATACGTTTGCTCCTGCCGGGTCAGCTGAGCAGCGAATTTCTATTTAACCACCTGCTATCATGAGAGACCTCAGGGCTGCATGTTTTGAGACCAGTACTGATCCTGAAAAGCGTTTCCAACCCCACTTACAAGTAAAACTAGCTAAAATGTGCCTGGCTGCTATTCACTGAAAAGCTCATTCTGAGTACATTTTTAGCATACGTTTGCTCCTGCTGGGTCAGCTGACCAGCGAATTTCTATTTAACCACCTGCTATCATGAGAGACCTCAGGACTGCATGTTTTGAGCCCAGTATTGATCCTGAAAAGCGTTTCCAACCCCACTTACAAGTAAAACTAGCTAAAATGTGCCTGGCTGCTATTCACTGAAAAGCTCATTCTGTGTACATTTTTGGCATACGTTTGCTCCTGCCGGGTCAGCTGAGCAGCGAATTTCTATTTGACCACCTGCTTTCATGAGAGACCTCAGAGCTGCATGTTTTGAGCCCAGTACTGAGCCTGAAAAGCATTTCCAACCCCACTTACAAGTAAAACTAGCTAAAATGTGCCTGGCTTCTCTTCACTGAAAAGCTCATTCTGAGTACATTTTTAGCATACGTTTGCTCCTGCCGGGTCAGCTGAGAAGCGAATTTCTATTTGACCACCTGCTTTCATGAGAGACCTCAGAGCTGCATGTTTTGAGCCCAGTACTGATCCTGAAAAGCGTTTCCAACCCCACTTACAAGTAAAACTAGCTAAAATGTGCCTGGCTGCTATTCACTGAAAAGCTCATTCTGAGTACATTTTTAGCATACGTTTGCTCCTGCTGGGTCAGCTGACCAGCGAATTTCTATTTAACCACCTGCTATCATGAGAGACCTCAGGACTGCATGTTTTGAGCCCAGTATTGATCCTGAAAAGCGTTTCCAACCCCACTTACAAGTAAAACTAGCTAAAATGTGCCTGGCTGCTATTCACTGAAAAGCTCATTCTGTGTACATTTTTGGCATACGTTTGCTCCTGCCGGGTCAGCTGAGCAGCGAATTTCTATTTGACCACCTGCTTTCATGAGAGACCTCAGAGCTGCATGTTTTGAGCCCAGTACTGAGCCTGAAAAGCATTTCCAACCCCACTTACAAGTAAAACTAGCTAAAATGTGCCTGGCTTCTCTTCACTGAAAAGCTCATTCTGAGTACATTTTTAGCATACGTTTGCTCCTGCCGGGTCAGCTGAGAAGCGAATTTCTATTTGACCACCTGCTTTCATGAGAGACCTCAGAGCTGCATGTTTTGAGCCCAGTACTGATCCTGAAAAGCGTTCCCAACCCCACTTACAAGTAAAACTAGCTAAAATGTGCCTGGCTGCTATTCACTGAAAAGCTCATTTGTGTACATTTTTGGCATACGTTTAATCCTACCGGGTCAGCTGAGCAGCAAATTTCTATTTAACCACCTGCTTTCATGAGAGACCTCAGGGATGCATGTTTTGAGCCCAGTACTGAGCCTGAAAAGCATTTCCAACCCCACTTACAAGTAAAACTAGCTAAAATGTGCCTGGCTTCTCTTCACTGAAAAGCTCATTCTGAGAACATTTTTAGCATACGTTTGCTCCTGCTGGGTCAGCTGAGCAGCAAATTTCTATTTAACCACCTGCTATCATGAGAGACCTCAGGGCTGCATGTTTTGAGCCCAGTACTGATCCTGAAAAGCGTTTCCAACCCCACTTACAAGTAAAACTAGCTAAAATGTGCCTGGCTGCTATTCACTGAAAAGCTCATTCTGTGTACATTTTTGGCATACGTTTGCTCCTACCGGGTCAGCTGAGCAGCGAATTTCTATTTAACCACCTGCTTTCATGAGAGACCTCAGGGCTGCATGTTTTGAGCCCAGTACTGAGCCTGAAAAGCATTTCCAACCCCACTTACAAGTAAAACTAGCTAAAATGTGCCTGGCTTCTCTTCACTGAAAAGCTCATTCTGAGTACATTTTGAGCATACGTTTGCTCCTGCTGGGTCAGCTGAGCAGCGAATTTCTATTTAACCACCTGCTATCATGAGAGACCTCAGGGCTGCATGTTTTGAGCCCAGTACTGATCCTGAAAAGCGTTTCCAACCCCACTTACAAGTAAAACTAGCTAAAATGTGCCTGGCTGCTATTCACTGAAAAGCTCATTTGTGTACATTTTTGGCATACGTTTAATCCTACCGGGTCAGCTGAGCAGCAAATTTCTATTTAACCACCTGCTTTCATGAGAGACCTCAGGGATGCATGTTTTGAGCCCAGTACTGAGCCTGAAAAGCATTTCCAACCCCACTTACAAGTAAAACTAGCTAAAATGTGCCTGGCTTCTCTTCACTGAAAAGCTCATTCTGAGAACATTTTTAGCATACGTTTGCTCCTGCTGGGTCAGCTGAGCAGCAAATTTCTATTTAACCACCTGCTATCATGAGAGACCTCAGGGCTGCATGTTTTGAGCCCAGTACTGATCCTGAAAAGCGTTTCCAACCCCACTTACAAGTAAAACTAGCTAAAATGTGCCTGGCTGCTATTCACTGAAAAGCTCATTCTGTGTACATTTTTGGCATACGTTTGCTCCTACCAGGTCAGCTGACCTGCGAATTTCTATTTGACCACCTGCTTTCATGAGAGACCTCAGGGCTGCATGTTTTGAGCCCAGTACTGAGCCTGAAAAGCATTTCCAACCCCACTTACAAGTAAAACTAGCTAAAATGTGCCTGGCTGCTATTCACTGAAAAGCTCATTCTGTGTACATTTTTGGCATACGTTTGCTCCTACCGGGTCAGCTGAGCAGCGAATTTCTATTTAACCACCTGCTATCATGAGAGACCTCAGGGCTGCATGTTTTGAGCCCAGTACTGATCCTGAAAAGCGTTTCCAACCCCACTTACAAGCAAAACTAGCTAAAATGTGCCTGGCTGCTATTCAGTGAAAAGCTCATTCTGTGTACATTTTTGGCATACGTTTGCTCCTGCCGGGTCAGCTGAGCAGCGAATTTCTATTTAACCACCTGCTATCATGAGAGACTTCAGGGCTGCATGTTTTGAGCCCAGTACTGATCCTGAAAAGCGTTTCCAACCCCACTTACAAGTGAAACTAGCTAAAATGTGCCTGGCTGCTATTCACTGAAAAGCTCATTCTGTGTACATTTTTGGCATACCATTGCTCCTACCGGGTCAGCTGAGCAGCGAATTTCTATTTAACCATCTGCTTTCATGAGAGACCTCAGGGCTGCATGTTTTGAGCCCAGCACTGAGCCTGAAAAGCGTTTCCAACGCCACTTACAAGTAAAACTAGCTAAAATGTGCCTGGCTTCTCTTCACTGAAAAGCTCATTCTGAGTACATTTTTAGCATACGTTTGCTCCTGCCGGGTCAGCTGAGAAGCGAATTTCTATTTGACCACCTGCTTTCATGAGAGACCTCAGAGCTGCATGTTTTGAGCCCAGTACTGATCCTGAAAAGCGTTCCCAACCCCACTTACAAGTAAAACTAGCTAAAATGTGCCTGGCTGCTATTCACTGAAAAGCTCATTTGTGTACATTTTTGGCATACGTTTAATCCTACCGGGTCAGCTGAGCAGCAAATTTCTATTTAACCACCTGCTTTCATGAGAGACCTCAGGGATGCATGTTTTGAGCCCAGTACTGAGCCTGAAAAGCATTTCCAACCCCACTTACAAGTAAAACTAGCTAAAATGTGCCTGGCTTCTCTTCACTGAAAAGCTCATTCTGAGAACATTTTTAGCATACGTTTGCTCCTGCTGGGTCAGCTGAGCAGCAAATTTCTATTTAACCACCTGCTATCATGAGAGACCTCAGGGCTGCATGTTTTGAGCCCAGTACTGATCCTGAAAAGCGTTTCCAACCCCACTTACAAGTAAAACTAGCTAAAATGTGCCTGGCTGCTATTCACTGAAAAGCTCATTCTGTGTACATTTTTGGCATACGTTTGCTCCTACCGGGTCAGCTGAGCAGCGAATTTCTATTTAACCACCTGCTTTCATGAGAGACCTCAGGGCTGCATGTTTTGAGCCCAGTACTGAGCCTGAAAAGCATTTCCAACCCCACTTACAAGTAAAACTAGCTAAAATGTGCCTGGCTTCTCTTCACTGAAAAGCTCATTCTGAGTACATTTTGAGCATACGTTTGCTCCTGCTGGGTCAGCTGAGCAGCGAATTTCTATTTAACCACCTGCTATCATGAGAGACCTCAGGGCTGCATGTTTTGAGCCCAGTACTGATCCTGAAAAGCGTTTCCAACCCCACTTACAAGTAAAACTAGCTAAAATGTGCCTGGCTGCTATTCACTGAAAAGCTCATTTGTGTACATTTTTGGCATACGTTTAATCCTACCGGGTCAGCTGAGCAGCAAATTTCTATTTAACCACCTGCTTTCATGAGAGACCTCAGGGATGCATGTTTTGAGCCCAGTACTGAGCCTGAAAAGCATTTCCAACCCCACTTACAAGTAAAACTAGCTAAAATGTGCCTGGCTTCTCTTCACTGAAAAGCTCATTCTGAGAACATTTTTAGCATACGTTTGCTCCTGCTGGGTCAGCTGAGCAGCAAATTTCTATTTAACCACCTGCTATCATGAGAGACCTCAGGGCTGCATGTTTTGAGCCCAGTACTGATCCTGAAAAGCGTTTCCAACCCCACTTACAAGTAAAACTAGCTAAAATGTGCCTGGCTGCTATTCACTGAAAAGCTCATTCTGTGTACATTTTTGGCATACGTTTGCTCCTACCAGGTCAGCTGACCTGCGAATTTCTATTTGACCACCTGCTTTCATGAGAGACCTCAGGGCTGCATGTTTTGAGCCCAGTACTGAGCCTGAAAAGCATTTCCAACCCCACTTACAAGTAAAACTAGCTAAAATGTGCCTGGCTGCTATTCACTGAAAAGCTCATTCTGTGTACATTTTTGGCATACGTTTGCTCCTACCGGGTCAGCTGAGCAGCGAATTTCTATTTAACCACCTGCTATCATGAGAGACCTCAGGGCTGCATGTTTTGAGCCCAGTACTGATCCTGAAAAGCGTTTCCAACCCCACTTACAAGCAAAACTAGCTAAAATGTGCCTGGCTGCTATTCAGTGAAAAGCTCATTCTGTGTACATTTTTGGCATACGTTTGCTCCTGCCGGGTCAGCTGAGCAGCGAATTTCTATTTAACCACCTGCTATCATGAGAGACTTCAGGGCTGCATGTTTTGAGCCCAGTACTGATCCTGAAAAGCGTTTCCAACCCCACTTACAAGTGAAACTAGCTAAAATGTGCCTGGCTGCTATTCACTGAAAAGCTCATTCTGTGTACATTTTTGGCATACCATTGCTCCTACCGGGTCAGCTGAGCAGCGAATTTCTATTTAACCATCTGCTTTCATGAGAGACCTCAGGGCTGCATGTTTTGAGCCCAGCACTGAGCCTGAAAAGCGTTTCCAACGCCACTTACAAGTAAAACTAGCTAAAATGTGCCTGGCTTCTCTTCACTGAAAAGCTCATTCTGAGTACATTTTTAGCATACGTTTGCTCCTGCCGGGTCAGCTGAGAAGCGAATTTCTATTTAACCACCTGCTATCATGAGAGACCTCAGGGCTGCATGTTTTGAGCCCAGTATTGATCCTGAAAAGCGTTTCCAACCCCACTTACAAGTAAAACTAGCTAAAATGTGCCTGGCTGCTATTCACTGAAAAGCTCATTCTGTGTACATTTTTGGCATACGTTTGCACCTACCGGGTCAGCTGAGCAGCAAATTTCTATTTAACCATCTGCTTTCATGAGAGACCTCAGGGCTGCATGTTTTGAGCCCAGTACTGATCCTGAAAAGCGTTTCCAACCCCACTTACAAGTAAAACTAGCTAAAATGTGCCTGGCTGCTATTCACTGAAAAGCTCATTCTGTGTACATTTTTGGCATACGTTTGCTCCTACCGGGTCAGCTGAGCAGCGAATTTCTATTTAACCACCTGCTTTCATGAGAGACCTCAGGGATGCATGTTTTGAGCCCAGTACTGAGCCTGAAAAGCATTTCCAACCCCATTTACAAGTAAAACTAGCTAAAATGTGCCTGGCTTCTCTTCACTGAAAAGCTCATTCTGAGTACATTTTTAGCATACGTTTGCTCCTGCCGGGTCAGCTGAGCAGCGAATTTCTATTTAACCACCTGCTATCATGAGAGACCTCAGGGCTGCATGTTTTGAGACCAGTACTGATCCTGAAAAGCGTTTCCAACCCCACTTACAAGTAAAACTAGCTAAAATGTGCCTGGCTGCTATTCACTGAAAAGCTCATTCTGAGTACATTTTTAGCATACATTTGCTCCTGCTGGGTCAGCTGAGCAGCGAATTTCTATTTAACCACCTGCTATCATGAGAGACCTCAGGGCTGCATGTTTTGAGCCCAGTATTGATCCTGAAAAGCGTTTCCAACCCCACATACAAGTAAAACTAGCTAAAATGTGCCTGGCTGCTATTCACTGAAAAGCTCATTCTGTGTACATTTTTGGCATACGTTTGCTCCTACCGGGTCAGCTGAGCAGCGAATTTCTATTTACCACCTGCTTTCATGAGAGACCTCAGGGCTGCATGTTTTGAGCCCAGTACTGAGCCTGAAAAGCATTTCCAACCCCACTTACAAGTAAAACTAGCTAAAATGTGCCTGGCTTCTCTTCACTGAAAAGCTCATTCTGAGTACATTTTTAGCATACGTTTGCTCCTGCCGGGTCAGCTGAGCAGCGAATTTCTATTTAACCACCTGCTATCATAAGAGACCTCAGGGCTGCATGTTTTGAGCCCAGTACTGATCCTGAAAAGCGTTTCCAACCCCACTTACAAGTAAAACTAGCTAAAATGTGCCTGGCTTCTCTTCACTGAAAAGCTCATTCTGAGTACATTTTTAGCATACGTTTGCTCCTGCTGGGTCAGCTGAGCAGCGAATTTCTATTTAACCACCTGCTATCATGAGAGACCTCAGGGCTGCATGTTTTGAGCCCAGTACTGATCCTGAAAAGCGTTTCCAACCCCACTTACAAGTAAAACTAGCTAAAATGTGCCTGGCTGCTATTCACTGAAAAGCTCATTCTGTGTACATTTTTGGCATACCTTTGCTCCTACCGGGTCAGCTGAGCAGCGAATTTCTATTTAAGCACCTGCTTTCATGAGAGACCTCAGGGCTGCATGTTTTGAGCCCAGTACTGAGCCTGAAAAGCATTTCCAACCCCACTTACAAGTAAAACTAGCAAAAATGTGCCTGGCTTCTCTTCACTGAAAAGCTCATTCTGAGTACATTTTTAGCATACATTTGCTCCTGCGGGGTCAGCTGAGCAGCGAATTTCTATTTAACCACCTGCTTTCATGAGAGACCTCAGGGATGCATGTTTTGAGCCCAGCACTGAGCCTGAAAAGCGTTTCCAACGCCACTTACACGTAAAACTAGCTAAAATGTGCCTGGCTTCTCTTCACTGAAAAGCTCATTCTGAGTACATTTTTAGCATACGTTTGCTCCTGCCGGGTCAGCTGAGCAGCGAATTTCTATTTAACCACCTGCTATCATGAGAGACCTCAGGGCTGCATGTTTTGAGCCCAGTACTGATCCTGAAAAGCGTTTCCAACCCCACTTACAAGTAAAACTAGCTAAAATGTGCCTGGCTGCTATTCACTAAAAAGCTCATTCTCTGTACATTTTTGGCATACGTTTGCTCCTACCGGGTCAGCTGAGCAGCGAATTTCTATTTAACCTCCTGCTTTCATGAGAGACCTCAGAGCTGCATGTTTTGAGCCCTGTACTGAGCCTGAAAAGCATTTCCAACTCCACTTACAAGTAAAACTAGCTAAAATGTGCCTGGCTTCTCTCACTGAAAAGCTCATTCTGAGTACATTTTTCGCATACGTTTGCTCCTGCCGGGTCAGCTGAGCAGCGAATTTCTATTTAACCACCTGCTATCACGAGAGACCTCAGGGCTGCATGGTTTGAGCCCAGTACTGATCCTGAAAAGCGTTTCCAACCCCACTTACAAGTAAAACTAGCTAAAATGTGCCTGGCTTCTCTTCACTGAAAAGCTCATTCTGAGTACATTTTTAGCATACGTTTGCTCCTGCCGGGTCAGCTGAGCGGCGAATTTCTATTTAACCACCTGCTTTCATGAGAGACCTCAGGGCTGCATGTTTTGAGCCCAGTACTGAGCCTGAAAAGCATTTCCAACCCCACTTACAAGTAAAACTAGCTAAAATGTGCCTGGCTTCTCTTCACTGAAAAGCTCATTCTGAGTACATTTTTAGCATACGTTTGCTCCTGCCGGGTCAGCTGAGCAGCGAATTTCTATTTAACCACCTGCTATCATGAGAGACCTCAGGGCTGCATGTTTTGAGCCCAGTACTGATCCTGAAAAGCGTTTCCAACCCCACTTACAAGTAAAACTAGCTAAAATGTGCCTGGCTGCTATTCACTAAAAAGCTCATTCTCTGTACATTTTTGGCATACGTTTGCTCCTACCGGGTCAGCTGAGCAGCGAATTTCTATTTAACCACCTGCTTTCATGAGAGACCTCAGAGCTGCATGTTTTGAGCCCTGTACTGAGCCTGAAAAGCGTTTCCAACCCCACTTACAAGTAAAACTAGCTAAAATGTGCCTGGCTGCTATTCACTGAAAAGCTCATTCTGTGTACATTTTTGGCATACGTTTGCTCCTGCCGGGTCAGCTGAGCAGCGAATTTCTATTTGACCACCTGCTTTCATGAGAGACCTCAGAGCTGCATGTTTTGAGCCCAGTACTGAGCCTGAAAAGCATTTCCAACCCCACTTACAAGTAAAACTAGCTAAAATGTGCCTGGCTTCTCTTCACTGAAAAGCTCATTCTGAGTACATTTTTAGCATACGTTTGCTCCTGCCGGGTCAGCTGAGAAGCGAATTTCTATTTAACCACCTGCTATCATGAGAGACCTCAGGGCTGCATGTTTTGAGCCCAGTACTGATCCTGAAAAACGTTTCCAACCCCACTTACAAGTAAAACTAGCTAAAATGTGCCTGGCTGCTATTCACTGAAAAGCTCATTTGTGTACATTTTTGGCATACGTTTAATCCTACCGGGTCAGCTGAGCAGCAAATTTCTATTTAACCACCTGCTTTCATGAGAGACCTCAGGGATGCATGTTTTGAGCCCAGTACTGAGCCTGAAAAGCATTTCCAACCCCACTTACAAGTAAAACTAGCTAAAATGTGCCTGGCTTCTCTTCACTGAAAAGCTCATTCTGAGAACATTTTTAGCATACGTTTGCTCCTGCTGGGTCAGCTGAGCAGCAAATTTCTATTTAACCACCTGCTATCATGAGAGACCTCAGGGCTGCATGTTTTGAGCCCAGTACTGATCCTGAAAAGCGTTTCCAACCCCACTTACAAGTAAAACTAGCTAAAATGTGCCTGGCTGCTATTCACTGAAAAGCTCATTCTGTGTACATTTTTGGCATACGTTTGCTCCTACCAGGTCAGCTGAGCTGCGAATTTCTATTTAACCACCTGCTTTCATGAGAGACCTCGGGGCTGCATGTTTTGAGCCCAGTACTGAGCCTGAAAAGCATTTCCAACCCCACTTACAAGTAAAACTAGCTAAAATGTGCCTGGCTGCTATTCACTGAAAAGCTCATTCTGTGTACTTTTTTGGCATACGTTTGCTCCTACCGGGTCAGCTGAGCAGCGAATTTCTATTTAACCACCTGCTTTCATGAGAGACCTCAGGGCTGCATGTTTTGAGCCCAGTACTGAGCCTGAAAAGCGTTTCCAACCCCACTTACAAGTAAAACTAGCTAAAATGTGCCTGGCTTCTCTTCACTGAAAAGCTCATTCTGAGTACATTTTTAGCATACGTTTGCTCCTGCTGGGTCAGCTGAGCAGCGAATTTCTATTTAACCACCTGCTATCATGAGAGACCTCAGAGCTGCATGTTTTGAGCCCTGTACTGAGCCTGAAAAGCGTTTCCAACCCCACTTACAAGTAAAACTAGCTAAAATGTGCCTGGCTTCTCTTCACTGAAAAGCTCATTCTGAGAACATTTCTAGCATACGTTTGCTCCTGCTGGGTCAGCTGAGCAGCAAATTTCTATTTAACCACCTGCTATCATGAGAGACCTCAGGGCTGCATGTTTTGAGCCCAGTACTGATCCTGAAAAGCGTTTCCAACCCCACTTACAAGTAAAACTAGCTAAAATGTGCCTGGCTGCTATTCACTGAAAAGCTCATTCTGTGTACATTTTTGGCATACGTTTGCTCCTACCAGGTCAGCTGACCTGCCAATTTCTATTTGACCACCTGCTTTCATGAGAGACCTCAGGGCTGCATGTTTTGAGCCCAGTACTGAGCCTGAAAAGCATTTCCAACCCCACTTACAAGTAAAACTAGCTAAAATGTGCCTGGCTGCTATTCACTGAAAAGCTCATTCTGTGTACATTTTTGGCATACGTTTGCTCCTACCGGGTCAGCTGAGCAGCGAATTTCTATTTAACCACCTGCTATCATGAGAGACCTCAGGGCTGCATGTTTTGAGCCCAGTACTGATCCTGAAAAGCGTTTCCAACCCCACTTACAAGCAAAACTAGCTAAAATGTGCCTGGCTGCTATTCAGTGAAAAGCTCATTCTGTGTACATTTTTGGCATACGTTTGCTCCTGCCGGGTCAGCTGAGCAGCGAATTTCTATTTAACCACCTGCTATCATGAGAGACTTCAGGGCTGCATGTTTTGAGCCCAGTACTGATCCTGAAAAGCGTTTCCAACCCCACTTACAAGTGAAACTAGCTAAAATGTGCCTGGCTGCTATTCACTGAAAAGCTCATTCTGTGTACATTTTTGGCATACCATTGCTCCTACCGGGTCAGCTGAGCAGCGAATTTCTATTTAACCATCTGCTTTCATGAGAGACCTCAGGGCTGCATGTTTTGAGCCCAGCACTGAGCCTGAAAAGCGTTTCCAACGCCACTTAGAAGTAAAACTAGCTAAAATGTGCCTGGCTTCTCTTCACTGAAAAGCTCATTCTGAGTACATTTTTAGCATACGTTTGCTCCTGCCGGGTCAGCTGAGAAGCGAATTTCTATTTAACCACCTGCTATCATGAGAGACCTCAGGGCTGCATGTTTTGAGCCCAGTATTGATCCTGAAAAGCGTTTCCAACCCCACTTACAAGTAAAACTAGCTAAAATGTGCCTGGCTGCTATTCACTGAAAAGCTCATTCTGTGTACATTTTTGGCATACGTTTGCACCTACCGGGTCAGCTGAGCAGCAAATTTCTATTTAACCATCTGCTTTCATGAGAGACCTCAGGGCTGCATGTTTTGAGCCCAGTACTGATCCTGAAAAGCGTTTCCAACCCCACTTACAAGTAAAACTAGCTAAAATGTGCCTGGCTGCTATTCACTGAAAAGCTCATTCTGTGTACATTTTTGGCATACGTTTGCTCCTACCGGGTCAGCTGAGCAGCGAATTTCTATTTAACCACCTGCCTTCACGAGAGACCTCAGGGCTGCATGTTTTGAGCCCAGTACTGAGCCTGAAAAGCATTTCCAACCCCACTTACAAGTAAAACTAGCTAAAATGTGCCTGGCTTCTCTTCACTGAAAAGCTCATTCTGAGTACATTTTTAGCATACGTTTGCTCCTACCGGGTCAGCTGAGCAGCGAATTTCTATTTAACCACCTGCTATCATGAGAGACCTCAGGGCTGCATGTTTTGAGCCCAGTACTGATCCTGAAAAGCGTTTCCAACCCCACTTACAAGCAAAACTAGCTAAAATGTGCCTGGCTGCTATTCAGTGAAAAGCTCATTCTGTGTACATTTTTGGCATACGTTTGCTCCTGCCGGGTCAGCTGAGCAGCGAATTTCTATTTAACCACCTGCTATCATGAGAGACTTCAGGGCTGCATGTTTTGAGCCCAGTACTGATCCTGAAAAGCGTTTCCAACCCCACTTACAAGTGAAACTAGCTAAAATGTGCCTGGCTGCTATTCACTGAAAAGCTCATTCTGTGTACATTTTTGGCATACCATTGCTCCTACCGGGTCAGCTGAGCAGCGAATTTCTATTTAACCATCTGCTTTCATGAGAGACCTCAGGGCTGCATGTTTTGAGCCCAGCACTGAGCCTGAAAAGCGTTTCCAACGCCACTTACAAGTAAAACTAGCTAAAATGTGCCTGGCTTCTCTTCACTGAAAAGCTCATTCTGAGTACATTTTTAGCATACCTTTGCTCCTGCCGGGTCAGCTGAGAAGCGAATTTCTATTTAACCACCTGCTATCATGAGAGACATCAGGGCTGCATGTTTTGAGCCCAGTATTGATCCTGAAAAGCGTTTCCAACCCCACTTACAAGTAAAACTAGCTAAAATGTGCCTGGCTGCTATTCACTGAAAAGCTCATTCTGTGTACATTTTTGGCATACGTTTGCACCTACCGGGTCAGCTGAGCAGCAAATTTCTATTTAACCATCTGCTTTCATGAGAGACCTCAGGGCTGCATGTTTTGAGCCCAGTACTGATCCTGAAAAGCGTTTCCAACCCCACTTACAAGTAAAACTAGCTAAAATGTGCCTGGCTGCTATTCACTGAAAAGCTCATTCTGTGTACATTTTTGGCATACGTTTGCTCCTACCGGGTCAGCTGAGCAGCGAATTTCTATTTAACCACCTGCCTTCACGAGAGACCTCAGGGCTGCATGTTTTGAGCCCAGTACTGAGCCTGAAAAGCATTTCCAACCCCACTTACAAATAAAACTAGCTAAAATGTGCCTGGCTGCTATTCACTGAAAAGCTCATTCTGTGTACATTTTTGGCATACGTTTGCTCCTACCGGGTCAGCTGAGCAGCAAATTTCTATTTAACCACCTGCTTTCATGAGAGACCTCAGGGATGCATGTTTTGAGCCCAGTACTGAGCCTGAAAAGCGTTTCCAACCCCACTTACAAGTAAAACTAGCTAAAATGTGCCTGGCTGCTATTCACTGAAAAGCTCATTCTGAGTACATTTTTAGCATACGTTTGCTCCTGCTGGGTCAGCTGAGCAGCGAATTTCTATTTAACCACCTGCTATCATGAGAGACCTCAGGGCTGCATGTTTTGAGCCCAGTATTGATCCTGAAAAGCGTTTCCAACCCCACTTACAAGTAAAACTAGCTAAAATGTGCCTGGCTGCTATTCACTGAAAAGCTCATTCTGTGTACATTTTTGGCATACGTTTGCTCCTACCGGGTCAGCTGAGCAGCGAATTTCTATTTACCACATGCTTTCATGAGAGACCTCAGGGCTGCATGTTTTGAGCCCAGTACTGAGCCTGAAAAGCATTTCCAACCCCACTTACAAGTAAAACTAGCTAAAATGTGCCTGGCTTCTCTTCACTGAAAAGCTCATTCTGAGTACATTTTTAGCATACGTTTGCTCCTGCTGGGTCAGCTGAGCAGCGAATTTCTATTTAACCACCTGCTATCATGAGAGACCTCAGGGCTGCATGTTTTGAGCCCAGTACTGATCCTGAAAAGCGTTTCCAACCCCACTTACAAGTAAAACTAGCTAAAATGTGCCTGGCTGCTATTCACTGAAAAGCTCATTCTGTGTACATTTTTGGCATACCTTTGCTCCTACCGGGTCAGCTGAGCAGCGACTTTCTATTTAAGCACCTGCTTTCATGAGAGACCTCAGGGCTGCATGTTTTGAGCCCAGTACTGAGCCTGAAAAGCATTTCCAACCCCACTTACAAGTAAAACTAGCAAAAATGTGCCTGGCTTCTCTTCACTGAAAAGCTCATTCTGAGTACATTTTTAGCATACATTTGCTCCTGCGGGGTCAGCTGAGCAGCGAATTTCTATTTAACCACCTGCTTTCATGAGAGACCTCAGGGATGCATGTTTTGAGCCCAGCACTGAGCCTGAAAAGCGTTTCCAACGCCACTTACACGTAAAACTAGCTAAAATGTGCCTGGCTTCTCTTCACTGAAAAGCTCATTCTGAGTACATTTTTAGCATACGTTTGCTCCTGCCGGGTCAGCTGAGCAGCGAATTTCTATTTAACCACCTGCTGTCATGAGAGACCTCAGGGCTGCATGTTTTGAGCCCAGTACTGATCCTGAAAAGCGTTTCCAACCCCACTTACAAGTAAAACTAGCTAAAATGTGCCTGGCTGCTATTCACTAAAAAGCTCATTCTCTGTACATTTTTGGCATACGTTTGCTCCTACCGGGTCAGCTGAGCAGCGAATTTCTATTTAACCTCCTGCTTTCATGAGAGACCTCAGAGCTGCATGTTTTGAGCCCTGTACTGAGCCTGAAAAGCATTTCCAACTCCACTTACAAGTAAAACTAGCTAAAATGTGCCTGGCTTCTCTTCACTGAAAAGCTCATTCTGAGTACATTTTTCGCATACGTTTGCTCCTGCCGGGTCAGCTGAGCGGCGAATTTCTATTTAACCACCTGCTTTCATGAGAGACCTCAGGGCTGCATGTTTTGAGCCCAGTACTGAGCCTGAAAAGCATTTCCAACCCCACTTACAAGTAAAACTAGCTAAAATGTGCCTGGCTTCTCTTCACTGAAAAGCTCATTCTGAGTACATTTTTAGCATACGTTTGCTCCTGCCGGGTCAGCTGAGCAGCGAATTTCTATTTAACCACCTGCTATCATGAGAGACCTCAGGGCTGCATGTTTTGAGCCCAGTACTGATCCTGAAAAGCGTTTCCAACCCCACTTACAAGTAAAACTAGCTAAAATGTGCCTGGCTGCTATTCACTAAAAAGCTCATTCTCTGTACATTTTTGGCATACGTTTGCTCCTACCGGGTCAGCTGAGCAGCGAATTTCTATTTAACCACCTGCTTTCATGAGAGACCTCAGAGCTGCATGTTTTGAGCCCTGTACTGAGCCTGAAAAGCGTTTCCAACCCCACTTACAAGTAAAACTAGCTAAAATGTGCCTGGCTGCTATTCACTGAAAAGCTCATTCTGTGTACATTTTTGGCATACGTTTGCTCCTGCCGGGTCAGCTGAGCAGCGAATTTCTATTTGACCACCTGCTTTCATGAGAGACCTCAGAGCTGCATGTTTTGAGCCCAGTACTGAGCCTGAAAAGCATTTCCAACCCCACTTACAAGTAAAACTAGCTAAAATGTGCCTGGCTTCTCTTCACTGAAAAGCTCATTCTGAGTACATTTTTAGCATACGTTTGCTCCTGCCGGGTCAGCTGAGAAGCGAATTTCTATTTAACCACCCGCTATCATGAGAGACCTCAGGGCTGCATGTTTTGAGCCCAGTACTGATCCTGAAAAGCGTTTCCAACCCCACTTACAAGTAAAACTAGCTAAAATGTGCCTGGCTGCTATTCACTGAAAAGCTCATTTGTGTACATTTTTGGCATACGTTTAATCCTACCGGGTCAGCTGAGCAGCAAATTTCTATTTAACCACCTGCTTTCATGAGAGACCTCAGGGATGCATGTTTTGAGCCCAGTACTGAGCCTGAAAAGCATTTCCAACCCCACTTACAAGTAAAACTAGCTAAAATGTGCCTGGCTTCTCTTCACTGAAAAGCTCATTCTGAGAACATTTTTAGCATACGTTTGCTCCTGCTGGGTCAGCTGAGCAGCAAATTTCTATTTAACCACCTGCTATCATGAGAGACCTCAGGGCTGCATGTTTTGAGCCCAGTACTGATCCTGAAAAGCGTTTCCAACCCCACTTACAAGTAAAACTAGCTAAAATGTGCCTGGCTGCTATTCACTGAAAAGCTCATTCTGTGTACATTTTTGGCATACGTTTGCTCCTACCAGGTCAGCTGAGCTGCGAATTTCTATTGAACCACCTGCTTTCATGAGAGACCTCGGGGCTGCATGTTTTGAGCCCAGTACTGAGCCTGAAAAGCATTTCCAACCCCACTTACAAGTAAAACTAGCTAAAATGTGCCTGGCTGCTATTCACTGAAAAGCTCATTCTGTGTACATTTTTGGCATACGTTTGCTCCTACCGGGTCAGCTGAGCAGCGAATTTCTATTTAACCATCTGCTTTCATGAGAGACCTCAGGGCTGCATGTTTTGAGCCCAGTACTGAGCCTGAAAAGCGTTTCCAACCCCACTTACAAGTAAAACTAGCTAAAATGTGCCTGGCTTCTCTTCACTGAAAAGCTCATTCTGAGTACATTTTTAGCATACGTTTGCTCCTGCTGGGTCAGCTGAGCAGCGAATTTCTATTTAACCACCTGCTTTCATGAGAGACCTCAGGGCTGCATGTTTTGAGCCCAGTACTGAGCCTGAAAAGCATTTCCAACCCCACTTACAAGTAAAACTAGCAAAAATGTGCCTGGCTTCTCTTCACTGAAAAGCTCATTCTGAGTACATTTTTAGCATACATTTGCTCCTGCGGGGTCAGCTGAGCAGCGAATTTCTATTTAACCACCTGCTTTCATGAGAGACCTCAGGGATGCATGTTTTGAGCCCAGCACTGAGCCTGAAAAGCGTTTCCAACGCCACTTAGAAGTAAAACTAGCTAAAATGTGCCTGGCTTCTCTTCACTGAAAAGCTCATTCTGAGTACATTTTTAGCATACGTTTGCTCCTGCCGGGTCAGCTGAGAAGCGAATTTCTATTTAACCACCTGCTATCATGAGAGACCTCAGGGCTGCATGTTTTGAGCCCAGTATTGATCCTGAAAAGCGTTTCCAACCCCACTTACAAGTAAAACTAGCTAAAATGTGCCTGGCTGCTATTCACTGAAAAGCTCATTCTGTGTACATTTTTGGCATACGTTTGCACCTACCGGGTCAGCTGAGCAGCAAATTTCTATTTAACCATCTGCTTTCATGAGAGACCTCAGGGCTGCATGTTTTGAGCCCAGTACTGATCCTGAAAAGCGTTTCCAACCCCACTTACAAGTAAAACTAGCTAAAATGTGCCTGGCTGCTATTCACTGAAAAGCTCATTCTGTGTACATTTTTGGCATACGTTTGCTCCTACCGGGTCAGCTGAGCAGCGAATTTCTATTTAACCACCTGCCTTCACGAGAGACCTCAGGGCTGCATGTTTTGAGCCCAGTACTGAGCCTGAAAAGCATTTCCAACCCCACTTACAAGTAAAACTAGCTAAAATGTGCCTGGCTTCTCTTCACTGAAAAGCTCATTCTGAGTTCATTTTTAGCATACGTTTGCTCCTACCGGGTCAGCTGAGCAGCGAATTTCTATTTAACCACCTGCTATCATGAGAGACCTCAGGGCTGCATGTTTTGAGCCCAGTACTGATCCTGAAAAGCGTTTCCAACCCCACTTACAAGCAAAACTAGCTAAAATGTGCCTGGCTGCTATTCAGTGAAAAGCTCATTCTGTGTACATTTTTGGCATACGTTTGCTCCTGCCGGGTCAGCTGAGCAGCGAATTTCTATTTAACCACCTGCTATCATGAGAGACTTCAGGGCTGCATGTTTTGAGCCCAGTACTGATCCTGAAAAGCGTTTCCAACCCCACTTACAAGTGAAACTAGCTAAAATGTGCCTGGCTGCTATTCACTGAAAAGCTCATTCTGTGTACATTTTTGGCATACCATTGCTCCTACCGGGTCAGCTGAGCAGCGAATTTCTATTTAACCATCTGCTTTCATGAGAGACCTCAGGGCTGCATGTTTTGAGCCCAGCACTGAGCCTGAAAAGCGTTTCCAACGCCACTTACAAGTAAAACTAGCTAAAATGTGCCTGGCTTCTCTTCACTGAAAAGCTCATTCTGAGTACATTTTTAGCATACCTTTGCTCCTGCCGGGTCAGCTGAGAAGCGAATTTCTATTTAACCACCTGCTATCATGAGAGACCTCAGGGCTGCATGTTTTGAGCCCAGTATTGATCCTGAAAAGCGTTTCCAACCCCACTTACAAGTAAAACTAGCTAAAATGTGCCTGGCTGCTATTCACTGAAAAGCTCATTCTGTGTACATTTTTGGCATACGTTTGCACCTACCGGGTCAGCTGAGCAGCAAATTTCTATTTAACCATCTGCTTTCATGAGAGACCTCAGGGCTGCATGTTTTGAGCCCAGTACTGATCCTGAAAAGCGTTTCCAACCCCACTTACAAGTAAAACTAGCTAAAATGTGCCTGGCTGCTATTCACTGAAAAGCTCATTCTGTGTACATTTTTGGCATACGTTTGCTCCTACCGGGTCAGCTGAGCAGCGAATTTCTATTTAACCACCTGCCTTCACGAGAGACCTCAGGGCTGCATGTTTTGAGCCCAGTACTGAGCCTGAAAAGCATTTCCAACCCCACTTACAAATAAAACTAGCTAAAATGTGCCTGGCTGCTATTCACTGAAAAGCTCATTCTGTGTACATTTTTGGCATACGTTTGCTCCTACCGGGTCAGCTGAGCAGCAAATTTCTATTTAACCACCTGCTTTCATGAGAGACCTCAGGGATGCATGTTTTGAGCCCAGTACTGAGCCTGAAAAGCATTTCCAACCCCACTTACAAGTAAAACTAGCTAAAATGTGCCTGGCTTCTCTTCACTGAAAAGCTCATTCTGAGTACATTTTTAGCATACGTTTGCTCCTGCCGGGTCAGCTGAGCAGCGAATTTCTATTTAACCACCTGCTATCATGAGAGACCTCAGGGCTGCATGTTTTGAGACCAGTACTGATCCTGAAAAGCGTTTCCAACCCCACTTACAAGTAAAACTAGCTAAAATGTGCCTGGCTGCTATTCACTGAAAAGCTCATTCTGAGTACATTTTTAGCATACGTTTGCTCCTGCTGGGTCAGCTGAGCAGCGAATTTCTATTTAACCACCTGCTATCATGAGAGACCTCAGGGCTGCATGTTTTGAGCCCAGTATTGATCCTGAAAAGCGTTTCCAACCCCACTTACAAGTAAAACTAGCTAAAATGTGCCTGGCTGCTATTCACTGAAAAGCTCATTCTGTGTACATTTTTGGCATACGTTTGCTCCTACCGGGTCAGCTGAGCAGCGAATTTCTATTTACCACCTGCTTTCATGAGAGACCTCAGGGCTGCATGTTTTGAGCCCAGTACTGAGCCTGAAAAGCATTTCCAACCCCACTTACAAGTAAAACTAGCTAAAATGTGCCTGGCTGCTATTCACTGAAAAGCTCATTCTGTGTACATTTTTGGCATACCATTGCTCCTACCGGGTCAGCTGAGCAGCGAATTTCTATTTAACCATCTGCTTTCATGAGAGACCTCAGGGCTGCATGTTTTGAGCCCAGTACTGAGCCTGAAAAGCATTTCCAACCCCACTTACAAGTAAAACTAGCTAAAATGTGCCTGGCTGCTATTCACTGAAAAGCTCATTCTGTGTACATTTTTGGCATACCATTGCTCCTACCGGGTCAGCTGAGCAGCGAATTTCTATTTAACCATCTGCTTTCATGAGAGACCTCAGGGCTGCATGTTTTGAGCCCAGCACTGAGCCTGAAAAGCGTTTCCAACGCCACTTACAAGTAAAACTAGCTAAAATGTGCCTGGCTTCTCTTCACTGAAAAGCTCATTCTGAGTACATTTTTAGCATACCTTTGCTCCTGCCGGGTCAGCTGAGAAGCGAATTTCTATTTAACCACCTGCTATCATGAGAGACCTCAGGGCTGCATGTTTTGAGCCCAGTATTGATCCTGAAAAGCGTTTCCAACCCCACTTACAAGTAAAACTAGCTAAAATGTGCCTGGCTGCTATTCACTGAAAAGCTCATTCTGTGTACATTTTTGGCATACGTTTGCACCTACCGGGTCAGCTGAGCAGCAAATTTCTATTTAACCATCTGCTTTCATGAGAGACCTCAGGGCTGCATGTTTTGAGCCCAGTACTGATCCTGAAAAGCGTTTCCAACCCCACTTACAAGTAAAACTAGCTAAAATGTGCCTGGCTGCTATTCACTGAAAAGCTCATTCTGTGTACATTTTTGGCATACGTTTGCTCCTACCGGGTCAGCTGAGCAGCGAATTTCTATTTAACCACCTGCCTTCACGAGAGACCTCAGGGCTGCATGTTTTGAGCCCAGTACTGAGCCTGAAAAGCATTTCCAACCCCACTTACAAATAAAACTAGCTAAAATGTGCCTGGCTGCTATTCACTGAAAAGCTCATTCTGTGTACATTTTTGGCATACGTTTGCTCCTACCGGGTCAGCTGAGCAGCAAATTTCTATTTAACCACCTGCTTTCATGAGAGACCTCAGGGATGCATGTTTTGAGCCCAGTACTGAGCCTGAAAAGCATTTCCAACCCCACTTACAAGTAAAACTAGCTAAAATGTGCCTGGCTTCTCTTCACTGAAAAGCTCATTCTGAGTACATTTTTAGCATACGTTTGCTCCTGCCGGGTCAGCTGAGCAGCGAATTTCTATTTAACCACCTGCTATCATGAGAGACCTCAGGGCTGCATGTTTTGAGACCAGTACTGATCCTGAAAAGCGTTTCCAACCCCACTTACAAGTAAAACTAGCTAAAATGTGCCTGGCTGCTATTCACTGAAAAGCTCATTCTGAGTACATTTTTAGCATACGTTTGCTCCTGCTGGGTCAGCTGAGCAGCGAATTTCTATTTAACCACCTGCTATCATGAGAGACCTCAGGGCTGCATGTTTTGAGCCCAGTATTGATCCTGAAAAGCGTTTCCAACCCCACTTACAAGTAAAACTAGCTAAAATGTGCCTGGCTGCTATTCACTGAAAAGCTCATTCTGTGTACATTTTTGGCATACGTTTGCTCCTACCGGGTCAGCTGAGCAGCGAATTTCTATTTACCACCTGCTTTCATGAGAGACCTCAGGGCTGCATGTTTTGAGCCCAGTACTGAGCCTGAAAAGCATTTCCAACCCCACTTACAAGTAAAACTAGCTAAAATGTGCCTGGCTTCTCTTCACTGAAAAGCTCATTCTGAGTACATTTTTAGCATACGTTTGCTCCTGCTGGGTCAGCTGAGCAGCGAATTTCTATTTAACCACCTGCTATCATGAGAGACCTCAGGGCTGCATGTTTTGAGCCCAGTACTGATCCTGAAAAGCGTTTCCAACCCCACTTACAAGTAAAACTAGCTAAAATGTGCCTGGCTGCTATTCACTGAAAAGCTCATTCTGTGTACATTTTTGGCATACCTTTGCTCCTACCGGGTCAGCTGAGCAGCGACTTTCTATTTAAGCACCTGCTTTCATGAGAGACCTCAGGGCTGCATGTTTTGAGCCCAGTACTGAGCCTGAAAAGCATTTCCAACCCCACTTACAAGTAAAACTAGCAAAAATGTGCCTGGCTTCTCTTCACTGAAAAGCTCATTCTGAGTACATTTTTAGCATACATTTGCTCCTGCGGGGTCAGCTGAGCAGCGAATTTCTATTTAACCACCTGCTTTCATGAGAGACCTCAGGGATGCATGTTTTGAGCCCAGCACTGAGCCTGAAAAGCGTTTCCAACGCCACTTACACGTAAAACTAGCTAAAATGTGCCTGGCTTCTCTTCACTGAAAAGCTCATTCTGAGTACATTTTTAGCATACGTTTGCTCCTGCCGGGTCAGCTGAGCAGCGAATTTCTATTTAACCACCTGCTATCATGACAGACCTCAGGGCTGCATGTTTTGAGCCCAGTACTGATCCTGAAAAGCGTTTCCAACCCCACTTACAAGTAAAACTAGCTAAAATGTGCCTGGCTGCTATTCACTAAAAAGCTCATTCTCTGTACATTTTTGGCATACGTTTGCTCCTACCGGGTCAGCTGAGCAGCGAATTTCTATTTAACCTCCTGCTTTCATGAGAGACCTCAGAGCTGCATGTTTTGAGCCCTGTACTGAGCCTGAAAAGCATTTCCAACTCCACTTACAAGTAAAACTAGCTAAAATGTGCCTGGCTTCTCTTCACTGAAAAGCTCATTCTGAGTACATTTTTCGCATACGTTTGCTCCTGCCGGGTCAGCTGAGCGGCGAATTTCTATTTAACCACCTGCTTTCATGAGAGACCTCAGGGCTGCATGTTTTGAGCCCAGTACTGAGCCTGAAAAGCATTTCCAACCCCACTTACAAGTAAAACTAGCTAAAATGTGCCTGGCTTCTCTTCACTGAAAAGCTCATTCTGAGTACATTTTTAGCATACGTTTGCTCCTGCCGGGTCAGCTGAGCAGCGAATTTCTATTTAACCACCTGCTATCATGAGAGACCTCAGGGCTGCATGTTTTGAGCCCAGTACTGATCCTGAAAAGCGTTTCCAACCCCACTTACAAGTAAAACTAGCTAAAATGTGCCTGGCTGCTATTCACTAAAAAGCTCATTCTCTGTACATTTTTGGCATACGTTTGCTCCTACCGGGTCAGCTGAGCAGCGAATTTCTATTTAACCACCTGCTTTCATGAGAGACCTCAGAGCTGCATGTTTTGAGCCCTGTACTGAGCCTGAAAAGCGTTTCCAACCCCACTTACAAGTAAAACTAGCTAAAATGTGCCTGGCTGCTATTCACTGAAAAGCTCATTCTGTGTACATTTTTGGCATACGTTTGCTCCTGCCGGGTCAGCTGAGCAGCGAATTTCTATTTGACCACCTGCTTTCATGAGAGACCTCAGAGCTGCATGTTTTGAGCCCAGTACTGAGCCTGAAAAGCATTTCCAACCCCACTTACAAGTAAAACTAGCTAAAATGTGCCTGGCTTCTCTTCACTGAAAAGCTCATTCTGAGTACATTTTTAGCATACGTTTGCTCCTGCCGGGTCAGCTGAGAAGCGAATTTCTATTTAACCACCCGCTATCATGAGAGACCTCAGGGCTGCATGTTTTGAGCCCAGTACTGATCCTGAAAAGCGTTTCCAACCCCACTTACAAGTAAAACTAGCTAAAATGTGCCTGGCTGCTATTCACTGAAAAGCTCATTTGTGTACATTTTTGGCATACGTTTAATCCTACCGGGTCAGCTGAGCAGCAAATTTCTATTTAACCACCTGCTTTCATGAGAGACCTCAGGGATGCATGTTTTGAGCCCAGTACTGAGCCTGAAAAGCATTTCCAACCCCACTTACAAGTAAAACTAGCTAAAATGTGCCTGGCTTCTCTTCACTGAAAAGCTCATTCTGAGAACATTTTTAGCATACGTTTGCTCCTGCTGGGTCAGCTGAGCAGCAAATTTCTATTTAACCACCTGCTATCATGAGAGACCTCAGGGCTGCATGTTTTGAGCCCAGTACTGATCCTGAAAAGCGTTTCCAACCCCACTTACAAGTAAAACTAGCTAAAATGTGCCTGGCTGCTATTCACTGAAAAGCTCATTCTGTGTACATTTTTGGCATACGTTTGCTCCTACCGGGTCAGCTGAGCAGCGAATTTCTATTTAACCACCTGCTTTCATGAGAGACCTCAGGGCTGCATGTTTTGAGCCCAGTACTGAGCCTGAAAAGCGTTTCCAACCCCACTTACAAGTAAAACTAGCTAAAATGTGCCTGGCTTCTCTTCACTGAAAAGCTCATTCTGAGTACATTTTTAGCATACGTTTGCTCCTGCTGGGTCAGCTGAGCAGCGAATTTCTATTTAACCACCTGCTTTCATGAGAGACCTCAGGGCTGCATGTTTTGAGCCCAGTACTGAGCCTGAAAAGCATTTCCAACCCCACTTACAAGTAAAACTAGCAAAAATGTGCCTGGCTTCTCTTCACTGAAAAGCTCATTCTGAGTACATTTTTAGCATACATTTGCTCCTGCGGGGTCAGCTGAGCAGCGAATTTCTATTTAACCACCTGCTTTCATGAGAGACCTCAGGGATGCATGTTTTGAGCCCAGTACTGATCCTGAAAAACGTTTCCAACCCCACTTACAAGTAAAACTAGCTAAAATGTGCCTGGCTGCTATTCACTAAAAAGCTCATTCTCTGTACATTTTTGGCATACGTTTGCTCCTACCGGGTCAGCTGAGCAGCGAATTTCTATTTAACCACCTGCTTTCATGAGAGACCTCAGAGCTGCATGTTTTGAGCCCTGTACTGAGCCTGAAAAGCATTTCCAACCCCACTTACAAGTAAAACTAGCTAAAATGTGCCTGGCTTCTCTCACTGAAAAGCTCATTCTGAGTACATTTTTCGCATACGTTTGCTCCTGCCGGGTCAGCTGAGCAGCGAATTTCTATTTAACCACCTGCTATCACGAGAGACCTCAGGGCTGCATGGTTTGAGCCCAGTACTGATCCTGAAAAGCGTTTCCAACCCCACTTACAAGTAAAACTAGCTAAAATGTGCCTGGCTTCTCTTCACTGAAAAGCTCATTCTGAGTACATTTTTAGCATACGTTTGCTCCTGCCGGGTCAGCTGAGCGGCGAATTTCTATTTAACCACCTGCTTTCATGAGAAACCTCAGGGCTGCATGTTTTGAGCCCAGTACTGAGCCTGAAAAGCATTTCCAACCCCACTTACAAGTAAAACTAGCTAAAATGTGCCTGGCTTCTCTTCACTGAAAAGCTCATTCTGAGTACATTTTTAGCATACGTTTGCTCCTGCCGGGTCAGCTGAGCAGCGAATTTCTATTTAACCACCTGCTATCATGAGAGACCTCAGGGCTGCATGTTTTGAGCCCAGTACTGATCCTGAAAAGCGTTTCCAACCCCACTTACAAGTAAAACTAGCTAAAATGTGCCTGGCTGCTATTCACTAAAAAGCTCATTCTCTGTACATTTTTGGCATACGTTTGCTCCTACCGGGTCAGCTGAGCAGCGAATTTCTATTTAACCACCTGCTTTCATGAGAGACCTCGGAGCTGCATGTTTTGAGCCCTGTACTGAGCCTGAAAAGCGTTTCCAACCCCACTTACAAGTAAAACTAGCTAAAATGTGCCTGGCTGCTATTCACTGAAAAGCTCATTCTGTGTACATTTTTGGCATACGTTTGCTCCTGCTGGGTCAGCTGAGCAGCGAATTTCTATTTGACCACCTGCTTTCATGAGAGACCTCAGAGCTGCATGTTTTGAGCCCAGTACTGAGCCTGAAAAGCATTTCCAACCCCACTTACAAGTAAAACTAGCTAAAATGTGCCTGGCTTCTCTTCACTGAAAAGCTCATTCTGAGTACATTTTTAGCATACGTTTGCTCCTGCCGGGTCAGCTGAGCAGCGAATTTCTATTTAACCACCTGCTATCATGAGAGACCTCAGGGCTGCATGTTTTGAGCCCAGTACTGATCCTGAAAAGCGTTTCCAACCCCACTTACAAGTAAAACTAGCTAAAATGTGCCTGGCTGCTATTCACTAAAAAGCTCATTCTCTGTACATTTTTGGCATACGTTTGCTCCTACCGGGTCAGCTGAGCAGCGAATTTCTATTTAACCACCTGCTTTCATGAGAGACCTCAGAGCTGCATGTTTTGAGCCCTGTACTGAGCCTGAAAAGCGTTTCCAACCCCACTTACAAGTAAAACTAGCTAAAATGTGCCTGGCTGCTATTCACTGAAAAGCTCATTCTGTGTACATTTTTGGCATACGTTTGCTCCTGCTGGGTCAGCTGAGCAGCGAATTTCTATTTGACCACCTGCTTTCATGAGAGACCTCAGAGCTGCATGTTTTGAGCCCAGTACTGAGCCTGAAAAGCATTTCCAACCCCACTTACAAGTAAAACTAGCTAAAATGTGCCTGGCTTCTCTTCACTGAAAAGCTCATTCTGAGTACATTTTTAGCATACGTTTGCTCCTGCCGGGTCAGCTGAGAAGCGAATTTCTATTTAACCACCTGCTATCATGAGAGACCTCAGGGCTGCATGTTTTGAGCCCAGTACTGATCCTGAAAAGCGTTTCCAACCCCACTTACAAGTAAAACTAGCTAAAATGTGCCTGGCTGCTATTCACTGAAAAGCTCATTTGTGTACATTTTTGGCATACGTTTAATCCTACCGGGTCAGCTGAGCAGCAAATTTCTATTTAACCACCTGCTTTCATGAGAGACCTCAGGGATGCATGTTTTGAGCCCAGTACTGAGCCTGAAAAGCATTTCCAACCCCACTTACAAGTAAAACTAGCTAAAATGTGCCTGGCTTCTCTTCACTGAAAAGCTCATTCTGAGAACATTTTTAGCATACGTTTGCTCCTGCTGGGTCAGCTGAGCAGCGAATTTCTATTTAACCACCTGCTTTCATGAGAGACCTCAGGGCTGCATGTTTTGAGCCCAGTACTGAGCCTGAAAAGCATTTCCAACCCCACTTACAAGTAAAACTAGCTAAAATGTGCCTGGCTTCTCTTCACTGAAAAGCTCATTCTGAGTACATTTTTAGCATACGTTTGCTCCTGCCGGGTCAGCTGAGCAGCGAATTTCTATTTAACCACCTGCTATCATGAGAGACCTCAGGGCTGCATGTTTTGAGCCCAGTACTGATCCTGAAAAGAGTTTCCAACCCCACTTACAAGTAAAACTAGCTAAAATGTGCCTGGCTGCTATTCACTAAAAAGCTCATTCTCTGTACACTTTTGGCATAAGTTTGCTCCTACCGGGTCAGCTGAGCAGCGAATTTCTATTTAACCGCCTGCTTTCATGAGAGACCTCAGAGCTGCATGTTTTGAGCCCTGTACTGAGCCTGAAAAGCATTTCCAACCCCACTTACAAGTAAAACTAACTAAAATGTGCCTGGCTTCTCTTCACTGAAAAGCTCATTCTGAGTACATTTTTCGCATACGTTTGCTCCTACCGGGTCAGCTGAGCAGCGAATTTCTATTTAACCACCTGCTATCACGAGAGACCTCAGGGCTGCATGTTTTGAGCCCAGTACTGATCCTGAAAAGCGTTTCCAACCCCACTTACAAGTAAAACTAGCTAAAATGTGCCTGGCTGATATTCACTGAAAAGCTCATTCTGTGTACATTTTTGGCATACGTTTGCTCCTACTAGGTCAGCTGAGCTGCGAATTTCTATTTAACCACCTGCTTTCATGAGAGACCTCAGGGCTGCATGTTTTGAGCCCAGTACTGAGCCTGAAAAGCATTTCCAACCCCACTTACAAGTAAAACTAGCTAAAATGTGCCTGGCTGCTATTCACTGAAAAGCTCATTCTGTGTACATTTTTGGCATACGTTTGCTCTTACCGGGTCAGCTGAGCAGCGAATTTCTATTTAATTACCTGCTATCATGAGAGACCTCAGGGCTGCATGTTTTGAGCCCAGTACTGATCCTGAAAAGCGTTTCCAACCCCACTTACAAGTAAAACTAGCTAAAATGTGCCTGGCTGCTATTCACTAAAAAGCTCATTCTCTGTACATTTTTGGCATACGTTTGCTCCTACCGGGTCAGCTGAGCAGCGAATTTCTATTTAACCACCTGCTTTCATGAGAGACCTCAGGGCTGCATGTTTTGAGCCCAGCACTGAGCCTGAAAAGCGTTTCCAACGCCACTTACACGTAAAACTAGCTAAAATGTGCCTGGCTTCTCTTCACTGAAAAGCTCATTCTGAGTACATTTTTAGCATACGTTTGCTCCTGCCGGGTCAGCTGAGCAGCGAATTTCTATTTAACCACCTGCTATCATGAGAGACCTCAGGGCTGCATGTTTTGAGCCCAGTACTGATCCTGAAAAGCGTTTCCAACCCCACTTACAAGTAAAACTAGCTAAAATGTGCCTGGCTGCTATTCACTAAAAAGCTCATTCTCTGTACATTTTTGGCATACGTTTGCTCCTACCGGGTCAGCTGAGCAGCGAATTTCTATTTAACCTCCTGCTTTCATGAGAGACCTCAGAGCTGCATGTTTTGAGCCCTGTACTGAGCCTGAAAAGCATTTCCAACTCCACTTACAAGTAAAACTAGCTAAAATGTGCCTGGCTTCTCTTCACTGAAAAGCTCATTCTGAGTCCATTTTTCGCATACGTTTGCTCCTGCCGGGTCAGCTGAGCGGCGAATTTCTATTTAACCACCTGCTTTCATGAGAGACCTCAGGGCTGCATGTTTTGAGCCCAGTACTGAGCCTGAAAAGCATTTCCAACCCCACTTACAAGTAAAACTAGCTAAAATGTGCCTGGCTTCTCTTCACTGAAAAGCTCATTCTGAGTACATTTTTAGCATACGTTTGCTCCTGCCGGGTCAGCTGAGCAGCGAATTTCTATTTAACCACCTGCTATCATGAGAGACCTCAGGGCTGCATGTTTTGAGCCCAGTACTGATCCTGAAAAGCGTTTCCAACCCCACTTACAAGTAAAACTAGCTAAAATGTGCCTGGCTGCTATTCACTAAAAAGCTCATTCTCTGTACATTTTTGGCATACGTTTGCTCCTACCGGGTCAGCTGAGCAGCGAATTTCTATTTAACCACCTGCTTTCATGAGAGACCTCAGAGCTGCATGTTTTGAGCCCTGTACTGAGCCTGAAAAGCGTTTCCAACCCCACTTACAAGTAAAACTAGCTAAAATGTGCCTGGCTGCTATTCACTGAAAAGCTCATTCTGTGTACATTTTTGGCATACGTTTGCTCCTGCCGGGTCAGCTGAGCAGCGAATTTCTATTTGACCACCTGCTTTCATGAGAGACCTCAGAGCTGCATGTTTTGAGCCCAGTACTGAGCCTGAAAAGCATTTCCAACCCCACTTACAAGTAAAACTAGCTAAAATGTGCCTGGCTTCTCTTCACTGAAAAGCTCATTCTGAGTACATTTTTAGCATACGTTTGCTCCTGCCGGGTCAGCTGAGAAGCGAATTTCTATTTAACCACCTGCTATCATGAGAGACCTCAGGGCTGCATGTTTTGAGCCCAGTACTGATCCTGAAAAGCGTTTCCAACCCCACTTACAAGTAAAACTAGCTAAAATGTGCCTGGCTGCTATTCACTGAAAAGCTCATTTGTGTACATTTTTGGCATACGTTTGCTCCTGCTGGGTCAGCTGAGCAGCAAATTTCTATTTAACCACCTGCTATCATGAGAGACCTCAGGGCTGCATGTTTTGAGCCCAGTACTGATCCTGAAAAGCGTTTCCAACCCCACTTACAAGTAAAACTAGCTAAAATGTGCCTGGCTGCTATTCACTGAAAAGCTCATTCTGTGTACATTTTTGGCATACGTTTGCTCCTACCAGGTCAGCTGAGCTGCGAATTTCTATTTAACCACCTGCTTTCATGAGAGACCTCGGGGCTGCATGTTTTGAGCCCAGTACTGAGCCTGAAAAGCATTTCCAACCCCACTTACAAGTAAAACTAGCTAAAATGTGCCTGGCTGCTATTCACTGAAAAGCTCATTCTGTGTACATTTTTGGCATACGTTTGCTCCTACCGGGTCAGCTGAGCAGCGAATTTCTATTTAACCACCTGCTTTCATGAGAGACCTCAGGGCTGCATGTTTTGAGCCCAGTACTGAGCCTGAAAAGCGTTTCCAACCCCACTTACAAGTAAAACTAGCTAAAATGTGCCTGGCTTCTCTTCACTGAAAAGCTCATTCTGAGTACATTTTTAGCATACGTTTGCTCCTGCTGGGTCAGCTGAGCAGCGAATTTCTATTTAACCACCTGCTTTCATGAGAGACCTCAGGGCTGCATGTTTTGAGCCCAGTACTGAGCCTGAAAAGCATTTCCAACCCCACTTACAAGTAAAACTAGCAAAAATGTGACTGGCTTCTCTTCACTGAAAAGCTCATTCTGAGTACATTTTTCGCATACGTTTGCTCCTGCCGGGTCAGCTGAGCGGCGAATTTCTATTTAACCACCTGCTTTCATGAGAGACCTCAGGGCTGCATGTTTTGAGCCCAGCACTGAGCCTGAAAAGCGTTTCCAACGCCACTTACACGTAAAACTAGCTAAAATGTGCCTGGCTTCTCTTCACTGAAAAGCTCATTCTGAGTACATTTTTAGCATACGTTTGCTCCTGCCGGGTCAGCTGAGCAGCGAATTTCTATTTAACCACCTGCTATCATGAGAGACCTCAGGGCTGCATGTTTTGAGCCCAGTACTGATCCTGAAAAGCGTTTCCAACCCCACTTACAAGTAAAACTAGCTAAAATGTGCCTGGCTGCTATTCACTAAAAAGCTCATTCTCTGTACATTTTTGGCATACGTTTGCTCCTACCGGGTCAGCTGAGCAGCGAATTTCTATTTAACCTCCTGCTTTCATGAGAGACCTCAGAGCTGCATGTTTTGAGCCCTGTACTGAGCCTGAAAAGCATTTCCAACTCCACTTACAAGTAAAACTAGCTAAAATGTGCCTGGCTTCTCTTCACTGAAAAGCTCATTCTGAGTACATTTTTCGCATACGTTTGCTCCTGCCGGGTCAGCTGAGCGGCGAATTTCTATTTAACCACCTGCTTTCATGAGAGACCTCAGGGCTGCATGTTTTGAGCCCAGTACTGAGCCTGAAAAGCATTTCCAACCCCACTTACAAGTAAAACTAGCTAAAATGTGCCTGGCTTCTCTTCACTGAAAAGCTCATTCTGAGTACATTTTTAGCATACGTTTGCTCCTGCCGGGTCAGCTGAGCAGCGAATTTCTATTTAACCACCTGCTATCATGAGAGACCTCAGGGCTGCATGTTTTGAGCCCAGTACTGATCCTGAAAAGCGTTTCCAACCCCACTTACAAGTAAAACTAGCTAAAATGTGCCTGGCTGCTATTCACTAAAAAGCTCATTCTCTGTACATTTTTGGCACACGTTTGCTCCTACCGGGTCAGCTGAGCAGCGAATTTCTATTTAACCACCTGCTTTCATGAGAGACCTCAGAGCTGCATGTTTTGAGCCCTGTACTGAGCCTGAAAAGCGTTTCCAACCCCACTTACAAGTAAAACTAGCTAAAATGTGCCTGGCTGCTATTCACTGAAAAGCTCATTCTGTGTACATTTTTGGCATACGTTTGCTCCTGCCGGGTCAGCTGAGCAGCGAATTTCTATTTGACCACCTGCTTTCATGAGAGACCTCAGAGCTGCATGTTTTGAGCCCAGTACTGAGCCTGAAAAGCATTTCCAACCCCACTTACAAGTAAAACTAGCTAAAATGTGCCTGGCTTCTCTTCACTGAAAAGCTCATTCTGAGTACATTTTTAGCATACGTTTGCTCCTGCCGGGTCAGCTGAGAAGCGAATTTCTATTTAACCACCTGCTATCATGAGAGACCTCAGGGCTGCATGTTTTGAGCCCAGTACTGATCCTGAAAAGCGTTTCCAACCCCACTTACAAGTAAAACTAGCTAAAATGTGCCTGGCTGCTATTCACTGAAAAGCTCATTTGTGTACATTTTTGGCATACGTTTAATCCTACCGGGTCAGCTGAGCAGCAAATTTCTATTTAACCACCTGCTTTCATGAGAGACCTCAGGGATGCATGTTTTGAGCCCAGTACTGAGCCTGAAAAGCATTTCCAACCCCACTTACAAGTAAAACTAGCTAAAATGTGCCTGGCTTCTCTTCACTGAAAAGCTCATTCTGAGAACATTTTTAGCATACGTTTGCTCCTGCTGGGTCAGCTGAGCAGCAAATTTCTATTTAACCACCTGCTATCATGAGAGACCTCAGGGCTGCATGTTTTGAGCCCAGTACTGATCCTGAAAAGCGTTTCCAACCCCACTTACAAGTAAAACTAGCTAAAATGTGCCTGGCTGCTATTCACTGAAAAGCTCATTCTGTGTACATTTTTGGCATACGTTTGCTCCTACCAGGTCAGCTGAGCTGCGAATTTCTATTTAACCACCTGCTTTCATGAGAGACCTCGGGGCTGCATGTTTTGAGCCCAGTACTGAGCCTGAAAAGCATTTCCAACCCCACTTACAAGTAAAACTAGCTAAAATGTGCCTGGCTGCTATTCACTGAAAAGCTCATTCTGTGTACATTTTTGGCATACGTTTGCTCCTACCGGGTCAGCTGAGCAGCGAATTTCTATTTAACCACCTGCTTTCATGAGAGACCTCAGGGCTGCATGTTTTGAGCCTAGTACTGAGCCTGAAAAGCATTTCCAACCCCACTTACAAGTAAAACTAGCTAAAATGTGCCTGGCTTCTCTTCACTGAAAAGCTCATTCTGAGTACATTTTTAGCATACGTTTGCTCCTGCCGGGTCAGCTGAGCAGCGAATTTCTATTTAACCACCTGCTATCATGAGAGACCTCAGGGCTGCATGTTTTGAGCCCAGTACTGATCCTGAAAAGCGTTTCCAACCCCACTTACAAGTAAAACTAGCTAAAATGTGCCTGGCTGCTATTCACTAAAAAGCTCATTCTCTGTACATTTTTGGCATACGTTTGCTCCTACCGGGTCAGCTGAGCAGCGAATTTCTATTTAACCACCTGCTTTCATGAGAGACCTCAGAGCTGCATGTTTTGAGCCCTGTACTGAGCCTGAAAAGCGTTTCCAACCCCACTTACAAGTAAAACTAGCTAAAATGTGCCTGGCTGCAATTCACTGAAAAGCTCATTCTGTGTACATTTTTGGCATACGTTTGCTCCTGCTGGGTCAGCTGAGCAGCGAATTTCTATTTGACCACCTGCTTTCATGAGAGACCTCAGAGCTGCATGTTTTGAGCCCAGTACTGAGCCTGAAAAGCATTTCCAACCCCACTTACAAGTAAAACTAGCTAAAATGTGCCTGGCTTCTCTTCACTGAAAAGCTCATTCTGAGTACATTTTTAGCATACGTTTGCTCCTGCCGGGTCAGCTGAGAAGCGAATTTCTATTTAACCACCTGCTATCATGAGAGACCTCAGGGCTGCATGTTTTGAGCCCAGTACTGATCCTGAAAAGCGTTTCCAACCCCACTTACAAGTAAAACTAGCTAAAATGTGCCTGGCTGCTATTCACTGAAAAGCTCATTTGTGTACATTTTTGGCATACGTTTAATCCTACCGGGTCAGCTGAGCAGCAAATTTCTATTTAACCACCTGCTTTCATGAGAGACCTCAGGGATGCATGTTTTGAGCCCAGAACTGAGCCTGAAAAGCATTTCCAACCCCACTTACAAGTAAAACTAGCTAAAATGTGCCTGGCTTCTCTTCACTGAAAAGCTCATTCTGAGAACATTTTTAGCATACGTTTGCTCCTGCTGGGTCAGCTGAGCAGCAAATTTCTATTTAACCACCTGCTATCATGAGAGACCTCAGGGCTGCATGTTTTGAGCCCAGTACTGATCCTGAAAAGCGTTTCCAACCCCACTTACAAGTAAAACTAGCTAAAATGTGCCTGGCTGCTATTCACTGAAAAGCTCATTCTGTGTACATTTTTGGCATACGTTTGCTCCTACCGGGTCAGCTGAGCAGCGAATTTCTATTTAACCACCTGCTTTCATGAGAGACCTCAGGGCTGCATGTTTTGAGCCCAGTACTGAGCCTGAAAAGCATTTCCAACCCCACTTACAAGTAAAACTAGCTAAAATGTGCCTGGCTTCTCTTCACTGAAAAGCTCATTCTGAGTACATTTTTAGCATACGTTTGCTCCTGCCGGGTCAGCTGAGCAGCGAATTTCTATTTAACCACCTGCTATCATGAGAGACCTCAGGGCTGCATGTTTTGAGCCCAGTACTGATCCTGAAAAGAGTTTCCAACCCCACTTACAAGTAAAACTAGCTAAAATGTGCCTGGCTGCTATTCACTAAAAAGCTCATTCTCTGTACACTTTTGGTATACGTTTGCTCCTACCGGGTCAGCTGAGCAGCGAATTTCTATTTAACCACCTGCTTTCATGAGAGACCTCAGAGCTGCATGTTTTGAGCCCTGTACTGAGCCTGAAAAGCATTTCCAACCCCACTTACAAGTAAAACTAACTAAAATGTGCCTGGCTTCTCTTCACTGAAAAGCTCATTCTGAGTACATTTTTCGCATACGTTTGCTCCTACCGGGTCAGCTGAGCAGCGAATTTCTATTTAACCACCTGCTATCACGAGAGACCTCAGGGCTGCATGTTTTGAGCCCAGTACTGATCCTGAAAAGCGTTTCCAACCCCACTTACAAGTAAAACTAGCTAAAATGTGCCTGGCTGATATTCACTGAAAAGCTCATTCTGTGTACATTTTTGGCATACGTTTGCTCCTACTAGGTCAGCTGAGCTGCGAATTTCTATTTAACCACCTGCTTTCATGAGAGACCTCAGGGCTGCATGTTTTGAGCCCAGTACTGAGCCTGAAAAGCATTTCCAACCCCACTTACAAGTAAAACTAGCTAAAATGTGCCTGGCTGCTATTCACTGAAAAGCTCATTCTGTGTACATTTTTGGCATACGTTTGCTCTTACCGGGTCAGCTGAGCAGCGAATTTCTATTTAATTACCTGCTATCATGAGAGACCTCAGGGCTGCATGTTTTGAGCCCAGTACTGATCCTGAAAAGCGTTTCCAACCCCACTTACAAGTAAAACTAGCTAAAATGTGCCTGGCTGCTATTCACTAAAAAGCTCATTCTCTGTACATTTTTGGCATACGTTTGCTCCTACCGGGTCAGCTGAGCAGCGAATTTCTATTTAACCACCTGCTTTCATGAGAGACCTCAGAGCTGCATGTTTTGAGCCCTGTACTGAGCCTGAAAAGCATTTCCAACCCCACTTACAAGTTAAACTAGCTAAAATGTGCCTGGCTTCTCTTCGCTGAAAAGCTCATTCTGAGTACATTTTTCACATACGTTTGCTCCTGCCGGGTCAGCTGAGCAGCGAATTTCTATTTAACCATCTGCTTTCATGAGAGACCTCAGGGCTGCATGGTTTGAGCCCAGTATTGATCCTGAAAAGCGTTTCCAACCCCACTTACAAGTAAAACTAGCTAAAATGTGCCTGGCTGCTATTCACTGAAAAGCTCATTCTGTGTACATTTTTGGCATACGTTTGCACCTACCGGGTCAGCTGAGCAGCAAATTTCTATTTAACCATCTGCTTTCATGAGAGACCTCAGGGCTGCATGTTTTGAGCCCAGTACTGAGCCTGAAAAGCATTTCCAACCCCACTTACAAATAAAACTAGCTAAAATGTGCCTGGCTGCTATTCACTGAAAAGCTCATTCTGTGTACATTTTTGGCATACGTTTGCTCCTACCGGGTCAGCTGAGCAGCAAATTTCTATTTAACCACCTGCTTTCATGAGAGACCTCAGGGATGCATGTTTTGAGCCCAGTACTGAGCCTGAAAAGCATTTCCAACCCCACTTACAAGTAAAACTAGCTAAAATGTGCCTGGCTTCTCTTCACTGAAAAGCTCATTCTGAGTACATTTTTAGCATACGTTTGCTCCTGCCGGGTCAGCTGAGCAGCGAATTTCTATTTAACCACCTGCTATCATGAGAGACCTCAGGGCTGCATGTTTTGAGACCAGTACTGATCCTGAAAAGCGTTTCCAACCCCACTTACAAGTAAAACTAGCTAAAATGTGCCTGGCTGCTATTCACTGAAAAGCTCATTCTGAGTACATTTTTAGCATACGTTTGCTCCTGCTGGGTCAGCTGAGCAGCGAATTTCTATTTAACCACCTGCTATCATGAGAGACCTCAGGGCTGCACGTTTTGAGCCCAGTATTGATCCTGAAAAGCGTTTCCAACCCCACTTACGAGTAAAACTAGCTAAAATGTGCCTGGCTGCTATTCACTGAAAAGCTCATTCTGTGTACATTTTTGGCATACGTTTGCTCCTGCCGGGTCAGCTGAGCAGCGAATTTCTATTTGACCACCTGCTTTCATGAGAGACCTCAGAGCTGCATGTTTTGAGCCCAGTACTGAGCCTGAAAAGCATTTCCAACCCCACTTACAAGTAAAACTAGCTAAAATGTGCCTGGCTTCTCTTCACTGAAAAGCTCATTCTGAGTACATTTTTAGCATACGTTTGCTCCTGCCGGGTCAGCTGAGAAGCGAATTTCTATTTAACCACCTGCTATCATGAGAGACCTCAGGGCTGCATGTTTTGAGCCCAGTACTGATCCTGAAAAGCGTTTCCAACCCCACTTACAAGTAAAACTAGCTAAAATGTGCCTGGCTGCTATTCACTGAAAAGCTCATTTGTGTACATTTTTGGCATACGTTTAATCCTACCGGGTCAGCTGAGCAGCAACTTTCTATTTAACCACCTGCTCTCATGGGAGACCTCAGGGATGCATGTTTTGAGCCCAGTACTGAGCCTGAAAAGCATTTCCAACCCCACTTACAAGTAAAACTAGCTAAAATGTGCCTGGCTTCTCTTCACTGAAAAGCTCATTCTGAGAACATTTTTAGCATACGTTTCCTCCTGCTTGGTCAGCTGAGCAGCAAATTTCTATTTAACCACCTGCTATCATGAGAGACCTCAGGGCTGCATGTTTTGAGCCCAGTACTGATCCTGAAAAGCGTTTCCAACCCCACTTACAAGTAAAACTAGCTAAAATGTGCCTGGCTGCTATTCACTGAAAAGCTCATTCTGTGTACATTTTTGGCATACGTTTGCTCCTATCAGGTCAGCTGACCTGCGAATTTCTATTTGACCACCTGCTTTCATGAGAGACCTCAGGGCTGCATGTTTTGAGCCCAGTACTGAGCCTGAAAAGCATTTCCAACCCCACTTACAAGTAAAACTAGCTAAAATGTGCCTGGCTGCTATTCACTGAAAAGCTCATTCTGTGTACATTTTTGGCATACGTTTGCTCCTACCGGGTCAGCTGAGCAGCGAATTTCTATTTAACCACCTGCTTTCATGAGAGACCGCAGGGCTGCATGTTTTGAGCCCAGTACTGAGCCTGAAAAGCATTTCCAACCCCACTTACAAGTAAAACTAGCTAAAATGTGCCTGGCTTCTCTTCACTGAAAAGCTCATTCTGAGTACATTTTTAGCATACGTTTGCTCCTGCTGGGTCAGCTGAGCAGCGAATTTCTATTTAACCACCTGCTATCATGAGAGACCTCAGGGCTGCATGTTTTGAGCCCAGTACTGATCCTGAAAAGCGTTTCCAACCCCACTTACAAGTAAAACTAGCTAAAATGTGCCTGGCTGCTATTCACTGAAAAGCTCATTTGTGTACATTTTTGGCATACGTTTAATCCTACCGGGTCAGCTGAGCAGCAAATTTCTATTTAACCACCTGCTTTCATGAGAGACCTCAGGGATGCATGTTTTGAGCCCAGTACTGAGCCTGAAAAGCATTTCCAACCCCACTTACAAGTAAAACTAGCTAAAATGTGCCTGGCTTCTCTTCACTGAAAAGCTCATTCTGAGAACATTTTTAGCATACGTTTGCTCCTGCTGGGTCAGCTGAGCAGCAAATTTCTATTTAACCACCTGCTATCATGAGAGACCTCAGGGCTGCATGTTTTGAGCCCAGTACTGATCCTGAAAAGCGTTTCCAACCCCACTTACAAGTAAAACTAGCTAAAATGTGCCTGGCTGCTATTCACTGAAAAGCTCATTCTGTGTACATTTTTGGCATACGTTTGCTCCTACCAGGTCAGCTGACCTGCGAATTTCTATTTGACCACCTGCTTTCATGAGAGACCTCAGGGCTGCATGTTTTGAGCCCAGTACTGAGCCTGAAAAGCATTTCCAACCCCACTTACAAGTAAAACTAGCTAAAATGTGCCTGGCTGCTATTCACTGAAAAGCTCATTCTGTGTACATTTTTGGCATACGTTTGCTCCTACCGGGTCAGCTGAGCAGCGAATTTCTATTTAACCACCTGCTTTCATGAGAGACCTCAGGGCTGCATGTTTTGAGCCCAGTACTGAGCCTGAAAAGCATTTCCAACCCCACTTACAAGTAAAACTAGCTAAAATGTGCCTGGCTTCTCTTCACTGAAAAGCTCATTCTGAGTACATTTTTAGCATACGTTTGCTCCTGCCGGGTCAGCTGAGCAGCGAATTTCTATTTAACCACCTGCTATCATGAGAGACCTCAGGGCTGCATGTTTTGAGCCCAGTACTGATCCTGAAAAGCGTTTCCAACCCCACTTACAAGCAAAACTAGCTAAAATGTGCCTGGCTGCTATTCAGTGAAAAGCTCATTCTGTGTACATTTTTGGCATACGTTTGCTCCTGCCGGGTCAGCTGAGCAGCGAATTTCTATTTAACCACCTGCTATCATGAGAGACTTCAGGGCTGCATGTTTTGAGCCCAGTACTGATCCTGAAAAGCGTTTCCAACGCCACTTACAAGTAAAACTAGCTAAAATGTGCCTGGCTTCTCTTCACTGAAAAGCTCATTCTGAGTACATTTTTAGCATACGTTTGCTCCTGCCGGGTCAGCTGAGAAGCGAATTTCTATTTAACCACCTGCTATCATGAGAGACCTCAGGGCTGCATGTTTTGAGCCCAGTATTGATCCTGAAAAGCGTTTCCAACCCCACTTACAAGTAAAACTAGCTAAAATGTGCCTGGCTGCTATTCACTGAAAAGCTCATTCTGTGTACATTTTTGGCATACGTTTGCTCCTACCGGGTCAGCTGAGCAGCGAATTTCTATTTAACCACCTGCCTTCATGAGAGACCTCAGGGCTGCATGTTTTGAGCCCAGTACTGAGCCTGAAAAGCATTTCCAACCCCACTTACAAATAAAACTAGCTAAAATGTGCCTGGCTGCTATTCACTGAAAAGCTCATTCTGTGTACATTTTTGGCATACGTTTGCTCCTACCGGGTCAGCTGAGCAGCAAATTTCTATTTAACCACCTGCTTTCATGAGAGACCTCAGGGATGCATGTTTTGAGCCCAGTACTGAGCCTGAAAAGCATTTCCAACCCCACTTACAAGTAAAACTAGCTAAAATGTGCCTGGCTTCTCTTCACTGAAAAGCTCATTCTGAGTACATTTTTAGCATACTTTTGCTCCTGCCGGGTCAGCTGAGCAGCGAATTTCTATTTAACCACCTGCTATCATGAGAGACCTCAGGGCTGCATGTTTTGAGACCAGTACTGATCCTGAAAAGCGTTTCCAACCCCACTTACAAGTAAAACTAGCTAAAATGTGCCTGGCTGCTATTCACTGAAAAGCTCATTCTGAGTACATTTTTAGCATACGTTTGCTCCTGCTGGGTCAGCTGAGCAGAGAATTTCTATTTAACCACCTGCTATCATGAGAGACCTCAGGGCTGCATGTTTTGAGCCCAGTATTGATCCTGAAAAGCGTTTCCAACCCCACTTACAAGTAAAACTAGCTAAAATGTGCCTGGCTGCTATTCACTGAAAAGCTCATTCTGTGTACATTTTTGGCATACGTTTGCTCCTACCGGGTCAGCTGAGCAGCGAATTTCTATTTACCACCTGCTTTCATGAGAGACCTCAGGGCTGCATGTTTTGAGCCCAGTACTGAGCCTGAAAAGCATTTCCAACCCCACTTACAAGTAAAACTAGCTAAAATATGCCTGGCTTCTCTTCACTGAAAAGCTCATTCTGAGTACATTTTTAGCATACGTTTGCTCCTGCCGGGTCAGCTGAGCAGCGAATTTCTATTTAACCACCTGCTATCATAAGAGACCTCAGGGCTGCATGTTTTGAGCCCAGTACTGATCCTGAAAAGCGTTTCCAACCCCACTTACAAGTAAAACTAGCTAAAATGTGCCTGGCTTCTCTTCACTGAAAAGCTCATTCTGAGTACATTTTTAGCATACGTTTGCTCCTGCTGGGTCAGCTGAGCAGCGAATTTCTATTTAACCACCTGCTATCATGAGAGACCTCAGGGCTGCATGTTTTGAGCCCAGTACTGATCCTGAAAAGCGTTTCCAACCCCACTTACAAGTAAAACTAGCTAAAATGTGCATGGCTGCTATTCACTGAAAAGCTCATTCTGTGTACATTTTTGGCATACCTTTGCTCCTACCGGGTCAGCTGAGCAGCGAATTTCGATTTAAGCACCTGCTTTCATGAGAGACCTCAGGGCTGCATGTTTTGAGCCCAGTACTGAGCCTGAAAAGCATTTCCAACCCCACTTACAAGTAAAAGTAGCAAAAATGTGCCTGGCTTCTCTTCACTGAAAAGCTCATTCTGAGTACATTTTTAGCATACATTTGCTCCTGCGGGGTCAGCTGAGCAGCGAATTTCTATTTAACCACCTGCTTTCATGAGAGACCTCAGGGATGCATGTTTTGAGCCCAGCACTGAGCCTGAAAAGCGTTTCCAACGCCACTTACACGTAAAACTAGCTAAAATGTGCCTGGCTTCTCTTCACTGAAAAGCTCATTCTGAGTACATTTTTAGCATACGTTTGCTCCTGCCGGGTCAGCTGAGCAGCGAATTTCTATTTAACCACCTGCTATCATGAGAGACCTCAGGGCTGCATGTTTTGAGCCCAGTACTGATCCTGAAAAGCGTTTCCAACCCCACTTACAAGTAAAACTAGCTAAAATGTGCCTGGCTGCTATTCACTAAAAAGCTCATTCTCTGTACATTTTTGGCATACGTTTGCTCCTACCGGGTCAGCTGAGCAGCGAATTTCTATTTAACCACCTGCTTTCATGAGAGACCTGAGAGCTGCATGTTTTGAGCCCTGTACTGAGCCTGAAAAGCGTTTCCAACCCCACTTACAAGTAAAACTAGCTAAAATGTGCCTGGCTGCTATTCACTGAAAAGCTCATTCTGTGTACATTTTTGGCATACGTTTGCTCCTGCCGGGTCAGCTGAGCAGCGAATTTCTATTTGACCACCTGCTTTCATGAGAGACCTCAGAGCTGCATGTTTTGAGCCCAGTACTGAGCCTGAAAAGCATTTCCAACCCCACTTACAAGTAAAACTAGCTAAAATGTGCCTGGCTTCTCTTCACTGAAAAGCTCATTCTGAGTACATTTTTAGCATACGTTTGCTCCTGCCGGGTCAGCTGAGAAGCGAATTTCTATTTAACCACCTGCTATCATGAGAGACCTCAGGGCTGCATGTTTTGAGCCCAGTACTGACCCTGAAAAGCGTTTCCAACCCCACTTACAAGTAAAACTAGCTAAAATGTGCCTGGCTGCTATTCACTGAAAAGCTCATTTGTGTACATTTTTGGCATACGTTTAATCCTACCGGGTCAGCTGAGCAGCAAATTTCTATTTAACCACCTGCTTTCATGAGAGACCTCAGGGATGCATGTTTTGAGCCCAGTACTGAGCCTGAAAAGCATTTCCAACCCCACTTACAAGTAAAACTAGCTAAAATGTGCCTGGCTTCTCTTCACTGAAAAGCTCATTCTGAGAACATTTTTAGCATACGTTTGCTCCTGCTGGGTCAGCTGAGCAGCAAATTTCTGTTTAACCACCTGCTATCATGAGAGACCTCAGGGCTGCATGTTTTGAGCCCAGTACTGATCCTGAAAAGCGTTTCCAACCCCACTTACAAGTAAAACTAGCTAAAATGGGCCTGGCTGCTATTCACTGAAAAGCTCATTCTGTGTACATTTTTGGCATACGTTTGCTCCTACCAGGTCAGCTGAGCTGCGAATTTCTATTTAACCACCTGCTTTCATGAGAGACCTCAGGGCTGCATGTTTTGAGCCCAGTACTGAGCCTGAAAAGCATTTCCAACCCCACTTACAAGTAAAACTAGCTAAAATGTGCCTGGCTTCTCTTCACTGAAAAGCTCATTCTGAGTACATTTTTAGCATACGTTTGCTCCTGCCGGGTCAGCTGAGCAGCGAATTTCTATTTAACCACCTGCTATCATGAGAGACCTCAGGGCTGCATGTTTTGAGCCCAGTACTGATCCTGAAAAGCGTTTCCAACCCCACTTACAAGTAAAACTAGCTAAAATGTGCCTGGCTGCTATTCACTAAAAAGCTCATTCTCTGTACACTTTTGGCATACGTTTGCTCCTACCGGGTCAGCTGAGCAGCGAATTTCTATTTAACCACCTGCATTCATGAGAGACCTCAGAGCTGCATGTTTTGAGCCCTGTACTGAGCCTGAAAAGCATTTCCAACCCCACTTACAAGTAAAACTAACTAAAATGTGCCTGGCTTCTCTTCACTGAAAAGCTCATTCTGAGTACATTTTTCGCATACGTTTGCTCCTACCGGGTCAGCTGAGCAGCGAATTTCTATTTAACCACCTGCTATCACGAGAGACCTCAGGGCTGCATGTTTTGAGCCCAGTACTGATCCTGAAAAGCGTTTCCAACCCCACTTACAAGTAAAACTAGCTAAAATGTGCCTGGCTGCTATTCACTGAAAAGCTCATTCTGTGTACATTTTTGGCATACGTTTGCTCCTACCAGGTCAGCTGAGCTGCGAATTTCTATTTAACCACCTGCTTTCATGAGAGACCTCAGGGCTGCATGTTTTGAGCCCAGTACTGAGCCTGAAAAGCATTTCCAACCCCACTTACAAGTAAAACTAGCTAAAATGTGCCTGGCTGCTATTCACTGAAAAGCTCATTCTGTGTACATTTTTGGCATACGTTTGCTCCTACCGGGTCAGCTGAGCAGCGAATTTCTATTTAATTACCTGCTATCATGAGAGACCTCAGGGCTGCATGTTTTGAGCCCAGTACTGATCCTGAAAAGCGTTTCCAACCCCACTTACAAGTAAAACTAGCTAAAATGTGCCTGGCTGCTATTCACTAAAAAGCTCATTCTCTGTACATTTTTGGCATACGTTTGCTCCTACCGGGTCAGCTGAGCAGCGAATTTCTATTTAACCACCTGCTTTCATGAGAGACCTCAGAGCTGCATGTTTTGAGCCCTGTACTGAGCCTGAAAAGCATTTCCAACCCCACTTACAAGTAAAACTAGCTAAAATGTGCCTGGCTTCTCTTCACTGAAAAGCTCATTCTGAGTACATTTTTGGCATACGTTTGCTCCTGCCGGGTCAGCTGAGCAGCGAATTTCTATTTAACCACCTGCTATCACGAGAGACCTCAGGGCTGCATGGTTTGAGCCCAGTACTGATCCTGAAAAGCGTTTCCAACCCCACTTACAAGTAAAACTAGCTAAAATGTGCCTGGCTGCTATTCACTGAAAAGCTCATTCTGTGTACATTTTTGGCATACCATTGCTCCTACCGGGTCAACTGAGCAGCGAATTTCTATTTAACCATCTGCTTTCATGAGAGACCTCAGGGCTGCATGTTTTGAGCCCAGCACTGAGCCTGAATAGCGTTTCCAACGCCACTTACAAGTAAAACTAGCTAAAATGTGCCTGGCTTCTCTTCACTGAAAAGCTCATTCTGAGTACATTTTTAGCATACGTTTGCTCCTGCCGGGTCAGCTGAGAAGCGAATTTCTATTTAACCACCTGCTATCATGAGAGACCTCAGGGCTGCATGTTTTGAGCCCATTATTGATCCTGAAAAGCGTTTCCAACCCCACTTACAAGTAAAACTAGCTAAAATGTGCCTGGCTGCTATTCACTGAAAAGCTCATTCTGTGTACATTTTTGGCATACGTTTGCTCCTGCCGGGTCAGCTGAGCAGCGAATTTCTATTTAACCACCTGCTATCATGAGCGACTTCAGGGCTGCATGTTTTGAGCCCAGTACTGATCCTGAAAAGCGGCTTGGACGGCAGTGGGAATGGCCGCCTAAACCGGAGCTCCGCACTTCAGGAGAGCGACTTCAATCCCTCTATCACCGACACCGCGGCGCACTGCAACGGATGTCACAGACAATAATGTCTCAAACCATGGGACACCCACCGGAGCCTTGAACGGGAGTGGCAGACCCTTACTGGCGGACGAAAAGGGATTTCTTCATCCCGCCACGCGCCGACAGCGGACTGCGGACTAAAATGGCGCCGCGATGTCAAGGCGGCGTTGCCTGACGGAAGGTAGTGTCTTCGCGCCCTACCATCTCACACCAAGACACCAGCACCCGAGGGGACATGAGCCGCTCCAAAGCCCCGCAGATCTCCTCTTGTAAGGTGAGAACTGTCACCTATCCGCCCGCATCTCTTAGCTGATCAGCGCGTCCTGCCTGACCTTAAGATGGCGGCTCTTCAGTAATGCGAGCGCCTTAAACAAGCGTCTAGGGGGCAAACAACCGAAGAAAACGAAGGAGAAGTGCTCAGCCTCCCTGACAATATATGAGCACTCTATGTTTCCACATGAGGTGAATATCCAGCGCATAGCCAAATTTCGGCTAGCACACTGCCACACTGTTTTTCCAAACATCAGAGGAATCACACACAGCTAAATACAGAAAGAACAGGAAGAGCACCTCAATGACCCTGTTTTCCCTACCCAACATTAGCCCTCAGACCAACAAGTTTCTTTTACCACTAAGAACATGAAATGAATGCTGGGGAGTTGCTAATACCATTGCTACCACGTGGAGGCAGCCCTCTGTAAGTGAGCCCCACTAGCTCTTCCTCATGAGATCTCGAACCATCTCAACCCGGCGCTTGCGAAGACGATAATCTGCCCACGTTTCCTGTGCTTCTGGTGCCTACCACATACCACCCTTGGAGCCGTGTGGCCTCAGGCTCCTGCCCACCAACTCTTGCCCACGCTCTGGACACTGACCACTACCTTATCACACCGCCATCTTGACCCTTGTGACCTCGTGAACCAAGCTCCTCCTACACAAGATCAGCAAGATTAATAGTGCCATACGTCCCTAGAACAATGGCAAACCGAGAAGACAGGAACAACCCAAAAAAGGTAAAACCAGAACCTCTAATTTCCGACTCACCCATCAAAAACAGAGCAGACATGGCCGCCACAATGGAGATGATCTTGAAGAAACTGTCAGACCTTACGGATATCTCCAAATCAACCAAAGCCAATACGGACTCAATGCAACTTGAAATGACCGCAATAAGGGCCAACATGAGCGCTCTAACCTCGGGCCTGGGAGCCGCAGAACAACGGATTAGCGATCTTGAGGATCTATCGCGACAATCAACATCCAGGATCCAACGCCTGGAAGACACCACCGACGCCCTCAGACGCCATAATGCGGAGTTAGAGGACCGCAACAGACGGGGGAACGTTAGAATTTTCGGCATACCAGAAAACGCGGAAAAGGATGCTGATTCTTGCGTGGCCTTCCTAGAATCATGGATCCCCATGATTACCAAGACTGAGTTCCCACATGGCCTCGAACTCGACAGGGCGCATAGGATCCCTACCTTCACGAGCAGGAATGCTAAAGGCCCCAGGCCAATGATATGCAAGCCGCTCAGATATCAGCACGCTGATCTGATTCTCCAATATGCGAGGAAAAATCACTCCATTACATGGGAAGGACACAGGATCATCTTCACGCAGGACTTCTCCAAAGACACAGTGGATGTACGTAAGGGCTTCCTGGACCTCCGCCCTAAACTTAAATCCAAGAACATCCCCTTCTCTTTCGCAGGACCAACCAAGTTCAGAATTATGATAAATGGCCACCCGAGATTCTTCACCGACCCGAAAGTCCTGGCGCATCTTCTCGAAGAATGTCCAACGCAAGAAATGGATCAATCGACCGGCTTCTCCAACAAAAGGAAGACCACGTGCTCGACTCAACAAGATGGAGCCAGTTAGTTCCATGTCACTCTTCTTTCATCCAGTGGACCGGCATCGGTTGCCTCGACTGAATCCTCCTCCGTAGAACTTTACTCAACTCGTGACACGGACTCCTAAACTCTGCATGCCAGGCTCATCGAAGCTACAGTACCGTGAGTTTGTAAGCGTGGCAACCTATGGCCAGCATAATGGCTTCATATAGCATGTGACTAGTTACGATTTGTGAATGCTTATGACTCACGCAAGTTATTGCATTTAGACCAATGGGTACTCTTGTACATTTTGCTCATCTCAAGTAGCGCCTCCACTCTGGATCTTGACATTCCACATACTCAACACGTGATGGGAGTAGCGCAGCCCAACGAGTATACCATGGTCGCATCTATTAGATACCCTCATAATCTCTAAACTGCCCTTTACCTATTAGTCCATATTAGGTCAAACTGGTTATGGCCTGTTACTCGTATTCGTATTTTGCTAACAATCTCCACTAGGCCACTTTCCTGTTGTTTATACTGTTGGTTATACTAACCGTCTACATTCATCTGGGATTGATAATATGCACTCAGTATTGTTATTGTTACTCCTGTTTTTGCGTAGCATGGTACTGTCGTCGTACTCCCTACGTACGTATTTGGGGGGAGGGAGGGAGGGGGGAGAGGGAGGGATCATTTAGAGAGAGGGGAAAAGAGAGAGGATGTAGGAGCAATCACTTGGCAGAGTCTCAGTAGGTTCCCTCTCATTTTGTATCACATCCTGTTTTTTTATGCTAATGCTTATGTTTCACAGAGTTGCCACACACAACTCGCCACACCAAATCCACTTTATCCCTTATTGTTTCCACAACACAGGCTGCAGGTACGCATCACAACACTTGTATTTATGCATATTGTCAAAAAAGGTTGTACTGAAATTTATCCGATTTTGTCAGATTACGGCACCCGAACTCGTCACAACACCCCGCCAGCTTCCCAACGAGCGATGAAACATTTCACCGATGGCTAACTCCAACTCAATTAAAGACGATCTTAAAGTGATTTCACTAAATGTCAAAGGACTTAACCACCCGGTGAAAAGGCGGAAAGTGTTCGATTATCTAGCAAAAACTAAAGGAGATATCGTTCTTCTACAGGAAACAAAACTTTCTGAGGAGGACTTGCGATTCCTTAACATACACTGGTCATCCCACGTCCTGTCCTCTCCTGCGCTAAAAAAGAAAGGTGGTGTAATCACACTGTTGTCTAAGAATGCCAACCTGACACTGCTATCACACACTCACGATACAGATGGTAGGTTACTAGTGACTCATCTACGCAGAGAAGACGATCCCATACATGTAGTGAATATATATGGCCCTAATTCCGACGATCCCACATTCTGGGATTCAGTCTCTCGGTCCATTGAACATATCTCCCAAGATGAACTACTAATAGTGGGGGGCGACTTTAACCTACCCCTAGACCCCTTACTAGACCGACAATCCAAGTGCGCATTCCACCCCTCACGGTCACATGGGGCCCTTCTCCGTCTCTGTGAGCGCTACTGTCTCAAAGATTCTTGGCGACTACAGAACCCCGATGGGAGAGACTACACCTTCTACTCTGCCCCACATAACTCCTATTCACGTATTGATTTCATCCTATTATCCACCTCATTCGCACACCTGATTGAAGAAACGGGTATTGCCCCCAAACTGGTATCTGATCATGCATGTATTCACACCAAACTTGCAGGCTCCCGCTCGATTCGCCCGCCTAGAAGGTGGCGTTTTAATGACGAAATCCTTACCAACATAGAGGACAAACTCAAGATAGCGGATGCCATCGAGGAATACTTACTCCTAAACGATACAGCTGATACAAATCCTAACACTCTATGGGACGCCCTTAAGGCCACAATCCGTGGGGTCATCATAAATATTAGAGCTAAAACCAACAAAAAATTAAACAAAGACCTAGAACAATTGGAACGAGATATCACAATCCTAGAAGACCGGCACAAGGCCAACCCTCAAGACCTCAATCCCCTCGACCTTCTCACTAAAAAGAAGTATGAGTACAATGCCATAACTAGTAAAAGAGCGGGCGTTTGGATTAACCGCTTCAAAGCCCTAAAGCTTTGCGAAGGAAATAAAGCAGGTAAACTGCTGGCTTCGTATCTCAAACATAAGCAAAAACTGTCTACCATTTCATCAATAAAAGACGCCACAAACACTACCCACACAAATCAAACTAAAATCCTTGATACATTCAAATCCTTCTACGAAGAGCTCTACAAGAATGACAAATCACTGGACATAGCAGCTTGCACCGAATACCTTGAATCTCTAGACCTTCCTAAACTCTCAGAATCTGACAAAACACGATTAGGTTCCACCATCAGTAAAACGGAGATCGCAGAGGCCATCAAATCTCTAAAAAATAACAAAGCCCCCGGCCCAGATGGCTTCACTGCTTCTTTTTATAAAGCCTTTGAAAACCAACTTACCCCCACGCTCCACACTGTTCTCAACTCTACGGCGTCCAGTGGATGTATCTCACCCTCTATGAGCGAAGCCAACATAGTCGTGATCCCTAAAGAGGGAAAAGACCCGCTCCACACCAAAAACTACCGCCCCATCTCTTTGATAAATCTTGATTGCAAGATATATGCCAAAATCCTAGCGAACCGATTAAACGCTGTTCTTCCCAAATTAATAAGCCCGTCGCAAGTTGGCTTTCTGAAACATAGGATGTCAAATGACAACACCAGACTTCTGTGCCACATTTTAGAGAAAGCTAACAACTCCCAATCCCCGATGGTTGCGATCACCCTGGACGCTGAAAAGGCCTTCGATAAGGTTTCGTGGTCTTTTCTTCAATACTGTATGCGCTCATTCAATCTCGGACAATCGTTCATCACAATGGTGATGGCCCTGTACGCCTCCCCCTCGGCTCGGATAGCAATTAATGGCACCCTCTCTGACCCATTTCGCCTCTACCAAGGCACCAGACAGGGCTGTCCGCTCTCTCCTGCACTCTTCCTTTTGGCCCTTGAACCCCTTCTAACTGACATCAAAAAGAATGAAGATATTCAGGGAGTCTCCTTTGGAGATACTCAGATAAAATTGGCAGCGTATGCTGATGATATATTAATTGCAACAGAAAACCCGGCCAAATCGATCGAGGGTCTTATGTCCTCAATCAGCAAGTACTCGTACCTGTCGGGATACAAGTTAAACAAAGATAAGTCCGAAGTTAAACCACTAAACATCTTCACCACCAAAGAAGTTCTTGGTACCTCAGGTCTAGCTTGGCAGACAGGAGCTATAAAATATCTAGGAATAGAGTTTACCGACAAACTAATGAGCACCTTCACACACAACGAAACGTTGACATTGACAAAAGTTAAAAGAATCCTTGACGGCTGGTCCCCTCGATTTATCACTTGGTGGGGAAGGATTGAAGCTATAAAAATGATGATATCACCGCTAATCAACTACCTGAGCACTATGCTGCCCCTCACATTCTCAAAGGATTTCCTTTCCAAGCTTGATAAATTAATTTCCTCCTTCCTTTGGCAAGGGAAAAAAGCCAGAATTAGTATAAAAAAACTAAGGCTGGATAAATCCCTAGGAGGCGTCAATCTAGCCGACTTTAGGCTCTATCAAACCGCGTTCTTAGCTAGACAAGGGGCTTTTTGGCTCATTCCCCACCCAGACTACACCCCAGTCTGGCTGATGGTGGAAAAATCCATTCTGCGTGGCCTTCCCCCTTCCACCCTCCTCACTACCAAACCACAACCCACTGTATCCTCAGGTACCATCTTCAGAAACACGAAGGCTGCCCTTCTCCACTTAAGCAAATTTTTACCGCACCAATTTTGTAAATCAAGATGGGAATCACTGTGGAACAACACCAGACTGTTATACAAAGGGAAACCAATGAATAATCCTACTTGGATAGAGAAGGGTATACACTTCCCTCATCAGCTGTTTGATGGTCCGTTGCCACTCACTTTCAACGACCTACAAAACAAGTTTCAACTCCAGAACATAGACTTCTATTACTTCTTACACATCAAAGTGGCCCTCTCCAAAATAGACTTATCCAACGTCACCCCCTCCCTCCCTGACTACCTACACACGATTAATAGACTGGGTCACCAGGTGTCCAGAATATACAAACTGATCCGCCCACAGTCCACAAAGCTGACAACATCCACACAGTCCTTCTGGGACTCGTACTCTTCCACACCAACCTCGGAAGCAGAGTGGGCCAGAATATGGGAATCTGCCTCTCGACACAAAATCAGCCCTACATTATCCCAATCTAAATTCTGGCTTCTCCACAAAGCTTTTTGGACTCCTAGGAGACTCTTCCTGCACAACATCAAGGAAGATGACTCCTGCTGGAACTGCATGGCAGAGGGTGGGGACCTTGAACATCTAATATTCAAATGCCCCTGTGTGTCCGATTACTGGGATAGAATTTTCGAATTTATCACCAAAGTGCTGCATGTCTCGCTCCCGAGGGAATTTGCAACCTTAGTCATGGGTTTCACCAAAGCTGTTAACCTCAATGAAAATGATAAAGCCCTACTTGACTTACTTTTGACAGCAGCGGTCAAACTCATACTGAACAACTGGAAGGACACTGGCAAAGCTTCTTTCCCCCACTGGCTCAACTGGGTCTCGAACCTCAGAGGAGCCGACAATATTGCGCTGGCAGCTACACCTTGGCGCCCCCCCTATAGGAACCTATGGTCCTCGCTGGACGCTCACTTCGACCTATTTAAACCACCATGATTATGCACATATACACCCTACACATAGTTCGGGCTGCCTACCTGCCCAAGCGACTAACCTCATTGACTTATATGACTGCCCTGATCCACCTATGACTGTAACCTTTGTAAATGTACTGATGCATTGCCTGTGCTTTACATTACTATTTGTGTTTAAATTGATTATTGTTTTTCGTTCCTTATGTTAATTTAATTTACCCCTCCTTTGTTCCCGTTACACTTGCATACTTGCTCTTGTTGATACCGGAACCATGCATGATTTCTGCTCACGCCTGTAATGCTTACTCATCTCTCTCAATAAAAATTTTTGTGAAATAAAAAAAAAAAAGAAAAGCTCATTCTGAGTACATTTTTAGCATACGTTTGCTCCTGCCGGGTCAGCTGAGAAGCGAATTTCTATTTAACCACCTGCTATCATGAGAGACCTCAGGGCTGCATGTTTTGAGCCCAGTATTGATCCTGAAAAGCGTTTCCAACCCCACTTACAAGTAAAACTAGCTAAAATGTGCCTGGCTGCTATTCACTGAAAAGCTCATTCTGTGTACATTTTTGGCATACGTTTGCACCTACCGGGTCAGCTGAGTAGCAAATTTCTATTTAACCATCTGCTTTCATGAGAGACCTCAGGGCTGCATGTTTTGAGCCCAGTACTGATCCTGAAAAGCGTTTCCAACCCCACTTACAAGTAAAACTAGCTAAAATGTGCCTGGCTGCTATTCACTGAAAAGCTCATTCTGTGTACATTTTTGGCATACGTTTGCTCCTACCGGGTCAGCTGAGCAGTGAATTTCTATTTAACCACCTGCCTTCATGAGAGACCTCAGGGCTGCATGTTTTGAGCCCAGTACTGAGCCTGAAAAGCATTTCCAACCCCACTTACAAATAAAACTAGCTAAAATGTGCCTGGCTGCTATTCACTGAAAAGCTCATTCTGTGTACATTTTTGGCATACGTTTGCTCCTACCGGGTCAGCTGAGCAGCAAATTTCTATTTAACCACCTGCTTTCATGAGAGACCTCAGGGATGCATGTTTTGAGCCCAGTACTGAGCCTGAAAAGCATTTCCAACCCCACTTACAAGTAAAACTAGCTAAAATGTGCCTGGCTTCTCTTCACTGAAAAGCTCATTCTGAGTACATTTTTAGCATACGTTTGCTCCTGCCGGGTCAGCTGAGCAGCGAATTTCTATTTAACCACCTGCTATCATGAGAGACCTCAGGGCTGCATGTTTTGAGACCAGTACTGATCCTGAAAAGCGTTTCCAACCCCACTTACAAGTAAAACTAGATAAAATGTGCCTGGCTGCTATTCACTGAAAAGCTCATTCTGAGTACATTTTTAGCATACGTTTGCTCCTGCTGGGTCAGCTGAGCAGCGAATTTCTATTTAACCACCTGCTATCATGAGAGACCTCAGGGCTGCATGTTTTGAGCCCAGTATTGATCCTGAAAAGCGTTTCCAACCCCACTTACAAGTAAAACTAGCTAAAATGTGCCTGGCTTCTCTTCACTGAAAAGCTCATTCTGAGTACATTTTTAGCATACGTTTGCCCTGCTGGGTCAGCTGAGCAGCGAATTTCTATTTAACCACCTGCTATCATGAGAGACCTCAGGGCTGCATGTTTTGAGCCCAGTACTGATCCTGAAAAGCGTTTCCAACCCCACTTACAAGTAAAACTAGCTAAAATGTGCCTGGCTGCTATTCACTGAAAAGCTCATTTGTGTACATTTTTGGCATACGTTTAATCCTACCGGGTCAGCTGAGCAGCAAATTTCTATTTAACCACCTGCTTTCATGAGAGACCTCAGGGGTGCATGTTTTGAGCCCAGTACTGAGCCTGAAAAGCATTTCCAACCCCACTTACAAGTAAAACTAGCTAAAATGTGCCTGGCTTCTCTTCACTGAAAAGCTCATTCTGAGAACATTTTTAGCATACGTTTGCTCCTGCTGGGTCAGCTGAGCAGCAAATTTCTATTTAACCACCTGCTATCATGAGAGACCTCAGGGCTGCATGTTTTGAGCCCAGTACTGATCCTGAAAAGCGTTTCCAACCCCACTTACAAGTAAAACTAGCTAAAATGTGCCTGGCTGCTATTCACTGAAAAGCTCATTCTGTGTACATTTTTGGCATACGTTTGCTCCTACCAGGTCAGCTGAGCTGCGAATTTCTATTTAACCACCTGCTTTCATGAGAGACCTCAGGGCTGCATGTTTTGAGCCCAGTACTGAGCCTGAAAAGCATTTCCAACCCCACTTACAAGTAAAACTAGCTAAAATGTGCCTGGCTGCTATTCACTGAAAAGCTCATTCTGAGAACATTTTTAGCATACGTTTGCTCCTGCTGGGTCAGCTGAGCAGCAAATTTCTATTTAACCACCTGCTATCATGAGAGACCTCAGGGCTGCATGTTTTGAGCCCAGTACTGATCCTGAAAAGCGTTTCCAACCCCACTTACAAGTAAAACTAGCTAAAATGTGCCTGGCTGCTATTCACTGAAAAGCTCATTCTGTGTACATTTTTGGCATAGGTTTGCTCCTACCAGGTCAGCTGAGCTGCGAATTTCTATTTAACCACCTGCTTTCATGAGAGACCTCAGGGCTGCATGTTTTGAGCCCAGTACTGAGCCTGAAAAGCATTTCCAACCCCACTTACAAGTAAAACTAGCTAAAATGTGCCTGGCTGCTATTCACTGAAAAGCTCATTCTGAGTACATTTTTAGCATACGTTTGCTCCTGCCGGGTCAGCTGAGCAGCGAATTTCTATTTAACCACCTGCTTTCATGAGAGACCTCAGGGCTGCATGTTTTGAGCCCAGTACTGAGCCTGAAAAGCATTTCCAACTCCACTTACAAGTAAAACTAGCTAAAATGTGCCTGGCTTCTCTTCACTGAAAAGCTCATTCTGAGAACATTTTTAGCATACGTTTGCTCCTGCTGGGTCAGCTGAGCAGCAAATTTCTATTTAACCACCTGCTATCATGAGAGACCTCAGGGCTGCATGTTTTGAGCCCAGTACTGATCCTGAAAAGCGTTTCCAACCCCACTTACAAGTAAAACTAGCTAAAATGTGCCTGGCTGCTATTCACTGAAAAGCTCATTCTGTGTACATTTTTGGCATACTTTTGCTCCTACCAGGTCAGCTGAGCTGCGAATTTCTATTTAACCACCTGCTTTCATGAGAGACCTCAGGGCTGCATGTTTTGAGCCCAGTACTGAGCCTGAAAAGCATTTCCAACCCCACTTACAAGTAAAACTAGCTAAAATGTGCCTGGCTGCTATTCACTGAAAAGCTCATTCTGTGTACATTTTTGGCATACGTTTGCTCCTACCGGGTCAGCTGAGCAGCGAATTTCTATTTAACCACCTGCTTTCATGAGAGACCTCAGGGCTGCATGTTTTGAGCCCAGTACTGAGCCTGAAAAGCGTTTCCAACCCCACTTACAAGTAAAACTAGCTAAAATGTGCCTGGCTTCTCTTCACTGAAAAGCTCATTCTGAGTACATTTTTAGCATACGTTTGCTCCTGCCGGGTCAGCTGAGCAGCGAATTTCTATTTAACCACCTGCTATCATGAGAGACCTCAGGGCTGCATGTTTTGAGCCCAGTACTGATCCTGAAAAGCGTTTCCAACCCCACTTACAAGTAAAACTAGCTAAAATGTGCCTGGCTGCTATTCACTAAAAAGCTCATTCTCTGTACATTTTTGGCATACGTTTGCTCCTACCGGGTCAGCTGAGCAGCGAATTTCTATTTAACCACCTGCTATCACGAGAGACCTCAGGGCTGCATGGTTTGAGCCCAGTACTGATCCTGAAAAGCGTTTCCAACCCCACTTACAAGTAAAACTAGCTAAAATGTGCCTGGCTGCTATTCCCTAAAAAGCTCATTCTCTGTACATTTTTGGCATACGTTTGCTCCTACCGGGTCAGCTGAGCAGCGAATTTCTATTTAACCACCTGCTTTCATGAGAGACCTCAGGGCTGCATGTTTTGAGCCCTGTACTGAGCCTGAAAAGCATTTCCAACCCCACTTACAAGTAAAACTAGCTAAAATGTGCCTGGCTTCTCTTCACTGAAAAGCTCATTCTGAGTACATTTTTAGCATACGTTTGCTCCTGCCGGGTCAGCTGAGCAGCGAATTTCTATTTAACCACCTGCTATCATGAGAGACCTCAGGGCTACATGTTTTGAGACCAGTACTGATCCTGAAAAGCGTTTCCAACCCCACTTACAAGTAAAACTAGCTAAAATGTGCCTGGCTGCTATTCACTGAAAAGCTCATTCTGAGTACATTTTTAGCATACGTTTGCTCCTGCTGGGTCAGCTGAGCAGCGAATTTCTATTTAACCACCTGCTTTCATGAGAGACCTCAGGGATGCATGTTTTGAGCCCAGTACTGAGCCTGAAAAGCATTTCCAACCCCACTTACAAGTAAAACTAGCTAAAATGTGCCTGGCTTCTCTTCACTGAAAAGCTCATTCTGAGAACATTTTTAGCATACGTTTGCTCCTGCTGGGTCAGCTGAGCAGCAAATTTCTATTTAACCACCTGCTATCATGAGAGACCTCAGGGCTGCATGTTTTGAGCCCAGTACTGATCCTGAAAAGCGTTTCCAACCCCACTTACAAGTAAAACTAGCTAAAATGTGCCTGGCTGCTATTCACTGAAAAGCTCATTCTGTGTACATTTTTGGCATACGTTTGCTCCTACCAGGTCAGCTGAGCTGCGAATTTCTATTTAACCACCTGCTTTCATGAGAGACCTCAGGGCTGCATGTTTTGAGCCCAGTACTGAGCCTGAAAAGCATTTCCAACCCCACTTACAAGTAAAACTAGCTAAAATGTGCCTGGCTGCTATTCACTGAAAAGCTCATTCTGTGTACATTTTTGGCATACGTTTGCTCCTACCGGGTCAGCTGAGCAGCGAATTTCTATTTAACCACCTGCTTTCATGAGAGACCTCAGGGCTGCATGTTTTGAGCCCAGTACTGAGCCTGAAAAGCATTTCCAACCCCACTTACAAGTAAAACTAGCTAAAATGTGCCTGGCTTCTCTTCACTGAAAAGCTCATTCTGAGTACATTTTTAGCATACGTTTGCTCCTGCCGGGTCAGCTGAGCAGCGAATTTCTATTTAACCACCTGCTATCATGAGAGACCTCAGGGCTGCATGTTTTGAGCCCAGTACTGTTCCTGAAAAGCGTTTCCAACCCCACTTACAAGTAAAACTAGCTAAAATGTGCCTGGCTGCTATTCACTAAAAAGCTCATTCTCTGTACATTTTTGGCATACGTTTGCTCCTACCGGGTCAGCTGAGCAGCAAATTTCTATTTAACCACCTGCTATCACGAGAGACCTCAGGGCTGCATGGTTTGAGCCCAGTACTGATCCTGAAAAGCGTTTCCAACCCCACTTACAAGTAAAACTAGCTAAAATGTGCCTGGCTGCTATTCACTGAAAAGCTCATTCTGAGTACATTTTTAGCATACGTTTGCTCCTGCTGGGTCAGCTGAGCAGCGAATTTCTATTTAACCACCTGCTATCATGAGAGACCTCAGGGCTGCATGTTTTGAGCCCAGTATTGATCCTGAAAAGCGTTTCCAACCCCACTTACAAGTAAAACTAGCTAAAATGTGCCTGGCTGCTATTCACTGAAAAGCTCATTCTGTGTACATTTTTGGCATACGTTTGCTCCTGCCGGGTCAGCTGAGCAGCGAATTTCTATTTAACCACCTGCTATCACGAGAGACCTCAGGGCTGCATGGTTTGAGCCCAGTACTGATCCTGAAAAGCGTTTTCAACCCCACTTACAAGTAAAACTAGCTAAAATGTGCCTGGCTGCTATTCACTAAAAAGCTCATTCTCTGTACATTTTTAGCATACGTTTGCTCCTGCCGGGTCAGCTGAGCAGCGAATTTCTATTTGACCACCTGCTTTCATGAGAGACCTCAGAGCTGCATGTTTTGAGCCCTGTATGAGCCTGAAAAGCATTTCCAACCCCACTTACACGTAAAACTAGCTAAAATGTGCCTGGCTTCTCTTCACTGAAAAGCTCATTCTGAGTACATTTTTAGCATACGTTTGCTCCTGCCGGGTCAGCTGAGAAGCGAATTTCTATTTAACCACCTGCTATCATGAGAGACCTCAGGGCTGCATGTTTTGAGACCAGTACTGATCCTGAAAAGCGTTTCCAACCCCACTTACAAGTAAAACTAGCTAAAATGTGCCTGGCTGCTATTCACTGAAAAGCTCATTCTGTGTACATTTTTGGCATACGTTTGCTCCTGCCGGGTCAGCTGAGCAGCGAATTTCTATTTGACCACCTGCTTTCATGAGAGACCTCAGAGCTGCATGTTTTGAGCCCAGTACTGAGCCTGAAAAGCATTTCCAACCCCACTTACAAGTAAAACTAGCTAAAATGTGCCTGGCTTCTCTTCACTGAAAAGCTCATTCTGAGTACATTTTTAGCATACGTTTGCTCCTGCCGGGTCAGCTGAGAAGCGAATTTCTATTTAACCACCTGCTATCATGAGAGACCTCAGGGCTGCATGTTTTGAGCCCAGTACTGATCCTGAAAAGCGTTTCCAACCCCACTTACAAGTAAAACTAGCTAAAATGTGCCTGGCTGCTATTCACTGAAAGCATTTGTGTACATTTTTGGCATACGTTTAATCCTACCGGGTCAGCTGAGCAGCAAATTTCTATTTAACCACCTGCTTTCATGAGAGACCTCAGGGATGCATGTTTTGAGCCCAGTACTGAGCCTGAAAAGCATTTCCAACCCCACTTACAAGTAAAACTAGCTAAAATGTGCCTGGCTTCTCTTCACTGAAAAGCTCATTCTGAGAACATTTTTAGCATACGTTTGCTCCTGCTGGGTCAGCTGAGCAGCAAATTTCTATTTAACCACCTGCTATCATGAGAGACCTCAGGGCTGCATGTTTTGAGCCCAGTACTGATCCTGAAAAGCGTTTCCAACCCCACTTACAAGTAAAACTAGCTAAAATGTGCCTGGCTGCTATTCACTGAAAAGCTCATTCTGTGTACATTTTTGGCATACGTTTGCTCCTACCAGGTCAGCTGAGCTGCGAATTTCTATTTAACCACCTGCTTTCATGAGAGACCTCAGGGCTGCATGTTTTGAGCCCAGTACTGAGCCTGAAAAGCATTTCCAACCCCACTTACAAGTAAAACTAGCTAAAATGTGGCTGGCTGCTATTCACTGAAAAGCTCATTCTGAGTACATTTTTAGCATACGTTTGCTCCTGCCGGGTCAGCTGAGCAGCGAATTTCTATTTAACCACCTGCTTTCATGAGAGACCTCAGGGCTGCATGTTTTGAGCCCAGTACTGAGCCTGAAAAGCATTTCCAACTCCACTTACAAGTAAAACTAGCTAAAATGTGCCTGGCTTCTCTTCACTGAAAAGCTCATTCTGAGAACATTTTTAGCATACGTTTGCTCCTGCTGGGTCAGCTGAGCAGCAAATTTCTATTTAACCACCTGCTATCATGAGAGACCTCAGGGCTGCATGTTTTGAGCCCAGTACTGATCCTGAAAAGCGTTTCCAACCCCACTTACAAGTAAAACTAGCTAAAATGTGCCTGGCTTCTCTTCACTGAAAAGCTCATTCTGAGTACATTTTTAGCATACGTTTGCTCCTGCTGGGTCAGCTGAGCAGCGAATTTCTATTTAACCACCTGCTATCATGAGAGACCTCAGGGCTGCATGTTTTGAGCCCAGTATTGATCCTGAAAAGCGTTTCCAACCCCACTTACAAGTAAAACTAGCTAAAATGTGCCTGGCTGCTATTCACTGAAAAGCTCATTCTGTGTACATTTTTGGCATACCTTTGCTCCTACCGGGTCAGCTGAGCAGCGAATTTCTATTTAACCACCTGCTTTCATGAGAGACCTCAGAGCTGCATGTTTTGAGCCCTGTATGAGCCTGAAAAGCATTTCCAACCCCACTTACACGTAAAACTAGCTAAAATGTGCCTGGCTTCTCTTCACTGAAAAGCTCATTCTGAGTACATTTTTAGCATACGTTTGCTCCTGCCGGGTCAGCTGAGAAGCGAATTTCTATTTAACCACCTGCTATCATGAGAGACCTCAGGGCTGCATGTTTTGAGACCAGTACTGATCCTGAAAAGCGTTTCCAACCCCACTTACAAGTAAAACTAGCTAAAATGTGCCTGGCTGCTATTCACTGAAAAGCTCATTCTGAGTACATTTTTAGCATACGTTTGCTCCTGCTGGGTCAGCTGAGCAGCGAATTTCTATTTAACCACCTGCTATCATGAGAGACCTCAGGGCTGCATGTTTTGAGCCCAGTATTGATCCTGAAAAGCGTTTCCAACCCCACTTACAAGTAAAACTAGCTAAAATGTGCCTGGCTGCTATTCACTGAAAAGCTCATTCTGTGTACATTTTTGGCATACGTTTGCTCCTGCCGGGTCAGCTGAGCAGCGAATTTCTATTTGACCACCTGCTTTCATGAGAGACCTCAGAGCTGCATGTTTTGAGCCCAGTACTGAGCCTGAAAAGCATTTCCAACCCCACTTACAAGTAAAACTAGCTAAAATGTGCCTGGCTTCTCTTCACTGAAAAGCTCATTCTGAGTACATTTTTAGCATACGTTTGCTCCTGCCGGGTCAGCTGAGAAGCGAATTTCTATTTAACCACCTGCTATCATGAGAGACCTCAGGGCTGCATGTTTTGAGCCCAGTACTGATCCTGAAAAGCGTTTCCAACCCCACTTACAAGTAAAACTAGCTAAAATGTGCCTGGCTGCTATTCACTGAAAAGCTCATTTGTGTACATTTTTGGCATACGTTTAATCCTACCGGGTCAGCTGAGCAGCAAATTTCTATTTAACCACCTGCTTTCATGAGAGACCTCAGGGATGCATGTTTTGAGCCCAGTACTGAGCCTGAAAAGCATTTCCAACCCCACTTACAAGTAAAACTAGCTAAAATGTGCCTGGCTTCTCTTCACTGAAAAGCTCATTCTGAGAACATTTTTAGCATACGTTTGCTCCTGCTGGGTCAGCTGAGCAGCAAATTTCTATTTAACCACCTGCTATCATGAGAGACCTCAGGGCTGCATGTTTTGAGCCCAGTACTGATCCTGAAAAGCGTTTCCAACCCCACTTACAAGTAAAACTAGCTAAAATGTGCCTGGCTGCTATTCACTGAAAAGCTCATTCTGTGTACATTTTTGGCATACGTTTGCTCCTACCAGGTCAGCTGAGCTGCGAATTTCTATTTAACCACCTGCTTTCATGAGAGACCTCAGGGCTGCATGTTTTGAGCCCAGTACTGAGCCTGAAAAGCATTTCCAACCCCACTTACAAGTAAAACTAGCTAAAATGTGGCTGGCTGCTATTCACTGAAAAGCTCATTCTGAGTACATTTTTAGCATACGTTTGCTCCTGCCGGGTCAGCTGAGCAGCGAATTTCTATTTAACCACCTGCTTTCATGAGAGACCTCAGGGCTGCATGTTTTGAGCCCTGTACTGAGCCTGAAAAGCATTTCCAACCCCACTTACAAGTAAAACTAGCTAAAATGTGCCTGGCTTCTCTTCACTGAAAAGCTCATTCTGAGTACATTTTTAGCATACGTTTGCTCCTGCCGGGTCAGCTGAGCAGCGAATTTCTATTTAACCACCTGCTATCATGAGAGACCTCAGGGCTACATGTTTTGAGACCAGTACTGATCCTGAAAAGCGTTTCCAACCCCACTTACAAGTAAAACTAGCTAAAATGTGCCTGGCTGCTATTCACTGAAAAGCTCATTCTGAGTACATTTTTAGCATACGTTTGCTCCTGCTGGGTCAGCTGAGCAGCGAATTTCTATTTAACCACCTGCTTTCATGAGAGACCTCAGGGATGCATGTTTTGAGCCCAGTACTGAGCCTGAAAAGCATTTCCAACCCCACTTACAAGTAAAACTAGCTAAAATGTGCCTGGCTTCTCTTCACTGAAAAGCTCATTCTGAGAACATTTTTAGCATACGTTTGCTCCTGCTGGGTCAGCTGAGCAGCAAATTTCTATTTAACCACCTGCTATCATGAGAGACCTCAGGGCTGCATGTTTTGAGCCCAGTACTGATCCTGAAAAGCGTTTCCAACCCCACTTACAAGTAAAACTAGCTAAAATGTGCCTGGCTGCTATTCACTGAAAAGCTCATTCTGTGTACATTTTTGGCATACGTTTGCTCCTACCAGGTCAGCTGAGCTGCGAATTTCTATTTAACCACCTGCTTTCATGAGAGACCTCAGGGCTGCATGTTTTGAGCCCAGTACTGAGCCTGAAAAGCATTTCCAACCCCACTTACAAGTAAAACTAGCTAAAATGTGCCTGGCTGCTATTCACTGAAAAGCTCATTCTGTGTACATTTTTGGCATACGTTTGCTCCTACCGGGTCAGCTGAGCAGCGAATTTCTATTTAACCACCTGCTTTCATGAGAGACCTCAGGGCTGCATGTTTTGAGCCCAGTACTGAGCCTGAAAAGCATTTCCAACCCCACTTACAAGTAAAACTAGCTAAAATGTGCCTGGCTTCTCTTCACTGAAAAGCTCATTCTGAGTACATTTTTAGCATACGTTTGCTCCTGCCGGGTCAGCTGAGCAGCGAATTTCTATTTAACCACCTGCTATCATGAGAGACCTCAGGGCTGCATGTTTTGAGCCCAGTACTGTTCCTGAAAAGCGTTTCCAACCCCACTTACAAGTAAAACTAGCTAAAATGTGCCTGGCTGCTATTCACTAAAAAGCTCATTCTCTGTACATTTTTGGCATACGTTTGCTCCTACCGGGTCAGCTGAGCAGCAAATTTCTATTTAACCACCTGCTATCACGAGAGACCTCAGGGCGGCATGGTTTGAGCCCAGTACTGATCCTGAAAAGCGTTTCCAACCCCACTTACAAGTAAAACTAGCTAAAATGTGCCTGGCTGCTATTCACTGAAAAGCTCATTCTGAGTACATTTTTAGCATACGTTTGCTCCTGCTGGGTCAGCTGAGCAGCGAATTTCTATTTAACCACCTGCTATCATGAGAGACCTCAGGGCTGCATGTTTTGAGACCAGTACTGATCCTGAAAAGCGTTTCCAACCCCACTTACAAGTAAAACTAGCTAAAATGTGCCTGGCTGCTATTCACTGAAAAGCTCATTCTGAGTACATTTTTAGCATACGTTTGCTCCTGCTGGGTCAGCTGAGCAGCGAATTTCTATTTAACCACCTGCTATCATGAGAGACCTCAGGGCTGCATGTTTTGAGCCCAGTATTGATCCTGAAAAGCGTTTCCAACCCCACTTACAAGTAAAACTAGCTAAAATGTGCCTGGCTGCTATTCACTGAAAAGCTCATTCTGTGTACATTTTTGGCATACGTTTGCTCCTGCCGGGTCAGCTGAGCAGCGAATTTCTATTTGACCACCTGCTTTCATGAGAGACCTCAGAGCTGCATGTTTTGAGCCCAGTACTGAGCCTGAAAAGCATTTCCAACCCCACTTACAAGTAAAACTAGCTAAAATGTGCCTGGCTTCTCTTCACTGAAAAGCTCATTCTGAGTACATTTTTAGCATACGTTTGCTCCTGCCGGGTCAGCTGAGAAGCGAATTTCTATTTAACCACCTGCTATCATGAGAGACCTCAGGGCTGCATGTTTTGAGCCCAGTACTGATCCTGAAAAGCGTTTCCAACCCCACTTACAAGTAAAACTAGCTAAAATGTGCCTGGCTGCTATTCACTGAAAAGCTCATTTGTGTACATTTTTGGCATACGTTTAATCCTACCGGGTCAGCTGAGCAGCAAATTTCTATTTAACCACCTGCTTTCATGAGAGACCTCAGGGATGCATGTTTTGAGCCCAGTACTGAGCCTGAAAAGCATTTCCAACCCCACTTACAAGTAAAACTAGCTAAAATGTGCCTGGCTTCTCTTCACTGAAAAGCTCATTCTGAGAACATTTTTAGCATACGTTTGCTCCTGCTGGGTCAGCTGAGCAGCAAATTTCTATTTAACCACCTGCTATCATGAGAGACCTCAGGGCTGCATGTTTTGAGCCCAGTACTGATCCTGAAAAGCGTTTCCAACCCCACTTACAAGTAAAACTAGCTAAAATGTGCCTGGCTGCTATTCACTGAAAAGCTCATTCTGTGTACATTTTTGGCATACGTTTGCTCCTACCAGGTCAGCTGAGCTGCGAATTTCTATTTAACCACCTGCTTTCATGAGAGACCTCAGGGCTGCATGTTTTGAGCCCAGTACTGAGCCTGAAAAGCATTTCCAACCCCACTTACAAGTAAAACTAGCTAAAATGTGGCTGGCTGCTATTCACTGAAAAGCTCATTCTGAGTACATTTTTAGCATACGTTTGCTCCTGCCGGGTCAGCTGAGCAGCGAATTTCTATTTAACCACCTGCTTTCATGAGAGACCTCAGGGCTGCATGTTTTGAGCCCAGTACTGAGCCTGAAAAGCATTTCCAACTCCACTTACAAGTAAAACTAGCTAAAATGTGCCTGGCTTCTCTTCACTGAAAAGCTCATTCTGAGAACATTTTTAGCATACGTTTGCTCCTGCTGGGTCAGCTGAGCAGCAAATTTCTATTTAACCACCTGCTATCATGAGAGACCTCAGGGCTGCATGTTTTGAGCCCAGTACTGATCCTGAAAAGCGTTTCCAACCCCACTTACAAGTAAAACTAGCTAAAATGTGCCTGGCTTCTCTTCACTGAAAAGCTCATTCTGAGTACATTTTTAGCATACGTTTGCTCCTGCTGGGTCAGCTGAGCAGCGAATTTCTATTTAACCACCTGCTATCATGAGAGACCTCAGGGCTGCATGTTTTGAGCCCAGTATTGATCCTGAAAAGCGTTTCCAACCCCACTTACAAGTAAAACTAGCTAAAATGTGCCTGGCTGCTATTCACTGAAAAGCTCATTCTGTGTACATTTTTGGCATACCTTTGCTCCTACCGGGTCAGCTGAGCAGCGAATTTCTATTTAACCACCTGCTTTCATGAGAGACCTCAGAGCTGCATGTTTTGAGCCCTGTATGAGCCTGAAAAGCATTTCCAACCCCACTTACACGTAAAACTAGCTAAAATGTGCCTGGCTTCTCTTCACTGAAAAGCTCATTCTGAGTACATTTTTAGCATACGTTTGCTCCTGCCGGGTCAGCTGAGAAGCGAATTTCTATTTAACCACCTGCTATCATGAGAGACCTCAGGGCTGCATGTTTTGAGACCAGTACTGATCCTGAAAAGCGTTTCCAACCCCACTTACAAGTAAAACTAGCTAAAATGTGCCTGGCTGCTATTCACTGAAAAGCTCATTCTGAGTACATTTTTAGCATACGTTTGCTCCTGCTGGGTCAGCTGAGCAGCGAATTTCTATTTAACCACCTGCTATCATGAGAGACCTCAGGGCTGCATGTTTTGAGCCCAGTATTGATCCTGAAAAGCGTTTCCAACCCCACTTACAAGTAAAACTAGCTAAAATGTGCCTGGCTGCTATTCACTGAAAAGCTCATTCTGTGTACATTTTTGGCATACGTTTGCTCCTGCCGGGTCAGCTGAGCAGCGAATTTCTATTTGACCACCTGCTTTCATGAGAGACCTCAGAGCTGCATGTTTTGAGCCCAGTACTGAGCCTGAAAAGCATTTCCAACCCCACTTACAAGTAAAACTAGCTAAAATGTGCCTGGCTTCTCTTCACTGAAAAGCTCATTCTGAGTACATTTTTAGCATACGTTTGCTCCTGCCGGGTCAGCTGAGAAGCGAATTTCTATTTAACCACCTGCTATCATGAGAGACCTCAGGGCTGCATGTTTTGAGCCCAGTACTGATCCTGAAAAGCGTTTCCAACCCCACTTACAAGTAAAACTAGCTAAAATGTGCCTGGCTGCTATTCACTGAAAAGCTCATTTGTGTACATTTTTGGCATACGTTTAATCCTACCGGGTCAGCTGAGCAGCAAATTTCTATTTAACCACCTGCTTTCATGAGAGACCTCAGGGATGCATGTTTTGAGCCCAGTACTGAGCCTGAAAAGCATTTCCAACCCCACTTACAAGTAAAACTAGCTAAAATGTGCCTGGCTTCTCTTCACTGAAAAGCTCATTCTGAGAACATTTTTAGCATACGTTTGCTCCTGCTGGGTCAGCTGAGCAGCAAATTTCTATTTAACCACCTGCTATCATGAGAGACCTCAGGGCTGCATGTTTTGAGCCCAGTACTGATCCTGAAAAGCGTTTCCAACCCCACTTACAAGTAAAACTAGCTAAAATGTGCCTGGCTGCTATTCACTGAAAAGCTCATTCTGTGTACATTTTTGGCATACGTTTGCTCCTACCAGGTCAGCTGAGCTGCGAATTTCTATTTAACCACCTGCTTTCATGAGAGACCTCAGGGCTGCATGTTTTGAGCCCAGTACTGAGCCTGAAAAGCATTTCCAACCCCACTTACAAGTAAAACTAGCTAAAATGTGGCTGGCTGCTATTCACTGAAAAGCTCATTCTGAGTACATTTTTAGCATACGTTTGCTCCTGCCGGGTCAGCTGAGCAGCGAATTTCTATTTAACCACCTGCTTTCATGAGAGACCTCAGGGCTGCATGTTTTGAGCCCAGTACTGAGCCTGAAAAGCATTTCCAACTCCACTTACAAGTAAAACTAGCTAAAATGTGCCTGGCTTCTCTTCACTGAAAAGCTCATTCTGAGAACATTTTTAGCATACGTTTGCTCCTGCTGGGTCAGCTGAGCAGCAAATTTCTATTTAACCACCTGCTATCATGAGAGACCTCAGGGCTGCATGTTTTGAGCCCAGTACTGATCCTGAAAAGCGTTTCCAACCCCACTTACAAGTAAAACTAGCTAAAATGTGCCTGGCTTCTCTTCACTGAAAAGCTCATTCTGAGTACATTTTTAGCATACGTTTGCTCCTGCTGGGTCAGCTGAGCAGCGAATTTCTATTTAACCACCTGCTATCATGAGAGACCTCAGGGCTGCATGTTTTGAGCCCAGTATTGATCCTGAAAAGCGTTTCCAACCCCACTTACAAGTAAAACTAGCTAAAATGTGCCTGGCTGCTATTCACTGAAAAGCTCATTCTGTGTACATTTTTGGCATACCTTTGCTCCTACCGGGTCAGCTGAGCAGCGAATTTCTATTTAACCACCTGCTTTCATGAGAGACCTCAGAGCTGCATGTTTTGAGCCCTGTATGAGCCTGAAAAGCATTTCCAACCCCACTTACACGTAAAACTAGCTAAAATGTGCCTGGCTTCTCTTCACTGAAAAGCTCATTCTGAGTACATTTTTAGCATACGTTTGCTCCTGCCGGGTCAGCTGAGAAGCGAATTTCTATTTAACCACCTGCTATCATGAGAGACCTCAGGGCTGCATGTTTTGAGACCAGTACTGATCCTGAAAAGCGTTTCCAACCCCACTTACAAGTAAAACTAGCTAAAATGTGCCTGGCTGCTATTCACTGAAAAGCTCATTCTGAGTACATTTTTAGCATACGTTTGCTCCTGCTGGGTCAGCTGAGCAGCGAATTTCTATTTAACCACCTGCTATCATGAGAGACCTCAGGGCTGCATGTTTTGAGCCCAGTATTGATCCTGAAAAGCGTTTCCAACCCCACTTACAAGTAAAACTAGCTAAAATGTGCCTGGCTGCTATTCACTGAAAAGCTCATTCTGTGTACATTTTTGGCATACGTTTGCTCCTGCCGGGTCAGCTGAGCAGCGAATTTCTATTTGACCACCTGCTTTCATGAGAGACCTCAGAGCTGCATGTTTTGAGCCCAGTACTGAGCCTGAAAAGCATTTCCAACCCCACTTACAAGTAAAACTAGCTAAAATGTGCCTGGCTTCTCTTCACTGAAAAGCTCATTCTGAGTACATTTTTAGCATACGTTTGCTCCTGCCGGGTCAGCTGAGAAGCGAATTTCTATTTAACCACCTGCTATCATGAGAGACCTCAGGGCTGCATGTTTTGAGCCCAGTACTGATCCTGAAAAGCGTTTCCAACCCCACTTACAAGTAAAACTAGCTAAAATGTGCCTGGCTGCTATTCACTGAAAAGCTCATTTGTGTACATTTTTGGCATACGTTTAATCCTACCGCGTCAGCTGAGCAGCAAATTTCTATTTAACCACCTGCTTTCATGAGAGACCTCAGGGATGCATGTTTTGAGCCCAGTACTGAGCCTGAAAAGCATTTCCAACCCCACTTACAAGTAAAACTAGCTAAAATGTGCCTGGCTTCTCTTCACTGAAAAGCTCATTCTGAGAACATTTTTAGCATACGTTTGCTCCTGCTGGGTCAGCTGAGCAGCAAATTTCTATTTAACCACCTGCTATCATGAGAGACCTCAGGGCTGCATGTTTTGAGCCCAGTACTGATCCTGAAAAGCGTTTCCAACCCCACTTACAAGTAAAACTAGCTAAAATGTGCCTGGCTGCTATTCACTGAAAAGCTCATTCTGTGTACATTTTTGGCATACGTTTGCTCCTACCAGGTCAGCTGAGCTGCGAATTTCTATTTAACCACCTGCTTTCATGAGAGACCTCAGGGCTGCATGTTTTGAGCCCAGTACTGAGCCTGAAAAGCATTTCCAACCCCACTTACAAGTAAAACTAGCTAAAATGTGGCTGGCTGCTATTCACTGAAAAGCTCATTCTGAGTACATTTTTAGCATACGTTTGCTCCTGCCTGGTCAGCTGAGCAGCGAATTTCTATTTAACCACCTGCTTTCATGAGAGACCTCAGGGCTGCATGTTTTGAGCCCAGTACTGAGCCTGAAAAGCATTTCCAACTCCACTTACAAGTAAAACTAGCTAAAATGTGCCTGGCTTCTCTTCACTGAAAAGCTCATTCTGAGAACATTTTTAGCATACGTTTGCTCCTGCTGGGTCAGCTGAGCAGCAAATTTCTATTTAACCACCTGCTATCATGAGAGACCTCAGGGCTGCATGTTTTGAGCCCAGTACTGATCCTGAAAAGCGTTTCCAACCCCACTTACAAGTAAAACTAGCTAAAATGTGCCTGGCTTCTCTTCACTGAAAAGCTCATTCTGAGTACATTTTTGGCATACGTTTGCTCCTACCGGGTCAGCTGAGCAGCGAATTTCTATTTAACCACCTGCTTTCATGAGAGACCTCAGGGCTGCATGTTTTGAGCCCAGTACTGAGCCTGAAAAGCATTTCCAACCCCACTTACAAGTAAAACTAGCTAAAATGTGCCTGGCTTCTCTTCACTGAAAAGCTCATTCTGAGTACATTTTTGGCATACGTTTGCTCCTACCGGGTCAGCTGAGCAGCGAATTTCTATTTAACCACCTGCTTTCATGAGAGACCTCAGGGCTGCATGTTTTGAGCCCAGTACTGAGCCTGAAAAGCATTTCCAACCCCACTTACAAGTAAAACTAGCTAAAATGTGCCTTGCTTCTCTTCACTGAAAAGCTCATTCTGAGTACATTTTTGGCATACGTTTGCTCCTACCGGGTCAGCTGAGCAGCGAATTTCTATTTAACCACCTGCTTTCATGAGAGACCTCAGGGCTGCATGTTTTGAGCCCAGTACTGAGCCTGAAAAGCATTTCCAACCCCACTTACAAGTAAAACTAGCTAAAATGTGCCTGGCTTCTCTTCACTGAAAAGCTCATTCTGAGTACATTTTTAGCATACGTTTGCTCCTGCCGGGTCAGCTGAGCAGCGAATTTCTATTTAACCACCTGCTATCATGAGAGACCTCAGGGCTGCATGTTTTGAGCCCAGTACTGATCCTGAAAAGCGTTTCCAACCCCACTTACAAGTAAAACTAGCTAAAATGTGCCTGGCTTCTCTTCACTGAAAAGCTCATTCTGAGTACATTTTTAGCATACGTTTGCTCCTGCTGGGTCAGCTGAGCAGCGAATTTCTATTTAACCACCTGCTATCATGAGAGACCTCAGGGCTGCATGTTTTGAGCCCAGTATTGATCCTGAAAAGCGTTTCCAACCCCACTTACAAGTAAAACTAGCTAAAATGTGCCTGGCTGCTATTCACTGAAAAGCTCATTCTGTGTACATTTTTGGCATACCTTTGCTCCTACCGGGTCAGCTGAGCAGCGAATTTCTATTTAACCACCTGCTTTCATGAGAGACCTCAGAGCTGCATGTTTTGAGCCCTGTATGAGCCTGAAAAGCATTTCCAACCCCACTTACACGTAAAACTAGCTAAAATGTGCCTGGCTTCTCTTCACTGAAAAGCTCATTCTGAGTACATTTTTAGCATACGTTTGCTCCTGCCGGGTCAGCTGAGAAGCGAATTTCTATTTAACCACCTGCTATCATGAGAGACCTCAGGGCTGCATGTTTTGAGACCAGTACTGATCCTGAAAAGCGTTTCCAACCCCACTTACAAGTAAAACTAGCTAAAATGTGCCTGGCTGCTATTCACTGAAAAGCTCATTCTGAGTACATTTTTAGCATACGTTTGCTCCTGCTGGGTCAGCTGAGCAGCGAATTTCTATTTAACCACCTGCTATCATGAGAGACCTCAGGGCTGCATGTTTTGAGCCCAGTATTGATCCTGAAAAGCGTTTCCAACCCCACTTACAAGTAAAACTAGCTAAAATGTGCCTGGCTGCTATTCACTGAAAAGCTCATTCTGTGTACATTTTTGGCATACGTTTGCTCCTGCCGGGTCAGCTGAGCAGCGAATTTCTATTTGACCACCTGCTTTCATGAGAGACCTCAGAGCTGCATGTTTTGAGCCCAGTACTGAGCCTGAAAAGCATTTCCAACCCCACTTACAAGTAAAACTAGCTAAAATGTGCCTGGCTTCTCTTCACTGAAAAGCTCATTCTGAGTACATTTTTAGCATACGTTTGCTCCTGCCGGGTCAGCTGAGAAGCGAATTTCTATTTAACCACCTGCTATCATGAGAGACCTCAGGGCTGCATGTTTTGAGCCCAGTACTGATCCTGAAAAGCGTTTCCAACCCCACTTACAAGTAAAACTAGCTAAAATGTGCCTGGCTGCTATTCACTGAAAAGCTCATTTGTGTACATTTTTGGCATACGTTTAATCCTACCGGGTCAGCTGAGCAGCAAATTTCTATTTAACCACCTGCTTTCATGAGAGACCTCAGGGATGCATGTTTTGAGCCCAGTACTGAGCCTGAAAAGCATTTCCAACCCCACTTACAAGTAAAACTAGCTAAAATGTGCCTGGCTTCTCTTCACTGAAAAGCTCATTCTGAGAACATTTTTAGCATACGTTTGCTCCTGCTGGGTCAGCTGAGCAGCAAATTTCTATTTAACCACCTGCTATCATGAGAGACCTCAGGGCTGCATGTTTTGAGCCCAGTACTGATCCTGAAAAGCGTTTCCAACCCCACTTACAAGTAAAACTAGCTAAAATGTGCCTGGCTGCTATTCACTGAAAAGCTCATTCTGTGTACATTTTTGGCATACGTTTGCTCCTACCAGGTCAGCTGAGCTGCGAATTTCTATTTAACCACCTGCTTTCATGAGAGACCTCAGGGCTGCATGTTTTGAGCCCAGTACTGAGCCTGAAAAGCATTTCCAACCCCACTTACAAGTAAAACTAGCTAAAATGTGGCTGGCTGCTATTCACTGAAAAGCTCATTCTGAGTACATTTTTAGCATACGTTTGCTCCTGCCGGGTCAGCTGAGCAGCGAATTTCTATTTAACCACCTGCTTTCATGAGAGACCTCAGGGCTGCATGTTTTGAGCCCAGTACTGAGCCTGAAAAGCATTTCCAACTCCACTTACAAGTAAAACTAGCTAAAATGTGCCTGGCTTCTCTTCACTGAAAAGCTCATTCTGAGAACATTTTTAGCATACGTTTGCTCCTGCTGGGTCAGCTGAGCAGCAAATTTCTATTTAACCACCTGCTATCATGAGAGACCTCAGGGCTGCATGTTTTGAGCCCAGTACTGATCCTGAAAAGCGTTTCCAACCCCACTTACAAGTAAAACTAGCTAAAATGTGCCTGGCTTCTCTTCACTGAAAAGCTCATTCTGAGTACATTTTTAGCATACGTTTGCTCCTGCTGGGTCAGCTGAGCAGCGAATTTCTATTTAACCACCTGCTATCATGAGAGACCTCAGGGCTGCATGTTTTGAGCCCAGTATTGATCCTGAAAAGCGTTTCCAACCCCACTTACAAGTAAAACTAGCTAAAATGTGCCTGGCTGCTATTCACTGAAAAGCTCATTCTGTGTACATTTTTGGCATACCTTTGCTCCTACCGGGTCAGCTGAGCAGCGAATTTCTATTTAACCACCTGCTTTCATGAGAGACCTCAGAGCTGCATGTTTTGAGCCCTGTATGAGCCTGAAAAGCATTTCCAACCCCACTTACACGTAAAACTAGCTAAAATGTGCCTGGCTTCTCTTCACTGAAAAGCTCATTCTGAGTACATTTTTAGCATACGTTTGCTCCTGCCGGGTCAGCTGAGAAGCGAATTTCTATTTAACCACCTGCTATCATGAGAGACCTCAGGGCTGCATGTTTTGAGACCAGTACTGATCCTGAAAAGCGTTTCCAACCCCACTTACAAGTAAAACTAGCTAAAATGTGCCTGGCTGCTATTCACTGAAAAGCTCATTCTGAGTACATTTTTAGCATACGTTTGCTCCTGCTGGGTCAGCTGAGCAGCGAATTTCTATTTAACCACCTGCTATCATGAGAGACCTCAGGGCTGCATGTTTTGAGCCCAGTATTGATCCTGAAAAGCGTTTCCAACCCCACTTACAAGTAAAACTAGCTAAAATGTGCCTGGCTGCTATTCACTGAAAAGCTCATTCTGTGTACATTTTTGGCATACGTTTGCTCCTGCCGGGTCAGCTGAGCAGCGAATTTCTATTTGACCACCTGCTTTCATGAGAGACCTCAGAGCTGCATGTTTTGAGCCCAGTACTGAGCCTGAAAAGCATTTCCAACCCCACTTACAAGTAAAACTAGCTAAAATGTGCCTGGCTTCTCTTCACTGAAAAGCTCATTCTGAGTACATTTTTAGCATACGTTTGCTCCTGCCGGGTCAGCTGAGAAGCGAATTTCTATTTAACCACCTGCTATCATGAGAGACCTCAGGGCTGCATGTTTTGAGCCCAGTACTGATCCTGAAAAGCGTTTCCAACCCCACTTACAAGTAAAACTAGCTAAAATGTGCCTGGCTGCTATTCACTGAAAAGCTCATTTGTGTACATTTTTGGCATACGTTTAATCCTACCGGGTCAGCTGAGCAGCAAATTTCTATTTAACCACCTGCTTTCATGAGAGACCTCAGGGATGCATGTTTTGAGCCCAGTACTGAGCCTGAAAAGCATTTCCAACCCCACTTACAAGTAAAACTAGCTAAAATGTGCCTGGCTTCTCTTCACTGAAAAGCTCATTCTGAGAACATTTTTAGCATACGTTTGCTCCTGCTGGGTCAGCTGAGCAGCAAATTTCTATTTAACCACCTGCTATCATGAGAGACCTCAGGGCTGCATGTTTTGAGCCCAGTACTGATCCTGAAAAGCGTTTCCAACCCCACTTACAAGTAAACCTAGCTAAAATGTGCCTGGCTGCTATTCACTGAAAAGCTCATTCTGTGTACATTTTTGGCATACGTTTGCTCCTACCAGGTCAGCTGAGCTGCGAATTTCTATTTAACCACCTGCTTTCATGAGAGACCTCAGGGCTGCATGTTTTGAGCCCAGTACTGAGCCTGAAAAGCATTTCCAACCCCACTTACAAGTAAAACTAGCTAAAATGTGGCTGGCTGCTATTCACTGAAAAGCTCATTCTGAGTACATTTTTAGCATACGTTTGCTCCTGCCGGGTCAGCTGAGCAGCGAATTTCTATTTAACCACCTGCTTTCATGAGAGACCTCAGGGCTGCATGTTTTGAGCCCAGTACTGAGCCTGAAAAGCATTTCCAACTCCACTTACAAGTAAAACTAGCTAAAATGTGCCTGGCTTCTCTTCACTGAAAAGCTCATTCTGAGAAAATTTTTAGCATACGTTTGCTCCTGCTGGGTCAGCTGAGCAGCAAATTTCTATTTAACCACCTGCTATCATGAGAGACCTCAGGGCTGCATGTTTTGAGCCCAGTACTGATCCTGAAAAGCGTTTCCAACCCCACTTACAAGTAAAACTAGCTAAAATGTGCCTGGCTTCTCTTCACTGAAAAGCTCATTCTGAGTACATTTTTGGCATACGTTTGCTCCTACCGGGTCAGCTGAGCAGCGAATTTCTATTTACCACCTGCTTTCATGAGAGACCTCAGGGCTGCATGTTTTGAGCCCAGTACTGAGCCTGAAAAGCATTTCCAACCCCACTTACAAGTAAAACTAGCTAAAATGTGCCTTGCTTCTCTTCACTGAAAAGCTCATTCTGAGTACATTTTTGGCATACGTTTGCTCCTACCGGGTCAGCTGAGCAGCGAATTTCTATTTAACCACCTGCTTTCATGAGAGACCTCAGGGCTGCATGTTTTGAGCCCAGTACTGAGCCTGAAAAGCATTTCCAACCCCACTTACAAGTAAAACTAGCTAAAATGTGCCTGGCTTCTCTTCACTGAAAAGCTCATTCTGAGTACATTTTTAGCATACGTTTGCTCCTGCCGGGTCAGCTGAGCAGCGAATTTCTATTTAACCACCTGCTATCATGAGAGACCTCAGGGCTGCATGTTTTGAGCCCAGTACTGATCCTGAAAAGCGTTTCCAACCCCACTTACAAGTAAAACTAGCTAAAATGTGCCTGGCTTCTCTTCACTGAAAAGCTCATTCTGAGTACATTTTTAGCATACGTTTGCTCCTGCTGGGTCAGCTGAGCAGCGAATTTCTATTTAACCACCTGCTATCATGAGAGACCTCAGGGCTGCATGTTTTGAGCCCAGTATTGATCCTGAAAAGCGTTTCCAACCCCACTTACAAGTAAAACTAGCTAAAATGTGCCTGGCTGCTATTCACTGAAAAGCTCATTCTGTGTACATTTTTGGCATACCTTTGCTCCTACCGGGTCAGCTGAGCAGCGAATTTCTATTTAACCACCTGCTTTCATGAGAGACCTCAGAGCTGCATGTTTTGATCCCTGTATGAGCCTGAAAAGCATTTCCAACCCCACTTAGACGTAAAACTAGCTAAAATGTGCCTGGCTTCTCTTCACTGAAAAGCTCATTCTGAGTACATTTTTAGCATACGTTTGCTCCTGCCGGGTCAGCTGAGAAGCGAATTTCTATTTAACCACCTGCTATCATGAGAGACCTCAGGGCTGCATGTTTTGAGACCAGTACTGATCCTGAAAAGCGTTTCCAACCCCACTTACAAGTAAAACTAGCTAAAATGTGCCTGGCTGCTATTCACTGAAAAGCTCATTCTGAGTACATTTTTAGCATACGGTTGCTCCTGCTGGGTCAGCTGAGCAGCGAATTTCTATTTAACCACCTGCTATCATGAGAGACCTCAGGGCTGCATGTTTTGAGCCCAGTATTGATCCTGAAAAGCGTTTCCAACCCCACTTACAAGTAAAACTAGCTAAAATGTGCCTGGCTGCTATTCACTGAAAAGCTCATTCTGTGTACATTTTTGGCATACGTTTGCTCCTGCCGGGTCAGCTGAGCAGCGAATTTCTATTTGACCACCTGCTTTCATGAGAGACCTCAGAGCTGCATGTTTTGAGCCCAGTACTGAGCCTGAAAAGCATTTCCAACCCCACTTACAAGTAAAACTAGCTAAAATGTGCCTGGCTTCTCTTCACTGAAAAGCTCATTCTGAGTACATTTTTAGCATACGTTTGCTCCTGCCGGGTCAGCTGAGAAGCGAATTTCTATTTAACCACCTGCTATCATGAGAGACCTCAGGGCTGCATGTTTTGAGCCCAGTACTGATCCTGAAAAGCGTTTCCAACCCCACTTACAAGTAAAACTAGCTAAAATGTGCCTGGCTGCTATTCACTGAAAAGCTCATTTGTGTACATTTTTGGCATACGTTTAATCCTACCGGGTCAGCTGAGCAGCAAATTTCTATTTAACCACCTGCTTTCATGAGAGACCTCAGGGATGCATGTTTTGAGCCCAGTACTGAGCCTGAAAAGCATTTCCAACCCCACTTACAAGTAAAACTAGCTAAAATGTGCCTGGCTTCTCTTCACTGAAAAGCTCATTCTGAGAACATTTTTAGCATACGTTTGCTCCTGCTGGGTCAGCTGAGCAGCAAATTTCTATTTAACCACCTGCTATCATGAGAGACCTCAGGGCTGCATGTTTTGAGCCCAGTACTGATCCTGAAAAGCGTTTCCAACCCCACTTACAAGTAAAACTAGCTAAAATGTGCCTGGCTGCTATTCACTGAAAAGCTCATTCTGTGTACATTTTTGGCATACGTTTGCTCCTACCAGGTCAGCTGAGCTGCGAATTTCTATTTAACCACCTGCTTTCATGAGAGACCTCAGGGCTGCATGTTTTGAGCCCAGTACTGAGCCTGAAAAGCATTTCCAACCCCACTTACAAGTAAAACTAGCTAAAATGTGGCTGGCTGCTATTCACTGAAAAGCTCATTCTGAGTACATTTTTAGCATACGTTTGCTCCTGCCGGGTCAGCTGAGCAGCGAATTTCTATTTAACCACCTGCTTTCATGAGAGACCTCAGGGCTGCATGTTTTGAGCCCAGTACTGATCCTGAAAAGCGTTTCCAACCCCACTTACAAGTAAAACTAGCTAAAATGTGCCTGGCTTCTCTTCACTGAAAAGCTCATTCTGAGTACATTTTTAGCATACGTTTGCTCCTGCTGGGTCAGCTGAGCAGCGAATTTCTATTTAACCACCTGCTATCATGAGAGACCTCAGGGCTGCATGTTTTGAGCCCAGTATTGATCCTGAAAAGCGTTTCCAACCCCACTTACAAGTAAAACTAGCTAAAATGTGCCTGGCTGCTATTCACTGAAAAGCTCATTCTGTGTACATTTTTGGCATACCTTTGCTCCTACCGGGTCAGCTGAGCAGCGAATTTCTATTTAACCACCTGCTTTCATGAGAGACCTCAGAGCTGCATGTTTTGAGCCCTGTATGAGCCTGAAAAGCATTTCCAACCCCACTTACACGTAAAACTAGCTAAAATGTGCCTGGCTTCTCTTCACTGAAAAGCTTATTCTGAGTACATTTTTAGCATACGTTTGCTCCTGCCGGGTCAGCTGAGAAGCGAATTTCTATTTAACCACCTGCTATCATGAGAGACCTCAGGGCTGCATGTTTTGAGACCAGTACTGATCCTGAAAAGCGTTTCCAACCCCACTTACAAGTAAAACTAGCTAAAATGTGCCTGGCTGCTATTCACTGAAAAGCTCATTCTGAGTACATTTTTAGCATACGTTTGCTCCTGCTGGGTCAGCTGAGCAGCGAATTTCTATTTAACCACCTGCTATCATGAGAGACCTCAGGGCTGCATGTTTTGAGCCCAGTATTGATCCTGAAAAGCGTTTCCAACCCCACTTACAAGTAAAACTAGCTAAAATGTGCCTGGCTGCTATTCACTGAAAAGCTCATTCTGTGTACATTTTTGGCATACGTTTGCTCCTGCCGGGTCAGCTGAGCAGCGAATTTCTATTTGACCACCTGCTTTCATGAGAGACCTCAGAGCTGCATGTTTTGAGCCCAGTACTGAGCCTGAAAAGCATTTCCAACCCCACTTACAAGTAAAACTAGCTAAAATGTGCCTGGCTTCTCTTCACTGAAAAGCTCATTCTGAGTACATTTTTAGCATACGTTTGCTCCTGCCGGGTCAGCTGAGAAGCGAATTTCTATTTAACCACCTGCTATCATGAGAGACCTCAGGGCTGCATGTTTTGAGCCCAGTACTGATCCTGAAAAGCGTTTCCAACCCCACTTACAAGTAAAACTAGCTAAAATGTGCCTGGCTGCTATTCACTGAAAAGCTCATTTGTGTACATTTTTGGCATACGTTTAATCCTACCGGGTCAGCTGAGCAGCAAATTTCTATTTAACCACCTGCTTTCATGAGAGACCTCAGGGATGCATGTTTTGAGCCCAGTACTGAGCCTGAAAAGCATTTCCAACCCCACTTACAAGTAAAACTAGCTAAAATGTGCCTGGCTTCTCTTCACTGAAAAGCTCATTCTGAGAACATTTTTAGCATACGTTTGCTCCTGCTGGGTCAGCTGAGCAGCAAATTTCTATTTAACCACCTGCTTTCATGAGAGACCTCAGGGCTGCATGTTTTGAGCCCAGTACTGAGCCTGAAAAGCATTTCCAACCCCACTTACAAGTAAAACTAGCTAAAATGTGGCTGGCTGCTATTCACTGAAAAGCTCATTCTGAGTACATTTTTAGCATACGTTTGCTCCTGCCGGGTCAGCTGAGCAGCGAATTTCTATTTAACCACCTGCTTTCATGAGAGACCTCAGGGCTGCATGTTTTGAGCCCAGTACTGAGCCTGAAAAGTATTTCCAACTCCACTTACAAGTAAAACTAGCTAAAATGTGCCTGGCTTCTCTTCACTGAAAAGCTCATTCTGAGAACATTTTTAGCATACGTTTGCTCCTGCTGGGTCAGCTGAGCAGCAAATTTCTATTTAACCACCTGCTATCATGAGAGACCTCAGGGCTGCATGTTTTGAGCCCAGTACTGATCCTGAAAAGCGTTTCCAACCCCACTTACAAGTAAAACTAGCTAAAATGTGCCTGGCTGCTATTCACTGAAAAGCTCATTCTGTGTACATTTTTGGCATACGTTTGCTCCTACCAGGTCAGCTGAGCTGCGAATTTCTATTTAACCACCTGCTTTCATGAGAGACCTCAGGGCTGCATGTTTTGAGCCCAGTACTGAGCCTGAAAAGCATTTCCAACCCCACTTACAAGTAAAACTAGCTAAAATGTGCCTGGCTGCTATTCACTGAAAAGCTCATTCTGTGTACATTTTTGGCATACGTTTGCTCCTACCGGGTCAGCTGAGCAGCGAATTTCTATTTAACCACCTGCTTTCATGAGAGACCTCAGGGCTGCATGTTTTGAGCCCAGTACTGAGCCTGAAAAGCATTTCCAACCCCACTTACAAGTAAAACTAGCTAAAATGTGCCTGGCTTCTCTTCACTGAAAAGCTCATTCTGAGTACATTTTTAGCATACGTTTGCTCCTGCCGGGTCAGCTGAGCAGCGAATTTCTATTTAACCACCTGCTATCATGAGAGACCTCAGGGCTGCATGTTTTGAGCCCAGTACTGTTCCTGAAAAGCGTTTCCAACCCCACTTACAATTAAAACTAGCTAAAATGTGCCTGGCTGCTATTCACTAAAAAGCTCATTCTCTGTACATTTTTGGCATACGTTTGCTCCTACCGGGTCAGCTGAGCAGCGAATTTCTATTTAACCACCTGCTATCACGAGAGACCTCAGGGCTGCATGGTTTGAGCCCAGTACTGATCCTGAAAAGCGTTTCCAACCCCACTTACAAGTAAAACTAGCTAAAATGTGCCTGGCTGCTATTCACTGAAAAGCTCATTCTGAGTACATTTTTAGCATACGTTTGCTCCTGCTGGGTCAGCTGAGCAGCGAATTTCTATTTAACCACCTGCTATCATGAGAGACCTCAGGGCTGCATGTTTTGAGCCCAGTATTGATCCTGAAAAGCGTTTCCAACCCCACTTACAAGTAAAACTAGCTAAAATGTGCCTGGCTGCTATTCACTGAAAAGCTCATTCTGTGTACATTTTTGGCATACGTTTGCTCCTGCCGGGTCAGCTGAGCAGCGAATTTCTATTTAACCACCTGCTATCACGAGAGACCTCAGGGCTGCATGGTTTGAGCCCAGTACTGATCCTGAAAAGCGTTTCCAACCCCACTTACAAGTAAAACTAGCTAAAATGTGCCTGGCTGCTATTCACTAAAAAGCTCATTCTCTGTACATTTTTAGCATACGTTTGCTCCTGCCGGGTCAGCTGAGCAGCGAATTTCTATTTGACCACCTGCTTTCATGAGAGACCTCAGAGCTGCATGTTTTGAGCCCAGTACTGAGCCTGAAAAGCATTTCCAACCCCACTTACAAGTAAAACTAGCTAAAATGTGCCTGGCTTCTCTTCACTGAAAAGCTCATTCTGAGTACATTTTTAGCATACGTTTGCTCCTGCCGGGTCAGCTGAGCAGCGAATTTCTATTTAACCACCTGCTTTTATGAGAGACCTCAGAGCTGCATGTTTTGAGCCCAGTACTGAGCCTGGAAAGCGTTTCCAACCCCACTTACAAGTAAAACTAGCTAAAATGTGCCTGGCTTCTCTTCACTGAAAAGCTCATTCTGAGTACATTTTTGGCATACGTTTGCTCCTACCGGGTCAGCTGAGCAGCGAATTTCTATTTAACCACCTGCTTTCATGAGAGACCTCAGGGCTGCATGTTTTGAGCCCAGTACTGAGCCTGAAAAGCATTTCCAACCCCACTTACAAGTAAAACTAGCTAAAATGTGCCTTGCTTCTCTTCACTGAAAAGCTCATTCTGAGTACATTTTTGGCATACGTTTGCTCCTACCGGGTCAGCTGAGCAGCGAATTTCTATTTAACCACCTGCTTTCATGAGAGACCTCAGGGCTGCATGTTTTGAGCCCAGTACTGAGCCTGAAAAGCATTTCCAACCCCACTTACAAGTAAAACTAGCTAAAATGTGCCTGGCTTCTCTTCACTGAAAAGCTCATTCTGAGTACATTTTTAGCATACGTTTGCTCCTGCCGGGTCAGCTGAGCAGCGAATTTCTATTTAATCACCTGCTATCATGAGAGACCTCAGGGCTGCATGTTTTGAGCCCAGTACTGATCCTGAAAAGCGTTTCCAACCCCACTTACAAGTAAAACTAGCTAAAATGTGCCTGGCTTCTCTTCACTGAAAAGCTCATTCTGAGTACATTTTTAGCATACGTTTGCTCCTGCTGGGTCAGCTGAGCAGCGAATTTCTATTTAACCACCTGCTATCATGAGAGACCTCAGGGCTGCATGTTTTGAGCCCAGTATTGATCCTGAAAAGCGTTTCCAACCCCACTTACAAGTAAAACTAGCTAAAATGTGCCTGGCTGCTATTCACTGAAAAGCTCATTCTGTGTACATTTTTGGCATACCTTTGCTCCTACCGGGTCAGCTGAGCAGCGAATTTCTATTTAACCACCTGCTTTCATGAGAGACCTCAGAGCTGCATGTTTTGAGCCCTGTATGAGCCTGAAAAGCATGTCCAACCCCACTTACACGTAAAACTAGCTAAAATGTGCCTGGCTTCTCTTCACTGAAAAGCTCATTCTGAGTACATTTTTAGCATACGTTTGCTCCTGCCGGGTCAGCTGAGAAGCGAATTTCTATTTAACCACCTGCTATCATGAGAGACCTCAGGGCTGCATGTTTTGAGCCCAGTACTGATCCTGAAAAGCGTTTCCAACCCCACTTACAAGTAAAACTAGCTAAAATGTGCCTGGCTGCTATTCACTGAAAAGCTCATTTGTGTACATTTTTGGCATACGTTTAATCCTACCGGGTCAGCTGAGCAGCAAATTTCTATTTAACCACCTGCTTTCATGAGAGACCTCAGGGATGCATGTTTTGAGCCCAGTACTGAGCCTGAAAAGCATTTCCAACCCCACTTACAAGTAAAACTAGCTAAAATGTGCCTGGCTTCTCTTCACTGAAAAGCTCATTCTGAGAACATTTTTAGCATACGTTTGCTCCTGCTGGGTCAGCTGAGCAGCAAATTTCTATTTAACCACCTGCTATCATGAGAGACCTCAGGGCTGCATGTTTTGAGCCCAGTACTGATCCTGAAAAGCGTTTCCAACCCCACTTACAAGTAAAACTAGCTAAAATGTGCCTGGCTGCTATTCACTGAAAAGCTCATTCTGTGTACATTTTTGGCATACGTTTGCTCCTACCAGGTCAGCTGAGCTGCGAATTTCTATTTAACCACCGGCTTTCATGAGAGACCTCAGGGCTGCATGTTTTGAGCCCAGTACTGAGCCTGAAAAGCATTTCCAACCCCACTTACAAGTAAAACTAGCTAAAATGTGCCTGGCTGCTATTCACTGAAAAGCTCATTCTGTGTACATTTTTGGCATACGTTTGCTCCTACCGGGTCAGCTGAGCAGCGAATTTCTATTTAACCACCTGCTATCATGAGAGACCTCAGGGCTGCATGTTTTGAGCCCAGTACTGATCCTGAAAAGCGTTTCCAACCCCACTTACAAGTAAAACTAGCTAAAATGTGCCTGGCTGCTATTCACTAAAAAGCTCATTCTCTGTACACTTTTGGCATACGTTTGCTCCTACCGGGTCAGCTGAGCAGCGAATTTCTATTTAACCACCTGCTTTCATGAGAGACCTCAGGGATGCATGTTTTGAGCCCAGTACTGAGCCTGAAAAGCATTTCCAACCCCACTTACAAGTAAAACTAGCTAAAATGTGCCTGGCTGCTATTCACTGAAAAGCTCATTCTGAGTACATTTTTAGCATACGTTTGCTCCTGCTGGGTCAGCTGAGCAGCGAATTTCTATTTAACCACCTGCTATCATGAGAGACCTCAGGGCTGCATGTTTTGAGCCCAGTATTGATCCTGAAAAGCGTTTCCAACCCCACTTACAAGTAAAACTAGCTAAAATGTGCCTGGCTGCTATTCACTGAAAAGCTCATTCTGTGTACATTTTTGGCATACGTTTGCTCCTGCCGGGTCAGCTGAGCAGCGAATTTCTATTTGACCACCTGCTTTCATGAGAGACCTCAGAGCTGCATGTTTTGAGCCCAGTACTGAGCCTGAAAAGCATTTCAAACCCCACTTACAAGTAAAACTAGCTAAAATGTGCCTGGCTTCTCTTCACTGAAAAGCTCATTCTGAGTACATTTTTAGCATACGTTTGCTCCTGCCGGGTCAGCTGAGCAGCGAATTTCTATTTAACCACCTGCTATCATGAGAGACCTCAGGGCTGCATGTTTTGAGACCAGTACTGATCCTGAAAAGCGTTTCCAACCCCACTTACAAGTAAAACTAGCTAAAATGTGCCTGGCTGCTATTCACTGAAAAGCTCATTTGTGTACATTTTTGGCATACGTTTAATCCTACCGGGTCAGCTGAGCAGCAAATTTCTATTTAACCACCTGCTTTCATGAGAGACCTCAGGGATGCATGTTTTGAGCCCAGTACTGAGCCTGAAAAGCATTTCCAACCCCACTTACAAGTAAAACTAGCTAAAATGTGCCTGGCTTCTCTTCACTGAAAAGCTCATTCTGAGAACATTTTTAGCATACGTTTGCTCCTGCTGGGTCAGCTGAGCAGCACATTTCTATTTAACCACCTGCTATCATGAGAGACTCAGGGCTGCATGTTTTGAGCCCAGTACTGATCCTGAAAAGCGTTTCCAACCCCACTTACAAGTAAAACTAGCTAAAATGTGCCTGGCTGCTATTCACTGAAAAGCTCATTCTGTGTACATTATTGGCATACGTTTGCTCCTACCAGGTCAGCTGAGCTGCGAATTTCTATTTAACCACCTGCTTTCATGAGAGACCTCAGGGCTGCATGTTTTGAGCCCAGTACTGAGCCTGAAAAGCATTTCCAACCCCACTTACAAGTAAAACTAGCTAAAATGTGCCTGGCTGCTATTCACTGAAAAGCTCATTCTGTGTACATTTTTGGCATACGTTTGCTCCTACCGGGTCAGCTGAGCAGCGAATTTCTATTTAACCACCTGCTTTCATGAGAGACCTCAGGGCTGCATGTTTTGAGCCCAGTACTGAGCCTGAAAAGCATTTCCAACCCCACTTACAAGTAAAACTAGCTAAAATGTGCCTGGCTTCTCTTCACTGAAAAGCTCATTCTGAGTACATTTTTAGCATACGTTTGCTCCTGCCGGGTCAGCTGAGCAGCGAATTTCTATTTAACCACCTGCTATCATGAGAGACCTCAGGGCTGCATGTTTTGAGCCCAGTACTGTTCCTGAAAAGCGTTTCCAACCCCACTTACAATTAAAACTAGCTAAAATGTGCCTGGCTGCTATTCACTAAAAAGCTCATTCTCTGTACATTTTTGGCATACGTTTGCTCCTACCGGGTCAGCTGAGCAGCGAATTTCTATTTAACCACCTGCTATCACGAGAGACCTCAGGGCTGCATGGTTTGAGCCCAGTACTGATCCTGAAAAGCGTTTCCAACCCCACTTACAAGTAAAACTAGCTAAAATGTGCCTGGCTGCTATTCACTGAAAAGCTCATTCTGAGTACATTTTTAGCATACGTTTGCTCCTGCTGGGTCAGCTGAGCAGCGAATTTCTATTTAACCACCTGCTATCATGAGAGACCTCAGGGCTGCATGTTTTGAGCCCAGTATTGATCCTGAAAAGCGTTTCCAACCCCACTTACAAGTAAAACTAGCTAAAATGTGCCTGGCTGCTATTCACTGAAAAGCTCATTCTGTGTACATTTTTGGCATACGTTTGCTCCTGCCGGGTCAGCTGAGCAGCGAATTTCTATTTAACCACCTGCTATCACGAGAGACCTCAGGGCTGCATGGTTTGAGCCCAGTACTGATCCTGAAAAGCGTTTCCAACCCCACTTACAAGTAAAACTAGCTAAAATGTGCCTGGCTGCTATTCACTGAAAAGCTCATTCTGAGTACATTTTTAGCATACGTTTGCTCCTGCTGGGTCAGCTGAGCAGCGAATTTCTATTTAACCACCTGCTATCATGAGAGACCTCAGGGCTGCATGTTTTGAGCCCAGTATTGATCCTGAAAAGCGTTTCCAACCCCACTTACAAGTAAAACTAGCTAAAATGTGCCTGGCTGCTATTCACTGAAAAGCTCATTCTGTGTACATTTTTGGCATACGTTTGCTCCTGCCGGGTCAGCTGAGCAGCGAATTTCTATTTAACCACCTGCTATCACGAGAGACCTCAGGGCTGCATGGTTTGAGCCCAGTACTGATCCTGAAAAGCGTTTCCAACCCCACTTACAAGTAAAACTAGCTAAAATGTGCCTGGCTGCTATTCACTAAAAAGCTCATTCTCTGTACATTTTTAGCATACGTTTGCTCCTGCCGGGTCAGCTGAGCAGCGAATTTCTATTTGACCACCTGCTTTCATGAGAGACCTCAGAGCTGCATGTTTTGAGCCCAGTACTGAGCCTGAAAAGCATTTCCAACCCCACTTACAAGTAAAACTAGCTAAAATGTGCCTGGCTTCTCTTCACTGAAAAGCTCATTCTGAGTACATTTTTAGCATACGTTTGCTCCTGCCGGGTCAGCTGAGCAGCGAATTTCTATTTAACCACCTGCTTTTATGAGAGACCTCAGAGCTGCATGTTTTGAGCCCAGTACTGAGCCTGGAAAGCGTTTCCAACCCCACTTACACGTAAAACTAGCTAAAATGTGCCTGGCTTCTCTTCACTGAAAAGCTCATTCTGAGTACATTTTTGGCATACGTTTGCTCCTACCGGGTCAGCTGAGCAGCGAATTTCTATTTAACCACCTGCTTTCATGAGAGACCTCAGGGCTGCATGTTTTGAGCCCAGTACTGAGCCTGAAAAGCATTTCCAACCCCACTTACAAGTAAAACTAGCTAAAATGTGCCTTGCTTCTCTTCACTGAAAAGCTCATTCTGAGTACATTTTTGGCATACGTTTGCTCCTACCGGGTCAGCTGAGCAGCGAATTTCTATTTAACCACCTGCTTTCATGAGAGACCTCAGGGCTGCATGTTTTGAGCCCAGTACTGAGCCTGAAAAGCATTTCCAACCCCACTTACAAGTAAAACTAGCTAAAATGTGCCTGGCTTCTCTTCACTGAAAAGCTCATTCTGAGTACATTTTTAGCATACGTTTGCTCCTGCCGGGTCAGCTGAGCAGCGAATTTCTATTTAATCACCTGCTATCATGAGAGACCTCAGGGCTGCATGTTTTGAGCCCAGTACTGATCCTGAAAAGCGTTTCCAACCCCACTTACAAGTAAAACTAGCTAAAATGTGCCTGGCTTCTCTTCACTGAAAAGCTCATTCTGAGTACATTTTTAGCATACGTTTGCTCCTGCTGGGTCAGCTGAGCAGCGAATTTCTATTTAACCACCTGCTATCATGAGAGACCTCAGGGCTGCATGTTTTGAGCCCAGTATTGATCCTGAAAAGCGTTTCCAACCCCACTTACAAGTAAAACTAGCTAAAATGTGCCTGGCTGCTATTCACTGAAAAGCTCATTCTGTGTACATTTTTGGCATACCTTTGCTCCTACCGGGTCAGCTGAGCAGCGAATTTCTATTTAACCACCTGCTTTCATGAGAGACCTCAGAGCTGCATGTTTTGAGCCCTGTATGAGCCTGAAAAGCATGTCCAACCCCACTTACACGTAAAACTAGCTAAAATGTGCCTGGCTTCTCTTCACTGAAAAGCTCATTCTGAGTACATTTTTAGCATACGTTTGCTCCTGCCGGGTCAGCTGAGAAGCGAATTTCTATTTAACCACCTGCTATCATGAGAGACCTCAGGGCTGCATGTTTTGAGCCCAGTACTGATCCTGAAAAGCGTTTCCAACCCCACTTACAAGTAAAACTAGCTAAAATGTGCCTGGCTGCTATTCACTGAAAAGCTCATTTGTGTACATTTTTGGCATACGTTTAATCCTACCGGGTCAGCTGAGCAGCAAATTTCTATTTAACCACCTGCTTTCATGAGAGACCTCAGGGATGCATGTTTTGAGCCCAGTACTGAGCCTGAAAAGCATTTCCAACCCCACTTACAAGTAAAACTAGCTAAAATGTGCCTGGCTTCTCTTCACTGAAAAGCTCATTCTGAGAACATTTTTAGCATACGTTTGCTCCTGCTGGGTCAGCTGAGCAGCAAATTTCTATTTAACCACCTGCTATCATGAGAGACCTCAGGGCTGCATGTTTTGAGCCCAGTACTGATCCTGAAAAGCGTTTCCAACCCCACTTACAAGTAAAACTAGCTAAAATGTGCCTGGCTGCTATTCACTGAAAAGCTCATTCTGTGTACATTTTTGGCATACGTTTGCTCCTACCAGGTCAGCTGAGCTGCGAATTTCTATTTAACCACCGGCTTTCATGAGAGACCTCAGGGCTGCATGTTTTGAGCCCAGTACTGAGCCTGAAAAGCATTTCCAACCCCACTTACAAGTAAAACTAGCTAAAATGTGCCTGGCTGCTATTCACTGAAAAGCTCATTCTGTGTACATTTTTGGCATACGTTTGCTCCTACCGGGTCAGCTGAGCAGCGAATTTCTATTTAACCACCTGCTATCATGAGAGACCTCAGGGCTGCATGTTTTGAGCCCAGTACTGATCCTGAAAAGCGTTTCCAACCCCACTTACAAGTAAAACTAGCTAAAATGTGCCTGGCTGCTATTCACTAAAAAGCTCATTCTCTGTACACTTTTGGCATACGTTTGCTCCTACCGGGTCAGCTGAGCAGCGAATTTCTATTTAACCACCTGCTTTCATGAGAGACCTCAGGGATGCATGTTTTGAGCCCAGTACTGAGCCTGAAAAGCATTTCCAACCCCACTTACAAGTAAAACTAGCTAAAATGTGCCTGGCTGCTATTCACTGAAAAGCTCATTCTGAGTACATTTTTAGCATACGTTTGCTCCTGCTGGGTCAGCTGAGCAGCGAATTTCTATTTAACCACCTGCTATCATGAGAGACCTCAGGGCTGCATGTTTTGAGCCCAGTATTGATCCTGAAAAGCGTTTCCAACCCCACTTACAAGTAAAACTAGCTAAAATGTGCCTGGCTGCTATTCACTGAAAAGCTCATTCTGTGTACATTTTTGGCATACGTTTGCTCCTGCCGGGTCAGCTGAGCAGCGAATTTCTATTTGACCACCTGCTTTCATGAGAGACCTCAGAGCTGCATGTTTTGAGCCCAGTACTGAGCCTGAAAAGCATTTCAAACCCCACTTACAAGTAAAACTAGCTAAAATGTGCCTGGCTTCTCTTCACTGAAAAGCTCATTCTGAGTACATTTTTAGCATACGTTTGCTCCTGCCGGGTCAGCTGAGCAGCGAATTTCTATTTAACCACCTGCTATCATGAGAGACCTCAGGGCTGCATGTTTTGAGACCAGTACTGATCCTGAAAAGCGTTTCCAACCCCACTTACAAGTAAAACTAGCTAAAATGTGCCTGGCTGCTATTCACTGAAAAGCTCATTTGTGTACATTTTTGGCATACGTTTAATCCTACCGGGTCAGCTGAGCAGCAAATTTCTATTTAACCACCTGCTTTCATGAGAGACCTCAGGGATGCATGTTTTGAGCCCAGTACTGAGCCTGAAAAGCATTTCCAACCCCACTTACAAGTAAAACTAGCTAAAATGTGCCTGGCTTCTCTTCACTGAAAAGCTCATTCTGAGAACATTTTTAGCATACGTTTGCTCCTGCTGGGTCAGCTGAGCAGCACATTTCTATTTAACCACCTGCTATCATGAGAGACTCAGGGCTGCATGTTTTGAGCCCAGTACTGATCCTGAAAAGCGTTTCCAACCCCACTTACAAGTAAAACTAGCTAAAATGTGCCTGGCTGCTATTCACTGAAAAGCTCATTCTGTGTACATTATTGGCATACGTTTGCTCCTACCAGGTCAGCTGAGCTGCGAATTTCTATTTAACCACCTGCTTTCATGAGAGACCTCAGGGCTGCATGTTTTGAGCCCAGTACTGAGCCTGAAAAGCATTTCCAACCCCACTTACAAGTAAAACTAGCTAAAATGTGCCTGGCTGCTATTCACTGAAAAGCTCATTCTGTGTACATTTTTGGCATACGTTTGCTCCTACCGGGTCAGCTGAGCAGCGAATTTCTATTTAACCACCTGCTTTCATGAGAGACCTCAGGGCTGCATGTTTTGAGCCCAGTACTGAGCCTGAAAAGCATTTCCAACCCCACTTACAAGTAAAACTAGCTAAAATGTGCCTGGCTTCTCTTCACTGAAAAGCTCATTCTGAGTACATTTTTAGCATACGTTTGCTCCTGCCGGGTCAGCTGAGCAGCGAATTTCTATTTAACCACCTGCTATCATGAGAGACCTCAGGGCTGCATGTTTTGAGCCCAGTACTGTTCCTGAAAAGCGTTTCCAACCCCACTTACAATTAAAACTAGCTAAAATGTGCCTGGCTGCTATTCACTAAAAAGCTCATTCTCTGTACATTTTTGGCATACGTTTGCTCCTACCGGGTCAGCTGAGCAGCGAATTTCTATTTAACCACCTGCTATCACGAGAGACCTCAGGGCTGCATGGTTTGAGCCCAGTACTGATCCTGAAAAGCGTTTCCAACCCCACTTACAAGTAAAACTAGCTAAAATGTGCCTGGCTGCTATTCACTGAAAAGCTCATTCTGAGTACATTTTTAGCATACGTTTGCTCCTGCTGGGTCAGCTGAGCAGCGAATTTCTATTTAACCACCTGCTATCATGAGAGACCTCAGGGCTGCATGTTTTGAGCCCAGTATTGATCCTGAAAAGCGTTTCCAACCCCACTTACAAGTAAAACTAGCTAAAATGTGCCTGGCTGCTATTCACTGAAAAGCTCATTCTGTGTACATTTTTGGCATACGTTTGCTCCTGCCGGGTCAGCTGAGCAGCGAATTTCTATTTAACCACCTGCTATCACGAGAGACCTCAGGGCTGCATGGTTTGAGCCCAGTACTGATCCTGAAAAGCGTTTCCAACCCCACTTACAAGTAAAACTAGCTAAAATGTGCCTGGCTGCTATTCACTAAAAAGCTCATTCTCTGTACATTTTTAGCATACGTTTGCTCCTGCCGGGTCAGCTGAGCAGCGAATTTCTATTTGACCACCTGCTTTCATGAGAGACCTCAGAGCTGCATGTTTTGAGCCCAGTACTGAGCCTGAAAAGCATTTCCAACCCCACTTACAAGTAAAACTAGCTAAAATGTGCCTGGCTTCTCTTCACTGAAAAGCTCATTCTGAGTACATTTTTAGCATACGTTTGCTCCCGCCGGGTCAGCTGAGCAGCGAATTTCTATTTAACCACCTGCTTTTATGAGAGACCTCAGAGCTGCATGTTTTGAGCCCAGTACTGAGCCTGGAAAGCGTTTCCAACCCCACTTACAAGTAAAACTAGCTAAAATGTGCCTGGCTTCTCTTCACTGAAAAGCTCATTCTGAGTACATTTTTGGCATACGTTTGCTCCTACCGGGTCAGCTGAGCAGCGAATTTCTATTTAACCACCTGCTTTCATGAGAGACCTCAGGGCTGCATGTTTTGAGCCCAGTACTGAGCCTGAAAAGCATTTCCAACCCCACTTACAAGTAAAACTAGCTAAAATGTGCCTTGCTTCTCTTCACTGAAAAGCTCATTCTGAGTACATTTTTGGCATACGTTTGCTCCTACCGGGTCAGCTGAGCAGCGAATTTCTATTTAACCACCTGCTTTCATGAGAGACCTCAGGGCTGCATGTTTTGAGCCCAGTACTGAGCCTGAAAAGCATTTCCAACCCCACTTACAAGTAAAACTAGCTAAAATGTGCCTGGCTTCTCTTCACTGAAAAGCTCATTCTGAGTACATTTTTAGCATACGTTTGCTCCTGCCGGGTCAGCTGAGCAGCGAATTTCTATTTAATCACCTGCTATCATGAGAGACCTCAGGGCTGCATGTTTTGAGCCCAGTACTGATCCTGAAAAGCGTTTCCAACCCCACTTACAAGTAAAACTAGCTAAAATGTGCCTGGCTTCTCTTCACTGAAAAGCTCATTCTGAGTACATTTTTAGCATACGTTTGCTCCTGCTGGGTCAGCTGAGCAGCGAATTTCTATTTAACCACCTGCTATCATGAGAGACCTCAGGGCTGCATGTTTTGAGCCCAGTATTGATCCTGAAAAGCGTTTCCAACCCCACTTACAAGTAAAACTAGCTAAAATGTGCCTGGCTGCTATTCACTGAAAAGCTCATTCTGTGTACATTTTTGGCATACCTTTGCTCCTACCGGGTCAGCTGAGCAGCGAATTTCTATTTAACCACCTGCTTTCATGAGAGACCTCAGAGCTGCATGTTTTGAGCCCTGTATGAGCCTGAAAAGCATGTCCAACCCCACTTACACGTAAAACTAGCTAAAATGTGCCTGGCTTCTCTTCACTGAAAAGCTCATTCTGAGTACATTTTTAGCATACGTTTGCTCCTGCCGGGTCAGCTGAGAAGCGAATTTCTATTTAACCACCTGCTATCATGAGAGACCTCAGGGCTGCATGTTTTGAGCCCAGTACTGATCCTGAAAAGCGTTTCCAACCCCACTTACAAGTAAAACTAGCTAAAATGTGCCTGGCTGCTATTCACTGAAAAGCTCATTTGTGTACATTTTTGGCATACGTTTAATCCTACCGGGTCAGCTGAGCAGCAAATTTCTATTTAACCACCTGCTTTCATGAGAGACCTCAGGGATGCATGTTTTGAGCCCAGTACTGAGCCTGAAAAGCATTTCCAACCCCACTTACAAGTAAAACTAGCTAAAATGTGCCTGGCTTCTCTTCACTGAAAAGCTCATTCTGAGAACATTTTTAGCATACGTTTGCTCCTGCTGGGTCAGCTGAGCAGCAAATTTCTATTTAACCACCTGCTATCATGAGAGACCTCAGGGCTGCATGTTTTGAGCCCAGTACTGATCCTGAAAAGCGTTTCCAACCCCACTTACAAGTAAAACTAGCTAAAATGTGCCTGGCTGCTATTCACTGAAAAGCTCATTCTGTGTACATTTTTGGCATACGTTTGCTCCTACCAGGTCAGCTGAGCTGCGAATTTCTATTTAACCACCGGCTTTCATGAGAGACCTCAGGGCTGCATGTTTTGAGCCCAGTACTGAGCCTGAAAAGCATTTCCAACCCCACTTACAAGTAAAACTAGCTAAAATGTGCCTGGCTGCTATTCACTGAAAAGCTCATTCTGTGTACATTTTTGGCATACGTTTGCTCCTACCGGGTCAGCTGAGCAGCGAATTTCTATTTAACCACCTGCTATCATGAGAGACCTCAGGGCTGCATGTTTTGAGCCCAGTACTGATCCTGAAAAGCGTTTCCAACCCCACTTACAAGTAAAACTAGCTAAAATGTGCCTGGCTGCTATTCACTAAAAAGCTCATTCTCTGTACACTTTTGGCATACGTTTGCTCCTACCGGGTCAGCTGAGCAGCGAATTTCTATTTAACCACCTGCTTTCATGAGAGACCTCAGGGATGCATGTTTTGAGCCCAGTACTGAGCCTGAAAAGCATTTCCAACCCCACTTACAAGTAAAACTAGCTAAAATGTGCCTGGCTGCTATTCACTGAAAAGCTCATTCTGAGTACATTTTTAGCATACGTTTGCTCCTGCTGGGTCAGCTGAGCAGCGAATTTCTATTTAACCACCTGCTATCATGAGAGACCTCAGGGCTGCATGTTTTGAGCCCAGTATTGATCCTGAAAAGCGTTTCCAACCCCACTTACAAGTAAAACTAGCTAAAATGTGCCTGGCTGCTATTCACTGAAAAGCTCATTCTGTGTACATTTTTGGCATACGTTTGCTCCTGCCGGGTCAGCTGAGCAGCGAATTTCTATTTGACCACCTGCTTTCATGAGAGACCTCAGAGCTGCATGTTTTGAGCCCAGTACTGAGCCTGAAAAGCATTTCAAACCCCACTTACAAGTAAAACTAGCTAAAATGTGCCTGGCTTCTCTTCACTGAAAAGCTCATTCTGAGTACATTTTTAGCATACGTTTGCTCCTGCCGGGTCAGCTGAGCAGCGAATTTCTATTTAACCACCTGCTATCATGAGAGACCTCAGGGCTGCATGTTTTGAGACCAGTACTGATCCTGAAAAGCGTTTCCAACCCCACTTACAAGTAAAACTAGCTAAAATGTGCCTGGCTGCTATTCACTGAAAAGCTCATTTGTGTACATTTTTGGCATACGTTTAATCCTACCGGGTCAGCTGAGCAGCAAATTTCTATTTAACCACCTGCTTTCATGAGAGACCTCAGGGATGCATGTTTTGAGCCCAGTACTGAGCCTGAAAAGCATTTCCAACCCCACTTACAAGTAAAACTAGCTAAAATGTGCCTGGCTTCTCTTCACTGAAAAGCTCATTCTGAGAACATTTTTAGCATACGTTTGCTCCTGCTGGGTCAGCTGAGCAGCAAATTTCTATTTAACCACCTGCTATCATGAGAGACCTCAGGGCTGCATGTTTTGAGCCCAGTACTGATCCTGAAAAGCGTTTCCAACCCCACTTACAAGTAAAACTAGCTAAAATGTGCCTGGCTGCTATTCACTGAAAAGCTCATTCTGTGTACATTATTGGCATACGTTTGCTCCTACCAGGTCAGCTGAGCTGCGAATTTCTATTTAACCACCTGCTTTCATGAGAGACCTCAGGGCTGCATGTTTTGAGCCCAGTACTGAGCCTGAAAAGCATTTCCAACCCCACTTACAAGTAAAACTAGCTAAAATGTGCCTGGCTGCTATTCACTGAAAAGCTCATTCTGTGTACATTTTTGGCATACGTTTGCTCCTACCGGGTCAGCTGAGCAGCGAATTTCTATTTAACCACCTGCTTTCATGAGAGACCTCAGGGCTGCATGTTTTGAGCCCAGTACTGAGCCTGAAAAGCATTTCCAACCCCACTTACAAGTAAAACTAGCTAAAATGTGCCTGGCTTCTCTTCACTGAAAAGCTCATTCTGAGTACATTGTTAGCATACGTTTGCTCCTGCCGGGTCAGCTGAGCAGCGAATTTCTATTTAACCACCTGCTATCACGAGAGACCTCAGGGCTGCATGTTTTGAGCCCAGTACTGATCCTGAAAAGCGTTTCCAACCCCACTTACAAATAAAACTAGCTAAAATGTGCCTGGCTGCTATTCACTAAAAAGCTCATTCTCTGTACACTTTTGGCATACGTTTGCTCCTACCGGATCAGCTGAGCAGCGAATTTCTATTTAACCACCTGCTTTCATGAGAGACCTCAGAGCTGCATGTTTTGAGCCCTGTACTGAGCCTGAAAAGCATTTCCAACCCCACTTACAAGTAAAACTAACTAAAATGTGCCTGGCTTCTCTTCACTGAAAAGCTCATTCTGAGTACATTTTTCGCATACGTTTGCTGCTGCCGGGTCAGCTGAGCAGCGAATTTCTATTTAACCACCTGCTATCACGAGAGACCTCAGGGATGCATGTTTTGAGCCCAGTACTGATCCTGAAAAGCGTTTCCAACCCCACTTACAAGTAAAACTAGCTAAAATGTGCCTGGCTGCTATTCACTGAAAAGCTCATTCTGTGTACATTTTTGGCATACGTTTGCTCCTACCGGGTCAGCTGAGCTGCGAATTTCTATTTAACCACCTGCTTTCATGAGAGACCTCAGGGCTGCATGTTTTGAGCCCAGTACTGAGCCTGAAAAGCATTTCCAACCCCACTTACAAGTAAAACTAGCTAAAATGTGCCTGGCTGCTATTCACTGAAAAGCTCATTCTGTGTACATTTTTGGCATACGTTTGCTCCTACCGGGTCAGCTGAGCAGCGAATTTCTATTTAACCACCTGCTATCATGAGAGACCTCAGGGCTGCATGTTTTGAGCCCAGTACTGATCCTGAAAAGCGTTTCCAACCCCACTTACAAGTAAAACTAGCTAAAATGTGCCTGGCTGCTATTCACTAAAAAGCTCATTCTCTGTACATTTTTGGCATACGTTTGCTCCTACCGGGTCAGCTGAGCAGCGAATTTCTATTTAACCACCTGCTTTCATGAGAGACCTCAGAGCTGCATGTTTTGAGCCCTGTACTGAGCCTGAAAAGCATTTCCAACCCCACTTAGAAGTAAAACTAGCTGAAATGTGCCTGGCTTCTCTTCACTGAAAAGCTCATTCTGAGTACATTTTTAGCATACGTTTTCTCCTGCCGGGTCAGCTGAGCAGCGAATTTCTATTTAACCACCTGCTATCCTGAGAGACCTCAGGGCTGCATGTTTTGAGCCCAGTACTGATCCTGAAAAGCGTTTCCAACCCCACTTACAAGTAAAACTAGCTAAAATGTGCCTGGCTGCTATTCAGTGAAAAGCTCATTCTGTGTACATTTTTGGCATACGTTTGCTCCTGCCGGGTCAGCTGAGCAGCGAATTTCTATTTAACCACCTGCCTTCATGAGAGACCTCAGGGCTGCATGTTTTGAGCCCAGTACTGAGCCTGAAAAGCATTTCCAACCCCACTTACAAATAAAACTATCTAAAATGTGCCTGGCTGCTATTCACTGAAAAGCTCATTCTGTGTACATTTTTGGCATACGTTTGCTCCTACCGGGTCAGCTGAGCAGCAAATTTCTATTTAACCACCTGCTTTCATGAGAGACCTAGGGATGCATGTTTTGAGCCCAGTACTGAGCCTGAAAAGCATTTCCAACCCCACTTACAAGTAAAACTAGCTAAAATGTGCCTGGCTTCTCTTCACTGAAAAGGTCATTCTGAGTACATTTTTAGCATACGTTTGCTCCTGCCGGGTCAGCTGAGCAGCGAATTTCTATTTAACCACCTGCTATCATGAGAGACCTCAGGGCTGCATGTTTTGAGACCAGTACTGATACTGAAAAGCGTTTCCAACCCCACTTACAAGTAAAACTAGCTAAAATGTGCCTGGCTGCTATTCACTGAAAAGCTCATTCTGAGTACATTTTTAGCATACGTTTGCTCCTGCTGGGTCAGCTGAGCAGCGAATTTCTATTTAACCACCTGCTATCATGAGAGACCTCAGGGCTGCATGTTTTGAGCCCAGTATTGATCCTGAAAAGCGTTTCCAACCCCACTTACAAGTAAAACTAGCTAAAATGTGCCTGGCTGCTATTCACTGAAAAGCTCATTCTGTGTACATTTTTGGCATACGTTTGCTCCTGCCGGGTCAGCTGAGCAGCGAATTTCTATTTAACCACCTGCTTTTATGAGAGACCTCAGAGCTGCATGTTTTGAGCCCAGTACTGAGCCTGGAAAGCGTTTCCAACCCCACTTACAAGTAAAACTAGCTAAAATGTGCCTGGCTTCTCTTCACTGAAAAGCTCATTCTGAGTACATTTTTGGCATACGTTTGCTCCTACCGGGTCAGCTGAGCAGCGAATTTCTATTTAACCACCTGCTTTCATGAGAGACCTCAGGGCTGCATGTTTTGAGCCCAGTACTGAGCCTGAAAAGCATTTCCAACCCCACTTACAAGTAAAACTAGCTAAAATGTGCCTTGCTTCTCTTCACTGAAAAGCTCATTCTGAGTACATTTTTGGCATACGTTTGCTCCTACCGGGTCAGCTGAGCAGCGAATTTCTATTTAACCACCTGCTTTCATGAGAGACCTCAGGGCTGCATGTTTTGAGCCCAGTACTGAGCCTGAAAAGCATTTCCAACCCCACTTACAAGTAAAACTAGCTAAAATGTGCCTGGCTTCTCTTCACTGAAAAGCTCATTCTGAGTACATTTTTAGCATACGTTTGCTCCTGCCGGGTCAGCTGAGCAGCGAATTTCTATTTAATCACCTGCTATCATGAGAGACCTCAGGGCTGCATGTTTTGAGCCCAGTACTGATCCTGAAAAGCGTTTCCAACCCCACTTACAAGTAAAACTAGCTAAAATGTGCCTGGCTTCTCTTCACTGAAAAGCTCATTCTGAGTACATTTTTAGCATACGTTTGCTCCTGCTGGGTCAGCTGAGCAGCGAATTTCTATTTAACCACCTGCTATCATGAGAGACCTCAGGGCTGCATGTTTTGAGCCCAGTATTGATCCTGAAAAGCGTTTCCAACCCCACTTACAAGTAAAACTAGCTAAAATGTGCCTGGCTGCTATTCACTGAAAAGCTCATTCTGTGTACATTTTTGGCATACCTTTGCTCCTACCGGGTCAGCTGAGCAGCGAATTTCTATTTAACCACCTGCTTTCATGAGAGACCTCAGAGCTGCATGTTTTGAGCCCTGTATGAGCCTGAAAAGCATGTCCAACCCCACTTACACGTAAAACTAGCTAAAATGTGCCTGGCTTCTCTTCACTGAAAAGCTCATTCTGAGTACATTTTTAGCATACGTTTGCTCCTGCCGGGTCAGCTGAGAAGCGAATTTCTATTTAACCACCTGCTATCATGAGAGACCTCAGGGCTGCATGTTTTGAGCCCAGTACTGATCCTGAAAAGCGTTTCCAACCCCACTTACAAGTAAAACTAGCTAAAATGTGCCTGGCTGCTATTCACTGAAAAGCTCATTTGTGTACATTTTTGGCATACGTTTAATCCTACCGGGTCAGCTGAGCAGCAAATTTCTATTTAACCACCTGCTTTCATGAGAGACCTCAGGGATGCATGTTTTGAGCCCAGTACTGAGCCTGAAAAGCATTTCCAACCCCACTTACAAGTAAAACTAGCTAAAATGTGCCTGGCTTCTCTTCACTGAAAAGCTCATTCTGAGAACATTTTTAGCATACGTTTGCTCCTGCTGGGTCAGCTGAGCAGCAAATTTCTATTTAACCACCTGCTATCATGAGAGACCTCAGGGCTGCATGTTTTGAGCCCAGTACTGATCCTGAAAAGCGTTTCCAACCCCACTTACAAGTAAAACTAGCTAAAATGTGCCTGGCTGCTATTCACTGAAAAGCTCATTCTGTGTACATTTTTGGCATACGTTTGCTCCTACCAGGTCAGCTGAGCTGCGAATTTCTATTTAACCACCGGCTTTCATGAGAGACCTCAGGGCTGCATGTTTTGAGCCCAGTACTGAGCCTGAAAAGCATTTCCAACCCCACTTACAAGTAAAACTAGCTAAAATGTGCCTGGCTGCTATTCACTGAAAAGCTCATTCTGTGTACATTTTTGGCATACGTTTGCTCCTACCGGGTCAGCTGAGCAGCGAATTTCTATTTAACCACCTGCTATCATGAGAGACCTCAGGGCTGCATGTTTTGAGCCCAGTACTGATCCTGAAAAGCGTTTCCAACCCCACTTACAAGTAAAACTAGCTAAAATGTGCCTGGCTGCTATTCACTAAAAAGCTCATTCTCTGTACACTTTTGGCATACGTTTGCTCCTACCGGGTCAGCTGAGCAGCGAATTTCTATTTAACCACCTGCTTTCATGAGAGACCTCAGGGATGCATGTTTTGAGCCCAGTACTGAGCCTGAAAAGCATTTCCAACCCCACTTACAAGTAAAACTAGCTAAAATGTGCCTGGCTGCTATTCACTGAAAAGCTCATTCTGAGTACATTTTTAGCATACGTTTGCTCCTGCTGGGTCAGCTGAGCAGCGAATTTCTATTTAACCACCTGCTATCATGAGAGACCTCAGGGCTGCATGTTTTGAGCCCAGTATTGATCCTGAAAAGCGTTTCCAACCCCACTTACAAGTAAAACTAGCTAAAATGTGCCTGGCTGCTATTCACTGAAAAGCTCATTCTGTGTACATTTTTGGCATACGTTTGCTCCTGCCGGGTCAGCTGAGCAGCGAATTTCTATTTGACCACCTGCTTTCATGAGAGACCTCAGAGCTGCATGTTTTGAGCCCAGTACTGAGCCTGAAAAGCATTTCAAACCCCACTTACAAGTAAAACTAGCTAAAATGTGCCTGGCTTCTCTTCACTGAAAAGCTCATTCTGAGTACATTTTTAGCATACGTTTGCTCCTGCCGGGTCAGCTGAGCAGCGAATTTCTATTTAACCACCTGCTATCATGAGAGACCTCAGGGCTGCATGTTTTGAGACCAGTACTGATCCTGAAAAGCGTTTCCAACCCCACTTACAAGTAAAACTAGCTAAAATGTGCCTGGCTGCTATTCACTGAAAAGCTCATTTGTGTACATTTTTGGCATACGTTTAATCCTACCGGGTCAGCTGAGCAGCAAATTTCTATTTAACCACCTGCTTTCATGAGAGACCTCAGGGATGCATGTTTTGAGCCCAGTACTGAGCCTGAAAAGCATTTCCAACCCCACTTACAAGTAAAACTAGCTAAAATGTGCCTGGCTTCTCTTCACTGAAAAGCTCATTCTGAGAACATTTTTAGCATACGTTTGCTCCTGCTGGGTCAGCTGAGCAGCAAATTTCTATTTAACCACCTGCTATCATGAGAGACCTCAGGGCTGCATGTTTTGAGCCCAGTACTGATCCTGAAAAGCGTTTCCAACCCCACTTACAAGTAAAACTAGCTAAAATGTGCCTGGCTGCTATTCACTGAAAAGCTCATTCTGTGTACATTATTGGCATACGTTTGCTCCTACCAGGTCAGCTGAGCTGCGAATTTCTATTTAACCACCTGCTTTCATGAGAGACCTCAGGGCTGCATGTTTTGAGCCCAGTACTGAGCCTGAAAAGCATTTCCAACCCCACTTACAAGTAAAACTAGCTAAAATGTGCCTGGCTGCTATTCACTGAAAAGCTCATTCTGTGTACATTTTTGGCATACGTTTGCTCCTACCGGGTCAGCTGAGCAGCGAATTTCTATTTAACCACCTGCTTTCATGAGAGACCTCAGGGCTGCATGTTTTGAGCCCAGTACTGAGCCTGAAAAGCATTTCCAACCCCACTTACAAGTAAAACTAGCTAAAATGTGCCTGGCTTCTCTTCACTGAAAAGCTCATTCTGAGTACATTGTTAGCATACGTTTGCTCCTGCCGGGTCAGCTGAGCAGCGAATTTCTATTTAACCACCTGCTATCACGAGAGACCTCAGGGCTGCATGTTTTGAGCCCAGTACTGATCCTGAAAAGCGTTTCCAACCCCACTTACAAATAAAACTAGCTAAAATGTGCCTGGCTGCTATTCACTAAAAAGCTCATTCTCTGTACACTTTTGGCATACGTTTGCTCCTACCGGATCAGCTGAGCAGCGAATTTCTATTTAACCACCTGCTTTCATGAGAGACCTCAGAGCTGCATGTTTTGAGCCCTGTACTGAGCCTGAAAAGCATTTCCAACCCCACTTACAAGTAAAACTAACTAAAATGTGCCTGGCTTCTCTTCACTGAAAAGCTCATTCTGAGTACATTTTTCGCATACGTTTGCTGCTGCCGGGTCAGCTGAGCAGCGAATTTCTATTTAACCACCTGCTATCACGAGAGACCTCAGGGATGCATGTTTTGAGCCCAGTACTGATCCTGAAAAGCGTTTCCAACCCCACTTACAAGTAAAACTAGCTAAAATGTGCCTGGCTGCTATTCACTGAAAAGCTCATTCTGTGTACATTTTTGGCATACGTTTGCTCCTACCGGGTCAGCTGAGCTGCGAATTTCTATTTAACCACCTGCTTTCATGAGAGACCTCAGGGCTGCATGTTTTGAGCCCAGTACTGAGCCTGAAAAGCATTTCCAACCCCACTTACAAGTAAAACTAGCTAAAATGTGCCTGGCTGCTATTCACTGAAAAGCTCATTCTGTGTACATTTTTGGCATACGTTTGCTCCTACCGGGTCAGCTGAGCAGCGAATTTCTATTTAACCACCTGCTATCATGAGAGACCTCAGGGCTGCATGTTTTGAGCCCAGTACTGATCCTGAAAAGCGTTTCCAACCCCACTTACAAGTAAAACTAGCTAAAATGTGCCTGGCTGCTATTCACTAAAAAGCTCATTCTCTGTACATTTTTGGCATACGTTTGCTCCTACCGGGTCAGCTGAGCAGCGAATTTCTATTTAACCACCTGCTTTCATGAGAGACCTCAGAGCTGCATGTTTTGAGCCCTGTACTGAGCCTGAAAAGCATTTCCAACCCCACTTAGAAGTAAAACTAGCTGAAATGTGCCTGGCTTCTCTTCACTGAAAAGCTCATTCTGAGTACATTTTTAGCATACGTTTTCTCCTGCCGGGTCAGCTGAGCAGCGAATTTCTATTTAACCACCTGCTATCCTGAGAGACCTCAGGGCTGCATGTTTTGAGCCCAGTACTGATCCTGAAAAGCGTTTCCAACCCCACTTACAAGTAAAACTAGCTAAAATGTGCCTGGCTGCTATTCAGTGAAAAGCTCATTCTGTGTACATTTTTGGCATACGTTTGCTCCTGCCGGGTCAGCTGAGCAGCGAATTTCTATTTAACCACCTGCCTTCATGAGAGACCTCAGGGCTGCATGTTTTGAGCCCAGTACTGAGCCTGAAAAGCATTTCCAACCCCACTTACAAATAAAACTATCTAAAATGTGCCTGGCTGCTATTCACTGAAAAGCTCATTCTGTGTACATTTTTGGCATACGTTTGCTCCTACCGGGTCAGCTGAGCAGCAAATTTCTATTTAACCACCTGCTTTCATGAGAGACCTAGGGATGCATGTTTTGAGCCCAGTACTGAGCCTGAAAAGCATTTCCAACCCCACTTACAAGTAAAACTAGCTAAAATGTGCCTGGCTTCTCTTCACTGAAAAGGTCATTCTGAGTACATTTTTAGCATACGTTTGCTCCTGCCGGGTCAGCTGAGCAGCGAATTTCTATTTAACCACCTGCTATCATGAGAGACCTCAGGGCTGCATGTTTTGAGACCAGTACTGATACTGAAAAGCGTTTCCAACCCCACTTACAAGTAAAACTAGCTAAAATGTGCCTGGCTGCTATTCACTGAAAAGCTCATTCTGAGTACATTTTTAGCATACGTTTGCTCCTGCTGGGTCAGCTGAGCAGCGAATTTCTATTTAACCACCTGCTATCATGAGAGACCTCAGGGCTGCATGTTTTGAGCCCAGTATTGATCCTGAAAAGCGTTTCCAACCCCACTTACAAGTAAAACTAGCTAAAATGTGCCTGGCTGCTATTCACTGAAAAGCTCATTCTGTGTACATTTTTGGCATACGTTTGCTCCTGCCGGGTCAGCTGAGCAGCAAATTTCTATTTGACCACCTGCTTTCATGAGAGACCTCAGAGCTGCATGTTTTGAGCCCAGTACTGAGCCTGAAAAGCATTTCCAACCCCACTTACAAGTAAAACTAGCTAAAATGTGCCTGGCTTCTCTTCACTGAAAAGCTCATTCTGAGTACATTTTTGGCATACGTTTGCTCCTGCCGGGTCAGCTGAGAAGCGAATTTCTATTTAACCACCTGCTATCATGAGAGACCTCAGGGCTGCATGTTTTGAGCCCAGTACTGATCCTGAAAAGCGTTTCCAACCCCACTTACAAGTAAAACTAGCTAAAATGTGCCTGGCTGCTATTCACTGAAAAGCTCATTTGTGTACATTTTTGGCATACGTTTAATCCTACCGGGTCAGCAGAGCAGCAAATTTCTATTTAACCACCTGCTTTCATGAGAGACCTCAGGGGTGCATGTTTTGAGCCCAGTACTGAGCCTGAAAACCATTTCCAACCCCACTTACAAGTAAAACTAGCTAAAATGTGCCTGGCTTCTCTTCACTGAAAAGCTCATTCTGAGAACATTTTTAGCATACGTTTGCTCCTGCTGGGTCAGCTGAGCAGCAAATTTCTATTTAACCACCTGCTATCATGAGAGACCTCAGGGCTGCATGTTTTGAGCCCAGTACTGATCCTGAAAAGCGTTTCCAACCCCACTTACAAGTAAAACTAGCTAAAATGTGCCTGGCTGCTATTCACTGAAAAGCTCATTCTGTGTACATTTTTGGCATACGTTTGCTCCTACCAGGTCAGCTGAGCTGCGAATTTCTATGTAACCACCTGCTTTCATGAGAGACCTCAGGGCTGCATGTTTTGAGCCCAGTACTGAGCCTGAATAGCATTTCCAACTCCACTTACAAGTAAAACTAGCTAAAATGTGCCTGGCTGCTATTCACTGAAAAGCTCATTCTGTGTACATTTTTGGCATACGTTTGCTCCTACCGGGTCAGCTGAGCAGCGAATTTCTATTTAACCACCTGCTATCATGAGAGACCTCAGGGCTGCATGTTTTGAGCCCAGTACTGATCCTGAAAAGCGTTTCCAACCCCACTTACAAGTAAAACTAGCTAAAATGTGCCTGGCTGCTATTCACTAAAAAGCTCATTCTCTGTACATTTTTGGCATACGTTTGCTCCTACCGGGTCAGCTGAGCAGCGAATTTCTATTTAACCACCTGCTTTCATGAGAGACCTCAGAGCTGCATGTTTTGAGCCCTGTACTGAGCCTGAAAAGCATTTCCAACCCCACTTAGAAGTAAAACTAGCTGAAATGTGCCTGGCTTCTCTTCACTGAAAAGCTCATTCTGAGTACATTTTTAGCATACGTTTTCTCCTGCCGGGTCAGCTGAGCAGCGAATTTCTATTTAACCACCTGCTATCCTGAGAGACCTCAGGGCTGCATGTTTTGAGCCCAGTACTGATCCTGAAAAGCGTTTCCAACCTCACTTACAAGTAAAACTAGCTAAAATGTGCCTGGCTGCTATTCAGCGAAAAGCTCATTCTGTGTACATTTTTGGCATACGTTTGCTCCTGCCGGGTCAGCTGAGCAGCGAATTTCTATTTAACCACCTGCTATCATGAGAGACTTCAGGGCTGCATGTTTTGAGCCCAGTACTGATCCTGAAAAGCGTTTCCAACCCCACTTACAAGTAAAACTAGCTAAAATGTGCCTGGCTGCTATTCACTGAAAAGCTCATTCTGTGTACATTTTTGGCATACCATTGCTCCTACCGGGTCAGCTGAGCAGCGAATTTCTATTTAACCACCTGCTTTCATGAGAGACCTCAGGGCTGCATGTTTTGAGCCCAGTACTGAACCTGAAAAGCATTTCCAACCCCACTTACAAGTAAAACTAGCTAAAATGTGCCTGGCTTCTCTTCACTGAAAAGCTCATTCTGAGTACATTTTTAGCATACGTTTGCTCCTGCCGGGTCAGCTGAGCAGCGAATTTCTATTTAACCACCTGCTTTCATGGTAGACCTCAGGGATGCATGTTTTGAGCCCAGTATTGAGCCTGAAAAGCGTTTCCAACCCCACTTACAAGTAAAACTAGCTAAAATGTGCCTGGCTGCTATTCACTGAAAAGCTCATTCTGTGTACATTTTTGGCATACGTTTGCACCTACCGGGTCAGCTGAGCAGCAAATTTCTATTTAACCATCTGCTTTCATGAGAGACCTCAGGGCTGCATGTTTTGAGCCCAGTACTGATCCTGAAAAGCGTTTCCAACCCCACTTACAAGTAAAACTAGCTAAAATGTGCCTAGCTGCTATTCACTGAAAAGCTCATTCTGTGTACATTTTTGGCATACGTTTGCTCCTACCGGGTCAGCTGAGCAGCGAATTTCTATTTAACCACCTGCCTTCATGAGAGACCTCAGGGCTGCATGTTTTGAGCCCAGTAACGAGCCTGAAAAGCATTTCCAACCCCACTTACAAATAAAACTAGCTAAAATGTGCCTGGCTGCTATTCACTGAAAAGCTCATTCTGTGTACATTTTTGGCATACGTTTGCTCCTACCGGGTCAGCTGAGCAGCGAATTTCTATTTAACCACCTGCTTTCATGAGAGACCTCAGGGATGCATGTTTTGAGCCCAGTACTGAGCCTGAAAAGCGTTTCCAACCCCACTTACAAGTAAAACTAGCTAAAATGTGCCTGGCTTCTCTTCACTGAAAAGCTCATTCTGAGTACATTTTTAGCATACGTTTGCTCCTGCTGGGTCAGCTGAGCAGCGAATTTCTATTTAACCACCTGCTATCATGAGAGACCTCAGGGCTGCATGTTTTGAGCCCAGTATTGATCCTGAAAAGCGTTTCCAACCCACACTTACAAGTAAAACTAGCTAATGTGCCTGGCTGCTATTCACTGAAAAGCTCATTCTGTGTACATTTTTGGCATACGTTTGCTCCTGCCGGGTCAGCTGAGCAGCGAATTTCTGTTTGACCACCTGCTTTCATGAGAGACCTCAGAGCTGCATGTTTTGAGCCCAGTACTGAGCCTGAAAAGCATTTCCAACCCCACTTACAAGTAAAACTAGCTAAAATGTGCCTGGCTGCTATTCACTGAAAAGCTCATTCTGAGTACATTTTTAGCATACGTTTGCTCCTGCTGGGTCAGCTGAGCAGCGAATTTCTATTTAACCACCTGCTATCATGAGAGACCTCAGGGCTGCATGTTTTGAGCCCAGTATTGATCCTGAAAAGCGTTTCCAACCCCACTTACAAGTAAAACTAGCTAAAATGTGCCTGGCTGCTATTCACTGAAAAGCTCATTCTGTGTACATTTTTGGCATACGTTTGCTCCTGCCGGGTCAGCTGAGCAGCGAATTTCTATTTGACCACCTGCTTTCATGAGAGACCTCAGAGCTGCATGTTTTGAGCCCAGTACTGAGCCTGAAAAGCATTTCCAACCCCACTTACAAATAAAACTATCTAAAATGTGCCTGGCTGCTATTCACTGAACAGCTCATTCTGTGTACATTTTTGGCATACGTTTGCTCCTACCGGGTCAGCTGAGCAGCAAATTTCTATTTAACCACCTGCTTTCATGAGAGACCTAGGGATGCATGTTTTGAGCCCAGTACTGAGCCTGAAAAGCATTTCCAACCCCACTTACAAGTAAAACTAGCTAAAATGTGCCTGGCTTCTCTTCACTGAAAAGGTCATTCTGAGTACATTTTTAGCATACGTTTGCTCCTGCCGGGTCAGCTGAGCAGCGAATTTCTATTTAACCACCTGCTATCATGAGAGACCTCAGGGCTGCATGTTTTGAGACCAGTACTGATACTGAAAAGCGTTTCCAACCCCACTTACAAGTAAAACTAGCTAAAATGTGCCTGGCTGCTATTCACTGAAAAGCTCATTCTGAGTACATTTTTAGCATACGTTTGCTCCTGCTGGGTCAGCTGAGCAGCGAATTTCTATTTAACCACCTGCTATCATGAGAGACCTCAGGGCTGCATGTTTTGAGCCCAGTATTGATCCTGAAAAGCGTTTCCAACCCCACTTACAAGTAAAACTAGCTAAAATGTGCCTGGCTGCTATTCACTGAAAAGCTCATTCTGTGTACATTTTTGGCATACGTTTGCTCCTGCCGGGTCAGCTGAGCAGCGAATTTCTATTTGACCACCTGCTTTCATGAGAGACCTCAGAGCTGCATGTTTTGAGCCCAGTACTGAGCCTGAAAAGCATTTCCAACCCCACTTACAAGTAAAACTAGCTAAAATGTGCCTGGCTTCTCTTCACTGAAAAGCTCATTCTGAGTACATTTTTGGCATACGTTTGCTCCTGCCGGGTCAGCTGAGAAGCGAATTTCTATTTAACCACCTGCTATCATGAGAGACCTCAGGGCTGCATGTTTTGAGCCCAGTACTGATCCTGAAAAGCGTTTCCAACCCCACTTACAAGTAAAACTAGCTAAAATGTGCCTGGCTGCTATTCACTGAAAAGCTCATTTGTGTACATTTTTGGCATACGTTTAATCCTACCGGGTCAGCAGAGCAGCAAATTTCTATTTAACCACCTGCTTTCATGAGAGACCTCAGGGGTGCATGTTTTGAGCCCAGTACTGAGCCTGAAAACCATTTCCAACCCCACTTACAAGTAAAACTAGCTAAAATGTGCCTGGCTTCTCTTCACTGAAAAGCTCATTCTGAGAACATTTTTAGCATACGTTTGCTCCTGCTGGGTCAGCTGAGCAGCAAATTTCTATTTAACCACCTGCTATCATGAGAGACCTCAGGGCTGCATGTTTTGAGCCCAGTACTGATCCTGAAAAGCGTTTCCAACCCCACTTACAAGTAAAACTAGCTAAAATGTGCCTGGCTGCTATTCACTGAAAAGCTCATTCTGTGTACATTTTTGGCATACGTTTGCTCCTACCAGGTCAGCTGAGCTGCGAATTTCTATGTAACCACCTGCTTTCATGAGAGACCTCAGGGCTGCATGTTTTGAGCCCAGTACTGAGCCTGAAAAGCATTTCCAACTCCACTTACAAGTAAAACTAGCTAAAATGTGCCTGGCTGCTATTCACTGAAAAGCTCATTCTGTGTACATTTTTGGCATACGTTTGCTCCTACCGGGTCAGCTGAGCAGCGAATTTCTATTTAACCACCTGCTATCATGAGAGACCTCAGGGCTGCATGTTTTGAGCCCAGTACTGATCCTGAAAAGCGTTTCCAACCCCACTTACAAGTAAAACTAGCTAAAATGTGCCTGGCTGCTATTCACTAAAAAGCTCATTCTCTGTACATTTTTGGCATACGTTTGCTCCTACCGGGTCAGCTGAGCAGCGAATTTCTATTTAACCACCTGCTTTCATGAGAGACCTCAGAGCTGCATGTTTTGAGCCCTGTACTGAGCCTGAAAAGCATTTCCAACCCCACTTAGAAGTAAAACTAGCTGAAATGTGCCTGGCTTCTCTTCACTGAAAAGCTCATTCTGAGTACATTTTTAGCATACGTTTTCTCCTGCCGGGTCAGCTGAGCAGCGAATTTCTATTTAACCACCTGCTATCCTGAGAGACCTCAGGGCTGCATGTTTTGAGCCCAGTACTGATCCTGAAAAGCGTTTCCAACCTCACTTACAAGTAAAACTAGCTAAAATGTGCCTGGCTGCTATTCAGCGAAAAGCTCATTCTGTGTACATTTTTGGCATACGTTTGCTCCTGCCGGGTCAGCTGAGCAGCGAATTTCTATTTAACCACCTGCTATCATGAGAGACTTCAGGGCTGCATGTTTTGAGCCCAGTACTGATCCTGAAAAGCGTTTCCAACCCCACTTACAAGTAAAACTAGCTAAAATGTGCCTGGCTGCTATTCACTGAAAAGCTCATTCTGTGTACATTTTTGGCATACCATTGCTCCTACCGGGTCAGCTGAGCAGCGAATTTCTATTTAACCACCTGCTTTCATGAGAGACCTCAGGGCTGCATGTTTTGAGCCCAGTACTGAACCTGAAAAGCATTTCCAACCCCACTTACAAGTAAAACTAGCTAAAATGTGCCTGGCTTCTCTTCACTGAAAAGCTCATTCTGAGTACATTTTTAGCATACGTTTGCTCCTGCCGGGTCAGCTGAGCAGCGAATTTCTATTTAACCACCTGCTTTCATGGTAGACCTCAGGGATGCATGTTTTGAGCCCAGTATTGAGCCTGAAAAGCGTTTCCAACCCCACTTACAAGTAAAACTAGCTAAAATGTGCCTGGCTGCTATTCACTGAAAAGCTCATTCTGTGTACATTTTTGGCATACGTTTGCACCTACCGGGTCAGCTGAGCAGCAAATTTCTATTTAACCATCTGCTTTCATGAGAGACCTCAGGGCTGCATGTTTTGAGCCCAGTACTGATCCTGAAAAGCGTTTCCAACCCCACTTACAAGTAAAACTAGCTAAAATGTGCCTAGCTGCTATTCACTGAAAAGCTCATTCTGTGTACATTTTTGGCATACGTTTGCTCCTACCGGGTCAGCTGAGCAGCGAATTTCTATTTAACCACCTGCCTTCATGAGAGACCTCAGGGCTGCATGTTTTGAGCCCAGTAACGAGCCTGAAAAGCATTTCCAACCCCACTTACAAATAAAACTAGCTAAAATGTGCCTGGCTGCTATTCACTGAAAAGCTCATTCTGTGTACATTTTTGGCATACGTTTGCTCCTACCGGGTCAGCTGAGCAGCGAATTTCTATTTAACCACCTGCTTTCATGAGAGACCTCAGGGATGCATGTTTTGAGCCCAGTACTGAGCCTGAAAAGCGTTTCCAACCCCACTTACAAGTAAAACTAGCTAAAATGTGCCTGGCTTCTCTTCACTGAAAAGCTCATTCTGAGTACATTTTTAGCATACGTTTGCTCCTGCTGGGTCAGCTGAGCAGCGAATTTCTATTTAACCACCTGCTATCATGAGAGACCTCAGGGCTGCATGTTTTGAGCCCAGTATTGATCCTGAAAAGCGTTTCCAACCCACACTTACAAGTAAAACTAGCTAATGTGCCTGGCTGCTATTCACTGAAAAGCTCATTCTGTGTACATTTTTGGCATACGTTTGCTCCTGCCGGGTCAGCTGAGCAGCGAATTTCTGTTTGACCACCTGCTTTCATGAGAGACCTCAGAGCTGCATGTTTTGAGCCCAGTACTGAGCCTGAAAAGCATTTCCAACCCCACTTACAAGTAAAACTAGCTAAAATGTGCCTGGCTTCTCTTCACAGAAAAGCTCATTCTGAGTACATTTTTAGCATACGTTTGCTCCTGCCGGGTCAGCTGAGAAGCGAATTTCTATTTAACCACCTGCTATCATGAGAGACCTCAGGGCTGCATGTTTTGAGCCCAGTACTGATCCTGAAAAGCGTTTCCAACCCCACTTACAAGTAAAACTAGCTAAAATGTGCCTGGCTGCTATTCACTGAAAAGCTCATTTGTGTACATTTTTGGCATACGTTTAATCCTACCGGGTCAGCTGAGCAGCAAATTTCTATTTAACCACCTGCTTTCATGAGAGACCTCAGGGATGCATGTTTTGAGCCCAGTACTGAGCCTGAAAAGCATTTCCAACCCCACTTACAAGTAAAACTAGCTAAAATGTGCCTGGCTTCTCTTCACTGAAAAGCTCATTCTGAGAACATTTTTAGCATACGTTTGCTCCTGCTGGGTCAGCTGAGCTGCAAATTTCTATTTAACCACCTGCTATCATGAGAGACCTCAGGGCTGCATGTTTTGAGCCCAGTACTGATCCTGAAAAGCGTTTCCAACCCCACTTACAAGTAAAACTAGCTAAAATGTGCCTGGCTGCTATTCACTGAAAAGCTCATTCTGTGTACATTTTTGGCATACGTTTGCTCCTACCAGGTCAGCTGAGCTGCGAATTTCTATTTAACCACCTGCTTTCATGAGAGACCTCAGGGCTGCATGTTTTGAGCCCAGTACTGAGCCTGAAAAGCATTTCCAACTCCACTTACAAGTAAAACTAGCTAAAATGTGCCTGGCTTCTCTTCACTGAAAAGCTCATTCTGAGAACATTTTTAGCATACGTTTGCTCCTGCTGGGTCAGCTGAGCAGCAAATTTCTATTTAACCACCTGCTATCATGAGAGACCTCAGGGCTGCATGTTTTGAGCCCAGTACTGATCCTGAAAAGCGTTTCCAACCCCACTTACAAGTAAAACTAGCTAAAATGTGCCTGGCTGCTATTCACTGAAAAGCTCATTCTGTGTACATTTTTGGCATACGTTTGCTCCTACCAGGTCAGCTGAGCTGCGAATTTCTATTTAACCACCTGCTTTCATGAGAGACCTCAGGGCTGCATGTTTTAAGCCCAGTACTGAGCCTGAAAAGCATTTCCAACCCCACTTACAAGTAAAACTAGCTAAAATGTGCCTGGCTGCTATTCACTGAAAAGCTCATTCTGTGTACATTTTTGGCATACGTTTGCTCCTACCGGGTCAGCTGAGCAGCGAATTTCTATTTAACCACCTGCTTTCATGAGAGACCTCAGGGCTGCATGTTTTGAGCCCAGTATTGATCCTGAAAAGCGTTTCCAACCCCACTTACAAGTAAAACTAGCTAAAATGTGCCTGGCTTCTCTTCACTGAAAAGCTCATTCTGAGTACATTTTTAGCATACGTTTGCTCCTGCTGGGTCAGCTGAGCAGCGAATTTCTATTTAACCACCTGCTATCATGAGAGACCTCAGGGCTGCATGTTTTGAGCCCAGTATTGATCCTGAAAAGCATTTCCAACCCCACTTACAAGTAAAACTAGCTAAAATGTGCCTGGCTGCTATTCACTGAAAAGCTCATTCTGTGTACATTTTTGGCATACCTTTGCTCCTACCGGGTCAGCTGAGCAGCGAATTTCTATTTAACCACCTGCTTTCATGAGAGACCTCAGAGCTGCATGTTTTGAGCCCTGTATGAGCCTGAAAAGCATTTCCAACCCCACTTACACGTAAAACTAGCTAAAATGTGCCTGGCTTCTCTTCACTGAAAAGCTCATTCTGAGTACATTTTTAGCATACGTTTGCTCCTGCCGGGTCAGCTGAGCAGCGAATTTCTATTTAACCACCTGCTATCATGAGAGACCTCAGGGCTGCATGTTTTGAGCCCAGTATTGATCCTGAAAAGCGTTTCCAACCCCACTTACAAGTAAAACTAGCTAAAATGTACCTGGCTGCTATTCACTGAAAAGCTCATTCTGTGTACATTTTTGGCATACGTTTGCTCCTACCGGGTCAGCTGAGCAGCGAATTTCTATTTAACCACCTGCTTTCATGAGAGACCTCAGGGCTGCATGTTTTGAGCCCAGTACTGAGCCTGAAAAGCATTTCCAACCCCACTTAGAAGTAAAACTAGCTGAAATGTGCCTGGCTTCTCTTCACTGAAAAGCTCATTCTGAGTACATTTTTAGCATACGTTTTCTCCTGCCGGGTCAGCTGAGCAGCGAATTTCTATTTAACCACCTGCTATCCTGAGAGACCTCAGGGCTGCATGTTTTGAGCCCAGTACTGATCCTGAAAAGCGTTTCCAACCCCACTTACAAGTAAAACTAGCTAAAATGTGCCTGGCTGCTATTCAGTGAAAAGCTCATTCTGTGTACATTTTTGGCATGTTTTCTCCTGCCGGGTCAGCTGAGCAGCGAATTTCTATTTAACCACCTGCTATCATGAGAGACTTCAGGGCTGCATGTTTTGAGCCCAGTACTGATCCTGAAAAGCGTTTCCAACCCCACTTACAAGTAAAACTAGCTAAAATGTGCCTGGCTGCTATTCACTGAAAAGCTCATTCTGTGTACATTTTTGGCATACCATTGCTCCTACCGGGTCAGCTGAGCAGCGAATTTCTATTTAACCACCTGCTTTCATGAGAGACCTCAGGGCTGCATGTTTTGAGCCCAGTACTGAACCTGAAAAGCATTTCCAACCCCACTTACAAGTAAAACTAGCGAAAATGTGCCTGGCTTCTCTTCACTGAAAAGCTCATTCTGAGTACATTTTTAGCATACGTTTGCTCCTGCCTGGTCAGCTGAGCAGCGAATTTCTATTTAACCACCTGCTTTCATGAGAGACCTCAGGGATGCATGTTTTGAGCCCAGCACTGAGCCTGAAAAGCGTTTCCAACGCCACTTACAAGTAAAACTAGCTAAAATGTGCCTGGCTGCTATTCACTGAAAAGCTCATTCTGTGTACATTTTTGGCATATGTTTGCACCTACCGGGTCAGCTGAGCAGCAAATTTCTATTTAACTATCTGCTTTCATGAGAGACCTCAGACCTGCATGTTTTGAACCCAGTACTGATCCTGAAAAGCGTTTCCAACCCCACTTACAAGTAAAACTAGCTAAAATGTGCCTGGCTGCTATTCACTGAAAAGCTCATTCTGTGTACATTTTTGGCATACGTTTGCTCCTACCGGGTCAGCTGAGCAGCGAATTTCTATTTAACCACCTGCCTTCATGAGAGACCTCAGGGCTGCATGTTTTGAGCCCAGTACTGAGCCTGAAAAGCATTTCCAACCCCACTTACAAATAAAACTAGCTAAAATGTGCCTGGCTGCTATTCACTGAAAAGCTCATTCTGTGTACATTTTTGGCATACGTTTGCTCCTACCGGGTCAGCTGAGCAGCAAATTTCTATTTAACCACCTGCTTTCATGAGAGACCTCAGGGATGCATGTTTTGAGCCCAGTACTGAGCCTGAAAAGCATTTCCAACCCCACTTACAAGTGAAACTAGCTAAAATGTGCCTGGCTTCTCTTCACTGAAAAGGTCATTCTGAGTACATTTTTAGCATACGTTTGCTCCTGCCGGGTCAGCTGAGCAGCGAATTTCTATTTAACCACCTGCTATCATGAGAGACCTCAGGGCTGCATGTTTTGAGACCAGTACTGATCCTGAAAAGCGTTTCCAACCCCACTTACAAGTAAAACTAGCTAAAATGTGCCTGGCTGCTATTCACTGAAAAGCTCATTCTGAGTACATTTTTAGCATACGTTTGCTCCTGCTGGGTCAGCTGAGCAGCGAATTTCTATTTAACCACCTGCTATCATGAGAGACCTCAGGGCTGCATGTTTTGAGCCCAGTATTGATCCTGAAAAGCGTTTCCAACCCCACTTACAAGTAAAACTAGCTAAAATGTGCCTGGCTGCTATTCACTGAAAAGCTCATTCTGTGTACATTTTTGGCATACGTTTGCTCCTGCCGGGTCAGCTGAGCAGCGAATTTCTATTTGACCACCTGCTTTCATGAGAGACCTCAGAGCTGCATGTTTTGAGCCCAGTACTGAGCCTGAAAAGCATTTCCAACCCCACTTACAAGTAAAACTAGCTAAAATGTGCCTGGCTTCTCTTCACTGAAAAGCTCATTCTGAGTACATTTTTAGCATACGTTTGCTCCTGCCGGGTCAGCTGAGAAGCGAATTTCTATTTAACCACCTGCTATCATGAGAGACCTCAGGGCTGCATGTTTTGAGCCCAGTACTGATCCTGAAAAGCGTTTCCAACCCCACTTACAAGTAAAACTAGCTAAAATGTGCCTGGCTGCTATTCACTGAAAAGCTCATTTGTGTACATTTTTGGCATACGTTTAATCCTACCGGGTCAGCTGAGCAGCAAATTTCTATTTAACCACCTGCTTTCATGAGAGACCTCAGGGGTGCATGTTTTGAGCCCAGTACTGAGCCTGAAAAGCATTTCCAACCCCACTTACAAGTAAAACTAGCTAAAATGTGCCTGGCTTCTCTTCACTGAAAAGCTCATTCTGAGAACATTTTTAGCATACGTTTGCTCCTGCTGGGTCAGCTGAGCAGCAAATTTCTATTTAACCACCTGCTATTCATGAGAGACCTCAGGGCTGCATGTTTTGAGCCCAGTACTGATCCTGAAAAGCGTTTCCAACCCCACTTACAAGTAAAACTAGCTAAAATGTGCCTGGCTTCTCTTCACTGAAAAGCTCATTCTGAGAACATTTTTAGCATACGTTTGCTCCTGCCGGGTCAGCTGAGCAGCGAATTTCTATTTAACCACCTGCTATCATGAGAGACCTCAGGGCTGCATGTTTTGAGCCCAGTACTGATCCTGAAAAGCGTTTCCAACCCCACTTACAAGTAAAACTAGCTAAAATGTGCCTGGCTGCTATTCACTAAAAAGCTCATTCTCTGTACATTTTTGGCATACGTTTGCTCCTACCGGGTCAGCTGAGCAGCGAATTTCTATTTAACCACCTGCTATCACGAGAGACCTCAGGGCTGCATGGTTTGAGCCCAGTACTGATCCTGAAAAGCGTTTCCAACCCCACTTACAAGTAAAACTAGCTAAAATGTGCCTGGCTGCTATTCACTAAAAAGCTCATTCTCTGTACATTTTTGGCATACGTTTGCTCCTACCGGGTCAGCTGAGCAGCGAATTTCTATTTAACCACCTGCTTTCATGAGAGACCTCAGGGCTGCATGTTTTGAGCCCTGTACTGAGCCTGAAAAGCATTTCCAACCCCACTTACAAGTAAAACTAGCTAAAATGTGCCTGGCTTCTCTTCACTGAAAAGCTCATTCTGAGTACATTTTTAGCATACGTTTGCTCCTGCCGGGTCAGCTGAGCAGCGAATTTCTATTTAACCACCTGCTATCATGAGAGACCTCAGGGCTGCATGTTTTGAGACCAGTACTGATCCTGAAAAGCGTTTCCAACCCCACTTACAAGTAAAACTAGCTAAAATGTGCCTGGCTGCTATTCACTGAAAAGCTCATTCTGAGTACATTTTTAGCATACGTTTGCTCCTGCTGGGTCAGCTGAGCAGCGAATTTCTATTTAACCACCTGCTATCATGAGAGACCTCAGGGCTGCATGTTTTGAGCCCAGTATTGATCCTGAAAAGCGTTTCCAACCCCACTTACAAGTAAAACTAGCTAAAATGTGCCTGGCTGCTATTCACTGAAAAGCTCATTCTGTGTACATTTTTGGCATACGTTTGCTCCTGCCGGGTCAGCTGAGCAGCGAATTTCTATTTGACCACCTGCTTTCATGAGAGACCTCAGAGCTGCATGTTTTGAGCCCAGTACTGAGCCTGAAAAGCATTTCCAACCCCACTTACAAGTAAAACTAGCTAAAATGTGCCTGGCTTCTCTTCACTGAAAAGCTCATTCTGAGTACATTTTTAGCATACGTTTGCTCCTGCCGGGTCAGCTGAGAAGCGAATTTCTATTTAACCACCTGCTATCATGAGAGACCTCAGGGCTGCATGTTTTGAGCCCAGTACTGATCCTGAAAAGCGTTTCCAACCCCACTTACAAGTAAAACTAGCTAAAATGTGCCTGGCTGCTATTCACTGAAAAGCTCATTTGTGTACATTTTTGGCATACGTTTAATCCTACCGGGTCAGCTGAGCAGCAAATTTCTATTTAACCACCTGCTTTCATGAGAGACCTCAGGGATGCATGTTTTGAGCCCAGTACTGAGCCTGAAAAGCATTTCCAACCCCACTTACAAGTAAAACTAGCTAAAATGTGCCTGGCTTCTCTTCACTGAAAAGCTCATTCTGAGAACATTTTTAGCATACGTTTGCTCCTGCTGGGTCAGCTGAGCAGCAAATTTCTATTTAACCACCTGCTATCATGAGAGACCTCAGGGCTGCATGTTTTGAGCCCAGTACTGATCCTGAAAAGCGTTTCCAACCCCACTTACAAGTAAAACTAGCTAAAATGTGCCTGGCTGCTATTCACTGAAAAGCTCATTCTGTGTACATTTTTGGCATACGTTTGCTCCTACCAGGTCAGCTGAGCTGCGAATTTCTATTTAACCACCTGCTTTCATGAGAGACCTCAGGGCTGCATGTTTTGAGCCCAGTACTGAGCCTGAAAAGCATTTCCAACCCCACTTACAAGTAAAACTAGCTAAAATGTGCCTGGCTGCTATTCACTGAAAAGCTCATTCTGAGTACATTTTTAGCATACGTTTGCTCCTGCCGGGTCAGCTGAGCAGCGAATTTCTATTTAACCACCTGCTTTCATGAGAGACCTCAGGGCTGCATGTTTTGAGCCCAGTACTGAGCCTGAAAAGCATTTCCAACTCCACTTACAAGTAAAACTAGCTAAAATGTGCCTGGCTTCTCTTCACTGAAAAGCTCATTCTGAGAACATTTTTAGCATACGTTTGCTCCTGCTGGGTCAGCTGAGCAGCAAATTTCTATTTAACCACCTGCTATCATGAGAGACCTCAGGGCTGCATGTTTTGAGCCCAGTACTGATCCTGAAAAGCGTTTCCAACCCCACTTACAAGTAAAACTAGCTAAAATGTGCCTGGCTGCTATTCACTAAAAAGCTCATTCTCTGTACATTTTTGGCATACGTTTGCTCCTACCGGGTCAGCTGAGCAGCGAATTTCTATTTAACCACCTGCTATCACGAGAGACCTCAGGGCTGCATGGTTTGAGCCCAGTACTGATCCTGAAAAGCGTTTCCAACCCCACTTACAAGTAAGACTAGCTAAAATGTGCCTGGCTGCTATTCACTAAAAAGCTCATTCTCTGTACATTTTTAGCATACGTTTGCTCCTGCCGGGTCAGCTGAGCAGCGAATTTCTATTTGACCACCTGCTTTCATGAGAGACCTCAGAGCTGCATGTTTTGAGCCCAGTACTGAGCCTGAAAAGCATTTCCAACCCCACTTACAAGTAAAACTAGCTAAAATGTGCCTGGCTTCTCTTCACTGAAAAGCTCATTCTGAGTACATTTTTAGCATACGTTTGCTCCTGCCGGGTCAGCTGAGCAGCGAATTTCTATTTAACCACCTGCTTTTATGAGAGACCTCAGAGCTGCATGTTTTGAGCCCAGTACTGAGCCTGGAAAGCGTTTCCAACCCCACTTACAAGTAAAACTAGCTAAAATGTGCCTGGCTTCTCTTCACTGAAAAGCTCATTCTGAGTACATTTTTAGCATACGTTTGCTCCTGCCGGGTCAGCTGAGCAGCGAATTTCTATTTAACCACCTGCTATCATGAGAGACCTCAGGGCTGCATGTTTTGAGCCCAGTACTGATCCTGAAAAGCGTTTCCAACCCCACTTACAAGTAAAACTAGCTAAAATGTGCCTGGCTTCTCTTCACTGAAAAGCTCATTCTGAGTACATTTTTAGCATACGTTTGCTCCTGCTGGGTCAGCTGAGCAGCGAATTTCTATTTAACCACCTGCTATCATGAGAGACCTCAGGGCTGCATGTTTTGAGCCCAGTATTGATCCTGAAAAGCGTTTCCAACCCCACTTACAAGTAAAACTAGCTAAAATGTGCCTGGCTTCTCTTCACTGAAAAGCTCATTCTGAGTACATTTTTAGCATACCTTTGCTCCTACCGGGTCAGCTGAGCAGCGAATTTCTATTTAACCACCTGCTTTCATGAGAGACCTCAGAGCTGCATGTTTTGAGCCCTGTATGAGCCTGAAAACTATTTCCAACCCCACTTACACGTAAAACTAGCTAAAATGTGCCTGGCTTCTCTTCACTGAAAAGCTCATTCTGAGTACATTTTTAGCATACGTTTGCTCCTGCCGGGTCAGCTGAGAAGCGAATTTCTATTTAACCACCTGCTATCATGAGAGACCTCAGGGCTGCATGTTTTGAGCCCAGTACTGATCCTGAAAAGCGTTTCCAACCCCACTTACAAGTAAAACTAGCTAAAATGTGCCTGGCTGCTATTCACTGAAAAGCTCATTTGTGTACATTTTTGGCATACGTTTAATCCTACCGGGTCAGCTGAGCAGCAAATTTCTATTTAACCACCTGCTTTCATGAGAGACCTCAGGGATGCATGTTTTGAGCCCAGTACTGAGCCTGAAAAGCATTTCCAACCCCACTTACAAGTAAAACTAGCTAAAATGTGCCTGGCTTCTCTTCACTGAAAAGCTCATTCTGAGAACATTTTTAGCATACGTTTGCTCCTGCTGGGTCAGCTGAGCAGCAAATTTCTATTTAACCACCTGATATCATGAGAGACCTCAGGGCTGCATGTTTTGAGCCCAGTACTGATCCTGAAAAGCGTTTCCAACCCCACTTACAAGTAAAACTAGCTAAAATGTGCCTGGCTGCTATTCACTGAAAAGCTCATTCTGTGTACATTTTTGGCATACGTTTGCTCCTACCAGGTCAGCTGAGCTGCGAATTTCTATTTAACCACCTGCTTTCATGAGAGACCTCAGGGCTGCATGTTTTGAGCCCAGTACTGAGCCTGAAAAGCATTTCCAACCCCACTTACAAGTAAAACTAGCTTAAATGTGCCTGGCTGCTATTCACTGAAAAGCTCATTCTGTGTACATTTTTGGCATACGTTTGCTCCTACCGGGTCAGCTGAGCAGCGAATTTCTATTTAACCACCTGCTTTCATGAGAGACCTCAGGGCTGCATGTTTTGAGCCCAGTACTGAGCCTGAAAAGCATTTCCAACCCCACTTACAAGTAAAACTAGCTAAAATGTGCCTGGCTTCTCTTCACTGAAAAGCTCATTCTGAGTACATTTTTAGCATACGTTTGCTCCTGCCGGGTCAGCTGAGCAGCGAATTTCTATTTAACCACCTGCTATCATGAGAGACCTCAGGGCTGCATGTTTTGAGCCCAGTACTGATCCTGAAAAGCGTTTCCAACCCCACTTACAAGTAAAACTAGCTAAAATGTGCCTGGCTGCTATTCACTAAAAAGCTCATTCTCTGTACACTTTTGGCATACGTTTGCTCCTACCGGGTCAGCTGAGCAGCGAATTTCTATTTAACCACCTGCTTTCATGAGAGACCTCAGGGATGCATGTTTTGAGCCCAGTACTGAGCCTGAAAAGCATTTCCAACCCCACTTACAAGTAAAACTAGCTAAAATGTGCCTGGCTGCTATTCACTGAAAAGCTCATTCTGAGTACATTTTTAGCATACGTTTGCTCCTGCTGGGTCAGCTGAGCAGCGAATTTCTATTTAACCACCTGCTATCATGAGAGACCTCAGGGCTGCATGTTTTGAGCCGAGTATTGATCCTGAAAAGCGTTTCCAACCCCACTTACAAGTAAAACTAGCTAAAATGTGCCTGGCTGCTATTCACTGAAAAGCTCATTCTGTGTACATTTTTGGCATACGTTTGCTCCTGCCGGGTCAGCTGAGCAGCGAATTTCTATTTGACCACCTGCTTTCATGAGAGACCTCAGAGCTGCATGTTTTGAGCCCAGTACTGAGCCTGAAAAGCATTTCCAACCCCACTTACAAGTAAAACTAGCTAAAATGTGCCTGGCTTCTCTTCACTGAAAAGCTCATTCTGAGTACATTTTTAGCATACGTTTGCTCCTGCCGGGTCAGCTGAGCAGCGAATTTCTATTTAACCACCTGCTATCATGAGAGACCTCAGGGCTGCATGTTTTGAGCCCAGCACTGATCCTGAAAAGCGTTTCCAACCCCACTTACAAGTAAAACTAGCTAAAATGTGCCTGGCTGCTATTCACTAAAAAGCTCATTCTCTGTACACTTTTGGCATACGTTTGCTCCTACCGGGTCAGCTGAGCAGCGAATTTCTATTTAACCACCTGCTTTCATGAGAGACCTCAGGGATGCATGTTTTGAGCCCAGTACTGAGCCTGAAAAGCATTTCCAACCCCACTTACAAGTAAAACTAGCTAAAATGTGCCTGTCTTCTCTTCACTGAAAAGCTCATTCTGAGTAAATTTTTAGCATACGTTTGCTCCTGCCGGGTCAGCTGAGCAGCAAATTTCTATTTAACCACCTGCTATCATGAGAGACCTCAGGGCTGCATGTTTTGAGACCAGTACTGATCCTGAAAAGCGTTTCCAACCCCACTTACAAGTAAAACTAGCTAAAATGTGCCTGGCTGCTATTCACTGAAAAGCTCATTCTGAGTACATTTTTAGAATACGTTTGCTCCTGCTGGGTCAGCTGAGCAGCGAATTTCTATTTAACCACCTGCTATCATGAGAGACCTCAGGGCTGCATGTTTTGAGCCCAGGATTGATCCTGAAAAGCGTTTCCAACCCCACTTACAAGTAAAACTAGCTAAAATGTGCCTGGCTGCTATTCACTGAAAAGCTCATTCTGAGTACATTTTTAGCATACGTTTGCTCCTGCCGGGTCAGCTGAGAAGCGAATTTCTATTTAACCACCTGCTATCATGAGAGACCTCAGGGCTGCATGTTTTGAGCCCAGTACTGATCCTGAAAAGCGTTTCCAACCCCACTTACAAATAAAACTAGCTAAAATGTGCCTGGCTGCTATTCACTAAAAAGCTCATTCTCTGTACACTTTTGGCATACGTTTGCTCCTACCGGATCAGCTGAGCAGCGAATTTCTATTTAACCACCTGCTTTCATGAGAGACCTCAGAGCTGCATGTTTTGAGCCCTGTACTGAGCCTGAAAAGCATTTCCAACCCCACTTACAAGTAAAACTAACTAAAATGTGCCTGGCTTCTCTTCACTGAAAAGCTCATTCTGTGTACATTTTTGGCATACGTTTGCTCCTACCGGGTCAGCTGAGCTGCGAATTTCTATTTAACCACCTGCTTTCATGAGAGACCTCAGGGCTGCATGTTTTGAGCCCAGTACTGAGCCTGAAAAGCATTTCCAACCCCACTTACAAGTAAAACTAGCTAAAATGTGCCTGGCTGCTATTCACTGAAAAGCTCATTCTGTGTACATTTTTGGCATACGTTTGCTCCTACCGGGTCAGCTGAGCAGCGAATTTCTATTTAACCACCTGCTATCATGAGAGACCTCAGGGCTGCATGTTTTGAGCCCTGTACTGAGCCTGAAAAGCATTTCCAACCCCACTTAGAAGTAAAACTAGCTGAAATGTGCCTGGCTTCTCTTCACTGAAAAGCTCATTCTGAGTACATTTTTAGCATACGTTTTCTCCTGCCGGGTCAGCTGAGCAGCGAATTTCTATTTAACCACCTGCTATCCTGAGAGACCTCAGGGCTGCATGTTTTGAGCCCAGTACTGATCCTGAAAAGCGTTTCCAACCCCACTTACAAGTAAAACTAGCTAAAATGTGCCTGGCTGCTATTCAGTGAAAAGCTCATTCTGTGTACATTTTTGGCATACGTTTGCTCCTGCCGGGTCAGCTGAGCAGCGAATTTCTATTTAACCACCTGCTATCATGAGAGACTTCAGGGCTGCATGTTTTGAGCCCAGTACTGAGCCTGAAAAGCATTTCCAACCCCACTTACAAATAAAACTAGCTAAAATGTGCCTGGCTGCTATTCACTGAAAAGCTCATTCTGTGTACATTTTTGGCATACCATTGCTCCTACCGGGTCAGCTGAGCAGCGAATTTCTATTTAACCACCTGCTTTCATGAGAGACCTCAGGGCTGCATGTTTTGAGCCCAGTACTGAACCTGAAAAGCATTTCCAACCCCACTTACAAGTAAAACTAGCTAAAATGTGCCTGGCTTCTCTTCACTGAAAAGCTCATTCTGAGTACATTTTTAGCATACGTTTGCTCCTGCCGGGTCAGCTGAGCAGTGAATCTCTATTTAACCACCTGCTTTCATGAGAGACCTCAGGGATGCATGTTTTGAGCCCAGTATTGATCCTGAAAAGCGTTTCCAACCCCACTTACAAGTAAAACTAGCTAAAATGTGCCTGGCTGCTATTCACTGAAAAGCTCATTCTGAGTACATTTTTAGCATACGTTTGCACCTACCGGGTCAGCTGAGCAGCAAATTTCTATTTAACCATCTGCTTTCATGAGAGACCTCAGGGCTGCATGTTTTGAGCCCAGTATTGATCCTGAAAAGCGTTTCCAACCCAACTTACAAGTAAAACTAGCTAAAATGTGCCTAGCTGCTATTCACTGAAAAGCTCATTCTGTGTACATTTTTGGCATACGTTTGCTCCTACCGGGTCAGCTGAGCAGCGAATTTCTATTTAACCACCTGCTTTCATGAGAGACCTCAGGGCTGCATGTTTTGAGCCCAGTACTGAGCCTGAAAAGCATTTCCAACCCCACTTACAAATAAAACTAGCTAAAATGTGCCTGGCTTCTCTTCACTGAAAAGCTCATTCTGAGTACATTTTTAGCATACGTTTGCTCCTGCCGGGTCAGCTGAGAAGCAAATTTCTATTTAACCACCTGCTATCATGAGAGACCTCAGGGCTGCATGTTTTGAGCCCAGTACTGATCCTGAAAAGCGTTTCCAACCCCACTTACAAGTAAAACTAGCTAAAATGTGCCTGGCTGCTATTCACTGAAAAGCTCATTTGTGTACATTTTTGGCATACGTTTAATCCTACCGGGTCAGCTGAGCAGCAAATTTCTATTTAACCACCTGCTTTCATGAGAGACCTCAGGGATGCATGTTTTGAGCCCAGTACTGAGCCTGAAAAGCATTTCCAACCCCACTTACAAGTAAAACTAGCTAAAATGTGCCTGGCTTCTCTTCACTGAAAAGCTCATTCTGAGAACATTTTTAGCATACGTTTGCTCCTGCTGGGTCAGCTGAGCAGCAAATTTCTATTTAACCACCTGCTATCATGAGAGACCTCAGGGCTGCATGTTTTGAGCCCAGTACTGATCCTGAAAAGCGTTTCCAACCCCACTTACAAGTAAAACTAGCTAAAATGTGCCTGGCTGCTATTCACTGAAAAGCTCATTCTGTATACATTTTTGGCATACGTTTGCTCCTACCAGGTCAGCTGACCTGCGAATTTCTATTTGACCACCTGCTTTCATGAGAGACCTCAGGGCTGCATGTTTTGAGCCCAGTACTGAGCCTGAAAAGCATTTCCAACCCCACTTACAAGTAAAACTAGCTAAAATGTGCCTGGCTGCTATTCACTGAAAAGCTCATTCTGTGTACATTTTTGGCATACGTTTGCTCCTACCGGGTCAGCTGAGCAGCGAATTTCTATTTAACCACCTGCTTTCATGAGAGACCTCAGGGCTGCATGTTTTGAGCCCAGTACTGAGCCTGAAAAGCATTTCCAACCCCACTTACAAGTAAAACTAGCTAAAATGTGCCTGGCTTCTCTTCACTGAAAAGCTCATTCTGAGTACATTTTTAGAATACGTTTGCTCCTGCCGGGTCAGCTGAGCAGCGAATTTCTATTTAACCACCTGCTATCATGAGAGACCTCAGGGCTGCATGTTTTGAGCCCAGTACTGATCCTGAAAAGCGTTTCCAACCCCACTTACAAGTAAAACTAGCTAAAATGTGCCTGGCTGCTATTCAGTGAAAAGCTCATTCTGTGTACATTTTTGGCATACGTTTGCTCCTGCCGGGTCAGCTGAGCAGCGAATTTCTATTTAACCACCTGCTATCATGAGAGACTTCAGGGCTGCATGTTTTGAGCCCAGTACTGATCCTGAAAAGCGTTTCCAACGCCACTTACAAGTAAAACTAGCTAAAATGTGCCTGGCTTCTCTTCACTGAAAAGCTCATTCTGAGTACATTTTTAGCATACGTTTGCTCCTGCCGGGTCAGCTGAGAAGCGAATTTCTATTTAACCACCTGCTATCATGAGAGACCTCAGGGCTGCATGTTTTGAGCCCAGTATTGATCCTGAAAAGCATTTCCAACCCCACTTACAAGTAAAACTAGCTAAACTGTGCCTGGCTGCTATTCACTGAAAAGCTCATTCTGTGTACATTTTTGGCATACGTTTGCACCTACCGGGTCAGCTGAGCAGCAAATTTCTATTTAACCATGTGCTTTCATGAGAGACCTCAGGGCTGCATGTTTTGAGCCCAGTACTGATCCTGAAAAGCGTTTCCAACCCCACTTACAAGTAAAACTAGCTAAAATGTGCCTGGCTGCTATTCACTGAAAAGCTCATTCTGTGTACATTTTTGGCATACGTTTGCTCCTACCGGGTCAGCTGAGCAGCGAATTTCTATTTAACCACCTGCCTTCATGAGAGACCTCAGGGCTGCATGTTTTGAGCCCAGTACTGAGCCTGAAAAGCATTTCCAACCCCACTTACAAATAAAACTAGCTAAAATGTGCCTGGCTGCTATTCACTGAAAAGCTCATTCTGTGTACATTTTTGGCATACGTTTGCTCCTACCGGGTCAGCTGAGCAGCAAATTTCAATTTAACCACCTGCTTTCATGAGAGACCTCAGGGATGCATGTTTTGAGCCCAGTACTGAGCCTGAAAAGCATTTCCAACCCCACTTACAAGTAAAACTAGCTAAAATGTGCCTGGCTTCTCTTCACTGAAAAGCTCATTCTGAGTACATTTTTAGCATACGTTTGCTCCTGCCGGGTCAGCTGAGAAGCGAATTTCTATTTAACCACCTGCTATCATGAGAGACCTCAGGGCTGCATGTTTTGAGCCCAGTACTGATCCTGAAAAGCGTTTCCAACCCCACTTACAAGTAAAACTAGCTAAAATGTGCCTGGCTGCTATTCACTGAAAAGCTCATTTGTGTACATTTTTGGCATACGTTTAATCCTACCGGGTCAGCTGAGCAGCAAATTTCTATTTAACCACCTGCTTTCATGAGAGACCTCAGGGATGCATGTTTTGAGCCCAGTACTGAGCCTGAAAAGCATTTCCAACCCCACTTACAAGTAAAACTAGCTAAAATGTGCCTGGCTGCTATTCACTGAAAAGCTCATTCTGTATACATTTTTGGCATACGTTTGCTCCTACCAGGTCAGCTGACCTGCGAATTTCTATTTGACCACCTGCTTTCATGAGAGACCTCAGGGCTGCATGTTTTGAGCCCAGTACTGAGCCTGAAAAGCATTTCCAACCCCACTTACAAGTAAAACTAGCTAAAATGTGCCTGGCTGCTATTCACTGAAAAGCTCATTCTGTGTACATTTTTGGCATACGTTTGCTCCTACCGGGTCAGCTGAGCAGCGAATTTCTATTTAACCACCTGCTTTCATGAGAGACCTCAGGGCTGCATGTTTTGAGCCCAGTACTGAGCCTGAAAAGCATTTCCAACCCCACTTACAAGTAAAACTAGCTAAAATGTGCCTGGCTTCTCTTCACTGAAAAGCTCATTCTGAGTACATTTTTAGAATACGTTTGCTCCTGCCGGGTCAGCTGAGCAGCGAATTTCTATTTAACCACCTGCTATCATGAGAGACCTCAGGGCTGCATGTTTTGAGCCCAGTACTGATCCTGAAAAGCGTTTCCAACCCCACTTACAAGTAAAACTAGCTAAAATGTGCCTGGCTGCTATTCAGTGAAAAGCTCATTCTGTGTACATTTTTGGCATACCTTTGCTCCTGCCGGGTCAGCTGAGCAGCGAATTTCTATTTAACCACCTGCTATCATGAGAGACTTCAGGGCTGCATGTTTTGAGCCCAGTACTGATCCTGAAAAGCGTTTACAACCCCACTTACAAGTAAAACTAGCTAAAATGTGCCTGGCTTCTCTTCACTGAAAAGCTCATTCTGAGTACATTTTTAGCATACGTTTGCTCCTGCCGGGTCAGCTGAGAAGCGAATTTCTATTTAACCACCTGCTATCATGAGAGACCTCAGGGCTGCATGTTTTGAGCCCAGTATTGATCCTGAAAAGCGTTTCCAACCCCACTTACAAGTAAAACTAGCTAAAATGTGCCTGGCTGCTATTCACTGAAAAGCTCATTCTGTGTACATTTTTGGCATACGTTTGCACCTACCGGGTCAGCTAAGCAGCAAATTTCTATTTAACCATCTGCTTTCATGAGAGACCTCAGGGCTGCATGTTTTGAGCCCAGTACTGATCCTGAAAAGCGTTTCCAACCCCACTTACAAGTAAAACTAGCTAAAATGTGCCTGGCTGCTATTCACTGAAAAGCTCATTCTGTGTACATTTTTGGCATACGTTTGCTCCTACCGGGTCAGCTGAGCAGCGAATTTCTATTTAACCACCTGCCTTCAAGAGAGACCTCAGGGCTGCATGTTTTGAGCCCAGTACTGAGCCTGAAAAGCATTTCCAACCCCACTTACAAATAAAACTAGCTAAAATGTGCCTGGCTGCTATTCACTGAAAAGCTCATTCTGTGTACATTTTTAGCATACGTTTGCTCCTACCGGGTCAGCTGAGCAGCAAATTTCAATTTAACCACCTGCTTTCATGAGAGACCTCAGGGATGCATGTTTTGAGCCCAGTACTGAGCCTGAAAAGCATTTCCAACCCCACTTACAAGTAAAACTAGCTAAAATGTGCCTGGCTTCTCTTCACTGAAAAGCTCATTCTGAGTACATTTTTAGCATACGTTTGCTCCTGCCGGGTCAGCTGAGCAGCGAATTTCTATTTAACCACCTGCTATCATGAGAGACCTCAGGGCTGCATGTTTTGAGCCCAGTATTGATCCTGAAAAGCGTTTCCAACCCCACTTACAAGTAAAACTAGCTAAAATGTGCCTGGCTGCTATTCACTGAAAAGCTCATTCTGTGTACATTTTTGGCATACGTTTGCTCCTGCCGGGTCAGCTGAGCAGCGAATTTCTATTTGAACACCTGCTTTCATGAGAGACCTCAGAGCTGCATGTTTTGAGCCCAGTACTGAGCCTGAAAAGCATTTCCAACCCCACTTACAAGTAAAACTAGCTAAAATGTGCCTGGCTTCTCTTCACTGAAAAGCTCATTCTGAGTACATTTTTAGCATACGTTTGCTCCTGCCGGGTCAGCTGAGAAGCAAATTTCTATTTAACCACCTGCTATCATGAGAGACCTCAGGGCTGCATGTTTTGAGCCCAGTACTGATCCTGAAAAGCGTTTCCAACCCCACTTACAAGTAAAACTAGCTAAAATGTGCCTGGCTGCTATTCAGTGAAAAGCTCATTCTGTGTACATTTTTGGCATACGTTTGCTCCTGCCGGGTCAGCTGAGCAGCGAATTTCTATTTAACCACCTGCTATCATGAGAGACTTCAGGGCTGCATGTTTTGAGCCCAGTACTGATCCTGAAAAGCGTTTCCAACCCCAGTTACAAGTAAAACTAGCTAAAATGTGCCTGGCTGCTATTCACTAAAAAGCTCATTCTCTGTACACTTTTGGCATACGTTTGCTCCTACCGGATCAGCTGAGCAGCGAATTTCTATTTAACCACCTGCTTTCATGAGAGACCTCAGAGCTGCATGTTTTGAGCCCTGTACTGAGCCTGAAAAGCATTTCCAACCCCACTTACAAGTAAAACTAACTAAAATGTGCCTGGCTTCTCTTCACTGAAAAGCTCATTCTGAGTACATTTTTCGCATACGTTTGCTCCTGCCGGGTCAGCTGAGCAGCGAATTTCTATTTAACCACCTGCTATCACGAGAGACCTCAGGGCTGCATGTTTTGAGCCCAGTACTGATCCTGAAAAGCGTTTCCAACCCCACTTACAAGTAAAACTAGCTAAAATGTGCCTGGCTGCTATTCACTGAAAAGCTCATTCTGTGTACATTTTTGGCATACGTTTGCTCCTACCAGGTCAGCTGAGCTGCGAATTTCTATTTAACCACCTGCTTTCATGAGAGACCTCAGGGCTGCATGTTTTGAGCCCAGTACTGAGCCTGAAAAGCATTTCCAACCCCACTTACAAGTAAAACTAGCTAAAATGTGCCTGGCTTCTCTTCACTGAAAAGCTCATTCTGAGTACATTTTTCGCATACGTTTGCTCCTGCCGGGTCAGCTGAGCAGCGAATTTCTATTTAACCACCTGCTTTCACGAGAGACCTCAGGGCTGCATGTTTTGAGCCCAGTATTGATCCTGAAAAGCGTTTCCAACCCCACTTACAAGTAAAACTAGCTAAAATGTGCCTGGCTGCTATTCACTGAAAAGCTCATTCTGTGTACATTTTTGGCATACGTTTGCACCTACCGGGTCAGCTGAGCAGCAAATTTCTATTTAACCATCTGCTTTCATGAGAGACCTCAGGGCTGCATGTTTTGAGCCCAGTACTGATCCTGAAAAGCGTTTCCAACCCCACTTACAAGTAAAACTAGCTAAAATGTGCCTGGCTGCTATTCAGTGAAAAGCTCATTCTGTGTACATTTTTGGCATACGTTTTCTCCTGCCGGGTCAGCTGAGCAGCGAATTTCTATTTAACCACCTGCTATCATGAGAGACTTCAGGGCTGCATGTTTTGAGCCCAGTACTGATCCTGAAAAGCGTTTCCAACCCCACTTACAAGTAAAACTAGCTAAAATGTGCCTGGCTGCTATTCACTGAAAAGCTCATTCTGTGTACATTTTTGGCATACCATTGCTCCTACCGGGTCAGCTGAGCAGCGAATTTCTATTTAACCACCTGCTTTCATGAGAGACCTCAGGGCTGCATGTTTTGAGCCCAGTACTGATCCTGAAACGCGTTTCCAACCCCACTTACAAGTAAAACTAGCTAAAATGTGCCTGGCTGCTATTCACTGAAAAGCTCATTCTGTGTACATTTTTGGCATACCATTGCTCCTACCGGGTCAGCTGAGCAGCGAATTTCTATTTAACCACCTGCTTTCATGAGAGACCTCAGGGCTGCATGTTTTGAGCCCTGTACTGAACCTGAAAAGCATTTCCAACCCCACTTACAAGTAAAACTAGCGAAAATGTGCCTGGCTTCTCTTCACTGAAAAGCTCATTCTGAGTACATTTTTAGCATACGTTTGCTCCTGCCTGGTCAGCTGAGCAGCGAATTTCTATTTAACCACCTGCTTTCATGAGAGACCTCAGGGATGCATGTTTTGAGCCCAGCACTGAGCCTGAAAAGCGTTTCCAACGCCACTTACAAGTAAAACTAGCTAAAATGTGCCTGGCTGCTATTCACTGAAAAGCTCATTCTGTGTACATTTTTGGCATATGTTTGCACCTACCGGGTCAGCTGAGCAGCAAATTTCTATTTAACTATCTGCTTTCATGAGAGACCTCAGACCTGCATGTTTTGAGCCCAGTACTGATCCTGAAAAGCGTTTCCAACCCCACTTACAAGTAAAACTAGCTAAAATGTGCCTGGCTGCTATTCACTGAAAAGCTCATTCTGTGTACATATTTGGCATACGTTTGCTCCTACCGGGTCAGCTGAGCAGCGAATTTCTATTTAACCACCTGCCTTCATGAGAGACCTCAGGGCTGCATGTTTTGAGCCCAGTACTGAGCCTGAAAAGCATTTCCAACCCCACTTACAAATAAAACTAGCTAAAATGTGCCTGGCTGCTATTCACTGAAAAGCTCATTCTGTGTACATTTTTGGCATACGTTTGCTCCTACCGGGTCAGCTGAGCAGCAAATTTCTATTTAACCACCTGCTTTCATGAGAGACCTCAGGGATGCATGTTTTGAGCCCAGTACTGAGCCTGAAAAGCATTTCCAACCCCACTTACAAGTGAAACTAGCTAAAATGTGCCTGGCTTCTCTTCACTGAAAAGGTCATTCTGAGTACATTTTTAGCATACGTTTGCTCCTGCCGGGTCAGCTGAGCAGCGAATTTCTATTTAACCACCTGCTATCATGAGAGACCTCAGGGCTGCATGTTTAGAGACCAGTACTGATCCTGAAAAGCGTTTCCAACCCCACTTACAAGTAAAACTAGCTAAAATGTGCCTGGCTGCTATTCACTGAAAAGCTCATTCTGAGTACATTTTTAGCATACGTTTGCTCCTGCTGGGTCAGCTGAGCAGCGAATTTCTATTTAACCACCTGCTATCATGAGAGACCTCAGGGCTGCATGTTTTGAGCCCAGTATTGATCCTGAAAAGCGTTTCCAACCCCACTTACAAGTAAAACTAGCTAAAATGTGCCTGGCTGCTATTCACTGAAAAGCTCATTCTGTGTACATTTTTGGCATACGTTTGCTCCTGCCGGGTCAGCTGAGCAGCGAATTTCTATTTGACCACCTGCTTTCATGAGAGACCTCAGAGCTGCATGTTTTGAGCCCAGTACTGAGCCTGAAAAGCATTTCCAACCCCACTTACAAGTAAAACTAGCTAAAATGTGCCTGGCTTCTCTTCACTGAAAAGCTCATTCTGAGTACATTTTTAGCATACGTTTGCTCCTGCCGGGTCAGCTGAGAAGCGAATTTCTATTTAACCACCTGCTATCATGAGAGACCTCAGGGCTGCATGTTTTGAGCCCAGTACTGATCCTGAAAAGCGTTTCCAACCCCACTTACAAGTAAAACTAGCTAAAATGTGCCTGGCTGCTATTCACTGAAAAGCTCATTTGTGTACATTTTTGGCATACGTTTAATCCTACCGGGTCAGCTGAGCAGCAAATTTCTATTTAACCACCTGCTTTCATGAGAGACCTCAGGGGTGCATGTTTTGAGCCCAGTACTGAGCCTGAAAAGCATTTCCAACCCCACTTACAAGTAAAACTAGCTAAAATGTGCCTGGCTTCTCTTCACTGAAAAGCTCATTCTGAGAACATTTTTAGCATACGTTTGCTCCTGCTGGGTCAGCTGAGCAGCAAATTTCTATTTAACCACCTGCTATTCATGAGAGACCTCAGGGCTGCATGTTTTGAGCCCAGTACTGATCCTGAAAAGCGTTTCCAACCCCACTTACAAGTAAAACTAGCTAAAATGTGCCTGGCTGCTATTCACTGAAAAGCTCATTCTGTGTACATTTTTGGCATACGTTTGCTCCTACCAGGTCAGCTGAGCTGCGAATTTCTATTTAACCACCTGCTTTCATGAGAGACCTCAGGGCTGCATGTTTTGAGCCCAGTACTGAGCCTGAAAAGCATTTCCAACTCCACTTACAAGTAAAACTAGCTAAAATGTGCCTGGCTTCTCTTCACTGAAAAGCTCATTCTGAGAACATTTTTAGCATACGTTTGCTCCTGCCGGGTCAGCTGAGCAGCGAATTTCTATTTAACCACCTGCTATCATGAGAGACCTCAGGGCTGCATGTTTTGAGCCCAGTACTGATCCTGAAAAGCGTTTCCAACCCCACTTACAAGTAAAACTAGCTAAAATGTGCCTGGCTGCTATTCACTAAAAAGCTCATTCTCTGTACATTTTTGGCATACGTTTGCTCCTACCGGGTCAGCTGAGCAGCGAATTTCTATTTAACCACCTGCTATCACGAGAGACCTCAGGGCTGCATGGTTTGAGCCCAGTACTGATCCTGAAAAGCGTTTCCAACCCCACTTACAAGTAAAACTAGCTAAAATGTGCCTGGCTGCTATTCACTAAAAAGCTCATTCTCTGTACATTTTTGGCATACGTTTGCTCCTACCGGGTCAGCTGAGCAGCGAATTTCTATTTAACCACCTGCTTTCATGAGAGCCCTCAGGGCTGCATGTTTTGAGCCCTGTACTGAGCCTGAAAAGCATTTCCAACCCCACTTACAAGTAAAACTAGCTAAAATGTGCCTGGCTTCTCTTCACTGAAAAGCTCATTCTGAGTACATTTTTAGCATACGTTTGCTCCTGCCGGGTCAGCTGAGCAGCGAATTTCTATTTAACCACCTGCTATCATGAGAGACCTCAGGGCTGCATGTTTTGAGACCAGTACTGATCCTGAAAAGCGTTTCCAACCCCACTTACAAGTAAAACTAGCTAAAATGTGCCTGGCTGCTATTCACTGAAAAGCTCATTCTGAGTACATTTTTAGCATACGTTTGCTCCTGCTGGGTCAGCTGAGCAGCGAATTTCTATTTAACCACCTGCTATCATGAGAGACCTCAGGGCTGCATGTTTTGAGCCCAGTATTGATCCTGAAAAGCGTTTCCAACCCCACTTACAAGTAAAACTAGCTAAAATGTGCCTGGCTGCTATTCACTGAAAAGCTCATTCTGTGTACATTTTTGGCATACGTTTGCTCCTGCCGGGTCAGCTGAGCAGCGAATTTCTATTTGACCACCTGCTTTCATGAGAGACCTCAGAGCTGCATGTTTTGAGCCCAGTACTGAGCCTGAAAAGCATTTCCAACCCCACTTACAAGTAAAACTAGCTAAAATGTGCCTGGCTTCTCTTCACTGAAAAGCTCATTCTGAGTACATTTTTAGCATACGTTTGCTCCTGCCGGGTCAGCTGAGAAGCGAATTTCTATTTAACCACCTGCTATCATGAGAGACCTCAGGGCTGCATGTTTTGAGCCCAGTACTGATCCTGAAAAGCGTTTCCAACCCCACTTACAAGTAAAACTAGCTAAAATGTGCCTGGCTGCTATTCACTGAAAAGCTCATTTGTGTACATTTTTGGCATACGTTTAATCCTACCGGGTCAGCTGAGCAGCAAATTTCTATTTAACCACCTGCTTTCATGAGAGACCTCAGGGATGCATGTTTTGAGCCCAGTACTGAGCCTGAAAAGCATTTCCAACCCCACTTACAAGTAAAACTAGCTAAAATGTGCCTGGCTTCTCTTCACTGAAAAGCTCATTCTGAGAACATTTTTAGCATACGTTTGCTCCTGCTGGGTCAGCTGAGCAGCAAATTTCTATTTAACCACCTGCTATCATGAGAGACCTCAGGGCTGCATGTTTTGAGCCCAGTACTGATCCTGAAAAGCGTTTCCAACCCCACTTACAAGTAAAACTAGCTAAAATGTGCCTGGCTGCTATTCACTGAAAAGCTCATTCTGTGTACATTTTTGGCATACGTTTGCTCCTACCAGGTCAGCTGAGCTGCGAATTTCTATTTAACCACCTGCTTTCATGAGAGACCTCAGGGCTGCATGTTTTGAGCCCAGTACTGAGCCTGAAAAGCATTTCCAACCCCACTTACAAGTAAAACTAGCTAAAATGTGCCTGGCTGCTATTCACTGAAAAGCTCATTCTGAGTACATTTTTAGCATACGTTTGCTCCTGCCGGGTCAGCTGAGCAGCGAATTTCTATTTAACCACCTGCTTTCATGAGAGACCTCAGGGCTGCATGTTTTGAGCCCAGTACTGAGCCTGAAAAGCATTTCCAACTCCACTTACAAGTAAAACTAGCTAAAATGTGCCTGGCTTCTCTTCACTGAAAAGCTCATTCTGAGAACATTTTTAGCATACGTTTGCTCCTGCTGGGTCAGCTGAGCAGCAAATTTCTATTTAACCACCTGCTATCATGAGAGACCTCAGGGCTGCATGTTTTGAGCCCAGTACTGATCCTGAAAAGCGTTTCCAACCCCACTTACAAGTAAAACTAGCTAAAATGTGCCTGGCTGCTATTCACTAAAAAGCTCATTCTCTGTACATTTTTGGCATACGTTTGCTCCTACCGGGTCAGCTGAGCAGCGAATTTCTATTTAACCACCTGCTATCACGAGAGACCTCAGGGCTGCATGGTTTGAGCCCAGTACTGATCCTGAAAAGCGTTTCCAACCCCACTTACAAGTAAGACTAGCTAAAATGTGCCTGGCTGCTATTCACTAAAAAGCTCATTCTCTGTACATTTTTAGCATACGTTTGCTCCTGCCGGGTCAGCTGAGCAGCGAATTTCTATTTGACCACCTGCTTTCATGAGAGACCTCAGAGCTGCATGTTTTGAGCCCAGTACTGAGCCTGAAAAGCATTTCCAACCCCACTTACAAGTAAAACTAGCTAAAATGTGCCTGGCTTCTCTTCACTGAAAAGCTCATTCTGAGTACATTTTTAGCATACGTTTGCTCCTGCCGGGTCAGCTGAGCAGCGAATTTCTATTTAACCACCTGCTTTTATGAGAGACCTCAGAGCTGCATGTTTTGAGCCCAGTACTGAGCCTGGAAAGCGTTTCCAACCCCACTTACAAGTAAAACTAGCTAAAATGTGCCTGGCTTCTCTTCACTGAAAAGCTCATTCTGAGTACATTTTTAGCATACGTTTGCTCCTGCCGGGTCAGCTGAGCAGCGAATTTCTATTTAACCACCTGCTATCATGAGAGACCTCAGGGCTGCATGTTTTGAGCCCAGTACTGATCCTGAAAAGCGTTTCCAACCCCACTTACAAGTAAAACTAGCTAAAATGTGCCTGGCTTCTCTTCACTGAAAAGCTCATTCTGAGTACATTTTTAGCATACGTTTGCTCCTGCTGGGTCAGCTGAGCAGCGAATTTCTATTTAACCACCTGCTATCATGAGAGACCTCAGGGCTGCATGTTTTGAGCCCAGTATTGATCCTGAAAAGCGTTTCCAACCCCACTTACAAGTAAAACTAGCTAAAATGTGCCTGGCTTCTCTTCACTGAAAAGCTCATTCTGAGTACATTTTTAGCATACCTTTGCTCCTACCGGGTCAGCTGAGCAGCGAATTTCTATTTAACCACCTGCTTTCATGAGAGACCTCAGAGCTGCATGTTTTGAGCCCTGTATGAGCCTGAAAACTATTTCCAACCCCACTTACACGTAAAACTAGCTAAAATGTGCCTGGCTTCTCTTCACTGAAAAGCTCATTCTGAGTACATTTTTAGCATACGTTTGCTTCTGCCGGGTCAGCTGAGAAGCGAATTTCTATTTAACCACCTGATATCATGAGAGACCTCAGGGCTGCATGTTTTGAGCCCAGTACTGATCCTGAAAAGCGTTTCCAACCCCACTTACAAGTAAAACTAGCTAAAATGTGCCTGGCTGCTATTCACTGAAAAGCTCATTTGTGTACATTTTTGGCATACGTTTAATCCTACCGGGTCAGCTGAGCAGCAAATTTCTATTTAACCACCTGCTTTCATGAGAGACCTCAGGGATGCATGTTTTGAGCCCAGTACTGAGCCTGAAAAGCATTTCCAACCCCACTTACAAGTAAAACTAGCTAAAATGTGCCTGGCTTCTCTTCACTGAAAAGCTCATTCTGAGAACATTTTTAGCATACGTTTGCTCCTGCTGGGTCAGCTGAGCAGCAAATTTCTATTTAACCACCTGATATCATGAGAGACCTCAGGGCTGCATGTTTTGAGCCCAGTACTGATCCTGAAAAGCGTTTCCAACCCCACTTACAAGTAAAACTAGCTAAAATGTGCCTGGCTGCTATTCACTGAAAAGCTCATTCTGTGTACATTTTTGGCATACGTTTGCTCCTACCAGGTCAGCTGAGCTGCGAATTTCTATTTAACCACCTGCTTTCATGAGAGACCTCAGGGCTGCATGTTTTGAGCCCAGTACTGAGCCTGAAAAGCATTTCCAACCCCACTTACAAGTAAAACTAGCTTAAATGTGCCTGGCTGCTATTCACTGAAAAGCTCATTCTGTGTACATTTTTGGCATACGTTTGCTCCTACCGGGTCAGCTGAGCAGCGAATTTCTATTTAACCACCTGCTTTCATGAGAGACCTCAGGGCTGCATGTTTTGAGCCCAGTACTGAGCCTGAAAAGCATTTCCAACCCCACTTACAAGTAAAACTAGCTAAAATGTGCCTGGCTTCTCTTCACTGAAAAGCTCATTCTGAGTACATTTTTAGCATACGTTTGCTCCTGCCGGGTCAGCTGAGCAGCGAATTTCTATTTAACCACCTGCTATCATGAGAGACCTCAGGGCTGCATGTTTTGAGCCCAGTACTGATCCTGAAAAGCGTTTCCAACCCCACTTACAAGTAAAACTAGCTAAAATGTGCCTGGCTGCTATTCACTAAAAAGCTCATTCTCTGTACACTTTTGGCATACGTTTGCTCCTACCGGGTCAGCTGAGCAGCGAATTTCTATTTAACCACCTGCTTTCATGAGAGACCTCAGGGATGCATGTTTTGAGCCCAGTACTGAGCCTGAAAAGCATTTCCAACCCCACTTACAAGTAAAACTAGCTAAAATGTGCCTGGCTGCTATTCACTGAAAAGCTCATTCTGAGTACATTTTTAGCATACGTTTGCTCCTGCTGGGTCAGCTGAGCAGCGAATTTCTATTTAACCACCTGCTATCATGAGAGACCTCAGGGCTGCATGTTTTGAGCCCAGTATTGATCCTGAAAAGCGTTTCCAACCCCACTTACAAGTAAAACTAGCTAAAATGTGCCTGGCTGCTATTCACTGAAAAGCTCATTCTGTGTACATTTTTGGCATACGTTTGCTCCTGCCGGGTCAGCTGAGCAGCGAATTTCTATTTGACCACCTGCTTTCATGAGAGACCTCAGAGCTGCATGTTTTGAGCCCAGTACTGAGCCTGAAAAGCATTTCCAACCCCACTTACAAGTAAAACTAGCTAAAATGTGCCTGGCTTCTCTTCACTGAAAAGCTCATTCTGAGTACATTTTTAGCATACGTTTGCTCCTGCCGGGTCAGCTGAGCAGCGAATTTCTATTTAACCACCTGCTATCATGAGAGACCTCAGGGCTGCATGTTTTGAGCCCAGCACTGATCCTGAAAAGCGTTTCCAACCCCACTTACAAGTAAAACTAGCTAAAATGTGCCTGGCTGCTATTCACTAAAAAGCTCATCTCTGTACACTTTTGGCATACGTTTGCTCCTACCGGGTCAGCTGAGCAGCGAATTTCTATTTAACCACCTGCTTTCATGAGAGACCTCAGGGATGCATGTTTTGAGCCCAGTACTGAGCCTGAAAAGCATTTCCAACCCCACTTACAAGTAAAACTAGCTAAAATGTGCCTGTCTTCTCTTCACTGAAAAGCTCATTCTGAGTAAATTTTTAGCATACGTTTGCTCCTGCCGGGTCAGCTGAGCAGCGAATTTCTATTTAACCACCTGCTATCATGAGAGACCTCAGGGCTGCATGTTTTGAGACCAGTACTGATCCTGAAAAGCGTTTCCAACCCCACTTACAAGTAAAACTAGCTAAAATGTGCCTGGCTGCTATTCACTGAAAAGCTCATTCTGAGTACATTTTTAGCATACGTTTGCTCCTGCTGGGTCAGCTGAGCAGCGAATTTCTATTTAACCACCTGCTATCATGAGAGACCTCAGGGCTGCATGTTTTGAGCCCAGTATTGATCCTGAAAAGCGTTTCCAACCCCACTTACAAGTAAAACTAGCTAAAATGTGCCTGGCTGCTATTCACTGAAAAGCTCATTCTGAGTACATTTTTAGCATACGTTTGCTCCTGCCGGGTCAGCTGAGAAGCGAATTTCTATTTAACCACCTGCTATCATGAGAGACCTCAGGGCTGCATGTTTTGAGCCCAGTACTGATCCTGAAAAGCGTTTCCAACCCCACTTACAAGTAAAACTAGCTAAAATGTGCCTGGCTTCTATTCACTGAAAAGCTCATTTGTGTACATTTTTGGCATACGTTTAATCCTACCGGGTCAGCTGAGCAGCAAATTTCTATTTAACCACCTGCTTTCATGAGAGACCTCAGGGATGCATGTTTTGAGCCCAGTACTGAGCCTGAAAAGCATTTCCAACCCCACTTACAAGTAAAACTAGCTAAAATGTGCCTGGCTTCTCTTCACTGAAAAGCTCATTCTGAGAACATTTTTAGCATACGTTTGCTCCTGCTGGGTCAGCTGAGCAGCAAATTTCTATTTAACCACCTGCGATCATGAGAGACCTCAGGGCTGCATGTTTTGAGCCCAGTACTGATCCTGAAAAGCGTTTCCAACCCCACTTACAAGTAAAACTAGCTAAAATGTGCCTGGCTGCTATTCACTGAAAAGCTCATTCTGTGTACATTTTTGGCATACGTTTGCTCCTACCAGGTCAGCTGAGCTGCGAATTTCTATTTAACCACCTGCTTTCATGAGAGACCTCAGGGCTGCATGTTTTGAGCCCAGTACTGAGCCTGAAAAGCATTTCCAACCCCACTTACAAGTAAAACTAGCTAAAATGTGCCTGGCTGCTATTCACTGAAAAGCTCATTCTGTATACATTTTTGGCATACGTTTGCTCCTACCGGGTCAGCTGAGCAGCGAATTTCTATTTAACCACCTGCTTTCATGAGAGACCTCAGGGATGCATGTTTTGAGCCCAGTACTGAGCCTGAAAAGCATTTCCAACCCCACTTACAAGTAAAACTAGCTAAAATGTGCCTGGCTTCTCTTCACTGAAAAGCTCATTCTGAGTACATTTTTAGCATACGTTTGCTCCTGCCGGGTCAGCTGAGCAGCGAATTTCTATTTAACCACCTGCTATCACGAGAGACCTCAGGGCTGCATGTTTTGAGCCCAGTACTGATCCTGAAAAGCGTTTCCAACCCCACTTACAAATAAAACTAGCTAAAATGTGCCTGGCTGCTATTCACTAAAAAGCTCATTCTCTGTACACTTTTGGCATACGTTTGCTCCTACCGGATCAGCTGAGCAGCGAATTTCTATTTAACCACCTGCTTTCATGAGAGACCTCAGAGCTGCATGTTTTGAGCCCTGTACTGAGCCTGAAAAGCATTTCCAACCCCACTTACAAGTAAAACTAACTAAAATGTGCCTGGCTTCTCTTCACTGAAAAGCTCATTCTGAGTACATTTTTCGCATACGTTTGCTCCTGCCGGGTCAGCTGAGCAGCGAATTTCTATTTAACCACCTGCTATCACGAGAGACCTCAGGGATGCATGTTTTGAGCCCAGTACTGATCCTGAAAAGCGTTTCCAACCCCACTTACAAGTAAAACTAGCTAAAATGTGCCTGGCTGCTATTCACTGAAAAGCTCATTCTGTGTACATTTTTGGCATACGTTTGCTCCTACCGGGTCAGCTGAGCTGCGAATTTCTATTTAACCACCTGCTTTCATGAGAGACCTCAGGGCTGCATGTTTTGAGCCCAGTACTGAGCCTGAAAAGCATTTCCAACCCCACTTACAAGTAAAACTAGCTAAAATGTGCCTGGCTGCTATTCACTGAAAAGCTCATTCTGTGTACATTTTTGGCATACGTTTGCTCCTACCGGGTCAGCTGAGCAGCGAATTTCTATTTAACCACCTGCTATCATGAGAGACCTCAGGGCTGCATGTTTTGAGCCCTGTACTGAGCCTGAAAAGCATTTCCAACCCCACTTAGAAGTAAAACTAGCTGAAATGTGCCTGGCTTCTCTTCACTGAAAAGCTCATTCTGAGTACATTTTTAGCATACGTTTTCTCCTGCCGGGTCAGCTGAGCAGCGAATTTCTATTTAACCACCTGCTATCCTGAGAGACCTCAGGGCTGCATGTTTTGAGCCCAGTACTGATCCTGAAAAGCGTTTCCAACCCCACTTACAAGTAAAACTAGCTAAAATGTGCCTGGCTGCTATTCAGTGAAAAGCTCATTCTGTGTACATTTTTGGCATACGTTTGCTCCTGCCGGGTCAGCTGAGCAGCGAATTTCTATTTAACCACCTGCTATCATGAGAGACTTCAGGGCTGCATGTTTTGAGCCCAGTACTGAGCCTGAAAAGCATTTCCAACCCCACTTACAAATAAAACTAGCTAAAATGTGCCTGGCTGCTATTCACTGAAAAGCTCATTCTGTGTACATTTTTGGCATACCATTGCTCCTACCGGGTCAGCTGAGCAGCGAATTTCTATTTAACCACCTGCTTTCATGAGAGACCTCAGGGCTGCATGTTTTGAGCCCAGTACTGAACCTGAAAAGCATTTCCAACCCCACTTACAAGTAAAACTAGCTAAAATGTGCCTGGCTTCTCTTCACTGAAAAGCTCATTCTGAGTACATTTTTAGCATACGTTTGCTCCTGCCGGGTCAGCTGAGCAGCGAATTTCTATTTAACCACCTGCTTTCATGAGAGACCTCAGGGATGCATGTTTTGAGCCCAGTATTGATCCTGAAAAGCGTTTCCAACCCCACTTACAAGTAAAACTAGCTAAAATGTGCCTGGCTGCTATTCACTGAAAAGCTCATTCTGAGTACATTTTTAGCATACGTTTGCACCTACCGGGTCAGCTGAGCAGCAAATTTCTATTTAACCATCTGCTTTCATGAGAGACCTCAGGGCTGCATGTTTTGAGCCCAGTATTGATCCTGAAAAGCGTTTCCAACCCAACTTACAAGTAAAACTAGCTAAAATGTGCCTAGCTGCTATTCACTGAAAAGCTCATTCTGTGTACATTTTTGGCATACGTTTGCTCCTACCGGGTCAGCTGAGCAGCGAATTTCTATTTAACCACCTGCTTTCATGAGAGACCTCAGGGCTGCATGTTTTGAGCCCAGTACTGAGCCTGAAAAGCATTTCCAACCCCACTTACAAATAAAACTAGCTAAAATGTGCCTGGCTTCTCTTCACTGAAAAGCTCATTCTGAGTACATTTTTAGCATACGTTTGCTCCTGCCGGGTCAGCTGAGAAGCAAATTTCTATTTAACCACCTGCTATCATGAGAGACCTCAGGGCTGCATGTTTTGAGCCCAGTACTGATCCTGAAAAGTGTTTCCAACCCCACTTACAAGTAAAACTAGCTAAAATGTGCCTGGCTGCTATTCACTGAAAAGCTCATTTGTGTATATTTTTGGCATACGTTTAATCCTACCGGGTCAGCTGAGCAGCAAATTTCTATTTAACCACCTGCTTTCATGAGAGACCTCAGGGATGCATGTTTTGAGCCCAGTACTGAGCCTGAAAAGCATTTCCAACCCCACTTACAAGTAAAACCAGCTAAAATGTGCCTGGCTTCTCTTCACTGAAAAGCTCATTCTGAGAACATTTTTAGCATACGTTTGCTCCTGCTGGGTCAGCTGAGCAGCAAATTTCTATTTAACCACCTGCTATCATGAGAGACCTCAGGGCTGCATGTTTTGAGCCCAGTACTGATCCTGAAAAGCGTTTCCAACCCCACTTACAAGTAAAACTAGCTAAAATGTGCCTGGCTGCTATTCACTGAAAAGCTCATTCTGTATACATTTTTGGCATACGTTTGCTCCTACCAGGTCAGCTGACCTGCGAATTTCTATTTGACCACCTGCTTTCATGAGAGACCTCAGGGCTGCATGTTTTGAGCCCAGTACTGAGCCTGAAAAGCATTTCCAACCCCACTTACAAGTAAAACTAGCTAAAATGTGCCTGGCTGCTATTCACTGAAAAGCTCATTCTGTGTACATTTTTGGCATACGTTTGCTCCTACCGGGTCAGCTGAGCAGCGAATTTCTATTTAACCACCTGCTTTCATGAGAGACCTCAGGGCTGCATGTTTTGAGCCCAGTACTGAGCCTGAAAAGCATTTCCAACCCCACTTACAAGTAAAACTAGCTAAAATGTGCCTGGCTTCTCTTCACTGAAAAGCTCATTCTGAGTACATTTTTAGAATACGTTTGCTCCTGCCGGGTCAGCTGAGCAGCGAATTTCTATTTAACCACCTGCTATCATGAGAGACCTCAGGGCTGCATGTTTTGAGCCCAGTACTGATCCTGAAAAGCGTTTCCAACCCCACTTACAAGTAAAACTAGCTAAAATGTGCCTGGCTGCTATTCAGTGAAAAGCTCATTCTGTGTACATTTTTGGCATACGTTTGCTCCTGCCGGGTCAGCTGAGCAGCGAATTTCTATTTAACCACCTGCTATCATGAGAGACTTCAGGGCTGCATGTTTTGAGCCCAGTACTGATCCTGAAAAGCGTTTCCAACGCCACTTACAAGTAAAACTAGCTAAAATGTGCCTAGCTGCTATTCACTGAAAAGCTCATTCTGTGTACATTTTTGGCATACGTTTGCTCCTACCGGGTCAGCTGAGCAGCGAATTTCTATTTAACCACCTGCTTTCATGAGAGACCTCAGGGCTGCATGTTTTGAGCCCAGTACTGAGCCTGAAAAGCATTTCCAACCCCACTTACAAATAAAACTAGCTAAAATGTGCCTGGCTTCTCTTCACTGAAAAGCTCATTCTGAGTACATTTTTAGCATACGTTTGCTCCTGCCGGGTCAGCTGAGAAGCAAATTTCTATTTAACCACCTGCTATCATGAGAGACCTCAGGGCTGCATGTTTTGAGCCCAGTACTGATCCTGAAAAGTGTTTCCAACCCCACTTACAAGTAAAACTAGCTAAAATGTGCCTGGCTGCTATTCACTGAAAAGCTCATTTGTGTATATTTTTGGCATACGTTTAATCCTACCGGGTCAGCTGAGCAGCAAATTTCTATTTAACCACCTGCTTTCATGAGAGACCTCAGGGATGCATGTTTTGAGCCCAGTACTGAGCCTGAAAAGCATTTCCAACCCCACTTACAAGTAAAACCAGCTAAAATGTGCCTGGCTTCTCTTCACTGAAAAGCTCATTCTGAGAACATTTTTAGCATACGTTTGCTCCTGCTGGGTCAGCTGAGCAGCAAATTTCTATTTAACCACCTGCTATCATGAGAGACCTCAGGGCTGCATGTTTTGAGCCCAGTACTGATCCTGAAAAGCGTTTCCAACCCCACTTACAAGTAAAACTAGCTAAAATGTGCCTGGCTGCTATTCACTGAAAAGCTCATTCTGTATACATTTTTGGCATACGTTTGCTCCTACCAGGTCAGCTGACCTGCGAATTTCTATTTGACCACCTGCTTTCATGAGAGACCTCAGGGCTGCATGTTTTGAGCCCAGTACTGAGCCTGAAAAGCATTTCCAACCCCACTTACAAGTAAAACTAGCTAAAATGTGCCTGGCTGCTATTCACTGAAAAGCTCATTCTGTGTACATTTTTGGCATACGTTTGCTCCTACCGGGTCAGCTGAGCAGCGAATTTCTATTTAACCACCTGCTTTCATGAGAGACCTCAGGGCTGCATGTTTTGAGCCCAGTACTGAGCCTGAAAAGCATTTCCAACCCCACTTACAAGTAAAACTAGCTAAAATGTGCCTGGCTTCTCTTCACTGAAAAGCTCATTCTGAGTACATTTTTAGAATACGTTTGCTCCTGCCGGGTCAGCTGAGCAGCGAATTTCTATTTAACCACCTGCTATCATGAGAGACCTCAGGGCTGCATGTTTTGAGCCCAGTACTGATCCTGAAAAGCGTTTCCAACCCCACTTACAAGTAAAACTAGCTAAAATGTGCCTGGCTGCTATTCAGTGAAAAGCTCATTCTGTGTACATTTTTGGCATACGTTTGCTCCTGCCGGGTCAGCTGAGCAGCGAATTTCTATTTAACCACCTGCTATCATGAGAGACTTCAGGGCTGCATGTTTTGAGCCCAGTACTGATCCTGAAAAGCGTTTCCAACGCCACTTACAAGTAAAACTAGCTAAAATGTGCCTGGCTTCTCTTCACTGAAAAGCTCATTCTGAGTACATTTTTAGCATACGTTTGCTCCTGCCGGGTCAGCTGAGAAGCGAATTTCTATTTAACCACCTGCTATCATGAGAGACCTCAGGGCTGCATGTTTTGAGCCCAGTATTGATCCTGAAAAGCGTTTCCAACCCCACTTACAAGTAAAACTAGCTAAAATGTGCCTGGCTGCTATTCACTGAAAAGCTCATTCTGTGTACATTTTTGGCATACGTTTGCACCTACCGGGTCAGCTGAGCAGCAAATTTCTATTTAACCATCTGCTTTCATGAGAGACCTCAGGGCTGCATGTTTTGAGCCCAGTACTGATCCTGAAAAGCGTTTCCAACCCCACTTACAAGTAAAACTAGCTAAAATGTGCCTGGCTGCTATTCACTGAAAAGCTCATTCTGTGTACATTTTTGGCATACGTTTGCTCCTACCGGGTCAGCTGAGCAGCGAATTTCTATTTAACCACCTGCCTTCATGAGAGACCTCAGGGCTGCATGTTTTGAGCCCAGTACTGAGCCTGAAAAGCATTTCCAACCCCACTTACAAATAAAACTAGCTAAAATGTGCCTGGCTGCTATTCACTGAAAAGCTCATTCTGTGTACATTTTTGGCATACGTTTGCTCCTACCGGGTCAGCTGAGCAGCAAATTTCAATTTAACCACCTGCTTTCATGAGAGACCTCAGGGATGCATGTTTTGAGCCCAGTACTGAGCCTGAAAAGCATTTCCAACCCCACTTACAAGTAAAACTAGCTAAAATGTGCCTGGCTTCTCTTCACTGAAAAGCTCATTCTGAGTACATTTTTAGCATACGTTTGCTCCTGCCGGGTCAGCTGAGAAGCGAATTTCTATTTAACCACCTGCTATCATGAGAGACCTCAGGGCTGCATGTTTTGAGCCCAGTACTGATCCTGAAAAGCGTTTCCAACCCCACTTACAAGTAAAACTAGCTAAAATGTGCCTGGCTGCTATTCACTGAAAAGCTCATTTGTGTACATTTTTGGCATACGTTTAATCCTACCGGGTCAGCTGAGCAGCAAATTTCTATTTAACCACCTGCTTTCATGAGAGACCTCAGGGATGCATGTTTTGAGCCCAGTACTGAGCCTGAAAAGCATTTCCAACCCCACTTACAAGTAAAACTAGCTAAAATGTGCCTGGCTTCTCTTCACTGAAAAGCTCATTCTGAGAACATTTTTAGCATACGTTTGCTCCTGCTGGGTCAGCTGAGCAGCAAATTTCTATTTAACCACCTGCTATCATGAGAGACCTCAGGGCTGCATGTTTTGAGCCCAGTACTGATCCTGAAAAGCGTTTTCAACCCCACTTACAAGTAAAACTAGCTAAAATGTGCCTGGCTGCTATTCACTGAAAAGCTCATTCTGTATACATTTTTGGCATACGTTTGCTCCTACCAGGTCAGCTGACCTGCGAATTTCTATTTGACCACCTGCTTTCATGAGAGACCTCAGGGCTGCATGTTTTGAGCCCAGTACTGAGCCTGAAAAGCATTTCCAACCCCACTTACAAGTAAAACTAGCTAAAATGTGCCTGGCTGCTATTCACTGAAAAGCTCATTCTGTGTACATTTTTGGCATACGTTTGCTCCTACCGGGTCAGCTGAGCAGCGAATTTCTATTTAACCACCTGCTTTCATGAGAGACCTCAGGGCTGCATGTTTTGAGCCCAGTACTGAGCCTGAAAAGCATTTCCAACCCCACTTACAAGTAAAACTAGCTAAAATGTGCCTGGCTTCTCTTCACTGAAAAGCTCATTCTGAGTACATTTTTAGAATACGTTTGCTCCTGCCGGGTCAGCTGAGCAGCGAATTTCTATTTAACCACCTGCTATCATGAGAGACCTCAGGGCTGCATGTTTTGAGCCCAGTACTGATCCTGAAAAGCGTTTCCAACCCCACTTACAAGTAAAACTAGCTAAAATGTGCCTGGCTGCTATTCAGTGAAAAGCTCATTCTGTGTACATTTTTGGCATACGTTTGCTCCTGCCGGGTCAGCTGAGCAGCGAATTTCTATTTAACCACCTGCTATCATGAGAGACTTCAGGGCTGCATGTTTTGAGCCCAGTACTGATCCTGAAAAGCGTTTACAACCCCACTTACAAGTAAAACTAGCTAAAATGTGCCTGGCTTCTCTTCACTGAAAAGCTCATTCTGAGTACATTTTTAGCATACGTTTGCTCCTGCCGGGTCAGCTGAGAAGCGAATTTCTATTTAACCACCTGCTATCATGAGAGACCTCAGGGCTGCATGTTTTGAGCCCAGTATTGATCCTGAAAAGCGTTTCCAACCCCACTTACAAGTAAAACTAGCTAAAATGTGCCTGGCTGCTATTCACTGAAAAGCTCATTCTGTGTACATTTTTGGCATACATTTGCTCCTGCCGGGTCAGCTGAGCAGCGAATTTCTATTTGAACACCTGCTTTCATGAGAGACCTCAGAGCTGCATGTTTTGAGCCCAGTACTGAGCCTGAAAAGCATTTCCAACCCCACTTACAAGTAAAACTAGCTAAAATGTGCCTGGCTTCTCTTCACTGAAAAGCTCATTCTGAGTACATTTTTAGCATACGTTTGCTCCTGCCGGGTCAGCTGAGAAGCAAATTTCTATTTAACCACCTGCTATCATGAGAGACCTCAGGGCTGCATGTTTTGAGCCCAGTACTGATCCTGAAAAGCGTTTCCAACCCCACTTACAAGTAAAACTAGCTAAAATGTGCCTGGCTGCTATTCACTGAAAAGCTCATTTGTGTACATTTTTGGCATACGTTTAATCCTACCTGGTCAGCTGAGCAGCAAATTTCTATTTAACCACCTGCTTTCATGAGAGACCTCAGGGATGCATGTTTTGAGCCCAGTACTGAGCCTGAAAAGCATTTCCAACCCCACTTACAAGTAAAACTAGCTAAAATGTGCCTGGCTTCTCTTCACTGAAAAGCTCATTCTGAGAACATTTTTAGCATACGTTTGCTCCTGCTGGGTCAGCTGAGCAGCAAATTTCTATTTAACCACCTGCTATCATGAGAGACCTCAGGGCTGCATGTTTTGAGCCCAGTACTGATCCTGAAAAGCGTTTCCAACCCCACTTACAAGTAAAACTAGCTAAAATGTGCCTGGCTGCTATTCACTGAAAAGCTCATTCTGTGTACATTTTTGGCATACGTTTGCTCCTACCGGGTCAGCTGAGCAGCGAATTTCTATTTAACCACCTGCCTTCATGAGAGACCTCAGGGCGGCATGTTTTGAGCCCAGTACTGAGCCTGAAAAGCATTTCCAACCCCACTTACAAATAAAACTAGCTAAAATGTGCCTGGCTGCTATTCACTGAAAAGCTCATTCTGTGTACATTTTTGGCATACGTTTGCTCCTACCGGGTCAGCTGAGCAGCAAATTTCAATTTAACCACCTGCTTTCATGAGAGACCTCAGGGATGCATGTTTTGAGCCCAGTACTGAGCCTGAAAAGCATTTCCAACCCCACTTACAAGTAAAACTAGCTAAAATGTGCCTGGCTTCTCTTCACTGAAAAGCTCATTCTGAGTACATTTTTAGCATACGTTTGCTCCTGCCGGGTCAGCTGAGAAGCGAATTTCTATTTAACCACCTGCTATCATGAGAGACCTCAGGGCTGCATGTTTTGAGCCCAGTACTGATCCTGAAAAGCGTTTCCAACCCCACTTACAAGTAAAACTAGCTAAAATGTGCCTGGCTGCTATTCACTGAAAAGCTCATTTGTGTACATTTTTGGCATACGTTTAATCCTACCGGGTCAGCTGAGCAGCAAATTTCTATTTAACCACCTGCTTTCATGAGAGACCTCAGGGATGCATGTTTTGAGCCCAGTACTGAGCCTGAAAAGCATTTCCAACCCCACTTACAAGTAAAACTAGCTAAAATGTGCCTGGCTTCTCTTCACTGAAAAGCTCATTCTGAGAACATTTTTAGCATATGTTTGCTCCTGCTGGGTCAGCTGAGCAGCAAATTTCTATTTAACCACCTGCTATCATGAGAGACCTCAGGGCTGCATGTTTTGAGCCCAGTACTGATCCTGAAAAGCGTTTCCAACCCCACTTACAAGTAAAACTAGCTAAAATTTGCCTGGCTGCTATTCACTGAAAAGCTCATTCTGTATACATTTTTGGCATACGTTTGCTCCTACCAGGTCAGCTGACCTGCGAATTTCTATTTGACCACCTGCTTTCATGAGAGACCTCAGGGCTGCATGTTTTGAGCCCAGTACTGAGCCTGAAAAGCATTTCCAACCCCACTTACAAGTAAAACTAGCTAAAATGTGCCTGGCTGCTATTCACTGAAAAGCTCATTCTGTGTACATTTTTGGCATACGTTTGCTCCTACCGGGTCAGCTGAGCAGCGAATTTCTATTTAACCACCTGCTTTCATGAGAGACCTCAGGGCTGCATGTTTTGAGCCCAGTACTGAGCCTGAAAAGCATTTCCAACCCCACTTACAAGTAAAACTAGCTAAAATGTGCCTGGCTTCTCTTCACTGAAAAGCTCATTCTGAGTACATTTTTAGAATACGTTTGCTCCTGCCGGGTCAGCTGAGCAGTGAATTTCTATTTAACCACCTGCTATCATGAGAGACCTCAGGGCTGCATGTTTTGAGCCCAGTACTGATCCTGAAAAGCGTTTCCAACCCCACTTACAAGTAAAACTAGCTAAAATGTGCCTGGCTGCTATTCACTGAAAAGCTCATTCTGTGTACATTTTTGGCATACGTTTGCTCCTGCCGGGTCAGCTGAGCAGCGAATTTCTATTTAACCACCTGCTATCATGAGAGACTTCAGGGCTGCATGTTTTGAGCCCAGTACTGATCCTGAAAAGCGTTTCCAACCCCAGTTACAAGTAAAACTAGCTAAAATGTGCCTGGCTGCTATTCACTAAAAAGCTCATTCTCTGTACACTTTTGGCATACGTTTGCTCCTACCGGATCAGCTGAGCAGCGAATTTCTATTTAACCACCTGCTTTCATGAGAGACCTCAGAGCTGCATGTTTTGAGCCCTGTACTGAGCCTGAAAAGCATTTCCAACCCCACTTACAAGTAAAACTAACTAAAATGTGCCTGGCTTCTCTTCACTGAAAAGCTCATTCTGAGTACATTTTTCGCATACGTTTGCTCCTGCCGGGTCAGCTGAGCAGCGAATTTCTATTTAACCACCTGCTATCACGAGAGACCTCAGGGCTGCATGTTTTGAGCCCAGTACTGATCCTGAAAAGCGTTTCCAACCCCACTTACAAGTAAAACTAGCTAAAATGTGCCTGGCTGCTATTCACTGAAAAGCTCATTCTGTGTACATTTTTGGCATACGTTTGCTCCTACCAGGTCAGCTGAGCTGCGAATTTCTATTTAACCACCTGCTTTCATGAGAGACCTCAGGGCTGCATGTTTTGAGCCCAGTACTGAGCCTGAAAAGCGTTTCCAACCCCACTTACAAGTAAAACTAGCTAAAATGTGCCTAGCTGCTATTCACTGAAAAGCTCATTCTGTGTACATTTTTGGCATACGTTTGCTCCTACCGGGTCAGCTGAGCAGCGAATTTCTATTTAACCACCTGCCTTCATGAGAGACCTCAGGGCTGCATGTTTTGAGCCCAGTACTGATCCTGAAAAGCGTTTCCAACCCCACTTACAAGTAAAACTAGCTAAAATGTGCCTAGCTGCTATTCACTGAAAAGCTCATTCTGTGTACATTTTTGGCATACGTTTGCTCCTACCGGGTCAGCTGAGCAGCGAATTTCTATTTAACCACCTGCCTTCATGAGAGACCTCAGGGCTGCATGTTTTGAGCCCAGTACTGAGCCTGAAAAGCATTTCCAACCCCACTTACAAATAAAACTAGCTAAAATGTGCCTGGCTGCTATTCACTGAAAAGCTCATTCTGTGTACATTTTTGGCATACGTTTGCTCCTACCGGGTCAGCTGAGCAGCGAATTTCTATTTAACCACCTGCTTTCATGAGAGACCTCAGGGATGCATGTTTTGAGCCCAGTACTGAGCCTGAAAAGCGTTTCCAACCCCACTTACAAGTAAAACTAGCTAAAATGTGCCTGGCTTCTCTTCACTGAAAAGCTCATTCTGAGTACATTTTTAGCATACGTTTGCTCCTGCCGGGTCAGCTGAGCAGCGAATTTCTATTTAACCACCTGCTATCATGAGAGACCTCAGGGCTGCATGTTTTGAGACCAGTACTGATCCTGAAAAGCGTTTCCAACCCCACTTACAAGTAAAACTAGCTAAAATGTGCCTGGCTGCTATTCACTGAAAAGCTCATTCTGAGTACATTTTTAGCATACGTTTGCTCCTGCTGGGTCAGCTGAGCAGCGAATTTCTATTTGACCACCTGCTATCATGAGAGACCTCAGGGCTGCATGTTTTGAGCCCAGTATTGATCCTGAAAAGCGTTTCCAACCCCACTTACAAGTAAAACTAGCTAAAATGTGCCTGGCTGCTATTCACTGAAAAGCTCATTCTGTGTACATTTTTGGCATACGTTTGCTCCTGCCGGGTCAGCTGAGCAGCGAATTTCTATTTGACCACCTGCTTTCATGAGAGACCTCAGAGCTGCATGTTTTGAGCCCAGTACTGAGCCTGAAAAGCATTTCCAACCCCACTTACAAGTAAAACTAGCTAAAATGTGCCTGTCTTCTCTTCACTGAAAAGCTCATTCTGAGTACATTTTTAGCATACGTTTGCTCCTGCCGGGTCAGCTGAGAAGCGAATTTCTATTTAACCACCTGCTATCATGAGAGACCTCAGGGCTGCATGTTTTGAGCCCAGTACTGATCCTGAAAAGCGTTTCCAACCCCACTTACAAGTAAAACTAGCTAAAATGTGCCTGGCTGCTATTCACTGAAAAGCTCATTTGTGTACATTTTTGGCTTACGTTTAATCCTACCTGGTCAGCTGAGCAGCAAATTTCCATTTAACCACCTGCTTTCATGAGAGACCTCAGGGATGCATGTTTTGAGCCCAGTACTGAGCCTGAAAAGCATTTCCAACCCCACTTACAAGTAAAACTAGCTAAAATGTGCCTGGCTTCTCTTCACTGAAAAGCTCATTCTGAGAACATTTTTAGCATACGTTTGCTCCTGCTGGGTCAGCTGAGCAGCAAATTTCTATTTAACCACCTGCTATCATGAGAGACCTCAGGGCTGCATGTTTTGAGCCCAGTACTGATCCTGAAAAGCGTTTCCAACCCCACTTACAAGTAAAACTAGCTAAAATGTGCCTGGCTGCTATTCACTGAAAAGCTCATTCTGTGTACATTTTTGGCATACGTTTGCACCTACCGGGTCAGCTGAGCAGCAAATTTCTATTTAACCATCTGCTTTCATGAGAGACCTCAGGGCTGCATGTTTTGAGCCCAGTACTGATCCTGAAAAGCGTTTCCAACCCCACTTACAAGTAAAACTAGCTAAAATGTGCCTGGCTGCTATTCACTGAAAAGCTCATTCTGTGTACATTTTTGGCATACGTTTGCTCCTACCGGGTCAGCTGAGCAGCGAATTTCTATTTAACCACCTGCCTTCATGAGAGACCTCAGGGCTGCATGTTTTGAGCCCAGTACTGAGCCTGAAAAGCATTTCCAACCCCACTTACAAATAAAACTAGCTAAAATGTGCCTGGCTGCTATTCACTGAAAAGCTCATTCTGTGTACATTTTTGGCATACGTTTGCTCCTACCGGGTCAGCTGAGCAGCAAATTTCAATTTAACCACCTGCTTTCATGAGAGACCTCAGGGATGCATGTTTTGAGCCCAGTACTGAGCCTGAAAAGCATTTCCAACCCCACTTACAAGTAAAACTAGCTAAAATGTGCCTGGCTTCTCTTCACTGAAAAGCTCATTCTGAGTACATTTTTAGCATACGTTTGCTCCTGCCGGGTCAGCTGAGAAGCGAATTTCTATTTAACCACCTGCTATCATGAGAGACCTCAGGGCTGCATGTTTTGAGCCCAGTACTGATCCTGAAAAGCGTTTCCAACCCCACTTACAAGTAAAACTAGCTAAAATGTGCCTGGCTGCTATTCACTGAAAAGCTCATTTGTGTACATTTTTGGCATACGTTTAATCCTACCGGGTCAGCTGAGCAGCAAATTTCTATTTAACCACCTGCTTTCATGAGAGACCTCAGGGATGCATGTTTTGAGCCCAGTACTGAGCCTGAAAAGCATTTCCAACCCCACTTACAAGTAAAACTAGCTAAAATGTGCCTGGCTTCTCTTCACTGAAAAGCTCATTCTGAGAACATTTTTAGCATACGTTTGCTCCTGCTGGGTCAGCTGAGCAGCAAATTTCTATTTAACCACCTGCTATCATGAGAGACCTCAGGGCTGCATGTTTTGAGCCCAGTACTGATCCTGAAAAGCGTTTCCAACCCCACTTACAAGTAAAACTAGCTAAAATGTGCCTGGCTGCTATTCACTGAAAAGCTCATTCTGTATACATTTTTGGCATACGTTTGCTCCTACCAGGTCAGCTGACCTGCGAATTTCTATTTGACCACCTGCTTTCATGAGAGACCTCAGGGCTGCATGTTTTGAGCCCAGTACTGAGCCTGAAAAGCATTTCCAACCCCACTTACAAGTAAAACTAGCTAAAATGTGCCTGGCTGCTATTCACTGAAAAGCTCATTCTGTGTACATTTTTGGCATACGTTTGCTCCTACCGGGTCAGCTGAGCAGCGAATTTCTATTTAACCACCTGCTTTCATGAGAGACCTCAGGGCTGCATGTTTTGAGCCCAGTACTGATTCTGAAAAGCATTTCCAACCCCACTTACAAGTAAAACTAGCTAAAATGTGCCTGGCTTCTCTTCACTGAAAAGCTCATTCTGAGTACATTTTTAGAATACGTTTGCTCCTGCCGGGTCAGCTGAGCAGCGAATTTCTATTTAACCACCTGCTATCATGAGAGACCTCAGGGCTGCATGTTTTGAGCCCAGTACTGATCCTGAAAAGCGTTTCCAACCCCACTTACAAGTCAAACTAGCTAAAATGTGCCTGGCTGCTATTCAGTGAAAAGCTCATTCTGTGTACATTTTTGGCATACGTTTGCTCCTGCCGGGTCAGCTGAGCAGCGAATTTCTATTTAACCACCTGCTATCATGAGAGACTTCAGGGCTGCATGTTTTGAGCCCAGTACTGATCCTGAAAAGCGTTTACAACCCCACTTACAAGTAAAACTAGCTAAAATGTGCCTGGCTTCTCTTCACTGAAAAGCTCATTCTGAGTACATTTTTAGCATACGTTTGCTCCTGCCGGGTCAGCTGAGAAGCGAATTTCTATTTAACCACCTGCTATCATGAGAGACCTCAGGGCTGCATGTTTTGAGCCCAGTATTGATCCTGAAAAGCGTTTCCAACCCCACTTACAAGTAAAACTAGCTAAAATGTGCCTGGCTGCTATTCACTGAAAAGCTCATTCTGTGTACATTTTTGGCATACGTTTGCACCTACCGGGTCAGCTGAGCAGCAAATTTCTATTTAAACATCTGCTTTCATGAGAGACCTCAGGGCTGCATGTTTTGAGCCCAGTACTGATCCTGAAAAGCGTTTCCAACCCCACTTACAAGTAAAACTAGCTAAAATGTGCCTGGCTGCTATTCACTGAAAAGCTCATTCTGTGTACATTTTTGGCATACGTTTGCTCCTACCGGGTCAGCTGAGCAGCGAATTTCTATTTAACCACCTGCCTTCATGAGAGACCTCAGGGCTGCATGTTTTGAGCCCAGTACTGAGCCTGAAAAGCATTTCCAACCCCACTTACAAATAAAACTAGCTAAAATGTGCCTGGCTGCTATTCACTGAAAAGCTCATTCTGTGTACATTTTTGGCATACGTTTGCTCCTACCGGGTCAGCTGAGCAGCAAATTTCAATTTAACCACCTGCTTTCATGAGAGACCTCAGGGATGCATGTTTTGAGCCCAGTACTGAGCCTGAAAAGCATTTCCAACCCCACTTACAAGTAAAACTAGCTAAAATGTGCCTGGCTTCTCTTCACTGAAAAGCTCATTCTGAGTACATTTTTAGCATACGTTTGCTCCTGCCGGGTCAGCTGAGCAGTGAATTTCTATTTAACCACCTGCTATCATGAGAGACCTCAGGGCTGCATGTTTTGAGCCCAGTATTGATCCTGAAAAGCGTTTCCAACCCCACTTACAAGTAAAACTAGCTAAAATGTGCCTGGCTGCTATTCACTGAAAAGCTCATTCTGTGTACATTTTTGGCATACGTTTGCTCCTGCCGGGTCAGCTGAGCAGCGAATTTCTATTTGACCACCTGCTTTCATGAGAGACCTCAGAGCTGCATGTTTTGAGCCCTGTACTGAGCCTGAAAAGCATTTCCAACCCCACTTACAAGTAAAACTAACTAAAATGTGCCTGGCTTCTCTTCACTGAAAAGCTCATTCTGAGTACATTTTTCGCATACGTTTGCTCCTACCGGGTCAGCTGAGCAGCGAATTTCTATTTAACCACCTGCTATCACGAGAGACCTCAGGGCTGCATGTTTTGAGCCCAGTACTGATCCTGAAAAGCGTTTCCAACCCCACTTACAAGTAAAACTAGCTAAAATGTGCCTGGCTGCTATTCACTAAAAAGCTCATTCTGTGTACATTTTTGGCATACGTTTGCTCCTACCAGGTCAGCTGAGCTGCGAATTTCTATTTAACCACCTGCTTTCATGAGAGACCTCAGGGCTGCATGTTTTGAGCCCAGTACTGAGCCTGAAAAGCATTTCCAACCCCACTTACAAGTAAAACTAGCTAAAATGTGCCTGGCTGCTATTCACTGAAAAGCTCATTCTGTGTACATTTTTGGCATACGTTTGCTCCTACCGGGTCAGCTGAGCAGCGAATTTCTATTTAATTACCTGCTATCATGAGAGACCTCAGGGCTGCATGTTTTGAGCCCAGTACTGATCCTGAAAAGCGTTTCCAACCCCACTTACAAGTAAAACTAGCTAAAATGTGCCTGGCTGCTATTCACTAAAAAGCTCATTCTCTGTACATTTTTGGCATACGTTTGCTCCTACCGGGTCAGCTGAGCAGCGAATTTCTATTTAACCACCTGCTTTCATGAGAGACCTCAGAGCTGCATGTTTTGAGCCCTGTACTGAGCCTGAAAAGCATTTCCAACCCCACTTACAAGTAAAACTAGCTAAAATGTGCCTGGCTTCTCTTCACTGAAAAGCTCATTCTGAGTACATTTTTCGCATACGTTTGCTCCTGCCGGGTCAGCTGAGCAGCGAATTTCTATTTAACCACCTGCTATCACGAGAGACCTCAGGGCTGCATGGTTTGAGCCCAGTACTGATCCTGAAAAGCGTTTCCAACCCCACTTACAAGTAAAACTAGCTAAAATGTGCCTGGCTGCTATTCAGTGAAAAGCTCATTCTGTGTACATTTTTGGCATACGTTTGCTCCTGCCGGGTCAGCTGAGCAGCGAATTTCTATTTAACCACCTGCTATCATGAGAGACTTCAGGGCTGCATGTTTTGAGCCCAGTACTGATCCTGAAAAGCGTTTCCAACCCCACTTACAAGTAAAACTAGCTAAAATGTGCCTGGCTGCTATTCACTGAAAAGCTCATTCTGTGTACATTTTTGGCATACCATTGCTCCTACCGGGTCAGCTGAGCAGCGAATTTCTATTTAACCATCTGCTTTCATGAGAGACCTCAGGGCTGCATGTTTTGAGCCCAGCACTGAGCCTGAAAAGCGTTTCCAACGCCACTTACAAGTAAAACTAGCTAAAATGTGCCTGGCTTCTCTTCACTGAAAAGCTCATTCTGAGTACATTTTTAGCATACGTTTGCTCCTGCCGGGTCAGCTGAGAAGCGAATTTCTATTTAACCACCTGCTATCATGAGAGACCTCAGGGCTGCATGTTTTGAGCCCAGTATTGATCCTGAAAAGCGTTTCCAACCCCACTTACAAGTAAAACTAGCTAAAATGTGCCTGGCTGCTATTCACTGAAAAGCTCATTCTGTGTACATTTTTGGCATATGTTTGCACCTACCGGGTCAGCTGAGCAGCAAATTTCTATTTAACCATCTGCTTTCATGAGAGACCTCAGGGCTGCATGTTTTGAGCCCAGTACTGAGCCTGAAAAGCATTTCCAACCCCACTTACAAATAAAACTAGCTAAAATGTGCCTGGCTGCTATTCACTGAAAAGCTCATTCTGTGTACATTTTTGGCATACGTTTGCTCCTACCGGGTCAGCTGAGCAGCAAATTTCTATTTAACCACCTGCTTTCATGAGAGACCTCAGGGATGCATGTTTTGAGCCCAGTACTGAGCCTGAAAAGCATTTCCAACCCCACTTACAAGTAAAACTAGCTAAAATGTGCCTGGCTTCTCTTCACTGAAAAGCTCATTCTGAGTACATTTTTAGCATACGTTTGCTCCTGCCGGGTCAGCTGAGCAGCGAATTTCTATTTAACCACCTGCTATCACGAGAGACCTCAGGGCTGCATGTTTTGAGCCCAGTCCTGATCCTGAAAAGCGTTTCCAACCCCACTTACAAGTAAAACTAGCTAAAATGTGCCTGGCTGCTATTCACTAAAAAGCTCATTCTGTGTACATTTTTGGCATACGTTTGCTCCTACCAGGTCAGCTGAGCTGCGAATTTCTATTTAACCACCTGCTTTCATGAGAGACCTCAGGGCTGCATGTTTTGAGCCCAGTACTGAGCCTGAAAAGCATTTCCAACCCCACTTACAAGTAAAACTAGCTAAAATGTGCCTGGCTGCTATTCACTGAAAAGCTCATTCTGTGTACATTTTTGGCATACGTTTGCTCCTACCGGGTCAGCTGAGCAGCGAATTTCTATTTAATTACCTGCTATCATGAGAGACCTCAGGGCTGCATGTTTTGAGCCCAGTACTGATCCTGAAAAGCGTTTCCAACCCCACTTACAAGTAAAACTAGCTAAAATGTGCCTGGCTGCTATTCACTAAAAAGCTCATTCTCTGTACATTTTTGGCATACGTTTGCTCCTACCGGGTCAGCTGAGCAGCGAATTTCTATTTAACCACCTGCTTTCATGAGAGACCTCAGAGCTGCATGTTTTGAGCCCTGTACTGAGCCTGAAAAGCATTTCCAACCCCACTTACAAGTAAAACTAGCTAAAATGTGCCTGGCTTCTCTTCACTGAAAAGCTCATTCTGAGTACATTTTTCGCATACGTTTGCTCCTGCCGGGTCAGCTGAGCAGCGAATTTCTATTTAACCACCTGCTATCACGAGAGACCTCAGGGCTGCATGGTTTGAGCCCAGTACTGATCCTGAAAAGCGTTTCCAACCCCACTTACAAGTAAAACTAGCTAAAATGTGCCTGGCTGCTATTCAGTGAAAAGCTCATTCTGTGTACATTTTTGGCATACGTTTGCTCCTGCCGGGTCAGCTGAGCAGCGAATTTCTATTTAACCACCTGCTATCATGAGAGACTTCAGGGCTGCATGTTTTGAGCCCAGTACTGATCCTGAAAAGCGTTTCCAACCCCACTTACAAGTAAAACTAGCTAAAATGTGCCTGGCTGCTATTCACTGAAAAGCTCATTCTGTGTACATTTTTGGCATACCATTGCTCCTACCGGGTCAGCTGAGCAGCGAATTTCTATTTAACCATCTGCTTTCATGAGAGACCTCAGGGCTGCATGTTTTGAGCCCAGCACTGAGCCTGAAAAGCGTTTCCAACGCCACTTACAAGTAAAACTAGCTAAAATGTGCCTGGCTTCTCTTCACTGAAAAGCTCATTCTGAGTACATTTTTAGCATACGTTTGCTCCTGCCGGGTCAGCTGAGAAGCGAATTTCTATTTAACCACCTGCTATCATGAGAGACCTCAGGGCTGCATGTTTTGAGCCCAGTATTGATCCTGAAAAGCGTTTCCAACCCCACTTACAAGTAAAACTAGCTAAAATGTGCCTGGCTGCTATTCACTGAAAAGCTCATTCTGTGTACATTTTTGGCATACGTTTGCACCTACCGGGTCAGCTGAGCAGCAAATTTCTATTTAACCATCTGCTTTCATGAGAGACCTCAGGGCTGCATGTTTTGAGCCCAGTACTGAGCCTGAAAAGCATTTCCAACCCCACTTACAAATAAAACTAGCTAAAATGTGCCTGGCTGCTATTCACTGAAAAGCTCATTCTGTGTACATTTTTGGCATACGTTTGCTCCTGCCGGGTCAGCTGAGCAGCGAATTTCTATTTGACCACCTGCTTTCATGAGAGACCTCAGAGCTGCATGTTTTGAGCCCAGTACTGAGCCTGAAAAGCATTTCCAACCCCACTTACAAGTAAAACTAGCTAAAATGTGCCTGGCTTCTCTTCACTGAAAAGCTCATTCTGAGTACATTTTTAGCATACGTTTGCTCCTGCCGGGTCAGCTGAGAAGCGAATTTCTATTTAACCACCTGCTATCATGAGAGACCTCAGGGCTGCATGTTTTGAGCCCAGTACTGATCCTGAAAAGCGTTTCCAACCCCACTTACAAGTAAAACTAGCTAAAATGTGCCTGGCTGCTATTCACTGAAAAGCTCATTTGTGTACATTTTTGGCATACGTTTAATCCTACCGGGTCAGCTGAGCAGCAAATTTCTATTTAACCACCTGCTTTCATGAGAGACCTCAGGGATGCATGTTTTGAGCCCAGTACTGAGCCTGAAAAGCATTTCCAACCCCACTTACAAGTAAAACTAGCTAAAATGTGCCTGGCTTCTCTTCACTGAAAAGCTCATTCTGAGAACATTTTTAGCATACGTTTGCTCCTGCTGGGTCAGCTGAGCAGCAAATTTCTATTTAACCACCTGCTATCATGAGAGACCTCAAGGCTGCATGTTTTGAGCCCAGTACTGATCCTGAAAAGCGTTTCCAACCCCACTTACAACTAAAACTAGCTAAAATGTGCCTGGCTGCTATTCACTGAAAAGCTCATTCTGTGTACATTTTTGGCATACGTTTGCTCCTACCAGGTCAGCTGACCTGCGAATTTCTATTTGACCACCTGCTTTCATGAGAGACCTCAGGGCTGCATGTTTTGAGCCCAGTACTGAGCCTGAAAAGCATTTCCAACCCCACTTATAAGTAAAACTAGCTAAAATGTGCCTGGCTGCTATTCATTGAAAAGCTCATTCTGTGTACATTTTTGGCATAAGTTTGCTCCTACCGGGTCAGCTGAGCAGCGAATTTCTATTTAACCACCTGCTTTCATGAGAGACCTCAGGGCTGCATGTTTTGAGCCCAGTACTGAGCCTGAAAAGCATTTCCAACCCCACTTACAAGTAAAACTAGCTAAAATGTGCCTGGCTTCTCTTCACTGAAAAGCTCATTCTGAGTACATTTTTAGCATACGTTTGCTCCTGCTGGGTCAGCTGAGCAGCGAATTTCTATTTAACCACCTGCTATCATGAGAGACCTCAGGGCTGCATGTTTTGAGCCCAGTACTGATCCTGAAAAGCGTTTCCAACCCCACTTACAAGTAAAACTAGCTAAAATGTGCCTGGCTGCTATTCACTGAAAAGCTCATTTGTGTACATTTTTGGCATACGTTTAATCCTACCGGGTCAGCTGAGCAGCAAATTTCTATTTAACCACCTGCTTTCATGAGAGACCTCAGGGATGCATGTTTTGAGCCCAGTACTGAGCCTGAAAAGCATTTCCAACCCCACTTACAAGTAAAACTAGCTAAAATGTGCCTGGCTTCTCTTCACTGAAAAGCTCATTCTGAGAACATTTTTAGCATACGTTTGCTCCTGCTGGGTCAGCTGAGCAGCAAATTTCTATTTAACCACCTGCTATCATGAGAGACCTCAGGGCTGCATGTTTTGAGCCCAGTACTGATCCTGAAAAGCGTTTCCAACCCAACTTACAAGTAAAACTAGCTAAAATGTGCCTGGCTGCTATTCACTGAAAAGCTCATTCTGTGTACATTTTTGGCATACGTTTGCTCCTACCAGGTCAGCTGACCTGCGAATTTCTATTTGACCACCTGCTTTCATGAGAGACCTCAGGGCTGCATGTTTTGAGCTCAGTACTGAGCCTGAAAAGCATTTCCAACCCCACTTACAAGTAAAACTAGCTAAAATGTGCCTGGCTGCTATTCACTGAAAAGCTCATTCTGTGTACATTTTTGGCATACGTTTGCTCCTACCGGGTCAGCTGAGCAGCGAATTTCTATTTAACCACCTGCTTTCATGAGAGACCTCAGGGCTGCATGTTTTGAGCCCAGTACTGAGCCTGAAAAGCATTTCCAACCCCACTTACAAGTAAAACTAGCTAAAATGTGCCTGGCTTCTCTTCACTGAAAAGCTCATTCTGAGTACATTTTTAGCATACGTTTGCTCCTGCCGGGTCAGCTGAGCAGCGAATTTCTATTTAACCACCTGCTATCATGAGAGACCTCAGGGCTGCATGTTTTGAGCCCAGTACTGATCCTGAAAAGCGTTTCCAACCCCACTTACAAGCAAAACTAGCTAAAATGTGCCTGTCTGCTATTCAGTGAAAAGCTCATTCTGTGTACATTTTTGGCATACGTTTGCTCCTGCCGGGTCAGCTGAGCAGCGAATTTCTATTTAACCACCTGCTATCATGAGAGACTTCAGGGCTGCATGTTTTGAGCCCAGTACTGATCCTGAAAAGCGTTTCCAACCCCACTTACAAGTAAAACTAGCTAAAATGTGCCTGGCTGCTATTCACTGAAAAGCTCATTCTGTGTACATTTTTGGCATACCATTGCTCCTACCGGGTCAGCTGAGCAGCGAATTTCTATTTAACCATCTGCTTTCATGAGAGACCTCAGGGCTGCATGTTTTGAGCCCAGCACTGAGCCTGAAAAGCATTTCCAACGCCACTTACAAGTAAAACTAGCTAAAATGTGCCTGGCTTCTCTTCACTGAAAAGCTCATTCTGAGTACATTTTTAGCATACGTTTGCTCCTGCCGGGTCAGCTGAGAAGCGAATTTCTATTTAACCACCTGCTATCATGAGAGACCTCAGGGCTGCATGTTTTGAGCCCAGTATTGATCCTGAAAAGCGTTTCCAACCCCACTTACAAGTAAAACTAGCTAAAATGTGCCTGGCTGCTATTCACTGAAAAGCTCATTCTGTGTACATTTTTGGCATACGTTTGCACCTACCGGGTCAGCTGAGCAGCAAATTTCTATTTAACCATCTGCTTTCATGAGAGACCTCAGGGCTGCATGTTTTGAGCCCAGTACTGATCCTGAAAAGCGTTTCCAACCCCACTTACAAGTAAAACTAGCTAAAATGTGCCTGGCTGCTATTCACTGAAAAGCTCATTCTGTGTACATTTTTGGCATACGTTTGCTCCTGCCGGGTCAGCTGAGCAGCGAATTTCTATTTGACCACCTGCTTTCATGAGAGACCTCAGAGCTGCATGTTTTGAGCCCAGTACTGAGCCTGAAAAGCATTTCCAACCCCACTTACAAGTAAAACTAGCTAAAATGTGCCTGGCTTCTCTTTACTGAAAAGCTCATTCTGAGTACATTTTTAGCATACGTTTGCTCCTGCCGGGTCAGCTGAGAAGCGAATTTCTATTTAACCACCTGCTATCATGAGAGACCTCAGGGCTGCATGTTTTGAGCCCAGTACTGATCCTGAAAAGCGTTTCCAACCCCACTTACAAGTAAAACTAGCTAAAATGTGCCTGGCTGCTATTCACTGAAAAGCTCATTTGTGTACATTTTTGGCATACGTTTAATCCTACCGGGTCAGCTGAGCAGCAAATTTCTATTTAACCACCTGCTTTCATGAGAGACCTCAGGGATGCATGTTTTGAGCCCAGTACTGAGCCTGAAAAGCATTTCCAACCCCACTTACAAGTAAAACTAGCTAAAATGTGCCTGGCTTCTCTTCACTGAAAAGCTCATTCTGAGAACATTTTTAGCATACGTTTGCTCCTGCTGGGTCAGCTGAGCAGCAAATTTCTATTTAACCACCTGCTATCATGAGAGACCTCAGGGCTGCATGTTTTGAGCCCAGTACTGATCCTGAAAAGCGTTTCCAACCCCACTTACAACTAAAACTAGCTAAAATGTGCCTGGCTGCTATTCACTGAAAAGCTCATTCTGTGTACATTTTTGGCATACGTTTGCTCCTACCAGGTCAGCTGACCTGCGAATTTCTATTTGACCACCTGCTTTCATGAGAGACCTCAGGGCTGCATGTTTTGAGCCCAGTACTGAGCCTGAAAAGCATTTCCAACCCCACTTATAAGTAAAACTAGCTAAAATGTGCCTGGCTGCTATTCACTGAAAAGCTCATTCTGTGTACATTTTTGGCATAAGTTTGCTCCTACCGGGTCAGCTGAGCAGCGAATTTCTATTTAACCACCTGCTTTCATGAGAGACCTCAGGGCTGCATGTTTTGAGCCCAGTACTGAGCCTGAAAAGCATTTCCAACCCCACTTACAAGTAAAACTAGCTAAAATGTGCCTGGCTTCTCTTCACTGAAAAGCTCATTCTGAGTACATTTTTAGCATACGTTTGCTCCTGCTGGGTCAGCTGAGCAGCGAATTTCTATTTAACCACCTGCTATCATGAGAGACCTCAGGGCTGCATGTTTTGAGCCCAGTACTGATCCTGAAAAGCGTTTCCAACCCCACTTACAAGTAAAACTAGCTAAAATGTGCCTGGCTGCTATTCACTGAAAAGCTCATTTGTGTACATTTTTGGCATACGTTTAATCCTACCGGGTCAGCTGAGCAGCAAATTTCTATTTAACCACCTGCTTTCATGAGAGACCTCAGGGATGCATGTTTTGAGCCCAGTACTGAGCCTGAAAAGCATTTCCAACCCCACTTACAAGTAAAACTAGCTAAAATGTGCCTGGCTTCTCTTCACTGAAAAGCTCATTCTGAGAACATTTTTAGCATACGTTTGCTCCTGCTGGGTCAGCTGAGCAGCAAATTTCTATTTAACCACCTGCTATCATGAGAGACCTCAGGGCTGCATGTTTTGAGCCCAGTACTGATCCTGAAAAGCGTTTCCAACCCCACTTACAAGTAAAACTAGCTAAAATGTGCCTGGCTGCTATTCACTGAAAAGCTCATTCTGTGTACATTTTTGGCATACGTTTGCTCCTACCAGGTCAGCTGACCTGCGAATTTCTATTTGACCACCTGCTTTCATGAGAGACCTCAGGGCTGCATGTTTTGAGCTCAGTACTGAGCCTGAAAAGCATTTCCAACCCCACTTACAAGTAAAACTAGCTAAAATGTGCCTGGCTGCTATTCACTGAAAAGCTCATTCTGTGTACATTTTTGGCATACGTTTGCTCCTACCGGGTCAGCTGAGCAGCGAATTTCTATTTAACCACCTGCTTTCATGAGAGACCTCAGGGCTGCATGTTTTGAGCCCAGTACTGAGCCTGAAAAGCATTTCCAACCCCACTTACAAGTAAAACTAGCTAAAATGTGCCTGGCTTCTCTTCACTGAAAAGCTCATTCTGAGTACATTTTTAGCATACGTTTGCTCCTGCCGGGTCAGCTGAGCAGCGAATTTCTATTTAACCACCTGCTATCATGAGAGACCTCAGGGCTGCATGTTTTGAGCCCAGTACTGATCCTGAAAAGCGTTTCCAACCCCACTTACAAGCAAAACTAGCTAAAATGTGCCTGGCTGCTATTCAGTGAAAAGCTCATTCTGTGTACATTTTTGGCATACGTTTGCTCCTGCCGGGTCAGCTGAGCAGCGAATTTCTATTTAACCACCTGCTATCATGAGAGACTTCAGGGCTGCATGTTTTGAGCCCAGTACTGATCCTGAAAAGCGTTTCCAACCCCACTTACAAGTAAAACTAGCTAAAATGTGCCTGGCTGCTATTCACTGAAAAGCTCATTCTGTGTACATTTTTGGCATACCATTGCTCCTACCGGGTCAGCTGAGCAGCGAATTTCTATTTAACCATCTGCTTTCATGAGAGACCTCAGGGCTGCATGTTTTGAGCCCAGCACTGAGCCTGAAAAGCGTTTCCAACGCCACTTACAAGTAAAACTAGCTAAAATGTGCCTGGCTTCTCTTCACTGAAAAGCTCATTCTGAGTACATTTTTAGCATATGTTTGCTCCTGCCGGGTCAGCTGAGAAGCGAATTTCTATTTAACCACCTGCTATCATGAGAGACCTCAGGGCTGCATGTTTTGAGCCCAGTATTGATCCTGAAAAGCGTTTCCAACCCCACTTATAAGTAAAACTAGCTAAAATGTGCCTGGCTGCTATTAACTGAAAAGCTCATTCTGTGTACATTTTTGGCATACGTTTGCACCTACCGGGTCAGCTGAGCAGCAAATTTCTATTTAACCATCTGCTTTCATGAGAGACCTCAGGGCTGCATGTTTTGAGCCCAGTACTGATCCTGAAAAGCGTTTCCAACCCCACTTACAAGTAAAACTAGCTAAAATGTGCCTGGCTGCTATTCACTGAAAAGCTCATTCTGTGTACATTTTTGGCATACGTTTGCTCCTACCGGGTCAGCTGAGCAGCGAATTTCTATTTAACCACCTGCCTTCATGAGAGACCTCAGGGCTGCATGTTTTGAGCCCAGTACTGAGCCTGAAAAGCATTTCCAACCCCACTTACAAATAAAACTAGCTAAAATGTGCCTGGCTGCTATTCACTGAAAAGCTCATTCTGTGTACATTTTTGGCATACGTTTGCTCCTACCGGGTCAGCTGAGCAGCAAATTTCTATTTAACCACCTGCTTTCATGAGAGACCTCAGGGATGCATGTTTTGAGCCCAGTACTGAGCCTGAAAAGCATTTCCAACCCCACTTACAAGTAAAACTAGCTAAAATGTGCCTGGCTTCTCTTCACTGAAAAGCTCATTCTGAGTACATTTTTAGCATACGTTTGCTCCTGCTGGGTCAGCTGAGCAGCGAATTTCTATTTAACCACCTGCTATCATGAGAGACCTCAGGGCTGCATGTTTTGAGCCCAGTATTGATCCTGAAAATCGTTTCCAACCCCACTTACAAGTAAAACTAGCTAAAATGTGCCTGGCTGCTATTCTCATTCTGTGTACATTTTTGGCATACGTTTGCTCCTGCCGGGTCAGCTGAGCAGCGAATTTCTATTTGACCACCTGCTTTCATGAGAGACCTCAGAGCTGCATGTTTTGAGCCCAGTACTGAGCCTGAAAAGCATTTCCAACCCCACTTACAAGTAAAACTAGCTAAAATGTGCCTGGCTTCTCTTCACTGAAAAGCTCATTCTGAGTACATTTTTAGCATACGTTTGCTCCTGCCGGGTCAGCTGAGAAGCGAATTTCTATTTAACCACCTGCTATCATGAGAGACCTCAGGGCTGCATGTTTTGAGCCCAGTACTGATCCTGAAAAGCGTTTCCAACCCCACTTACAAGTAAAACTAGCTAAAATGTGCCTGGCTGCTATTCACTGAAAAGCTCATTTGTGTACATTTTTGGCATACGTTTAATCCTGCTGGGTCAGCTGAGCAGCAAATTTCTATTTAACCACCTGCTATCATGAGAGACTTCAGGGCTGCATGTTTTGAGCCCAGTACTGATCCTGAAAAGCGTTTCCAACCCCACTTACAAGTAAAACTAGCTAAAATGTGCCTGGCTGCTATTCACTGAAAAGCTCATTCTGTGTACATTTTTGGCATACGTTTGCTCCTGCCGGGTCAGCTGAGCAGCAAATTTCTATTTAACCATCTGCTTTCATGAGAGACCTCAGGGCTGCATGTTTTGAGCCCAGTACTGAGCCTGAAAAGCATTTCCAACCCCACTTACAAGTAAAACTAGCTAAAATGTGCCTGGCTGCTATTCACTGAAAAGCTCATTCTGTGTACATTTTTGGCATACGTTTGCTCCTGCCGGGTCAGCTGAGCAGCGAATTTCTATTTGACCACCTGCTTTCATGAGAGACCTCAGAGCTGCATGTTTTGAGCCCAGTACTGAGCCTGAAAAGCATTTCCAACCCCACTTACAAGTAAAACTAGCTAAAATGTGCCTGGCTTCTCTTCACTGAAAAGCTCATTCTGAGTACATTTTTAGCATACGTTTGCTCCTGCCGGGTCAGCTGAGAAGCGAATTTCTATTTAACCACCTGCTATCATGAGAGACCTCAGGGCTGCATTTTTTGAGCCCAGTACTGATCCTGAAAAGCGTTTCCAACCCCACTTACAAGTAAAACTAGCTAAAATGTGCCTGGCTGCTATTCACTGAAAAGCTCATTTGTGTACATTTTTGGCATACGTTTAATCCTACCGGGTCAGCTGAGCAGCAAATTTCTATTTAACCACCTGCTTTCATGAGAGACCTCAGGGATGCATGTTTTGAGCCCAGTACTGAGCCTGAAAAGCATTTCCAACCCCACTTACAAGTAAAACTAGCTAAAATGTGCCTGGCTTCTCTTCACTGAAAAGCTCATTCTGAGAACATTTTTAGCATACGTTTGCTCCTGCTGGGTCAGCTGAGCAGCAAATTTCTATTTAACCACCTGCTATCATGAGAGACCTCAGGGCTGCATGTTTTGAGCCCAGTACTGATCCTGAAAAGCGTTTCCAACCCCACTTACAACTAAAACTAGCTAAAATGTGCCTGGCTGCTATTCACTGAAAAGCTCATTCTGTGTACATTTTTGGCATACGTTTGCTCCTACCAGGTCAGCTGACCTGCGAATTTCTATTTGACCACCTGCTTTCATGAGAGACCTCAGGGCTGCATGTTTTGAGCCCAGTACTGAGCCTGAAAAGCATTTCCAATCCCACTTACAAGTAAAACTAGCTAAAATGTGCCTGGCTGCTATTCACTGAAAAGCTCATTCTGTGTACATTTTTGGCATACGTTTGCTCCTACCGGGTCAGCTGAGCAGCGAATTTCTATTTAACCACCTGCTTTCATGAGAGACCTCAGGGCTGCATGTTTTGAGCCCAGTACTGAGCCTGAAAAGCATTTCCAACCCCACTTACAAGTAAAACTAGCTAAAATGTGCCTGGCTTCTCTTCACTGAAAAGCTCATTCTGAGTACATTTTTAGCATACGTTTGCTCCTGCTGGGTCAGCTGAGCAGCGAATTTCTATTTAACCACCTGCTATCATGAGAGACCTCAGGGCTGCATGTTTTGAGCCCAGTACTGATCCTGAAAAGCGTTTCCAACCCCACTTACAAGTAAAACTAGCTAAAATGTGCCTGGCTGCTATTCACTGAAAAGCTCATTTGTGTACATTTTTGGCATACGTTTAATCCTACCGGGTCAGCTGAGCAGCAAATTTCTATTTAACCACCTGCTTTCATGAGAGACCTCAGGGATGCATGTTTTGAGCCCAGTACTGAGCCTGAAAAGCATTTCCAACCCCACTTACAAGTAAAACTAGCTAAAATGTGCCTGGCTTCTCTTCACTGAAAAGCTCATTCTGAGAACATTTTTAGCATACGTTTGCTCCTGCTGGGTCAGCTGAGCAGCAAATTTCTATTTAACCACCTGCTATCATGAGAGACCTCAGGGCTGCATGTTTTGAGCCCAGTACTGATCCTGAAAAGCGTTTCCAACCCCACTTACAAGTAAAACTAGCTAAAATGTGCCTGGCTGCTATTCACTGAAAAGCTCATTCTGTGTAAGTTTTTGGCATACGTTTGCTCCTACCAGGTCAGCTGACCTGCGAATTTCTATTTGACCACCTGCTTTCATGAGAGACCTCAGGGCTGCATGTTTTGAGCCCAGTACTGAGCCTGAAAAGCATTTCCAACCCCACTTACAAGTAAAACTAGCTAAAATGTGCCTGGCTGCTATTCACTGAAAAGCTCATTCTGTGTACATTTTTGGCATACGTTTGCTCCTACCGGGTCAGCTGAGCAGCGAATTTCTATTTAACCACCTGCTTTCAGGAGAGACCTCAGGGCTGCATGTTTTGAGCCCAGTACTGAGCCTGAAAAGCATTTCCAACCCCACTTACAAGTAAAACTAGCTAAAATGTGCCTGGCTTCTCTTCACTGAAAAGCTCATTCTGAGTACATTTTTAGCATACGTTTGCTCCTGCCGGGTCAGCTGAGCAGCGAATTTCTATTTAACCACCTGCTATCATGAGAGACCTCAGGGCTGCATGTTTTGAGCCCAGTACTAATCCTGAAAAGCGTTTCCAACCCCACTTGCAAGCAAAACTAGCTAAAATGTGCCTGGCTGCTATTCAGTGAAAAGCTCATTCTGTGTACATTTTTGGCATACGTTTGCTCCTGCCGGGTCAGCTGAGCAGCGAATTTCTATTTAACCACCTGCTATCATGAGAGACTTCAGGGCTGCATGTTTTGAGCCCAGTACTGATCCTGAAAAGCGTTTCCAACCCCACTTACAAGTAAAACTAGCTAAAATGTGCCTGGCTGCTATTCACTGAAAAGCTCATTCTCTGTACATTTTTGGCATACCATTGCTCCTACCGGGTCAGCTGAGCAGCGAATTTCTATTTAACCATCTGCTTTCATGAGAGACCTCAGGGCTGCATGTTTTGAGCCCAGCACTGAGCCTGAAAAGCGTTTCCAACGCCACTTACAAGTAAAACTAGCTAAAATGTGCCTGGCTTCTCTTCACTGAAAAGCTCATTCTGAGTACATTTTAGCATACGTTTGCTCCTGCCGGGTCAGCTGAGAAGCGAATTTCTATTTAACCACCTGCTATCATGAGAGACCTCAGGGCTGCATGTTTTGAGCCCAGTATTGATCCTGAAAAGCGTTTCCAACCCCACTTACAAGTAAAACTAGCTAAAATGTGCCTGGCTGCTATTCACTGAAAAGCTCATTCTGTGTACATTTTTGGCATACGTTTGCACCTACCGGGTCAGCTGAGCAGCAAATTTCTATTTAACCATCTGCTTTCATGAGAGACCTCAAGGCTGCATGTTTTGAGCCCAGTACTGATCCTGAAAAGCGTTTCCAACCCCACTTACAAGTAAAACTAGCTAAAATGTGCCTGGCTGCTATTCACTGAAAAGCTCATTCTGTGTACATTTTTGGCATACGTTTGCTCCTACCGGGTCAGCTGAGCAGCGAATTTCTATTTAACCACCTGCCTTCATGAGAGACCTCAGGGCTGCATGTTTTGAGCCCAGTACTGAGCCTGAAAAGCATTTCCAACCCCACTTACAAATAAAACTAGCTAAAATGTGCCTGGCTGCTATTCACTGAAAAGCTCATTCTGTGTACATTTTTGGCATACGTTTGCTCCTACCGGGTCAGCTGAGCAGCAAATTTCTATTTAACCACCTGCTTTCATGAGAGACCTCAGGGATGCATGTTTTGAGCCCAGTACTGAGCCTGAAAAGCATTTCCAACCCCACTTACAAGTAAAACTAGCTAAAATGTGCCTGGCTTCTCTTCACTGAAAAGCTCATTCTGAGTACATTTTTAGCATACGTTTGCTCCTGCCGGGTCAGCTGAGCAGCGAATTTCTATTTAACCACCTGCTATCATGAGAGACCTCAGGGCTGCATGTTTTGAGACCAGTACTGATCCTGAAAAGCGTTTCCAACCCCACTTACAAGTAAAACTAGCTAAAATGTGCCTGGCTGCTATTCACTGAAAAGCTCATTCTGAGTACATTTTTAGCATACGTTTGCTCCTGCTGGGTCAGCTGAGCAGCGAATTTCTTTTTAACCACCTGCTATCATGAGAGACCTCAGGGCTGCATGTTTTGAGCCCAGTATTGATCCTGAAAAGCGTTTCCAACCCCACTTACAAGTAAAACTAGCTAAAATGTGCCTGGCTGCTATTCACTGAAAAGCTCATTTGTGTACATTTTTGGCATACGTTTAATCCTACCGGGTCAGCTGAGCAGCAAATTTCTATTTAACCACCTGCTTTCATGAGAGACCTCAGGGATGCATGTTTTGAGCCCAGTACTGAGCCTGAAAAGCATTTCCAACCCCACTTACAAGTAAAACTAGCTAAAATGTGCCTGGCTTCTCTTCACTGAAAAGCTCATTCTGAGAACATTTTTAGCATACGTTTGCTCCTGCTGGGTCAGCTGAGCAGCAAATTTCTATTTAACCACCTGCTATCATGAGAGACCTCAGGGCTGCATGTTTTGAGCCCAGTACTGATCCTGAAAAGCGTTTCCAACCCCACTTACAAGTAAAACTAGCTAAAATGTGCCTGGCTGCTATTCACTGAAAAGCCATTCTGTGTACATTTTTGGCATACGTTTGCTCCTACCAGGTCAGCTGAGCTGCGAATTTCTATTTAACCACCTGCTTTCATGAGAGACCTCAGGGCTGCATGTTTTGAGCCCAGTACTGAGCCTGAAAAGCATTTCCAACCCCACTTACAAGTAAAACTAGCTAAAATGTGCCTGGCTGCTATTCACTGAAAAGCTCATTCTGTGTACATTTTTGGCATACGTTTGCTCCTACCGGGTCAGCTGAGCAGCGAATTTCTATTTAACCACCTGCTTTCATGAGAGACCTCAGGGCTGCATGTTTTGAGCCCAGTACTGAGCCTGAAAAGCATTTCCAACCCCACTTACAAGTAAAACTAGCTAAAATGTGCCTGGCTTCTCTTCACTGAAAAGCTCATTCTGAGTACATTTTTAGCATACGTTTGCTCCTGCCGGGTCAGCTGAGCCGCGAATTTCTATTTAACCACCTGCTATCACGAGAGACCTCAGGGCTGCATGTTTTGAGCCCAGTACTGATCCTGAAAAGCGTTTCCAACCCCACTTACAAGTAAAACTAGCTAAAATGTGCCTGGCTGCTATTCACTAAAAAGCTCATTCTCTGTACACTTTTGGCATACGTTTGCTCCTACCGGATCAGCTGAGCAGCGAATTTCTATTTAACCACCTGCTTTCATGAGAGACCTCAGAGCTGCATGTTTTGAGCCCTGTACTGAGCCTGAAAAGCATTTCCAACCCCACTTACAAGTAAAACTAACTAAAATGTGCCTGGCTTCTCTTCACTGAAAAGCTCATTCTGAGTACATTTTTCGCATACGTTTGCTCCTGCCGGGTCAGCTGAGCAGCGAATTTCTATTTAACCACCTGCTATCACGAGAGACCTCAGGGCTGCATGTTTTGAGCCCAGTACTGATCCTGAAAAGCGTTTCCAACCCCACTTACAAGTAAAACTAGCTAAAATGTGCCTGGCTGCTATTCACTGAAAAGCTCTTTCTGTGTACATTTTTGGCATACGTTTGCTCCTACCAGGTCAGCTGAGCTGCGAATTTCTATTTAACCACCTGCTTTCATGAGAGACCTCAGGGCTGCATGTTTTGAGCCCAGTACTGAGCCTGAAAAGCATTTCCAACCCCACTTACAAGTAAAACTAGCTAAAATGTGCCTGGCTGCTATTCACTGAAAAGCTCATTCTGTGTACATTTTTGGCATACGTTTGCTCCTACCGGGTCAGCTACGCAGCGAATTTCTATTTAACCACCTGCTATCATGAGAGACCTCAGGGCTGCATGTTTTGAGCCCAGTACTGATCCTGAAAAGCATTTCCAACCCCACTTACAAGTAAAACTAGCTAAAATGTGCCTGGCTGCTATTCACTAAAAAGCTCATTCTCTGTACATTTTTGGCATACGTTTGCTCCTACCGGGTCAGCTGAGCAGTGAATTTCTATTTAACCACCTGCTTTAATGAGAGACCTCAGGGCTGCATGTTTTGAGCCCTGTACTGAGCCTGAAAAGCATTTCCAACCCCACTTACAAGTAAAACTAGCTAAAATGTGCCTGGCTTCTCTTCACTGAAAAGCTCATTCTGAGTACATTTTTCGCATACGTTTGCTCCTGCCGGGTCAGCTGAGCAGCGAATTTCTATTTAACCACCTGCTATCACGAGAGACCTCAGGGCTGCATGGTTTGAGCCCAGTACTGATCCTGAAAAGCGTTTCCAACCCCACTTACAAGTAAAACTAGCTAAAATGTGCCTGGCTTCTCTTCACTGAAAAGCTCATTCTGAGTACATTTGTAGCATACGTTTGCTCCTGCCGGGTCAGCAGAGCAGCGAATTTCTATTTGACCACCTGCTTTCATGAGAGACCTCAGAGCTGCATGTTTTGAGCCCAGTACTGAGCCTGAAAAGCATTTCCAACCCCACTTACAAGTAAAACTAGCTAAAATGTGCCTGGCTGCTCTTCACTGAAAAGCTCATTCTGTGTACATTTTTGGCATACGTTTGCTCCTACCGGGTCAGCTGAGCAGCGAATTTCTATTTAACCACCTGCTTTTCATGAGAGACCTCAGGGCTGCATGTTTTGAGCCCAGTACTGAGCCTGAAAAGCATTTCCAACCCCACTTACAAGTAAAACTAGCTGAAATGTGCCTGGCTTCTCTTCACTGAAAAGCTCATTCTGAGTACATTTTTAGCATACGTTTTCTCCTGCCGGGTCAGCTGAGCAGCGAATTTCTATTTAACCACCTGCTATCCTGAGAGACCTCAGGGCTGCATGTTTTGAGCCCAGTACTGATCCTGAAAAGCGTTTCCAACCCCACTTACAAGTAAAACTAGCTAAAATGTGCCTGGCTGCTATTCAGTGAAAAGCTCATTCTGTGTACATTTTTGGCATACGTTTGCTCCTGCCGGGTCAGCTGAGCAGCGAATTTCTATTTAACCACCTGCTATCATGAGAGACTTCAGGGCTGCATGTTTTGAGCCCAGTACTGATCCTGAAAAGCGTTTCCAACCCCACTTACAAGTAAAACTAGCTAAAATGTGCCTGGCTGCTATTCACTGAAAAGCTCATTCTGTGTACATTTTTGGCATACGTTTGCTCCTACCGGGTCAGCTGAGCAGCAAATTTCTATTTAACCACCTGCTTTCATGAGAGACCTCAGGGATGCATGTTTTGAGCCCAGTACTGAGCCTGAAAAGCATTTCCAACCCCACTTACAAGTAAAACTAGCTAAAATGTGCCTGGCTACTCTTCACTGAAAAGCTCATTCTGAGTACATTTTTAGCATACGTTTGCTCCTGCCGGGTCAGCTGAGCAGCGAATTTCTATTTAACCACCTGCTATCATGAGAGACCTCAGGGCTGCATATTTTGAGACCAGTACTGAGCCTGAAAAGCATTTCCAACCCCACTTACAAGTAAAACTAGCTAAAATGTGCCTGGCTTCTCTTCACTGAAAAGCTCATTCTGAGTACATTTTTAGCATACGTTTGCTCCTGCCGGGTCAGCTGAGCAGCGAATTTCTATTTAACCACCTGCTATCCTGAGAGACCTCAGGGCTGCATGTTTTGAGCCCAGTACTGATCCTGAAAAGCGTTTCCAACCCCACTTACAAGTAAAACTACTAAAATGTGCCTGGCTGCTATTCAGTGAAAAGCTCATTCTGTGTACATTTTTGGAATACGTTTGCTCCTGCCGGGTCAGCTGAGCAGCGAATTTCTATTTAACCACCTGCTATCATGAGAGACTTCAGGGCTGCATGTTTTGAGCCCAGTACTGATCCTGAAAAGCGTTTCCAACCCCACTTACAAGTAAAACTAGCTAAAATGTGCCTGGCTGCTATTCACTGAAAAGCTCATTCTGTGTACATTTTTGGCATACCATTGCTCCTACCGGGTCAGCTGAGCAGCGAATTTCTATTTAACCACCTGCTTTCATGAGAGACCTCAGGGCTGCATGTTTTGAGCCCAGTACTGAACCTGAAAAGCATTTCCAACCCCACTTACAAGTAAAACTAGCTAAAATGTGCCTGGCTTCTCTTCACTGAAAAGCTCATTCTGAGTACATTTTTAGCATACGTTTGCTCCTGCCGGGTCAGCTGAGCAGCGAATTTCTATTTAACCACCTGCTTTCATGAGAGACCTCAGGGATGCATGTTTTGAGCCCAGCACTGAGCCTGAAAAGCGTTTCCAACGCCACTTACAAGTAAAACTAGCTAAAATGTGCCTGGCTTCTCTTCACTGAAAAGCTCATTCTGAGTACATTTTTAGCATACGTTTGCTCCTGCCGGGTCAGCTGAGAAGCGAATTTCTATTTAACCACCTGCTATCATGAGAGACCTCAGGGCTGCATGTTTTGAGCCCAGTATTGATCCTGAAAAGCGTTTCCAACCCCACTTACAAGTAAAACTAGCTAAAATTTGCCTGGCTGCTATTCACTGAAAAGCTCATTCTGTGTACATTTTTGGCATACGTTTGCACCTACCGGGTCAGCTGAGCAGCAAATTTCTATTTAACCATCTGCTTTCATGAGAGACCTCAGGGCTGCATGTTTTGAGCCCAGTACTGAGCCTGAAAAGCATTTCCAACCCCACTTACAAGTAAAACTAGCTAAAATGTGCCTGGCTTCTCTTCACTGAAAAGCTCATTCTGAGTACATTTTTAGCATACGTTTGCTCCTGCCGGGTCAGCTGAGCAGCGAATTTCTATTTAACCACCTGCTATCATGAGAGACCTCAGGGCTGCATGTTTTGAGCCCAGTACTGAGCCTGAAAAGCATTTCCAACCCCACTTACAAGTAAAACTAGCTAAAATGTGCCTGGCTGCTATTCACTGAAAAGCTCATTCTGAGTACATTTTTAGCATACGTTTGCTCCTGCTGGGTCAGCTGAGCAGCGAATTTCTATTTAACCACCTGCTATCATGAGAGACCTCAGGGCTGCATGTTTTGAGCCCAGTATTGATCCTGAAAAGCGTTTCCAACCCCACTTACAAGTAAAACTAGCTAAAATGTGCCTGGCTGCTATTCACTGAAAAGCTCATTCTGTGTACATTTTTGGCATACGTTAGCTCCTGCCGGGTCAGCTGAGCAGCGAATTTCTATTTGACCACCTGCTTTCATGAGAGACCTCAGAGCTGCATGTTTTGAGCCCAGTACTGAGCCTGAAAAGCATTTCCAACCCCACTTACAAGTAAAACTAGCTAAAATGTGCCTGGCTTCTCTTCACTGAAAAGCTCATTCTGAGTACATTTTTAGCATACGTTTGCTCCTACCGGGTCAGCTGAGCAGCGAATTTCTATTTAACCACCTGCTTTCATGAGAGACCTCAGGGCTGCATGTTTTGAGCCCAGTACTGAGCCTGAAAAGCATTTCCAACCCCACTTACAAGTAAAACTAGCTAAAATGTGCCTGGCTTCTCTTCACTGAAAAGCTCATTCTGAGTACATTTTTAGCATACGTTTGCTCCTGCCGGGTCAGCTGAGCAGCGAATTTCTATTTAACCACCTGCTTTCAAGAGAGACCTCAGGGCTGCATGTTTTGAGCCCAGTACTGAGCCTGAAAAGCGTTTCCAACCCCACTTACAAGTAAAACTAGCTAAAATGTGCCTGGCTTCTCTTCACTGAAAAGCTCATTCTGAGTACATTTTTAGCATACGTTTGCTCCTGCTGGGTCAGCTGAGCAGCGAATTTCTAGTTAACCACCTGCTATCATGAGAGACCTCAGGGCTGCATGTTTTGAGCCCAGTATTGATCCTGAAAAGCGTTTCCAACCCCACTTACAAGTAAAACTAGCTAAAATGTGCCTGGCAGCTACTCACTGAAAAGCTCATTCTGTGTACATTTTTGGCATACGTTTGCTCCTACCGGGTCAGCTGAGCAGCGAATTTCTATTTACCACCTGCTTTCATGAGAGACCTCAGGGCTGCATGTTTTGAGCCCAGTACTGAGCCTGAAAAGCATTTCCAACCCCACTTACAAGTAAAACTAGCTAAAATGTGCCTGGCTTCTCTTCACTGAAAAGCTCATTCTGAGTACATTTTTAGCATACGTTTGCTCCTGCCGGGTCAGCTGAGCAGCGAATTTCTATTTAACCACCTGCTATCATAAGAGACCTCAGGGCTACATGTTTTGAGCCCAGTACTGATCCTGAAAAGCGTTTCCAACCCCACTTACAAGTAAAACTAGCTAAAATGTGCCTGGCTTCTCTTCACTGAAAAGCTCATTCTGAGTACATTTTTAGCATACGTTTGCTCCTGCTGGGTCAGCTGAGCAGCGAATTTCTATTTAACCACCTGCTATCATGAGAGACCTCAGGGCTGCATGTTTTGAGCCCAGTACTGATCCTGAAAAGCGTTTCCAACCCCACTTACATGTAAAACTAGCTAAAATGTGCCTGGCTGCTATTCACTGAAAAGCTCATTCTGTGTACATTTTTGGCATACCTTTGCTCCTACCGGGTCAGCTGAGCAGCGAATTTCTATTTAAGCACCTGCTTTCATGAGAGACCTCAGGGCTGCATGTTTTGAGCCCAGTACTGAGCCTGAAAAGCATTTCCAACCCCACTTACAAGTAAAACTAGCAAAAATGTGCCTGGCTTCTCTTCACTGAAAAGCTCATTCTGAGTACATTTTTAGCATACATTTGCTCCTGCGGGGTCAGCTGAGCAGCGAATTTCTATTTAACCACCTGCTTTCATGAGAGACCTCAGGGATGCATGTTTTGAGCCCAGCACTGAGCCTGAAAAGCGTTTCCAACGCCACTTACACGTAAAACTAGCTAAAATGTGCCTGGCTTCTCTTTACTGAAAAGCTCATTCTGAGTACATTTTTAGCATACGTTTGCTCCTGCCGGGTCAGCTGAGCAGCGAATTTCTATTTAACCACCTGCTATCATGAGAGACCTCAGGGCTGCATGTTTTGAGCCCAGTACTGATCCTGAAAAGCGTTTCCAACCCCACTTACAAGTAAAACTAGCTAAAATGTGCCTGGCTGCTATTCACTAAAAAGCTCATTCTCTGTACATTTTTGGCATACGTTTGCTCCTACCGGGTCAGCTGAGCAGCGAATTTCTATTTAACCACCTGCTTTCATGAGAGACCTCAGAGCTGCATGTTTTGAGCCCTGTACTGAGCCTGAAAAGCATTTCCAACCCCACTTACAAGTAAAACTAGCTAAAATGTGCCTGGCTTCTCTCACTGAAAAGCTCATTCTGAGTACATTTTTCGCATACGTTTGCTCCTGCCGGGTCAGCTGAGCAGCGAATTTCTATTTAACCACCTGCTATCACGAGAGACCTCAGGGCTGCATGGTTTGAGCCCAGTACTGATCCTGAAAAGCGTTTCCAACCCCACTTACAAGTAAAACTAGCTAAAATGTGCCTGGCTTCTCTTCACTGAAAAGCTCATTCTGAGTACATTTTTAGCATACGTTTGCTCCTGCCGGGTCAGCTGAGCGGCGAATTTCTATTTAACCACCTGCTTTCATGAGAGACCTCAGGGCTGCATGTTTTGAGCCCAGTACTGAGCCTGAAAAGCATTTCCAACCCCACTTACAAGTAAAACTAGCTAAAATGTGCCTGGCTTCTCTTCACTGAAAAGCTCATTCTGAGTACATTTTTAGCATACGTTTGCTCCTGCCGGGTCAGCTGAGCAGCGAATTTCTATTTAACCACCTGCTATCATAAGAGACCTCAGGGCTGCATGTTTTGAGCCCAGTACTGATCCTGAAAAGCGTTTCCAACCCCACTTACAAGTAAAACTAGCTAAAATGTGCCTGGCTTCTCTTCACTTAAAAGCTCATTCTGAGTACATTTTTAGCATACGTTTGCTCCTGCTGGGTCAGCTGAGCAGCGAATTTCTATTTAACCACCTGCTATCATGAGAGACCTCAGGGCTGCATGTTTTGAGCCCAGTACTGATCCTGAAAAGCGTTTCCAACCCCACTTACAAGTAAAACTAGCAAAAATGTGCCTGGCTTCTCTTCACTGAAAAGCTAATTCTGAGTACATTTTTAGCATACATTTGCTCCTGCCGGGTCAGCTGAGCAGCGAATTTCTATTTAACCACCTGCTTTCATGAGAGACCTCAGGGATGTATGTTTTGAGCCCAGCACTGAGCCTGAAAAGCGTTTCAAACGCCACTTACACGTAAAACTAGCTAAAATGTGCCTGGCTTTTCTTCACTGAAAAGCTCATTCTGAGTACACTTTTAGCATACGTTTGCTCCTGCCGGGTCAGCTGAGCAGCGAATTTCTATTTAACCACCTGCTATCATGAGAGACCTCAGGGCTGCATGTTTTGAGCCCAGTACTGATCCTGAAAAGCGTTTCCAACCCCACTTACAAGTAAAACTAGCTAAAATGTGCCTGGCTGCTATTCACTAAAAAGCTCATTCTCTGTACATTTTTGGCATACGTTTGCTCCTACCGGGTCAGCTGAGCAGCGAATTTCTATTTAACCACCTGCTTTCATGAGAGACCTCAGAGCTGCATGTTTTGAGCCCTGTACTGAGCCTGAAAAGCATTTCCAACCCCACTTACAAGTAAAACTAGCTAAAATGTGCCTGGCTTCTCTCACTGAAAAGCTCATTCTGAGTACATTTTTCGCATACGTTTGCTCCTGCCGGGTCAGCTGAGCAGCGAATTTCTATTTAACCACCTGCTATCACGAGAGACCTCAGGGCTGCATGGTTTGAGCCCAGTACTAATCCTGAAAAGCGTTTCCAACCCCACTTACAAGTAAAACTAGCTAAAATGTGCCTGGCTTCTCTTCACTGAAAAGCTCATTCTGAGTACATTTTTAGCATACGTTTGCTCCTGCCGGGTCAGCTGAGCGGCGAATTTCTATTTAACCACCTGCTTTCATGAGAGACCTCAGGGCTGCATGTTTTGAGCCCAGTACTGATCCTGAAAAGCGTTTCCAACCCCACTTACAAGTAAAACTAGCAAAAATGTGCCTGGCTTCTCTTCACTGAAAAGCTAATTCTGAGTACATTTTTAGCATACATTTGCTCCTGCCGGGTCAGCTGAGCAGCGAATTTCTATTTAACCACCTGCTTTCATGAGAGACCTCAGGGATGTATGTTTTGAGCCCAGCACTGAGCCTGAAAAGCGTTTCAAACGCCACTTACACGTAAAACTAGCTAAAATGTGCCTGGCTTTTCTTCACTGAAAAGCTCATTCTGAGTACATTTTTAGCATACGTTTGCTCCTGCCGGGTCAGCTGAGCAGCGAATTTCTATTTAACCACCTGCTATCATGAGAGACCTCAGGGCTGCATGTTTTGAGCCCAGTACTGATCCTGAAAAGCGTTTCCAACCCCACTTACAAGTAAAACTAGCTAAAATGTGCCTGGCTGCTATTCACTAAAAAGCTCATTCTCTGTACATTTTTGGCATACGTTTGCTCCTACCGGGTCAGCTGAGCAGCGAATTTCTATTTAACCACCTGCTTTCATGAGAGACCTCAGAGCTGCATGTTTTGAGCCCTGTACTGAGCCTGAAAAGCATTTCCAACCCCACTTACAAGTAAAACTAGCTAAAATGTGCCTGGCTTCTCTTCACTGAAAAGCTCATTCTGAGTACATTTTTAGCATACGTTTGCTCCTGCCGGGTCAGCTGAGCAGCGAATTTCTATTTGACCACCTGCTTTCATGAGAGACCTCAGAGCTGCATGTTTTGAGCCCAGTACTGAGCCTGAAAAGCATTTCCAACCCCACTTACAAGTAAAACTAGCTAAAATGTGCCTGGCTTCTCTCACTGAAAAGCTCATTCTGAGTACATTTTTTGCATACGTTTGCTCCTGCCGGGTCAGCTGAGCAGCGAATTTCTATTTAACCACCTGCTATCACGAGAGACCTCAGGGCTGCATGGTTTGAGCCCAGTACTGATCCTGAAAAGCGTTTCCAACCCCACTTACAAGTAAAACTAGCTAAAATGTGCCTGGCTTCTCTTCACTGAAAAGCTCATTCTGAGTACATTTTTAGCATACGTTTGCTCCTGCCGGGTCAGCTGAGCGGCGAATTTCTATTTAACCACCTGCTTTCATGAGAGACCTCAGGGCTGCATGTTTTGAGCCCAGTACTGAGCCTGAAAAGCATTTCCAACCCCACTTACAAGTAAAACTAGCTAAAATGTGCCTGGCTTCTCTTCACTGAAAAGCTCATTCTGAGTACATTTTTAGCATACGTTTGCTCCTGCCGGGTCAGCTGAGCAGCGAATTTCTATTTAACCACCTGCTATCATAAGAGACCTCAGGGCTGCATGTTTTGAGCCCAGTACTGATCCTGAAAAGCGTTTCCAACCCCACTTACAAGTAAAACTAGCTAAAATGTGCCTGGCTTCTCTTCACTTAAAAGCTCATTCTGAGTACATTTTTAGCATACGTTTGCTCCTGCTGGGTCAGCTGAGCAGCGAATTTCTATTTAACCACCTGCTATCATGAGAGACCTCAGGGCTGCATGTTTTGAGCCCAGTACTGATCCTGAAAAGCGTTTCCAACCCCACTTACAAGTAAAACTAGCAAAAATGTGCCTGGCTTCTCTTCACTGAAAAGCTAATTCTGAGTACATTTTTAGCATACATTTGCTCCTGCCGGGTCAGCTGAGCAGCGAATTTCTATTTAACCACCTGCTTTCATGAGAGACCTCAGGGATGTATGTTTTGAGCCCAGCACTGAGCCTGAAAAGCGTTTCCAACGCCACTTACACGTAAAACTAGCTAAAATGTGCCTGGCTTTTCTTCACTGAAAAGCTCATTCTGAGTACATTTTTAGCATACGTTTGCTCCTGCCGGGTCAGCTGAGCAGCGAATTTCTATTTAACCACCTGCTATCATGAGAGACCTCAGGGCTGCATGTTTTGAGCCCAGTACTGATCCTGAAAAGCGTTTCCAACCCCACTTACAAGTAAAACTAGCTAAAATGTGCCTGGCTGCTATTCACTAAAAAGCTCATTCTCTGTACATTTTTGGCATACGTTTGCTCCTACCGGGTCAGCTGAGCAGCGAATTTCTATTTAACCACCTGCTATCATGAGAGACCTCAGGGCTGCATGTTTTGAGCCCAGTACTGAGCCTGAAAAGCATTTCCAACCCCACTTACAAGTAAAACTAGCTAAAATGTGCCTGGCTGCTATTCACTGAAAAGCTCATTCTGAGTACATTTTTAGCATACGTTTGCTCCTGCTGGGTCAGCTGAGCAGCGAATTTCTATTTAACCACCTGCTATCATGAGAGACCTCAGGGCTGCATGTTTTGAGCCCAGTATTGATCCTGAAAAGCGTTTCCAACCCCACTTACAAGTAAAACTAGCTAAAATGTGCCTGGCTGCTATTCACTGAAAAGCTCATTCTGTGTACATTTTTGGCATACGTTAGCTCCTGCCGGGTCAGCTGAGCAGCGAATTTCTATTTGACCACCTGCTTTCATGAGAGACCTCAGAGCTGCATGTTTTGAGCCCAGTACTGAGCCTGAAAAGCATTTCCAACCCCACTTACAAGTAAAACTAGCTAAAATGTGCCTGGCTTCTCTTCACTGAAAAGCTCATTCTGAGTACATTTTTAGCATACGTTTGCTCCTACCGGGTCAGCTGAGCAGCGAATTTCTATTTAACCACCTGCTTTCATGAGAGACCTCAGGGCTGCATGTTTTGAGCCCAGTACTGAGCCTGAAAAGCATTTCCAACCCCACTTACAAGTAAAACTAGCTAAAATGTGCCTGGCTTCTCTTCACTGAAAAGCTCATTCTGAGTACATTTTTAGCATACGTTTGCTCCTGCCGGGTCAGCTGAGCAGCGAATTTCTATTTAACCACCTGCTTTCAAGAGAGACCTCAGGGCTGCATGTTTTGAGCCCAGTACTGAGCCTGAAAAGCGTTTCCAACCCCACTTACAAGTAAAACTAGCTAAAATGTGCCTGGCTTCTCTTCACTGAAAAGCTCATTCTGAGTACATTTTTAGCATACGTTTGCTCCTGCTGGGTCAGCTGAGCAGCGAATTTCTAGTTAACCACCTGCTATCATGAGAGACCTCAGGGCTGCATGTTTTGAGCCCAGTATTGATCCTGAAAAGCGTTTCCAACCCCACTTACAAGTAAAACTAGCTAAAATGTGCCTGGCAGCTATTCACTGAAAAGCTCATTCTGTGTACATTTTTGGCATACGTTTGCTCCTACCGGGTCAGCTGAGCAGCGAATTTCTATTTACCACCTGCTTTCATGAGAGACCTCAGGGCTGCATGTTTTGAGCCCAGTACTGAGCCTGAAAAGCATTTCCAACCCCACTTACAAGTAAAACTAGCTAAAATGTGCCTGGCTTCTCTTCACTGAAAAGCTCATTCTGAGTACATTTTTAGCATACGTTTGCTCCTGCCGGGTCAGCTGAGCAGCGAATTTCTATTTAACCACCTGCTATCATAAGAGACCTCAGGGCTACATGTTTTGAGCCCAGTACTGATCCTGAAAAGCGTTTCCAACCCCACTTACAAGTAAAACTAGCTAAAATGTGCCTGGCTTCTCTTCACTGAAAAGCTCATTCTGAGTACATTTTTAGCATACGTTTGCTCCTGCTGGGTCAGCTGAGCAGCGAATTTCTATTTAACCACCTGCTATCATGAGAGACCTCAGGGCTGCATGTTTTGAGCCCAGTACTGATCCTGAAAAGCGTTTCCAACCCCACTTACATGTAAAACTAGCTAAAATGTGCCTGGCTGCTATTCACTGAAAAGCTCATTCTGTGTACATTTTTGGCATACCTTTGCTCCTACCGGGTCAGCTGAGCAGCGAATTTCTATTTAAGCACCTGCTTTCATGAGAGACCTCAGGGCTGCATGTTTTGAGCCCAGTACTGAGCCTGAAAAGCATTTCCAACCCCACTTACAAGTAAAACTAGCAAAAATGTGCCTGGCTTCTCTTCACTGAAAAGCTCATTCTGAGTACATTTTTAGCATACATTTGCTCCTGCGGGGTCAGCTGAGCAGCGAATTTCTATTTAACCACCTGCTTTCATGAGAGACCTCAGGGATGCATGTTTTGAGCCCAGCACTGAGCCTGAAAAGCGTTTCCAACGCCACTTACACGTAAAACTAGCTAAAATGTGCCTGGCTTCTCTTTACTGAAAAGCTCATTCTGAGTACATTTTTAGCATACGTTTGCTCCTGCCGGGTCAGCTGAGCAGCGAATTTCTATTTAACCACCTGCTATCATGAGAGACCTCAGGGCTGCATGTTTTGAGCCCAGTACTGATCCTGAAAAGCGTTTCCAACCCCACTTACAAGTAAAACTAGCTAAAATGTGCCTGGCTGCTATTCACTAAAAAGCTCATTCTCTGTACATTTTTGGCATACGTTTGCTCCTACCGGGTCAGCTGAGCAGCGAATTTCTATTTAACCACCTGCTTTCATGAGAGACCTCAGAGCTGCATGTTTTGAGCCCTGTACTGAGCCTGAAAAGCATTTCCAACCCCACTTACAAGTAAAACTAGCTAAAATGTGCCTGGCTTCTCTCACTGAAAAGCTCATTCTGAGTACATTTTTCGCATACGTTTGCTCCTGCCGGGTCAGCTGAGCAGCGAATTTCTATTTAACCACCTGCTATCACGAGAGACCTCAGGGCTGCATGGTTTGAGCCCAGTACTGATCCTGAAAAGCGTTTCCAACCCCACTTACAAGTAAAACTAGCTAAAATGTGCCTGGCTTCTCTTCACTGAAAAGCTCATTCTGAGTACATTTTTAGCATACGTTTGCTCCTGCCGGGTCAGCTGAGCGGCGAATTTCTATTTAACCACCTGCTTTCATGAGAGACCTCAGGGCTGCATGTTTTGAGCCCAGTACTGAGCCTGAAAAGCATTTCCAACCCCACTTACAAGTAAAACTAGCTAAAATGTGCCTGGCTTCTCTTCACTGAAAAGCTCATTCTGAGTACATTTTTAGCATACGTTTGCTCCTGCCGGGTCAGCTGAGCAGCGAATTTCTATTTAACCACCTGCTATCATAAGAGACCTCAGGGCTGCATGTTTTGAGCCCAGTACTGATCCTGAAAAGCGTTTCCAACCCCACTTACAAGTAAAACTAGCTAAAATGTGCCTGGCTTCTCTTCACTTAAAAGCTCATTCTGAGTACATTTTTAGCATACGTTTGCTCCTGCTGGGTCAGCTGAGCAGCGAATTTCTATTTAACCACCTGCTATCATGAGAGACCTCAGGGCTGCATGTTTTGAGCCCAGTACTGATCCTGAAAAGCGTTTCCAACCCCACTTACAAGTAAAACTAGCAAAAATGTGCCTGGCTTCTCTTCACTGAAAAGCTAATTCTGAGTACATTTTTAGCATACATTTGCTCCTGCCGGGTCAGCTGAGCAGCGAATTTCTATTTAACCACCTGCTTTCATGAGAGACCTCAGGGATGTATGTTTTGAGCCCAGCACTGAGCCTGAAAAGCGTTTCAAACGCCACTTACACGTAAAACTAGCTAAAATGTGCCTGGCTTTTCTTCACTGAAAAGCTCATTCTGAGTACATTTTTAGCATACGTTTGCTCCTGCCGGGTCAGCTGAGCAGCGAATTTCTATTTAACCACCTGCTATCATGAGAGACCTCAGGGCTGCATGTTTTGAGCCCAGTACTGATCCTGAAAAGCGTTTCCAACCCCACTTACAAGTAAAACTAGCTAAAATGTGCCTGGCTGCTATTCACTAAAAAGCTCATTCTCTGTACATTTTTGGCATACGTTTGCTCCTACCGGGTCAGCTGAGCAGCGAATTTCTATTTAACCACCTGCTTTCATGAGAGACCTCAGAGCTGCATGTTTTGAGCCCTGTACTGAGCCTGAAAAGCATTTCCAACCCCACTTACAAGTAAAACTAGCTAAAATGTGCCTGGCTTCTCTCACTGAAAAGCTCATTCTGAGTACATTTTTCGCATACGTTTGCTCCTGCCGGGTCAGCTGAACAGCGAATTTCTATTTAACCACCTGCTATCACGAGAGACCTCAGGGCTGCATGGTTTGAGCCCAGTACTGATCCTGAAAAGCGTTTCCAACCCCACTTACAAGTAAAACTAGCTAAAATGTGCCTGGCTTCTCTTCACTGAAAAGCTCATTCTGAGTACATTTTTAGCATACGTTTGCTCCTGCCGGGTCAGCTGAGCGGCGAATTTCTATTTAACCACCTGCTTTCATGAGAGACCTCAGGGCTGCATGTTTTGAGCCCAGTACTGAGCCTGAAAAGCATTTCCAACCCCACTTACAAGTAAAACTAGCTAAAATGTGCCTGGCTTCTCTTCACTGAAAAGCTCATTCTGAGTACATTTTTAGCATACGTTTGCTCCTGCCGGGTCAGCTGAGCAGCGAATTTCTATTTAACCACCTGCTATCATAAGAGACCTCAGGGCTGCATGTTTTGAGCCCAGTACTGATCCTGAAAAGCGTTTCCAACCCCACTTACAAGTAAAACTAGCTAAAATGTGCCTGGCTTCTCTTCACTTAAAAGCTCATTCTGAGTACATTTTTAGCATACGTTTGCTCCTGCTGGGTCAGCTGAGCAGCGAATTTCTATTTAACCACCTGCTATCATGAGAGACCTCAGGGCTGCATGTTTTGAGCCCAGTACTGATCCTGAAAAGCGTTTCCAACCCCACTTACAAGTAAAACTAGCAAAAATGTGCCTGGCTTCTCTTCACTGAAAAGCTAATTCTGAGTACATTTTTAGCATACATTTGCTCCTGCCGGGTCAGCTGAGCAGCGAATTTCTATTTAACCACCTGCTTTCATGAGAGACCTCAGGGATGTATGTTTTGAGCCCAGCACTGAGCCTGAAAAGCGTTTCCAACGCCACTTACACGTAAAACTAGCTAAAATGTGCCTGGCTTTTCTTCACTGAAAAGCTCATTCTGAGTACATTTTTAGCATACGTTTGCTCCTGCCGGGTCAGCTGAGCAGCGAATTTCTATTTAACCACCTGCTATCATGAGAGACCTCAGGGCTGCATGTTTTGAGCCCAGTACTGATCCTGAAAAGCGTTTCCAACCCCACTTACAAGTAAAACTAGCTAAAATGTGCCTGGCTGCTATTCACTAAAAAGCTCATTCTCTGTACATTTTTGGCATACGTTTGCTCCTACCGGGTCAGCTGAGCAGCGAATTTCTATTTAACCACCTGCTATCATGAGAGACCTCAGGGCTGCATGTTTTGAGCCCAGTACTGAGCCTGAAAAGCATTTCCAACCCCACTTACAAGTAAAACTAGCTAAAATGTGCCTGGCTTCTCTTCACTGAAAAGCTCATTCTGAGTACATTTTTAGCATACGTTTGCTCCTGCCGGGTCAGCTGAGCAGCGAATTTCTATTTAACCACCTGCTATCATGAGAGACCTCAGGGCTGCATGTTTTGAGACCAGTACTGAGCCTGAAAAGCATTTCCAACCCCACTTACAAGTAAAACTAGCTAAAATGTGCCTGGCTTCTCTTCACTGAAAAGCTCATTCTGAGTACATTTTTAGCATACGTTTGCTCCTGCCGGGTCAGCTGAGCAGCGAATTTCTATTTAACCACCTGCTATCATGAGAGACCTCAGGGCTGCATGTTTTGAGACCAGTACTGATCCTGAAAAGCGTTTCCAACCCCACTTACAAGTAAAACTAGCTAAAATGTGCCTGGCTGCTATTCACTGAAAAGCTCATTCTGAGTACATTTTTAGCATACGTTTGCTCCTGCTGGGTCAGCTGAGCAGCGAATTTCTTTTTAACCACCTGCTATCATGAGAGACCTCAGGGCTGCATGTTTTGAGCCCAGTATTGATCCTGAAAAGCGTTTCCAACCCCACTTACAAGTAAAACTAGCTAAAATGTGCCTGGCTGCTATTCACTGAAAAGCTCATTTGTGTACATTTTTGGCATACGTTTAATCCTACCGGGTCAGCTGAGCAGCAAATTTCTATTTAACCACCTGCTTTCATGAGAGACCTCAGGGATGCATGTTTTGAGCCCAGTACTGAGCCTGAAAAGCATTTCCAACCCCACTTACAAGTAAAACTAGCTAAAATGTTCCTGGCTTCTCTTCACTGAAAAGCTCATTCTGAGAACATTTTTAGCATACGTTTGCTCCTGCTGGGTCAGCTGAGCAGCAAATTTCTATTTAACCACCTGCTATCATGAGAGACCTCAGGGCTGCATGTTTTGAGCCCAGTACTGATCCTGAAAAGCGTTTCCAACCCCACTTACAAGTAAAACTAGCTAAAATGTGCCTGGCTGCTATTCACTGAAAAGCTCATTCTGTGTACATTTTTGGCATACGTTTGCTCCTACCAGGTCAGCTGAGCTGCGAATTTCTATTTAACCACCTGCTTTCATGAGAGACCTCAGGGCTGCATGTTTTGAGCCCAGTACTGAGCCTGAAAAGCATTTCCAACCCCACTTACAAGTAAAACTAGCTAAAATGTGCCTGGCTGCTATTCACTGAAAAGCTCATTCTGTGTACATTTTTGGCATACGTTTGCTCCTACCGGGTCAGCTGAGCAGCAAATTTCTATTTAACCACCTGCTTTCATGAGAGACCTCAGGGCTGCATGTTTTGAGCCCAGTACTGAGCCTGAAAAGCATTTCCAACCCCACTTACAAGTAAAACTAGCTAAAATGTGCCTGGCTTCTCTTCACTGAAAAGCTCATTCTGAGTACATTTTTAGCATACGTTTGCTCCTGCCGGGTCAGCTGAGCCGCGAATTTCTATTTAACCACCTGCTATCACGAGAGACCTCAGGGCTGCATGTTTTGAGCCCAGTACTGATCCTGAAAAGCGTTTCCAACCCCACTTACAAGTAAAACTAGCTAAAATGTGCCTGGCTGCTATTCACTAAAAAGCTCATTCTCTGTACACTTTTGGCATACGTTTGCTCCTACCGGATCAGCTGAGCAGCGAATTTCTATTTAACCACCTGCTTTCATGAGAGACCTCAGAGCTGCATGTTTTGAGCCCTGTACTGAGCCTGAAAAGCATTTCCAACCCCACTTACAAGTAAAACTAACTAAAATGTGCCTGGCTTCTCTTCACTGAAAAGCTCATTCTGAGTACATTTTTCGCATACGTTTGCTCCTGCCGGGTCAGCTGAGCAGCGAATTTCTATTTAACCACCTGCTATCACGAGAGACCTCAGGGCTGCATGTTTTGAGCCCAGTACTGATCCTGAAAAGCGTTTCCAACCCCACTTACAAGTAAAACTAGCTAAAATGTGCCTGGCTGCTATTCACTGAAAAGCTCATTCTGTGTACATTTTTGGCATACGTTTGCTCCTACCAGGTCAGCTGAGCTGCGAATTTCTATTTAACCACCTGCTTTCATGAGAGACCTCAGGGCTGCATGTTTTGAGCCCAGTACTGAGCCTGAAAAGCATTTCCAACCCCACTTACAAGTAAAACTAGCTAAAATGTGCCTGGCTGCTATTCACTGAAAAGCTCATTCTGTGTACATTTTTGGCATACGTTTGCTCCTACCGGGTCAGCTACGCAGCGAATTTCTATTTAACCACCTGCTATCATGAGAGACCTCAGGGCTGCATGTTTTGAGCCCAGTACTGATCCTGAAAAGCGTTTCCAACCCCACTTACAAGTAAAACTAGCTAAAATGTGCCTGGCTGCTATTCACTAAAAAGCTCATTCTCTGTACATTTTTGGCATACGTTTGCTCCTACCGGGTCAGCTGAGCAGCGAATTTCTATTTAACCACCTGCTTTCATGAAAGACCTCAGGGCTGCATGTTTTGAGCCCTGTACTGAGCCTGAAAAGCATTTCCAACCCCACTTACAAGTAAAACTAGCTAAAATGTGCCTGGCTTCTCTTCACTGAAAAGCTCATTCTGAGTACATTTTTCGCATACGTTTGCTCCTGCCGGGTCAGCTGAGCAGCGAATTTCTATTTAACCACCTGCTATCACGAGAGACCTCAGGGCTGCATTGTTTGAGCCCAGTACTGATCCTGAAAAGCGTTTCCAACCCCACTTACAAGTAAAACTAGCTAAAATGTGCCTGGCTGCTATTCACTAAAAAGCTCATTCTCTGTACATTTTTGGCATACGTTTGCTCCTACCGGGTCAGCTGAGCAGCGAATTTCTATTTAACCACCTGCTTTCATGAGAGACCTCAGAGCTGCATGTTTTGAGCCCTGTACTGAGCCTGAAAAGCATTTCCAACCCCACTTACAAGTAAAACTAGCTAAAATGTGCCTGGCTTCTCTTCACTGAAAAGCTCATTCTGAGTACATTTTTAGCATACGTTTGCTCCTGCCGGGTCAGCTGAGCAGCGAATTTCTATTTGACCACCTGCTTTCATGAGAGACCTCAGAGCTGCATGTTTTGAGCCCAGTACTGAGCCTGAAAAGCATTTCCAACCCCACTTACAAGTAAAACTAGCTAAAATGTGCCTGGCTGCTCTTCACTGAAAAGCTCATTCTGTGTACATTTTTGGCATACGTTTGCTCCTACCGGGTCAGCTGAGCAGCGAATTTCTATTTAACCACCTGCTTTTCATGAGAGACCTCAGGGCTGCATGTTTTGAGCCCAGTACTGAGCCTGAAAAGCATTTCCAACCCCACTTACAAGTAAAACGAGCTGAAATGTGCCTGGCTTCTCTTCACTGAAAAGCTCATTCTGAGTACATTTTTAGCATACGTTTTCTCCTGCCGGGTCAGCTGAGCAGCGAATTTCTATTTAACCACCTGCTATCCTGAGAGACCTAAGGGCTGCATGTTTTGAGCCCAGTACTGATCCTGAAAAGCGTTTCCAACCCCACTTACAAGTAAAACTAGCTAAAATGTGCCTGGCTGCTATTCAGTGAAAAGCTCATTCTGTGTACATTTTTGGCATACGTTTGCTCCTGCCGGGTCAGCTGAGCAGCGAATTTCTATTTAACCACCTGCTATCATGAGAGACTTCAGGGCTGCATGTTTTGAGCCCAGTACTGATCCTGAAAAGCGTTTCCAACCCCACTTACAAGTAAAACTAGCTAAAATGTGCCTGGCTGCTATTCACTAAAAAGCTCATTCTCTGTACATTTTTGGCATACGTTTGCTCCTACCGGGTCAGCTGAGCAGCGAATTTCTATTTAACCACCTGCTTTCATTAGAGACCTCAGGGCTGCATGTTTCTGAGCCTGAAAAGCATTTCCAACCCCACTTACAAGTAAAACTAGCTAAAATGTGCCTGGCTTCTCTTCACTGAAAAGCTCATTCTGAGTACATTTTTCGCATACGTTTGCTCCTGCCGGGTCAGCTGAGCAGCGAATTTCTATTTAACCACCTGCTATCACGAGAGACCTCAGGGCTGCATGGTTTGAGCCCAGTACTGATCCTGAAAAGCGTTTCCAACCCCACTTACAAGTAAAACTAGCTAAAATGTGCCTGGCTGCTATTCACTAAAAAGCTCATTCTCTGTACATTTTTGGCATACGTTTGCTCCTACCGGGTCAGCTGAGCAGCGAATTTCTATTTAACCACCTGCTTTCATGAGAGACCTCAGAGCTGCATGTTTTGAGCCCTGTACTGAGCCTGAAAAGCATTTCCAACCCCACTTACAAGTAAAACTAGCTAAAATGTGCCTGGCTTCTCTTCACTGAAAAGCTCATTCTGAGTACATTTTTAGCATACGTTTGCTCCTGCCGGGTCAGCTGAGCAGCGAATTTCTATTTGACCACCTGCTTTCATGAGAGACCTCAGAGCTGCATGTTTTGAGCCCAGTACTGAGCCTGAAAAGCATTTCCAACCCCACTTACAAGTAAAACTAGCTAAAATGTGCCTGGCTGCTCTTCACTGAAAAGCTCATTCTGTGTACATTTTTGGCATACGTTTGCTCCTACCGGGTCAGCTGAGCAGCGAATTTCTATTTAACCACCTGCTTTTCATGAGAGACCTCAGGGCTGCATGTTTTGAGCCCAGTACTGAGCCTGAAAAGCATTTCCAACCCCACTTACAAGTAAAACTAGCTGAAATGTGCCTGGCTTCTCTTCACTGAAAAGCTCATTCTGAGTACATTTTTAGCATACGTTTTCTCCTGCCGGGTCAGCTGAGCAGCGAATTTCTATTTAACCACCTGCTATCCTGAGAGACCTCAGGGCTGCATGTTTTGAGCCCAGTACTGATCCTGAAAAGCGTTTCCAACCCCACTTACAAGTAAAACTAGCTAAAATGTGCCTGGCTGCTATTCAGTGAAAAGCTCATTCTGTGTACATTTTTGGCATACGTTTGCTCCTGCCGGGTCAGCTGAGCAGGGAATTTCTATTTAACCACCTGCTATCATGAGAGACTTCAGGGCTGCATGTTTTGAGCCCAGTACTGATCCTGAAAAGCGTTTCCAACCCCACTTACAAGTAAAACTAGCTAAAATGTGCCTGGTTGCTATTCACTGAAAAGCTCATTCTGTGTACATTTTTGGCATACGTTTGCTCCTACCGGGTCAGCTGAGCAGCAAATTTCTATTTAACCACCTGCTTTCATGAGAGACCTCAGAGCTGCATGTTTTGAGCCCTGTACTGAGCCTGAAAAGCATTTCCAACCCCACTTACAAGTAAAACTAGCTAAAATGTGCCTGGCTTCTCTTCACTGAAAAGCTCATTCTGAGTACATTTTTAGCATACGTTTGCTCCTGCCGGGTCAGCTGAGCAGCGAATTTCTATTTGACCACCTGCTTTCATGAGAGACCTCAGAGCTGCATGTTTTGAGCCCAGTACTGAGCCTGAAAAGCATTTCCAACCCCACTTACAAGTAAAACTAGCTAAAATGTGCCTGGCTGCTCTTCACTGAAAAGCTCATTCTGTGTACATTTTTGGCATACGTTTGCTCCTACCGGGTCAGCTGAGCAGCGAATTTCTATTTAACCACCTGCTTTTCATGAGAGACCTCAGGGCTGCATGTTTTGAGCCCAGTACTGAGCCTGAAAAGCATTTCCAACCCCACTTACAAGTAAAACTAGCTGAAATGTGCCTGGCTTCTCTTCACTGAAAAGCTCATTCTGAGTACATTTTTAGCATACGTTTGCTCCTGCTGGGTCAGCTGAGCAGCGAATTTCTATTTAACCACCTGCTATCATGAGAGACCTCAGGGCTGCATGTTTTGAGCCCAGTACTGATCCTGAAAAGCGTTTCCAACCCCACTTACAAGTAAAACTAGCAAAAATGTGCCTGGCTTCTCTTCACTGAAAAGCTAATTCTGAGTACATTTTTAGCATACATTTGCTCCTGCCGGGTCAGCTGAGCAGCGAATTTCTATTTAACCACCTGCTTTCATGAGAGACCTCAGGGATGTATGTTTTGAGCCCAGCACTGAGCCTGAAAAGCGTTTCCAACGCCACTTACACGTAAAACTAGCTAAAATGTGCCTGGCTTTTCTTCACTGAAAAGCTCATTCTGAGTACATTTTTAGCATACGTTTGCTCCTGCCGGGTCAGCTGAGCAGCGAATTTCTATTTAACCACCTGCTATCATGAGAGACCTCAGGGCTGCATGTTTTGAGCCCAGTACTGATCCTGAAAAGCGTTTCCAACCCCACTTACAAGTAAAACTAGCTAAAATGTGCCTGGCTGCTATTCACTAAAAAGCTCATTCTCTGTACATTTTTGGCATACGTTTGCTCCTACCGGGTCAGCTGAGCAGCGAATTTCTATTTAACCACCTGCTATCATGAGAGACCTCAGGGCTGCATGTTTTGAGCCCAGTACTGAGCCTGAAAAGCATTTCCAACCCCACTTACAAGTAAAACTAGCTAAAATGTGCCTGGCTTCTCTTCACTGAAAAGCTCATTCTGAGTACATTTTTAGCATACGTTTGCTCCTGCCGGGTCAGCTGAGCAGCGAATTTCTATTTAACCACCTGCTATCATGAGAGACCTCAGGGCTGCATGTTTTGAGACCAGTACTGAGCCTGAAAAGCATTTCCAACCCCACTTACAAGTAAAACTAGCTAAAATGTGCCTGGCTTCTCTTCACTGAAAAGCTCATTCTGAGTACATTTTTAGCATACGTTTGCTCCTGCCGGGTCAGCTGAGCAGCGAATTTCTATTTAACCACCTGCTATCATGAGAGACCTCAGGGCTGCATGTTTTGAGACCAGTACTGATCCTGAAAAGCGTTTCCAACCCCACTTACAAGTAAAACTAGCTAAAATGTGCCTGGCTGCTATTCACTGAAAAGCTCATTCTGAGTACATTTTTAGCATACGTTTGCTCCTGCTGGGTCAGCTGAGCAGCGAATTTCTTTTTAACCACCTGCTATCATGAGAGACCTCAGGGCTGCATGTTTTGAGCCCAGTATTGATCCTGAAAAGCGTTTCCAACCCCACTTACAAGTAAAACTAGCTAAAATGTGCCTGGCTGCTATTCACTGAAAAGCTCATTTGTGTACATTTTTGGCATACGTTTAATCCTACCGGGTCAGCTGAGCAGCAAATTTCTATTTAACCACCTGCTTTCATGAGAGACCTCAGGGATGCATGTTTTGAGCCCAGTACTGAGCCTGAAAAGCATTTCCAACCCCACTTACAAGTAAAACTAGCTAAAATGTTCCTGGCTTCTCTTCACTGAAAAGCTCATTCTGAGAACATTTTTAGCATACGTTTGCTCCTGCTGGGTCAGCTGAGCAGCAAATTTCTATTTAACCACCTGCTATCATGAGAGACCTCAGGGCTGCATGTTTTGAGCCCAGTACTGATCCTGAAAAGCGTTTCCAACCCCACTTACAAGTAAAACTAGCTAAAATGTGCCTGGCTGCTATTCACTGAAAAGCTCATTCTGTGTACATTTTTGGCATACGTTTGCTCCTACCAGGTCAGCTGAGCTGCGAATTTCTATTTAACCACCTGCTTTCATGAGAGACCTCAGGGCTGCATGTTTTGAGCCCAGTACTGATCCTGAAAAGCGTTTCCAACCCCACTTACAAGTAAAACTAGCTAAAATGTGCCTGGCTGCTATTCACTGAAAAGCTCATTCTGAGTACATTTTTAGCATACGTTTGCTCCTGCTGGGTCAGCTGAGCAGCGAATTTCTTTTTAACCACCTGCTATCATGAGAGACCTCAGGGCTGCATGTTTTGAGCCCAGTATTGATCCTGAAAAGCGTTTCCAACCCCACTTACAAGTAAAACTAGCTAAAATGTGCCTGGCTGCTATTCACTGAAAAGCTCATTTGTGTACATTTTTGGCATACGTTTAATCCTACCGGGTCAGCTGAGCAGCAAATTTCTATTTAACCACCTGCTTTCATGAGAGACCTCAGGGATGCATGTTTTGAGCCCAGTACTGAGCCTGAAAAGCATTTCCAACCCCACTTACAAGTAAAACTAGCTAAAATGTTCCTGGCTTCTCTTCACTGAAAAGCTCATTCTGAGAACATTTTTAGCATACGTTTGCTCCTGCTGGGTCAGCTGAGCAGCAAATTTCTATTTAACCACCTGCTATCATGAGAGACCTCAGGGCTGCATGTTTTGAGCCCAGTACTGATCCTGAAAAGCGTTTCCAACCCCACTTACAAGTAAAACTAGCTAAAATGTGCCTGGCTGCTATTCACTGAAAAGCTCATTCTGTGTACATTTTTGGCATACGTTTGCTCCTACCAGGTCAGCTGAGCTGCGAATTTCTATTTAACCACCTGCTTTCATGAGAGACCTCAGGGCTGCATGTTTTGAGCCCAGTACTGAGCCTGAAAAGCATTTCCAACCCCACTTACAAGTAAAACTAGCTAAAATGTGCCTGGCTGCTATTCACTGAAAAGCTCATTCTGTGTACATTTTTGGCATACGTTTGCTCCTACCGGGTCAGCTGAGCAGCGAATTTCTATTTAACCACCTGCTTTCATGAGAGACCTCAGGGCTGCATGTTTTGAGCCCAGTACTGAGCCTGAAAAGCATTTCCAACCCCACTTACAAGTAAAACTAGCTAAAATGTGCCTGGCTTCTCTTCACTGAAAAGCTCATTCTGAGTACATTTTTAGCATACGTTTGCTCCTGCCGGGTCAGCTGAGCCGCGAATTTCTATTTAACCACCTGCTATCACGAGAGACCTCAGGGCTGCATGTTTTGAGCCCAGTACTGATCCTGAAAAGCGTTTCCAACCCCACTTACAAGTAAAACTAGCTAAAATGTGCCTGGCTGCTATTCACTAAAAAGCTCATTCTCTGTACACTTTTGGCATACGTTTGCTCCTACCGGATCAGCTGAGCAGCGAATTTCTATTTAACCACCTGCTTTCATGAGAGACCTCAGAGCTGCATGTTTTGAGCCCTGTACTGAGCCTGAAAAGCATTTCCAACCCCACTTACAAGTAAAACTAACTAAAATGTGCCTGGCTTCTCTTCACTGAAAAGCTCATTCTGAGTACATTTTTCGCATACGTTTGCTCCTGCCGGGTCAGCTGAGCAGCGAATTTCTATTTAACCACCTGCTATCACGAGAGACCTCAGGGCTGCATGTTTTGAGCCCAGTACTGATCCTGAAAAGCGTTTCCAACCCCACTTACAAGTAAAACTAGCTAAAATGTTCCTGGCTGCTATTCACTGAAAAGCTCATTCTGTGTACATTTTTGGCATACGTTTGCTCCTACCAGGTCAGCTGAGCTGCGAATTTCTATTTAACCACCTGCTTTCATGAGAGACCTCAGGGCTGCATGTTTTGAGCCCAGTACTGAGCCTGAAAAGCATTTCCAACCCCACTTACAAGTAAAACTAGCTAAAATGTGCCTGGCTGCTATTCACTGAAAAGCTCATTCTGTGTACATTTTTGGCATACGTTTGCTCCTACCGGGTCAGCTACGCAGCGAATTTCTATTTAACCACCTGCTATCATGAGAGACCTCAGGGCTGCATGTTTTGAGCCCAGTACTGATCCTGAAAAGCGTTTCCAACCCCACTTACAAGTAAAACTAGCTAAAATGTGCCTGGCTGCTATTCACTAAAAAGCTCATTCTCTGTACATTTTTGGCATACGTTTGCTCCTACCGGGTCAGCTGAGCAGCGAATTTCTATTTAACCACCTGCTTTCATGAAAGACCTCAGGGCTGCATGTTTTGAGCCCTGTACTGAGCCTGAAAAGCATTTCCAACCCCACTTACAAGTAAAACTAGCTAAAATGTGCCTGGTTTCTCTTCACTGAAAAGCTCATTCTGAGTACATTTTTCGCATACGTTTGCTCCTGCCGGGTCAGCTGAGCAGCGAATTTCTATTTAACCACCTGCTATCACGAGAGACCTCAGGGCTGCATTGTTTGAGCCCAGTACTGATCCTGAAAAGCGTTTCCAACCCCACTTACAAGTAAAACTAGCTAAAATGTGCCTGGCTGCTATTCACTAAAAAGCTCATTCTCTGTACATTTTTGGCATACGTTTGCTCCTACCGGGTCAGCTGAGCAGCGAATTTCTATTTAACCACCTGCTTTCATGAGAGACCTCAGAGCTGCATGTTTTGAGCCCTGTACTGAGCCTGAAAAGCATTTCCAACCCCACTTACAAGTAAAACTAGCTAAAATGTGCCTGGCTTCTCCTCACTGAAAAGCTCATTCTGAGTACATTTTTAGCATACGTTTGCTCCTGCCGGGTCAGCTGAGCAGCGAATTTCTATTTGACCACCTGCTTTCATGAGAGACCTCAGAGCTGCATGTTTTGAGCCCAGTACTGAGCCTGAAAAGCATTTCCAACCCCACTTACAAGTAAAACTAGCTAAAATGTGCCTGGCTGCTCTTCACTGAAAAGCTCATTCTGTGTACATTTTTGGCATACGTTTGCTCCTACCGGGTCAGCTGAGCAGCGAATTTCTATTTAACCACCTGCTTTTCATGAGAGACCTCAGGGCTGCATGTTTTGAGCCCAGTACTGAGCCTGAAAAGCATTTCCAACCCCACTTACAAGTAAAACGAGCTGAAATGTGCCTGGCTTCTCTTCACTGAAAAGCTCATTCTGAGTACATTTTTAGCATACGTTTTCTCCTGCCGGGTCAGCTGAGCAGCGAATTTCTATTTAACCACCTGCTATCCTGAGAGACCTAAGGGCTGCATGTTTTGAGCCCAGTACTGATCCTGAAAAGCGTTTCCAACCCCACTTACAAGTAAAACTAGCTAAAATGTGCCTGGCTGCTATTCAGTGAAAAGCTCATTCTGTGTACATTTTTGGCATACGTTTGCTCCTGCCGGGTCAGCTGAGCAGCGAATTTCTATTTAACCACCTGCTATCATGAGAGACTTCAGGGCTGCATGTTTTGAGCCCAGTACTGATCCTGAAAAGCGTTTCCAACCCCACTTACAAGTAAAACTAGCTAAAATGTGCCTGGCTGCTATTCACTAAAAAGCTCATTCTCTGTACATTTTTGGCATACGTTTGCTCCTACCGGGTCAGCTGAGCAGCGAATTTCTATTTAACCACCTGCTTTCATTAGAGACCTCAGGGCTGCATGTTTCTGAGCCTGAAAAGCATTTCCAACCCCACTTACAAGTAAAACTAGCTAAAATGTGCCTGGCTTCTCTTCACTGAAAAGCTCATTCTGAGTACATTTTTCGCATACGTTTGCTCCTGCCGGGTCAGCTGAGCAGCGAATTTCTATTTAACCACCTGCTATCACGAGAGACCTCAGGGCTGCATGGTTTGAGCCCAGTACTGATCCTGAAAAGCGTTTCCAACCCCACTTACAAGTAAAACTAGCTAAAATGTGCCTGGCTGCTATTCACTAAAAAGCTCATTCTCTGTACATTTTTGGCATACGTTTGCTCCTACCGGGTCAGCTGAGCAGCGAATTTCTATTTAACCACCTGCTTTCATGAGAGACCTCAGAGCTGCATGTTTTGAGCCCTGTACTGAGCCTGAAAAGCATTTCCAACCCCACTTACAAGTAAAACTAGCTAAAATGTGCCTGGCTTCTCTTCACTGAAAAGCTCATTCTGAGTACATTTTTAGCATACGTTTGCTCCTGCCGGGTCAGCTGAGCAGCGAATTTCTATTTGACCACCTGCTTTCATGAGAGACCTCAGAGCTGCATGTTTTGAGCCCAGTACTGAGCCTGAAAAGCATTTCCAACCCCACTTACAAGTAAAACTAGCTAAAATGTGCCTGGCTGCTCTTCACTGAAAAGCTCATTCTGTGTACATTTTTGGCATACGTTTGCTCCTACCGGGTCAGCTGAGCAGCGAATTTCTATTTAACCACCTGCTTTTCATGAGAGACCTCAGGGCTGCATGTTTTGAGCCCAGTACTGAGCCTGAAAAGCATTTCCAACCCCACTTACAAGTAAAACTAGCTGAAATGTGCCTGGCTTCTCTTCACTGAAAAGCTCATTCTGAGTACATTTTTAGCATACGTTTTCTCCTGCCGGGTCAGCTGAGCAGCGAATTTCTATTTAACCACCTGCTATCCTGAGAGACCTCAGGGCTGCATGTTTTGAGCCCAGTACTGATCCTGAAAAGCGTTTCCAACCCCACTTACAAGTAAAACTAGCTAAAATGTGCCTGGCTGCTATTCAGTGAAAAGCTCATTCTGTGTACATTTTTGGCATACGTTTGCTCCTGCCGGGTCAGCTGAGCAGGGAATTTCTATTTAACCACCTGCTATCATGAGAGACTTCAGGGCTGCATGTTTTGAGCCCAGTACTGATCCTGAAAAGCGTTTCCAACCCCACTTACAAGTAAAACTAGCTAAAATGTGCCTGGTTGCTATTCACTGAAAAGCTCATTCTGTGTACATTTTTGGCATACGTTTGCTCCTACCGGGTCAGCTGAGCAGCAAATTTCTATTTAACCACCTGCTTTCATGAGAGACCTCAGAGCTGCATGTTTTGAGCCCTGTACTGAGCCTGAAAAGCATTTCCAACCCCACTTACAAGTAAAACTAGCTAAAATGTGCCTGGCTTCTCTTCACTGAAAAGCTCATTCTGAGTACATTTTTAGCATACGTTTGCTCCTGCCGGGTCAGCTGAGCAGCGAATTTCTATTTGACCACCTGCTTTCATGAGAGACCTCAGAGCTGCATGTTTTGAGCCCAGTACTGAGCCTGAAAAGCATTTCCAACCCCACTTACAAGTAAAACTAGCTAAAATGTGCCTGGCTGCTCTTCACTGAAAAGCTCATTCTGTGTACATTTTTGGCATACGTTTGCTCCTACCGGGTCAGCTGAGCAGCGAATTTCTATTTAACCACCTGCTTTTCATGAGAGACCTCAGGGCTGCATGTTTTGAGCCCAGTACTGAGCCTGAAAAGCATTTCCAACCCCACTTACAAGTAAAACTAGCTGAAATGTGCCTGGCTTCTCTTCACTGAAAAGCTCATTCTGAGTACATTTTTAGCATACGTTTGCTCCTGCTGGGTCAGCTGAGCAGCGAATTTCTATTTAACCACCTGCTATCATGAGAGACCTCAGGGCTGCATGTTTTGAGCCCAGTACTGATCCTGAAAAGCGTTTCCAACCCCACTTACAAGTAAAACTAGCAAAAATGTGCCTGGCTTCTCTTCACTGAAAAGCTAATTCTGAGTACATTTTTAGCATACATTTGCTCCTGCCGGGTCAGCTGAGCAGCGAATTTCTATTTAACCACCTGCTTTCATGAGAGACCTCAGGGATGTATGTTTTGAGCCCAGCACTGAGCCTGAAAAGCGTTTCCAACGCCACTTACACGTAAAACTAGCTAAAATGTGCCTGGCTTTTCTTCACTGAAAAGCTCATTCTGAGTACATTTTTAGCATACGTTTGCTCCTGCCGGGTCAGCTGAGCAGCGAATTTCTATTTAACCACCTGCTATCATGAGAGACCTCAGGGCTGCATGTTTTGAGCCCAGTACTGATCCTGAAAAGCGTTTCCAACCCCACTTACAAGTAAAACTAGCTAAAATGTGCCTGGCTGCTATTCACTAAAAAGCTCATTCTCTGTACATTTTTGGCATACGTTTGCTCCTACCGGGTCAGCTGAGCAGCGAATTTCTATTTAACCACCTGCTATCATGAGAGACCTCAGGGCTGCATGTTTTGAGCCCAGTACTGAGCCTGAAAAGCATTTCCAACCCCACTTACAAGTAAAACTAGCTAAAATGTGCCTGGCTTCTCTTCACTGAAAAGCTCATTCTGAGTACATTTTTAGCATACGTTTGCTCCTGCCGGGTCAGCTGAGCAGCGAATTTCTATTTAACCACCTGCTATCATGAGAGACCTCAGGGCTGCATGTTTTGAGACCAGTACTGAGCCTGAAAAGCATTTCCAACCCCACTTACAAGTAAAACTAGCTAAAATGTGCCTGGCTTCTCTTCACTGAAAAGCTCATTCTGAGTACATTTTTAGCATACGTTTGCTCCTGCCGGGTCAGCTGAGCAGCGAATTTCTATTTAACCACCTGCTATCATGAGAGACCTCAGGGCTGCATGTTTTGAGACCAGTACTGATCCTGAAAAGCGTTTCCAACCCCACTTACAAGTAAAACTAGCTAAAATGTGCCTGGCTGCTATTCACTGAAAAGCTCATTCTGAGTACATTTTTAGCATACGTTTGCTCCTGCTGGGTCAGCTGAGCAGCGAATTTCTTTTTAACCACCTGCTATCATGAGAGACCTCAGGGCTGCATGTTTTGAGCCCAGTATTGATCCTGAAAAGCGTTTCCAACCCCACTTACAAGTAAAACTAGCTAAAATGTGCCTGGCTGCTATTCACTGAAAAGCTCATTTGTGTACATTTTTGGCATACGTTTAATCCTACCGGGTCAGCTGAGCAGCAAATTTCTATTTAACCACCTGCTTTCATGAGAGACCTCAGGGATGCATGTTTTGAGCCCAGTACTGAGCCTGAAAAGCATTTCCAACCCCACTTACAAGTAAAACTAGCTAAAATGTTCCTGGCTTCTCTTCACTGAAAAGCTCATTCTGAGAACATTTTTAGCATACGTTTGCTCCTGCTGGGTCAGCTGAGCAGCAAATTTCTATTTAACCACCTGCTATCATGAGAGACCTCAGGGCTGCATGTTTTGAGCCCAGTACTGATCCTGAAAAGCGTTTCCAACCCCACTTACAAGTAAAACTAGCTAAAATGTGCCTGGCTGCTATTCACTGAAAAGCTCATTCTGTGTACATTTTTGGCATACGTTTGCTCCTACCAGGTCAGCTGAGCTGCGAATTTCTATTTAACCACCTGCTTTCATGAGAGACCTCAGGGCTGCATGTTTTGAGCCCAGTACTGAGCCTGAAAAGCATTTCCAACCCCACTTACAAGTAAAACTAGCTAAAATGTGCCTGGCTGCTATTCACTGAAAAGCTCATTCTGTGTACATTTTTGGCATACGTTTGCTCCTACCGGGTCAGCTGAGCAGCGAATTTCTATTTAACCACCTGCTTTCATGAGAGACCTCAGGGCTGCATGTTTTGAGCCCAGTACTGAGCCTGAAAAGCATTTCCAACCCCACTTACAAGTAAAACTAGCTAAAATGTGCCTGGCTTCTCTTCACTGAAAAGCTCATTCTGAGTACATTTTTAGCATACGTTTGCTCCTGCCGGGTCAGCTGAGCCGCGAATTTCTATTTAACCACCTGCTATCACGAGAGACCTCAGGGCTGCATGTTTTGAGCCCAGTACTGATCCTGAAAAGCGTTTCCAACCCCACTTACAAGTAAAACTAGCTAAAATGTGCCTGGCTGCTATTCACTAAAAAGCTCATTCTCTGTACACTTTTGGCATACGTTTGCTCCTACCGGATCAGCTGAGCAGCGAATTTCTATTTAACCACCTGCTTTCATGAGAGACCTCAGAGCTGCATGTTTTGAGCCCTGTACTGAGCCTGAAAAGCATTTCCAACCCCACTTACAAGTAAAACTAACTAAAATGTGCCTGGCTTCTCTTCACTGAAAAGCTCATTCTGAGTACATTTTTCGCATACGTTTGCTCCTGCCGGGTCAGCTGAGCAGCGAATTTCTATTTAACCACCTGCTATCACGAGAGACCTCAGGGCTGCATGTTTTGAGCCCAGTACTGATCCTGAAAAGCGTTTCCAACCCCACTTACAAGTAAAACTAGCTAAAATGTGCCTGGCTGCTATTCACTGAAAAGCTCATTCTGTGTACATTTTTGGCATACGTTTGCTCCTACCAGGTCAGCTGAGCTGCGAATTTCTATTTAACCACCTGCTTTCATGAGAGACCTCAGGGCTGCATGTTTTGAGCCCAGTACTGAGCCTGAAAAGCATTTCCAACCCCACTTACAAGTAAAACTAGCTAAAATGTGCCTGGCTGCTATTCACTGAAAAGCTCATTCTGTGTACATTTTTGGCATACGTTTGCTCCTACCGGGTCAGCTACGCAGCGAATTTCTATTTAACCACCTGCTATCATGAGAGACCTCAGGGCTGCATGTTTTGAGCCCAGTACTGATCCTGAAAAGCGTTTCCAACCCCACTTACAAGTAAAACTAGCTAAAATGTGCCTGGCTGCTATTCACTAAAAAGCTCATTCTCTGTACATTTTTGGCATACGTTTGCTCCTACCGGGTCAGCTGAGCAGCGAATTTCTATTTAACCACCTGCTTTCATGAAAGACCTCAGGGCTGCATGTTTTGAGCCCTGTACTGAGCCTGAAAAGCATTTCCAACCCCACTTACAAGTAAAACTAGCTAAAATGTGCCTGGCTTCTCTTCACTGAAAAGCTCATTCTGAGTACATTTTTCGCATACGTTTGCTCCTGCCGGGTCAGCTGAGCAGCGAATTTCTATTTAACCACCTGCTATCACGAGAGACCTCAGGGCTGCATTGTTTGAGCCCAGTACTGATCCTGAAAAGCGTTTCCAACCCCACTTACAAGTAAAACTAGCTAAAATGTGCCTGGCTGCTATTCACTAAAAAGCTCATTCTCTGTACATTTTTGGCATACGTTTGCTCCTACCGGGTCAGCTGAGCAGCGAATTTCTATTTAACCACCTGCTTTCATGAGAGACCTCAGAGCTGCATGTTTTGAGCCCTGTACTGAGCCTGAAAAGCATTTCCAACCCCACTTACAAGTAAAACTAGCTAAAATGTGCCTGGCTTCTCTTCACTGAAAAGCTCATTCTGAGTACATTTTTAGCATACGTTTGCTCCTGCCGGGTCAGCTGAGCAGCGAATTTCTATTTGACCACCTGCTTTCATGAGAGACCTCAGAGCTGCATGTTTTGAGCCCAGTACTGAGCCTGAAAAGCATTTCCAACCCCACTTACAAGTAAAACTAGCTAAAATGTGCCTGGCTGCTCTTCACTGAAAAGCTCATTCTGTGTACATTTTTGGCATACGTTTGCTCCTACCGGGTCAGCTGAGCAGCGAATTTCTATTTAACCACCTGCTTTTCATGAGAGACCTCAGGGCTGCATGTTTTGAGCCCAGTACTGAGCCTGAAAAGCATTTCCAACCCCACTTACAAGTAAAACGAGCTGAAATGTGCCTGGCTTCTCTTCACTGAAAAGCTCATTCTGAGTACATTTTTAGCATACGTTTTCTCCTGCCGGGTCAGCTGAGCAGCGAATTTCTATTTAACCACCTGCTATCCTGAGAGACCTAAGGGCTGCATGTTTTGAGCCCAGTACTGATCCTGAAAAGCGTTTCCAACCCCACTTACAAGTAAAACTAGCTAAAATGTGCCTGGCTGCTATTCAGTGAAAAGCTCATTCTGTGTACATTTTTGGCATACGTTTGCTCCTGCCGGGTCAGCTGAGCAGCGAATTTCTATTTAACCACCTGCTATCATGAGAGACTTCAGGGCTGCATGTTTTGAGCCCAGTACTGATCCTGAAAAGCGTTTCCAACCCCACTTACAAGTAAAACTAGCTAAAATGTGCCTGGCTGCTATTCACTAAAAAGCTCATTCTCTGTACATTTTTGGCATACGTTTGCTCCTACCGGGTCAGCTGAGCAGCGAATTTCTATTTAACCACCTGCTTTCATTAGAGACCTCAGGGCTGCATGTTTCTGAGCCTGAAAAGCATTTCCAACCCCACTTACAAGTAAAACTAGCTAAAATGTGCCTGGCTTCTCTTCACTGAAAAGCTCATTCTGAGTACATTTTTCGCATACGTTTGCTCCTGCCGGGTCAGCTGAGCAGCGAATTTCTATTTAACCACCTGCTATCACGAGAGACCTCAGGGCTGCATGGTTTGAGCCCAGTACTGATCCTGAAAAGCGTTTCCAACCCCACTTACAAGTAAAACTAGCTAAAATGTGCCTGGCTGCTATTCACTAAAAAGCTCATTCTCTGTACATTTTTGGCATACGTTTGCTCCTACCGGGTCAGCTGAGCAGCGAATTTCTATTTAACCACCTGCTTTCATGAGAGACCTCAGAGCTGCATGTTTTGAGCCCTGTACTGAGCCTGAAAAGCATTTCCAACCCCACTTACAAGTAAAACTAGCTAAAATGTGCCTGGCTTCTCTTCACTGAAAAGCTCATTCTGAGTACATTTTTAGCATACGTTTGCTCCTGCCGGGTCAGCTGAGCAGCGAATTTCTATTTGACCACCTGCTTTCATGAGAGACCTCAGAGCTGCATGTTTTGAGCCCAGTACTGAGCCTGAAAAGCATTTCCAACCCCACTTACAAGTAAAACTAGCTAAAATGTGCCTGGCTGCTCTTCACTGAAAAGCTCATTCTGTGTACATTTTTGGCATACGTTTGCTCCTACCGGGTCAGCTGAGCAGCGAATTTCTATTTAACCACCTGCTTTTCATGAGAGACCTCAGGGCTGCATGTTTTGAGCCCAGTACTGAGCCTGAAAAGCATTTCCAACCCCACTTACAAGTAAAACTAGCTGAAATGTGCCTGGCTTCTCTTCACTGAAAAGCTCATTCTGAGTACATTTTTAGCATACGTTTTCTCCTGCCGGGTCAGCTGAGCAGCGAATTTCTATTTAACCACCTGCTATCCTGAGAGACCTCAGGGCTGCATGTTTTGAGCCCAGTACTGATCCTGAAAAGCGTTTCCAACCCCACTTACAAGTAAAACTAGCTAAAATGTGCCTGGCTGCTATTCAGTGAAAAGCTCATTCTGTGTACATTTTTGGCATACGTTTGCTCCTGCCGGGTCAGCTGAGCAGGGAATTTCTATTTAACCACCTGCTATCATGAGAGACTTCAGGGCTGCATGTTTTGAGCCCAGTACTGATCCTGAAAAGCGTTTCCAACCCCACTTACAAGTAAAACTAGCTAAAATGTGCCTGGTTGCTATTCACTGAAAAGCTCATTCTGTGTACATTTTTGGCATACGTTTGCTCCTACCGGGTCAGCTGAGCAGCAAATTTCTATTTAACCACCTGCTTTCATGAGAGACCTCAGAGCTGCATGTTTTGAGCCCTGTACTGAGCCTGAAAAGCATTTCCAACCCCACTTACAAGTAAAACTAGCTAAAATGTGCCTGGCTTCTCTTCACTGAAAAGCTCATTCTGAGTACATTTTTAGCATACGTTTGCTCCTGCCGGGTCAGCTGAGCAGCGAATTTCTATTTGACCACCTGCTTTCATGAGAGACCTCAGAGCTGCATGTTTTGAGCCCAGTACTGAGCCTGAAAAGCATTTCCAACCCCACTTACAAGTAAAACTAGCTAAAATGTGCCTGGCTGCTCTTCACTGAAAAGCTCATTCTGTGTACATTTTTGGCATACGTTTGCTCCTACCGGGTCAGCTGAGCAGCGAATTTCTATTTAACCACCTGCTTTTCATGAGAGACCTCAGGGCTGCATGTTTTGAGCCCAGTACTGAGCCTGAAAAGCATTTCCAACCCCACTTACAAGTAAAACTAGCTTAAATGTGCCTGGCTTCTCTTCACTGAAAAGCTCATTCTGAGTACATTTTTAGCATACGTTTTCTCCTGCCGGGTCAGCTGAGCAGCGAATTTCTATTTAACCACCTGCTATCCTGAGAGACCTCAGGGCTGCATGTTTTGAGCCCAGTACTGATCCTGAAAAGCGTTTCCAACCCCACTTACAAGTAAAACTAGCTAAAATGTGCCTGGCTGCTATTCAGTGAAAAGCTCATTCTGTGTACATTTTTGGCATACGTTTGCTCCTGCCGGGTCAGCTGAGCAGCGAATTTCTATTTAACCACCTGCTATCATGAGAGACTTCAGGGCTGCATGTTTTGAGCCCAGTACTGATCCTGAAAAGCGTTTCCAACCCCACTTACAAGTAAAACTAGCTAAAATGTGCCTGGTTGCTATTCACTGAAAAGCTCATTCTGTGTACATTTTTGGCATACGTTTGCTCCTACCGGGTCAGCTGAGCAGCAAATTTCTATTTAACCACCTGCTTTCATGAGAGACCTCAGGGATGCATGTTTTGAGCCCAGTACTGAGCCTGAAAAGCATTTCCAACCCCACTTACAAGTAAAACTAGCTAAAATGTGCCTGGCTACTCTTCACTGAAAAGCTCATTCTGAGTACATTTTTAGCATACGTTTGCTCCTGCCGGGTCAGCTGAGCAGCGAATTTCTATTTAACCACCTGCTATCATGAGAGACCTCAGGGCTGCATGTTTTGAGACCAGTACTGAGCCTGAAAAGCATTTCCAACCCCACTTACAAGTAAAACTAGCTAAAATGTGCCTGGCTTCTCTTCACTGAAAAGCTCATTCTGAGTACATTTTTAGCATACGTTTGCTCCTGCCGGGTCAGCTGAGCAGCGAATTTCTATTTAACCACCTGCTATCCTGAGAGACCTCAGGGCTGCATGTTTTGAGCCCAGTACTGATCCTGAAAAGCGTTTCCAACCCCACTTACAAGTAAAACTAGCTAAAATGTGCCTGGCTGCTATTCAGTGAAAAGCTCATTCTGTGTACATTTTTGGAATACGTTTGCTCCTGCCGGGTCAGCTGAGCAGCGAATTTCTATTTAACCACCTGCTATCATGAGAGACTTCAGGGCTGCATGTTTTGAGCCCAGTACTGATCCTGAAAAGCGTTTCCAACCCCACTTACAAGTAAAACTAGCTAAAATGTGCCTGGCTGCTATTCACTGAAAAGCTCATTCTGTGTACATTTTTGGCATACCATTGCTCCTACCGGGTCAGCTGAGCAGCGAATTTCTATTTAACCACCTGCTTTCATGAGAGACCTCAGGGCTGCATGTTTTGAGCCCAGTACTGAACCTGAAAAGCATTTCCAACCCCACTTACAAGTAAAACTAGCTAAAATGTGCCTGGCTTCTCTTCACTGAAAAGCTCATTCTGAGTACATTTTTAGCATACGTTTGCTCCTGCCGGGTCAGCTGAGCAGCGAATTTCTATTTAACCACCTGCTTTCATGAGAGACCTCAGGGATGCATGTTTTGAGCCCAGCACTGAGCCTGAAAAGCGTTTCCAACGCCACTTACAAGTAAAACTAGCTAAAATGTGCCTGGCTTCTCTTCACTGAAAAGCTCATTCTGAGTACATTTTTAGCATACGTTTGCTCCTGCCGGGTCAGCTGAGAAGCGAATTTCTATTTAACCACCTGCTATCATGAGAGACCTCAGGGCTGCATGTTTTGAGCCCAGTATTGATCCTGAAAAGCGTTTCCAACCCCACTTACAAGTAAAACTAGCTAAAATTTGCCTGGCTGCTATTCACTGAAAAGCTCATTCTGTGTACATTTTTGGCATACGTTTGCACCTACCGGGTCAGCTGAGCAGCAAATTTCTATTTAACCATCTGCTTTCATGAGAGACCTCAGGGCTGCATGTTTTGAGCCCAGTACTGAGCCTGAAAAGCATTTCCAACCCCACTTACAAGTAAAACTAGCTAAAATGTGCCTGGCTTCTCTTCACTGAAAAGCTCATTCTGAGTACATTTTTAGCATACGTTTGCTCCTGCCGGGTCAGCTGAGCAGCGAATTTCTATTTAACCACCTGCTATCATGAGAGACCTCAGGGCTGCATGTTTTGAGACCAGTACTGATCCTGAAAAGCGTTTCCAACCCCACTTACAAGTAAAACTAGCTAAAATGTGCCTGGCTGCTATTCACTGAAAAGCTCATTCTGAGTACATTTTTAGCATACGTTTGCTCCTGCTGGGTCAGCTGAGCAGCGAATTTCTATTTAACCACCTGCTATCATGAGAGACCTCAGGGCTGCATGTTTTGAGCCCAGTATTGATCCTGAAAAGCGTTTCCAACCCCACTTACAAGTAAAACTAGCTAAAATGTGCCTGGCTGCTATTCACTGAAAAGCTCATTCTGTGTACATTTTTGGCATACGTCAGCTCCTGCCGGGTCAGCTGAGCAGCGAATTTCTATTTGACCACCTGCTTTCATGAGAGACCTCAGAGCTGCATGTTTTGAGCCCAGTACTGAGCCTGAAAAGCATTTCCAACCCCACTTACAAGTAAAACTAGCTAAAATGTGCCTGGCTTCTCTTCACTGAAAAGCCTATTCTGAGTACATTTTTAGCATACGTTTGCTCCTACCGGGTCAGCTGAGCAGCGAATTTCTATTTAACCACCTGCTTTCATGAGAGACCTCAGGGCTGCATGTTTTGAGCCCAGTACTGAGCCTGAAAAGCATTTCCAACCCCACTTACAAGTAAAACTAGCTAAAATGTGCCTGGCTTCTCTTCACTGAAAAGCTCATTCTGAGTACATTTTTAGCATACGTTTGCTCCTGCCGGGTCAGCTGAGCAGCGAATTTCTATTTAACCACCTGCTTTCATGAGAGACCTCAGGGCTGCATGTTTTGAGCCCAGTACTGAGCCTGAAAAGCGTTTCCAACCCCACTTACAAGTAAAACTAGCTAAAATGTGCCTGGCTTCTCTTCACTGAAAAGCTCATTCTGAGTACATTTTTAGCATACGTTTGCTCCTGCTGGGTCAGCTGAGCAGCGAATTTCTATTTAACCACCTGCTATCATGAGAGACCTCAGGGCTGCATGTTTTGAGCCCAGTATTGATCCTGAAAAGCGTTTCCAACCCCACTTACAAGTAAAACTAGCTAAAATGTGCCTGGCTGCTATTCACTGAAAAGCTCATTCTGTGTACATTTTTGGCATACGTTTGCTCCTACCGGGTCAGCTGAGCAGCGAATTTCTATTTACCACCTGCTTTCATGAGAGACCTCAGGGCTGCATGTTTTGAGCCCAGTACTGAGCCTGAAAAGCATTTCCAACCCCTCTTACAAGTAAAACTAGCTAAAATGTGCCTGGCTTCTCTTCACTGAAAAGCTCATTCTGAGTACATTTTTAGCATACGTTTGCTCCTGCCGGGTCAGCTGAGCAGCGAATTTCTATTTAACCACCTGCTATCATAAGAGACCTCAGGGCTACATGTTTTGAGCCCAGTACTGATCCTGAAAAGCGTTTCCAACCCCACTTACAAGTAAAACTAGCTAAAATGTGCCTGGCTTCTCTTCACTGAAAAGCTCATTCTGAGTACATTTTTAGCATACGTTTGCTCCTGCTGGGTCAGCTGAGCAGCGAATTTCTATTTAACCACCTGCTATCATGAGAGACCTCAGGGCTGCATGTTTTGAGCCCAGTACTGATCCTGAAAAGCGTTTCCAACCCCACTTACATGTAAAACTAGCTAAAATGTGCCTGGCTGCTATTCACTGAAAAGCTCATTCTGTGTACATTTTTGGCATACCTTTGCTCCTACCGGGTCAGCTGAGCAGCGAATTTCTATTTAAGCACCTGCTTTCATGAGAGACCTCAGGGCTGCATGTTTTGAGCCCAGTACTGATCCTGAAAAGCGTTTCCAACCCCACTTACAAGTAAAACTAGCTAAAATGTGCCTGGCTGCTATTCAGTGAAAAGCTCATTCTGTGTACATTTTTGGCATACGTTTGCTCCTGCCGGGTCAGCTGAGCAGCGAATTTCTATTTAACCACCTGCTATCATGAGAGACTTCAGGGCTGCATGTTTTGAGCCCAGTACTGATCCTGAAAAGCGTTTCCAACCCCACTTACAAGTAAAACTAGCTAAAATGTGCCTGGTTGCTATTCACTGAAAAGCTCATTCTGTGTACATTTTTGGCATACGTTTGCTCCTACCGGGTCAGCTGAGCAGCAAATTTCTATTTAACCACCTGCTTTCATGAGAGACCTCAGGGATGCATGTTTTGAGCCCAGTACTGAGCCTGAAAAGCATTTCCAACCCCACTTACAAGTAAAACTAGCTAAAATGTGCCTGGCTACTCTTCACTGAAAAGCTCATTCTGAGTACATTTTTAGCATACGTTTGCTCCTGCCGGGTCAGCTGAGCAGCGAATTTCTATTTAACCACCTGCTATCATGAGAGACCTCAGGGCTGCATGTTTTGAGACCAGTACTGAGCCTGAAAAGCATTTCCAACCCCACTTACAAGTAAAACTAGCTAAAATGTGCCTGGCTTCTCTTCACTGAAAAGCTCATTCTGAGTACATTTTTAGCATACGTTTGCTCCTGCCGGGTCAGCTGAGCAGCGAATTTCTATTTAACCACCTGCTATCCTGAGAGACCTCAGGGCTGCATGTTTTGAGCCCAGTACTGATCCTGAAAAGCGTTTCCAACCCCACTTACAAGTAAAACTAGCTAAAATGTGCCTGGCTGCTATTCACTGAAAAGCTCATTCTGTGTACATTTTTGGCATACCATTGCTCCTACCGGGTCAGCTGAGCAGCGAATTTCTATTTAACCACCTGCTTTCATGAGAGACCTCAGGGCTGCATGTTTTGAGCCCAGTACTGAACCTGAAAAGCATTTCCAACCCCACTTACAAGTAAAACTAGCTAAAATGTGCCTGGCTTCTCTTCACTGAAAAGCTCATTCTGAGTACATTTTTAGCATACGTTTGCTCCTGCCGGGTCAGCTGAGCAGCGAATTTCTATTTAACCACCTGCTTTCATGAGAGACCTCAGGGATGCATGTTTTGAGCCCAGCACTGAGCCTGAAAAGCGTTTCCAACGCCACTTACAAGTAAAACTAGCTAAAATGTGCCTGGCTTCTCTTCACTGAAAAGCTCATTCTGAGTACATTTTTAGCATACGTTTGCTCCTGCCGGGTCAGCTGAGAAGCGAATTTCTATTTAACCACCTGCTATCATGAGAGACCTCAGGGCTGCATGTTTTGAGCCCAGTATTGATCCTGAAAAGCGTTTCCAACCCCACTTACAAGTAAAACTAGCTAAAATTTGCCTGGCTGCTATTCACTGAAAAGCTCATTCTGTGTACATTTTTGGCATACGTTTGCACCTACCGGGTCAGCTGAGCAGCAAATTTCTATTTAACCATCTGCTTTCATGAGAGACCTCAGGGCTGCATGTTTTGAGCCCAGTACTGAGCCTGAAAAGCATTTCCAACCCCACTTACAAGTAAAACTAGCTAAAATGTGCCTGGCTTCTCTTCACTGAAAAGCTCATTCTGAGTACATTTTTAGCATACGTTTGCTCCTGCCGGGTCAGCTGAGCAGCGAATTTCTATTTAACCACCTGCTATCATGAGAGACCTCAGGGCTGCATGTTTTGAGACCAGTACTGATCCTGAAAAGCGTTTCCAACCCCACTTACAAGTAAAACTAGCTAAAATGTGCCTGGCTGCTATTCACTGAAAAGCTCATTCTGAGTACATTTTTAGCATACGTTTGCTCCTGCTGGGTCAGCTGAGCAGCGAATTTCTATTTAACCACCTGCTATCATGAGAGACCTCAGGGCTGCATGTTTTGAGCCCAGTATTGATCCTGAAAAGCGTTTCCAACCCCACTTACAAGTAAAACTAGCTAAAATGTGCCTGGCTGCTATTCACTGAAAAGCTCATTCTGTGTACATTTTTGGCATACGTCAGCTCCTGCCGGGTCAGCTGAGCAGCGAATTTCTATTTGACCACCTGCTTTCATGAGAGACCTCAGAGCTGCATGTTTTGAGCCCAGTACTGAGCCTGAAAAGCATTTCCAACCCCACTTACAAGTAAAACTAGCTAAAATGTGCCTGGCTTCTCTTCACTGAAAAGCTCATTCTGAGTACATTTTTAGCATACGTTTGCTCCTACCGGGTCAGCTGAGCAGCGAATTTCTATTTAACCACCTGCTTTCATGAGAGACCTCAGGGCTGCATGTTTTGAGCCCAGTACTGAGCCTGAAAAGCATTTCCAACCCCACTTACAAGTAAAACTAGCTAAAATGTGCCTGGCTTCTCTTCACTGAAAAGCTCATTCTGAGTACATTTTTAGCATACGTTTGCTCCTGCCGGGTCAGCTGAGCAGCGAATTTCTATTTAACCACCTGCTTTCATGAGAGACCTCAGGGCTGCATGTTTTGAGCCCAGTACTGAGCCTGAAAAGCGTTTCCAACCCCACTTACAAGTAAAACTAGCTAAAATGTGCCTGGCTTCTCTTCACTGAAAAGCTCATTCTGAGTACATTTTTAGCATACGTTTGCTCCTGCTGGGTCAGCTGAGCAGCGAATTTCTATTTAACCACCTGCTATCATGAGAGACCTCAGGGCTGCATGTTTTGAGCCCAGTATTGATCCTGAAAAGCGTTTCCAACCCCACTTACAAGTAAAACTAGCTAAAATGTGCCTGGCTGCTATTCACTGAAAAGCTCATTCTGTGTACATTTTTGGCATACGTTTGCTCCTACCGGGTCAGCTGAGCAGCGAATTTCTATTTACCACCTGCTTTCATGAGAGACCTCAGGGCTGCATGTTTTGAGCCCAGTACTGAGCCTGAAAAGCATTTCCAACCCCTCTTACAAGTAAAACTAGCTAAAATGTGCCTGGCTTCTCTTCACTGAAAAGCTCATTCTGAGTACATTTTTAGCATACGTTTGCTCCTGCCGGGTCAGCTGAGCAGCGAATTTCTATTTAACCACCTGCTATCATAAGAGACCTCAGGGCTACATGTTTTGAGCCCAGTACTGATCCTGAAAAGCGTTTCCAACCCCACTTACAAGTAAAACTAGCTAAAATGTGCCTGGCTTCTCTTCACTGAAAAGCTCATTCTGAGTACATTTTTAGCATACGTTTGCTCCTGCTGGGTCAGCTGAGCAGCGAATTTCTATTTAACCACCTGCTATCATGAGAGACCTCAGGGCTGCATGTTTTGAGCCCAGTACTGATCCTGAAAAGCGTTTCCAACCCCACTTACATGTAAAACTAGCTAAAATGTGCCTGGCTGCTATTCACTGAAAAGCTCATTCTGTGTACATTTTTGGCATACCTTTGCTCCTACCGGGTCAGCTGAGCAGCGAATTTCTATTTAAGCACCTGCTTTCATGAGAGACCTCAGGGCTGCATGTTTTGAGCCCAGTACTGATCCTGAAAAGCGTTTCCAACCCCACTTACAAGTAAAACTAGCTAAAATGTGCCTGGCTGCTATTCAGTGAAAAGCTCATTCTGTGTACATTTTTGGCATACGTTTGCTCCTGCCGGGTCAGCTGAGCAGCGAATTTCTATTTAACCACCTGCTATCATGAGAGACTTCAGGGCTGCATGTTTTGAGCCCAGTACTGATCCTGAAAAGCGTTTCCAACCCCACTTACAAGTAAAACTAGCTAAAATGTGCCTGGTTGCTATTCACTGAAAAGCTCATTCTGTGTACATTTTTGGCATACGTTTGCTCCTACCGGGTCAGCTGAGCAGCAAATTTCTATTTAACCACCTGCTTTCATGAGAGACCTCAGGGATGCATGTTTTGAGCCCAGTACTGAGCCTGAAAAGCATTTCCAACCCCACTTACAAGTAAAACTAGCTAAAATGTGCCTGGCTACTCTTCACTGAAAAGCTCATTCTGAGTACATTTTTAGCATACGTTTGCTCCTGCCGGGTCAGCTGAGCAGCGAATTTCTATTTAACCACCTGCTATCATGAGAGACCTCAGGGCTGCATGTTTTGAGACCAGTACTGAGCCTGAAAAGCATTTCCAACCCCACTTACAAGTAAAACTAGCTAAAATGTGCCTGGCTTCTCTTCACTGAAAAGCTCATTCTGAGTACATTTTTAGCATACGTTTGCTCCTGCCGGGTCAGCTGAGCAGCGAATTTCTATTTAACCACCTGCTATCCTGAGAGACCTCAGGGCTGCATGTTTTGAGCCCAGTACTGATCCTGAAAAGCGTTTCCAACCCCACTTACAAGTAAAACTAGCTAAAATGTGCCTGGCTGCTATTCAGTGAAAAGCTCATTCTGTGTACATTTTTGGAATACGTTTGCTCCTGCCGGGTCAGCTGAGCAGCGAATTTCTATTTAACCACCTGCTATCATGAGAGACTTCAGGGCTGCATGTTTTGAGCCCAGTACTGATCCTGAAAAGCGTTTCCAACCCCACTTACAAGTAAAACTAGCTAAAATGTGCCTGGCTGCTATTCACTGAAAAGCTCATTCTGTGTACATTTTTGGCATACCATTGCTCCTACCGGGTCAGCTGAGCAGCGAATTTCTATTTAACCACCTGCTTTCATGAGAGACCTCAGGGCTGCATGTTTTGAGCCCAGTACTGAACCTGAAAAGCATTTCCAACCCCACTTACAAGTAAAACTAGCTAAAATGTGCCTGGCTTCTCTTCACTGAAAAGCTCATTCTGAGTACATTTTTAGCATACGTTTGCTCCTGCCGGGTCAGCTGAGCAGCGAATTTCTATTTAACCACCTGCTTTCATGAGAGACCTCAGGGATGCATGTTTTGAGCCCAGCACTGAGCCTGAAAAGCGTTTCCAACGCCACTTACAAGTAAAACTAGCTAAAATGTGCCTGGCTTCTCTTCACTGAAAAGCTCATTCTGAGTACATTTTTAGCATACGTTTGCTCCTGCCGGGTCAGCTGAGAAGCGAATTTCTATTTAACCACCTGCTATCATGAGAGACCTCAGGGCTGCATGTTTTGAGCCCAGTATTGATCCTGAAAAGCGTTTCCAACCCCACTTACAAGTAAAACTAGCTAAAATTTGCCTGGCTGCTATTCACTGAAAAGCTCATTCTGTGTACATTTTTGGCATACGTTTGCACCTACCGGGTCAGCTGAGCAGCAAATTTCTATTTAACCATCTGCTTTCATGAGAGACCTCAGGGCTGCATGTTTTGAGCCCAGTACTGAGCCTGAAAAGCATTTCCAACCCCACTTACAAGTAAAACTAGCTAAAATGTGCCTGGCTTCTCTTCACTGAAAAGCTCATTCTGAGTACATTTTTAGCATACGTTTGCTCCTGCCGGGTCAGCTGAGCAGCGAATTTCTATTTAACCACCTGCTATCATGAGAGACCTCAGGGCTGCATGTTTTGAGACCAGTACTGATCCTGAAAAGCGTTTCCAACCCCACTTACAAGTAAAACTAGCTAAAATGTGCCTGGCTGCTATTCACTGAAAAGCTCATTCTGAGTACATTTTTAGCATACGTTTGCTCCTGCTGGGTCAGCTGAGCAGCGAATTTCTATTTAACCACCTGCTATCATGAGAGACCTCAGGGCTGCATGTTTTGAGCCCAGTATTGATCCTGAAAAGCGTTTCCAACCCCACTTACAAGTAAAACTAGCTAAAATGTGCCTGGCTGCTATTCACTGAAAAGCTCATTCTGTGTACATTTTTGGCATACGTCAGCTCCTGCCGGGTCAGCTGAGCAGCGAATTTCTATTTGACCACCTGCTTTCATGAGAGACCTCAGAGCTGCATGTTTTGAGCCCAGTACTGAGCCTGAAAAGCATTTCCAACCCCACTTACAAGTAAAACTAGCTAAAATGTGCCTGGCTTCTCTTCACTGAAAAGCTCATTCTGAGTACATTTTTAGCATACGTTTGCTCCTACCGGGTCAGCTGAGCAGCGAATTTCTATTTAACCACCTGCTTTCATGAGAGACCTCAGGGCTGCATGTTTTGAGCCCAGTACTGAGCCTGAAAAGCATTTCCAACCCCACTTACAAGTAAAACTAGCTAAAATGTGCCTGGCTTCTCTTCACTGAAAAGCTCATTCTGAGTACATTTTTAGCATACGTTTGCTCCTGCCGGGTCAGCTGAGCAGCGAATTTCTATTTAACCACCTGCTTTCATGAGAGACCTCAGGGCTGCATGTTTTGAGCCCAGTATTGATCCTGAAAAGCGTTTCCAACCCCACTTACAAGTAAAACTAGCTAAAATGTGCCTGGCTGCTATTCACTGAAAAGCTCATTCTGTGTACATTTTTGGCATACGTTTGCTCCTACCGGGTCAGCTGAGCAGCGAATTTCTATTTACCACCTGCTTTCATGAGAGACCTCAGGGCTGCATGTTTTGAGCCCAGTACTGATCCTGAAAAGCATTTCCAACCCCTCTTACAAGTAAAACTAGCTAAAATGTGCCTGGCTTCTCTTCACTGAAAAGCTCATTCTGAGTAAATTTTTAGCATACGTTTGCTCCTGCCGGGTCAGCTGAGCAGCGAATTTCTATTTAACCACCTGCTATCATAAGAGACCTCAGGGCTACATGTTTTGAGCCCAGTACTGATCCTGAAAAGCGTTTCCAACCCCACTTACAAGTAAAACTAGCTAAAATGTGCCTGGCTTCTCTTCACTGAAAAGCTCATTCTGAGTACATTTTTAGCATACGTTTGCTCCTGCTGGGTCAGCTGAGCAGCGAATTTCTATTTAACCACCTGCTATCATGAGAGACCTCAGGGCTGCATGTTTTGAGCCCAGTACTGATCCTGAAAAGCGTTTCCAACCCCACTTACATGTAAAACTAGCTAAAATGTGCCTGGCTGCTATTCACTGAAAAGCTCATTCTGTGTACATTTTTGGCATACCTTTGCTCCTACCGGGTCAGCTGAGCAGCGAATTTCTATTTAAGCACCTGCTTTCATGAGAGACCTCAGGGCTGCATGTTTTGAGCCCAGTACTGAGCCTGAAAAGCATTTCCAACCCCACTTACAAGTAAAACTAGCAAAAATGTGCCTGGCTTCTCTTCACTGAAAAGCCCATTCTGAGTACATTTTTAGCATACATTTGCTCCTACCGGGTCAGCTGAGCAGCGAATTTCTATTTAACCACCTGCTTTCATGAGAGACCTCAGGGCTGCATGTTTTGAGCCCAGTACTGAGCCTGAAAAGCATTTCCAACCCCACTTACAAGTAAAACTAGCTAAAATGTGCCTGGCTTCTCTTCACTGAAAAGCTCATTCTGAGTACATTTTTAGCATACGTTTGCTCCTGCCGGGTCAGCTGAGCAGCGAATTTCTATTTAACCACCTGCTTTCATGAGAGACCTCAGGGCTGCATGTTTTGAGCCCAGTATTGATCCTGAAAAGCGTTTCCAACCCCACTTACAAGTAAAACTAGCTAAAATGTGCCTGGCTGCTATTCACTGAAAAGCTCATTCTGTGTACATTTTTGGCATACGTTTGCTCCTACCGGGTCAGCTGAGCAGCGAATTTCTATTTACCACCTGCTTTCATGAGAGACCTCAGGGCTGCATGTTTTGAGCCCAGTACTGAGCCTGAAAAGCATTTCCAACCCCACTTACAAGTAAAACTAGCTAAAATGTGCCTGGCTTCTCTTCACTGAAAAGCTCATTCTGAGTAAATTTTTAGCATACGTTTGCTCCTGCCGGGTCAGCTGAGCAGCGAATTTCTATTTAACCACCTGCTATCATAAGAGACCTCAGGGCTACATGTTTTGAGCCCAGTACTGATCCTGAAAAGCGTTTCCAACCCCACTTACAAGTAAAACTAGCTAAAATGTGCCTGGCTTCTCTTCACTGAAAAGCTCATTCTGAGTACATTTTTAGCATACGTTTGCTCCTGCTGGGTCAGCTGAGCAGCGAATTTCTATTTAACCACCTGCTATCATGAGAGACCTCAGGGCTGCATGTTTTGAGCCCAGTACTGATCCTGAAAAGCGTTTCCAACCCCACTTACATGTAAAACTAGCTAAAATGTGCCTGGCTGCTATTCACTGAAAAGCTCATTCTGTGTACATTTTTGGCATACCTTTGCTCCTACCGGGTCAGCTGAGCAGCGAATTTCTATTTAAGCACCTGCTTTCATGAGAGACCTCAGGGCTGCATGTTTTGAGCCCAGTACTGAGCCTGAAAAGCATTTCCAACCCCACTTACAAGTAAAACTAGCAAAAATGTGCCTGGCTTCTCTTCACTGAAAAGCCCATTCTGAGTACATTTTTAGCATACATTTGCTCCTGCGGGGTCAGCTGAGCAGCGAATTTCTATTTAACCACCTGCTTTCATGAGAGACCTCAGGGATGCATGTTTTGAGCCCAGCACTGAGCCTGAAAAGCGTTTCCAACGCCACTTACACGTAAAACTAGCTAAAATGTGCCTGGCTTCTCTTTACTGAAAAGCTCATTCTGAGTACATTTTTAGCATACGTTTGCTCCTGCCGGGTCAGCTGAGCAGCGAATTTCTATTTAACCACCTGCTATCATGAGAGACCTCAGGGCTGCATGTTTTGAGCCCAGTACTGATCCTGAAAAGCGTTTCCAACCCCACTTACAAGTAAAACTAGCTAAAATGTGCCTGGCTGCTATTCACTAAAAAGCTCATTCTCTGTATATTTTTGGCATACGTTTGCTCCTACCGGGTCAGCTGAGCAGCGAATTTCTATTTAACCACCTGCTTTCATGAGAGACCTCAGAGCTGCATGTTTTGAGCCCTGTACTGAGCCTGAAAAGCATTTCCAACCCCACTTACAAGTAAAACTAGCTAAAATGTGCCTGGCTTCTCTCACTGAAAAGCTCATTCTGAGTACATTTTTCGCATACGTTTGCTCCTGCCGGGTCAGCTGAGCAGCGAATTTCTATTTAACCACCTGCTATCACGAGAGACCTCAGGGCTGCATGGTTTGAGCCCAGTACTGATCCTGAAAAGCGTTTCCAACCCCACTTACAAGTAAAACTAGCTAAAATGTGCCTGGCTTCTCTTCACTGAAAAGCTCATTCTGAGTACATTTTTAGCATACGTTTGCTCCTGCCGGGTCAGCTGAGCGGCGAATTTCTATTTAACCACCTGCTTTCATGAGAGACCTCAGGGCTGCATGTTTTGAGCCCAGTACTGAGCCTGAAAAGCATTTCCAACCCCACTTACAAGTAAAACTAGCTAAAATGTGCCTGGGTTCTCTTCACTGAAAAGCTCATTCTGAGTACATTTTTAGCATACGTTTGCTCCTGCCGGGTCAGCTGAGCAGCAAATTTCTATTTAACCACCTGCTATCATGAGAGACCTCAGGGCTGCATGTTTTGAGCCCAGTACTGATCCTGAAAAGCGTTTCCAACCCCACTTACAAGTAAAACTAGCTAAAATGTGCCTGGCTGCTATTCACTAAAAAGCTCATTCTCTGTACATTTTTGGCATACGTTTGCTCCTACCGGGTCAGCTGAGCAGCGAATTTCTATTTAACCACCTGCTTTCATGAGAGACCTCAGAGCTGCATGTTTTGAGCCCTGTACTGAGCCTGAAAAGCATTTCCAACCCCACTTACAAGTAAAACTAGCTAAAATGTGCCTGGCTTCTCTTCAGTGAAAAGCTCATTCTGAGTACACTTTTTAGCATACGTTTGCTCCTGCCGGGTCAGCTGAGCAGCGAATTTCTATTTGACCACCTGCTTTCATGAGAGACCTCAAAGCTGCATGTTTTGAGCCCAGTACTGAGCCTGAAAAGCATTTCCAACCCCACTTACAAGTAAAACTAGCTAAAATGTGCCTGGCTTCTCTTCACTGAAAAGCTCATTCTGAGTACATTTTTAGCATACGTTTGCTCCTGCCGGGTCAGCTGAGCAGCGAATTTCTATTTAACCACCTGCTATCATAAGAGACCTCAGGGCTGCATGTTTTGAGCCCAGTACTGATCCTGAAAAGCGTTTCCAACCCCACTTACAAGTAAAACTAGCTAAAATGTGCCTGGCTTCTCTTCACTTAAAAGCTCATTCTGAGTACATTTTTAGCATACGTTTGCTCCTGCTGGGTCAGCTGAGCAGCGAATTTCTATTTAACCACCTGCTATCATGAGAGACCTCAGGGCTGCATGTTTTGAGCCCAGTACTGATCCTGAAAAGCGTTTCCAACCCCACTTACAAGTAAAACTAGCAAAAATGTGCCTGGCTTCTCTTCACTGAAAAGCTAATTCTGAGTACATTTTTAGCATACATTTGCTCCTTCCGGGTCAGCTGAGCAGCGAATTTCTATTTAACCACCTGCTTTCATGAGAGACCTCAGGGATGTATGTTTTGAGCCCAGCACTGAGCCTGAAAAGCGTTTCCAACGCCACTTACACGTAAAACTAGCTAAAATGTGCCTGGCTTTTCTTCACTGAAAAGCTCATTCTGAGTACATTTTTAGCATACGTTTGCTCCTGCCGGGTCAGCTGAGCAGCGAATTTCTATTTAACCACCTGCTATCATGAGAGACCTCAGGGCTGCATGTTTTGAGCCCAGTACTGATCCTGAAAAGCGTTTCCAACCCCACTTACAAGTAAAACTAGCTAAAATGTGCCTGGCTTCTATTCACTAAAAAGCTCATTCTCTGTACATTTTTGGCATACGTTTGCTCCTACCGGGTCAGCTGAGCAGCGAATTTCTATTTAACCACCTGCTATCATGAGAGACCTCAGGGCTGCATGTTTTGAGCCCAGTACTGAGCCTGAAAAGCATTTCCAACCCCACTTACAAGTAAAACTAGCTAAAATGTGCCTGGCTTCTCTTCACTGAAAAGCTCATTCTGAGTACATTTTTAGCATACGTTTGCTCCTGCCGGGTCAGCTGAGCAGCGAATTTCTATTTAACCACCTGCTATCATGAGAGACCTCAGGGCTGCATGTTTTGAGACCAGTACTGAGCCTGAAAAGCATTTCCAACCCCACTTACAAGTAAAACTAGCTAAAATGTGCCTGGCTTCTCTTCACTGAAAAGCTCATTCTGAGTACATTTTTAGCATACGTTTGCTCCTGCCGGGTCAGCTGAGCAGCGAATTTCTATTTAACCACCTGCTATCCTGAGAGACCTCAGGGCTGCATGTTTTGAGCCCAGTACTGATCCTGAAAAGCGTTTCCAACCCCACTTACAAGTAAAACTAGCTAAAATGTGCCTGGCTGCTATTCAGTGAAAAGCTCATTCTGTGTACATTTTTGGAATACGTTTGCTCCTGCCGGGTCAGCTGAGCAGCGAATTTCTATTTAACCACCTGCTATCATGAGAGACTTCAGGGCTGCATGTTTTGAGCCCAGTACTGATCCTGAAAAGCGTTTCCAACCCCACTTACAAGTAAAACTAGCTAAAATGTGCCTGGCTGCTATTCACTGAAAAGCTCATTCTGTGTACATTTTTGGCATACCATTGCTCCTACCGGGTCAGCTGAGCAGCGAATTTCTATTTAACCACCTGCTTTCATGAGAGACCTCAGGGCTGCATGTTTTGAGCCCAGTACTGAACCTGAAAAGCATTTCCAACCCCACTTACAAGTAAAACTAGCTAAAATGTGCCTGGCTTCTCTTCACTGAAAAGCTCATTCTGAGTACATTTTTAGCATACGTTTGCTCCTGCCGGGTCAGCTGAGCAGCGAATTTCTATTTAACCACCTGCTTTCATGAGAGACCTCAGGGATGCATGTTTTGAGCCCAGCACTGAGCCTGAAAAGCGTTTCCAACGCCACTTACAAGTAAAACTAGCTAAAATGTGCCTGGCTTCTCTTCACTGAAAAGCTCATTCTGAGTACATTTTTAGCATACGTTTGCTCCTGCCGGGTCAGCTGAGAAGCGAATTTCTATTTAACCACCTGCTATCATGAGAGACCTCAGGGCTGCATGTTTTGAGCCCAGTATTGATCCTGAAAAGCGTTTCCAACCCCACTTACAAGTAAAACTAGCTAAAATTTGCCTGGCTGCTATTCACTGAAAAGCTCATTCTGTGTACATTTTTGGCATACGTTTGCACCTACCGGGTCAGCTGAGCAGCAAATTTCTATTTAACCATCTGCTTTCATGAGAGACCTCAGGGCTGCATGTTTTGAGCCCAGTACTGAGCCTGAAAAGCATTTCCAACCCCACTTACAAGTAAAACTAGCTAAAATGTGCCTGGCTTCTCTTCACTGAAAAGCTCATTCTGAGTACATTTTTAGCATACGTTTGCTCCTGCCGGGTCAGCTGAGCAGCGAATTTCTATTTAACCACCTGCTATCACGAGAGACCTCAGGGCTGCATGGTTTGAGCCCAGTACTGATCCTGAAAAGCGTTTCCAACCCCACTTACAAGTAAAACTAGCTAAAATGTGCCTGGCTTCTCTTCACTGAAAAGCTCATTCTGAGTACATTTTTAACATACGTTTGCTCCTGCCGGGTCAGCTGACCGGCGAATTTCTATTTAACCACCTGCTTTCATGAGAGACCTCAGGGCTGCATGTTTTGAGCCCAGTACTGAGCCTGAAAAGCATTTCCAACCCCACTTACAAGTAAAACTAGCTAAAATGTGCCTGGCTTCTCTTCACTGAAAAGCTCATTCTGAGTACATTTTTAGCATACGTTTGCTCCTGCCGGGTCAGCTGAGCAGCGAATTTCTATTTAACCACCTGCTATCATGAGAGACCTCAGGGCTGCATGTTTTGAGCCCAGTACTGATCCTGAAAAGCGTTTCCAACCCCACTTACAAGTAAAACTAGCTAAAATGTGCCTGGCTGCTATTCACTAAAAAGCTCATTCTCTGTACATTTTTGGCATACGTTTGCTCCTACCGGGTCAGCTGAGCAGCGAATTTCTATTTAACCACCTGCTTTCATGAGAGACCTCAGAGCTGCATGTTTTGAGCCCTGTACTGAGCCTGAAAAGCATTTCCAACCCCACTTACAAGTAAAACTAGCTAAAATGTGCCTGGCTTCTCTTCAGTGAAAAGCTCATTCTGAGTACACTTTTTAGCATACGTTTGCTCCTGCCGGGTCAGCTGAGCAGCGAATTTCTATTTGACCACCTGCTTTCATGAGAGACCTCAAAGCTGCATGTTTTGAGCCCAGTACTGAGCCTGAAAAGCATTTCCAACCCCACTTACAAGTAAAACTAGCTAAAATGTGCCTGGCTTCTCTTCACTGAAAAGCTCATTCTGAGTACATTTTTAGCATACGTTTGCTCCTGCCGGGTCAGCTGAGCTGCGAATTTCTATTTAACCACCTGCTATCATAAGAGACCTCAGGGCTGCATGTTTTGAGCCCAGTACTGATCCTGAAAAGCGTTTCCAACCCCACTTACAAGTAAAACTAGCTAAAATGTGCCTGGCTTCTCTTCACTGAAAAGCTCATTCTGAGTACATTTTTAGCATACGTTTGCTCCTGCTGGGTCAGCTGAGCAGCGAATTTCTATTTAACCACCTGCTATCATGAGAGACCTCAGGGCTGCATGTTTTGAGCCCAGTACTGATCCTGAAAAGCGTTTCCAACCCCACTTACAAGTAAAACTAGCAAAAATGTGCCTGGCTTCTCTTCACTGAAAAGCTAATTCTGAGTACATTTTTAGCATACATTTGCTCCTGCCGGGTCAGCTGAGCAGCGAATTTCTATTTAACCACCTGCTTTCATGAGAGACCTCAGGGATGTATGTTTTGAGCCCAGCACTGAGCCTGAAAAGCGTTTCCAACGCCACTTACACGTAAAACTAGCTTAAATGTGCCTGGCTTTTCTTCACTGAAAAGCTCATTCTGAGTACATTTTTAGCATACGTTTGCTCCTGCCGGGTCAGCTGAGCAGCGAATTTCTATTTAACCACCTGCTATCATGAGAGACCTCTGGGCTGCATGTTTTGAGCCCAGTACTGATCCTGAAAAGCGTTTCCAACCCCACTTACAAGTAAAACTAGCAAAAATGTGCCTGGCTTCTCTTTACTGAAAAGCTCATTCTGAGTACATTTTTAGCATACATTTGCTCCTGCCGGGTCAGCTGAGCAGCGAATTTCTATTTAACCGGCTGCTTTCATGAGAGACCTCAGGGATGCATGTTTTGAGCCCAGCACTGAGCCTGAAAAGCGTTTCCAACCCCACTTACAAGTAAAACTAGCTAAAATGTGCCTGGCTGCTATTCACTGAAAAGCTCATTCTGTGTACATTTTTGGCATACCATTGCTCCTACCGGGTCAGCTGAGCAGCGAATTTCTATTTAACCACCTGCTTTCATGAGAGACCTCAGGGCTGCATGTTTTGAGCCCAGTACTGAACCTGAAAAGCATTTCCAACCCCACTTACAAGTAAAACTAGCTAAAATGTGCCTGGCTTCTCTTCACTGAAAAGCTCATTCTGAGTACATTTTTAGCATACGTTTGCTCCTGCCGGGTCAGCTGAGCAGCGAATTTCTATTTAACCACCTGCTTTCATGAGAGACCTCAGGGATGCATGTTTTGAGCCCAGCACTGAGCCTGAAAAGCGTTTCCAACGCCACTTACAAGTAAAACTAGCTAAAATGTGCCTGGCTTCTCTTCACTGAAAAGCTCATTCTGAGTACATTTTTAGCATACGTTTGCTCCTGCCGGGTCAGCTGAGAAGCGAATTTCTATTTAACCACCTGCTATCATGAGAGACCTCAGGGCTGCATGTTTTGAGCCCAGTATTGATCCTGAAAAGCGTTTCCAACCCCACTTACAAGTAAAACTAGCTAAAATTTGCCTGGCTGCTATTCACTGAAAAGCTCATTCTGTGTACATTTTTGGCATACGTTTGCACCTACCGGGTCAGCTGAGCAGCAAATTTCTATTTAACCATCTGCTTTCATGAGAGACCTCAGGGCTGCATGTTTTGAGCCCAGTACTGAGCCTGAAAAGCATTTCCAACCCCACTTACAAGTAAAACTAGCTAAAATGTGCCTGGCTTCTCTTCACTGAAAAGCTCATTCTGAGTACATTTTTAGCATACGTTTGCTCCTGCCGGGTCAGCTGAGCAGCGAATTTCTATTTAACCACCTGCTATCATGAGAGACCTCAGGGCTGCATGTTTTGAGACCAGTACTGATCCTGAAAAGCGTTTCCAACCCCACTTACAAGTAAAACTAGCTAAAATGTGCCTGGCTGCTATTCACTGAAAAGCTCATTCTGAGTACATTTTTAGCATACGTTTGCTCCTGCTGGGTCAGCTGAGCAGCGAATTTCTATTTAACCACCTGCTATCATGAGAGACCTCAGGGCTGCATGTTTTGAGCCCAGTATTGATCCTGAAAAGCGTTTCCAACCCCACTTACAAGTAAAACTAGCTAAAATGTGCCTGGCTGCTATTCACTGAAAAGCTCATTCTGTGTACATTTTTGGCATACGTCAGCTCCTGCCGGGTCAGCTGAGCAGCGAATTTCTATTTGACCACCTGCTTTCATGAGAGACCTCAGAGCTGCATGTTTTGAGCCCAGTACTGAGCCTGAAAAGCATTTCCAACCCCACTTACAAGTAAAACTAGCTAAAATGTGCCTGGCTTCTCTTCACTGAAAAGCTCATTCTGAGTACATTTTTAGCATACGTTTGCTCCTACCGGGTCAGCTGAGCAGCGAATTTCTATTTAACCACCTGCTTTCATGAGAGACCTCAGGGCTGCATGTTTTGAGCCCAGTACTGAGCCTGAAAAGCATTTCCAACCCCACTTACAAGTAAAACTAGCTAAAATGTGCCTGGCTTCTCTTCACTGAAAAGCTCATTCTGAGTACATTTTTAGCATACGTTTGCTCCTGCCGGGTCAGCTGAGCAGCGAATTTCTATTTAACCACCTGCTTTCATGAGAGACCTCAGGGCTGCATGTTTTGAGCCCAGTATTGATCCTGAAAAGCGTTTCCAACCCCACTTACAAGTAAAACTAGCTAAAATGTGCCTGGCTGCTATTCACTGAAAAGCTCATTCTGTGTACATTTTTGGCATACGTTTGCTCCTACCGGGTCAGCTGAGCAGCGAATTTCTATTTACCACCTGCTTTCATGAGAGACCTCAGGGCTGCATGTTTTGAGCCCAGTACTGATCCTGAAAAGCATTTCCAACCCCTCTTACAAGTAAAACTAGCTAAAATGTGCCTGGCTTCTCTTCACTGAAAAGCTCATTCTGAGTAAATTTTTAGCATACGTTTGCTCCTGCCGGGTCAGCTGAGCAGCGAATTTCTATTTAACCACCTGCTATCATAAGAGACCTCAGGGCTACATGTTTTGAGCCCAGTACTGATCCTGAAAAGCGTTTCCAACCCCACTTACAAGTAAAACTAGCTAAAATGTGCCTGGCTTCTCTTCACTGAAAAGCTCATTCTGAGTACATTTTTAGCATACGTTTGCTCCTGCTGGGTCAGCTGAGCAGCGAATTTCTATTTAACCACCTGCTATCATGAGAGACCTCAGGGCTGCATGTTTTGAGCCCAGTACTGATCCTGAAAAGCGTTTCCAACCCCACTTACATGTAAAACTAGCTAAAATGTGCCTGGCTGCTATTCACTGAAAAGCTCATTCTGTGTACATTTTTGGCATACCTTTGCTCCTACCGGGTCAGCTGAGCAGCGAATTTCTATTTAAGCACCTGCTTTCATGAGAGACCTCAGGGCTGCATGTTTTGAGCCCAGTACTGAGCCTGAAAAGCATTTCCAACCCCACTTACAAGTAAAACTAGCAAAAATGTGCCTGGCTTCTCTTCACTGAAAAGCCCATTCTGAGTACATTTTTAGCATACATTTGCTCCTACCGGGTCAGCTGAGCAGCGAATTTCTATTTAACCACCTGCTTTCATGAGAGACCTCAGGGCTGCATGTTTTGAGCCCAGTACTGAGCCTGAAAAGCATTTCCAACCCCACTTACAAGTAAAACTAGCTAAAATGTGCCTGGCTTCTCTTCACTGAAAAGCTCATTCTGAGTACATTTTTAGCATACGTTTGCTCCTGCCGGGTCAGCTGAGCAGCGAATTTCTATTTAACCACCTGCTTTCATGAGAGACCTCAGGGCTGCATGTTTTGAGCCCAGTATTGATCCTGAAAAGCGTTTCCAACCCCACTTACAAGTAAAACTAGCTAAAATGTGCCTGGCTGCTATTCACTGAAAAGCTCATTCTGTGTACATTTTTGGCATACGTTTGCTCCTACCGGGTCAGCTGAGCAGCGAATTTCTATTTACCACCTGCTTTCATGAGAGACCTCAGGGCTGCATGTTTTGAGCCCAGTACTGAGCCTGAAAAGCATTTCCAACCCCACTTACAAGTAAAACTAGCTAAAATGTGCCTGGCTTCTCTTCACTGAAAAGCTCATTCTGAGTAAATTTTTAGCATACGTTTGCTCCTGCCGGGTCAGCTGAGCAGCGAATTTCTATTTAACCACCTGCTATCATAAGAGACCTCAGGGCTACATGTTTTGAGCCCAGTACTGATCCTGAAAAGCGTTTCCAACCCCACTTACAAGTAAAACTAGCTAAAATGTGCCTGGCTTCTCTTCACTGAAAAGCTCATTCTGAGTACATTTTTAGCATACGTTTGCTCCTGCTGGGTCAGCTGAGCAGCGAATTTCTATTTAACCACCTGCTATCATGAGAGACCTCAGGGCTGCATGTTTTGAGCCCAGTACTGATCCTGAAAAGCGTTTCCAACCCCACTTACATGTAAAACTAGCTAAAATGTGCCTGGCTGCTATTCACTGAAAAGCTCATTCTGTGTACATTTTTGGCATACCTTTGCTCCTACCGGGTCAGCTGAGCAGCGAATTTCTATTTAAGCACCTGCTTTCATGAGAGACCTCAGGGCTGCATGTTTTGAGCCCAGTACTGAGCCTGAAAAGCATTTCCAACCCCACTTACAAGTAAAACTAGCAAAAATGTGCCTGGCTTCTCTTCACTGAAAAGCCCATTCTGAGTACATTTTTAGCATACATTTGCTCCTGCGGGGTCAGCTGAGCAGCGAATTTCTATTTAACCACCTGCTTTCATGAGAGACCTCAGGGATGCATGTTTTGAGCCCAGCACTGAGCCTGAAAAGCGTTTCCAACGCCACTTACACGTAAAACTAGCTAAAATGTGCCTGGCTTCTCTTTACTGAAAAGCTCATTCTGAGTACATTTTTAGCATACGTTTGCTCCTGCCGGGTCAGCTGAGCAGCGAATTTCTATTTAACCACCTGCTATCATGAGAGACCTCAGGGCTGCATGTTTTGAGCCCAGTACTGATCCTGAAAAGCGTTTCCAACCCCACTTACAAGTAAAACTAGCTAAAATGTGCCTGGCTGCTATTCACTAAAAAGCTCATTCTCTGTATATTTTTGGCATACGTTTGCTCCTACCGGGTCAGCTGAGCAGCGAATTTCTATTTAACCACCTGCTTTCATGAGAGACCTCAGAGCTGCATGTTTTGAGCCCTGTACTGAGCCTGAAAAGCATTTCCAACCCCACTTACAAGTAAAACTAGCTAAAATGTGCCTGGCTTCTCTCACTGAAAAGCTCATTCTGAGTACATTTTTCGCATACGTTTGCTCCTGCCGGGTCAGCTGAGCAGCGAATTTCTATTTAACCACCTGCTATCACGAGAGACCTCAGGGCTGCATGGTTTGAGCCCAGTACTGATCCTGAAAAGCGTTTCCAACCCCACTTACAAGTAAAACTAGCTAAAATGTGCCTGGCTTCTCTTCACTGAAAAGCTCATTCTGAGTACATTTTTAGCATACGTTTGCTCCTGCCGGGTCAGCTGAGCGGCGAATTTCTATTTAACCACCTGCTTTCATGAGAGACCTCAGGGCTGCATGTTTTGAGCCCAGTACTGAGCCTGAAAAGCATTTCCAACCCCACTTACAAGTAAAACTAGCTAAAATGTGCCTGGGTTCTCTTCACTGAAAAGCTCATTCTGAGTACATTTTTAGCATACGTTTGCTCCTGCCGGGTCAGCTGAGCAGCAAATTTCTATTTAACCACCTGCTATCATGAGAGACCTCAGGGCTGCATGTTTTGAGCCCAGTACTGATCCTGAAAAGCGTTTCCAACCCCACTTACAAGTAAAACTAGCTAAAATGTGCCTGGCTGCTATTCACTAAAAAGCTCATTCTCTGTACATTTTTGGCATACGTTTGCTCCTACCGGGTCAGCTGAGCAGCGAATTTCTATTTAACCACCTGCTTTCATGAGAGACCTCAGAGCTGCATGTTTTGAGCCCTGTACTGAGCCTGAAAAGCATTTCCAACCCCACTTACAAGTAAAACTAGCTAAAATGTGCCTGGCTTCTCTTCAGTGAAAAGCTCATTCTGAGTACACTTTTTAGCATACGTTTGCTCCTGCCGGGTCAGCTGAGCAGCGAATTTCTATTTGACCACCTGCTTTCATGAGAGACCTCAAAGCTGCATGTTTTGAGCCCAGTACTGAGCCTGAAAAGCATTTCCAACCCCACTTACAAGTAAAACTAGCTAAAATGTGCCTGGCTTCTCTTCACTGAAAAGCTCATTCTGAGTACATTTTTAGCATACGTTTGCTCCTGCCGGGTCAGCTGAGCAGCGAATTTCTATTTAACCACCTGCTATCATAAGAGACCTCAGGGCTGCATGTTTTGAGCCCAGTACTGATCCTGAAAAGCGTTTCCAACCCCACTTACAAGTAAAACTAGCTAAAATGTGCCTGGCTTCTCTTCACTTAAAAGCTCATTCTGAGTACATTTTTAGCATACGTTTGCTCCTGCTGGGTCAGCTGAGCAGCGAATTTCTATTTAACCACCTGCTATCATGAGAGACCTCAGGGCTGCATGTTTTGAGCCCAGTACTGATCCTGAAAAGCGTTTCCAACCCCACTTACAAGTAAAACTAGCAAAAATGTGCCTGGCTTCTCTTCACTGAAAAGCTAATTCTGAGTACATTTTTAGCATACATTTGCTCCTTCCGGGTCAGCTGAGCAGCGAATTTCTATTTAACCACCTGCTTTCATGAGAGACCTCAGGGATGTATGTTTTGAGCCCAGCACTGAGCCTGAAAAGCGTTTCCAACGCCACTTACACGTAAAACTAGCTAAAATGTGCCTGGCTTTTCTTCACTGAAAAGCTCATTCTGAGTACATTTTTAGCATACGTTTGCTCCTGCCGGGTCAGCTGAGCAGCGAATTTCTATTTAACCACCTGCTATCATGAGAGACCTCAGGGCTGCATGTTTTGAGCCCAGTACTGATCCTGAAAAGCGTTTCCAACCCCACTTACAAGTAAAACTAGCTAAAATGTGCCTGGCTTCTATTCACTAAAAAGCTCATTCTCTGTACATTTTTGGCATACGTTTGCTCCTACCGGGTCAGCTGAGCAGCGAATTTCTATTTAACCACCTGCTATCATGAGAGACCTCAGGGCTGCATGTTTTGAGCCCAGTACTGAGCCTGAAAAGCATTTCCAACCCCACTTACAAGTAAAACTAGCTAAAATGTGCCTGGCTTCTCTTCACTGAAAAGCTCATTCTGAGTACATTTTTAGCATACGTTTGCTCCTGCCGGGTCAGCTGAGCAGCGAATTTCTATTTAACCACCTGCTATCATGAGAGACCTCAGGGCTGCATGTTTTGAGACCAGTACTGAGCCTGAAAAGCATTTCCAACCCCACTTACAAGTAAAACTAGCTAAAATGTGCCTGGCTTCTCTTCACTGAAAAGCTCATTCTGAGTACATTTTTAGCATACGTTTGCTCCTGCCGGGTCAGCTGAGCAGCGAATTTCTATTTAACCACCTGCTATCCTGAGAGACCTCAGGGCTGCATGTTTTGAGCCCAGTACTGATCCTGAAAAGCGTTTCCAACCCCACTTACAAGTAAAACTAGCTAAAATGTGCCTGGCTGCTATTCAGTGAAAAGCTCATTCTGTGTACATTTTTGGAATACGTTTGCTCCTGCCGGGTCAGCTGAGCAGCGAATTTCTATTTAACCACCTGCTATCATGAGAGACTTCAGGGCTGCATGTTTTGAGCCCAGTACTGATCCTGAAAAGCGTTTCCAACCCCACTTACAAGTAAAACTAGCTAAAATGTGCCTGGCTGCTATTCACTGAAAAGCTCATTCTGTGTACATTTTTGGCATACCATTGCTCCTACCGGGTCAGCTGAGCAGCGAATTTCTATTTAACCACCTGCTTTCATGAGAGACCTCAGGGCTGCATGTTTTGAGCCCAGTACTGAACCTGAAAAGCATTTCCAACCCCACTTACAAGTAAAACTAGCTAAAATGTGCCTGGCTTCTCTTCACTGAAAAGCTCATTCTGAGTACATTTTTAGCATACGTTTGCTCCTGCCGGGTCAGCTGAGCAGCGAATTTCTATTTAACCACCTGCTTTCATGAGAGACCTCAGGGATGCATGTTTTGAGCCCAGCACTGAGCCTGAAAAGCGTTTCCAACGCCACTTACAAGTAAAACTAGCTAAAATGTGCCTGGCTTCTCTTCACTGAAAAGCTCATTCTGAGTACATTTTTAGCATACGTTTGCTCCTGCCGGGTCAGCTGAGAAGCGAATTTCTATTTAACCACCTGCTATCATGAGAGACCTCAGGGCTGCATGTTTTGAGCCCAGTATTGATCCTGAAAAGCGTTTCCAACCCCACTTACAAGTAAAACTAGCTAAAATTTGCCTGGCTGCTATTCACTGAAAAGCTCATTCTGTGTACATTTTTGGCATACGTTTGCACCTACCGGGTCAGCTGAGCAGCAAATTTCTATTTAACCATCTGCTTTCATGAGAGACCTCAGGGCTGCATGTTTTGAGCCCAGTACTGAGCCTGAAAAGCATTTCCAACCCCACTTACAAGTAAAACTAGCTAAAATGTGCCTGGCTTCTCTTCACTGAAAAGCTCATTCTGAGTACATTTTTAGCATACGTTTGCTCCTGCCGGGTCAGCTGAGCAGCGAATTTCTATTTAACCACCTGCTATCACGAGAGACCTCAGGGCTGCATGGTTTGAGCCCAGTACTGATCCTGAAAAGCGTTTCCAACCCCACTTACAAGTAAAACTAGCTAAAATGTGCCTGGCTTCTCTTCACTGAAAAGCTCATTCTGAGTACATTTTTAACATACGTTTGCTCCTGCCGGGTCAGCTGACCGGCGAATTTCTATTTAACCACCTGCTTTCATGAGAGACCTCAGGGCTGCATGTTTTGAGCCCAGTACTGAGCCTGAAAAGCATTTCCAACCCCACTTACAAGTAAAACTAGCTAAAATGTGCCTGGCTTCTCTTCACTGAAAAGCTCATTCTGAGTACATTTTTAGCATACGTTTGCTCCTGCCGGGTCAGCTGAGCAGCGAATTTCTATTTAACCACCTGCTATCATGAGAGACCTCAGGGCTGCATGTTTTGAGCCCAGTACTGATCCTGAAAAGCGTTTCCAACCCCACTTACAAGTAAAACTAGCTAAAATGTGCCTGGCTGCTATTCACTAAAAAGCTCATTCTCTGTACATTTTTGGCATACGTTTGCTCCTACCGGGTCAGCTGAGCAGCGAATTTCTATTTAACCACCTGCTTTCATGAGAGACCTCAGAGCTGCATGTTTTGAGCCCTGTACTGAGCCTGAAAAGCATTTCCAACCCCACTTACAAGTAAAACTAGCTAAAATGTGCCTGGCTTCTCTTCAGTGAAAAGCTCATTCTGAGTACACTTTTTAGCATACGTTTGCTCCTGCCGGGTCAGCTGAGCAGCGAATTTCTATTTGACCACCTGCTTTCATGAGAGACCTCAAAGCTGCATGTTTTGAGCCCAGTACTGAGCCTGAAAAGCATTTCCAACCCCACTTACAAGTAAAACTAGCTAAAATGTGCCTGGCTTCTCTTCACTGAAAAGCTCATTCTGAGTACATTTTTAGCATACGTTTGCTCCTGCCGGGTCAGCTGAGCTGCGAATTTCTATTTAACCACCTGCTATCATAAGAGACCTCAGGGCTGCATGTTTTGAGCCCAGTACTGATCCTGAAAAGCGTTTCCAACCCCACTTACAAGTAAAACTAGCTAAAATGTGCCTGGCTTCTCTTCACTGAAAAGCTCATTCTGAGTACATTTTTAGCATACGTTTGCTCCTGCTGGGTCAGCTGAGCAGCGAATTTCTATTTAACCACCTGCTATCATGAGAGACCTCAGGGCTGCATGTTTTGAGCCCAGTACTGATCCTGAAAAGCGTTTCCAACCCCACTTACAAGTAAAACTAGCAAAAATGTGCCTGGCTTCTCTTCACTGAAAAGCTAATTCTGAGTACATTTTTAGCATACATTTGCTCCTGCCGGGTCAGCTGAGCAGCGAATTTCTATTTAACCACCTGCTTTCATGAGAGACCTCAGGGATGTATGTTTTGAGCCCAGCACTGAGCCTGAAAAGCGTTTCCAACGCCACTTACACGTAAAACTAGCTTAAATGTGCCTGGCTTTTCTTCACTGAAAAGCTCATTCTGAGTACATTTTTAGCATACGTTTGCTCCTGCCGGGTCAGCTGAGCAGCGAATTTCTATTTAACCACCTGCTATCATGAGAGACCTCAGGGCTGCATGTTTTGAGCCCAGTACTGATCCTGAAAAGCGTTTCCAACCCCACTTACAAGTAAAACTAGCTAAAATGTGCCTGGCTGCTATTCACTAAAAAGCTCATTCTCTGTACATTTTTGGCATACGTTTGCTCCTACCGGGTCAGCTGAGCAGCGAATTTCTATTTAACCACCTGCTATCATGAGAGACCTCAGGGCTGCATGTTTTGAGCCCAGTACTGAGCCTGAAAAGCATTTCCAACCCCACTTACAAGTAAAACTAGCTAAAATGTGCCTGGCTTCTCTTCACTGAAAAGCTCATTCTGAGTACATTTTTAGCATACGTTTGCTCCTGCCGGGTCAGCTGAGCAGCGAATTTCTATTTAACCACCTGCTATCATGAGAGACCTCAGGGCTGCATGTTTTGAGACCAGTACTGAGCCTGAAAAGCATTTCCAACCCCACTTACAAGTAAAACTTGCTAAAATGTGCCTGGCTTCTCTTCACTGAAAAGCTCATTCTGAGTACATTTTTAGCATACATTTGCTCCTGCCGGGTCAGCTGAGCAGCGAATTTCTATTTAACCACCTGCTTTCATGAGAGACCTCAGGGATGTATGTTTTGAGCCCAGCACTGAGCCTGAAAAGCGTTTCCAACGCCACTTACACGTAAAACTAGCTAAAATGTGCCTGGCTTTTCTTCACTGAAAAGCTCATTCTGAGTACATTTTTAGCATACGTTTGCTCCTGCCGGGTCAGCTGAGCAGCGAATTTCTATTTAACCACCTGCTATCATGAGAGACCTCAGGGCTGCATGTTTTGAGCCCAGTACTGATCCTGAAAAGCGTTTCCAACCCCACTTACAAGTAAAACTAGCTAAAATGTGCCTGGCTGCTATTCACTAAAAAGCTCATTCTCTGTACATTTTTGGCATACGTTTGCTCCTACCGGGTCAGCTGAGCAGCGAATTTCTATTTAACCACCTGCTATCATGAGAGACCTCAGGGCTGCATGTTTTGAGCCCAGTACTGAGCCTGAAAAGCATTTCCAACCCCACTTACAAGTAAAACTAGCTAAAATGTGCCTGGCTTCTCTTCACTGAAAAGCTCATTCTGAGTACATTTTTAGCATACGTTTGCTCCTGCCGGGTCAGCTGAGCAGCGAATTTCTATTTAACCACCTGCTATCATGAGAGACCTCAGGGCTGCATGTTTTGAGACCAGTACTGAGCCTGAAAAGCATTTGCAACCCCACTTACAAGTAAAACTTGCTAAAATGTGCCTGGCTTCTCTTCACTGAAAAGCTCATTCTGAGTACATTTTTAGCATACGTTTGCTCCTGCCGGGTCAGCTGAGCAGCGAATTTCTATTTAACCACCTGCTATCCTGAGAGACCTCAGGGCTGCATGTTTTGAGCCCAGTACTGATCCTGAAAAGCGTTTCCAACCCCACTTACAAGTAAAACTAGCTAAAATGTGCCTGGCTGCTATTCAGTGAAAAGCTCATTCTGTGTACATTTTTGGAATACGTTTGCTCCTGCCGGGTCAGCTGAGCAGCGAATTTCTATTTAACCACCTGCTATCATGAGAGACTTCAGGGCTGCATGTTTTGAGCCCAGTACTGATCCTGAAAAGCGTTTCCAACCCCACTTACAAGTAAAACTAGCTAAAATGTGCCTGGCTGCTATTCACTGAAAAGCTTATTCTGTGTACATTTTTGGCATACCATTGCTCCTACCGGGTCAGCTGAGCAGCGAATTTCTATTTAACCACCTGCTTTCATGAGAGACCTCAGGGCTGCATGTTTTGAGCCCAGTACTGAACCTGAAAAGCATTTCCAACCCCACTTACAAGTAAAACTAGCTAAAATGTGCCTGGCTTCTCTTCACTGAAAAGCTCATTCTGAGTACATTTTTAGCATACGTTTGCTCCTGCCGGGTCAGCTGAGCAGCGAATTTCTATTTAACCACCTGCTTTCATGAGAGACCTCAGGGATGCATGTTTTGAGCCCAGCACTGAGCCTGAAAAGCGTTTCCAACGCCACTTACAAGTAAAACTAGCTAAAATGTGCCTGGCTTCTCTTCACTGAAAAGCTCATTCTGAGTACATTTTTAGCATACGTTTGCTCCTGCCGGGTCAGCTGAGAAGCGAATTTCTATTTAACCACCTGCTATCATGAGAGACCTCAGGGCTGCATGTTTTGAGCCCAGTATTGATCCTGAAAAGCGTTTCCAACCCCACTTACAAGTAAAACTAGCTAAAATTTGCCTGGCTGCTATTCACTGAAAAGCTCATTCTGTGTACATTTTTGGCATACGTTTGCACCTACCGGGTCAGCTGAGCAGCAAATTTCTATTTAACCATCTGCTTTCATGAGAGACCTCAGGGCTGCATGTTTTGAGCCCAGTACTGAGCCTGAAAAGCATTTCCAACCCCACTTACAAGTAAAACTAGCTAAAATGTGCCTGGCTTCTCTTCACTGAAAAGCTCATTCTGAGTACATTTTTAGCATACGTTTGCTCCTGCCGGGTCAGCTGAGCAGCGAATTTCTATTTAACCACCTGCTATCATGAGAGACCTCAGGGCTGCATGTTTTGAGACCAGTACTGATCCTGAAAAGCGTTTCCAACCCCACTTACAAGTAAAACTAGCTAAAATGTGCCTGGCTGCTATTCACTGAAAAGCTCATTCTGAGTACATTTTTAGCATACGTTTGCTCCTGCTGGGTCAGCTGAGCAGCGAATTTCTATTTAACCACCTGCTATCATGAGAGACCTCAGGGCTGCATGTTTTGAGCCCAGTATTGATCCTGAAAAGCGTTTCCAACCCCACTTACAAGTAAAACTAGCTAAAATGTGCCTGGCTGCTATTCACTGAAAAGCTCATTCTGTGTACATTTTTGGCATACGTTAGCTCCTGCCGGGTCAGCTGAGCAGCGAATTTCTATTTGACCACCTGCTTTCATGAGAGACCTCAGAGCTGCATGTTTTGAGCCCAGTACTGAGCCTGAAAAGCATTTCCAACCCCACTTAAAAGTAAAACTAGCTAAAATGTGCCTGGCTTCTCTTCACTGAAAAGCTCATTCTGAGTACATTTTTAGCATACGTTTGCTCCTACCGGGTCAGCTGAGCAGCAAATTTCTATTTAACCACCTGCTTTCATGAGAGACCTCAGGGCTGCATGTTTTGAGCCCAGTACTGAGCCTGAAAAGCATTTCCAACCCCACTTACAAGTAAAACTAGCTAAAATGTGCCTGGCTTCTCTTCACTGAAAAGCTCATTCTGAGTACATTTTTAGCATACGTTTGCTCCTGCTGGGTCAGCTGAGCAGCGAATTTCTATTTAACCACCTGCTATCATGAGAGACCTCAGGGCTGCATGTTTTGAGCCCAGTACTGATCCTGAAAAGCGTTTCCAACCCCACTTACAAGTAAAACTAGCTAAAATGTGCCTGGCTTCTCTTCACTGAAAAGCTCATTCTGAGTACATTTTTAGCATACATTTGCTCCTGCGGGGTCAGCTGAGCAGCGAATTTCTATTCAACCACCTGCTTTCATGAGAGACCTCAGGGATGCATGTTTTGAGCCCAGCACTGAGCCTGAAAAGCGTTTCCAACGCCACTTACACGTAAAACTAGCTAAAATGTGCCTGGCTTCTCTTCACTGAAAAGCTCATTCTGAGTACATTTTTAGCATACGTTTGCTCCTGCCGGGTCAGCTGAGCAGCGAATTTCTATTTAACCACCTGCTATCATGAGAGACCTCAGGGCTGCATGTTTTGAGCCCAGTACTGATCCTGAAAAGCGTTTCCAACCCCACTTACAAGTAAAACTAGCTAAAATGTGCCTGGCTGCTATTCACTAAAAAGCTCATTCTCTGTACATTTTTGGCATACGTTTGCTCCTACCGGGTCAGCTGAGCAGCGAATTTCTATTTAACCACCTGCTTTCATGAGAGACCTCAGAGCTGCATGTTTTGAGCCCTGTACTGAGCCTGAAAAGCATTTCCAACCCCACTTACAAGTAAAACTAGCTAAAATGTGCCTGGCTTCTCTCACTGAAAAGCTCATTCTGAGTACATTTTTCGCATACGTTTGCTCCTGCCGGGTCAGCTGAGCAGCGAATTTCTATTTAACCACCTGCTATCACGAGAGACCTCAGGGCTGCATGGTTTGAGCCCAGTACTGATCCTGAAAAGCGTTTCCAACCCCACTTACAAGTAAAACTAGCTAAAATGTGCCTGGCTTCTCTTCACTGAAAAGCTCATTCTGAGTACATTTTTAGCATACGTTTGCTCCTGCTGGGTCAGCTGAGCGGCGAATTTCTATTTAACCACCTGCTTTCATGAGAGACCTCAGGGCTGCATGTTTTGAGCCCAGTACTGAGCCTGAAAAGCATTTCCAACCCCACTTACAAGTAAAACTAGCTAAAATGTGCCTGGCTTCTCTTCACTGAAAAGCTCATTCTGAGTACATTTTTAGCATACGTTTGCTCCTGCCGGGTCAGCTGAGCAGCGAATTTCTATTTAACCACCTGCTATCATGAGAGACCTCAGGGCTGCATGTTTTGAGCCCAGTACTGATCCTGAAAAGCGTTTCCAACCCCACTTACAAGTAAAACTAGCTAAAATGTGCCTGGCTGCTATTCACTAAAAAGCTCATTCTCTGTACATTTTTGGCATACGTTTGCTCCTACCGGGTCAGCTGAGCAGCGAATTTCTATTTAACCACCTGCTTTCATGAGAGACATCAGAGCTGCATGTTTTGAGCCCTGTACTGAGCCTGAAAAGCATTTCCAACCCCACTTACAAGTAAAACTAGCTAAAATGTGCCTGGCTTCTCTTCAGTGAAAAGCTCATTCTGAGTACACTTTTTAGCATACGTTTGCTCCTGCCGGGTAGCTGAGCAGCGAATTTCTATTTGACCACCTGCTTTCATGAGAGACCTCAGAGCTGCATGTTTTGAGCCCAGTACTGAGCCTGAAAAGCATTTCCAACCCCACTTACAAGTAAAACTAGCTAAAATGTGCCTGGCTTCTCTTCACTGAAAAGCTCATTCTGAGTACATTTTTAGCATACGTTTGCTCCTGCCGGGTCAGCTGAGCAGCGAATTTCTATTTAACCACCTGCTATCATAAGAGACCTCAGGGCTGCATGTTTTGAGCCCAGTACTGATCCTGAAAAGCGTTTCCAACCCCACTTACAAGTAAAACTAGCTAAAATGTGCCTGGCTTCTCTTCACTGAAAAGCTCATTCTGAGTACATTTTTAGCATACGTTTGCTCCTGCTGGGTCAGCTGAGCAGCGAATTTCTATTTAACCACCTGCTATCATGAGAGACCTCAGGGCTGCATGTTTTGAGCCCAGTACTGATCCTGAAAAGCGTTTCCAACCCCACTTACAAGTAAAACTAGCAAAAATGTGCCTGGCTTGTCTTCACTGAAAAGCTAATTCTGAGTACATTTTTAGCATACATTTGCTCCTGCCGGGTCAGCTGAGCAGCGAATTTCTATTTAACCACCTGCTTTCATGAGAGACCTCAGGGGTGTATGTTTTGAGCCCAGCACTGAGCCTGAAAAGCGTTTCCAACGCCACTTACACGTAAAACTAGCTAAAATGTGCCTGGCTTTTCTTCACTGAAAAGCTCATTCTGAGTACATTTTTAGCATACGTTTGCTCCTGCCGGGTCAGCTGAGCAGCGAATTTCTATTTAACCGCCTGCTATCACGAGAGACCTCAGGGCTGCATGGTTTGAGCCCAGTACTGATCCTGAAAAGCGTTTCCAACCCCACTTACAAGTAAAACTAGCTAAAATGTGCCTGGCTGCTATTCAGTGAAAAGCTCATTCTGTGTACATTTTTGGAATACGTTTGCTCCTGCCGGGTCAGCTGAGCAGCGAATTTCTATTTAACCACCTGCTATCATGAGAGACTTCAGGGCTGCATGTTTTGAGCCCAGTACTGATCCTGAAAAGCGTTTCCAACCCCACTTACAAGTAAAACTAGCTAAAATGTGCCTGGCTGCTATTCACTGAAAAGCTCATTCTGTGTACATTTTTGGCATACCATTGCTCCTACCGGGTCAGCTGAGCAGCGAATTTCTATTTAACCACCTGCTTTCATGAGAGACCTCAGGGCTGCATGTTTTGAGCCCAGTACTGAACCTGAAAAGCATTTCCAACCCCACTTACAAGTAAAACTAGCTAAAATGTGCCTGGCTTCTCTTCACTGAAAAGCTCATTCTGAGTACATTTTTAGCATACGTTTGCTCCTGCCGGGTCAGCTGAGCAGCGAATTTCTATTTAACCACCTGCTTTCATGAGAGACCTCAGGGATGCATGTTTTGAGCCCAGCACTGAGCCTGAAAAGCGTTTCCAACGCCACTTACAAGTAAAACTAGCTAAAATGTGCCTGGCTTCTCTTCACTGAAAAGCTCATTCTGAGTACATTTTTAGCATACGTTTGCTCCTGCCGGGTCAGCTGAGAAGCGAATTTCTATTTAACCACCTGCTATCATGAGAGACCTCAGGGCTGCATGTTTTGAGACCAGTATTGATCCTGAAAAGCGTTTCCAACCCCACTTACAAGTAAAACTAGCTAAAATTTGCCTGGCTGCTATTCACTGAAAAGCTCATTCTGTGTACATTTTTGGCATACGTTTGCACCTACCAGGTCAGCTGAGCAGCAAACTTCTATTTAACCATCTGCTTTCATGAGAGACCTCAGGGCTGCATGTTTTGAGCCCAGTACTGAGCCTGAAAAGCATTTCCAACCCCACTTACAAGTAAAACTAGCTAAAATGTGCCTGGCTTCTCTTCACTGAAAAGCTCATTCTGAGTACATTTTTAGCATACGTTTGCTCCTGCCGGGTCAGCTGAGCAGCGAATTTCTATTTAACCACCTGCTATCATGAGAGACCTCAGGGCTGCATGTTTTGAGACCAGTACTGATCCTGAAAAGCGTTTCCAACCCCACTTACAAGTAAAACTAGCTAAAATGTGCCTGGCTGCTATTCACTGAAAAGCTCATTCTGAGTACATTTTTAGCATACGTTTGCTCCTGCTGGGTCAGCTGAGCAGCGAATTTCTATTTGACCACCTGCTTTCATGAGAGACCTCAGAGCTGCATGTTTTGAGCCCAGTACTGAGCCTGAAAAGCATTTCCAACCCCACTTACAAGTAAAACTAGCTAAAATGTGCCTGGCTTCTCTTCACTGAAAAGCTCATTCTGAGTACATTTTTAGCATACGTTTGCTCCTACCGGGTCAGCTGAGCAGCGAATTTCTATTTAACCACCTGCTTTCATGAGAGACCTCAGGGCTGCATGTTTTGAGCCCAGTACTGAGCCTGAAAAGCATTTCCAACCCCACTTACAAGTAAAACTAGCTAAAATGTGCCTGGCTTCTCTTCACTGAAAAGCTCATTCTGAGTACATTTTTAGCATACGTTTGCTCCTGCCGGGTCAGCTGAGCAGCGAATTTCTATTTAAGCACCTGCTTTCATGAGAGACCTCAGGGCTGCATGTTTTGAGCCCAGTACTGAGCCTGAAAAGCATTTCCAACCCCACTTACAAGTAAAACTAGCTAAAATGTGCCTGGCTTCTCTTCACTGAAAAGCTCATTCTGAGTACATTTTTAGCATACGTTTGCTCCTGCTGGGTCAGCTGAGCAGCGAATTTCTATTTAACCACCTGCTATCATGAGAGACCTCAGGGCTGCATGTTTTGAGCCCAGTACTGATCCTGAAAAGCGTTTCCAACCCCACTTACAAGTAAAACTAGCTAAAATGTGCCTGGCTGCTATTCACTAAAAAGCTCATTCTCTGTACATTTTTGGCATACGTTTGCTCCTACCGGGTCAGCTGAGCAGCGAATTTCTATTTAACCACCTGCTTTCATGAGAGACCTCAGAGCTGCATGTTTTGAGCCCTGTACTGAGCCTGAAAAGCATTTCCAACCCCACTTACAAGTAAAACTAGCTAAAATGTGCCTGGCTTCTCTCACTGAAAAGCTCATTCTGAGTACATTTTTCGCATACGTTTGCTCCTGCCGGGTCAGCTGAGCAGCGAATTTCTATTTAACCACCTGCTATCACGAGAGACCTCAGGGCTGCATGGTTTGAGCCCAGTACTGATCCTGAAAAGCGTTTCCAGCCCCACTTACAAGTAAAACTAGCTAAAATGTGCCTGGCTTCTCTTCACTGAAAAGCTCATTCTGAGTACATTTTTAGCATACGTTTGCTCCTGCTGGGTCAGCTGAGCGGCGAATTTCTATTTAACCACCTGCTTTCATGAGAGACCTCAGGGCTGCATGTTTTGAGCCCAGTACTGAGCCTGAAAAGCATTTCCAACCCCACTTACAAGTAAAACTAGCTAAAATGTGCCTGGCTTCTCTTCACTGAAAAGCTCATTCTGAGTACATTTTTAGCATACGTTTGCTCCTGCCGGGTCAGCTGAGCAGCGAATTTCTATTTAACCACCTGCTATCATGAGAGACCTCAGGGCTGCATGTTTTGAGCCCAGTACTGATCCTGAAAAGCGTTTCCAACCCCACTTACAAGTAAAACTAGCTAAAATGTGCCTGGCTGCTATTCACTAAAAAGCTCATTCTCTGTACATTTTTGGCATACGTTTGCTCCTACCGGGTCAGCTGAGCAGCGAATTTCTATTTAACCACCTGCTTTCATGAGAGACCTCAGAGCTGCATGTTTTGAGCCCTGTACTGAGCCTGAAAAGCATTTCCAACCCCACTTACAAGTAAAACTAGCTAAAATGTGCCTGGCTTCTCTTCAGTGAAAAGCTCATTCTGAGTACACTTTTTAGCATACGTTTGCTCCTGCCGGGTAGCTGAGCAGCGAATTTCTATTTGACCACCTGCTTTCATGAGAGACCTCAGAGCTGCATGTTTTGAGCCCAGTACTGAGCCTGAAAAGCATTTCCAACCCCACTTACAAGTAAAACTAGCTAAAATGTGCCTGGCTTCTCTTCACTGAAAAGCTCATTCTGAGTACATTTTTAGCATACGTTTGCTCCTGCCGGGTCAGCTGAGCAGCGAATTTCTATTTAACCACCTGCTATCATAAGAGACCTCAGGGCTGCATGTTTTGAGCCCAGTACTGATCCTGAAAAGCGTTTCCAACCCCACTTACAAGTAAAACTAGCTAAAATGTGCCTGGCTTCTCTTCACTGAAAAGCTCATTCTGAGTACATTTTTAGCATACGTTTGCTCCTGCTGGGTCAGCTGAGCAGCGAATTTCTATTTAACCACCTGCTATCATGAGAGACCTCAGGGCTGCATGTTTTGAGCCCAGTACTGATCCTGAAAAGCGTTTCCAACCCCACTTACAAGTAAAACTAGCAAAAATGTGCCTGGCTTCTCTTCACTGAAAAGCTAATTCTGAGTACATTTTTAGCATACATTTGCTCCTGCCGGGTCAGCTAAGCAGCGAATTTCTATTTAACCACCTGCTTTCATGAGAGACCTCAGGGGTGTATGTTTTGAGCCCAGCACTGAGCCTGAAAAGCGTTTCCAACGCCACTTACACGTAAAACTAGCTAAAATGTGCCTGGCTTTTCTTCACTGAAAAGCTCATTCTGAGTACATTTTTAGCATACGTTTGCTCCTGCCGGGTCAGCTGAGCAGCGAATTTCTATTTAACCACCTGCTATCATGAGAGACCTCAGGGCTGCATGTTTTGAGCCCAGTACTGATCCTGAAAAGCGTTTCCAACCCCACTTACAAGTAAAACTAGCTAAAATGTGCCTGGCTGCTATTCACTAAAAAGCTCATTCTCTGTACATTTTTGGCATACGTTTGCTCCTACCGGGACAGCTGAGCAGCGAATTTCTATTTAACCACCTGCTATCATGAGAGACCTCAGGGCTGCATGTTTTGAGACCAGTACTGATCCTGAAAAGCGTTTCCAACCCCACTTACAAGTAAAACTAGCTAAAATGTGCCTGGCTGCTATTCACTGAAAAGCTCATTCTGAGTACATTTATAGCATACGTTTGCTCCTGCTGGGTCAGCTGAGCAGCGAATTTCTATTTAACCACCTGCTTTCATGAGAGACCTCAGGGATGCATGTTTTGAGCCCAGCACTGAGCCTGAAAAGCGTTTCCAACGCCACTTACACGTAAAACTAGCTAAAATGTGCCTGGCTTCTCTTCACTGAAAAGCTCATTCTGAGTACATTTTTAGCATACGTTTGCTCCTGCCGGGTCAGCTGAGCAGCGAATTTCTATTTAACCACCTGCTATCATGAGAGACCTCAGGGCTGCATGTTTTGAGCCCAGTACTGATCCTGAAAAGCGTTTCCAACCCCACTTACAAGTAAAACTAGCTAAAATGTGCCTGGCTGCTATTCACTAAAAAGCTCATTCTCTGTACATTTTTGGCATACGTTTGCTCCTACCGGGTCAGCTGAGCAGCGAATTTCTATTTAACCACCTGCTTTCATGAGAGACCTCAGAGCTGCATGTTTTGAGCCCTGTACTGAGCCTGAAAAGCATTTCCAACCCCACTTACAAGTAAAACTAGCTAAAATGTGCCTGGCTACTCTCACTGAAAAGCTCATTCTGAGTACATTTTTCGCATACGTTTGCTCCTGCCGGGTCAGCTGAGCAGCGAATTTCTATTTAACCACCTGCTATCACGAGAGACCTCAGGGCTGCATGGTTTGAGCCCAGTACTGATCCTGAAAAGCGTTTCCAACCCCACTTACAAGTAAAACTAGCTAAAATGTGCCTGGCTGCTATTCAGTGAAAAGCTCATTCTGTGTACATTTTTGGAATACGTTTGCTCCTGCCGGGTCAGCTGAGCAGCGAATTTCTATTTAACCACCTGCTATCATGAGAGACTTCAGGGCTGCATGTTTTGAGCCCAGTACTGATCCTGAAAAGCGTTTCCAACCCCACTTACAAGTAAAACTAGCTAAAATGTGCCTGGCTGCTATTCACTGAAAAGCTCATTCTGTGTACATTTTTGGCATACCATTGCTCCTACCGGGTCAGCTGAGCAGCGAATTTCTATTTAACCACCTGCTTTCATGAGAGACCTCAGGGCTGCATGTTTTGAGCCCAGTACTGAACCTGAAAAGCATTTCCAACCCCACTTACAAGTAAAACTAGCTAAAATGTGCCTGGCTTCTCTTCACTGAAAAGCTCATTCTGAGTACATTTTTAGCATACGTTTGCTCCTGCCGGGTCAGCTGAGCAGCGAATTTCTATTTAACCACCTGCTTTCATGAGAGACCTCAGGGATGCATGTTTTGAGCCCAGCACTGAGCCTGAAAAGCGTTTCCAACGCCACTTACAAGTAAAACTAGCTAAAATGTGCCTGGCTTCTCTTCACTGAAAAGCTCATTCTGAGTACATTTTTAGCATACGTTTGCTCCTGCCGGGTCAGCTGAGAAGCGAATTTCTATTTAACCACCTGCTATCATGAGAGACCTCAGGGCTGCATGTTTTGAGACCAGTATTGATCCTGAATAGCGTTTCCAACCCCACTTACAAGTAAAACTAGCTAAAATTTGCCTGGCTGCTATTCACTGAAAAGCTCATTCTGTGTACATTTTTGGCATACGTTTGCACCTACCAGGTCAGCTGAGCAGCAAATTTCTATTTAACCATCTGCTTTCATGAGAGACCTCAGGGCTGCATGTTTTGAGCCCAGTACTGAGCCTGAAAAGCATTTCCAACCCCACTTACAAGTAAAACTAGCTAAAATGTGCCTGGCTTCTCTCTACTGAAAAGCTCATTCTGAGTACATTTTTAGCATACGTTTGCTCCTGCCAGGTCAGCTGAGCAGCGAATTTCTATTTAACCACCTGCTATCATGAGAGACCTCAGGGCTGCATGTTTTGAGACCAGTACTGATCCTGAAAAGCGTTTCCAACCCCACTTACAAGTAAAACTAGCTAAAATGTGCCTGGCTGCTATTCACTGAAAAGCTCATTCTGAGTACATTTTTAGCATACGTTTGCTCCTGCTGGGTCAGCTGAGCAGCGAATTTCTATTTAACCACCTGCTATCATGAGAGACCTCAGGGCTGCATGTTTTGAGCCCAGTATTGATCCTGAAAAGCGTTTCCAACCCCACTTACAAGTAAAACTAGCTAAAATGTGCCTGGCTGCTATTCACTGAAAAGCTCATTCTGTGTACATTTTTGGCATACGTTAGCTCCTGCCGGGTCAGCTGAGCAGCGAATTTCTATTTGACCACCTGCTTTCATGAGAGACCTCAGAGCTGCATGTTTTGAGCCCAGTACTGAGCCTGAAAAGCATTTCCAACCCCACTTACAAGTAAAACTAGCTAAAATGTGCCTGGCTTCTCTTCACTGAAAAGCTCATTCTGAGTACATTTTTAGCATACGTTTGCTCCTACCGGGTCAGCTGAGCAGCGAATTTCTATTTAACCACCTGCTTTCATGAGAGACCTCAGGGCTGCATGTTTTGAGCCCAGTACTGAGCCTGAAAAGCATTTCCAACCCCACTTACAAGTAAAACTAGCTAAAATGTGCCTGGCTTCTCTTCACTGAAAAGCTCATTCTGAGTACATTTTTAGCATACGTTTGCTCCTGCCGGGTCAGCTGAGCAGCGAATTTCTATTTAACCACCTGCTATCATGAGAGACCTCAGGGCTGCATGTTTTGAGACCAGTACTGATCCTGAAAAGCGTTTCCAACCCCACTTACAAGTAAAACTAGCTAAAATGTGCCTGGCTGCTATTCACTGAAAAGCTCATTCTGAGTACATTTTTAGCATACGTTTGCTCCTGCTGGGTCAGCTGAGCAGCGAATTTCTATTTGACCACCTGCTTTCATGAGAGACCTCAGAGCTGCATGTTTTGAGCCCAGTACTGAGCCTGAAAAGCATTTCCAACCCCACTTACAAGTAAAACTAGCTAAAATGTGCCTGGCTTCTCTTCACTGAAAAGCTCATTCTGAGTACATTTTTAGCATACGTTTGCTCCTACCGGGTCAGCTGAGCAGCGAATTTCTATTTAACCACCTGCTTTCATGAGAGACCTCAGGGCTGCATGTTTTGAGCCCAGTACTGAGCCTGAAAAGCATTTCCAACCCCACTTACAAGTAAAACTAGCTAAAATGTGCCTGGCTTCTCTTCACTGAAAAGCTCATTCTGAGTACATTTTTAGCATACGTTTGCTCCTGCCGGGTCAGCTGAGCAGCGAATTTCTATTTAACCACCTGCTTTCATGAGAGACCTCAGGGCTGCATGTTTTGAGCCCATTACTGAGCCTGAAAAGCGTTTCCAACCCCACTTACAAGTAAAACTAGCTAAAATGTGCCTGGCTTCTCTTCACTGAAAAGCTCATTCTGAGTACATTTTTAGCATACGTTTGCTCCTGCTGGGTCAGCTGAGCAGCGAATATCTATTTAACCACCTGCTATCATGAGAGACCTCAGGGCTGCATGTTTTGAGCCCAGTATTGATCCTGAAAAGCGTTTCCAACCCCACTTACAAGTAAAACTAGCTAAAATGTGCCTGGCTGCTAATCACTGAAAAGCTCATTCTGTGTACATTTTTGGCATACGTTTGCTCCTACCGGGTCAGCTGAGCAGCGAATTTCTATTTACCACCTGCTTTCATGAGAGACCTCAGGGCTGCATGTTTTGAGCCCAGTACTGAGCCTGAAAAGCATTTCCAACCCCACTTACAAGTAAAACTAGCTAAAATGTGCCTGGCTTCTCTTCACTGAAAAGCTCATTCTGAGTACATTTTTAGCATACGTTTGCTCCTGCCGGGTCAGCTGAGCAGCGAATTTCTATTTAACCACCTGCTATCATAAGAGACCTCAGGGCTGCATGTTTTGAGCCCAGTACTGATCCTGAAAAGCGTTTCCAACCCCACTTACAAGTAAAACTAGCTAAAATGTGCCTGGCTTCTCTTCACTGAAAAGCTCATTCTGAGTACATTTTTAGCATACGTTTGCTCCTGCTGGGTCAGCTGAGCAGCGAATTTCTATTTAACCACCTGCTATCATGAGAGACCTCAGGGCTGCATGTTTTGAGCCCAGTACTGATCCTGAAAAGCGTTTCCAACCCCACTTACAAGTAAAACTAGCTAAAATGTGCCTGGCTGCTATTCACTGAAAAGCTCATTCTGTGTACATTTTTGGCATACGTTTGCTCCTACCGGGTCAGCTGAGCAGCGAATTTCTATTTACCACCTGCTTTCATGAGAGACCTCAGGGCTGCATGTTTTGAGCCCAGTACTGAGCCTGAAAAGCATTTCCAACCCCACTTACAAGTAAAACTAGCTAAAATGTGCCTGGCTTCTCTTCACTGAAAAGCTCATTCTGAGTACATTTTTAGCATACGTTTGCTCCTGCCGGGTCAGCTGAGCAGCGAATTTCTATTTAACCACCTGCTATCATAAGAGACCTCAGGGCTGCATGTTTTGAGCCCAGTACTGATCCTGAAAAGCGTTTCCAACCCCACTTACAAGTAAAACTAGCTAAAATGTGCCTGGCTTCTCTTCACTGAAAAGCTCATTCTGAGTACATTTTTAGCATACGTTTGCTCCTGCTGGGTCAGCTGAGCAGCGAATTTCTATTTAACCACCTGCTATCATGAGAGACCTCAGGGCTGCATGTTTTGAGCCCAGTACTGATCCTGAAAAGCGTTTCCAACCCCACTTACAAGTAAAACTAGCTAAAATGTGCCTGGCTGCTATTCACTAAAAAGCTCATTCTCTGTACATTTTTGGCATACGTTTGCTCCTACCGGGTCAGCTGAGCAGCGAATTTCTATTTAACCACCTGCTTTCATGAGAGACCTCAGAGCTGCATGTTTTGAGCCCTGTACTGAGCCTGAAAAGCATTTCCAACCCCACTTACAAGTAAAACTAGCTAAAATGTGCCTGGCTTCTCTCACTGAAAAGCTCATTCTGAGTACATTTTTCGCATACGTTTGCTCCTGCCGGGTCAGCTGAGCAGCGAATTTCTATTTAACCACCTGCTATCACGAGAGACCTCAGGGCTGCATGGTTTGAGCCCAGTACTGATCCTGAAAAGCGTTTCCAGCCCCACTTACAAGTAAAACTAGCTAAAATGTGCCTGGCTTCTCTTCACTGAAAAGCTCATTCTGAGTACATTTTTAGCATACGTTTGCTCCTGCTGGGTCAGCTGAGCGGCGAATTTCTATTTAACCACCTGCTTTCATGAGAGACCTCAGGGCTGCATGTTTCGAGCCCAGTACTGAGCCTGAAAAGCATTTCCAACCCCACTTACAAGTAAAACTAGCTAAAATGTGCCTGGCTTCTCTTCACTGAAAAGCTCATTCTGAGTACATTTTTAGCATACGTTTGCTCCTGCCGGGTCAGCTGAGCAGCGAATTTCTATTTAACCACCTGCTATCATGAGAGACCTCAGGGCTGCATGTTTTGAGACCAGTATTGATCCTGAATAGCGTTTCCAACCCCACTTACAAGTAAAACTAGCTAAAATTTGCCTGGCTGCTATTCACTAAAAAGCTCATTCTCTGTACATTTTTGGCATACGTTTGCTCCTACCGGGTCAGCTGAGCAGCGAATTTCTATTTAACCACCTGCTTTCATGAGAGACCTCAGAGCTGCATGTTTTGAGCCCTGTACTGAGCCTGAAAAGCATTTCCAACCCCACTTACAAGTAAAACTAGCTAAAATGTGCCTGGCTTCTCTTCAGTGAAAAGCTCATTCTGAGTACACTTTTTAGCATACGTTTGCTCCTGCCGGGTAGCTGAGCAGCGAATTTCTATTTGACCACCTGCTTTCATGAGAGACCTCAGAGCTGCATGTTTTGAGCCCAGTACTGAGCCTGAAAAGCATTTCCAACCCCACTTACAAGTAAAACTAGCTAAAATGTGCCTGGCTTCTCTTCACTGAAAAGCTCATTCTGAGTACATTTTTAGCATACGTTTGCTCCTGCCGGGTCAGCTGAGCAGCGAATTTCTATTTAACCACCTGCTATCATAAGAGACCTCAGGGCTGCATGTTTTGAGCCCAGTACTGATCCTGAAAAGCGTTTCCAACCCCACTTACAAGTAAAACTAGCTAAAATGTGCCTGGCTTCTCTTCACTGAAAAGCTCATTCTGAGTACATTTTTAGCATACGTTTGCTCCTGCTGGGTCAGCTGAGCAGCGAATTTCTATTTAACCACCTGCTATCATGAGAGACCTCAGGGCTGCATGTTTTGAGCCCAGTACTGATCCTGAAAAGCGTTTCCAACCCCACTTACAAGTAAAACTAGCAAAAATGTGCCTGGCTTCTCTTCACTGAAAAGCTAATTCTGAGTACATTTTTAGCATACATTTGCTCCTGCCGGGTCAGCTAAGCAGCGAATTTCTATTTAACCACCTGCTTTCATGAGAGACCTCAGGGGTGTATGTTTTGAGCCCAGCACTGAGCCTGAAAAGCGTTTCCAACGCCACTTACACGTAAAACTAGCTAAAATGTGCCTGGCTTTTCTTCACTGAAAAGCTCATTCTGAGTACATTTTTAGCATACGTTTGCTCCTGCCGGGTCAGCTGAGCAGCGAATTTCTATTTAACCACCTGCTATCATGAGAGACCTCAGGGCTGCATGTTTTGAGCCCAGTACTGATCCTGAAAAGCGTTTCCAACCCCACTTACAAGTAAAACTAGCTAAAATGTGCCTGGCTGCTATTCACTAAAAAGCTCATTCTCTGTACATTTTTGGCATACGTTTGCTCCTACCGGGACAGCTGAGCAGCGAATTTCTATTTAACCACCTGCTATCATGAGAGACCTCAGGGCTGCATGTTTTGAGACCAGTACTGATCCTGAAAAGCGTTTCCAACCCCACTTACAAGTAAAACTAGCTAAAATGTGCCTGGCTGCTATTCACTGAAAAGCTCATTCTGAGTACATTTATAGCATACGTTTGCTCCTGCTGGGTCAGCTGAGCAGCGAATTTCTATTTAACCACCTGCTTTCATGAGAGACCTCAGGGATGCATGTTTTGAGCCCAGCACTGAGCCTGAAAAGCGTTTCCAACGCCACTTACACGTAAAACTAGCTAAAATGTGCCTGGCTTCTCTTCACTGAAAAGCTCATTCTGAGTACATTTTTAGCATACGTTTGCTCCTGCCGGGTCAGCTGAGCAGCGAATTTCTATTTAACCACCTGCTATCATGAGAGACCTCAGGGCTGCATGTTTTGAGCCCAGTACTGATCCTGAAAAGCGTTTCCAACCCCACTTACAAGTAAAACTAGCTAAAATGTGCCTGGCTGCTATTCACTAAAAAGCTCATTCTCTGTACATTTTTGGCATACGTTTGCTCCTACCGGGTCAGCTGAGCAGCGAATTTCTATTTAACCACCTGCTTTCATGAGAGACCTCAGAGCTGCATGTTTTGAGCCCTGTACTGAGCCTGAAAAGCATTTCCAACCCCACTTACAAGTAAAACTAGCTAAAATGTGCCTGGCTACTCTCACTGAAAAGCTCATTCTGAGTACATTTTTCGCATACGTTTGCTCCTGCCGGGTCAGCTGAGCAGCGAATTTCTATTTAACCACCTGCTATCACGAGAGACCTCAGGGCTGCATGGTTTGAGCCCAGTACTGATCCTGAAAAGCGTTTCCAACCCCACTTACAAGTAAAACTAGCTAAAATGTGCCTGGCTGCTATTCAGTGAAAAGCTCATTCTGTGTACATTTTTGGAATACGTTTGCTCCTGCCGGGTCAGCTGAGCAGCGAATTTCTATTTAACCACCTGCTATCATGAGAGACTTCAGGGCTGCATGTTTTGAGCCCAGTACTGATCCTGAAAAGCGTTTCCAACCCCACTTACAAGTAAAACTAGCTAAAATGTGCCTGGCTGCTATTCACTGAAAAGTTCATTCTGTGTACATTTTTGGCATACCATTGCTCCTACCGGGTCAGCTGAGCAGCGAATTTCTATTTAACCACCTGCTTTCATGAGAGACCTCAGGGCTGCATGTTTTGAGCCCAGTACTGAACCTGAAAAGCATTTCCAACCCCACTTACAAGTAAAACTAGCTAAAATGTGCCTGGCTTCTCTTCACTGAAAAGCTCATTCTGAGTACATTTTTAGCATACGTTTGCTCCTGCCGGGTCAGCTGAGCAGCGAATTTCTATTTAACCACCTGCTTTCATGAGAGACCTCAGGGATGCATGTTTTGAGCCCAGCACTGAGCCTGAAAAGCGTTTCCAACGCCACTTACAAGTAAAACTAGCTAAAATGTGCCTGGCTTCTCTTCACTGAAAAGCTCATTCTGAGTACATTTTTAGCATACGTTTGCTCCTGCCGGGTCAGCTGAGAAGCGAATTTCTATTTAACCACCTGCTATCATGAGAGACCTCAGGGCTGCATGTTTTGAGACCAGTATTGATCCTGAATAGCGTTTCCAACCCCACTTACAAGTAAAACTAGCTAAAATTTGCCTGGCTGCTATTCACTGAAAAGCTCATTCTGTGTACATTTTTGGCATACGTTTGCACCTACCAGGTCAGCTGAGCAGCAAATTTCTATTTAACCATCTGCTTTCATGAGAGACCTCAGGGCTGCATGTTTTGAGCCCAGTACTGAGCCTGAAAAGCATTTCCAACCCCACTTACAAGTAAAACTAGCTAAAATGTGCCTGGCTTCTCTCTACTGAAAAGCTCATTCTGAGTACATTTTTAGCATACGTTTGCTCCTGCCAGGTCAGCTGAGCAGCGAATTTCTATTTAACCACCTGCTATCATGAGAGACCTCAGGGCTGCATGTTTTGAGACCAGTACTGATCCTGAAAAGCGTTTCCAACCCCACTTACAAGTAAAACTAGCTAAAATGTGCCTGGCTGCTATTCACTGAAAAGCTCATTCTGAGTACATTTTTAGCATACGTTTGCTCCTGCTGGGTCAGCTGAGCAGCGAATTTCTATTTAACCACCTGCTATCATGAGAGACCTCAGGGCTGCATGTTTTGAGCCCAGTATTGATCCTGAAAAGCGTTTCCAACCCCACTTACAAGTAAAACTAGCTAAAATGTGCCTGGCTGCTATTCACTGAAAAGCTCATTCTGTGTACATTTTTGGCATACGTTAGCTCCTGCCGGGTCAGCTGAGCAGCGAATTTCTATTTGACCACCTGCTTTCATGAGAGACCTCAGAGCTGCATGTTTTGAGCCCAGTACTGAGCCTGAAAAGCATTTCCAACCCCACTTACAAGTAAAACTAGCTAAAATGTGCCTGGCTTCTCTTCACTGAAAAGCTCATTCTGAGTACATTTTTAGCATACGTTTGCTCCTACCGGGTCAGCTGAGCAGCGAATTTCTATTTAACCACCTGCTTTCATGAGAGACCTCAGGGCTGCATGTTTTGAGCCCAGTACTGAGCCTGAAAAGCATTTCCAACCCCACTTACAAGTAAAACTAGCTAAAATGTGCCTGGCTTCTCTTCACTGAAAAGCTCATTCTGAGTACATTTTTAGCATACGTTTGCTCCTGCTGGGTCAGCTGAGCAGCGAATTTCTATTTAACCACCTGCTATCATGAGAGACCTCAGGGCTGCATGTTTTGAGCCCAGTATTGATCCTGAAAAGCGTTTTCAACCCCACTTACAAGTAAAACTAGCTAAAATGTGCCTGGCTGCTATTCACTGAAAAGCTCATTCTGTGTACATTTTTGGCATACGTTTGCTCCTACCGGGTCAGCTGAGCAGCGAATTTCTATTTACCACCTGCTTTCATGAGAGACCTCAGGGCTGCATGTTTTGAGCCCAGTACTGATCCTGAAAAGCGTTTCCAACCCCACTTACAAGTAAAACTAGCTAAAATGTGCCTGGCTTCTCTTCACTGAAAAGCTCATTCTGAGTACATTTTTAGCATACATTTGCTCCTGCGGGGTCAGCTGAGCAGCGAATTTCTATTTAACCACCTGCTTTCATGAGAGACCTCAGGGATGCATGTTTTGAGCCCAGCACTGAGCCTGAAAAGCATTTCCAACCCCACTTACAAGTAAAACTAGCTAAAATGTGCCTGGCTTCTCTTTACTGAAAAGCTCATTCTGAGTACATTTTTAGCATATGTTTGCTCCTGCCGGGTCAGCTGAGCAGCGAATTTCTATTTAACCACCTGCTATCATAAGAGACCTCAGGGCTGCATGTTTTGAGCCCAGTACTGATCCTGAAAAGCGTTTCCAACCCCACTTACAAGTAAAACTAGCAAAAATGTGCCTGGCTTCTCTTCACTGAAAAGCTCATTCTGAGTACATTTTTAGCATACATTTGCTCCTGCGGGGTCAGCTGAGCAGCGAATTTCTATTTAACCACCTGCTTTCATGAGAGACCTCAGGGATGCATGTTTTGAGCCCAGCACTGAGCCTGAAAAGCGTTTCCAACGCCACTTACACGTAAAACTAGCTAAAATGTGCCTGGCTTCTCTTTACTGAAAAGCTCATTCTGAGTACATTTTTAGCATACGTTTGCTCCTGCCGGGTCAGCTGAGCAGCGAATTTCTATTTAACCACCTGCTTTCATGAGAGACCTCAGAGCTGCATGTTTTGAGCCCTGTACTGAGCCTGAAAAGCATTTCCAACCCCACTTACAAGTAAAACTAGCTAAAATTGCCTGGCTTCTCTCACTGAAAAGCTCATTCTGAGTACATTTTTCGCATACGTTTGCTCCTGCCGGGTCAGCTGAGCAGCGAATTTCTATTTAACCACCTGCTATCACGAGAGACCTCAGGGCTGCATGGTTTGAGCCCAGTACTGATCCTGAAAAGCGTTTCCAACCCCACTTACAAGTAAAACTAGCTAAAATGTGCCTGGCTTCTCTTCACTGAAAAGCTCATTCTGAGTACATTTTTAGCATACGTTTGCTCCTGCCGGGTCAGCTGAGCGGCGAATTTCTATTTAACCACCTGCTTTCATGAGAGACCTCAGGGCTGCATGTTTTGAGCCCAGTACTGAGCCTGAAAAGCATTTCCAACCCCACTTACAAGTAAAACTAGCTAAAATGTGCCTGGCTTCTCTTCACTGAAAAGCTCATTCTGAGTACATTTTTAGCATACGTTTGCTCCTGCCGGGTCAGCTGAGCAGCGAATTTCTATTTAACCACCTGCTATCATGAGAGACCTCAGGGCTGCATGTTTTGAGCCCAGTACTGATCCTGAAAAGCGTTTCCAACCCCACTTACAAGTAAAACTAGCTAAAATGTGCCTGGCTGCTATTCACTAAAAAGCTCATTCTCTGTACATTTTTGGCATACGTTTGCTCCTACCGGGTCAGCTGAGCAGCGAATTTCTATTTAACCACCTGCTTTCATGAGAGACCTCAGAGCTGCATGTTTTGAGCCCTGTACTGAGCCTGAAAAGCATTTCCAACCCCACTTACAAGTAAAACTAGCTAAATGTGCCTGGCTTCTCTTCAGTGAAAAGCTCATTCTGAGTACACTTTTTAGCATACGTTTGCTCCTGCCGGGTCAGCTGAGCAGCGAATTTCTATTTGACCACCTGCTTTCATGAGAGACCTCAAAGCTGCATGTTTTGAGCCCAGTACTGAGCCTGAAAAGCATTTCCAACCCCACTTACAAGTAAAACTAGCTAAAATGTGCCTGGCTTCTCTTCACTGAAAAGCTCATTCTGAGTACATTTTTAGCATACGTTTGCTCCTGCCGGGTCAGCTGAGCAGCGAATTTCTATTTAACCACCTGCTATCATAAGAGACCTCAGGGCTGCATGTTTTGAGCCCAGTACTGATCCTGAAAAGCGTTTCCAACCCCACTTACAAGTAAAACTAGCTAAAATGTGCCTGGCTTCTCTTCACTGAAAAGCTCATTCTGAGTACATTTTTAGCATACGTTTGCTCCTGCTGGGTCAGCTGAGCAGCGAATTTCTATTTAACCACCTGCTATCATGAGAGACCTCAGGGCTGCATGTTTTGAGCCCAGTACTGATCCTGAAAAGCGTTTCCAACCCCACTTACAAGTAAAACTAGCTAAAATGTGCCTGGCTGCTATTCAGTGAAAAGCTCATTCTGTGTACATTTTTGGAATACGTTTGCTCCTGCCGGGTCAGCTGAGCAGCGAATTTCTATTTAACCACCTGCTATCATGAGAGACTTCAGGGCTGCATGTTTTGAGCCCAGTACTGATCCTGAAAAGCGTTTCCAACCCCACTTACAAGTAAAACTAGCAAAAATGTGCCTGGCTTCTCTTCACTGAAAAGCTAATTCTGAGTACATTTTTAGCATACATTTGCTCCTGCCGGGTCAGCTGAGCAGCGAATTTCTATTTAACCACCTGCTTTCATGAGAGACCTCAGGGATGTATGTTTTGAGCCCAGCACTGAGCCTGAAAAGCGTTTCCAACGCCACTTACACGTAAAACTTGCTAAAATGTGCCTGGCTTCTCTTCACTGAAAAGCTCATTCTGAGTACATTTTTAGCATACGTTTGCTCCTGCCGGGTCAGCTGAGCAGCGAATTTCTATTTAACCACCTGCTATCCTGAGAGACCTCAGGGCTGCATGTTTTGAGCCCAGTACTGATCCTGAAAAGCGTTTCCAACCCCACTTACAAGTAAAACTAGCTAAAATGTGCCTGGCTGCTATTCAGTGAAAAGCTCATTCTGTGTACATTTTTGGAATACGTTTGCTCCTGCCGGGTCAGCTGAGCAGCGAATTTCTATTTAACCACCTGCTATCATGAGAGACTTCAGGGCTGCATGTTTTGAGCCCAGTACTGATCCTGAAAAGCGTTTCCAACCCCACTTACAAGTAAAACTAGCTAAAATGTGCCTGGCTGCTATTCACTGAAAAGCTCATTCTGTGTACATTTTTGGCATACCATTGCTCCTACCGGGTCAGCTGAGCAGCGAATTTCTATTTAACCACCTGCTTTCATGAGAGACCTCAGGGATGCATGTTTTGAGCCCAGCACTGAGCCTGAAAAGCGTTTCCAACGCCACTTACAAGTAAAACTAGCTAAAATGTGCCTGGCTTCTCTTCACTGAAAAGCTCATTCTGAGTACATTTTTAGCATACGTTTGCTCCTGCCGGGTCAGCTGAGAAGCGAATTTCTATTTAACCACCTGCTATCATGAGAGACCTCAGGGCTGCATGTTTTGAGCCCAGTATTGATCCTGAAAAGCGTTTCCAACCCCACTTACAAGTAAAACTAGCTAAAATGTGCCTGGCTGCTATTCACTGAAAAGCTCATTCTGAGTACATTTTTAGCATACGTTTGCTCCTGCTGGGTCAGCTGAGCAGCGAATTTCTATTTAACCACCTGCTATCATGAGAGACCTCAGGGCTGCATGTTTTGAGCCCAGTATTGATCCTGAAAAGCGTTTCCAACCCCACTTAGAAGTAAAACTAGCTAAAATGTGCCTGGCTGCTATTCACTGAAAAGCTCATTCTGTGTACATTTTTGGCATACGTTAGCTCCTGCCGGGTCAGCTGAGCAGCGAATTTCTATTTGACCACCTGCTTTCATGAGAGACCTCAGAGCTGCATGTTTTGAGCCCAGTACTGAGCCTGAAAAGCATTTCCAACCCCACTTACAAGTAAAACTAGCTAAAATGTGCCTGGCTTCTCTTCACTGAAAAGCTCATTCTGAGTACATTTTTAGCATACGTTTGCTCCTACCGGGTCAGCTGAGCAGCGAATTTCTATTTAACCACCTGCTTTCATGAGAGACCTCAGGGCTGCATGTTTTGAGCCCAGTACTGAGCCTGAAAAGCATTTCCAACCCCACTTACAAGTAAAACTAGCTAAAATGTGCCTGGCTTCTCTTCACTGAAAAGCTCATTCTGAGTACATTTTTAGCATACGTTTGCTCCTACCGGGTCAGCTGAGCAGCGAATTTCTATTTAACCACCTGCTTTCATGAGAGACCTCAGGGCTGCATGTTTTGAGCCCAGTACTGAGCCTGAAAAGCATTTCCAACCCCACTTACAAGTAAAACTAGCTAAAATGTGCCTGGCTTCTCTTCACTGAAAAGCTCATTCTGAGTACATTTTTAGCATACGTTTGCTCCTGCCGGGTCAGCTGAGCAGCGAATTTCTATTTAACCACCTGCTTTCATGAGAGACCTCAGGGCTGCATGTTTTGAGCCCAGTACTGAGCCTGAAAAGTGTTTCCAACCCCACTTACAAGTAAAACTAGCTAAAATGTGCCTGGCTTCTATTCACTGGAAAGCTCATTCTGTGTACATTTTTGGCATACGTTTGCTCCTACCGGGTCAGCTGAGCAGCGAATTTCTATTTAACCACCTGCTTTCATGAGAGACCTCAGGGCTGCATGTTTTGAGCCCAGTACTGATCCTGAAAAGCGTTTCCAACCCCACTTACAAGTAAAACTAGCTAAAATGTGCCTGGCTGCTATTCACTGAAAAGCTCATTCTGTGTACATTTTTGGCATACGTTTGCTCCTACCGGGTCAGCTGAGCAGCGAATTTCTATTTAACCACCTGCTTTCATGAGAGACTTCAGGGCTGCATGTTTTGAGCCCAGTACTGAGCCTGAAAAGCATTTCCAACCCCACTTACAAGTAAAACTAGCTAAAATGTGCGTGGCTTCTCTTCACTGAAAAGCTCATTCTGAGTACATTTTTTGCATACGTTTGCTCCTGCCGGGTCAGCTGAGCAGCGAATTTCTATTAACCACCTGCTATCATGAGAGACCTCAGGGCTGCATGTTTTGAGACCAGTACTGATCCTGAAAAGCGTTTCCAACCCCACTTACAAGTAAAACTAGCTAAAATGTGCCTGGCTGCTATTCACTGAAAAGCTCATTCTGAGTACATTTTTAGCATACGTTTGCTCCTGCTGGGTCAGCTGAGCAGCGAATTTCTATTTAACCACCTGCTATCATGAGAGACCTCAGGGCTGCATGTTTTGAGCCCAGTATTGATCCTGAAAAGCGTTTCCAACCCCACTTACAAGTAAAACTAGCTAAAATGTGCCTGGCTGCTATTCACTGAAAAGCTCATTCTGTGTACATTTTTGGCATACGTTAGCTCCTGCCGGGTCAGCTGAGCAGCGAATTTCTATTTGACCACCTGCTTTCATGAGAGACCTCAGAGCTGCATGTTTTGAGCCCAGTACTGAGCCTGAAAAGCATTTCCAACCCCACTTACAAGTAAAACTAGCTAAAATGTGCCTGGCTTCTCTTCACTGAAAAGCTCATTCTGAGTACATTTTTAGCATACGTTTGCTCCTACCGGGTCAGCTGACAGCGAATTTCTATTTAACCACCTGCTTTCATGAGAGACCTCAGGGCTGCATGTTTTGAGCCCAGTACTGAGCCTGAAAAGCATTTCCAACCCCACTTACAAGTAAAACTAGCTAAAATGTGCCTGGCTTCTCTTCACTGAAAAGTTCATTCTGAGTACATTTTTAGCATACGTTTGCTCCTACCGGGTCAGCTGAGCAGCGAATTTCTATTTAACCACCTGCTTTCATGAGAGACCTCAGGGCTGCATGTTTTGAGCCCAGTACTGAGCCTGAAAAGCATTTCCAACCCCACTTACAAGTAAAACTAGCTAAAATGTGCCTGGCTTCTCTTCACTGAAAAGCTCATTCTGAGTACATTTTTAGCATACGTTTGCTCCTGCCGGGTCAGCTGAGCAGCGAATTTCTATTTAACCACCTGCTTTCATGAGAGACCTCAGGGCTGCATGTTTTGAGCCCAGTACTGAGCCTGAAAAGCGTTTCCAACCCCACTTACAAGTAAAACTAGCTAAAATGTGCCTGGCTTCTCTTCACTGAAAAGCTCATTCTGAGTACATTTTTAGCATACGTTTGCTCCTGCCGGGTCAGCTGAGCAGCGAATTTCTATTTAACCACCTGCTATCATAAGAGACTTCAGGGCTGCATGTTTTGAGCCCAGTACTGATCCTGAAAAGCGTTTCCAACCCCACTTACAAGTAAAACTAGCTAAAATGTGCCTGGCTTCTCTTCACTGAAAAGCTCATTCTGAGTACATTTTTAGCATACGTTTGCTCCTGCTGGGTCAGCGGAGCAGCGAATTTCTATTTAACCACCTGCTATCATGAGAGACCTCAGGGCTGCATGTTTTGAGCCCAGTACTGATCCTGAAAAGCGTTTCCAACCCCACTTACAAGTAAAACTAGCTAAAATGTGCCTGGCTTCTCTTCACTGAAAAGCTCATTCTGAGTACATTTTTAGCATACATTTGCTCCTGCGGGGTCAGCTGAGCAGCGAATTTCTATTCAACCACCTGCTTTCATGAGAGACCTCAGGGATGCATGTTTTGAGCCCAGCACTGAGCCTGAAAAGCGTTTCCAACGCCACTTACACGTAAAACTAGCTAAAATGTGCCTGGCTTCTCTTCACTGAAAAGCTCATTCTGAGTACATTTTTAGCATACGTTTGCTCCTGCCGGGTCAGCTGAGCAGCGAATTTCTATTTAACCACCTGCTATCATGAGACACCTCAGGGCTGCATGTTTTGAGCCCAGTACTGATCCTGAAAAGCGTTTCCAACCCCACTTACAAGTAAAACTAGCTAAAATGTGCCTGGCTGCTATTCACTAAAAAGCTCATTCTCTGTACATTTTTGGCATACGTTTGCTCCTACCGGGTCAGCTGAGCAGCGAATTTCTATTTAACCACCTGCTTTCATGAGAGACCTCAGAGCTGCATGTTTTGAGCCCTGTACTGAGCCTGAAAAGCATTTCCAACCCCACTTACAAGTAAAACTAGCTAAAATGTGCCTGGCTTCTCTCACTGAAAAGCTCATTCTGAGTACATTTTTCGCATACGTTTGCTCCTGCCGGGTCAGCTGAGCAGCGAATTTCTATTTAACCACCTGCTATCACGAGAGACCTCAGGGCTGCATGGTTTGAGCCCAGTACTGATCCTGAAAAGCGTTTCCAACCCCACTTACAAGTAAAACTAGCTAAAATGTGCCTGGCTTCTCTTCACTGAAAAGCTCATTCTGAGTACATTTTTAGCATACGTTTGCTCCTGCTGGGTCAGCTGAGCGGCGAATTTCTATTTAACCACCTGCTTTCATGAGAGACCTCAGGGCTGCATGTTTTGAGCCCAGTACTGAGCCTGAAAAGCATTTCCAACCCCACTTACAAGTAAAACTAGCTAAAATGTGCCTGGCTTCTCTTCACTGAAAAGCTCATTCTGAGTACATTTTTAGCATACGTTTGCTCCTGCCGGGTCAGCTGAGCAGCGAATTTCTATTTAACCACCTGCTATCATGAGAGACCTCAGAGCTGCATGTTTTGAGCCCAGTACTGAGCCTGAAAAGCATTTCCAACCCCACTTACAAGTAAAACTAGCTAAAATGTGCCTGGCTGCTATTCACTAAAAAGCTCATTCTCTGTACATTTTTGGCATACGTTTGCTCCTACCGGGTCAGCTGAGCAGCGAATTTCTATTTAACCACCTGCTTTCATGAGAGACCTCAGAGCTGCATGTTTTGAGCCCTGTACTGAGCCTGAAAAGCATTTCCAACCCCACTTACAAGTAAAACTAGCTAAAATGTGCCTGGCTTCTCTTCAGTGAAAAGCTCATTCTGAGTACACTTTTTAGCATACGTTTGCTCCTGCCGGGTAGCTGAGCAGCGAATTTCTATTTGACCACCTGCTTTCATGAGAGACCTCAGAGCTGCATGTTTTGAGCCCAGTACTGAGCCTGAAAAGCATTTCCAACCCCACTTACAAGTAAAACTAGCTAAAATGTGCCTGGCTTCTCTTCACTGAAAAGCTCATTCTGAGTACATTTTTAGCATACGTTTGCTCCTGCCGGGTCAGCTGAGCAGCGAATTTCTATTTAACCACCTGCTATCATAAGAGACCTCAGGGCTGCATGTTTTGAGCCCAGTACTGATCCTGAAAAGTGTTTCCAACCCCACTTACAAGTAAAACTAGCTAAAATGTGCCTGGCTGCTATTCACTAAAAAGCTCATTCTCTGTACATTTTTGGCATACGTTTGCTCCTACCGGGTCAGCTGAGCAGCGAATTTCTATTTAACCACCTGCTATCATGAGAGACCTCAGGGCTGCATGTTTTGAGACCAGTACTGATCCTGAAAAGCGTTTCCAACCCCACTTACAAGTAAAACTAGCTAAAATGTGCCTGGCTGCTATTCACTGAAAAGCTCATTCTGAGTACATTTATAGCATACGTTTGCTCCTGCTGGGTCAGCTGAGCAGCGAATTTCTATTTAACCACCTGCTTTCATGAGAGACCTCAGGGATGCATGTTTTGAGCCCAGCACTGAGCCTGAAAAGCGTTTCCAACGCCACTTACACGTAAAACTAGCTAAAATGTGCCTGGCTTCTCTTCACTGAAAAGCTCATTCTGAGTACATTTTTAGCATACGTTTGCTCCTGCCGGGTCAGCTGAGCAGCGAATTTCTATTTAACCACCTGCTATCATGAGAGACCTCAGGGCTGCATGTTTTGAGCCCAGTACTGATCCTGAAAAGCGTTTCCAACCCCACTTACAAGTAAAACTAGCTCAAATGTGCCTGGCTGCTATTCACTAAAAAGCTCATTCTCTGTACATTTTTGGCATACGTTTGCTCCTACCGGGTCAGCTGAGCAGCGAATTTCTATTTAACCACCTGCTTTCATGAGAGACCTCAGAGCTGCATGTTTTGAGCCCTGTACTGAGCCTGAAAAGCATTTCCAACCCCACTTACAAGTAAAACTAGCTAAAATGTGCCTGGCTTCTCTCACTGAAAAGCTCATTCTGAGTACATTTTTCGCATACGTTTGCTCCTGCCGGGTCAGCTGAGCAGCGAATTTCTATTTAACCACCTGCTATCACGAGAGACCTCAGGGCTGCATGGTTTGAGCCCAGTACTGATCCTGAAAAGCGTTTCCAACCCCACTTACAAGTAAAACTAGCTAAAATGTGCCTGGCTTCTCTTCACTGAAAAGCTCATTCTGAGTACATTTTTAGCATACGTTTGCTCCTGCCGGGTCAGCTGAGCGGCGAATTTCTATTTAACCACCTGCTTTCATGAGAGACCTCAGGGCTGCATGTTTTGAGCCCAGTACTGAGCCTGAAAAGCATTTCCAACCCCACTTACAAGTAAAACTAGCTATAACGTGCCTGGCTTCTCTTCACTGAAAAGCTCATTCTGAGTGCATTTTTAGCATACGTTTGCTCCTGCCGGGTCAGCTGAGCAGCGAATTTCTATTTAACCACCTGCTATCATGAGAGACCTCAGGGCTGCATGTTTTGAGCCCAGTACTGATCCTGAAAAGCGTTTCCAACCCCACTTACAAGTAAAACTAGCTAAAATGTGCCTGGCTGCTATTCACTAAAAAGCTCATTCTCTGTACATTTTTGGCATACGTTTGCTCCTACCGGGTCAGCTGAGCAGCGAATTTCTATTTAACCACCTGCTTTCATGAGAGACCTCAGAGCTGCATGTTTTGAGCCCTGTACTGAGCCTGAAAAGCGTTTCCAACCCCACTTACAAGTAAAACTAGCTAAAATGTGCCTGGCTGCTATTCACTGAAAAGCTCATTCTGTGTACATTTTTGGCATACGTTTGCTCCTGCCGGGTCAGCTGAGCAGCGAATTTCTATTTGACCACCTGCTTTCATGAGAGACCTCAGAGCTGCATGTTTTGAGCCCAGTACTGAGCCTGAAAAGCATTTCCAACCCCACTTACAAGTAAAACTAGCTAAAATGTGCCTGGCTTCTCTTCACTGAAAAGCTCATTCTGAGTACATTTTTAGCATACGTTTGCTCCTGCCGGGTCAGCTGAGAAGCGAATTTCTATTTAACCACCTGCTATCATGAGAGACCTCAGGGCTGCATGTTTTGAGCCCAGTACTGATCCTGAAAAGCGTTTCCAACCCCACTTACAAGTAAAACTAGCTAAAATGTGCCTGGCTGCTATTCACTGAAAAGCTCATTCTGAGAACATTTTTAGCATACGTTTGCTCCTGCTGGGTCAGCTGAGCAGCAAATTTCTATTTAACCACCTGCTATCATGAGAGACCTCAGGGCTGCATGTTTTGAGCCCAGTACTGATCCTGAAAAGCGTTTCCAACCCCACTTACAAGTAAAACTAGCTAAAATGTGCCTGGCTGATATTCACTGAAAAGCTCATTCTGTGTACATTTTTGGCATACGTTTGCTCCTACCAGGTCAGCTGAGCTGCGAATTTCTATTTAACCACCTGCTTTCATGAGAGACCTCAGGGCTGCATGTTTTGAGCCCAGTACTGAGCCTGAAAAGCATTTCCAACCCCACTTACAAGTAAAACTAGCTAAAATGTGCCTGGCTGCTATTCACTGAAAAGCTCATTCTGTGTACATTTTTGGCATACGTTTGCTCCTACCGGGTCAGCTGAGCAGTGAATTTCTATTTAACCACCTGCTTTCATGAGAGACCTCAGGGCTGCATGTTTTGAGCCCAGTACTGAGCCTGAAAAGCATTTCCAACCCCACTTACAAGTAAAACTAGCTAAAATGTGCCTGGCTTCTCTTCACTGAAAAGCTCATTCTGAGAACATTTTTAGCATACGTTTGCTCCTGCTGGGTCAGCTGAGCAGCAAATTTCTATTTAACCACCTGCTATCATGAGAGACCTCAGGGCTGCATGTTTTGAGCCCAGTACTGATCCTGAAAAGCGTTTCCAACCCCACTTACAAGTAAAACTAGCTAAAATGTGCCTGGCTGCTATTCACTGAAAAGCTCATTCTGTGTACATTTTTGGCATACGTTTGCTCCTACCAGGTCAGCTGACCTGCGAATTTCTATTTGACCACCTGCTTTCATGAGAGACCTCAGGGCTGCATGTTTTGAGCCCAGTACTGAGCCTGAAAAGCATTTCCAACCCCACTTACAAGTAAAACTAGCTAAAATGTGCCTGGCTGCTATTCACTGAAAAGCTCATTCTGTGTACATTTTTGGCATACGTTTGCTCCTACCGGGTCAGCTGAGCAGCGAATTTCTATTTACCACCTGCTTTCATGAGAGACCTCAGGGCTGCATGTTTTGAGCCCAGTACTGAGCCTGAAAAGCATTTCCAACCCCACTTACAAGTAAAACTAGCTAAAATGTGCCTGGCTTCTCTTCACTGAAAAGCTCATTCTGAGTACATTTTTAGCATACGTTTGCTCCTGCCGGGTCAGCTGAGCAGCGAATTTCTATTTAACCACCTGCTATCATAAGAGACCTCAGGGCTGCATGTTTTGAGCCCAGTACTGATCCTGAAAAGCGTTTCCAACCCCACTTACAAGTAAAACTAGCTAAAATGTGCCTGGCTTCTCTTCACTGAAAAGCTCATTCTGAGTACATTTTTAGCATACGTTTGCTCCTGCTGGGTCAGCTGAGCAGCGAATTTCTATTTAACCACCTGCTATCATGAGAGACCTCAGGGCTGCATGTTTTGAGCCCAGTACTGATCCTGAAAAGCGTTTCCAACCCCACTTACAAGTAAAACTAGCTAAAATGTGCCTGGCTTCTCTTCACTGAAAAGCTCATTCTGAGTACATTTTTAGCATACGTTTGCTCCTACCGGGTCAGCTGAGCAGCGAATTTCTATTTAACCACCTGCTTTCATGAGAGACCTCAGAGCTGCATGTTTTGAGCCCTGTACTGAGCCTGAAAAGCATTTCCAACCCCACTTACAAGTAAAACTAGCTAAAATGTGCCTGGCTTCTCTCACTGAAAAGCTCATTCTGAGTACATTTTTCGCATACGTTTGCTCCTGCCGGGTCAGCTGAGCAGCGAATTTCTATTTAACCACCTGCTATCACGAGAGACCTCAGGGCTGCATGGTTTGAGCCCAGTACTGATCCTGAAAAGCGTTTCCAACCCCACTTACAAGTAAAACTAGCTAAAATGTGCCTGGCTTCTCTTCACTGAAAAGCTCATTCTGAGTACATTTTTAGCATACGTTTGCTCCTGCCGGGTCAGCTGAGCGGCGAATTTCTATTTAACCACCTGCTTTCATGAGAGACCTCAGGGCTGCATGTTTTGAGCCCAGTACTGAGCCTGAAAAGCATTTCCAACCCCACTTACAAGTAAAACTAGCTAAAATGTGCCTGGCTTCTCTTCACTGAAAAGCTCATTCTGAGTGCATTTTTAGCATACGTTTGCTCCTGCCGGGTCAGCTGAGCAGCGAATTTCTATTTAACCACCTGCTATCATGAGAGACCTCAGGGCTGCATGTTTTGAGCCCAGTACTGATCCTGAAAAGCGTTTCCAACCCCACTTACAAGTAAAACTAGCTAAAATGTGCCTGGCTGCTATTCACTGAAAAGCTCATTCTCTGTACATTTTTGGCATACGTTTGCTCCTGCCGGGTCAGCTGAGCAGCGAATTTCTATTTGACCACCTGCTTTCATGAGAGACCTCAGAGCTGCATGTTTTGAGCCCAGTACTGAGCCTGAAAAGCATTTCCAACCCCACTTACAAGTAAAACTAGCTAAAATGTGCCTGGCTTCTCTTCACTGAAAAGCTCATTCTGAGTACATTTTTAGCATACGTTTGCTCCTGCCGGGTCAGCTGAGAAGCGAATTTCTATTTAACCACCTGCTATCATGAGAGACCTCAGGGCTGCATGTTTTGAGCCCAGTACTGATCCTGAAAAGCGTTTCCAACCCCACTTACAAGTAAAACTAGCTAAAATGTGCCTGGCTGCTATTCACTGAAAAGCTCATTCTGAGAACATTTTTAGCATACGTTTGCTCCTGCTGGGTCAGCTGAGCAGCAAATTTCTATTTAACCACCTGCTATCATGAGAGACCTCAGGGCTGCATGTTTTGAGCCCAGTACTGATCCTGAAAAGCGTTTCCAACCCCACTTACAAGTAAAACTAGCTAAAATGTGCCTGGCTGATATTCACTGAAAAGCTCATTCTGTGTACATTTTTGGCATACGTTTGCTCCTACCAGGTCAGCTGAGCTGCGAATTTCTATTTAACCACCTGCTTTCATGAGAGACCTCAGGGCTGCATGTTTTGAGCCCAGTACTGAGCCTGAAAAGCATTTCCAACCCCACTTACAAGTAAAACTAGCTAAAATGTGCCTGGCTGCTATTCACTGAAAAGCTCATTCTGTGTACATTTTTGGCATACGTTTGCTCCTACCGGGTCAGCTGAGCAGTGAATTTCTATTTAACCACCTGCTTTCATGAGAGACCTCAGGGCTGCATGTTTTGAGCCCAGTACTGAGCCTGAAAAGCATTTCCAACCCCACTTACAAGTAAAACTAGCTAAAATGTGCCTGGCTTCTCTTCACTGAAAAGCTCATTCTGAGAACATTTTTAGCATACGTTTGCTCCTGCTGGGTCAGCTGAGCAGCAAATTTCTATTTAACCACCTGCTATCATGAGAGACCTCAGGGCTGCATGTTTTGAGCCCAGTACTGATCCTGAAAAGCGTTTCCAACCCCACTTACAAGTAAAACTAGCTAAAATGTGCCTGGCTGCTATTCACTGAAAAGCTCATTCTGTGTACATTTTTGGCATACGTTTGCTCCTACCAGGTCAGCTGACCTGCGAATTTCTATTTGACCACCTGCTTTCATGAGAGACCTCAGGGCTGCATGTTTTGAGCCCAGTACTGAGCCTGAAAAGCATTTCCAACCCCACTTACAAGTAAAACTAGCTAAAATGTGCCTGGCTGCTATTCACTGAAAAGCTCATTCTGTGTACATTTTTGGCATACGTTTGCTCCTACCGGGTCAGCTGAGCAGCGAATTTCTATTTACCACCTGCTTTCATGAGAGACCTCAGGGCTGCATGTTTTGAGCCCAGTACTGAGCCTGAAAAGCATTTCCAACCCCACTTACAAGTAAAACTAGCTAAAATGTGCCTGGCTTCTCTTCACTGAAAAGCTCATTCTGAGTACATTTTTAGCATACGTTTGCTCCTGCCGGGTCAGCTGAGCAGCGAATTTCTATTTAACCACCTGCTATCATAAGAGACCTCAGGGCTGCATGTTTTGAGCCCAGTACTGATCCTGAAAAGCGTTTCCAACCCCACTTACAAGTAAAACTAGCTAAAATGTGCCTGGCTTCTCTTCACTGAAAAGCTCATTCTGAGTACATTTTTAGCATACGTTTGCTCCTGCTGGGTCAGCTGAGCAGCGAATTTCTATTTAACCACCTGCTATCATGAGAGACCTCAGGGCTGCATGTTTTGAGCCCAGTACTGATCCTGAAAAGCGTTTCCAACTCCACTTACAAGTAAAACTAGCTAAAATGTGCCTGGCTGCTATTCACTGAAAAGCTCATTCTGTGTACATTTTTGGAATACCTTTGCTCCTACCGGGTCAGCTGAGCAGCGAATTTTTATTTAAGCACCTGCTTTCATGAGAGACCTCAGGGCTGCATGTTTTGAGCCCAGTACTGAGCCTGAAAAGCATTTCCAACCCCACTTACAAGTAAAACTAGCAAAAATGTGCCTGGCTTCTCTTCACTGAAAAGCTCATTCTGAGTACATTTTTAGCATACGTTTGCTCCTGCCGGGTCAGCTGAGCAGCGAATTTCTATTTAACCACCTGCCTTCATGAGAGACCTCAGGGCTGCATGTTTTGAGCCCAGTACTGATCCTGAAAAGCGTTTCCAACCCCACTTACAAGTAAAACTAGCTAAAATGTGCCTGGCTGCTATTCACTAAAAAGCTCATTCTCTGTACATTTTTGGCATACGTTTGCTCCTACCGGGTCAGCTGAGCAGCGAATTTCTATTTAACCACCTGCTTTCATGAGAGACTTCAGAGCTGCATGTTTTGAGCCCTGTACTGAGCCTGAAAAGCATTTCCAACCCCACTTACAAGTAAAACTAGCTAAAATGTGCCTGGCTTCTCTTCAGTGAAAAGCTCATTCTGAGTACACTTTTTAGCATACGTTTGCTCCTGCCGGGTCAGCTGAGCAGCGAATTTCTATTTGACCACCTGCTTTCATGAGAGACCTCAGAGCTGCATGTTTTGAGCCCAGTACTGAGCCTGAAAAGCATTTCCAACCCCACTTACAAGTAAAACTAGCTAAAATGTGCCTGGCTTCTCTTCACTGAAAAGCTCATTCTGAGTACATTTTTAGCATAAGTTTGCTCCTGCCGGGTCAGCTGAGCAGCGAATTTCTATTTAACCACCTGCTATCATAAGAGACCTCAGGGCTGCATGTTTTGAGCCCAGTACTGATCCTGAAAAGCGTTTCCAACCCCACTTACAAGTAAAACTAGCTAAAATGTGCCTGGCTGCTATTCACTAAAAAGCTCATTCTCTGTACATTTTTGGCATACGTTTGCTCCTACCGGGTCAGCTGAGCAGCGAATTTCTATTTAACCACCTGCTTTCATGAGAGACCTCAGAGCTGCATGTTTTGAGCCCTGTACTGAGCCTGAAAAGCATTTCCAACCCCACTTACAAGTAAAACTAGCTAAAATGTGCCTGGCTTCTCTCACTGAAAAGCTCATTCTGAGTACATTTTTCGCATACGTTTGCTCCTGCCGGGTCAGCTGAGCAGCGAATTTCTATTTAACCACCTGCTATCACGAGAGACCTCAGGGCTGCATGGTTTGAGCCCAGTACTGATCCTGAAAAGCGTTTCCAACCCCACTTACAAGTAAAACTAGCTAAAATGTGCCTGGCTTCTCTTCACTGAAAAGCTCATTCTGAGTACATTTTTAGCACACGTTTGCTCCTGCCGGGTCAGCTGAGCGGCGAATTTCTATTTAACCACCTGCTTTCATGAGAGACCTCAGGGCTGCATGTTTTGAGCCCAGTACTGAGCCTGAAAAGCATTTCCAACCCCACTTACAAGTAAAACTAGCTAAAATGTGCCTGGCTTCTCTTCACTGAAAAGCTCATTCTGAGTACATTTTTAGCATACGTTTGCTCCTGCCGGGTCAGCTGAGCAGCGAATTTCTATTTAACCACCTGCTATCATGAGAGACCTCAGGGCTGCATGTTTTGAGCCCAGTACTGATCCTGAAAAGCGTTTCCAACCCCACTTACAAGTAAAACTAGCTAAAATGTGCCTGGCTGCTATTCACTAAAAAGCTCATTCTCTGTACATTTTTGGCATACGTTTGCTCCTACCGGGTCAGCTGAGCAGCGAATTTCTATTTAACCACCTGCTTTCATGAGAGACCTCAGAGCTGCATGTTTTGAGCCCTGTACTGAGCCTGAAAAGCATTTCCAACCCCACTTACAAGTAAAACTAGCTAAAATGTGCCTGGCTTCTCTTCAGTGAAAAGCTCATTCTGAGTACACTTTTTAGCATACGTTTGCTCCTGCCGGGTCAGCTGAGCAGCGAATTTCTATTTGACCACCTGCTTTCATGAGAGACCTCAGAGCTGCATGTTTTGAGCCCAGTACTGAGCCTGAAAAGCATTTCCAACCCCACTTACAAGTAAAACTAGCTAAAATGTGCCTGGCTTCTCTTCACTGAAAAGCTCATTCTGAGTACATTTTTAGCATACGTTTGCTCCTGCCGGGTCAGCTGAGCAGCGAATTTCTATTTAACCACCTGCTATCATAAGAGACCTCAGGGCTGCATGTTTTGAGCCCAGTACTGATCCTGAAAAGCGTTTCCAACCCCACTTACAAGTAAAACTAGCTAAAATGTGCCTGGCTTCTCTTCACTGAAAAGCTCATTCTGAGTACATTTTTAGCATACGTTTGCTCCTGCTGGGTCAGCTGAGCAGCGAATTTCTATTTAACCACCTGCTATCATGAGAGACCTCAGGGCTGCATGTTTTGAGCCCAGTACTGATCCTGAAAAGCGTTTCCAACCCCACTTACAAGTAAAACTAGCAAAAATGTGCCTGGCTTCTCTTCACTGAAAAGCTAATTCTGAGTACATTTTTAGCATACATTTGCTCCTGCCGGGTCAGCTGAGCAGCGAATTTCTATTTAACCACCTGCTTTCATGAGAGACCTCAGGGATGTATGTTTTGAGCCCAGCACTGAGCCTGAAAAGCGTTTCCAACGCCACTTACACGTAAAACTAGCTAAAATGTGCCTGGCTTTTCTTCACTGAAAAGCTCATTCTGAGTACATTTTTAGCATACGTTTGCTCCTGCTGGGTCAGCTGAGCAGCAAATTTCTATTTAACCACCTGCTATCATGAGAGACCTCAGGGCTGCATGTTTTGAGCCCAGTACTGATCCTGAAAAGCGTTTCCAACCCCACTTACAAGTAAAACTAGCTAAAATGTGCCTGGCTGCTATTCACTGAAAAGCTCATTCTGTGTACATTTTTGGCATACGTTTGCTCCTACCGGGTCAGCTGAGCAGCGAATTTCTATTTAACCACCTGCTTTCATGAGAGACCTCAGGGCTGCATGTTTTGAGCCCAGTACTGAGCCTGAAAAGCATTTCCAACCCCACTTACAAGTAAAACTAGCTAAAATGTGCCTGGCTTCTCTTCACTGAAAAGCTCATTCTGAGTACATTTTGAGCATACGTTTGCTCCTGCTGGGTCAGCTGAGCAGCGAATTTCTATTTAACCACCTGCTATCATGAGAGACCTCAGGGCTGCATGTTTTGAGCCCAGTACTGATCCTGAAAAGCGTTTCCAACCCCACTTACAAGTAAAACTAGCTAAAATGTGCCTGGCTGCTATTCACTGAAAAGCTCATTTGTGTACATTTTTGGCATACGTTTGCTCCTGCCGGGTCAGCTGAGCGGCGAATTTCTATTTAACCACCTGCTTTCATGAGAGACCTCAGGGCTGCATGTTTTGAGCCCAGTACTGAGCCTGAAAAGCATTTCCAACCCCACTTACAAGTAAAACTAGCTAAAATGTGCCTGGCTTCTCTTCACTGAAAAGCTCATTCTGAGTGCATTTTTAGCATACGTTTGCTCCTGCCGGGTCAGCTGAGCAGCGAATTTCTATTTAACCACCTGCTATCATGAGAGACCTCAGGGCTGCATGTTTTGAGCCCAGTACTGATCCTGAAAAGCGTTTCCAACCCCACTTACAAGTAAAACTAGCTAAAATGTGCCTGGCTGCTATTCACTAAAAAGCTCATTCTCTGTACATTTTTGGCATACGTTTGCTCCTACCGGGTCAGCTGAGCAGCGAATTTCTATTTAACCACCTGCTTTCATGAGAGACCTCAGAGCTGCATGTTTTGAGCCCTGTACTGAGCCTGAAAAGCGTTTCCAACCCCACTTACAAGTAAAACTAGCTAAAATGTGCCTGGCTGCTATTCACTGAAAAGCTCATTCTGTGTACATTTTTGGCATACGTTTGCTCCTGCCGGGTCAGCTGAGCAGCGAATTTCTATTTGACCACCTGCTTTCATGAGAGACCTCAGAGCTGCATGTTTTGAGCCCAGTACTGAGCCTGAAAAGCATTTCCAACCCCACTTACAAGTAAAACTAGCTAAAATGTGCCTGGCTTCTCTTCACTGAAAAGCTCATTCTGAGTACATTTTTAGCATACGTTTGCTCCTGCCGGGTCAGCTGAGAAGCGAATTTCTATTTAACCACCTGCTATCATGAGAGACCTCAGGGCTGCATGTTTTGAGCCCAGTACTGATCCTGAAAAGCGTTTCCAACCCCACTTACAAGTAAAACTAGCTAAAATGTGCCTGGCTGCTATTCACTGAAAAGCTCATTCTGAGAACATTTTTAGCATACGTTTGCTCCTGCTGGGTCAGCTGAGCAGCAAATTTCTATTTAACCACCTGCTATCATGAGAGACCTCAGGGCTGCATGTTTTGAGCCCAGTACTGATCCTGAAAAGCGTTTCCAACCCCACTTACAAGTAAAACTAGCTAAAATGTGCCTGGCTGATATTCACTGAAAAGCTCATTCTGTGTACATTTTTGGCATACGTTTGCTCCTACCAGGTCAGCTGAGCTGCGAATTTCTATTTAACCACCTGCTTTCATGAGAGACCTCAGGGCTGCATGTTTTGAGCCCAGTACTGAGCCTGAAAAGCATTTCCAACCCCACTTACAAGTAAAACTAGCTAAAATGTGCCTGGCTGCTATTCACTGAAAAGCTCATTCTGTGTACATTTTTGGCATACGTTTGCTCCTACCGGGTCAGCTGAGCAGTGAATTTCTATTTAACCACCTGCTTTCATGAGAGACCTCAGGGCTGCATGTTTTGAGCCCAGTACTGAGCCTGAAAAGCATTTCCAACCCCACTTACAAGTAAAACTAGCTAAAATGTGCCTGGCTTCTCTTCACTGAAAAGCTCATTCTGAGAACATTTTTAGCATACGTTTGCTCCTGCTGGGTCAGCTGAGCAGCAAATTTCTATTTAACCACCTGCTATCATGAGAGACCTCAGGGCTGCATGTTTTGAGCCCAGTACTGATCCTGAAAAGCGTTTCCAACCCCACTTACAAGTAAAACTAGCTAAAATGTGCCTGGCTGCTATTCACTGAAAAGCTCATTCTGTGTACATTTTTGGCATACGTTTGCTCCTACCAGGTCAGCTGACCTGCGAATTTCTATTTGACCACCTGCTTTCATGAGAGACCTCAGGGCTGCATGTTTTGAGCCCAGTACTGAGCCTGAAAAGCATTTCCAACCCCACTTACAAGTAAAACTAGCTAAAATGTGCCTGGCTGCTATTCACTGAAAAGCTCATTCTGTGTACATTTTTGGCATACGTTTGCTCCTACCGGGTCAGCTGAGCAGCGAATTTCTATTTACCACCTGCTTTCATGAGAGACCTCAGGGCTGCATGTTTTGAGCCCAGTACTGAGCCTGAAAAGCATTTCCAACCCCACTTACAAGTAAAACTAGCTAAAATGTGCCTGGCTTCTCTTCACTGAAAAGCTCATTCTGAGTACATTTTTAGCATACGTTTGCTCCTGCCGGGTCAGCTGAGCAGCGAATTTCTATTTAACCACCTGCTATCATAAGAGACCTCAGGGCTGCATGTTTTGAGCCCAGTACAGATCCTGAAAAGCGTTTCCAACCCCACTTACAAGTAAAACTAGCTAAAATGTGCCTGGCTTCTCTTCACTGAAAAGCTCATTCTGAGTACATTTTTAGCATACGTTTGCTCCTGCTGGGTCAGCTGAGCAGCGAATTTCTATTTAACCACCTGCTATCATGAGAGACCTCAGGGCTGCATGTTTTGAGCCCAGTACTGATCCTGAAAAGCGTTTCCAACTCCACTTACAAGTAAAACTAGCTAAAATGTGCCTGGCTGCTATTCACTGAAAAGCTCATTCTGTGTACATTTTTGGAATACCTTTGCTCCTACCGGGTCAGCTGAGCAGCGAATTTCTATTTAAGCACCTGCTTTCATGAGAGACCTCAGGGCTGCATGTTTTGAGCCCAGTACTGAGCCTGAAAAGCATTTCCAACCCCACTTACAAGTAAAACTAGCAAAAATGTGCCTGGCTTCTCTTCACTGAAAAGCTCATTCTGAGTACATTTTTAGCATACGTTTGCTCCTGCCGGGTCAGCTGAGCAGCGAATTTCTATTTAACCACCTGCCTTCATGAGAGACCTCAGGGCTGCATGTTTTGAGCCCAGTACTGATCCTGAAAAGCGTTTCCAACCCCACTTACAAGTAAAACTAGCTAAAATGTGCCTGGCTGCTATTCACTAAAAAGCTCATTCTCTGTACATTTTTGGCATACGTTTGCTCCTACCGGGTCAGCTGAGCAGCGAATTTCTATTTAACCACCTGCTTTCATGAGAGACTTCAGAGCTGCATGTTTTGAGCCCTGTACTGAGCCTGAAAAGCATTTCCAACCCCACTTACAAGTAAAACTAGCTAAAATGTGCCTGGCTTCTCTTCAGTGAAAAGCTCATTCTGAGTACACTTTTTAGCATACGTTTGCTCCTGCCGGGTCAGCTGAGCAGCGAATTTCTATTTGACCACCTGCTTTCATGAGAGACCTCAGAGCTGCATGTTTTGAGCCCAGTACTGAGCCTGAAAAGCATTTCCAACCCCACTTACAAGTAAAACTAGCTAAAATGTGCCTGGCTTCTCTTCACTGAAAAGCTCATTCTGAGTACATTTTTAGCATAAGTTTGCTCCTGCCGGGTCAGCTGAGCAGCGAATTTCTATTTAACCACCTGCTATCATAAGAGACCTCAGGGCTGCATGTTTTGAGCCCAGTACTGATCCTGAAAAGCGTTTCCAACCCCACTTACAAGTAAAACTAGCTAAAATGTGCCTGGCTGCTATTCACTAAAAAGCTCATTCTCTGTACATTTTTGGCATACGTTTGCTCCTACCGGGTCAGCTGAGCAGCGAATTTCTATTTAACCACCTGCTTTCATGAGAGACCTCAGAGCTGCATGTTTTGAGCCCTGTACTGAGCCTGAAAAGCATTTCCAACCCCACTTACAAGTAAAACTAGCTAAAATGTGCCTGGCTTCTCTCACTGAAAAGCTCATTCTGAGTACATTTTTCGCATACGTTTGCTCCTGCCGGGTCAGCTGAGCAGCGAATTTCTATTTAACCACCTGCTATCACGAGAGACCTCAGGGCTGCATGGTTTGAGCCCAGTACTGATCCTGAAAAGCGTTTCCAACCCCACTTACAAGTAAAACTAGCTAAAATGTGCCTGGCTTCTCTTCACTGAAAAGCTCATTCTGAGTACATTTTTAGCACACGTTTGCTCCTGCCGGGTCAGCTGAGCGGCGAATTTCTATTTAACCACCTGCTTTCATGAGAGACCTCAGGGCTGCATGTTTTGAGCCCAGTACTGAGCCTGAAAAGCATTTCCAACCCCACTTACAAGTAAAACTAGCTAAAATGTGCCTGGCTTCTCTTCACTGAAAAGCTCATTCTGAGTACATTTTTAGCATACGTTTGCTCCTGCCGGGTCAGCTGAGCAGCGAATTTCTATTTAACCACCTGCTATCATGAGAGACCTCAGGGCTGCATGTTTTGAGCCCAGTACTGATCCTGAAAAGCGTTTCCAACCCCACTTACAAGTAAAACTAGCTAAAATGTGCCTGGCTGCTATTCACTAAAAAGCTCATTCTCTGTACATTTTTGGCATACGTTTGCTCCTACCGGGTCAGCTGAGCAGCGAATTTCTATTTAACCACCTGCTTTCATGAGAGACCTCAGAGCTGCATGTTTTGAGCCCTGTACTGAGCCTGAAAAGCATTTCCAACCCCACTTACAAGTAAAACTAGCTAAAATGTGCCTGGCTTCTCTTCAGTGAAAAGCTTATTCTGAGTACACTTTTTAGCATACGTTTGCTCCTGCCGGGTCAGCTGAGCAGCGAATTTCTATTTGACCACCTGCTTTCATGAGAGACCTCAGAGCTGCATGTTTTGAGCCCAGTACTGAGCCTGAAAAGCATTTCCAACCCCACTTACAAGTAAAACTAGCTAAAATGTGCCTGGCTTCTCTTCACTGAAAAGCTCATTCTGAGTACATTTTTAGCATACGTTTGCTCCTGCCGGGTCAGCTGAGCAGCGAATTTCTATTTAACCACCTGCTATCATAAGAGACCTCAGGGCTGCATGTTTTGAGCCCAGTACTGATCCTGAAAAGCGTTTCCAACCCCACTTACAAGTAAAACTAGCTAAAATGTGCCTGGCTTCTCTTCACTGAAAAGCTCATTCTGAGTACATTTTTAGCATACGTTTGCTCCTGCTGGGTCAGCTGAGCAGCGAATTTCTATTTAACCACCTGCTATCATGAGAGACCTCAGGGCTGCATGTTTTGAGCCCAGTACTGATCCTGAAAAGCGTTTCCAACCCCACTTACAAGTAAAACTAGCAAAAATGTGCCTGGCTTCTCTTCACTGAAAAGCTAATTCTGAGTACATTTTTAGCATACATTTGCTCCTGCCGGGTCAGCTGAGCAGCGAATTTCTATTTAACCACCTGCTTTCATGAGAGACCTCAGGGATGTATGTTTTGAGCCCAGCACTGAGCCTGAAAAGCGTTTCCAACGCCACTTACACGTAAAACTAGCTAAAATGTGCCTGGCTTTTCTTCACTGAAAAGCTCATTCTGAGTACATTTTTAGCATACGTTTGCTCCTGCTGGGTCAGCTGAGCAGCAAATTTCTATTTAACCACCTGCTATCATGAGAGACCTCAGGGCTGCATGTTTTGAGCCCAGTACTGATCCTGAAAAGCGTTTCCAACCCCACTTACAAGTAAAACTAGCTAAAATGTGCCTGGCTGCTATTCACTGAAAAGCTCATTCTGTGTACATTTTTGGCATACGTTTGCTCCTACCGGGTCAGCTGAGCAGCGAATTTCTATTTAACCACCTGCTTTCATGAGAGACCTCAGGGCTGCATGTTTTGAGCCCAGTACTGAGCCTGAAAAGCATTTCCAACCCCACTTACAAGTAAAACTAGCTAAAATGTGCCTGGCTTCTCTTCACTGAAAAGCTCATTCTGAGTACATTTTGAGCATACGTTTGCTCCTGCTGGGTCAGCTGAGCAGCGAATTTCTATTTAACCACCTGCTATCATGAGAGACCTCAGGGCTGCATGTTTTGAGCCCAGTACTGATCCTGAAAAGCGTTTCCAACCCCACTTACAAGTAAAACTAGCTAAAATGTGCCTGGCTGCTATTCACTGAAAAGCTCATTTGTGTACATTTTTGGCATACGTTTAATCCTACCGGGTCAGCTGAGCAGCAAATTTCTATTTAACCACCTGCTTTCATGAGAGACCTCAGGGATGCATGTTTTGAGCCCAGTACTGAGCCTGAAAAGCATTTCCAACCCCACTTACAAGTAAAACTAGCTAAAATGTGCCTGGCTTCTCTTCACTGAAAAGCTCATTCTGAGAACATTTTTAGCATACGTTTGCTCCTGCTGGGTCAGCTGAGCAGCAAATTTCTATTTAACCACCTGCTATCATGAGAGACCTCAGGGCTGCATGTTTTGAGCCCAGTACTGATCCTGAAAAGCGTTTCCAACCCCACTTACAAGTAAAACTAGCTAAAATGTGCCTGGCTGCTATTCACTGAAAAGCTCATTCTGAGTACATTTTTAGCATACGTTTGCTCCTGCTGGGTCAGCTGAGCAGCGAATTTCAATTTAACCACCTGCTATCATGAGAGACCTCAGGGCTGCATGTTTTGAGCCCAGTATTGATCCTGAAAAGCGTTTCCAAACCCACTTACAAGTAAAACTAGCTAAAATGTGCCTGGCTGCTATTCACTGAAAAGCTCATTCTGTGTACATTTTTGGCATACGTTTGCTCCTACCGGGTCAGCTGAGCAGCGAATTTCTATTTACCACCTGCTTTCATGAGAGACCTCAGGGCTGCATGTTTTGAGCCCAGTACTGAGCCTGAAAAGCATTTCCAACCCCACTTACAAGTAAAACTAGCTAAAATGTGCCTGGCTTCTCTTCACTGAAAAGCTCATTCTGAGTACATTTTTAGCATACGTTTGCTCCTGCCGGGTCAGCTGAGCAGCGAATTTCTATTTAACCACCTGCTATCATAAGAGACCTCAGGGCTGCATGTTTTGAGCCCAGTACTGATCCTGAAAAGCGTTTCCAACCCCACTTACAAGTAAAACTAGCTAAAATGTGCCTGGCTTCTCTTCACTGAAAAGCTCATTCTGAGTACATTTTTAGCATACGTTTGCTCCTGCTGGGTCAGCTGAGCAGCGAATTTCTATTTAACCACCTGCTATCATGAGAGACCTCAGGGCTGCATGTTTTGAGCCCAGTACTGATCCTGAAAAGCGTTTCCAACCCCACTTACAAGTAAAACTAGCTAAAATGTGCCTGGCTGCTATTCACTGAAAAGCTCATTCTGTGTACATTTTTGGCATACCTTTGCTCCTACCGGGTCAGCTGAGCAGCGAATTTCTATTTAACCACCTGCTATCACGAGAGACCTCAGGGCTGCATGGTTTGAGCCCAGTACTGATCCTGAAAAGCGTTTCCAACCCCACTTACAAGTAAAACTAGCTAAAATGTGCCTGGCTGCTATTCAGTGAAACGCTTATTCTGTGTACATTTTTGGCATACGTTTGCTCCTGCCGGGTCAGCTGAGCAGCGAATTTCTATTTAACCACCTGCTATCATGAGAGACTTCAGGGCTGCATGTTTTGAGCCCAGTACTGATCCTGAAAAGCGTTTCCAACCCCACTTACAAGTAAAACTAGCTAAAATGTGCCTGGCTGCTATTCACTGAAAAGCTCATTCTGTGTACATTTTTGGCATACCATTGCTCCTACCGGGTCAGCTGAGCAGGGAATTTCTATTTAACCATCTGCTTTCATGAGAGACCTCAGGGCTGCATGTTTTGAGCCCAGCACTGAGCCTGAAAAGCGTTTCCAACGCCACTTACAAGTAAAACTAGCTAAAATGTGCCTGGCTTCTCTTCACTGAAAAGCTCATTCTGAGTACATTTTTAGCATACGTTTGCTCCTGCCGGGTCAGCTGAGAAGCGAATTTCTATTTAACCACCTGCTATCATGAGAGACCTCAGGGCTGCATGTTTTGAGCCCAGTATTGATCCTGAAAAGCGTTTCCAACCCCACTTACAAGTAAAACTAGCTAAAATGTGCCTGGCTGCTATTCACTGAAAAGCTCATTCTGTGTACATTTTTGGCATACGTTTGCACCTACCGGGTCAGCTGAGCAGCAAATTTCTATTTAACCATCTGCTTTCATGAGAGACCTCAGGGCTGCATGTTTTGAGCCCAGTACTGAGCCTGAAAAGCATTTCCAACCCCACTTACAAATAAAACTAGCTAAAATGTGCCTGGCTGCTATTCACTGAAAAGCTCATTCTGTGTACATTTTTGGCATACGTTTGCTCCTACCGGGTCAGCTGAGCAGCAAATTTCTATTTAACCACCTGCTTTCATGAGAGACCTCAGGGATGCATGTTTTGAGCCCAGTACTGAGCCTGAAAAGCATTTCCAACCCCACTTACAAGTAAAACTAGCTAAAATGTGCCTGGCTTCTCTTCACTGAAAAGCTCATTCTGAGTACACTTTTTAGCATACGTTTGCTCCTGCCGGGTCAGCTGAGCAGCGAATTTCTATTTGACCACCTGCTTTCATGAGAGACCTCAGAGCTGCATGTTTTGAGCCCAGTACTGAGCCTGAAAAGCATTTCCAACCCCACTTACAAGTAAAACTAGCTAAAATGTGCCTGGCTTCTCTTCACTGAAAAGCTCATTCTGAGTACATTTTTAGCATAAGTTTGCTCCTGCCGGGTCAGCTGAGCAGCGAATTTCTATTTAACCACCTGCTATCATAAGAGACCTCAGGGCTGCATGTTTTGAGCCCAGTACTGATCCTGAAAAGCGTTTCCAACCCCACTTACAAGTAAAACTAGCTAAAATGTGCCTGGCTGCTATTCACTAAAAAGCTCATTCTCTGTACTTTTTTGGCATACGTTTGCTCCTACCGGGTCAGCTGAGCAGCGAATTTCTATTTAACCACCTGCTTTCATGAGAGACCTCAGAGCTGCATGTTTTGAGCCCTGTACTGAGCCTGAAAAGCATTTCCAACCCCACTTACAAGTAAAACTAGCTAAAATGTGCCTGGCTTCTCTCACTGAAAAGCTCATTCTGAGTACATTTTTCGCATACGTTTGCTCCTGCCGGGTCAGCTGAGCAGCGAATTTCTATTTAACCACCTGCTATCACGAGAGACCTCAGGGCTGCATGGTTTGAGCCCAGTACTGATCCTGAAAAGCGTTTCCAACCCCACTTACAAGTAAAACTAGCTAAAATGTGCCTGGCTTCTCTTCACTGAAAAGCTCATTCTGAGTACATTTTTAGCACACGTTTGCTCCTGCCGGGTCAGCTGAGCGGCGAATTTCTATTTAACCACCTGCTTTCATGAGAGACCTCAGGGCTGCATGTTTTGAGCCCAGTACTGAGCCTGAAAAGCATTTCCAACCCCACTTACAAGTAAAACTAGCTAAAATGTGCCTGGCTTCTCTTCACTGAAAAGCTCATTCTGAGTACATTTTTAGCATACGTTTGCTCCTGCCGGGTCAGCTGAGCAGCGAATTTCTATTTAACCACCTGCTATCATGAGAGACCTCAGGGCTGCATGTTTTGAGCCCAGTACTGATCCTGAAAAGCGTTTCCAACCCCACTTACAAGTAAAACTAGCTAAAATGTGCCTGGCTGCTATTCACTAAAAAGCTCATTCTCTGTACATTTTTGGCATATGTTTGCTCCTACCGGGTCAGCTGAGTAGCGAATTTCTATTTAACCACCTGCTTTCATGAGAGACCTCAGAGCTGCATGTTTTGAGCCCTGTACTGAGCCTGAAAAGCATTTCCAACCCCACTTACAAGTAAAACTAGCTAAAATGTGCCTGGCTTCTCTTCAGTGAAAAGCTCATTCTGAGTACACTTTTTAGCATACGTTTGCTCCTGCCGGGTCAGCTGAGCAGCGAATTTCTATTTGACCACCTGCTTTCATGAGAGACCTCAGAGCTGCATGTTTTGAGCCCAGTACTGAGCCTGAAAAGCATTTCCAACCCCACTTACAAGTAAAACTAGCTAAAATGTGCCTGGCTTCTCTTCACTGAAAAGCTCATTCTGAGTACATTTTTAGCATACGTTTGCTCCTGCTGGGTCAGCTGAGCAGCGAATTTCTATTTAACCACCTGCTATCATGAGAGACCTCAGGGCTGCATGTTTTGAGCCCAGTACTGATCCTGAAAAGCGTTTCCAACCCCACTTACAAGTAAAACTAGCAAAAATGTGCCTGGCTTCTCTTCACTGAAAAGCTAATTCTGAGTACATTTTTAGCATACATTTGCTCCTGCCGGGTCAGCTGAGCAGCGAATTTCTATTTAACCACCTGCTTTCATGAGAGACCTCAGGGATGTATGTTTTGAGCCCAGCACTGAGCCTGAAAAGCGTTTCCAACGCCACTTACAAGTAAAACTAGCTAAAATGTGCCTGGCTTCTCTCACTGAAAAGCTCATTCTGAGTACATTTTTCGCATACGTTTGCTCCTGCCGGGTCAGCTGAGCAGCGAATTTCTATTTAACCACCTGCTATCACGAGAGACCTCAGGGCTGCATGGTTTGAGCCCAGTACTGATCCTGAAAAGCGTTTCCAACCCCACTTACAAGTAAAACTAGCTAAAATGTGCCTGGCTTCTCTTCACTGAAAAGCTCATTCTGAGTACATTTTTAGCACACGTTTGCTCCTGCCGGGTCAGCTGAGCGGCGAATTTCTATTTAACCACCTGCTTTCATGAGAGACCTCAGGGCTGCATGTTTTGAGCCCAGTACTGAGCCTGAAAAGCATTTCCAACCCCACTTACAAGTAAAACTAGCTAAAATGTGCCTGGCTTCTCTTCACTGAAAAGCTCATTCTGAGTACATTTTTAGCATACGTTTGCTCCTGCCGGGTCAGCTGAGCAGCGAATTTCTATTTAACCACCTGCTATCATGAGAGACCTCAGGGCTGCATGTTTTGAGCCCAGTACTGATCCTGAAAAGCGTTTCCAACCCCACTTACAAGTAAAACTAGCTAAAATGTGCCTGGCTGCTATTCACTAAAAAGCTCATTCTCTGTACATTTTTGGCATATGTTTGCTCCTACCGGGTCAGCTGAGTAGCGAATTTCTATTTAACCACCTGCTTTCATGAGAGACCTCAGAGCTGCATGTTTTGAGCCCTGTACTGAGCCTGAAAAGCATTTCCAACCCCACTTACAAGTAAAACTAGCTAAAATGTGCCTGGCTTCTCTTCAGTGAAAAGCTCATTCTGAGTACACTTTTTAGCATACGTTTGCTCCTGCCGGGTCAGCTGAGCAGCGAATTTCTATTTGACCACCTGCTTTCATGAGAGACCTCAGAGCTGCATGTTTTGAGCCCAGTACTGAGCCTGAAAAGCGTTTCCAACCCCACTTACAAGTAAAACTAGCTAAAATGTGCCTGGCTGCTATTCACTGAAAAGCTCATTTGTGTACATTTTTGGCATACGTTTAATCCTACCGGGTCAGCTGAGCAGCAAATTTCTATTTAACCACCTGCTTTCATGAGAGACCTCAGGGATGCATGTTTTGAGCCCAGTACTGAGCCTGAAAAGCATTTCCAACCCCACTTACAAGTAAAACTAGCTAAAATGTGCCTGGCTTCTCTTCACTGAAAAGCTCATTCTGAGAACATTTTTAGCATACGTTTGCTCCTGCTGGGTCAGCTGAGCAGCAAATTTCTATTTAACCACCTGCTATCATGAGAGACCTCAGGGCTGCATGTTTTGAGCCCAGTACTGATCCTGAAAAGCGTTTCCAACCCCACTTACAAGTAAAACTAGCTAAAATGTGCCTGGCTGCTATTCACTGAAAAGCTCATTCTGAGTACATTTTTAGCATACGTTTGCACCTGCTGGGTCAGCTGAGCAGCGAATTTCAATTTAACCACCTGCTATCATGAGAGACCTCAGGGCTGCATGTTTTGAGCCCAGTATTGATCCTGAAAAGCGTTTCCAAACCCACTTACAAGTAAAACTAGCTAAAATGTGCCTGGCTGCTATTCACTGAAAAGCTCATTCTGTGTACATTTTTGGCATACGTTTGCTCCTACCGGGTCAGCTGAGCAGCGAATTTCTATTTACCACCTGCTTTCATGAGAGACCTCAGGGCTGCATGTTTTGAGCCCAGTACTGAGCCTGAAAAGCATTTCCAACCCCACTTACAAGTAAAACTAGCTAAAATGTGCCTGGCTTCTCTTCACTGAAAAGCTCATTCTGAGTACATTTTTAGCATACGTTTGCTCCTGCCGGGTCAGCTGAGCAGCGAATTTCTATTTAACCACCTGCTATCATAAGAGACCTCAGGGCTGCATGTTTTGAGCCCAGTACTGATCCTGAAAAGCGTTTCCAACCCCACTTACAAGTAAAACTAGCTAAAATGTGCCTGGCTTCTCTTCACTGAAAAGCTCATTCTGAGTACATTTTTAGCATACGTTTGCTCCTGCTGGGTCAGCTGAGCAGCGAATTTCTATTTAACCACCTGCTATCATGAGAGACCTCAGGGCTGCATGTTTTGAGCCCAGTACTGATCCTGAAAAGCGTTTCCAACCCCACTTACAAGTAAAACTAGCTAAAATGTGCCTGGCTGCTATTCACTGAAAAGCTCATTCTGTGTACATTTTTGGCATACCTTTGCTCCTACCGGGTCAGCTGAGCAGCGAATTTCTATTTAACCACCTGCTATCACGAGAGACCTCAGGGCTGCATGGTTTGAGCCCAGTACTGATCCTGAAAAGCGTTTCCAACCCCACTTACAAGTAAAACTAGCTAAAATGTGCCTGGCTGCTATTCAGTGAAACGCTTATTCTGTGTACATTTTTGGCATACGTTTGCTCCTGCCGGGTCAGCTGAGCAGCGAATTTCTATTTAACCACCTGCTATCATGAGAGACTTCAGGGCTGCATGTTTTGAGCCCAGTACTGATCCTGAAAAGCGTTTCCAACCCCACTTACAAGTAAAACTAGCTAAAATGTGCCTGGCTGCTATTCACTGAAAAGCTCATTCTGTGTACATTTTTGGCATACCATTGCTCCTACCGGGTCAGCTGAGCAGGGAATTTCTATTTAACCATCTGCTTTCATGAGAGACCTCAGGGCTGCATGTTTTGAGCCCAGCACTGAGCCTGAAAAGCGTTTCCAACGCCACTTACAAGTAAAACTAGCTAAAATGTGCCTGGCTTCTCTTCACTGAAAAGCTCATTCTGAGTACATTTTTAGCATACGTTTGCTCCTGCCGGGTCAGCTGAGAAGCGAATTTCTATTTAACCACCTGCTATCATGAGAGACCTCAGGGCTGCATGTTTTGAGCCCAGTATTGATCCTGAAAAGCGTTTCCAACCCCACTTACAAGTAAAACTAGCTAAAATGTGCCTGGCTGCTATTCACTGAAAAGCTCATTCTGTGTACATTTTTGGCATACGTTTGCACCTACCGGGTCAGCTGAGCAGCAAATTTCTATTTAACCATCTGCTTTCATGAGAGACCTCAGGGCTGCATGTTTTGAGCCCAGTACTGAGCCTGAAAAGCATTTCCAACCCCACTTACAAATAAAACTAGCTAAAATGTGCCTGGCTGCTATTCACTGAAAAGCTCATTCTGTGTACATTTTTGGCATACGTTTGCTCCTACCGGGTCAGCTGAGCAGCAAATTTCTATTTAACCACCTGCTTTCATGAGAGACCTCAGGGATGCATGTTTTGAGCCCAGTACTGAGCCTGAAAAGCATTTCCAACCCCACTTACAAGTAAAACTAGCTAAAATGTGCCTGGCTTCTCTTCACTGAAAAGCTCATTCTGAGTACACTTTTTAGCATACGTTTGCTCCTGCCGGGTCAGCTGAGCAGCGAATTTCTATTTGACCACCTGCTTTCATGAGAGACCTCAGAGCTGCATGTTTTGAGCCCAGTACTGAGCCTGAAAAGCATTTCCAACCCCACTTACAAGTAAAACTAGCTAAAATGTGCCTGGCTTCTCTTCACTGAAAAGCTCATTCTGAGTACATTTTTAGCATAAGTTTGCTCCTGCCGGGTCAGCTGAGCAGCGAATTTCTATTTAACCACCTGCTATCATAAGAGACCTCAGGGCTGCATGTTTTGAGCCCAGTACTGATCCTGAAAAGCGTTTCCAACCCCACTTACAAGTAAAACTAGCTAAAATGTGCCTGGCTGCTATTCACTAAAAAGCTCATTCTCTGTACTTTTTTGGCATACGTTTGCTCCTACCGGGTCAGCTGAGCAGCGAATTTCTATTTAACCACCTGCTTTCATGAGAGACCTCAGAGCTGCATGTTTTGAGCCCTGTACTGAGCCTGAAAAGCATTTCCAACCCCACTTACAAGTAAAACTAGCTAAAATGTGCCTGGCTTCTCTCACTGAAAAGCTCATTCTGAGTACATTTTTCGCATACGTTTGCTCCTGCCGGGTCAGCTGAGCAGCGAATTTCTATTTAACCACCTGCTATCACGAGAGACCTCAGGGCTGCATGGTTTGAGCCCAGTACTGATCCTGAAAAGCGTTTCCAACCCCACTTACAAGTAAAACTAGCTAAAATGTGCCTGGCTTCTCTTCACTGAAAAGCTCATTCTGAGTACATTTTTAGCACACGTTTGCTCCTGCCGGGTCAGCTGAGCGGCGAATTTCTATTTAACCACCTGCTTTCATGAGAGACCTCAGGGCTGCATGTTTTGAGCCCAGTACTGAGCCTGAAAATCATTTCCAACCCCACTTACAAGTAAAACTAGCTAAAATGTGCCTGGCTTCTCTTCACTGAAAAGCTCATTCTGAGTACATTTTTAGCATACGTTTGCTCCTGCCGGGTCAGCTGAGCAGCGAATTTCTATTTAACCACCTGCTATCATGAGAGACCTCAGGGCTGCATGTTTTGAGCCCAGTACTGATCCTGAAAAGCGTTTCCAACCCCACTTACAAGTAAAACTAGCTAAAATGTGCCTGGCTGCTATTCACTAAAAAGCTCATTCTCTGTACATTTTTGGCATATGTTTGCTCCTACCGGGTCAGCTGAGTAGCGAATTTCTATTTAACCACCTGCTTTCATGAGAGACCTCAGAGCTGCATGTTTTGAGCCCTGTACTGAGCCTGAAAAGCATTTCCAACCCCACTTACAAGTAAAACTAGCTAAAATGTGCCTGGCTTCTCTTCAGTGAAAAGCTCATTCTGAGTACACTTTTTAGCATACGTTTGCTCCTGCCGGGTCAGCTGAGCAGCGAATTTCTATTTGACCACCTGCTTTCATGAGAGACCTCAGAGCTGCATGTTTTGAGCCCAGTACTGAGCCTGAAAAGCATTTCCAACCCCACTTACAAGTAAAACTAGCTAAAATGTGCCTGGCTTCTCTTCACTGAAAAGCTCATTCTGAGTACATTTTTAGCATACGTTTGCTCCTGCTGGGTCAGCTGAGCAGCGAATTTCTATTTAACCACCTGCTATCATGAGAGACCTCAGGGCTGCATGTTTTGAGCCCAGTACTGATCCTGAAAAGCGTTTCCAACCCCACTTACAAGTAAAACTAGCAAAAATGTGCCTGGCTTCTCTTCACTGAAAAGCTAATTCTGAGTACATTTTTAGCATACATTTGCTCCTGCCGGGTCAGCTGAGCAGCGAATTTCTATTTAACCACCTGCTTTCATGAGAGACCTCAGGGATGTATGTTTTGAGCCCAGCACTGAGCCTGAAAAGCGTTTCCAACGCCACTTACAAGTAAAACTAGCTAAAATGTGCCTGGCTTCTCTCACTGAAAAGCTCATTCTGAGTACATTTTTCGCATACGTTTGCTCCTGCCGGGTCAGCTGAGCAGCGAATTTCTATTTAACCACCTGCTATCACGAGAGACCTCAGGGCTGCATGGTTTGAGCCCAGTACTGATCCTGAAAAGCGTTTCCAACCCCACTTACAAGTAAAACTAGCTAAAATGTGCCTGGCTTCTCTTCACTGAAAAGCTCATTCTGAGTACATTTTTAGCACACGTTTGCTCCTGCCGGGTCAGCTGAGCGGCGAATTTCTATTTAACCACCTGCTTTCATGAGAGACCTCAGGGCTGCATGTTTTGAGCCCAGTACTGAGCCTGAAAAGCATTTCCAACCCCACTTACAAGTAAAACTAGCTAAAATGTGCCTGGCTTCTCTTCACTGAAAAGCTCATTCTGAGTACATTTTTAGCATACGTTTGCTCCTGCCGGGTCAGCTGAGCAGCGAATTTCTATTTAACCACCTGCTATCATGAGAGACCTCAGGGCTGCATGTTTTGAGCCCAGTACTGATCCTGAAAAGCGTTTCCAACCCCACTTACAAGTAAAACTAGCTAAAATGTGCCTGGCTGCTATTCACTAAAAAGCTCATTCTCTGTACATTTTTGGCATATGTTTGCTCCTACCGGGTCAGCTGAGTAGCGAATTTCTATTTAACCACCTGCTTTCATGAGAGACCTCAGAGCTGCATGTTTTGAGCCCTGTACTGAGCCTGAAAAGCATTTCCAACCCCACTTACAAGTAAAACTAGCTAAAATGTGCCTGGCTTCTCTTCAGTGAAAAGCTCATTCTGAGTACACTTTTTAGCATACGTTTGCTCCTGCCGGGTCAGCTGAGCAGCGAATTTCTATTTGACCACCTGCTTTCATGAGAGACCTCAGAGCTGCATGTTTTGAGCCCAGTACTGAGCCTGAAAAGCATTTCCAACCCCACTTACAAGTAAAACTAGCTAAAATGTGCCTGGCTTCTCTTCACTGAAAAGCTCATTCTGAGTACATTTTTAGCATACGTTTGCTCCTGCCGGGTCAGCTGAGCAGCGAATTTCTATTTAACCACCTGCTATCATGAGAGACCTCAGGGCTGCATGTTTTGAGCCCAGTATTGATCCTGAAAAGCGTTTCCAACCCCACTTACAAGTAAAACTAGCTAAAATGTGCCTGGCTGCTATTCACTGAAAAGCTCATTCTGTGTACATTTTTGGCATACGTTTGCACCTACCGGGTCAGCTGAGCAGCAAATTTCTATTTAACCATCTGCTTTCATGAGAGACCTCAGGGCTGCATGTTTTGAGCCCAGTACTGAGCCTGAAAAGCATTTCCAACCCCACTTACAAATAAAACTAGCTAAAATGTGCCTGGCTGCTATTCACTGAAAAGCTCATTCTGTGTACATTTTTGGCATACGTTTGCTCCTACCGGGTCAGCTGAGCAGCAAATTTCTATTTAACCACCTGCTTTCATGAGAGACCTCAGGGATGCATGTTTTGAGCCCAGTACTGAGCCTGAAAAGCATTTCCAACCCCACTTACAAGTAAAACTAGCTAAAATGTGCCTGGCTTCTCTTCACTGAAAAGCTCATTCTGAGTACACTTTTTAGCATACGTTTGCTCCTGCCGGGTCAGCTGAGCAGCGAATTTCTATTTGACCACCTGCTTTCATGAGAGACCTCAGAGCTGCATGTTTTGAGCCCAGTACTGAGCCTGAAAAGCATTTCCAACCCCACTTACAAGTAAAACTAGCTAAAATGTGCCTGGCTTCTCTTCACTGAAAAGCTCATTCTGAGTACATTTTTAGCATAAGTTTGCTCCTGCCGGGTCAGCTGAGCAGCGAATTTCTATTTAACCACCTGCTATCATAAGAGACCTCAGGGCTGCATGTTTTGAGCCCAGTACTGATCCTGAAAAGCGTTTCCAACCCCACTTACAAGTAAAACTAGCTAAAATGTGCCTGGCTGCTATTCACTAAAAAGCTCATTCTCTGTACTTTTTTGGCATACGTTTGCTCCTACCGGGTCAGCTGAGCAGCGAATTTCTATTTAACCACCTGCTTTCATGAGAGACCTCAGAGCTGCATGTTTTGAGCCCTGTACTGAGCCTGAAAAGCATTTCCAACCCCACTTACAAGGAAAACTAGCTAAAATGTGCCTGGCTTCTCTCACTGAAAAGCTCATTCTGAGTACATTTTTCGCATACGTTTGCTCCTGCCGGGTCAGCTGAGCAGCGAATTTCTATTTAACCACCTGCTATCACGAGAGACCTCAGGGCTGCATGGTTTGAGCCCAGTACTGATCCTGAAAAGCGTTTCCAACCCCACTTACAAGTAAAACTAGCTAAAATGTGCCTGGCTTCTCTTCACTGAAAAGCTCATTCTGAGTACATTTTTAGCACACGTTTGCTCCTGCCGGGTCAGCTGAGCGGCGAATTTCTATTTAACCACCTGCTTTCATGAGAGACCTCAGGGCTGCATGTTTTGAGCCCAGTACTGAGCCTGAAAAGCATTTCCAACCCCACTTACAAGTAAAACTAGCTAAAATGTGCCTGGCTTCTCTTCACTGAAAAGCTCATTCTGAGTACATTTTTAGCATACGTTTGCTCCTGCCGGGTCAGCTGAGCAGCGAATTTCTATTTAACCACCTGCTATCATGAGAGACCTCAGGGCTGCATGTTTTGAGCCCAGTACTGATCCTGAAAAGCGTTTCCAACCCCACTTACAAGTAAAACTAGCTAAAATGTGCCTGGCTGCTATTCACTAAAAAGCTCATTCTCTGTACATTTTTGGCATATGTTTGCTCCTACCGGGTCAGCTGAGTAGCGAATTTCTATTTAACCACCTGCTTTCATGAGAGACCTCAGAGCTGCATGTTTTGAGCCCTGTACTGAGCCTGAAAAGCATTTCCAACCCCACTTACAAGTAAAACTAGCTAAAATGTGCCTGGCTTCTCTTCAGTGAAAAGCTCATTCTGAGTACACTTTTTAGCATACGTTTGCTCCTGCCGGGTCAGCTGAGCAGCGAATTTCTATTTGACCACCTGCTTTCATGAGAGACCTCAGAGCTGCATGTTTTGAGCCCAGTACTGAGCCTGAAAAGCATTTCCAACCCCACTTACAAGTAAAACTAGCTAAAATGTGCCTGGCTTCTCTTCACTGAAAAGCTCATTCTGAGTACATTTTTAGCATACGTTTGCTCCTGCTGGGTCAGCTGAGCAGCGAATTTCTATTTAACCACCTGCTATCATGAGAGACCTCAGGGCTGCATGTTTTGAGCCCAGTACTGATCCTGAAAAGCGTTTCCAACCCCACTTACAAGTAAAACTAGCAAAAATGTGCCTGGCTTCTCTTCACTGAAAAGCTAATTCTGAGTACATTTTTAGCATACATTTGCTCCTGCCGGGTCAGCTGAGCAGCGAATTTCTATTTAACCACCTGCTTTCATGAGAGACCTCAGGGATGTATGTTTTGAGCCCAGCACTGAGCCTGAAAAGCGTTTCCAACGCCACTTACAAGTAAAACTAGCTAAAATGTGCCTGGCTTCTCTCACTGAAAAGCTCATTCTGAGTACATTTTTCGCATACGTTTGCTCCTGCCGGGTCAGCTGAGCAGCGAATTTCTATTTAACCACCTGCTATCACGAGAGACCTCAGGGCTGCATGGTTTGAGCCCAGTACTGATCCTGAAAAGCGTTTCCAACCCCACTTACAAGTAAAACTAGCTAAAATGTGCCTGGCTTCTCTTCACTGAAAAGCTCATTCTGAGTACATTTTTAGCACACGTTTGCTCCTGCCGGGTCAGCTGAGCGGCGAATTTCTATTTAACCACCTGCTTTCATGAGAGACCTCAGGGCTGCATGTTTTGAGCCCAGTACTGAGCCTGAAAAGCATTTCCAACCCCACTTACAAGTAAAACTAGCTAAAATGTGCCTGGCTTCTCTTCACTGAAAAGCTCATTCTGAGTACATTTTTAGCATACGTTTGCTCCTGCCGGGTCAGCTGAGCAGCGAATTTCTATTTAACCACCTGCTATCATGAGAGACCTCAGGGCTGCATGTTTTGAGCCCAGTACTGATCCTGAAAAGCGTTTCCAACCCCACTTACAAGTAAAACTAGCTAAAATGTGCCTGGCTGCTATTCACTAAAAAGCTCATTCTCTGTACATTTTTGGCATATGTTTGCTCCTACCGGGTCAGCTGAGTAGCGAATTTCTATTTAACCACCTGCTTTCATGAGAGACCTCAGAGCTGCATGTTTTGAGCCCTGTACTGAGCCTGAAAAGCATTTCCAACCCCACTTACAAGTAAAACTAGCTAAAATGTGCCTGGCTTCTCTTCAGTGAAAAGCTCATTCTGAGTACACTTTTTAGCATACGTTTGCTCCTGCCGGGTCAGCTGAGCAGCGAATTTCTATTTGACCACCTGCTTTCATGAGAGACCTCAGAGCTGCATGTTTTGAGCCCAGTACTGAGCCTGAAAAGCATTTCCAACCCCACTTACAAGTAAAACTAGCTAAAATGTGCCTGGCTTCTCTTCACTGAAAAGCTCATTCTGAGTACATTTTTAGCATACGTTTGCTCCTGCCGGGTCAGCTGAGCAGCGAATTTCTATTTAACCACCTGCTATCATAAGAGACCTCAGGGCTGCATGTTTTGAGCCCAGTACTGATCCTGAAAAGCGTTTCCAACCCCACTTACAAGTAAAACTAGCTAAAATGTGCCTGGCTTCTCTTCACTGAAAAGCTCATTCTGAGTACATTTTTAGCATACGTTTGCTCCTGCTGGGTCAGCTGAGCAGCGAATTTCTATTTAACCACCTGCTATCATGAGAGACCTCAGGGCTGCATGTTTTGAGCCCAGTACTGATCCTGAAAAGCGTTTCCAACCCCACTTACAAGTAAAACTAGCAAAAATGTGCCTGGCTTCTCTTCACTGAAAAGCTAATTCTGAGTACATTTTTAGCATACATTTGCTCCTGCCGGGTCAGCTGAGCAGCGAATTTCTATTTAACCACCTGCTTTCATGAGAGACCTCAGGGATGTATGTTTTGAGCCCAGCACTGAGCCTGAAAAGCGTTTCCAACGCCACTTACACGTAAAACTAGCTAAAATGTGCCTGGCTTTTCTTCACTGAAAAGCTCATTCTGAGTACATTTTTAGCAAACGTTTGCTCCTGCTGGGTCAGCTGAGCAGCAAATTTCTATTTAACCACCTGCTATCATGAGAGACCTCAGGGCTGCATGTTTTGAGCCCAGTACTGATCCTGAAAAGCGTTTCCAACCCCACTTACAAGTAAAACTAGCTAAAATGTGCCTGGCTGCTATTCACTGAAAAGCTCATTCTGTGTACATTTTTGGCATACGTTTGCTCCTACCGGGTCAGCTGAGCAGCGAATTTCTATTTAACCACCTGCTTTCATGAGAGACCTCAGGGCTGCATGTTTTGAGCCCAGTACTGATCCTGAAAAGCGTTTCCAACCCCACTTACAAGTAAAACTAGCTAAAATGTGCCTGGCTGCTATTCACTGAAAAGCTCATTCTGTGTACATTTTTGGCATACCTTTGCTCCTACCGGGTCAGCTGAGCAGCGAATTTCTATTTAACCACCTGCTATCACGAGAGACCTCAGGGCTGCATGGTTTGAGCCCAGTACTGATCCTGAAAAGCGTTTCCAACCCCACTTACAAGTAAAACTAGCTAAAATGTGCCTGGCTGCTATTCAGTGAAACGCTCATTCTGTGTACATTTTTGGCATACGTTTGCTCCTGCCGGGTCAGCTGAGCAGCGAATTTCTATTTAACCACCTGCTATCATGAGACACTTCAGGGCTGCATGTTTTGAGCCCAGTACTGATCCTGAAAAGCGTTTCCAACCCCACTTACAAGTAAAACTAGCTAAAATGTGCCTGGCTGCTATTCACTGAAAAGCTCATTCTGTGTACATTTTTGGCATACCATTGCTCCTACCGGGTCAGCTGAGCAGCGAATTTCTATTTAACCATCTGCTTTCATGAGAGACCTCAGGGCTGCATGTTTTGAGCCCAGCACTGAGCCTGAAAAGCGTTTCCAACGCCACTTACAAGTAAAACTAGCTAAAATGTGCCTGGCTTCTCTTCACTGAAAAGCTTATTCTGAGTACATTTTTAGCATACGTTTGCTCCTGCCGGGTCAGCTGAGAAGCGAATTTCTATTTAACCACCTGCTATCATGAGAGACCTCAGGGCTGCATGTTTTGAGCCCAGTATTGATCCTGAAAAGCATTTCCAACCCCACTTACAAGTAAAACTAGCTAAAATGTGCCTGGCTGCTATTCACTAAAAAGCTCATTCTCTGTACATTTTTGGCATACGTTTGCTCCTACCGGGTTAGCTGAGCAGCGAATTTCTATTTAACCACCTGCTTTCATGAGAGACCTCAGAGCTGCATGTTTTGAGCCCTGTACTGAGCCTGAAAAGCATTTCCAACCCCACTTACAAGTAAAACTAGCTAAAATGTGCCTGGCTTCTCTTCACTGAAAAGCTTATTCTGAGTACATTTTTAGCATACGTTTGCTCCTGCCGGGTCAGCTGAGAAGCGAATTTCTATTTAACCACCTGCTATCATGAGAGACCTCAGGGCTGCATGTTTTGAGCCCAGTATTGATCCTGAAAAGCATTTCCAACCCCACTTACAAGTAAAACTAGCTAAAATGTGCCTGGCTTCTCTTCACTGAAAAGCTCATTCTGAGTACATTTTTAGCATACGTTTGCTCCTGCCGGGTCAGCTGAGCAGCGAATTTCTATTTAACCACCTGCTATCACGAGAGACCTCAGGGCTGCATGTTTTGAGACCAGTACTGATCCTGAAAAGCGTTTCCAACCCCACTTACTAGTAAAACTAGCTAAAATGTGCCTGGCTGCTATTCACTGAAAAGCTCATTCTGAGTACATTTTTAGCATACGTTTGCTCCTGCTGGGTCAGCTGACCAGCGAATTTCTATTTAACCACCTGCTATCATGAGAGACCTCAGGGCTGCATGTTTTGAGCCCAGTACTGATCCTGAAAAGCGTTTCCAACCCCACTTACAAGTAAAACTAGCTAAAATGTGCCTGGCTGCTATTCACTAAAAAGCTCATTCTCTGTACATTTTTGGCATACGTTTGCTCCTACCGGGTTAGCTGAGCAGCGAATTTCTATTTAACCACCTGCTTTCATGAGAGACCTCAGAGCTGCATGTTTTGAGCCCTGTACTGAGCCTGAAAAGCATTTCCAACCCCACTTACAAGTAAAACTAGCTAAAATGTGCCTGGCTTCTCTTCACTGAAAAGCTCATTCTGAGTACACTTTTTAGCATACGTTTGCTCCTGCCGGGTCAGCTGAGCAGCGAATTTCTATTTGACCACCTGCTTTCATGAGAGACCTCAGAGCTGCATGTTTTGAGCCCAGTACTGAGCCTGAAAAGCATTTCCAACCCCACTTACAAGTAAAACTAGCTAAAATGTGCCTGGCTTCTCTTCACTGAAAAGCTCATTCTGAGTACATTTTTAGCATAAGTTTGCTCCTGCCGGGTCAGCTGAGCAGCGAATTTCTATTTAACCACCTGCTATCATAAGAGACCTCAGGGCTGCATGTTTTGAGCCCAGTACTGATCCTGAAAAGCGTTTCCAACCCCACTTACAAGTAAAACTAGCTAAAATGTGCCTGGCTGCTATTCACTAAAAAGCTCATTCTCTGTACATTTTTGGCATACGTTTGCTCCTACCGGGTCAGCTGAGCAGCGAATTTCTATTTAACCACCTGCTTTCATGAGAGACCTCAGAGCTGCATGTTTTGAGCCCTGTACTGAGCCTGAAAAGCATTTCCAACCCCACTTACAAGTAAAACTAGCTAAAATGTGCCTGGCTTCTCTCACTGAAAAGCTCATTCTGAGTACATTTTTCGCATACGTTTGCTCCTGCCGGGTCAGCTGAGCAGCGAATTTCTATTTAACCACCTGCTATCACGAGAGACCTCAGGGCTGCATGGTTTGAGCCCAGTACTGATCCTGAAAAGCGTTTCCAACCCCACTTACAAGTAAAACTAGCTAAAATGTGCCTGGCTTCTCTTCACTGAAAAGCTCATTCTGAGTACATTTTTAGCACACGTTTGCTCCTGCCGGGTCAGCTGAGCGGCGAATTTCTATTTAACCACCTGCTTTCATGAGAGACCTCAGGGCTGCATGTTTTGAGCCCAGTACTGAGCCTGAAAAGCATTTCCAACCCCACTTACAAGTAAAACTAGCTAAAATGTGCCTGGCTTCTCTTCACTGAAAAGCTCATTCTGAGTACATTTTTAGCATACGTTTGCTCCTGCCGGGTCAGCTGAGCAGCGAATTTCTATTTAACCACCTGCTATCATGAGAGACCTCAGGGCTGCATGTTTTGAGCCCAGTACTGATCCTGAAAAGCGTTTCCAACCCCACTTACAAGTAAAACTAGCTAAAATGTGCCTGGCTGCTATTCACTAAAAAGCTCATTCTCTGTACATTTTTGGCATACGTTTGCTCCTACCGGGTCAGCTGAGCAGCGAATTTCTATTTAACCACCTGCTTTCATGAGAGACCTCAGAGCTGCATGTTTTGAGCCCTGTACTGAGCCTGAAAAGCATTTCCAACCCCACTTACAAGTAAAACTAGCTAAAATGTGCCTGGCTTCTCTTCAGTGAAAAGCTCATTCTGAGTACACTTTTTAGCATACGTTTGCTCCTGCCGGGTCAGCTGAGCAGCGAATTTCTATTTGACCACCTGCTTTCATGAGAGACCTCAGAGCTGCATGTTTTGAGCCCAGTACTGAGCCTGAAAAGCATTTCCAACCCCACTTACAAGTAAAACTAGCTAAAATGTGCCTGGCTTCTCTTCACTGAAAAGCTCATTCTGAGTACATTTTTAGCATACGTTTGCTCCTGCCGGGTCAGCTGAGCAGCGAATTTCTATTTAACCACCTGCTATCATAAGAGACCTCAGGGCTGCATGTTTTGAGCCCAGTACTGATCCTGAAAAGGGTTTCCAACCCCACTTACAAGTAAAACTAGCTAAAATGTGCCTGGCTTCTCTTCACTGAAAAGCTCATTCTGAGTACATTTTTAGCATACGTTTGCTCCTGCTGGGTCAGCTGAGCAGCGAATTTCTATTTAACCACCTGCTATCATGAGAGACCTCAGGGCTGCATGTTTTGAGCCCAGTACTGATCCTGAAAAGCATTTCCAACCCCACTTACAAGTAAAACTAGCAAAAATGTGCCTGGCTTCTCTTCACTGAAAAGCTAATTCTGAGTACATTTTTAGCATACATTTGCTCCTGCCGGGTCAGCTGAGCAGCGAATTTCTATTTAACCACCTGCTTTCATGAGAGACCTCAGGGATGTATGTTTTGAGCCCAGCACTGAGCCTGAAAAGCGTTTCCAACGCCACTTACACGTAAAACTAGCTAAAATGTGCCTGGCTTTTCTTCACTGAAAAGCTCATTCTGAGTACATTTTTAGCATACGTTTGCTCCTGCTGGGTCAGCTGAGCAGCAAATTTCTATTTAACCACCTGCTATCATGAGAGACCTCAGGGCTGCATGTTTTGAGCCCAGTACTGATCCTGAAAAGCGTTTCCAACCCCACTTACAAGTAAAACTAGCTAAAATGTGCCTGGCTGCTATTCACTGAAAAGCTCATTCTGTGTACATTTTTGGCATACGTTTGCTCCTACCGGGTCAGCTGAGCAGCGAATTTCTATTTAACCACCTGCTTTCATGAGAGACCTCAGGGCTGCATGTTTTGAGCCCAGTACTGAGCCTGAAAAGCATTTCCAACCCCACTTACAAGTAAAACTAGCTAAAATGTGCCTGGCTTCTCTTCACTGAAAAGCTCATTCTGAGTACATTTTGAGCATACGTTTGCTCCTGCTGGGTCAGCTGAGCAGCGAATTTCTATTTAACCACCTGCTATCATGAGAGACCTCAGGGCTGCATGTTTTGAGCCCAGTACTGATCCTGAAAAGCGTTTCCAACCCCACTTACAAGTAAAACTAGCTAAAATGTGCCTGGCTGCTATTCACTGAAAAGCTCATTTGTGTACATTTTTGGCATACGTTTAATCCTACTGGGTCAGCTGAGCAGCAAATTTCTATTTAACCACCTGCTTTCATGAGAGACCTCAGGGATGCATGTTTTGAGCCCAGTACTGAGCCTGAAAAGCATTTCCAACCCCACTTACAAGTAAAACTAGCTAAAATGTGCCTGGCTTCTCCTCACTGAAAAGCTCATTCTGAGAACATTTTTAGCATACGTTTGTTCCTGCTGGGTCAGCTGAGCAGCAAATTTCTATTTAACCACCTGCTATCATGAGAGACCTCAGGGCTGCATGTTTTGAGCCCAGTACTGATCCTGAAAAGCGTTTCCAACCCCACTTACAAGTAAAACTAGCTAAAATGTGCCTGGCTGCTATTCACTGAAAAGCTCATTCTGAGTACATTTTTAGCATACGTTTGCTCCTGCTGGGTCAGCTGAGCAGCGAATTTCTATTTAACCACCTGCTATCATGAGAGACCTCAGGGCTGCATGTTTTGAGCCCAGTATTGATCCTGAAAAGCGTTTCCAACCCCACTTACAAGTAAAACTAGCTAAAATGTGCCTGGCTGCTATTCACTGAAAAGCTCATTCTGTGTACATTTTTGGCATACGTTTGCTCCTACCGGGTCAGCTGAGCAGCGAATTTCTATTTACCACCTGCTTTCATGAGAGACCTCAGGGCTGCATGTTTTGAGCCCAGTACTGAGCCTGAAAAGCATTTCCAACCCCACTTACAAGTAAAACTAGCTAAAATGTGCCTGGCTTCTCTTCACTGAAAAGCTCATTCTGAGTACATTTTTAGCATACGTTTGCTCCTGCCGGGTCAGCTGAGCAGCGAATTTCTATTTAACCACCTGCTATCATAAGAGACCTCAGGGCTGCATGTTTTGAACCCAGTACTGATCCTGAAAAGCGTTTCCAACCCCACTTACAAGTAAAACTAGCTAAAATGTGCCTGGCTTCTCTTCACTGAAAAGCTCATTCTGAGTACATTTTTAGCATACGTTTGCTCCTGCTGGGTCAGCTGAGCAGCGAATTTCTATTTAACCACCTGCTATCATGAGAGACCTCAGGGCTGCATGTTTTGAGCCCAGTACTGATCCTGAAAAGCGTTTCCAACCCCACTTACAAGTAAAACTAGCTAAAATGTGCCTGGCTGCTATTCACTGAAAAGCTCATTCTGTGTACATTTTTGGCATACCTTTGCTCCTACCGGGTCAGCTGAGCAGCGAATTTCTATTTAACCACCTGCTATCACGAGAGACCTCAGGGCTGCATGGTTTGAGCCCAGTACTGATCCTGAAAAGCGTTTCCAACCCCACTTACAAGTAAAACTAGCTAAAATGTGCCTGGCTGCTATTCACTGAAAAGCTCATTCTGTGGACATTTTTGGCATACGTTTGCACCTACCGGGTCAGCTGAGCAGCAAATTTCTATTTAACCATCTGCTTTCATGAGAGACCTCAGGGCTGCATGTTTTGAGCCCAGTACTGAGCCTGAAAAGCATTTCCAACCCCACTTACAAATAAAACTAGCTAAAATGTGCCTGGCTGCTATTCACTGAAAAGCTCATTCTGTGTACATTTTTGGCATACGTTTGCTCCTACCGGGTCAGCTGAGCAGCAAATTTCTATTTAACCACCTGCTTTCATGAGAGACCTCAGGGATGCATGTTTTGAGCCCAGTACTGAGCCTGAAAAGCATTTCCAACCCCACTTACAAGTAAAACTAGCTAAAATGTGCCTGGCTTCTCTTCACTGAAAAGCTCATTCTGAGTACATTTTTAGCATACGTTTGCTCCTGCCGGGTCAGCTGAGCAGCGAATTTCTATTTAACCACCTGCTATCATGAGAGACCTCAGGGCTGCATGTTTTGAGACCAGTACTGATCCTGAAAAGCGTTTCCAACCCCACTTACAAGTAAAACTAGCTAAAATGTGCCTGGCTGCTATTCACTGAAAAGCTCATTCTGTGTACATTTTTGGCATACCTTTGCTCCTACCGGGTCAGCTGAGCAGCGAATTTCTATTTAACCACCTGCTATCACGAGAGACCTCAGGGCTGCATGGTTTGAGCCCAGTACTGATCCTGAAAAGCGTTTCCAACCCCACTTACAAGTAAAACTAGCTAAAATGTGCCTGGCTGCTATTCACTGAAAAGCTCATTCTGTGGACATTTTTGGCATACGTTTGCACCTACCGGGTCAGCTGAGCAGCAAATTTCTATTTAACCATCTGCTTTCATGAGAGACCTCAGGGCTGCATGTTTTGAGACCAGTACTGATCCTGAAAAGCGTTTCCAACCCCACTTACAAGTAAAACTAGCTAAAATGTGCCTGGCTTCTCTTCAGTGAAAAGCTCATTCTGAGTACACTTTTTAGCATACGTTTGCTCCTGCCGGGTCAGCTGAGCAGCGAATTTCTATTTGACCACCTGCTTTCATGAGAGACCTCAGAGCTGCATGTTTTGAGCCCAGTACTGAGCCTGAAAAGCATTTCCAACCCCACTTACAAGTAAAACTAGCTAAAATGTGCCTGGCTTCTCTTCACTGAAAAGCTCATTCTGAGTACATTTTTAGCATAAGTTTGCTCCTGCCGGGTCAGCTGAGCAGCGAATTTCTATTTAACCACCTGCTATCATAAGAGACCTCAGGGCTGCATGTTTTGAGCCCAGTACTGATCCTGAAAAGCGTTTCCAACCCCACTTACAAGTAAAACTAGCTAAAATGTGCCTGGCTGCTATTCACTAAAAAGCTCATTCTCTGTACATTTTTGGCATACGTTTGCTCCTACCGGGTCAGCTGAGCAGCGAATTTCTATTTAACCACCTGCTTTCATGAGAGACCTCAGAGCTGCATGTTTTGAGCCCTGTACTGAGCCTGAAAAGCATTTCCAACCCCACTTACAAGTAAAACTAGCTAAAATGTGCCTGGCTTCTCTCACTGAAAAGCTCATTCTGAGTACATTTTTCGCATACGTTTGCTCCTGCCGGGTCAGCTGAGCAGCGAATTTCTATTTAACCACCTGCTATCACGAGAGACCTCAGGGCTGCATGGTTTGAGCCCAGTACTGATCCTGAAAAGCGTTTCCAACCCCACTTACAAGTAAAACTAGCTAAAATGTGCCTGGCTTCTCTTCACTGAAAAGCTCATTCTGAGTACATTTTTAGCACACGTTTGCTCCTGCCGGGTCAGCTGAGCGGCGAATTTCTATTTAACCACCTGCTTTCATGAGAGACCTCAGGGCTGCATGTTTTGAACCCAGTACTGAGCCTGAAAAGCATTTCCAACCCCACTTACAAGTAAAACTAGCTAAAATGTGCCTGGCTTCTCTTCATTGAAAATCTCATTCTGAGTACATTTTTAGCATACGTTTGCTCCTGCCGGGTCAGCTGAGCAGCGAATTTCTATTTAACCACCTGCTATCATGAGAGACCTCATGGCTGCATGTTTTGAGCCCAGTACTGATCCTGAAAAGCGTTTCCAACCCCACTTACAAGTAAAACTAGCTAAAATGTGCCTGGCTGCTATTCACTAAAAAGCTCATTCTCTGTACATTTTTGGCATATGTTTGCTCCTACCGGGTCAGCTGAGTAGCGAATTTCTATTTAACCACCTGCTTTCATGAGAGACCTCAGAGCTGCATGTTTTGAGCCCTGTACTGAGCCTGAAAAGCATTTCCAACCCCACTTACAAGTAAAACTAGCTAAAATGTGCCTGGCTTCTCTTCAGTGAAAAGCTCATTCTGAGTACACTTTTTAGCATACGTTTGCTCCTGCCGGGTCAGCTGAGCAGCGAATTTCTATTTGACCACCTGCTTTCATGAGAGACCTCAGAGCTGCATGTTTTGAGCCCAGTACTGAGCCTGAAAAGCATTTCCAACCCCACTTACAAGTAAAACTAGCTAAAATGTGCCTGGCTTCTCTTCACTGAAAAGCTCATTCTGAGTACATTTTTAGCATACGTTTGCTCCTGCCGGGTCAGCTGAGCAGCGAATTTCTATTTAACCACCTGCTATCATAAGAGACCTCAGGGCTGCATGTTTTGAGCCCAGTACTGATCCTGAAAAGCGTTTCCAACCCCACTTACAAGTAAAACTAGCTAAAATGTGCCTGGCTTCTCTTCACTGAAAAGCTCATTCTGAGTACATTTTTAGCATACGTTTGCTCCTGCTGGGTCAGCTGAGCAGCGAATTTCTATTTAACCACCTGCTATCATGAGAGACCTCTGGGCTGCATGTTTTGAGCCCAGTACTGATCCTGAAAAGCGTTTCCAACCCCACTTACAAGTAAAACTAGCAAAAATGTGCCTGGCTTCTCTTCACTGAAAAGCTAATTCTGAGTACATTTTTAGCATACATTTGCTCCTGCCGGGTCAGCTGAGCAGCGAATTTCTATTTAACCACCTGCTTTCATGAGAGACCTCAGGGATGTATGTTTTGAGCCCAGCACTGAGCCTGAAAAGCGTTTCCAACGCCACTTACACGTAAAACTAGCTAAAATGTGCCTGGCTTTTCTTCACTGAAAAGCTCATTCTGAGTACATTTTTAGCATACGTTTGCTCCTGCTGGGTCAGCTGAGCAGCAAATTTCTATTTAACCACCTGCTATCATGAGAGACCTCAGGGCTGCATGTTTTGAGCCCAGTACTGATCCTGAAAAGCGTTTCCAACCCCACTTACAAGTAAAACTAGCTAAAATGTGCCTGGCTGCTATTCACTGAAAAGCTCATTCTGTGTACATTTTTGGCATACGTTTGCTCCTACCGGGTCAGCTGAGCAGCGAATTTCTATTTAACCACCTGCTTTCGTGAGAGACCTCAGGGCTGCATGTTTTGAGCCCAGTACTGATCCTGAAAAGCGTTTCCAACCCCACTTACAAGTAAAACTAGCTAAAATGTGCCTGGCTGCTATTCACTGAAAAGCTCATTCTGTGTACATTTTTGGCATACCTTTGCTCCTACCGGGTCAGCTGAGCAGCGAATTTCTATTTAACCACCTGCTATCACGAGAGACCTCAGGGCTGCATGGTTTGAGCCCAGTACTGATCCTGAAAAGCGTTTCCAACCCCACTTACAAGTAAAACTAGCTAAAATGTGCCTGGCTGCTATTCAGTGAAACGCTCATTCTGTGTACATTTTTGGCATACGTTTGCTCCTGCCGGGTCAGCTGAGCAGCGAATTTCTATTTAACCACCTGCTATCATGAGAGACTTCAGGGCTGCATGTTTTGAGCCCAGTACTGATCCTGAAAAGCGTTTCCAACCCCACTTACAAGTAAAACTAGCTAAAATGTGCCTGGCTGCTATTCACTGAAAAGCTCATTCTGTGTACATTTTTGGCATACCATTGCTCCTACCGGGTCAGCTGAGCAGCGAATTTCTATTTAACCATCTGCTTTCATGAGAGACCTCAGGGCTGCATGTTTTGAGCCCAGCACTGAGCCTGAAAAGCGTTTCCAACGCCACTTACAAGTAAAACTAGCTAAAATGTGCCTGGCTTCTCTTCACTGAAAAGCTTATTCTGAGTACATTTTTAGCATACGTTTGCTCCTGCCGGGTCAGCTGAGAAGCGAATTTCTATTTAACCACCTGCTATCATGAGAGACCTCAGGGCTGCATGTTTTGAGCCCAGTATTGATCCTGAAAAGCATTTCCAACCCCACTTACAAGTAAAACTAGCTAAAATGTGCCTGGCTTCTCTTCACTGAAAAGCTCATTCTGAGTACATTTTTAGCATACGTTTGCTCCTGCCGGGTCAGCTGAGCAGCGAATTTCTATTTAACCACCTGCTATCATGAGAGACCTCAGGGCTGCATGTTTTGAGACCAGTACTGATCCTGAAAAGCGTTTCCAACCCCACTTACAAGTAAAACTAGCTAAAATGTGCCTGGCTGCTATTCACTGAAAAGCTCATTCTGAGTACATTTTTAGCATACGTTTGCTCCTGCTGGGTCAGCTGACCAGCGAATTTCTATTTAACCACCTGCTATCATGAGAGACCTCAGGGCTGCATGTTTTGAGCCCAGTACTGATCCTGAAAAGCGTTTCCAACCCCACTTACAAGTAAAACTAGCTAAAATGTGCCTGGCTGCTATTCACTAAAAAGCTCATTCTCTGTACATTTTTGGCATACGTTTGCTCCTACCGGGTCAGCTGAGCAGCGAATTTCTATTTAACCACCTGCTTTCATGAGAGACCTCAGAGCTGCATGTTTTGAGCCCTGTACTGAGCCTGAAAAGCATTTCCAACCCCACTTACAAGTAAAACTAGCTAAAATGTGCCTAGCTTCTCTTCAGTGAAAAGCTCATTCTGAGTACACTTTTTAGCATACGTTTGCTCCTGCCGGGTCAGCTGAGCAGCGAATTTCTATTTGACCACCTGCTTTCATGAGAGACCTCAGAGCTGCATGTTTTGAGCCCAGTACTGAGCCTGAAAAGCATTTCCAACCCCACTTACAAGTAAAACTAGCTAAAATGTGCCTGGCTTCTCTTCACTGAAAAGCTCATTCTGAGTATATTTTTAGCATAAGTTTGCTCCTGCCGGGTCAGCTGAGCAGCGAATTTCTATTTAACCACCTGCTATCATAAGAGACCTCAGGGCTGCATGTTTTGAGCCCAGTACTGATCCTGAAAAGCGTTTCCAACCCCACTTACAAGTAAAACTAGCTAAAATGTGCCTGGCTGCTATTCACTAAAAAGCTCATTCTCTGTACATTTTTGGCATACGTTTGCTCCTACCGGGTCAGCTGAGCAGCGAATTTCTATTTAACCACCTGCTTTCATGAGAGACCTCAGAGCTGCATGTTTTGAGCCCTGTACTGAGCCTGAAAAGCATTTCCAACCCCACTTACAAGTAAAACTAGCTAAAATGTGCCTGGCTTCTTTCACTGAAAAGCTCATTCTGAGTACATTTTTCGCATACGTTTGCTCCTGCCGGGTCAGCTGAGCAGCGAATTTCTATTTAACCACCTGCTATCACGAGAGACCTCAGGGCTGCATGGTTTGAGCCCAGTACTGATCCTGAAAAGCGTTTCCAACCCCACTTACAAGTAAAACTAGCTAAAATGTGCCTGGCTTCTCTTCACTGAAAAGCTCATTCTGAGTACATTTTTAGCACACGTTTGCTCCTGCCGGGTCAGCTGAGCGGCGAATTTCTATTTAACCACCTGCTTTCATGAGAGACCTCAGGGCTGCATGTTTTGAGCCCAGTACTGAGCCTGAAAAGCATTTCCAACCCCACTTACAAGTAAAACTAGCTAAAATGTGCCTGGCTGCTATTCACTAAAAAGCTCATTCTCTGTACATTTTTGGCATACGTTTGCTCCTACCGGGTCAGCTGAGCAGCGAATTTCTATTTAACCACCTGCTTTCATGAGAGACCTCAGAGCTGCATGTTTTGAGCCCTGTACTGAGCCTGAAAAGCATTTCCAACCCCACTTACAAGTAAAACTAGCTAAAATGTGCCTGGCTTCTCTTCAGTGAAAAGCTCATTCTGAGTACACTTTTTAGCATACGTTTGCTCCTGCCGGGTCAGCTGAGCAGCGAATTTCTATTTGACCACCTGCTTTCATGAGAGACCTCAGAGCTGCATGTTTTGAGCCCAGTACTGAGCCTGAAAAGCATTTCCAACCCCACTTACAAGTAAAACTAGCTAAAATGTGCCTGGCTTCTCTTCACTGAAAAGCTCATTCTGAGTACATTTTTAGCATACGTTTGCTCCTGCCGGGTCAGCTGAGCAGCAAATTTCTATTTAACCACCTGCTATCATAAGAGACCTCAGGGCTGCATGTTTTGAGCCCAGTACTGATCCTGAAAAGCGTTTCCAACCCCACTTACAAGTAAAACTAGCTAAAATGTGCCTGGCTTCTCTTCACTGAAAAGCTCATTCTGAGTACATTTTTAGCATACGTTTGCTCCTGCTGGGTCAGCTGAGCAGCGAATTTCTATTTAACCACCTGCTATCATGAGAGACCTCAGGGCTGCATGTTTTGAGCCCAGTACTGATCCTGAAAAGCATTTCCAACCCCACTTACAAGTAAAACTAGCAAAAATGTGCCTGGCTTCTCTTCACTGAAAAGCTAATTCTGAGTACATTTTTAGCATACATTTGCTCCTGCCGGGTCAGCTGAGCAGCAAATTTCTATTTAACCACCTGCTTTCATGAGAGACCTCAGGGATGTATGTTTTGAGCCCAGCACTGAGCCTGAAAAGCGTTTCCAACGCCACTTACACGTAAAACTAGCTAAAATGTGCCTGGCTTTTCTTCACTGAAAAGCTCATTCTGAGTACATTTTTAGCATACGTTTGCTCCTGCTGGGTCAGCTGAGCAGCAAATTTCTATTTAACCACCTGCTATCATGAGAGACCTCAGGGCTGCATGTTTTGAGCCCAGTACTGATCCTGAAAAGCGTTTCCAACCCCACTTACAAGTAAAACTAGCTAAAATGTGCCTGGCTGCTATTCACTGAAAAGCTCATTCTGTGTACATTTTTGGCATACGTTTGCTCCTACCGGGTCAGCTGAGCAGCGAATTTCTATTTAACCACCTGCTTTCATGAGAGACCTCAGGGCTGCATGTTTTGAGCCCAGTACTGAGCCTGAAAAGCATTTCCAACCCCACTTACAAGTAAAACTAGCTAAAATGTGCCTGGCTTCTCTTCACTGAAAAGCTCATTCTGAGTACATTTTGAGCATACGTTTGCTCCTGCTGGGTCAGCTGAGCAGCGAATTTCTATTTAACCACCTGCTATCATGAGAGACCTCAGGGCTGCATGTTTTGAGCCCAGTACTGATCCTGAAAAGCGTTTCCAACCCCACTTACAAGTAAAACTAGCTAAAATGTGCCTGGCTGCTATTCACTGAAAAGCTCATTTGTGTACATTTTTGGCATACGTTTAATCCTACCGGGTCAGCTGAGCAGCAAATTTCTATTTAACCACCTGCTTTCATGAGAGACCTCAGGGATGCATGTTTTGAGCCCAGTACTGAGCCTGAAAAGCATTTCCAACCCCACTTACAAGTAAAACTAGCTAAAATGTGCCTGGCTTCTCTTCACTGAAAAGCTCATTCTGAGAACATTTTTAGCATACGTTTGCTCCTGCTGGGTCAGCTGAGCAGCAAATTTCTATTTAACCACCTGCTATCATGAGAGACCTCAGGGCTGCATGTTTTGAGCCCAGTACTGATCCTGAAAAGCGTTTCCAACCCCACTTACAAGTAAAACTAGCTAAAATGTGCCTGGCTGCTATTCACTGAAAAGCTCATTCTGAGTACATTTTTAGCATACGTTTGCTCCTGCTGGGTCAGCTGAGCAGCGAATTTCTATTTACCACCTGCTTTCATGAGAGACCTCAGGGCTGCATGTTTTGAGCCCAGTACTGAGCCTGAAAAGCATTTCCAACCCCACTTACAAGTAAAACTAGCTAAAATGTGCCTGGCTTCTCTTCACTGAAAAGCTCATTCTGAGTACATTTTTAGCATACGTTTGCTCCTGCCGGGTCAGCTGAGCAGCGAATTTCTATTTAACCACCTGCTATCATAAGAGACCTCAGGGCTGCATGTTTTGAGCCCAGTACTGATCCTGAAAAGCGTTTCCAACCCCACTTACAAGTAAAACTAGCTAAAATGTGCCTGGCTTCTCTTCACTGAAAAGCTCATTCTGAGTACATTTTTAGCATACGTTTGCTCCTGCTGGGTCAGCTGAGCAGTGAATTTCTATTTAACCACCTGCTATCATGAGAGACCTCAGGGCTGCATGTTTTGAGCCCAGTACTGATCCTGAAAAGCGTTTCCAACCCCACTTACAAGTAAAACTAGCTAAAATGTGCCTGGCTGCTATTCACTGAAAAGCTCATTCTGTGTACATTTTTGGCATACCTTTGCTCCTACCGGGTCAGCTGAGCAGCGAATTTCTATTTAACCACCTGCTATCACGAGAGACCTCAGGGCTGCATGGTTTGAGCCCAGTACTGATCCTGAAAAGCGTTTCCAACCCCACTTACAAGTAAAACTAGCTAAAATGTGCCTGGCTGCTATTCAGTGAAACGCTCATTCTGTGTACATTTTTGGCATACGTTTGCTCCTGCCGGGTCAGCTGAGCAGCGAATTTCTATTTAACCACCTGCTATCATGAGAGACTTCAGGGCTGCATGTTTTGAGCCCAGTACTGATCCTGAAAAGCGTTTCCAACCCCACTTACAAGTAAAACTAGCTAAAATGTGCCTGGCTGCTATTCACTGAAAAGCTCATTCTGTGTACATTTTTGGCATACCATTGCTCCTACCGGGTCAGCTGAGCAGCGAATTTCTATTTAACCATCTGCTTTCATGAGAGACCTCAGGGCTGCATGTTTTGAGCCCAGCACTGAGCCTGAAAAGCGTTTTCAACGCCACTTACAAGTAAAACTAGCTAAAATGTGCCTGGCTTCTCTTCACTGAAAAGCTCATTCTGAGTACATTTTTAGCATACGTTTGCTCCTGCCGGGTCAGCTGAGAAGCGAATTTCTATTTAACCACCTGCTATCATGAGAGACCTCAGGGCTGCATGTTTTGAGCCCAGTATTGATCCTGAAAAGCATTTCCAACCCCACTTACAAGTAAAACTAGCTAAAATGTGCCTGGCTTCTCTTCACTGAAAAGCTCATTCTGAGTACATTTTTAGCATACGTTTGCTCCTGCCGGGTCAGCTGAGCAGCGAATTTCTATTTAACCACCTGCTATCATGAGAGACCTCAGGGCTGCATGTTTTGAGACCAGTACTGATCCTGAAAAGCGTTTCCAACCCCACTTACAAGTAAAACTAGCTAAAATGTGCCTGGCTGCTATTCACTGAAAAGCTCATTCTGAGTACATTTTTAGCATACGTTTGCTCCTGCTGGGTCAGCTGACCAGCGAATTTCTATTTAACCACCTGCTATCATGAGAGACCTCAGGACTGCATGTTTTGAGCCCAGTATTGATCCTGAAAAGCGTTTCCAACCCCACTTACAAGTAAAACTAGCTAAAATGTGCCTGGCTGCTATTCACTGAAAAGCTCATTCTGTGTACATTTTTGGCATACGTTTGCTCCTGCCGGGTCAGCTGAGCAGCGAATTTCTATTTGACCACCTGCTTTCATGAGAGACCTCAGAGCTGCATGTTTTGAGCCCAGTACTGAGCCTGAAAAGCATTTCCAACCCCACTTACAAGTAAAACTAGCTAAAATGTGCCTGGCTTCTCTTCACTGAAAAGCTCATTCTGAGTACATTTTTAGCATACGTTTGCTCCTGCCGGGTCAGCTGAGAAGCGAATTTCTATTTGACCACCTGCTTTCATGAGAGACCTCAGAGCTGCATGTTTTGAGCCCAGTACTGATCCTGAAAAGCGTTTCCAACCCCACTTACAAGTAAAACTAGCTAAAATGTGCCTGGCTGCTATTCACTGAAAAGCTCATTTGTGTACATTTTTGGCATACGTTTAATCCTACCGGGTCAGCTGAGCAGCAAATTTCTATTTAACCACCTGCTTTCATGAGAGACCTCAGGGATGCATGTTTTGAGCCCAGTACTGAGCCTGAAAAGCATTTCCAACCCCACTTACAAGTAAAACTAGCTAAAATGTGCCTGGCTTCTCTTCACTGAAAAGCTCATTCTGAGAACATTTTTAGCATACGTTTGCTCCTGCTGGGTCAGCTGAGCAGCAAATTTCTATTTAACCACCTGCTATCATGAGAGACCTCAGGGCTGCATGTTTTGAGCCCAGTACTGATCCTGAAAAGCGTTTCCAACCCCACTTACAAGTAAAACTAGCTAAAATGTGCCTGGCTGCTATTCACTGAAAAGCTCATTCTGTGTACATTTTTGGCATACGTTTGCTCCTACCGGGTCAGCTGAGCAGCGAATTTCTATTTAACCACCTGCTTTCATGAGAGACCTCAGGGCTGCATGTTTTGAGCCCAGTACTGAGCCTGAAAAGCATTTCCAACCCCACTTACAAGTAAAACTAGCTAAAATGTGCCTGGCTTCTCTTCACTGAAAAGCTCATTCTGAGTACATTTTGAGCATACGTTTGCTCCTGCTGGGTCAGCTGAGCAGCGAATTTCTATTTAACCACCTGCTATCATGAGAGACCTCAGGGCTGCATGTTTTGAGCCCAGTACTGATCCTGAAAAGCGTTTCCAACCCCACTTACAAGTAAAACTAGCTAAAATGTGCCTGGCTGCTATTCACTGAAAAGCTCATTTGTGTACATTTTTGGCATACGTTTAATCCTACCGGGTCAGCTGAGCAGCAAATTTCTATTTAACCACCTGCTTTCATGAGAGACCTCAGGGATGCATGTTTTGAGCCCAGTACTGAGCCTGAAAAGCATTTCCAACCCCACTTACAAGTAAAACTAGCTAAAATGTGCCTGGCTTCTCTTCACTGAAAAGCTCATTCTGAGAACATTTTTAGCATACGTTTGCTCCTGCTGGGTCAGCTGAGCAGCAAATTTCTATTTAACCACCTGCTATCATGAGAGACCTCAGGGCTGCATGTTTTGAGCCCAGTACTGATCCTGAAAAGCGTTTCCAACCCCACTTACAAGTAAAACTAGCTAAAATGTGCCTGGCTGCTATTCACTGAAAAGCTCATTCTGTGTACATTTTTGGCATACGTTTGCTCCTACCAGGTCAGCTGACCTGCGAATTTCTATTTGACCACCTGCTTTCATGAGAGACCTCAGGGCTGCATGTTTTGAGCCCAGTACTGAGCCTGAAAAGCATTTCCAACCCCACTTACAAGTAAAACTAGCTAAAATGTGCCTGGCTGCTATTCACTGAAAAGCTCATTCTGTGTACATTTTTGGCATACGTTTGCTCCTACCGGGTCAGCTGAGCAGCGAATTTCTATTTAACCACCTGCTATCATGAGAGACCTCAGGGCTGCATGTTTTGAGCCCAGTACTGATCCTGAAAAGCGTTTCCAACCCCACTTACAAGCAAAACTAGCTAAAATGTGCCTGGCTGCTATTCAGTGAAAAGCTCATTCTGTGTACATTTTTGGCATACGTTTGCTCCTGCCGGGTCAGCTGAGCAGCGAATTTCTATTTAACCACCTGCTATCATGAGAGACTTCAGGGCTGCATGTTTTGAGCCCAGTACTGATCCTGAAAAGCGTTTCCAACCCCACTTACAAGTGAAACTAGCTAAAATGTGCCTGGCTGCTATTCACTGAAAAGCTCATTCTGTGTACATTTTTGGCATACCATTGCTTCTACCGGGTCAGCTGAGCAGCGAATTTCTATTTAACCATCTGCTTTCATGAGAGACCTCAGAGCTGCATGTTTTGAGCCCAGTACTGAGCCTGAAAAGCATTTCCAACCCCACTTACAAGTAAAACTAGCTAAAATGTGCCTGGCTTCTCTTCACTGAAAAGCTCATTCTGAGTACATTTTTAGCATACGTTTGCTCCTGCTGGGTCAGCTGAGCAGCGAATTTCTATTTAACCACCTGCTATCATGAGAGACCTCTGGGCTGCATGTTTTGAGCCCAGTACTGATCCTGAAAAGCGTTTCCAACCCCACTTACAAGTAAAACTAGCAAAAATGTGCCTGGCTTCTCTTCACTGAAAAGCTAATTCTGAGTACATTTTTAGCATACATTTGCTCCTGCCGGGTCAGCTGAGCAGCGAATTTCTATTTAACCACCTGCTTTCATGAGAGACCTCAGGGATGTATGTTTTGAGCCCAGCACTGAGCCTGAAAAGCGTTTCCAACGCCACTTACACGTAAAACTAGCTAAAATGTGCCTGGCTTTTCTTCACTGAAAAGCTCATTCTGAGTACATTTTTAGCATACGTTTGCTCCTGCTGGGTCAGCTGAGCAGCAAATTTCTATTTAACCACCTGCTATCATGAGAGACCTCAGGGCTGCATGTTTTGAGCCCAGTACTGATCCTGAAAAGCGTTTCCAACCCCACTTACAAGTAAAACTAGCTAAAATGTGCCTGGCTGCTATTCACTGAAAAGCTCATTCTGTGTACATTTTTGGCATACGTTTGCTCCTACCGGGTCAGCTGAGCAGCGAATTTCTATTTAACCACCTGCTTTCATGAGAGACCTCAGGGCTGCATGTTTTGAGCCCAGTACTGATCCTGAAAAGCGTTTCCAACCCCACTTACAAGTAAAACTAGCTAAAATGTGCCTGGCTGCTATTCACTGAAAAGCTCATTCTGTGTACATTTTTGGCATACCTTTGCTCCTACCGGGTCAGCTGAGCAGCGAATTTCTATTTAACCACCTGCTATCACGAGAGACCTCAGGGCTGCATGGTTTGAGCCCAGTACTGATCCTGAAAAGCGTTTCCAACCCCACTTACAAGTAAAACTAGCTAAAATGTGCCTGGCTGCTATTCAGTGAAACGCTCATTCTGTGTACATTTTTGGCATACGTTTGCTCCTGCCGGGTCAGCTGAGCAGCGAATTTCTATTTAACCACCTGCTATCATGAGAGACTTCAGGGCTGCATGTTTTGAGCCCAGTACTGATCCTGAAAAGCGTTTCCAACCCCACTTACAAGTAAAACTAGCTAAAATGTGCCTGGCTGCTATTCACTGAAAAGCTCATTCTGTGTACATTTTTGGCATACCATTGCTCCTACCGGGTCAGCTGAGCAGCGAATTTCTATTTAACCATCTGCTTTCATGAGAGACCTCAGGGCTGCATGTTTTGAGCCCAGCACTGAGCCTGAAAAGCGTTTCCAACGCCACTTACAAGTAAAACTAGCTAAAATGTGCCTGGCTTCTCTTCACTGAAAAGCTTATTCTGAGTACATTTTTAGCATACGTTTGCTCCTGCCGGGTCAGCTGAGAAGCGAATTTCTATTTAACCACCTGCTATCATGAGAGACCTCAGGGCTGCATGTTTTGAGCCCAGTATTGATCCTGAAAAGCATTTCCAACCCCACTTACAAGTAAAACTAGCTAAAATGTGCCTGGCTTCTCTTCACTGAAAAGCTCATTCTGAGTACATTTTTAGCATACGTTTGCTCCTGCCGGGTCAGCTGAGCAGCGAATTTCTATTTAACCACCTGCTATCATGAGAGACCTCAGGGCTGCATGTTTTGAGACCAGTACTGATCCTGAAAAGCGTTTCCAACCCCACTTACAAGTAAAACTAGCTAAAATGTGCCTGGCTGCTATTCACTGAAAAGCTCATTCTGAGTACATTTTTAGCATACGTTTGCTCCTGCTGGGTCAGCTGACCAGCGAATTTCTATTTAACCACCTGCTATCATGAGAGACCTCAGGGCTGCATGTTTTGAGCCCAGTACTGATCCTGAAAAGCGTTTCCAACCCCACTTACAAGTAAAACTAGCTAAAATGTGCCTGGCTGCTATTCACTAAAAAGCTCATTCTCTGCACATTTTTGGCATACGTTTGCTCCTACCGGGTCAGCTGAGCAGCGAATTTCTATTTAACCACCTGCTTTCATGAGAGACCTCAGAGCTGCATGTTTTGAGCCCTGTACTGAGCCTGAAAAGCATTTCCAACCCCACTTACAAGTAAAACTAGCTAAAATGTGCCTAGCTTCTCTTCAGTGAAAAGCTCATTCTGAGTACACTTTTTAGCATACGTTTGCTCCTGCCGGGTCAGCTGAGCAGCGAATTTCTATTTGACCACCTGCTTTCATGAGAGACCTCAGAGCTGCATGTTTTGAGCCCAGTACTGAGCCTGAAAAGCATTTCCAACCCCACTTACAAGTAAAACTAGCTAAAATGTGCCTGGCTTCTCTTCACTGAAAAGCTCATTCTGAGTATATTTTTAGCATAAGTTTGCTCCTGCCGGGTCAGCTGAGCAGCGAATTTCTATTTAACCACCTGCTATCATAAGAGACCTCAGGGCTGCATGTTTTGAGCCCAGTACTGATCCTGAAAAGCGTTTCCAACCCCACTTACAAGTAAAACTAGCTACAATGTGCCTGGCTGCTATTCACTAAAAAGCTCATTCTCTGTACATTTTTGGCATACGTTTGCTCCTACCGGGTCAGCTGAGCAGCGAATTTCTATTTAACCACCTGCTTTCATGAGAGACCTCAGAGCTGCATGTTTTGAGCCCTGTACTGAGCCTGAAAAGCATTTCCAACCCCACTTACAAGTAAAACTAGCTAAAATGTGCCTGGCTTCTCTCACTGAAAAGCTCATTCTGAGTACATTTTTCGCATACGTTTGCTCCTGCCGGGTCAGCTGAGCAGCGAATTTCTATTTAACCACCTGCTATCACGAGAGACCTCAGGGCTGCATGGTTTGAGCCCAGTACTGATCCTGAAAAGCGTTTCCAACCCCACTTACAAGTAAAACTAGCTAAAATGTGCCTGGCTTCTCTTCACTGAAAAGCTCATTCTGAGTACATTTTTAGCACACGTTTGCTCCTGCCGGGTCAGCTGAGCGGCGAATTTCTATTTAACCACCTGCTTTCATGAGAGACCTCAGGGCTGCATGTTTTGAGCCCAGTACTGAGCCTGAAAAGCATTTCCAACCCCACTTACAAGTAAAACTAGCTAAAATGTGCCTGGCTGCTATTCACTAAAAAGCTCATTCTCTGTACATTTTTGGCATACGTTTGCTCCTACCGGGTCAGCTGAGCAGCGAATTTCTATTTAACCACCTGCTTTCATGAGAGACCTCAGAGCTGCATGTTTTGAGCCCTGTACTGAGCCTGAAAAGCATTTCCAACCCCACTTACAAGTAAAACTAGCTAAAATGTGCCTGGCTTCTCTTCAGTGAAAAGCTCATTCTGAGTACACTTTTTAGCATACGTTTGCTCCTGCCGGGTCAGCTGAGCAGCGAATTTCTATTTGACCACCTGCTTTCATGAGAGACCTCAGAGCTGCATGTTTTGAGCCCAGTACTGAGCCTGAAAAGCATTTCCAACCCCACTTACAAGTAAAACTAGCTAAAATGTGCCTGGCTTCTCTTCACTGAAAAGCTCATTCTGAGTACATTTTTAGCATACGTTTGCTCCTGCCGGGTCAGCTGAGCAGCAAATTTCTATTTAACCACCTGCTATCATAAGAGACCTCAGGGCTGCATGTTTTGAGCCCAGTACTGATCCTGAAAAGCGTTTCCAACCCCACTTACAAGTAAAACTAGCTAAAATGTGCCTGGCTTCTCTTCACTGAAAAGCTCATTCTGAGTACATTTTTAGCATACGTTTGCTCCTGCTGGGTCAGCTGAGCAGCGAATTTCTATTTAACCACCTGCTATCATGAGAGACCTCAGGGCTGCATGTTTTGAGCCCAGTACTGATCCTGAAAAGCATTTCCAACCCCACTTACAAGTAAAACTAGCAAAAATGTGCCTGGCTTCTCTTCACTGAAAAGCTAATTCTGAGTACATTTTTAGCATACATTTGCTCCTGCCGGGTCAGCTGAGCAGCGAATTTCTATTTAACCACCTGCTTTCATGAGAGACCTCAGGGATGTATGTTTTGAGCCCAGCACTGAGCCTGAAAAGCGTTTCCAACGCCACTTACACGTAAAACTAGCTAAAATGTGCCTGGCTTTTCTTCACTGAAAAGCTCATTCTGAGTACATTTTTAGCATACGTTTGCTCCTGCTGGGTTAGCTGAGCAGCAAATTTCTATTTAACCACCTGCTATCATGAGAGACCTCAGGGCTGCATGTTTTGAGCCCAGTACTGATCCTGAAAAGCGTTTCCAACCCCACTTACAAGTAAAACTAGCTAAAATGTGCCTGGCTGCTATTCACTGAAAAGCTCATTCTGTGTACATTTTTGGCATACGTTTGCTCCTACCGGGTCAGCTGAGCAGCGAATTTCTATTTAACCACCTGCTTTCATGAGAGACCTCAGGGCTGCATGTTTTGAGCCCAGTACTGAGCCTGAAAAGCATTTCCAACCCCACTTACAAGTAAAACTAGCTAAAATGTGCCTGGCTTCTCTTCACTGAAAAGCTCATTCTGAGTACATTTTGAGCATACGTTTGCTCCTGCTGGGTCAGCTGAGCAGCGAATTTCTATTTAACCACCTGCTATCATGAGAGACCTCAGGGCTGCATGTTTTGAGCCCAGTACTGATCCTGAAAAGCGTTTCCAACCCCACTTACAAGTAAAACTAGCTAAAATGTGCCTGGCTGCTATTCACTGAAAAGCTCATTTGTGTACATTTTTGGCATACGTTTAATCCTACCGGGTCAGCTGAGCAGCAAATTTCTATTTAACCACCTGCTTTCATGAGAGACCTCAGGGATGCATGTTTTGAGCCCAGTACTGAGCCTGAAAAGCATTTCCAACCCCACTTACAAGTAAAACTAGCTAAAATGTGCCTGGCTTCTCTTCACTGAAAAGCTCATTCTGAGAACATTTTTAGCATACGTTTGCTCCTGCTGGGTCAGCTGAGCAGCAAATTTCTATTTAACCACCTGCTATCATGAGAGACCTCAGGGCTGCATGTTTTGAGCCCAGTACTGATCCTGAAAAGCGTTTCCAACCCCACTTACAAGTAAAACTAGCTAAAATGTGCCTGGCTGCTATTCACTGAAAAGCTCATTCTGAGTACATTTTTAGCATACGTTTGCTCCTGCTGGGTCAGCTGAGCAGCGAATTTCTATTTACCACCTGCTTTCATGAGAGACCTCAGGGCTGCATGTTTTGAGCCCAGTACTGAGCCTGAAAAGCATTTCCAACCCCACTTACAAGTAAAACTAGCTAAAATGTGCCTGGCTTCTCTTCACTGAAAAGCTCATTCTGAGTACATTTTTAGCATACGTTTGCTCCTGCCGGGTCAGCTGAGCAGCGAATTTCTATTTAACCACCTGCTATCATAAGAGACCTCAGGGCTGCATGTTTTGAGCCCAGTACTGATCCTGAAAAGCGTTTCCAACCCCACTTACAAGTAAAACTAGCTAAAATGTGCCTGGCTTCTCTTCACTGAAAAGCTCATTCTGAGTACATTTTTAGCATACGTTTGCTCCTGCTGGGTCAGCTGAGCAGCGAATTTCTATTTAACCACCTGCTATCATGAGAGACCTCAGGGCTGCATGTTTTGAGCCCAGTACTGATCCTGAAAAGCGTTTCCAACCCCACTTACAAGTAAAACTAGCTAAAATGTGCCTGGCTGCTATTCACTGAAAAGCTCATTCTGTGTACATTTTTGGCATACCTTTGCTCCTACCGGGTCAGCTGAGCAGCGAATTTCTATTTAACCACCTGCTATCACGAGAGACCTCAGGGCTGCATGGTTTGAGCCCAGTACTGATCCTGAAAAGCGTTTCCAACCCCACTTACAAGTAAAACTAGCTAAAATGTGCCTGGCTGCTATTCAGTGAAACGCTCATTCTGTGTACATTTTTGGCATACGTTTGCTCCTGCCGGGTCAGCTGAGCAGCGAATTTCTATTTAACCACCTGCTATCATGAGAGACTTCAGGGCTGCATGTTTTGAGCCCAGTACTGATCCTGAAAAGCGTTTCCAACCCCACTTACAAGTAAAACTAGCTAAAATGTGCCTGGCTGCTATTCACTGAAAAGCTCATTCTGTGTACATTTTTGGCATACCATTGCTCCTACCGGGTCAGCTGAGCAGCGAATTTCTATTTAACCATCTGCTTTCATGAGAGACCTCAGGGCTGCATGTTTTGAGCCCAGCACTGAGCCTGAAAAGCGTTTCCAACGCCACTTACAAGTAAAACTAGCTAAAATGTGCCTGGCTTCTCTTCACTGAAAAGCTCATTCTGAGTACATTTTTAGCATACGTTTGCTCCTGCCGGGTCAGCTGAGAAGCGAATTTCTATTTAACCACCTGCTATCATGAGAGACCTCAGGGCTGCATGTTTTGAGCCCAGTATTGATCCTGAAAAGCATTTCCAACCCCACTTACAAGTAAAACTAGCTAAAATGTGCCTGGCTTCTCTTCACTGAAAAGCTCATTCTGAGTACATTTTTAGCATACGTTTGCTCCTGCCGGGTCAGCTGAGCAGCGAATTTCTATTTAACCACCTGCTATCATGAGAGACCTCAGGGCTGCATGTTTTGAGACCAGTACTGATCCTGAAAAGCGTTTCCAACCCCACTTACAAGTAAAACTAGCTAAAATGTGCCTGGCTGCTATTCACTGAAAAGCTCATTCTGAGTACATTTTTAGCATACGTTTGCTCCTGCTGGGTCAGCTGACCAGCGAATTTCTATTTAACCACCTGCTATCATGAGAGACCTCAGGACTGCATGTTTTGAGCCCAGTATTGATCCTGAAAAGCGTTTCCAACCCCACTTACAAGTAAAACTAGCTAAAATGTGCCTGGCTGCTATTCACTGAAAAGCTCATTCTGTGTACATTTTTGGCATACGTTTGCTCCTGCCGGGTCAGCTGAGCAGCGAATTTCTATTTGACCACCTGCTTTCATGAGAGACCTCAGAGCTGCATGTTTTGAGCCCAGTACTGAGCCTGAAAAGCATTTCCAACCCCACTTACAAGTAAAACTAGCTAAAATGTGCCTGGCTTCTCTTCACTGAAAAGCTCATTCTGAGTACATTTTTAGCATACGTTTGCTCCTGCCGGGTCAGCTGAGAAGCGAATTTCTATTTGACCACCTGCTTTCATGAGAGACCTCAGAGCTGCATGTTTTGAGCCCAGTACTGATCCTGAAAAGCGTTTCCAACCCCACTTACAAGTAAAACTAGCTAAAATGTGCCTGGCTGCTATTCACTGAAAAGCTCATTTGTGTACATTTTTGGCATACGTTTAATCCTACCGGGTCAGCTGAGCAGCAAATTTCTATTTAACCACCTGCTTTCATGAGAGACCTCAGGGATGCATGTTTTGAGCCCAGTACTGAGCCTGAAAAGCATTTCCAACCCCACTTACAAGTAAAACTAGCTAAAATGTGCCTGGCTTCTCTTCACTGAAAAGCTCATTCTGAGAACATTTTTAGCATACGTTTGCTCCTGCTGGGTCAGCTGAGCAGCAAATTTCTATTTAACCACCTGCTATCATGAGAGACCTCAGGGCTGCATGTTTTGAGCCCAGTACTGATCCTGAAAAGCGTTTCCAACCCCACTTACAAGTAAAACTAGCTAAAATGTGCCTGGCTGCTATTCACTGAAAAGCTCATTCTGTGTACATTTTTGGCATACGTTTGCTCCTACCGGGTCAGCTGAGCAGCGAATTTCTATTTAACCACCTGCTTTCATGAGAGACCTCAGGGCTGCATGTTTTGAGCCCAGTACTGAGCCTGAAAAGCATTTCCAACCCCACTTACAAGTAAAACTAGCTAAAATGTGCCTGGCTTCTCTTCACTGAAAAGCTCATTCTGAGTACATTTTGAGCATACGTTTGCTCCTGCTGGGTCAGCTGAGCAGCGAATTTCTATTTAACCACCTGCTATCATGAGAGACCTCAGGGCTGCATGTTTTGAGCCCAGTACTGATCCTGAAAAGCGTTTCCAACCCCACTTACAAGTAAAACTAGCTAAAATGTGCCTGGCTGCTATTCACTGAAAAGCTCATTTGTGTACATTTTTGGCATACGTTTAATCCTACCGGGTCAGCTGAGCAGCAAATTTCTATTTAACCACCTGCTTTCATGAGAGACCTCAGGGATGCATGTTTTGAGCCCAGTACTGAGCCTGAAAAGCATTTCCAACCCCACTTACAAGTAAAACTAGCTAAAATGTGCCTGGCTTCTCTTCACTGAAAAGCTCATTCTGAGAACATTTTTAGCATACGTTTGCTCCTGCTGGGTCAGCTGAGCAGCAAATTTCTATTTAACCACCTGCTATCATGAGAGACCTCAGGGCTGCATGTTTTGAGCCCAGTACTGATCCTGAAAAGCGTTTCCAACCCCACTTACAAGTAAAACTAGCTAAAATGTGCCTGGCTGCTATTCACTGAAAAGCTCATTCTGTGTACATTTTTGGCATACGTTTGCTCCTACCAGGTCAGCTGACCTGCGAATTTCTATTTGACCACCTGCTTTCATGAGAGACCTCAGGGCTGCATGTTTTGAGCCCAGTACTGAGCCTGAAAAGCATTTCCAACCCCACTTACAAGTAAAACTAGCTAAAATGTGCCTGGCTGCTATTCACTGAAAAGCTCATTCTGTGTACATTTTTGGCATACGTTTGCTCCTACCGGGTCAGCTGAGCAGCGAATTTCTATTTAACCACCTGCTATCATGAGAGACCTCAGGGCTGCATGTTTTGAGCCCAGTACTGATCCTGAAAAGCGTTTCCAACCCCACTTACAAGCAAAACTAGCTAAAATGTGCCTGGCTGCTATTCAGTGAAAAGCTCATTCTGTGTACATTTTTGGCATACGTTTGCTCCTGCCGGGTCAGCTGAGCAGCGAATTTCTATTTAACCACCTGCTATCATGAGAGACTTCAGGGCTGCATGTTTTGAGCCCAGTACTGATCCTGAAAAGCGTTTCCAACCCCACTTACAAGTGAAACTAGCTAAAATGTGCCTGGCTGCTATTCACTGAAAAGCTCATTCTGTGTACATTTTTGGCATACCATTGCTTCTACCGGGTCAGCTGAGCAGCGAATTTCTATTTAACCATCTGCTTTCATGAGAGACCTCAGAGCTGCATGTTTTGAGCCCAGTACTGAGCCTGAAAAGCATTTCCAACCCCACTTACAAGTAAAACTAGCTAAAATGTGCCTGGCTTCTCTTCACTGAAAAGCTCATTCTGAGTACATTTTTAGCATACGTTTGCTCCTGCCGGGTCAGCTGAGAAGCGAATTTCTATTTGACCACCTGCTTTCATGAGAGACCTCAGAGCTGCATGTTTTGAGCCCAGTACTGATCCTGAAAAGCGTTTCCAACCCCACTTACAAGTAAAACTAGCTAAAATGTGCCTGGCTGCTATTCACTGAAAAGCTCATTTGTGTACATTTTTGGCATACGTTTAATCCTACCGGGTCAGCTGAGCAGCAAATTTCTATTTAACCACCTGCTTTCATGAGAGACCTCAGGGATGCATGTTTTGAGCCCAGTACTGAGCCTGAAAAGCATTTCCAACCCCACTTACAAGTAAAACTAGCTAAAATGTGCCTGGCTTCTCTTCACTGAAAAGCTCATTCTGAGAACATTTTTAGCATACGTTTGCTCCTGCTGGGTCAGCTGAGCAGCAAATTTCTATTTAACCACCTGCTATCATGAGAGACCTCAGGGCTGCATGTTTTGAGCCCAGTACTGATCCTGAAAAGCGTTTCCAACCCCACTTACAAGTAAAACTAGCTAAAATGTGCCTGGCTGCTATTCACTGAAAAGCTCATTCTGTGTACATTTTTGGCATACGTTTGCTCCTACCGGGTCAGCTGAGCAGCGAATTTCTATTTAACCACCTGCTTTCATGAGAGACCTCAGGGCTGCATGTTTTGAGCCCAGTACTGAGCCTGAAAAGCATTTCCAACCCCACTTACAAGTAAAACTAGCTAAAATGTGCCTGGCTTCTCTTCACTGAAAAGCTCATTCTGAGTACATTTTGAGCATACGTTTGCTCCTGCTGGGTCAGCTGAGCAGCGAATTTCTATTTAACCACCTGCTATCATGAGAGACCTCAGGGCTGCATGTTTTGAGCCCAGTACTGATCCTGAAAAGCGTTTCCAACCCCACTTACAAGTAAAATTAGCTAAAATGTGCCTGGCTGCTATTCACTGAAAAGCTCATTTGTGTACATTTTTGGCATACGTTTAATCCTACCGGGTCAGCTGAGCAGCAAATTTCTATTTAACCACCTGCTTTCATGAGAGACCTCAGGGATGCATGTTTTGAGCCCAGTACTGAGCCTGAAAAGCATTTCCAACCCCACTTACAAGTAAAACTAGCTAAAATGTGCCTGGCTTCTCTTCACTGAAAAGCTCATTCTGAGAACATTTTTAGCATACGTTTGCTCCTGCTGGGTCAGCTGAGCAGCAAATTTCTATTTAACCACCTGCTATCATGAGAGACCTCAGGGCTGCATGTTTTGAGCCCAGTACTGATCCTGAAAAGCGTTTCCAACCCCACTTACAAGTAAAACTAGCTAAAATGTGCCTGGCTGCTATTCACTGAAAAGCTCATTCTGTGTACATTTTTGGCATACGTTTGCTCCTACCAGGTCAGCTGACCTGCGAATTTCTATTTGACCACCTGCTTTCATGAGAGACCTCAGGGCTGCATGTTTTGAGCCCAGTACTGAGCCTGAAAAGCATTTCCAACCCCACTTACAAGTAAAACTAGCTAAAATGTGCCTGGCTGCTATTCACTGAAAAGCTCATTCTGTGTACATTTTTGGCATACGTTTGCTCCTACCGGGTCAGCTGAGCAGCGAATTTCTATTTAACCACCTGCTATCATGAGAGACCTCAGGGCTGCATGTTTTGAGCCCAGTACTGATCCTGAAAAGCGTTTCCAACCCCACTTACAAGCAAAACTAGCTAAAATGTGCCTGGCTGCTATTCAGTGAAAAGCTCATTCTGTGTACATTTTTGGCATACGTTTGCTCCTGCCGGGTCAGCTGAGCAGCGAATTTCTATTTAACCACCTGCTATCATGAGAGACTTCAGGGCTGCATGTTTTGAGCCCAGTACTGATCCTGAAAAGCGTTTCCAACCCCACTTACAAGTGAAACTAGCTAAAATGTGCCTGGCTGCTATTCACTGAAAAGCTCATTCTGTGTACATTTTTGGCATACCATTGCTTCTACCGGGTCAGCTGAGCAGCGAATTTCTATTTAACCATCTGCTTTCATGAGAGACCTCAGGGCTGCATGTTTTGAGCCCAGCACTGAGCCTGAAAAGCGTTTCCAACGCCACTTACAAGTAAAACTAGCTAAAATGTGCCTGGCTTCTCTTCACTGAAAAGCTCATTCTGAGTACATTTTTAGCATACGTTTGCTCCTGCCGGGTCAGCTGAGAAGCGAATTTCTATTTAACCACCTGCTATCATGAGAGACCTCAGGGCTGCATGTTTTGAGCCCAGTATTGATCCTGAAAAGCGTTTCCAACCCCACTTACAAATAAAACTAGCTAAAATGTGCCTGGCTGCTATTCACTGAAAAGCTCATTCTGTGTACATTTTTGGCATACGTTTGCACCTACCGGGTCAGCTGAGCAGCAAATTTCTATTTAACCATCTGCTTTCATGAGAGACCTCAGGGCTGCATGTTTTGAGCCCAGTACTGATCCTGAAAAGCGTTTCCAACCCCACTTACAAGTAAAACTAGCTAAAATGTGCCTGGCTGCTATTCACTGAAAAGCTCATTCTGTGTACATTTTTGGCATACGTTTGCTCCTACCGGGTCAGCTGAGCAGCGAATTTCTATTTAACCACCTGCTTTCATGAGAGACCTCAGGGATGCATGTTTTGAGCCCAGTACTGAGCCTGAAAAGCATTTCCAACCCCACTTACAAGTAAAACTAGCTAAAATGTGCCTGGCTTCTCTTCACTGAAAAGCTCATTCTGAGTACATTTTTAGCATACGTTTGCTCCTGCCGGGTCAGCTGAGCAGCGAATTTCTATTTAACCACCTGCTATCATGAGAGACCTCAGGGCTGCATGTTTTGAGACCAGTACTGATCCTGAAAAGCGTTTCCAACCCCACTTACAAGTAAAACTAGCTAAAATGTGCCTGGCTGCTATTCACTGAAAAGCTCATTCTGAGTACATTTTTAGCATACATTTGCTCCTGCTGGGTCAGCTGAGCAGCGAATTTCTATTTAACCACCTGCTATCATGAGAGACCTCAGGGCTGCATGTTTTGAGCCCAGTATTGATCCTGAAAAGCGTTTCCAACCCCACTTACAAGTAAAACTAGCTAAAATGTGCCTGGCTGCTATTCACTGAAAAGCTCATTCTGTGTACATTTTTGGCATACGTTTGCTCCTACCGGGTCAGCTGAGCAGCGAATTTCTATTTAACCACCTGCTATCATGAGAGACCTCAGGGCTGCATGTTTTGAGCCCAGTACTGATCCTGAAAAGCGTTTCCAACCCCACTTACAAGTAAAACTAGCTAAAATGTGCCTGGCTGCTATTCACTGAAAAGCTCATTCTGTGTACATTTTTGGCATACCTTTGCTCCTACCGGGTCAGCTGAGCAGCGAATTTCTATTTAACCACCTGCTATCACGAGAGACCTCAGGGCTGCATGGTTTGAGCCCAGTACTGATCCTGAAAAGCGTTTCCAACCCCACTTACAAGTAAAACTAGCTAAAATGTGCCTGGCTGCTATTCAGTGAAACGCTCATTCTGTGTACATTTTTGGCATACGTTTGCTCCTGCCGGGTCAGCTGAGCAGCGAATTTCTATTTAACCACCTGCTATCATGAGAGACTTCAGGGCTGCATGTTTTGAGCCCAGTACTGATCCTGAAAAGCGTTTCCAACCCCACTTACAAGTAAAACTAGCTAAAATGTGCCTGGCTGCTATTCACTGAAAAGCTCATTCTGTGTACATTTTTGGCATACCATTGCTCCTACCGGGTCAGCTGAGCAGCGAATTTCTATTTAACCATCTGCTTTCATGAGAGACCTCAGGGCTGCATGTTTTGAGCCCAGCACTGAGCCTGAAAAGCGTTTCCAACGCCACTTACAAGTAAAACTAGCTAAAATGTGCCTGGCTTCTCTTCACTGAAAAGCTCATTCTGAGTACATTTTTAGCATACGTTTGCTCCTGCCGGGTCAGCTGAGAAGCGAATTTCTATTTAACCACCTGCTATCATGAGAGACCTCAGGGCTGCATGTTTTGAGCCCAGTATTGATCCTGAAAAGCATTTCCAACCCCACTTACAAGTAAAACTAGCTAAAATGTGCCTGGCTTCTCTTCACTGAAAAGCTCATTCTGAGTACATTTTTAGCATACGTTTGCTCCTGCCGGGTCAGCTGAGCAGCGAATTTCTATTTAACCACCTGCTATCATGAGAGACCTCAGGGCTGCATGTTTTGAGACCAGTACTGATCCTGAAAAGCGTTTCCAACCCCACTTACAAGTAAAACTAGCTAAAATGTGCCTGGCTGCTATTCACTGAAAAGCTCATTCTGAGTACATTTTTAGCATACGTTTGCTCCTGCTGGGTCAGCTGACCAGCGAATTTCTATTTAACCACCTGCTATCATGAGAGACCTCAGGACTGCATGTTTTGAGCCCAGTATTGATCCTGAAAAGCGTTTCCAACCCCACTTACAAGTAAAACTAGCTAAAATGTGCCTGGCTGCTATTCACTGAAAAGCTCATTCTGTGTACATTTTTGGCATACGTTTGCTCCTGCCGGGTCAGCTGAGCAGCGAATTTCTATTTGACCACCTGCTTTCATGAGAGACCTCAGAGCTGCATGTTTTGAGCCCAGTACTGAGCCTGAAAAGCATTTCCAACCCCACTTACAAGTAAAACTAGCTAAAATGTGCCTGGCTTCTCTTCACTGAAAAGCTCATTCTGAGTACATTTTTAGCATACGTTTGCTCCTGCCGGGTCAGCTGAGAAGCGAATTTCTATTTGACCACCTGCTTTCATGAGAGACCTCAGAGCTGCATGTTTTGAGCCCAGTACTGATCCTGAAAAGCGTTTCCAACCCCACTTACAAGTAAAACTAGCTAAAATGTGCCTGGCTGCTATTCACTGAAAAGCTCATTCTGAGTACATTTTTAGCATACGTTTGCTCCTGCTGGGTCAGCTGACCAGCGAATTTCTATTTAACCACCTGCTATCATGAGAGACCTCAGGACTGCATGTTTTGAGCCCAGTATTGATCCTGAAAAGCGTTTCCAACCCCACTTACAAGTAAAACTAGCTAAAATGTGCCTGGCTGCTATTCACTGAAAAGCTCATTCTGTGTACATTTTTGGCATACGTTTGCTCCTGCCGGGTCAGCTGAGCAGCGAATTTCTATTTGACCACCTGCTTTCATGAGAGACCTCAGAGCTGCATGTTTTGAGCCCAGTACTGAGCCTGAAAAGCATTTCCAACCCCACTTACAAGTAAAACTAGCTAAAATGTGCCTGGCTTCTCTTCACTGAAAAGCTCATTCTGAGTACATTTTTAGCATACGTTTGCTCCTGCCGGGTCAGCTGAGAAGCGAATTTCTATTTGACCACCTGCTTTCATGAGAGACCTCAGAGCTGCATGTTTTGAGCCCAGTACTGATCCTGAAAAGCGTTTCCAACCCCACTTACAAGTAAAACTAGCTAAAATGTGCCTGGCTGCTATTCACTGAAAAGCTCATTTGTGTACATTTTTGGCATACGTTTAATCCTACCGGGTCAGCTGAGCAGCAAATTTCTATTTAACCACCTGCTTTCATGAGAGACCTCAGGGATGCATGTTTTGAGCCCAGTACTGAGCCTGAAAAGCATTTCCAACCCCACTTACAAGTAAAACTAGCTAAAATGTGCCTGGCTTCTCTTCACTGAAAAGCTCATTCTGAGAACATTTTTAGCATACGTTTGCTCCTGCTGGGTCAGCTGAGCAGCAAATTTCTATTTAACCACCTGCTATCATGAGAGACCTCAGGGCTGCATGTTTTGAGCCCAGTACTGATCCTGAAAAGCGTTTCCAACCCCACTTACAAGTAAAACTAGCTAAAATGTGCCTGGCTGCTATTCACTGAAAAGCTCATTCTGTGTACATTTTTGGCATACGTTTGCTCCTACCGGGTCAGCTGAGCAGCGAATTTCTATTTAACCACCTGCTTTCATGAGAGACCTCAGGGCTGCATGTTTTGAGCCCAGTACTGAGCCTGAAAAGCATTTCCAACCCCACTTACAAGTAAAACTAGCTAAAATGTGCCTGGCTTCTCTTCACTGAAAAGCTCATTCTGAGTACATTTTGAGCATACGTTTGCTCCTGCTGGGTCAGCTGAGCAGCGAATTTCTATTTAACCACCTGCTATCATGAGAGACCTCAGGGCTGCATGTTTTGAGCCCAGTACTGATCCTGAAAAGCGTTTCCAACCCCACTTACAAGTAAAACTAGCTAAAATGTGCCTGGCTGCTATTCACTGAAAAGCTCATTTGTGTACATTTTTGGCATACGTTTAATCCTACCGGGTCAGCTGAGCAGCAAATTTCTATTTAACCACCTGCTTTCATGAGAGACCTCAGGGATGCATGTTTTGAGCCCAGTACTGAGCCTGAAAAGCATTTCCAACCCCACTTACAAGTAAAACTAGCTAAAATGTGCCTGGCTTCTCTTCACTGAAAAGCTCATTCTGAGAACATTTTTAGCATACGTTTGCTCCTGCTGGGTCAGCTGAGCAGCAAATTTCTATTTAACCACCTGCTATCATGAGAGACCTCAGGGCTGCATGTTTTGAGCCCAGTACTGATCCTGAAAAGCGTTTCCAACCCCACTTACAAGTAAAACTAGCTAAAATGTGCCTGGCTGCTATTCACTGAAAAGCTCATTCTGTGTACATTTTTGGCATACGTTTGCTCCTACCAGGTCAGCTGACCTGCGAATTTCTATTTGACCACCTGCTTTCATGAGAGACCTCAGGGCTGCATGTTTTGAGCCCAGTACTGAGCCTGAAAAGCATTTCCAACCCCACTTACAAGTAAAACTAGCTAAAATGTGCCTGGCTGCTATTCACTGAAAAGCTCATTCTGTGTACATTTTTGGCATACGTTTGCTCCTACCGGGTCAGCTGAGCAGCGAATTTCTATTTAACCACCTGCTATCATGAGAGACCTCAGGGCTGCATGTTTTGAGCCCAGTACTGATCCTGAAAAGCGTTTCCAACCCCACTTACAAGCAAAACTAGCTAAAATGTGCCTGGCTGCTATTCAGTGAAAAGCTCATTCTGTGTACATTTTTGGCATACGTTTGCTCCTGCCGGGTCAGCTGAGCAGCGAATTTCTATTTAACCACCTGCTATCATGAGAGACTTCAGGGCTGCATGTTTTGAGCCCAGTACTGATCCTGAAAAGCGTTTCCAACCCCACTTACAAGTGAAACTAGCTAAAATGTGCCTGGCTGCTATTCACTGAAAAGCTCATTCTGTGTACATTTTTGGCATACCATTGCTCCTACCGGGTCAGCTGAGCAGCGAATTTCTATTTAACCATCTGCTTTCATGAGAGACCTCAGGGCTGCATGTTTTGAGCCCAGCACTGAGCCTGAAAAGCGTTTCCAACGCCACTTACAAGTAAAACTAGCTAAAATGTGCCTGGCTTCTCTTCACTGAAAAGCTCATTCTGAGTACATTTTTAGCATACGTTTGCTCCTGCCGGGTCAGCTGAGAAGCGAATTTCTATTTAACCACCTGCTATCATGAGAGACCTCAGGGCTGCATGTTTTGAGCCCAGTATTGATCCTGAAAAGCGTTTCCAACCCCACTTACAAGTAAAACTAGCTAAAATGTGCCTGGCTGCTATTCACTGAAAAGCTCATTCTGTGTACATTTTTGGCATACGTTTGCACCTACCGGGTCAGCTGAGCAGCAAATTTCTATTTAACCATCTGCTTTCATGAGAGACCTCAGGGCTGCATGTTTTGAGCCCAGTACTGATCCTGAAAAGCGTTTCCAACCCCACTTACAAGTAAAACTAGCTAAAATGTGCCTGGCTGCTATTCACTGAAAAGCTCATTCTGTGTACATTTTTGGCATACGTTTGCTCCTACCGGGTCAGCTGAGCAGCGAATTTCTATTTAACCACCTGCTTTCATGAGAGACCTCAGGGATGCATGTTTTGAGCCCAGTACTGAGCCTGAAAAGCATTTCCAACCCCACTTACAAGTAAAACTAGCTAAAATGTGCCTGGCTTCTCTTCACTGAAAAGCTCATTCTGAGTACATTTTTAGCATACGTTTACTCCTGCCGGGTCAGCTGAGCAGCGAATTTCTATTTAACCACCTGCTATCATGAGAGACCTCAGGGCTGCATGTTTTGAGACCAGTACTGATCCTGAAAAGCGTTTCCAACCCCACTTACAAGTAAAACTAGCTAAAATGTGCCTGGCTGCTGTTCACTGAAAAGCTCATTCTGAGTACATTTTTAGCATACATTTGCTCCTGCTGGGTCAGCTGAGCAGCGAATTTCTATTTAACCACCTGCTATCATGAGAGACCTCAGGGCTGCATGTTTTGAGCCCAGTATTGATCCTGAAAAGCGTTTCCAACCCCACTTACAAGTAAAACTAGCTAAAATGTGCCTGGCTGCTATTCACTGAAAAGCTCATTCTGTGTACATTTTTGGCATATGTTTGCTCCTACCGGGTCAGCTGAGCAGCGAATTTCTATTTACCACCTGCTTTCATGAGAGACCTCAGGGCTGCATGTTTTGAGCCCAGTACTGAGCCTGAAAAGCATTTCCAACCCCACTTACAAGTAAAACTAGCTAAAATGTGCCTGGCTTCTCTTCACTGAAAAGCTCATTCTGAGTACATTTTTAGCATACGTTTGCTCCTGCCGGGTCAGCTGAGCAGCGAATTTCTATTTAACCACCTGCTATCATAAGAGACCTCAGGGCTGCATGTTTTGAGCCCAGTACTGATCCTGAAAAGCGTTTCCAACCCCACTTACAAGTAAAACTAGCTAAAATGTGCCTGGCTTCTCTTCACTGAAAAGCTCATTCTGAGTACATTTTTAGCATACGTTTGCTCCTGCTGGGTCAGCTGAGCAGCGAATTTCTATTTAACCACCTGCTATCATGAGAGACCTCAGGGCTGCATGTTTTGAGCCCAGTACTGATCCTGAAAAGCGTTTCCAACCCCACTTACAAGTAAAACTAGCTAAAATGTGCCTGGCTGCTATTCACTGAAAAGCTCATTCTGTGTACATTTTTGGCATACCTTTGCTCCTACCGGGTCAGCTGAGCAGCGAATTTCTATTTAAGCACCTGCTTTCATGAGAGACCTCAGGGCTGCATGTTTTGAGCCCAGTACTGAGCCTGAAAAGCATTTCCAACCCCACTTACAAGTAAAACTAGCAAAAATGTGCCTGGCTTCTCTTCACTGAAAAGCTCATTCTGAGTACATTTTTAGCATACATTTGCTCCTGCGGGGTCAGCTGAGCAGCGAATTTCTATTTAACCACCTGCTGTCATGAGAGACCTCAGGGATGCATGTTTTGAGCCCAGCACTGAGCCTGAAAAGCGTTTCCAACGCCACTTACACGTAAAACTAGCTAAAATGTGCCTGGCTTCTCTTCACTGAAAAGCTCATTCTGAGTACATTTTTAGCATACGTTTGCTCCTGCCGGGTCAGCTGAGCAGCGAATTTCTATTTAACCACCTGCTATCATGAGAGACCTCAGGGCTGCATGTTTTGAGCCCAGTACTGATCCTGAAAAGCGTTTCCAACCCCACTTACAAGTAAAACTAGCTAAAATGTGCCTGGCTGCTATTCACTAAAAAGCTCATTCTCTGTACATTTTTGGCATACGTTTGCTCCTACCGGGTCAGCTGAGCAGCGAATTTCTATTTAACCTCCTGCTTTCATGAGAGACCTCAGAGCTGCATGTTTTGAGCCCTGTACTGAGCCTGAAAAGCATTTCCAACTCCACTTACAAGTAAAACTAGCTAAAATGTGCCTGGCTTCTCTCACTGAAAAGCTCATTCTGAGTACATTTTTCGCATACGTTTGCTCCTGCCGGGTCAGCTGAGCAGCGAATTTCTATTTAACCACCTGCTATCACGAGAGACCTCAGGGCTGCATGGTTTGAGCCCAGTACTGATCCTGAAAAGCGTTTCCAACCCCACTTACAAGTAAAACTAGCTAAAATGTGCCTGGCTTCTCTTCACTGAAAAGCTCATTCTGAGTACATTTTTAGCATACGTTTGCTCCTGCCGGGTCAGCTGAGCGGCGAATTTCTATTTAACCACCTGCTTTCATGAGAGACCTCAGGGCTGCATGTTTTGAGCCCAGTACTGAGCCTGAAAAGCATTTCCAACCCCACTTACAAGTAAAACTAGCTAAAATGTGCCTGGCTTCTCTTCACTGAAAAGCTCATTCTGAGTACATTTTTAGCATACGTTTGCTCCTGCCGGGTCAGCTGAGCAGCGAATTTCTATTTAACCACCTGCTATCATGAGAGACCTCAGGGCTGCATGTTTTGAGCCCAGTACTGATCCTGAAAAGCGTTTCCAACCCCACTTACAAGTAAAACTAGCTAAAATGTGCCTGGCTGCTATTCACTAAAAAGCTCATTCTCTGTACATTTTTGGCATACGTTTGCTCCTACCGGGTCAGCTGAGCAGCGAATTTCTATTTAACCACCTGCTTTCATGAGAGACCTCAGAGCTGCATGTTTTGAGCCCTGTACTGAGCCTGAAAAGCGTTTCCAACCCCACTTACAAGTAAAACTAGCTAAAATGTGCCTGGCTGCTATTCACTGAAAAGCTCATTCTGTGTACATTTTTGGCATACGTTTGCTCCTGCCGGGTCAGCTGAGCAGCGAATTTCTATTTGACCACCTGCTTTCATGAGAGACCTCAGAGCTGCATGTTTTGAGCCCAGTACTGAGCCTGAAAAGCATTTCCAACCCCACTTACAAGTAAAACTAGCTAAAATGTGCCTGGCTTCTCTTCATTGAAAAGCTCATTCTGAGTACATTTTTAGCATACGTTTGCTCCTGCCGGGTCAGCTGAGAAGCGAATTTCTATTTAACCACCTGCTATCATGAGAGACCTCAGGGCTGCATGTTTTGAGCCCAGTACTGATCCTGAAAAACGTTTCCAACCCCACTTACAAGTAAAACTAGCTAAAATGTGCCTGGCTGCTATTCACTGAAAAGCTCATTTGTGTACATTTTTGGCATACGTTTAATCCTACCGGGTCAGCTGAGCAGCAAATTTCTATTTAACCACCTGCTTTCATGAGAGACCTCAGGGATGCATGTTTTGAGCCCAGTACTGAGCCTGAAAAGCATTTCCAACCCCACTTACAAGTAAAACTAGCTAAAATGTGCCTGGCTTCTCTTCACTGAAAAGCTCATTCTGAGAACATTTTTAGCATACGTTTGCTCCTGCTGGGTCAGCTGAGCAGCAAATTTCTATTTAACCACCTGCTATCATGAGAGACCTCAGGGCTGCATGTTTTGAGCCCAGTACTGATCCTGAAAAGCGTTTCCAACCCCACTTACAAGTAAAACTAGCTAAAATGTGCCTGGCTGCTATTCACTGAAAAGCTCATTCTGTGTACATTTTTGGCATACGTTTGCTCCTACCAGGTCAGCTGAGCTGCGAATTTCTATTTAACCACCTGCTTTCATGAGAGACCTCGGGGCTGCATGTTTTGAGCCCAGTACTGAGCCTGAAAAGCATTTCCAACCCCACTTACAAGTAAAACTAGCTAAAATGTGCCTGGCTGCTATTCACTGAAAAGCTCATTCTGTGTACATTTTTGGCATACGTTTGCTCCTACCGGGTCAGCTGAGCAGCGAATTTCTATTTAACCACCTGCTTTCATGAGAGACCTCAGGGCTGCATGTTTTGAGCCCAGTACTGAGCCTGAAAAGCGTTTCCAACCCCACTTACAAGTAAAACTAGCTAAAATGTGCCTGGCTTCTCTTCACTGAAAAGCTCATTCTGAGTACATTTTTAGCATACGTTTGCTCCTGCTGGGTCAGCTGAGCAGCGAATTTCTATTTAACCACCTGCTATCATGAGAGACCTCAGAGCTGCATGTTTTGAGCCCTGTACTGAGCCTGAAAAGCGTTTCCAACCCCACTTACAAGTAAAACTAGCTAAAATGTGCCTGGCTTCTCTTCACTGAAAAGCTCATTCTGAGAACATTTCTAGCATACGTTTGCTCCTGCTGGGTCAGCTGAGCAGCAAATTTCTATTTAACCACCTGCTATCATGAGAGACCTCAGGGCTGCATGTTTTGAGCCCAGTACTGATCCTGAAAAGCGTTTCCAACCCCACTTACAAGTAAAACTAGCTAAAATGTGCCTGGCTGCTATTCACTGAAAAGCTCATTCTGTGTACATTTTTGGCATACGTTTGCTCCTACCAGGTCAGCTGACCTGCCAATTTCTATTTGACCACTTGCTTTCATGAGAGACCTCAGGGCTGCATGTTTTGAGCCCAGTACTGAGCCTGAAAAGCATTTCCAACCCCACTTACAAGTAAAACTAGCTAAAATGTGCCTGGCTGCTATTCACTGAAAAGCTCATTCTGTGTACATTTTTGGCATACGTTTGCTCCTACCGGGTCAGCTGAGCAGCGAATTTCTATTTAACCACCTGCTATCATGAGAGACCTCAGGGCTGCATGTTTTGAGCCCAGTACTGATCCTGAAAAGCGTTTCCAACCCCACTTACAAGCAAAACTAGCTAAAATGTGCCTGGCTGCTATTCAGTGAAAAGCTCATTCTGTGTACATTTTTGGCATACGTTTGCTCCTGCCGGGTCAGCTGAGCAGCGAATTTCTATTTAACCACCTGCTATCATGAGAGACTTCAGGGCTGCATGTTTTGAGCCCAGTACTGATCCTGAAAAGCGTTTCCAACCCCACTTACAAGTGAAACTAGCTAAAATGTGCCTGGCTGCTATTCACTGAAAAGCTCATTCTGTGTACATTTTTGGCATACCATTGCTCCTACCGGGTCAGCTGAGCAGCGAATTTCTATTTAACCATCTGCTTTCATGAGAGACCTCAGGGCTGCATGTTTTGAGCCCAGCACTGAGCCTGAAAAGCGTTTCCAACGCCACTTACAAGTAAAACTAGCTAAAATGTGCCTGGCTTCTCTTCACTGAAAAGCTCATTCTGAGTACATTTTTAGCATACGTTTGCTCCTGCCGGGTCAGCTGAGAAGCGAATTTCTATTTAACCACCTGCTATCATGAGAGACCTCAGGGCTGCATGTTTTGAGCCCAGTATTGATCCTGAAAAGCGTTTCCAACCCCACTTACAAGTAAAACTAGCTAAAATGTGCCTGGCTGCTATTCACTGAAAAGCTCATTCTGTGTACATTTTTGGCATACGTTTGCACCTACCGGGTCAGCTGAGCAGCAAATTTCTATTTAACCATCTGCTTTCATGAGAGACCTCAGGGCTGCATGTTTTGAGCCCAGTACTGATCCTGAAAAGCGTTTCCAACCCCACTTACAAGTAAAACTAGCTAAAATGTGCCTGGCTGCTATTCACTGAAAAGCTCATTCTGTGTACATTTTTGGCATACGTTTGCTCCTACCGGGTCAGCTGAGCAGCGAATTTCTATTTAACCACCTGCCTTCACGAGAGACCTCAGGGCTGCATGTTTTGAGCCCAGTACTGATCCTGAAAAGCATTTCCAACCCCACTTACAAATAAAACTAGCTAAAATGTGCCTGGCTGCTATTCACTGAAAAGCTCATTCTGTGTACATTTTTGGCATACGTTTGCTCCTACCGGGTCAGCTGAGCAGCAAATTTCTATTTAACCACCTGCTTTCATGAGAGACCTCAGGGATGCATGTTTTGAGCCCAGTACTGAGCCTGAAAAGCATTTCCAACCCCACTTACAAGTAAAACTAGCTAAAATGTGCCTGGCTTCTCTTCACTGAAAAGCTCATTCTGAGTACATTTTTAGCATACGTTTGCTCCTGCCGGGTCAGCTGAGCAGCGAATTTCTATTTAACCACCTGCTATCATGAGAGACCTCAGGGCTGCATGTTTTGAGACCAGTACTGATCCTGAAAAGCGTTTCCAACCCCACTTACAAGTAAAACTAGCTAAAATGTGCCTGGCTGCTATTCACTGAAAAGCTCATTCTGAGTACATTTTTAGCATACGTTTGCTCCTGCTGGGTCAGCTGAGCAGCGAATTTCTATTTAACCACCTGCTATCATGAGAGACCTCAGGGCTGCATGTTTTGAGCCCAGTATTGATCCTGAAAAGCGTTTCCAACCCCACTTACAAGTAAAACTAGCTAAAATGTGCCTGGCTGCTATTCACTGAAAAGCTCATTCTGTGTACATTTTTGGCATACGTTTGCTCCTACCGGGTCAGCTGAGCAGCGAATTTCTATTTACCACCTGCTTTCATGAGAGACCTCAGGGCTGCATGTTTTGAGCCCAGTACTGAGCCTGAAAAGCATTTCCAACCCCACTTACAAGTAAAACTAGCTAAAATGTGCCTGGCTTCTCTTCACTGAAAAGCTCATTCTGAGTACATTTTTAGCATACGTTTGCTCCTACCGGGTCAGCTGAGCAGCGAATTTCTATTTAACCACCTGCTATCATGAGAGACCTCAGGGCTGCATGTTTTGAGCCCAGTACTGATCCTGAAAAGCGTTTCCAACCCCACTTACAAGCAAAACTAGCTAAAATGTGCCTGGCTGCTATTCAGTGAAAAGCTCATTCTGTGTACATTTTTGGCATACGTTTGCTCCTGCCGGGTCAGCTGAGCAGCGAATTTCTATTTAACCACCTGCTATCATGAGAGACTTCAGGGCTGCATGTTTTGAGCCCAGTACTGATCCTGAAAAGCGTTTCCAACCCCACTTACAAGTGAAACTAGCTAAAATGTGCCTGGCTGCTATTCACTGAAAAGCTCATTCTGTGTACATTTTTGGCATACCATTGCTCCTACCGGGTCAGCTGAGCAGCGAATTTCTATTTAACCATCTGCTTTCATGAGAGACCTCAGGGCTGCATGTTTTGAGCCCAGCACTGAGCCTGAAAAGCGTTTCCAACGCCACTTACAAGTAAAACTAGCTAAAATGTGCCTGGCTTCTCTTCACTGAAAAGCTCATTCTGAGTACATTTTTAGCATACCTTTGCTCCTGCCGGGTCAGCTGAGAAGCGAATTTCTATTTAACCACCTGCTATCATGAGAGACCTCAGGGCTGCACGTTTTGAGCCCAGTATTGATCCTGAAAAGCGTTTCCAACCCCACTTACAAGTAAAACTAGCTAAAATGTGCCTGGCTGCTATTCACTGAAAAGCTCATTCTGTGTACATTTTTGGCATACGTTTGCACCTACCGGGTCAGCTGAGCAGCAAATTTCTATTTAACCATCTGCTTTCATGAGAGACCTCAGGGCTGCATGTTTTGAGCCCAGTACTGATCCTGAAAAGCGTTTCCAACCCCACTTACAAGTAAAACTAGCTAAAATGTGCCTGGCTGCTATTCACTGAAAAGCTCATTCTGTGTACATTTTTGGCATACGTTTGCTCCTACCGGGTCAGCTGAGCAGCTAATTTCTATTTAACCACCTGCCTTCACGAGAGACCTCAGGGCTGCATGTTTTGAGCCCAGTACTGAGCCTGAAAAGCATTTCCAACCCCACTTACAAATAAAACTAGCTAAAATGTGCCTGGCTGCTATTCACTGAAAAGCTCATTCTGTGTACATTTTTGGCATACGTTTGCTCCTACCGGGTCAGCTGAGCAGCAAATTTCTATTTAACCACCTGCTTTCATGAGAGACCTCAGGGATGCATGTTTTGAGCCCAGTACTGAGCCTGAAAAGCATTTCCAACCCCACTTACAAGTAAAACTAGCTAAAATGTGCCTGGCTTCTCTTCACTGAAAAGCTCATTCTGAGTACATTTTTAGCATACGTTTGCTCCTGCCGGGTCAGCTGAGCAGCGAATTTCTATTTAACCACCTGCTATCATGAGAGACCTCAGGGCTGCATGTTTTGAGACCAGTACTGATCCTGAAAAGCGTTTCCAACCCCACTTACAAGTAAAACTAGCTAAAATGTGCCTGGCTGCTATTCACTGAAAAGCTCATTCTGAGTACATTTTTAGCATACGTTTGCTCCTGCTGGGTCAGCTGAGCAGCGAATTTCTATTTAACCACCTGCTATCATGAGAGACCTCAGGGCTGCATGTTTTGAGCCCAGTATTGATCCTGAAAAGCGTTTCCAACCCCACTTACAAGTAAAACTAGCTAAAATGTGCCTGGCTGCTATTCACTGAAAAGCTCATTCTGTGTACATTTTTGGCATACCATTGCTCCTACCGGGTCAGCTGAGCAGCGAATTTCTATTTAACCATCTGCTTTCATGAGAGACCTCAGGGCTGCATGTTTTGAGCCCAGCACTGAGCCTGAAAAGCGTTTCCAACGCCACTTACAAGTAAAACTAGCTAAAATGTGCCTGGCTTCTCTTCACTGAAAAGCTCATTCTGAGTACATTTTTAGCATACGTTTGCTCCTGCCGGGTCAGCTGAGAAGCGAATTTCTATTTAACCACCTGCTATCATGAGAGACCTCAGGGCTGCATGTTTTGAGCCCAGTATTGATCCTGAAAAGCGTTTCCAACCCCACTTACAAGTAAAACTAGCTAAAATGTGCCTGGCTGCTATTCACTGAAAAGCTCATTCTGTGTACATTTTTGGCATACGTTTGCACCTACCGGGTCAGCTGAGCAGCAAATTTCTATTTAACCATCTGCTTTCATGAGAGACCTCAGGGCTGCATGTTTTGAGCCCAGTACTGATCCTGAAAAGCGTTTCCAACCCCACTTACAAGTAAAACTAGCTAAAATGTGCCTGGCTGCTATTCACTGAAAAGCTCATTCTGTGTACATTTTTGGCATACGTTTGCTCCTACCGGGTCAGCTGAGCAGCGAATTTCTATTTAACCACCTGCTTTCATGAGAGACCTCAGGGATGCATGTTTTGAGCCCAGTACTGAGCCTGAAAAGCATTTCCAACCCCACTTACAAGTAAAACTAGCTAAAATGTGCCTGGCTTCTCTTCACTGAAAAGCTCATTCTGAGTACATTTTTAGCATACGTTTGCTCCTGCCGGGTCAGCTGAGCAGCGAATTTCTATTTAACCACCTGCTATCATGAGAGACCTCAGGGCTGCATGTTTTGAGACCAGTACTGATCCTGAAAAGCGTTTCCAACCCCACTTACAAGTAAAACTAGCTAAAATGTGCCTGGCTGCTATTCACTGAAAAGCTCATTCTGAGTACATTTTTAGCATACATTTGCTCCTGCTGGGTCAGCTGAGCAGCGAATTTCTATTTAACCACCTGCTATCATGAGAGACCTCAGGGCTGCATGTTTTGAGCCCAGTATTGATCCTGAAAAGCGTTTCCAACCCCACTTACAAGTAAAACTAGCTAAAATGTGCCTGGCTGCTATTCACTGAAAAGCTCATTCTGTGTACATTTTTGGCATATGTTTGCTCCTACCGGGTCAGCTGAGCAGCGAATTTCTATTTACCACCTGCTTTCATGAGAGACCTCAGGGCTGCATGTTTTGAGCCCAGTACTGAGCCTGAAAAGCATTTCCAACCCCACTTACAAGTAAAACTAGCTAAAATGTGCCTGGCTTCTCTTCACTGAAAAGCTCATTCTGAGTACATTTTTAGCATACGTTTGCTCCTGCCGGGTCAGCTGAGCAGCGAATTTCTATTTAACCACCTGCTATCATAAGAGACCTCAGGGCTGCATGTTTTGAGCCCAGTACTGATCCTGAAAAGCGTTTCCAACCCCACTTACAAGTAAAACTAGCTAAAATGTGCCTGGCTTCTCTTCACTGAAAAGCTCATTCTGAGTACATTTTTAGCATACGTTTGCTCCTGCTGGGTCAGCTGAGCAGCGAATTTCTATTTAACCACCTGCTATCATGAGAGACCTCAGGGCTGCATGTTTTGAGCCCAGTACTGATCCTGAAAAGCGTTTCCAACCCCACTTACAAGTAAAACTAGCTAAAATGTGCCTGGCTGCTATTCACTGAAAAGCTCATTCTGTGTACATTTTTGGCATACCTTTGCTCCTACCGGGTCAGCTGAGCAGCGAATTTCTATTTAAGCACCTGCTTTCATGAGAGACCTCAGGGCTGCATGTTTTGAGCCCAGTACTGAGCCTGAAAAGCATTTCCAACCCCACTTACAAGTAAAACTAGCAAAAATGTGCCTGGCTTCTCTTCACTGAAAAGCTCATTCTGAGTACATTTTTAGCATACATTTGCTCCTGCGGGGTCAGCTGAGCAGCGAATTTCTATTTAACCACCTGCTGTCATGAGAGACCTCAGGGATGCATGTTTTGAGCCCAGCACTGAGCCTGAAAAGCGTTTCCAACGCCACTTACACGTAAAACTAGCTAAAATGTGCCTGGCTTCTCTTCACTGAAAAGCTCATTCTGAGTACATTTTTAGCATACGTTTGCTCCTGCCGGGTCAGCTGAGCAGCGAATTTCTATTTAACCACCTGCTATCATGAGAGACCTCAGGGCTGCATGTTTTGAGCCCAGTACTGATCCTGAAAAGCGTTTCCAACCCCACTTACAAGTAAAACTAGCTAAAATGTGCCTGGCTGCTATTCACTAAAAAGCTCATTCTCTGTACATTTTTGGCATACGTTTGCTCCTACCGGGTCAGCTGAGCAGCGAATTTCTATTTAACCTCCTGCTTTCATGAGAGACCTCAGAGCTGCATGTTTTGAGCCCTGTACTGAGCCTGAAAAGCATTTCCAACTCCACTTACAAGTAAAACTAGCTAAAATGTGCCTGGCTTCTCTCACTGAAAAGCTCATTCTGAGTACATTTTTCGCATACGTTTGCTCCTGCCGGGTCAGCTGAGCAGCGAATTTCTATTTAACCACCTGCTATCACGAGAGACCTCAGGGCTGCATGGTTTGAGCCCAGTACTGATCCTGAAAAGCGTTTCCAACCCCACTTACAAGTAAAACTAGCTAAAATGTGCCTGGCTTCTCTTCACTGAAAAGCTCATTCTGAGTACATTTTTAGCATACGTTTGCTCCTGCCGGGTCAGCTGAGCGGCGAATTTCTATTTAACCACCTGCTTTCATGAGAGACCTCAGGGCTGCATGTTTTGAGCCCAGTACTGAGCCTGAAAAGCATTTCCAACCCCACTTACAAGTAAAACTAGCTAAAATGTGCCTGGCTTCTCTTCACTGAAAAGCTCATTCTGAGTACATTTTTAGCATACGTTTGCTCCTGCCGGGTCAGCTGAGCAGCGAATTTCTATTTAACCACCTGCTATCATGAGAGACCTCAGGGCTGCATGTTTTGAGCCCAGTACTGATCCTGAAAAGCGTTTCCAACCCCACTTACAAGTAAAACTAGCTAAAATGTGCCTGGCTGCTATTCACTAAAAAGCTCATTCTCTGTACATTTTTGGCATACGTTTGCTCCTACCGGGTCAGCTGAGCAGCGAATTTCTATTTAACCACCTGCTTTCATGAGAGACCTCAGAGCTGCATGTTTTGAGCCCTGTACTGAGCCTGAAAAGCGTTTCCAACCCCACTTACAAGTAAAACTAGCTAAAATGTGCCTGGCTGCTATTCACTGAAAAGCTCATTCTGTGTACATTTTTGGCATACGTTTGCTCCTGCCGGGTCAGCTGAGCAGCGAATTTCTATTTGACCACCTGCTTTCATGAGAGACCTCAGAGCTGCATGTTTTGAGCCCAGTACTGAGCCTGAAAAGCATTTCCAACCCCACTTACAAGTAAAACTAGCTAAAATGTGCCTGGCTTCTCTTCATTGAAAAGCTCATTCTGAGTACATTTTTAGCATACGTTTGCTCCTGCCGGGTCAGCTGAGAAGCGAATTTCTATTTAACCACCTGCTATCATGAGAGACCTCAGGGCTGCATGTTTTGAGCCCAGTACTGATCCTGAAAAACGTTTCCAACCCCACTTACAAGTAAAACTAGCTAAAATGTGCCTGGCTGCTATTCACTGAAAAGCTCATTTGTGTACATTTTTGGCATACGTTTAATCCTACCGGGTCAGCTGAGCAGCAAATTTCTATTTAACCACCTGCTTTCATGAGAGACCTCAGGGATGCATGTTTTGAGCCCAGTACTGAGCCTGAAAAGCATTTCCAACCCCACTTACAAGTAAAACTAGCTAAAATGTGCCTGGCTTCTCTTCACTGAAAAGCTCATTCTGAGAACATTTTTAGCATACGTTTGCTCCTGCTGGGTCAGCTGAGCAGCAAATTTCTATTTAACCACCTGCTATCATGAGAGACCTCAGGGCTGCATGTTTTGAGCCCAGTACTGATCCTGAAAAGCGTTTCCAACCCCACTTACAAGTAAAACTAGCTAAAATGTGCCTGGCTGCTATTCACTGAAAAGCTCATTCTGTGTACATTTTTGGCATACGTTTGCTCCTACCAGGTCAGCTGAGCTGCGAATTTCTATTTAACCACCTGCTTTCATGAGAGACCTCGGGGCTGCATGTTTTGAGCCCAGTACTGAGCCTGAAAAGCATTTCCAACCCCACTTACAAGTAAAACTAGCTAAAATGTGCCTGGCTGCTATTCACTGAAAAGCTCATTCTGTGTACATTTTTGGCATACGTTTGCTCCTACCGGGTCAGCTGAGCAGCGAATTTCTATTTAACCACCTGCTTTCATGAGAGACCTCAGGGCTGCATGTTTTGAGCCCAGTACTGAGCCTGAAAAGCGTTTCCAACCCCACTTACAAGTAAAACTAGCTAAAATGTGCCTGGCTTCTCTTCACTGAAAAGCTCATTCTGAGTACATTTTTAGCATACGTTTGCTCCTGCTGGGTCAGCTGAGCAGCGAATTTCTATTTAACCACCTGCTATCATGAGAGACCTCAGAGCTGCATGTTTTGAGCCCTGTACTGAGCCTGAAAAGCGTTTCCAACCCCACTTACAAGTAAAACTAGCTAAAATGTGCCTGGCTTCTCTTCACTGAAAAGCTCATTCTGAGAACATTTCTAGCATACGTTTGCTCCTGCTGGGTCAGCTGAGCAGCAAATTTCTATTTAACCACCTGCTATCATGAGAGACCTCAGGGCTGCATGTTTTGAGCCCAGTACTGATCCTGAAAAGCGTTTCCAACCCCACTTACAAGTAAAACTAGCTAAAATGTGCCTGGCTGCTATTCACTGAAAAGCTCATTCTGTGTACATTTTTGGCATACGTTTGCTCCTACCAGGTCAGCTGACCTGCCAATTTCTATTTGACCACTTGCTTTCATGAGAGACCTCAGGGCTGCATGTTTTGAGCCCAGTACTGAGCCTGAAAAGCATTTCCAACCCCACTTACAAGTAAAACTAGCTAAAATGTGCCTGGCTGCTATTCACTGAAAAGCTCATTCTGTGTACATTTTTGGCATACGTTTGCTCCTACCGGGTCAGCTGAGCAGCGAATTTCTATTTAACCACCTGCTATCATGAGAGACCTCAGGGCTGCATGTTTTGAGCCCAGTACTGATCCTGAAAAGCGTTTCCAACCCCACTTACAAGCAAAACTAGCTAAAATGTGCCTGGCTGCTATTCAGTGAAAAGCTCATTCTGTGTACATTTTTGGCATACGTTTGCTCCTGCCGGGTCAGCTGAGCAGCGAATTTCTATTTAACCACCTGCTATCATGAGAGACTTCAGGGCTGCATGTTTTGAGCCCAGTACTGATCCTGAAAAGCGTTTCCAACCCCACTTACAAGTGAAACTAGCTAAAATGTGCCTGGCTGCTATTCACTGAAAAGCTCATTCTGTGTACATTTTTGGCATACCATTGCTCCTACCGGGTCAGCTGAGCAGCGAATTTCTATTTAACCATCTGCTTTCATGAGAGACCTCAGGGCTGCATGTTTTGAGCCCAGCACTGAGCCTGAAAAGCGTTTCCAACGCCACTTACAAGTAAAACTAGCTAAAATGTGCCTGGCTTCTCTTCACTGAAAAGCTCATTCTGAGTACATTTTTAGCATACGTTTGCTCCTGCCGGGTCAGCTGAGAAGCGAATTTCTATTTAACCACCTGCTATCATGAGAGACCTCAGGGCTGTATGTTTTGAGCCCAGTATTGATCCTGAAAAGCGTTTCCAACCCCACTTACAAGTAAAACTAGCTAAAATGTGCCTGGCTGCTATTCACTGAAAAGCTCATTCTGTGTACATTTTTGGCATACGTTTGCACCTACCGGGTCAGCTGAGCAGCAAATTTCTATTTAACCATCTGCTTTCATGAGAGACCTCAGGGCTGCATGTTTTGAGCCCAGTACTGATCCTGAAAAGCGTTTCCAACCCCACTTACAAGTAAAACTAGCTAAAATGTGCCTGGCTGCTATTCACTGAAAAGCTCATTCTGTGTACATTTTTGGCATACGTTTGCTCCTACCGGGTCAGCTGAGCAGCGAATTTCTATTTAACCACCTGCCTTCACGAGAGACCTCAGGGCTGCATGTTTTGAGCCCAGTACTGAGCCTGAAAAGCATTTCCAACCCCACTTACAAATAAAACTAGCTAAAATGTGCCTGGCTGCTATTCACTGAAAAGCTCATTCTGTGTACATTTTTGGCATACGTTTGCTCCTACCGGGTCAGCTGAGCAGCAAATTTCTATTTAACCACCTGCTTTCATGAGAGACCTCAGGGATGCATGTTTTGAGCCCAGTACTGAGCCTGAAAAGCATTTCCAACCCCACTTACAAGTAAAACTAGCTAAAATGTGCCTGGCTTCTCTTCACTGAAAAGCTCATTCTGAGTACATTTTTAGCATACGTTTGCTCCTGCCGGGTCAGCTGAGCAGCGAATTTCTATTTAACCACCTGCTATCATGAGAGACCTCAGGGCTGCATGTTTTGAGACCAGTACTGATCCTGAAAAGCGTTTCCAACCCCACTTACAAGTAAAACTAGCTAAAATGTGCCTGGCTGCTATTCACTGAAAAGCTCATTCTGAGTACATTTTTAGCATACGTTTGCTCCTGCTGGGTCAGCTGAGCAGCGAATTTCTATTTAACCACCTGCTATCATGAGAGACCTCAGGGCTGCATGTTTTGAGCCCAGTATTGATCCTGAAAAGCGTTTCCAACCCCACTTACAAGTAAAACTAGCTAAAATGTGCCTGGCTGCTATTCACTGAAAAGCTCATTCTGTGTACATTTTTGGCATACGTTTGCTCCTACCGGGTCAGCTGAGCAGCGAATTTCTATTTACCACCTGCTTTCATGAGAGACCTCAGGGCTGCATGTTTTGAGCCCAGTACTGAGCCTGAAAAGCATTTCCAACCCCACTTACAAGTAAAACTAGCTAAAATGTGCCTGGCTTCTCTTCACTGAAAAGCTCATTCTGAGTACATTTTTAGCATACGTTTGCTCCTACCGGGTCAGCTGAGCAGCGAATTTCTATTTAACCACCTGCTATCATGAGAGACCTCAGGGCTGCATGTTTTGAGCCCAGTACTGATCCTGAAAAGCGTTTCCAACCCCACTTACAAGCAAAACTAGCTAAAATGTGCCTGGCTGCTATTCAGTGAAAAGCTCATTCTGTGTACATTTTTGGCATACGTTTGCTCCTGCCGGGTCAGCTGAGCAGCGAATTTCTATTTAACCACCTGCTATCATGAGAGACTTCAGGGCTGCATGTTTTGAGCCCAGTACTGATCCTGAAAAGCGTTTCCAACCCCACTTACAAGTGAAACTAGCTAAAATGTGCCTGGCTGCTATTCACTGAAAAGCTCATTCTGTGTACATTTTTGGCATACCATTGCTCCTACCGGGTCAGCTGAGCAGCGAATTTCTATTTAACCATCTGCTTTCATGAGAGACCTCAGGGCTGCATGTTTTGAGCCCAGCACTGAGCCTGAAAAGCGTTTCCAACGCCACTTACAAGTAAAACTAGCTAAAATGTGCCTGGCTTCTCTTCACTGAAAAGCTCATTCTGAGTACATTTTTAGCATACCTTTGCTCCTGCCGGGTCAGCTGAGAAGCGAATTTCTATTTAACCACCTGCTATCATGAGAGACCTCAGGGCTGCACGTTTTGAGCCCAGTATTGATCCTGAAAAGCGTTTCCAACCCCACTTACAAGTAAAACTAGCTAAAATGTGCCTGGCTGCTATTCACTGAAAAGCTCATTCTGTGTACATTTTTGGCATACGTTTGCACCTACCGGGTCAGCTGAGCAGCAAATTTCTATTTAACCATCTGCTTTCATGAGAGACCTCAGGGCTGCATGTTTTGAGCCCAGTACTGATCCTGAAAAGCGTTTCCAACCCCACTTACAAGTAAAACTAGCTAAAATGTGCCTGGCTGCTATTCACTGAAAAGCTCATTCTGTGTACATTTTTGGCATACGTTTGCTCCTACCGGGTCAGCTGAGCAGCTAATTTCTATTTAACCACCTGCCTTCACGAGAGACCTCAGGGCTGCATGTTTTGAGCCCAGTACTGAGCCTGAAAAGCATTTCCAACCCCACTTACAAATAAAACTAGCTAAAATGTGCCTGGCTGCTATTCACTGAAAAGCTCATTCTGTGTACATTTTTGGCATACGTTTGCTCCTACCGGGTCAGCTGAGCAGCAAATTTCTATTTAACCACCTGCTTTCATGAGAGACCTCAGGGATGCATGTTTTGAGCCCAGTACTGAGCCTGAAAAGCATTTCCAACCCCACTTACAAGTAAAACTAGCTAAAATGTGCCTGGCTTCTCTTCACTGAAAAGCTCATTCTGAGTACATTTTTAGCATACGTTTGCTCCTGCCGGGTCAGCTGAGCAGCGAATTTCTATTTAACCACCTGCTATCATGAGAGACCTCAGGGCTGCATGTTTTGAGACCAGTACTGATCCTGAAAAGCGTTTCCAACCCCACTTACAAGTAAAACTAGCTAAAATGTGCCTGGCTGCTATTCACTGAAAAGCTCATTCTGAGTACATTTTTAGCATACGTTTGCTCCTGCTGGGTCAGCTGAGCAGCGAATTTCTATTTAACCACCTGCTATCATGAGAGACCTCAGGGCTGCATGTTTTGAGCCCAGTATTGATCCTGAAAAGCGTTTCCAACCCCACTTACAAGTAAAACTAGCTAAAATGTGCCTGGCTGCTATTCACTGAAAAGCTCATTCTGTGTACATTTTTGGCATACGTTTGCTCCTACCGGGTCAGCTGAGCAGCGAATTTCTATTTACCACCTGCTTTCATGAGAGACCTCAGGGCTGCATGTTTTGAGCCCAGTACTGAGCCTGAAAAGCATTTCCAACCCCACTTACAAGTAAAACTAGCTAAAATGTGCCTGGCTTCTCTTCACTGAAAAGCTCATTCTGAGTACATTTTTAGCATACGTTTGCTCCTGCTGGGTCAGCTGAGCAGCGAATTTCTATTTAACCACCTGCTATCATGAGAGACCTCAGGGCTGCATGTTTTGAGCCCAGTACTGATCCTGAAAAGCGTTTCCAACCCCACTTACAAGTAAAACTAGCTAAAATGTGCCTGGCTGCTATTCACTGAAAAGCTCATTCTGTGTACATTTTTGGCATACCTTTGCTCCTACCGGGTCAGCTGAGCAGCGACTTTCTATTTAAGCACCTGCTTTCATGAGAGACCTCAGGGCTGCATGTTTTGAGCCCAGTACTGAGCCTGAAAAGCATTTCCAACCCCACTTACAAGTAAAACTAGCAAAAATGTGCCTGGCTTCTCTTCACTGAAAAGCTCATTCTGAGTACATTTTTAGCATACATTTGCTCCTGCGGGGTCAGCTGAGCAGCGAATTTCTATTTAACCACCTGCTTTCATGAGAGACCTCAGGGATGCATGTTTTGAGCCCAGCACTGAGCCTGAAAAGCGTTTCCAACGCCACTTACACGTAAAACTAGCTAAAATGTGCCTGGCTTCTCTTCACTGAAAAGCTCATTCTGAGTACATTTTTAGCATACGTTTGCTCCTGCCGGGTCAGCTGAGCAGCGAATTTCTATTTAACCACCTGCTATCATGAGAGACCTCAGGGCTGCATGTTTTGAGCCCAGTACTGATCCTGAAAAGCGTTTCCAACCCCACTTACAAGTAAAACTAGCTAAAATGTGCCTGGCTGCTATTCACTAAAAAGCTCATTCTCTGTACATTTTTGGCATACGTTTGCTCCTACCGGGTCAGCTGAGCAGCGAATTTCTATTTAACCTCCTGCTTTCATGAGAGACCTCAGAGCTGCATGTTTTGAGCCCTGTACTGAGCCTGAAAAGCATTTCCAACTCCACTTACAAGTAAAACTAGCTAAAATGTGCCTGGCTTCTCTTCACTGAAAAGCTCATTCTGAGTACATTTTTCGCATACGTTTGCTCCTGCCGGGTCAGCTGAGCGGCGAATTTCTATTTAACCACCTGCTTTCATGAGAGACCTCAGGGCTGCATGTTTTGAGCCCAGTACTGAGCCTGAAAAGCATTTCCAACCCCACTTACAAGTAAAACTAGCTAAAATGTGCCTGGCTTCTCTTCACTGAAAAGCTCATTCTGAGTACATTTTTAGCATACGTTTGCTCCTGCCGGGTCAGCTGAGCAGCGAATTTCTATTTAACCACCTGCTATCATGAGAGACCTCAGGGCTGCATGTTTTGAGCCCAGTACTGATCCTGAAAAGCGTTTCCAACCCCACTTACAAGTAAAACTAGCTAAAATGTGCCTGGCTGCTATTCACTAAAAAGCTCATTCTCTGTACATTTTTGGCATACATTTGCTCCTACCGGGTCAGCTGAGCAGCGAATTTCTATTTAACCACCTGCTTTCATGAGAGACCTCAGAGCTGCATGTTTTGAGCCCTGTACTGAGCCTGAAAAGCGTTTCCAACCCCACTTACAAGTAAAACTAGCTAAAATGTGCCTGGCTGCTATTCACTGAAAAGCTCATTCTGTGTACATTTTTGGCATACGTTTGCTCCTGCCGGGTCAGCTGAGCAGCGAATTTCTATTTGACCACCTGCTTTCATGAGAGACCTCAGAGCTGCATGTTTTGAGCCCAGTACTGAGCCTGAAAAGCATTTCCAACCCCACTTACAAGTAAAACTAGCTAAAATGTGCCTGGCTTCTCTTCACTGAAAAGCTCATTCTGAGTACATTTTTAGCATACGTTTGCTCCTGCCGGGTCAGCTGAGAAGCGAATTTCTATTTAACCACCCGCTATCATGAGAGACCTCAGGGCTGCATGTTTTGAGCCCAGTACTGATCCTGAAAAGCGTTTCCAACCCCACTTACAAGTAAAACTAGCTAAAATGTGCCTGGCTGCTATTCACTGAAAAGCTCATTTGTGTACATTTTTGGCATACGTTTAATCCTACCGGGTCAGCTGAGCAGCAAATTTCTATTTAACCACCTGCTTTCATGAGAGACCTCTGGGATGCATGTTTTGAGCCCAGTACTGAGCCTGAAAAGCATTTCCAACCCCACTTACAAGTAAAACTAGCTAAAATGTGCCTGGCTTCTCTTCACTGAAAAGCTCATTCTGAGAACATTTTTAGCATACGTTTGCTCCTGCTGGGTCAGCTGAGCAGCAAATTTCTATTTAACCACCTGCTATCATGAGAGACCTCAGGGCTGCATGTTTTGAGCCCAGTACTGATCCTGAAAAGCGTTTCCAACCCCACTTACAAGTAAAACTAGCTAAAATGTGCCTGGCTGCTATTCACTGAAAAGCTCATTCTGTGTACATTTTTGGCATACGTTTGCTCCTACCAGGTCAGCTGAGCTGCGAATTTCTATTTAACCACCTGCTTTCATGAGAGACCTCGGGGCTGCATGTTTTGAGCCCAGTACTGAGCCTGAAAAGCATTTCCAACCCCACTTACAAGTAAAACTAGCTAAAATGTGCCTGGCTGCTATTCACTGAAAAGCTCATTCTGTGTACATTTTTGGCATACGTTTGCTCCTACCGGGTCAGCTGAGCAGCGAATTTCTATTTAACCACCTGCTTTCATGAGAGACCTCAGGGCTGCATGTTTTGAGCCCAGTACTGAGCCTGAAAAGCGTTTCCAACCCCACTTACAAGTAAAACTAGCTAAAATGTGCCTGGCTTCTCTTCACTGAAAAGCTCATTCTGAGTACATTTTTAGCATACGTTTGCTCCTGCTGGGTCAGCTGAGCAGCGAATTTCTATTTAACCACCTGCTTTCATGAGAGACCTCAGGGCTGCATGTTTTGAGCCCAGTACTGAGCCTGAAAAGCATTTCCAACCCCACTTACAAGTAAAACTAGCAAAAATGTGCCTGGCTTCTCTTCACTGAAAAGCTCATTCTGAGTACATTTTTAGCATACATTTGCTCCTGCGGGGTCAGCTGAGCAGCGAATTTCTATTTAACCACCTGCTTTCATGAGAGACCTCAGGGATGCATGTTTTGAGCCCAGTACTGATCCTGAAAAACGTTTCCAACCCCACTTACAAGTAAAACTAGCTAAAATGTGCCTGGCTGCTATTCACTAAAAAGCTCATTCTCTGTACATTTTTGGCATACGTTTGCTCCTACCGGGTCAGCTGAGCAGCGAATTTCTATTTAACCACCTGCTTTCATGAGAGACCTCAGAGCTGCATGTTTTGAGCCCTGTACTGAGCCTGAAAAGCATTTCCAACCCCACTTACAAGTAAAACTAGCTAAAATGTGCCTGGCTTCTCTCACTGAAAAGCTCATTCTGAGTACATTTTTCGCATACGTTTGCTCCTGCCGGGTCAGCTGAGCAGCGAATTTCTATTTAACCACCTGCTATCACGAGAGACCTCAGGGCTGCATGGTTTGAGCCCAGTACTGATCCTGAAAAGCGTTTCCAACCCCACTTACAAGTAAAACTAGCTAAAATGTGCCTGGCTTCTCTTCACTGAAAAGCTCATTCTGAGTACATTTTTAGCATACGTTTGCTCCTGCCGGGTCAGCTGAGCGGCGAATTTCTATTTAACCACCTGCTTTCATGAGAAACCTCAGGGCTGCATGTTTTGAGCCCAGTACTGAGCCTGAAAAGCATTTCCAACCCCACTTACAAGTAAAACTAGCTAAAATGTGCCTGGCTTCTCTTCACTGAAAAGCTCATTCTGAGTACATTTTTAGCATACGTTTGCTCCTGCCGGGTCAGCTGAGCAGCGAATTTCTATTTAACCACCTGCTATCATGAGAGACCTCAGGGCTGCATGTTTTGAGCCCAGTACTGATCCTGAAAAGCGTTTCCAACCCCACTTACAAGTAAAACTAGCTAAAATGTGCCTGGCTGCTATTCACTAAAAAGCTCATTCTCTGTACATTTTTGGCATACGTTTGCTCCTACCGGGTCAGCTGAGCAGCGAATTTCTATTTAACCACCTGCTTTCATGAGAGACCTCGGAGCTGCATGTTTTGAGCCCTGTACTGAGCCTGAAAAGCGTTTCCAACCCCACTTACAAGTAAAACTAGCTAAAATGTGCCTGGCTGCTATTCACTGAAAAGCTCATTCTGTGTACATTTTTGGCATACATTTGCTCCTGCTGGGTCAGCTGAGCAGCGAATTTCTATTTGACCACCTGCTTTCATGAGAGACCTCAGAGCTGCATGTTTTGAGCCCAGTACTGAGCCTGAAAAGCATTTCCAACCCCACTTACAAGTAAAACTAGCTAAAATGTGCCTGGCTTCTCTTCACTGAAAAGCTCATTCTGAGTACATTTTTAGCATACGTTTGCTCCTGCCGGGTCAGCTGAGCAGCGAATTTCTATTTAACCACCTGCTATCATGAGAGACCTCAGGGCTGCATGTTTTGAGCCCAGTACTGATCCTGAAAAGCGTTTCCAACCCCACTTACAAGTAAAACTAGCTAAAATGTGCCTGGCTGCTATTCACTAAAAAGCTCATTCTCTGTACATTTTTGGCATACGTTTGCTCCTACCGGGTCAGCTGAGCAGCGAATTTCTATTTAACCACCTGCTTTCATGAGAGACCTCAGAGCTGCATGTTTTGAGCCCTGTACTGAGCCTGAAAAGCGTTTCCAACCCCACTTACAAGTAAAACTAGCTAAAATGTGCCTGGCTGCTATTCACTGAAAAGCTCATTCTGTGTACATTTTTGGCATACGTTTGCTCCTGCTGGGTCAGCTGAGCAGCGAATTTCTATTTGACCACCTGCTTTCATGAGAGACCTCAGAGCTGCATGTTTTGAGCCCAGTACTGAGCCTGAAAAGCATTTCCAACCCCACTTACAAGTAAAACTAGCTAAAATGTGCCTGGCTTCTCTTCACTGAAAAGCTCATTCTGAGTACATTTTTAGCATACGTTTGCTCCTGCCGGGTCAGCTGAGAAGCGAATTTCTATTTAACCACCTGCTATCATGAGAGACCTCAGGGCTGCATGTTTTGAGCCCAGTACTGATCCTGAAAAGCGTTTCCAACCCCACTTACAAGTAAAACTAGCTAAAATGTGCCTGGCTGCTATTCACTGAAAAGCTCATTTGTGTACATTTTTGGCATACGTTTAATCCTACCGGGTCAGCTGAGCAGCAAATTTCTATTTAACCACCTGCTTTCATGAGAGACCTCAGGGATGCATGTTTTGAGCCCAGTACTGAGCCTGAAAAGCATTTCCAACCCCACTTACAAGTAAAACTAGCTAAAATGTGCCTGGCTTCTCTTCACTGAAAAGCTCATTCTGAGAACATTTTTAGCATACGTTTGCTCCTGCTGGGTCAGCTGAGCAGCAAATTTCTATTTAACCACCTGCTATCATGAGAGACCTCAGGGCTGCATGTTTTGAGCCCAGTACTGATCCTGAAAAGCGTTTCCAACCCCACTTACAAGTAAAACTAGCTAAAATGTGCCTGGCTGCTATTCACTGAAAAGCTCATTCTGTGTACATTTTTGGCATACGTTTGCCCCTACCGGGTCAGCTGAGCAGCGAATTTCTATTTAACCACCTGCTTTCATGAGAGACCTCAGGGCTGCATGTTTTGAGCCCAGTACTGAGCCTGAAAAGCATTTCCAACCCCACTTACAAGTAAAACTAGCTAAAATGTGCCTGGCTTCTCTTCACTGAAAAGCTCATTCTGAGTACATTTTTAGCATACGTTTGCTCCTGCCGGGTCAGCTGAGCAGCGAATTTCTATTTAACCACCTGCTATCATGAGAGACCTCAGGGCTGCATGTTTTGAGCCCAGTACTGATCCTGAAAAGAGTTTCCAACTCCACTTACAAGTAAAACTAGCTAAAATGTGCCTGGCTGCTATTCACTAAAAAGCTCATTCTCTGTACACTTTTGGCATACGTTTGCACCTACCGGGTCAGCTGAGCAGCGAATTTCTATTTAACCGCCTGCTTTCATGAGAGACCTCAGAGCTGCATGTTTTGAGCCCTGTACTGAGCCTGAAAAGCATTTCCAACCCCACTTACAAGTAAAACTAACTAAAATGTGCCTGGCTTCTCTTCACTGAAAAGCTCATTCTGAGTACATTTTTCGCATACGTTTGCTCCTACCGGGTCAGCTGAGCAGCGAATTTCTATTTAACCACCTGCTATCACGAGAGACCTCAGGGCTGCATGTTTTGAGCCCAGTACTGATCCTGAAAAGCGTTTCCAACCCCACTTACAAGTAAAACTAGCTAAAAATGTGCCTGGCTGATATTCACTGAAAAGCTCATTCTGTGTACATTTTTGGCATACGTTTGCTCCTACTAGGTCAGCTGAGCTGCGAATTTCTATTTAACCACCTGCTTTCATGAGAGACCTCAGGGCTGCATGTTTTGAGCCCAGTACTGAGCCTGAAAAGCATTTCCAACCCCACTTACAAGTAAAACTAGCTAAAATGTGCCTGGCTGCTATTCACTGAAAAGCTCATTCTGTGTACATTTTTGGCATACGTTTGCTCTTACCGGGTCAGCTGAGCAGCGAATTTCTATTTAATTACCTGCTATCACGAGAGACCTCAGGGCTGCATGTTTTGAGCCCAGTACTGATCCTGAAAAGCGTTTCCAACCCCACTTACAAGTAAAACTAGCTAAAATGTGCCTGGCTGCTATTCACTAAAAAGCTCATTCTCTGTACATTTTTGGCATACGTTTGCTCCTACCGGGTCAGCTGAGCAGCGAATTTCTATTTAACCACCTGCTTTCATGAGAGACCTCAGGGCTGCATGTTTTGAGCCCAGCACTGAGCCTGAAAAGCGTTTCCAACGCCACTTACACGTAAAACTAGCTAAAATGTGCCTGGCTTCTCTTCACTGAAAAGCTCATTCTGAGTACATTTTTAGCATACGTTTGCTCCTGCCGGGTCAGCTGAGCAGCGAATTTCTATTTAACCACCTGCTATCATGAGAGACCTCAGGGCTGCATGTTTTGAGCCCAGTACTGATCCTGAAAAGCGTTTCCAACCCCACTTACAAGTAAAACTAGCTAAAATGTGCCTGGCTGCTATTCACTAAAAAGCTCATTCTCTGTACATTTTTGGCATACGTTTGCTCCTACCGGGTCAGCTGAGCAGCGAATTTCTATTTAACCTCCTGCTTTCATGAGAGACCTCAGAGCTGCATGTTTTGAGCCCTGTACTGAGCCTGAAAAGCATTTCCAACTCCACTTACAAGTAAAACTAGCTAAAATGTGCCTGGCTTCTCTTCACTGAAAAGCTCATTCTGAGTACATTTTTCGCATACGTTTGCTCCTGCCGGGTCAGCTGAGCGGCGAATTTCTATTTAACCACCTGCTTTCATGAGAGACCTCAGGGCTGCATGTTTTGAGCCCAGTACTGAGCCTGAAAAGCATTTCCAACCCCACTTACAAGTAAAACTAGCTAAAATGTGCCTGGCTTCTCTTCACTGAAAAGCTCATTCTGAGTACATTTTTAGCATACGTTTGCTCCTGCCGGGTCAGCTGAGCAGCGAATTTCTATTTAACCACCTGCTATCATGAGAGACCTCAGGGCTGCATGTTTTGAGCCCAGTACTGATCCTGAAAAGCGTTTCCAACCCCACTTACAAGTAAAACTAGCTAAAATGTGCCTGGCTGCTATTCACTAAAAAGCTCATTCTCTGTACATTTTTGGCATACGTTTGCTCCTACCGGGTCAGCTGAGCAGCGAATTTCTATTTAACCACCTGCTTTCATGAGAGACCTCAGAGCTGCATGTTTTGAGCCCTGTACTGAGCCTGAAAAGCGTTTCCAACCCCACTTACAAGTAAAACTAGCTAAAATGTGCCTGGCTGCTATTCACTGAAAAGCTCATTCTGTGTACATTTTTGGCATACGTTTGCTCCTGCCGGGTCAGCTGAGCAGCGAATTTCTATTTGACCACCTGCTTTCATGAGAGACCTCAGAGCTGCATGTTTTGAGCCCAGTACTGAGCCTGAAAAGCATTTCCAACCCCACTTACAAGTAAAACTAGCTAAAATGTGCCTGGCTTCTCTTCACTGAAAAGCTCATTCTGAGTACATTTTTAGCATACGTTTGCTCCTGCCGGGTCAGCTGAGAAGCGAATTTCTATTTAACCACCTGCTATCATGAGAGACCTCAGGGCTGCATGTTTTGAGCCCAGTACTGATCCTGAAAAGCGTTTCCAACCCCACTTACAAGTAAAACTAGCTAAAATGTGCCTGGCTGCTATTCACTGAAAAGCTCATTTGTGTACATTTTTGGCATACGTTTAATCCTACCGGGTCAGCTGAGCAGCAAATTTCTATTTAACCACCTGCTTTCATGAGAGACTTCAGGGATGCATGTTTTGAGCCCAGTACTGAGCCTGAAAAGCATTTCCAACCCCACTTACAAGTAAAACTAGCTAAAATGTGCCTGGCTTCTCTTCACTGAAAAGCTCATTCTGAGAACATTTTTAGCATACGTTTGCTCCTGCTGGGTCAGCTGAGCAGCAAATTTCTATTTAACCACCTGCTATCATGAGAGACCTCAGGGCTGCATGTTTTGAGCCCAGTACTGATCCTGAAAAGCGTTTCCAACCCCACTTACAAGTAAAACTAGCTAAAATGTGCCTGGCTGCTATTCACTGAAAAGCTCATTCTGTGTACATTTTTGGCATACGTTTGCTCCTACCAGGTCAGCTGAGCTGCGAATTTCTATTTAACCACCTGCTTTCATGAGAGACCTCGGGGCTGCATGTTTTGAGCCCAGTACTGAGCCTGAAAAGCATTTCCAACCCCACTTACAAGTAAAACTAGCTAAAATGTGCCTGGCTGCTATTCACTGAAAAGCTCATTCTGTGTACATTTTTGGCATACGTTTGCTCTTACCGGGTCAGCTGAGCAGCGAATTTCTATTTAATTACCTGCTATCACGAGAGACCTCAGGGCTGCATGTTTTGAGCCCAGTACTGATCCTGAAAAGCGTTTCCAACCCCACTTACAAGTAAAACTAGCTAAAATGTGCCTGGCTGCTATTCACTAAAAAGCTCATTCTCTGTACATTTTTGGCATACGTTTGCTCCTACCGGGTCAGCTGAGCAGCGAATTTCTATTTAACCACCTGCTTTCATGAGAGACCTCAGGGCTGCATGTTTTGAGCCCAGCACTGAGCCTGAAAAGCGTTTCCAACGCCACTTACACGTAAAACTAGCTAAAATGTGCCTGGCTTCTCTTCACTGAAAAGCTCATTCTGAGTACATTTTTAGCATACGTTTGCTCCTGCCGGGTCAGCTGAGCAGCGAATTTCTATTTAACCACCTGCTATCATGAGAGACCTCAGGGCTGCATGTTTTGAGCCCAGTACTGATCCTGAAAAGCGTTTCCAACCCCACTTACAAGTAAAACTAGCTAAAATGTGCCTGGCTGCTATTCACTAAAAAGCTCATTCTCTGTACATTTTTGGCATACGTTTGCTCCTACCGGGTCAGCTGAGCAGCGAATTTCTATTTAACCTCCTGCTTTCATGAGAGACCTCAGAGCTGCATGTTTTGAGCCCTGTACTGAGCCTGAAAAGCATTTCCAACTCCACTTACAAGTAAAACTAGCTAAAATGTGCCTGGCTTCTCTTCACTGAAAAGCTCATTCTGAGTACATTTTTCGCATACGTTTGCTCCTGCCGGGTCAGCTGAGCGGCGAATTTCTATTTAACCACCTGCTTTCATGAGAGACCTCAGGGCTGCATGTTTTGAGCCCAGTACTGAGCCTGAAAAGCATTTCCAACCCCACTTACAAGTAAAACTAGCTAAAATGTGCCTGGCTTCTCTTCACTGAAAAGCTCATTCTGAGTACATTTTTAGCATACGTTTGCTCCTGCCGGGTCAGCTGAGCAGCGAATTTCTATTTAACCACCTGCTATCATGAGAGACCTCAGGGCTGCATGTTTTGAGCCCAGTACTGATCCTGAAAAGCGTTTCCAACCCCACTTACAAGTAAAACTAGCTAAAATGTGCCTGGCTGCTATTCACTAAAAAGCTCATTCTCTGTACATTTTTGGCATACGTTTGCTCCTACCGGGTCAGCTGAGCAGCGAATTTCTATTTAACCACCTGCTTTCATGAGAGACCTCAGAGCTGCATGTTTTGAGCCCTGTACTGAGCCTGAAAAGCGTTTCCAACCCCACTTACAAGTAAAACTAGCTAAAATGTGCCTGGCTGCTATTCACTGAAAAGCTCATTCTGTGTACATTTTTGGCATACGTTTGCTCCTGCCGGGTCAGCTGAGCAGCGAATTTCTATTTGACCACCTGCTTTCATGAGAGACCTCAGAGCTGCATGTTTTGAGCCCAGTACTGAGCCTGAAAAGCATTTCCAACCCCACTTACAAGTAAAACTAGCTAAAATGTGCCTGGCTTCTCTTCACTGAAAAGCTCATTCTGAGTACATTTTTAGCATACGTTTGCTCCTGCCGGGTCAGCTGAGAAGCGAATTTCTATTTAACCACCTGCTATCATGAGAGACCTCAGGGCTGCATGTTTTGAGCCCAGTACTGATCCTGAAAAGCGTTTCCAACCCCACTTACAAGTAAAACTAGCTAAAATGTGCCTGGCTGCTATTCACTGAAAAGCTCATTTGTGTACATTTTTGGCATACGTTTAATCCTACCGGGTCAGCTGAGCAGCAAATTTCTATTTAACCACCTGCTTTCATGAGAGACCTCAGGGATGCATGTTTTGAGCCCAGTACTGAGCCTGAAAAGCATTTCCAACCCCACTTACAAGTAAAACTAGCTAAAATGTGCCTGGCTTCTCTTCACTGAAAAGCTCATTCTGAGAACATTTTTAGCATACGTTTGCTCCTGCTGGGTCAGCTGAGCAGCAAATTTCTATTTAACCACCTGCTATCATGAGAGACCTCAGGGCTGCATGTTTTGAGCCCAGTACTGATCCTGAAAAGCGTTTCCAACCCCACTTACAAGTAAAACTAGCTAAAATGTGCCTGGCTGCTATTCACTGAAAAGCTCATTCTGTGTACATTTTTGGCATACGTTTGCTCCTACCAGGTCAGCTGAGCTGCGAATTTCTATTTAACCACCTGCTTTCATGAGAGACCTCGGGGCTGCATGTTTTGAGCCCAGTACTGAGCCTGAAAAGCATTTCCAACCCCACTTACAAGTAAAACTAGCTAAAATGTGCCTGGCTGCTATTCACTGAAAAGCTCATTCTGTGTACATTTTTGGCATACGTTTGCTCCTACCGGGTCAGCTGAGCAGCGAATTTCTATTTAACCACCTGCTTTCATGAGAGACCTCAGGGCTGCATGTTTTGAGCCCAGTACTGAGCCTGAAAAGCGTTTCCAACCCCACTTACAAGTAAAACTAGCTAAAATGTGCCTGGCTTCTCTTCACTGAAAAGCTCATTCTGAGTACATTTTTAGCATACGTTTGCTCCTGCTGGGTCAGCTGAGCAGCGAATTTCTATTTAACCACCTGCTTTCATGAGAGACCTCAGGGCTGCATGTTTTGAGCCCAGTACTGAGCCTGAAAAGCATTTCCAACCCCACTTACAAGTAAAACTAGCAAAAATGTGCCTGGCTTCTCTTCACTGAAAAGCTCATTCTGAGTACATTTTTCGCATACGTTTGCTCCTGCCGGGTCAGCTGAGCGGCGAATTTCTATTTAACCACCTGCTTTCATGAGAGACCTCAGGGCTGCATGTTTTGAGCCCAGTACTGAGCCTGAAAAGCATTTCCAACCCCACTTACAAGTAAAACTAGCTAAAATGTGCCTGGCTGCTATTCACTGAAAAGCTCATTCTGTGTACATTTTTGGCATACGTTTGCTCCTACCGGGTCAGCTGAGCAGCGAATTTCTATTTAACCACCTGCTTTCATGAGAGACCTCAGGGCTGCATGTTTTGAGCCCAGTACTGAGCCTGAAAAGCGTTTCCAACCCCACTTACAAGTAAAACTAGCTAAAATGTGCCTGGCTTCTCTTCACTGAAAAGCTCATTCTGAGTACATTTTTAGCATACGTTTGCTCCTGCTGGGTCAGCTGAGCAGCGAATTTCTATTTAACCACCTGCTTTCATGAGAGACCTCAGGGCTGCATGTTTTGAGCCCAGTACTGAGCCTGAAAAGCATTTCCAACCCCACTTACAAGTAAAACTAGCAAAAATGTGCCTGGCTTCTCTTCACTGAAAAGCTCATTCTGAGTACATTTTTCGCATACGTTTGCTCCTGCCGGGTCAGCTGAGCGGCGAATTTCTATTTAACCACCTGCTTTCATGAGAGACCTCAGGGCTGCATGTTTTGAGCCCAGCACTGAGCCTGAAAAGCGTTTCCAACGCCACTTACACGTAAAACTAGCTAAAATGTGCCTGGCTTCTCTTCACTGAAAAGCTCATTCTGAGTACATTTTTAGCATACGTTTGCTCCTGCCGGGTCAGCTGAGCAGCGAATTTCTATTTAACCACCTGCTATCATGAGAGACCTCAGGGCTGCATGTTTTGAGCCCAGTACTGATCCTGAAAAGCGTTTCCAACCCCACTTACAAGTAAAACTAGCTAAAATGTGCCTGGCTGCTATTCACTAAAAAGCTCATTCTCTGTACATTTTTGGCATACGTTTGCTCCTACCGGGTCAGCTGAGCAGCGAATTTCTATTTAACCTCCTGCTTTCATGAGAGACCTCAGAGCTGCATGTTTTGAGCCCTGTACTGAGCCTGAAAAGCATTTCCAACTCCACTTACAAGTAAAACTAGCTAAAATGTGCCTGGCTTCTCTTCACTGAAAAGCTCATTCTGAGTACATTTTTCGCATACGTTTGCTCCTGCCGGGTCAGCTGAGCGGCGAATTTCTATTTAACCACCTGCTTTCATGAGAGACCTCAGGGCTGCATGTTTTGAGCCCAGTACTGAGCCTGAAAAGCATTTCCAACCCCACTTACAAGTAAAACTAGCTAAAATGTGCCTGGCTTCTCTTCACTGAAAAGCTCATTCTGAGTACATTTTTAGCATACGTTTGCTCCTGCCGGGTCAGCTGAGCAGCGAATTTCTATTTAACCACCTGCTATCATGAGAGACCTCAGGGCTGCATGTTTTGAGCCCAGTACTGATCCTGAAAAGCGTTTCCAACCCCACTTACAAGTAAAACTAGCTAAAATGTGCCTGGCTGCTATTCACTAAAAAGCTCATTCTCTGTACATTTTTGGCATACGTTTGCTCCTACCGGGTCAGCTGAGCAGCGAATTTCTATTTAACCACCTGCTTTCATGAGAGACCTCAGAGCTGCATGTTTTGAGCCCTGTACTGAGCCTGAAAAGCGTTTCCAACCCCACTTACAAGTAAAACTAGCTAAAATGTGCCTGGCTGCTATTCACTGAAAAGCTCATTCTGTGTACATTTTTGGCATACGTTTGCTCCTGCCGGGTCAGCTGAGCAGCGAATTTCTATTTGACCACCTGCTTTCATGAGAGACCTCAGAGCTGCATGTTTTGAGCCCAGTACTGAGCCTGAAAAGCATTTCCAACCCCACTTACAAGTAAAACTAGCTAAAATGTGCCTGGCTTCTCTTCACTGAAAAGCTCATTCTGAGTACATTTTTAGCATACGTTTGCTCCTGCCGGGTCAGCTGAGAAGCGAATTTCTATTTAACCACCTGCTATCATGAGAGACCTCAGGGCTGCATGTTTTGAGCCCAGTACTGATCCTGAAAAGCGTTTCCAACCCCACTTACAAGTAAAACTAGCTAAAATGTGCCTGGCTGCTATTCACTGAAAAGCTCATTTGTGTACATTTTTGGCATACGTTTAATCCTACCGGGTCAGCTGAGCAGCAAATTTCTATTTAACCACCTGCTTTCATGAGAGACCTCAGGGATGCATGTTTTGAGCCCAGTACTGAGCCTGAAAAGCATTTCCAACCCCACTTACAAGTAAAACTAGCTAAAATGTGCCTGGCTTCTCTTCACTGAAAAGCTCATTCTGAGAACATTTTTAGCATACGTTTGCTCCTGCTGGGTCAGCTGAGCAGCAAATTTCTATTTAACCACCTGCTATCATGAGAGACCTCAGGGCTGCATGTTTTGAGCCCAGTACTGATCCTGAAAAGCGTTTCCAACCCCACTTACAAGTAAAACTAGCTAAAATGTGCCTGGCTGCTATTCACTGAAAAGCTCATTCTGTGTACATTTTTGGCATACGTTTGCTCCTACCAGGTCAGCTGAGCTGCGAATTTCTATTTAACCACCTGCTTTCATGAGAGACCTCGGGGCTGCATGTTTTGAGCCCAGTACTGAGCCTGAAAAGCATTTCCAACCCCACTTACAAGTAAAACTAGCTAAAATGTGCCTGGCTGCTATTCACTGAAAAGCTCATTCTGTGTACATTTTTGGCATACGTTTGCTCCTACCGGGTCAGCTGAGCAGCGAATTTCTATTTAACCACCTGCTTTCATGAGAGACCTCAGGGCTGCATGTTTTGAGCCTAGTACTGAGCCTGAAAAGCATTTCCAACCCCACTTACAAGTAAAACTAGCTAAAATGTGCCTGGCTTCTCTTCACTGAAAAGCTCATTCTGAGTACATTTTTAGCATACGTTTGCTCCTGCCGGGTCAGCTGAGCAGCGAATTTCTATTTAACCACCTGCTATCATGAGAGACCTCAGGGCTGCATGTTTTGAGCCCAGTACTGATCCTGAAAAGCGTTTCCAACCCCACTTACAAGTAAAACTAGCTAAAATGTGCCTGGCTGCTATTCACTAAAAAGCTCATTCTCTGTACATTTTTGGCATACGTTTGCTCCTACCGGGTCAGCTGAGCAGCGAATTTCTATTTAACCACCTGCTTTCATGAGAGACCTCAGAGCTGCATGTTTTGAGCCCTGTACTGAGCCTGAAAAGCGTTTCCAACCCCACTTACAAGTAAAACTAGCTAAAATGTGCCTGGCTGCTATTCACTGAAAAGCTCATTCTGTGTACATTTTTGGCATACGTTTGCTCCTGCTGGGTCAGCTGAGCAGCGAATTTCTATTTGACCACCTGCTTTCATGAGAGACCTCAGAGCTGCATGTTTTGAGCCCAGTACTGAGCCTGAAAAGCATTTCCAACCCCACTTACAAGTAAAACTAGCTAAAATGTGCCTGGCTTCTCTTCACTGAAAAGCTCATTCTGAGTACATTTTTAGCATACGTTTGCTCCTGCCGGGTCAGCTGAGAAGCGAATTTCTATTTAACCACCTGCTATCATGAGAGACCTCAGGGCTGCATGTTTTGAGCCCAGTACTGATCCTGAAAAGCGTTTCCAACCCCACTTACAAGTAAAACTAGCTAAAATGTGCCTGGCTGCTATTCACTGAAAAGCTCATTTGTGTACATTTTTGGCATACGTTTAATCCTACCGGGTCAGCTGAGCAGCAAATTTCTATTTAACCACCTGCTTTCATGAGAGACCTCAGGGATGCATGTTTTGAGCCCAGTACTGAGCCTGAAAAGCATTTCCAACCCCACTTACAAGTAAAACTAGCTAAAATGTGCCTGGCTTCTCTTCACTGAAAAGCTCATTCTGAGAACATTTTTAGCATACGTTTGCTCCTGCTGGGTCAGCTGAGCAGCAAATTTCTATTTAACCACCTGCTATCATGAGAGACCTCAGGGCTGCATGTTTTGAGCCCAGTACTGATCCTGAAAAGCGTTTCCAACCCCACTTACAAGTAAAACTAGCTAAAATGTGCCTGGCTGCTATTCACTGAAAAGCTCATTCTGTGTACATTTTTGGCATACGTTTGCTCCTACCGGGTCAGCTGAGCAGCGAATTTCTATTTAACCACCTGCTTTCATGAGAGACCTCAGGGCTGCATGTTTTGAGCCCAGTACTGAGCCTGAAAAGCATTTCCAACCCCACTTACAAGTAAAACTAGCTAAAATGTGCCTGGCTGCTATTCACTGAAAAGCTCATTCTGTGTACATTTTTGGCATACGTTTGCTCCTGCCGGGTCAGCTGAGCAGCGAATTTCTATTTGACCACCTGCTTTCATGAGAGACCTCAGAGCTGCATGTTTTGAGCCCAGTACTGAGCCTGAAAAGCATTTCCAACCCCACTTACAAGTAAAACTAGCTAAAATGTGCCTGGCTTCTCTTCACTGAAAAGCTCATTCTGAGTACATTTTTAGCATACGTTTGCTCCTGCCGGGTCAGCTGAGAAGCGAATTTCTATTTAACCACCTGCTATCATGAGAGACCTCAGGGCTGCATGTTTTGAGCCCAGTACTGATCCTGAAAAGCGTTTCCAACCCCACTTACAAGTAAAACTAGCTAAAATGTGCCTGGCTGCTATTCACTGAAAAGCTCATTTGTGTACATTTTTGGCATACGTTTAATCCTACCGGGTCAGCTGAGCAGCAACTTTCTATTTAACCACCTGCTCTCATGGGAGACCTCAGGGATGCATGTTTTGAGCCCAGTACTGAGCCTGAAAAGCATTTCCAACCCCACTTACAAGTAAAACTAGCTAAAATGTGCCTGGCTTCTCTTCACTGAAAAGCTCATTCTGAGAACATTTTTAGCATACGTTTGCTCCTGCTGGGTCAGCTGAGCAGCAAATTTCTATTTAACCACCTGCTATCATGAGAGACCTCAGGGCTGCATGTTTTGAGCCCAGTACTGATCCTGAAAAGCGTTTCCAACCCCACTTACAAGTAAAACTAGCTAAAATGTGCCTGGCTGCTATTCACTGAAAAGCTCATTCTGTGTACATTTTTGGCATACGTTTGCTCCTATCAGGTCAGCTGACCTGCGAATTTCTATTTGACCACCTGCTTTCATGAGAGACCTCAGGGCTGCATGTTTTGAGCCCAGTACTGAGCCTGAAAAGCATTTCCAACCCCACTTACAAGTAAAACTAGCTAAAATGTGCCTGGCTGCTATTCACTGAAAAGCTCATTCTGTGTACATTTTTGGCATACGTTTGCTCCTACCGGGTCAGCTGAGCAGCGAATTTCTATTTAACCACCTGCTTTCATGAGAGACCGCAGGGCTGCATGTTTTGAGCCCAGTACTGAGCCTGAAAAGCATTTCCAACCCCACTTACAAGTAAAACTAGCTAAAATGTGCCTGGCTTCTCTTCACTGAAAAGCTCATTCTGAGTACATTTTTAGCATACGTTTGCTCCTGCTGGGTCAGCTGAGCAGCGAATTTCTATTTAACCACCTGCTATCATGAGAGACCTCAGGGCTGCATGTTTTGAGCCCAGTACTGATCCTGAAAAGCGTTTCCAACCCCACTTACAAGTAAAACTAGCTAAAATGTGCCTGGCTGCTATTCACTGAAAAGCTCATTTGTGTACATTTTTGGCATACGTTTAATCCTACCGGGTCAGCTGAGCAGCAAATTTCTATTTAACCACCTGCTTTCATGAGAGACCTCAGGGATGCATGTTTTGAGCCCAGTACTGAGCCTGAAAAGCATTTCCAACCCCACTTACAAGTAAAACTAGCTAAAATGTGCCTGGCTTCTCTTCACTGAAAAGCTCATTCTGAGAACATTTTTAGCATACGTTTGCTCCTGCTGGGTCAGCTGAGCAGCAAATTTCTATTTAACCACCTGCTATCATGAGAGACCTCAGGGCTGCATGTTTTGAGCCCAGTACTGATCCTGAAAAGCGTTTCCAACCCCACTTACAAGTAAAACTAGCTAAAATGTGCCTGGCTGCTATTCACTGAAAAGCTCATTCTGTGTACATTTTTGGCATACGTTTGCTCCTACCAGGTCAGCTGACCTGCGAATTTCTATTTGACCACCTGCTTTCATGAGAGACCTCAGGGCTGCATGTTTTGAGCCCAGTACTGAGCCTGAAAAGCATTTCCAACCCCACTTACAAGTAAAACTAGCTAAAATGTGCCTGGCTGCTATTCACTGAAAAGCTCATTCTGTGTACATTTTTGGCATACGTTTGCTCCTACCGGGTCAGCTGAGCAGCGAATTTCTATTTAACCACCTGCTTTCATGAGAGACCTCAGGGCTGCATGTTTTGAGCCCAGTACTGAGCCTGAAAAGCATTTCCAACCCCACTTACAAGTAAAACTAGCTAAAATGTGCCTGGCTTCTCTTCACTGAAAAGCTCATTCTGAGTACATTTTTAGCATACGTTTGCTCCTGCCGGGTCAGCTGAGCAGCGAATTTCTATTTAACCACCTGCTATCATGAGAGACCTCAGGGCTGCATGTTTTGAGCCCAGTACTGATCCTGAAAAGCGTTTCCAACCCCACTTACAAGCAAAACTAGCTAAAATGTGCCTGGCTGCTATTCAGTGAAAAGCTCATTCTGTGTACATTTTTGGCATACGTTTGCTCCTGCCGGGTCAGCTGAGCAGCGAATTTCTATTTAACCACCTGCTATCATGAGAGACTTCAGGGCTGCATGTTTTGAGCCCAGTACTGATCCTGAAAAGCGTTTCCAACGCCACTTACAAGTAAAACTAGCTAAAATGTGCCTGGCTTCTCTTCACTGAAAAGCTCATTCTGAGTACATTTTTAGCATACGTTTGCTCCTGCCGGGTCAGCTGAGAAGCGAATTTCTATTTAACCACCTGCTATCATGAGAGACCTCAGGGCTGCATGTTTTGAGCCCAGTATTGATCCTGAAAAGCGTTTCCAACCCCACTTACAAGTAAAACTAGCTAAAATGTGCCTGGCTGCTATTCACTGAAAAGCTCATTCTGTGTACATTTTTGGCATACGTTTGCTCCTACCGGGTCAGCTGAGCAGCGAATTTCTATTTAACCACCTGCCTTCATGAGAGACCTCAGGGCTGCATGTTTTGAGCCCAGTACTGAGCCTGAAAAGCATTTCCAACCCCACTTACAAATAAAACTAGCTAAAATGTGCCTGGCTGCTATTCACTGAAAAGCTCATTCTGTGTACATTTTTGGCATACGTTTGCTCCTACCGGGTCAGCTGAGCAGCAAATTTCTATTTAACCACCTGCTTTCATGAGAGACCTCAGGGATGCATGTTTTGAGCCCAGTACTGAGCCTGAAAAGCATTTCCAACCCCACTTACAAGTAAAACTAGCTAAAATGTGCCTGGCTTCTCTTCACTGAAAAGCTCATTCTGAGTACATTTTTAGCATACTTTTGCTCCTGCCGGGTCAGCTGAGCAGCGAATTTCTATTTAACCACCTGCTATCATGAGAGACCTCAGGGCTGCATGTTTTGAGACCAGTACTGATCCTGAAAAGCGTTTCCAACCCCACTTACAAGTAAAACTAGCTAAAATGTGCCTGGCTGCTATTCACTGAAAAGCTCATTCTGAGTACATTTTTAGCATACGTTTGCTCCTGCTGGGTCAGCTGAGCAGAGAATTTCTATTTAACCACCTGCTATCATGAGAGACCTCAGGGCTGCATGTTTTGAGACCAGTACTGATCCTGAAAAGCGTTTCCAACCCCACTTACAAGTAAAACTAGCTAAAATGTGCCTGGCTGCTATTCACTGAAAAGCTCATTCTGAGTACATTTTTAGCATACGTTTGCTCCTACCGGGTCAGCTGAGCAGCGAATTTCTATTTACCACCTGCTTTCATGAGAGACCTCAGGGCTGCATGTTTTGAGCCCAGTACTGAGCCTGAAAAGCATTTCCAACCCCACTTACAAGTAAAACTAGCTAAAATATGCCTGGCTTCTCTTCACTGAAAAGCTCATTCTGAGTACATTTTTAGCATACGTTTGCTCCTGCCGGGTCAGCTGAGCAGCGAATTTCTATTTAACCACCTGCTATCATAAGAGACCTCAGGGCTGCATGTTTTGAGCCCAGTACTGATCCTGAAAAGCGTTTCCAACCCCACTTACAAGTAAAACTAGCTAAAATGTGCCTGGCTTCTCTTCACTGAAAAGCTCATTCTGAGTACATTTTTAGCATACGTTTGCTCCTGCTGGGTCAGCTGAGCAGCGAATTTCTATTTAACCACCTGCTATCATGAGAGACCTCAGGGCTGCATGTTTTGAGCCCAGTACTGATCCTGAAAAGCGTTTCCAACCCCACTTACAAGTAAAACTAGCTAAAATGTGCATGGCTGCTATTCACTGAAAAGCTCATTCTGTGTACATTTTTGGCATACCTTTGCTCCTACCGGGTCAGCTGAGCAGCGAATTTCGATTTAAGCACCTGCTTTCATGAGAGACCTCAGGGCTGCATGTTTTGAGCCCAGTACTGAGCCTGAAAAGCATTTCCAACCCCACTTACAAGTAAAAGTAGCAAAAATGTGCCTGGCTTCTCTTCACTGAAAAGCTCATTCTGAGTACATTTTTAGCATACATTTGCTCCTGCGGGGTCAGCTGAGCAGCGAATTTCTATTTAACCACCTGCTTTCATGAGAGACCTCAGGGATGCATGTTTTGAGCCCAGCACTGAGCCTGAAAAGCGTTTCCAACGCCACTTACACGTAAAACTAGCTAAAATGTGCCTGGCTTCTCTTCACTGAAAAGCTCATTCTGAGTACATTTTTAGCATACGTTTGCTCCTGCCGGGTCAGCTGAGCAGCGAATTTCTATTTAACCACCTGCTATCATGAGAGACCTCAGGGCTGCATGTTTTGAGCCCAGTACTGATCCTGAAAAGCGTTTCCAACCCCACTTACAAGTAAAACTAGCTAAAATGTGCCTGGCTGCTATTCACTAAAAAGCTCATTCTCTGTACATTTTTGGCATACGTTTGCTCCTACCGGGTCAGCTGAGCAGCGAATTTCTATTTAACCACCTGCTTTCATGAGAGACCTGAGAGCTGCATGTTTTGAGCCCTGTACTGAGCCTGAAAAGCGTTTCCAACCCCACTTACAAGTAAAACTAGCTAAAATGTGCCTGGCTGCTATTCACTGAAAAGCTCATTCTGTGTACATTTTTGGCATACGTTTGCTCCTGCCGGGTCAGCTGAGCAGCGAATTTCTATTTGACCACCTGCTTTCATGAGAGACCTCAGAGCTGCATGTTTTGAGCCCAGTACTGAGCCTGAAAAGCATTTCCAACCCCACTTACAAGTAAAACTAGCTAAAATGTGCCTGGCTTCTCTTCACTGAAAAGCTCATTCTGAGTACATTTTTAGCATACGTTTGCTCCTGCCGGGTCAGCTGAGAAGCGAATTTCTATTTAACCACCTGCTATCATGAGAGACCTCAGGGCTGCATGTTTTGAGCCCAGTACTGATCCTGAAAAGCGTTTCCAACCCCACTTACAAGTAAAACTAGCTAAAATGTGCCTGGCTGCTATTCACTGAAAAGCTCATTTGTGTACATTTTTGGCATACGTTTAATCCTACCGGGTCAGCTGAGCAGCAAATTTCTATTTAACCACCTGCTTTCATGAGAGACCTCAGGGATGCATGTTTTGAGCCCAGTACTGAGCCTGAAAAGCATTTCCAACCCCACTTACAAGTAAAACTAGCTAAAATGTGCCTGGCTTCTCTTCACTGAAAAGCTCATTCTGAGAACATTTTTAGCATACGTTTGCTCCTGCTGGGTCAGCTGAGCAGCAAATTTCTGTTTAACCACCTGCTATCATGAGAGACCTCAGGGCTGCATGTTTTGAGCCCAGTACTGATCCTGAAAAGCGTTTCCAACCCCACTTACAAGTAAAACTAGCTAAAATGGGCCTGGCTGCTATTCACTGAAAAGCTCATTCTGTGTACATTTTTGGCATACGTTTGCTCCTACCAGGTCAGCTGAGCTGCGAATTTCTATTTAACCACCTGCTTTCATGAGAGACCTCAGGGCTGCATGTTTTGAGCCCAGTACTGAGCCTGAAAAGCATTTCCAACCCCACTTACAAGTAAAACTAGCTAAAATGTGCCTGGCTTCTCTTCACTGAAAAGCTCATTCTGAGTACATTTTTAGCATACGTTTGCTCCTGCCGGGTCAGCTGAGCAGCGAATTTCTATTTAACCACCTGCTATCATGAGAGACCTCAGGGCTGCATGTTTTGAGCCCAGTACTGATCCTGAAAAGCGTTTCCAACCCCACTTACAAGTAAAACTAGCTAAAATGTGCCTGGCTGCTATTCACTAAAAAGCTCATTCTCTGTACACTTTTGGCATACGTTTGCTCCTACCGGGTCAGCTGAGCAGCGAATTTCTATTTAACCACCTGCATTCATGAGAGACCTCAGAGCTGCATGTTTTGAGCCCTGTACTGAGCCTGAAAAGCATTTCCAACCCCACTTACAAGTAAAACTAACTAAAATGTGCCTGGCTTCTCTTCACTGAAAAGCTCATTCTGAATACATTTTTCGCATACGTTTGCTCCTACCGGGTCAGCTGAGCAGCGAATTTCTATTTAACCACCTGCTATCACGAGAGACCTCAGGGCTGCATGTTTTGAGCCCAGTACTGATCCTGAAAAGCGTTTCCAACCCCACTTACAAGTAAAACTAGCTAAAATGTGCCTGGCTGCTATTCACTGAAAAGCTCATTCTGTGTACATTTTTGGCATACGTTTGCTCCTACCAGGTCAGCTGAGCTGCGAATTTCTATTTAACCACCTGCTTTCATGAGAGACCTCAGGGCTGCATGTTTTGAGCCCAGTACTGAGCCTGAAAAGCATTTCCAACCCCACTTACAAGTAAAACTAGCTAAAATGTGCCTGGCTGCTATTCACTGAAAAGCTCATTCTGTGTAAATTTTTGGCATACGTTTGCTCCTACCGGGTCAGCTGAGCAGCGAATTTCTATTTAATTACCTGCTATCATGAGAGACCTCAGGGCTGCATGTTTTGAGCCCAGTACTGATCCTGAAAAGCGTTTCCAACCCCACTTACAAGTAAAACTAGCTAAAATGTGCCTGGCTGCTATTCACTAAAAAGCTCATTCTCTGTACATTTTTGGCATACGTTTGCTCCTACCGGGTCAGCTGAGCAGCGAATTTCTATTTAACCACCTGCTTTCATGAGAGACCTCAGAGCTGCATGTTTTGAGCCCTGTACTGAGCCTGAAAAGCATTTCCAACCCCACTTACAAGTAAAACTAGCTAAAATGTGCCTGGCTTCTCTTCACTGAAAAGCTCATTCTGAGTACATTTTTGGCATACGTTTGCTCCTGCCGGGTCAGCTGAGCAGCGAATTTCTATTTAACCACCTGCTATCACGAGAGACCTCAGGGCTGCATGGTTTGAGCCCAGTACTGATCCTGAAAAGCGTTTCCAACCCCACTTACAAGTAAAACTAGCTAAAATGTGCCTGGCTGCTATTCACTGAAAAGCTCATTCTGTGTACATTTTTGGCATACCATTGCTCCTACCGGGTCAACTGAGCAGCGAATTTCTATTTAACCATCTGCTTTCATGAGAGACCTCAGGGCTGCATGTTTTGAGCCCAGCACTGAGCCTGAATAGCGTTTCCAACGCCACTTACAAGTAAAACTAGCTAAAATGTGCCTGGCTTCTCTTCACTGAAAAGCTCATTCTGAGTACATTTTTAGCATACGTTTGCTCCTGCCGGGTCAGCTGAGAAGCGAATTTCTATTTAACCACCTGCTATCATGAGAGACCTCAGGGCTGCATGTTTTGAGCCCATTATTGATCCTGAAAAGCGTTTCCAACCCCACTTACAAGTAAAACTAGCTAAAATGTGCCTGGCTGCTATTCACTGAAAAGCTCATTCTGTGTACATTTTTGGCATACGTTTGCACCTACCGGGTCAGCTGAGCAGCAAATTTCTATTTAACCATCTGCTTTCATGAGAGACCTCAGGGCTGCATGTTTTGAGACCAGTACTGATCCTGAAAAGCGTTTCCAACCCCACTTACAAGTAAAACTAGCTAAAATGTGCCTGGCTGCTATTCACTGAAAAGCTCATTCTGAGTACATTTTTAGCATACGTTTGCTCCTGCTGGGTCAGCTGAGCAGCGAATTTCTATTTAACCACCTGCTATCATGAGAGACCTCAGGGCTGCATGTTTTGAGCCCAGTATTGATCCTGAAAAGCGTTTCCAACCCCACTTACAAGTAAAACTAGCTAAAATGTGCCTGGCTGCTATTCACTGAAAAGCTCATTCTGTGTACATTTTTGGCATACGTTTGCTCCTGCCGGGTCAGCTGAGCAGCGAATTTCTATTTGACTACCTGCTTTCATGAGAGACCTCAGAGCTGCATGTTTTGAGCCCAGTACTGAGCCTGAAAAGCATTTCCAACCCCACTTACAAGTAAAACTAGCTAAAATGTGCCTGGCTTCTCTTCACTGAAAAGCTCATTCTGAGTACATTTTTAGCATACGTTTGCTCCTGCCGGGTCAGCTGAGAAGCGAATTTCTATTTAACCACCTGCTATCATGAGAGACCTCAGGGCTGCATGTTTTGAGCCCAGTACTGATCCTGAAAAGCGTTTCCAACCCCACTTACAAGTAAAACTAGCTAAAATGTGCCTGGCTGCTATTCACTGAAAAGCTCATTTGTGTACATTTTTGGCATACGTTTAATCCTACCGGGTCAGCTGAGCAGCAAATTTCTATTTAACCACCTGCTTTCATGAGAGACCTCAGGGATGCATGTTTTGAGCCCAGTACTGAGCCTGAAAAGCATTTCCAACCCCACTTACAAGTAAAACTAGCTAAAATGTGCGGCTTCTCTTCACTGAAAAGCTCATTCTGAGAACATTTTTAGCATACGTTTGCTCCTGCTGGGTCAGCTGAGCAGCAAATTTCTATTTAACCACCTGCTATCATGAGAGACCTCAGGGCTGCATGTTTTGAGCCCAGTACTGATCCTGAAAAGCGTTTCCAACCCCACTTACAAGTAAAACTAGCTAAAATGTGCCTGGCTGCTATTCACTGAAAAGCTCATTCTGTGTACATTTTTGGCATACGTTTGCTCCTACCAGGTCAGCTGACCTGCGAATTTCTATTTGACCACCTGCTTTCATGAGAGACCTCAGGGCTGCATGTTTTGAGCCCAGTACTGAGCCTGAAAAGCATTTCCAACCCCACTTACAAGTAAAACTAGCTAAAATGTGCCTGGCTGCTATTCACTGAAAAGCTCATTCTGTGTACATTTTTGGCATACGTTTGCTCCTACCGGGTCAGCTGAGCAGCGAATTTCTATTTAACCACCTGCTTTCATGAGAGACCTCAGGGCTGCATGTTTTGAGCCCAGTACTGAGCCTGAAAAGCATTTCCAACCCCACTTACAAGTAAAACTAGCTAAAATGTGCCTGGCTTCTCTTCACTGAAAAGCTCATTCTGAGTACATTTTTAGCATACGTTTGCTCCAGCTGGGTCAGCTGAGCAGCGAATTTCTATTTAACCACCTGCTATCATGAGAGACCTCAGGGCTGCATGTTTTGAGCCCAGTACTGATCCTGAAAAGCGTTTCCAACCCCACTTACAAGTAAAACTAGCTAAAATGTGCCTGGCTGCTATTCACTGAAAAGCTCATTTGTGTACATTTTTGGCATACGTTTGCTCCTACCGGGTCAGCTGAGCAGCGAATTTCTATTTAACCACCTGCTATCATGAGAGACCTCAGGGCTGCATGTTTTGAGCCCAGTACTGATCCTGAAAAGCGTTTCCAACCCCACTTACAAGCAAAACTAGCTAAAATGTGCCTGGCTGCTATTCAGTGAAAAGCTCATTCTGTGTACATTTTTGGCATACGTTTGCTCCTGCCGGGTCAGCTGAGCAGCGAATTTCTATTTAACCACCTGCTATCATGAGCGACTTCAGGGCTGCATGTTTTGAGCCCAGTACTGATCCTGAAAAGCGGCTTGGACGGCAGTGGGAATGGCCGCCTAAACCGGAGCTCCGCACTTCAGGAGAGCGACTTCAATCCCTCTATCACCGACACCGCGGCGCACTGCAACGGATGTCACAGACAATAATGTCTCAAACCATGGGACACCCACCGGAGCCTTGAACGGGAGTGGCAGACCCTTACTGGCGGACGAAAAGGGATTTCTTCATCCCGCCACGCGCCGACAGCGGACTGCGGACTAAAATGGCGCCGCGATGTCAAGTCGGCGTTGCCTGACGGAAGGTAGTGTCTTCGCGCCCTACCATCTCACACCAAGACACCAGCACCCGAGGGGACATGAGCCGCTCCAAAGCCCCGCAGATCTCCTCTTGTAAGGTGAGAACTGTCACCTATCCGCCCGCATCTCTTAGCTGATCAGCGCGTCCTGCCTGACCTTAAGATGGCGGCTCTTCAGTAATGCGAGCGCCTTAAACAAGCGTCTAGGGGGCAAACAACCGAAGAAAACGAAGGAGAAGTGCTCAGCCTCCCTGACAATATATGAGCACTCTATGTTTCCACATGAGGTGAATATCCAGCGCATAGCCAAATTTCGGCTAGCACACTGCCACACTGTTTTTCCAAACATCAGAGGAATCACACACAGCTAAATACAGAAAGAACAGGAAGAGCACCTCAATGACCCTGTTTTCCCTACCCAACATTAGCCCTCAGACCAACAAGTTTCTTTTACCACTAAGAACATGAAATGAATGCTGGGGAGTTGCTAATACCATTGCTACCACGTGGAGGCAGCCCTCTGTAAGTGAGCCCCACTAGCTCTTCCTCATGAGATCTCAACCTTCTCACCCCGGCGCTTGCGAAGACGATAATCTGCCCACGTTTCCTGTGCTTCTGGTGCCTACCACATACCACCCTTGGAGCCGTGTGGCCTCAGGCTCCTGCCCACCAACTCTTGCCCACGCTCTGGACACTGACCACTACCTTATCACACCGCCATCTTGACCCTTGTGACCTCGTGAACCAAGCTCCTCCTACACAAGATCAGCAAGATTAATAGTGCCATACGTCCCTAGAACAATGGCAAACCGAGAAGACAGGAACAACCCAAAAAAGGTAAAACCAGAACCTCTAATTTCCGACTCACCCATCAAAAACAGAGCAGACATGGCCGCCACAATGGAGATGATCTTGAAGAAACTGTCAGACCTTACGGATATCTCCAAATCAACCAAAGCCAATACGGACTCAATGCAACTTGAAATGACCGCAATAAGGGCCAACATGAGCGCTCTAACCTCGGGCCTGGGAGCCGCAGAACAACGGATTAGCGATCTTGAGGATCTATCGCGACAATCAACATCCAGGATCCAACGCCTGGAAGACACCACCGACGCCCTCAGACGCCATAATGCGGAGTTAGAGGACCGCAACAGACGGGGGAACGTTAGAATTTTCGGCATACCAGAAAACGCGGAAAAGGATGCTGATTCTTGCGTGGCCTTCCTAGAATCATGGATCCCCATGATTACCAAGACTGAGTTCCCACATGGCCTCGAACTCGACAGGGCGCATAGGATCCCTACCTTCACGAGCAGGAATGCTAAAGGCCCCAGGCCAATGATATGCAAGCCGCTCAGATATCAGCACGCTGATCTGATTCTCCAATATGCGAGGAAAAATCACTCCATTACATGGGAAGGACACAGGATCATCTTCACGCAGGACTTCTCCAAAGACACAGTGGATGTACGTAAGGGCTTCCTGGACCTCCGCCCTAAACTTAAATCCAAGAACATCCCCTTCTCTTTCGCAGGACCAACCAAGTTCAGAATTATGATAAATGGCCACCCGAGATTCTTCACCGACCCGAAAGTCCTGGCGCATCTTCTCGAAGAATGTCCAACGCAAGAAATGGATCAATCGACCGGCTTCTCCAACAAAAGGAAGACCACGTGCTCGACTCAACAAGATGGAGCCAGTTAGTTCCATGTCACTCTTCTTTCATCCAGTGGACCGGCATCGGTTGCCTCGACTGAATCCTCCTCCGTAGAACTTTACTCAACTCGTGACACGGACTCCTAAACTCTGCATGCCAGGCTCATCGAAGCTACAGTACCGTGAGTTTGTAAGCGTGGCAACCTATGGCCAGCATAATGGCTTCATATAGCATGTGACTAGTTACGATTTGTGAATGCTTATGACTCACGCAAGTTATTGCATTTAGACCAATGGGTACTCTTGTACATTTTGCTCATCTCAAGTAGCGCCTCCACTCTGGATCTTGACATTCCACATACTCAACACGTGATGGGAGTAGCGCAGCCCAACGAGTATACCATGGTCGCATCTATTAGATACCCTCATAATCTCTAAACTGCCCTTTACCTATTAGTCCATATTAGGTCAAACTGGTTATGGCCTGTTACTCGTATTCGTATTTTGCTAACAATCTCCACTAGGCCACTTTCCTGTTGTTTATACTGTTGGTTATACTAACCGTCTACATTCATCTGGGATTGATAATATGCACTCAGTATTGTTATTGTTACTCCTGTTTTTGCGTAGCATGGTACTGTCGTCGTACTCCCTACGTACGTATTTGGGGGGGAGGGAGGGAGGGGGGAGAGGGAGGGATCATTTAGAGAGAGGGGAAAAGAGAGAGGATGTAGGAGCAATCACTTGGCAGAGTCTCAGTAGGTTCCCTCTCATTTTGTATCACATCCTGTTTTTTTATGCTAATGCTTATGTTTCACAGAGTTGCCACACACAACTCGCCACACCAAATCCACTTTATCCCTTATTGTTTCCACAACACAGGCTGCAGGTACGCATCACAACACTTGTATTTATGCATATTGTCAAAAAAGGTTGTACTGAAATTTATCCGATTTTGTCAGATTACGGCACCCGAACTCGTCACAACACCCCGCCAGCTTCCCAACGAGCGATGAAACATTTCACCGATGGCTAACTCCAACTCAATTAAAGACGATCTTAAAGTGATTTCACTAAATGTCAAAGGACTTAACCACCCGGTGAAAAGGCGGAAAGTGTTCGATTATCTAGCAAAAACTAAAGGAGATATCGTTCTTCTACAGGAAACAAAACTTTCTGAGGAGGACTTGCGATTCCTTAACATACACTGGTCATCCCACGTCCTGTCCTCTCCTGCGCTAAAAAAGAAAGGTGGTGTAATCACACTGTTGTCTAAGAATGCCAACCTGACACTGCTATCACACACTCACGATACAGATGGTAGGTTACTAGTGACTCATCTACGCAGAGAAGACGATCCCATACATGTAGTGAATATATATGGCCCTAATTCCGACGATCCCACATTCTGGGATTCAGTCTCTCGGTCCATTGAACATATCTCCCAAGATGAACTACTAATAGTGGGGGGCGACTTTAACCTACCCCTAGACCCCTTACTAGACCGACAATCCAAGTGCGCATTCCACCCCTCACGGTCACATGGGGCCCTTCTCCGTCTCTGTGAGCGCTACTGTCTCAAAGATTCTTGGCGACTACAGAACCCCGATGGGAGAGACTACACCTTCTACTCTGCCCCACATAACTCCTATTCACGTATTGATTTCATCCTATTATCCACCTCATTCGCACACCTGATTGAAGAAACGGGTATTGCCCCCAAACTGGTATCTGATCATGCATGTATTCACACCAAACTTGCAGGCTCCCGCTCGATTCGCCCGCCTAGAAGGTGGCGTTTTAATGACGAAATCCTTACCAACATAGAGGACAAACTCAAGATAGCGGATGCCATCGAGGAATACTTACTCCTAAACGATACAGCTGATACAAATCCTAACACTCTATGGGACGCCCTTAAGGCCACAATCCGTGGGGTCATCATAAATATTAGAGCTAAAACCAACAAAAAATTAAACAAAGACCTAGAACAATTGGAACGAGATATCACAATCCTAGAAGACCGGCACAAGGCCAACCCTCAAGACCTCAATCCCCTCGACCTTCTCACTAAAAAGAAGTATGAGTACAATGCCATAACTAGTAAAAGAGCGGGCGTTTGGATTAACCGCTTCAAAGCCCTAAAGCTTTGCGAAGGAAATAAAGCAGGTAAACTGCTGGCTTCGTATCTCAAACATAAGCAAAAACTGTCTACCATTTCATCAATAAAAGACGCCACAAACACTACCCACACAAATCAAACTAAAATCCTTGATACATTCAAATCCTTCTACGAAGAGCTCTACAAGAATGACAAATCACTGGACATAGCAGCTTGCACCGAATACCTTGAATCTCTAGACCTTCCTAAACTCTCAGAATCTGACAAAACACGATTAGGTTCCACCATCAGTAAAACGGAGATCGCAGAGGCCATCAAATCTCTAAAAAATAACAAAGCCCCCGGCCCAGATGGCTTCACTGCTTCTTTTTATAAAGCCTTTGAAAACCAACTTACCCCCACGCTCCACACTGTTCTCAACTCTACGGCGTCCAGTGGATGTATCTCACCCTCTATGAGCGAAGCCAACATAGTCGTGATCCCTAAAGAGGGAAAAGACCCGCTCCACACCAAAAACTACCGCCCCATCTCTTTGATAAATCTTGATTGCAAGATATATGCCAAAATCCTAGCGAACCGATTAAACGCTGTTCTTCCCAAATTAATAAGCCCGTCGCAAGTTGGCTTTCTGAAACATAGGATGTCAAATGACAACACCAGACTTCTGTGCCACATTTTAGAGAAAGCTAACAACTCCCAATCCCCGATGGTTGCGATCACCCTGGACGCTGAAAAGGCCTTCGATAAGGTTTCGTGGTCTTTTCTTCAATACTGTATGCGCTCATTCAATCTCGGACAATCGTTCATCACAATGGTGATGGCCCTGTACGCCTCCCCCTCGGCTCGGATAGCAATTAATGGCACCCTCTCTGACCCATTTCGCCTCTACCAAGGCACCAGACAGGGCTGTCCGCTCTCTCCTGCACTCTTCCTTTTGGCCCTTGAACCCCTTCTAACTGACATCAAAAAGAATGAAGATATTCAGGGAGTCTCCTTTGGAGATACTCAGATAAAATTGGCAGCGTATGCTGATGATATATTAATTGCAACAGAAAACCCGGCCAAATCGATCGAGGGTCTTATGTCCTCAATCAGCAAGTACTCGTACCTGTCGGGATACAAGTTAAACAAAGATAAGTCCGAAGTTAAACCACTAAACATCTTCACCACCAAAGAAGTTCTTGGTACCTCAGGTCTAGCTTGGCAGACAGGAGCTATAAAATATCTAGGAATAGAGTTTACCGACAAACTAATGAGCACCTTCACACACAACGAAACGTTGACATTGACAAAAGTTAAAAGAATCCTTGACGGCTGGTCCCCTCGATTTATCACTTGGTGGGGAAGGATTGAAGCTATAAAAATGATGATATCACCGCTAATCAACTACCTGAGCACTATGCTGCCCCTCACATTCTCAAAGGATTTCCTTTCCAAGCTTGATAAATTAATTTCCTCCTTCCTTTGGCAAGGGAAAAAAGCCAGAATTAGTATAAAAAAACTAAGGCTGGATAAATCCCTAGGAGGCGTCAATCTAGCCGACTTTAGGCTCTATCAAACCGCGTTCTTAGCTAGACAAGGGGCTTTTTGGCTCATTCCCCACCCAGACTACACCCCAGTCTGGCTGATGGTGGAAAAATCCATTCTGCGTGGCCTTCCCCCTTCCACCCTCCTCACTACCAAACCACAACCCACTGTATCCTCAGGTACCATCTTCAGAAACACGAAGGCTGCCCTTCTCCACTTAAGCAAATTTTTACCGCACCAATTTTGTAAATCAAGATGGGAATCACTGTGGAACAACACCAGACTGTTATACAAAGGGAAACCAATGAATAATCCTACTTGGATAGAGAAGGGTATACACTTCCCTCATCAGCTGTTTGATGGTCCGTTGCCACTCACTTTCAACGACCTACAAAACAAGTTTCAACTCCAGAACATAGACTTCTATTACTTCTTACACATCAAAGTGGCCCTCTCCAAAATAGACTTATCCAACGTCACCCCCTCCCTCCCTGACTACCTACACACGATTAATAGACTGGGTCACCAGGTGTCCAGAATATACAAACTGATCCGCCCACAGTCCACAAAGCTGACAACATCCACACAGTCCTTCTGGGACTCGTACTCTTCCACACCAACCTCGGAAGCAGAGTGGGCCAGAATATGGGAATCTGCCTCTCGACACAAAATCAGCCCTACATTATCCCAATCTAAATTCTGGCTTCTCCACAAAGCTTTTTGGACTCCTAGGAGACTCTTCCTGCACAACATCAAGGAAGATGACTCCTGCTGGAACTGCATGGCAGAGGGTGGGGACCTTGAACATCTAATATTCAAATGCCCCTGTGTGTCCGATTACTGGGATAGAATTTTCGAATTTATCACCAAAGTGCTGCATGTCTCGCTCCCGAGGGAATTTGCAACCTTAGTCATGGGTTTCACCAAAGCTGTTAACCTCAATGAAAATGATAAAGCCCTACTTGACTTACTTTTGACAGCAGCGGTCAAACTCATACTGAACAACTGGAAGGACACTGGCAAAGCTTCTTTCCCCCACTGGCTCAACTGGGTCTCGAACCTCAGAGGAGCCAACAATATTGCGCTGGCAGCTACACCTTGGCGCCCCCCCTATAGGAACCTATGGTCCTCGCTGGACGCTCACTTCGACCTATTTAAACCACCATGATTATGCACATATACACCCTACACATAGTTCGGGCTGCCTACCTGCCCAAGCGACTAACCTCATTGACTTATATGACTGCCCTGATCCACCTATGACTGTAACCTTTGTAAATGTACTGATGCATTGCCTGTGCTTTACATTACTATTTGTGTTTAAATTGATTATTGTTTTTCGTTCCTTATGTTAATTTAATTTACCCCTCCTTTGTTCCCGTTACACTTGCATACTTGCTCTTGTTGATACCGGAACCATGCATGATTTCTGCTCACGCCTGTAATGCTTACTCATCTCTCTCAATAAAAATTTTTGTGAAATAAAAAAAAAAAAGAAAAGCTCATTCTGAGTACATTTTTAGCATACGTTTGCTCCTGCCGGGTCAGCTGAGAAGCGAATTTCTATTTAACCACCTGCTATCATGAGAGACCTCAGGGCTGCATGTTTTGAGCCCAGTATTGATCCTGAAAAGCGTTTCCAACCCCACTTACAAGTAAAACTAGCTAAAATGTGCCTGGCTGCTATTCACTGAAAAGCTCATTCTGTGTACATTTTTGGCATACGTTTGCACCTACCGGGTCAGCTGAGTAGCAAATTTCTATTTAACCATCTGCTTTCATGAGAGACCTCAGGGCTGCATGTTTTGAGCCCAGTACTGATCCTGAAAAGCGTTTCCAACCCCACTTACAAGTAAAACTAGCTAAAATGTGCCTGGCTGCTATTCACTGAAAAGCTCATTCTGTGTACATTTTTGGCATACGTTTGCTCCTACCGGGTCAGCTGAGCAGTGAATTTCTATTTAACCACCTGCCTTCATGAGAGACCTCAGGGCTGCATGTTTTGAGCCCAGTACTGAGCCTGAAAAGCATTTCCAACCCCACTTACAAATAAAACTAGCTAAAATGTGCCTGGCTGCTATTCACTGAAAAGCTCATTCTGTGTACATTTTTGGCATACGTTTGCTCCTACCGGGTCAGCTGAGCAGCAAATTTCTATTTAACCACCTGCTTTCATGAGAGACCTCAGGGATGCATGTTTTGAGCCCAGTACTGAGCCTGAAAAGCATTTCCAACCCCACTTACAAGTAAAACTAGCTAAAATGTGCCTGGCTTCTCTTCACTGAAAAGCTCATTCTGAGTACATTTTTAGCATACGTTTGCTCCTGCCGGGTCAGCTGAGCAGCGAATTTCTATTTAACCACCTGCTATCATGAGAGACCTCAGGGCTGCATGTTTTGAGACCAGTACTGATCCTGAAAAGCGTTTCCAACCCCACTTACAAGTAAAACTAGATAAAATGTGCCTGGCTGCTATTCACTGAAAAGCTCATTCTGAGTACATTTTTAGCATACGTTTGCTCCTGCTGGGTCAGCTGAGCAGCGAATTTCTATTTAACCACCTGCTATCATGAGAGACCTCAGGGCTGCATGTTTTGAGCCCAGTATTGATCCTGAAAAGCGTTTCCAACCCCACTTACAAGTAAAACTAGCTAAAATGTGCCTGGCTTCTCTTCACTGAAAAGCTCATTCTGAGTACATTTTTAGCATACGTTTGCCCTGCTGGGTCAGCTGAGCAGCGAATTTCTATTTAACCACCTGCTATCATGAGAGACCTCAGGGCTGCATGTTTTGAGCCCAGTACTGATCCTGAAAAGCGTTTCCAACCCCACTTACAAGTAAAACTAGCTAAAATGTGCCTGGCTGCTATTTAATGAAAAGCTCATTCTGTGTACATTTTTGGCATACCTTTGCTCCTACCGGGTCAGCTGAGCAGCGAATTTCTATTTAAGCACCTGCTTTCATGAGAGACCTCAGGGCTGCATGTTTTGAGCCCAGTACTGAGCCTGAAAAGCATTTCCAACCCCACTTACAAGTAAAACTAGCAAAAATGTGCCTGGCTTCTCTTCACTGAAAAGCTCATTCTGAGTACATTTTTAGCATACATTTGCTCCTGCGGGGTCAGCTGAGCAGCGAATTTCTATTTAACCACCTGCTTTCATGAGAGACCTCAGGGATGCATGTTTTGAGCCCAGCACTGAGCCTGAAAAGCGTTTCCAACGCCACTTACACGTAAAACTAGCTAAAATGTGCCTGGCTTCTCTTCACTGAAAAGCTCATTCTGAGTACATTTTTAGCATACGTTTGCTCCTGCCGGGTCAGCTGAGCAGCGAATTTCTATTTAACCACCTGCTATCATGAGAGACCTCAGGGCTGCATGTTTTGAGCCCAGTACTGATCCTGAAAAGCGTTTCCAACCCCACTTACAAGTAAAACTAGCTAAAATGTGCCTGGCTGCTATTCACTGAAAAGCTCATTCTGTGTACATTTTTGGCATACGTTTGCTCCTACCAGGTCAGCTGACCTGCGAATTTCTATTTGACCACCTGCTTTCATGAGAGACCTCAGGGCTGCATGTTTTGAGCCCAGTACTGAGCCTGAAAAGCATTTCCAACCCCACTTACAAGTAAAACTAGCTAAAATGTGCCTGGCTGCTATTCACTGAAAAGCTCATTCTGTGTACATTTTTGGCATACGTTTGCTCCTACCGGGTCAGCTGAGCAGCGAATTTCTATTTAACCACCTGCTTTCATGAGAGACCTCAGGTCTGCATGTTTTGAGCCCAGTACTGAGCCTGAAAAGCATTTCCAACCCCACTTACAAGTAAAACTAGCTAAAATGTGCCTGGCTTCTCTTCACTGAAAAGCTCATTCTGAGTACATTTTTAGCATACGTTTGCTCCTGCTGGGTCAGCTGAGCAGCGAATTTCTATTTAACCACCTGCTATCATGAGAGACCTCAGGGCTGCATGTTTTGAGTCCAGTACTGATCCTGAAAAGCGTTTCCAACCCCACTTACAAGTAAAACTAGCTAAAATGTGCCTGGCTGCTATTCACTGAAAAGCTCATTTGTGTACATTTTTGGCATACGTTTAATCCTACCGGGTCAGCTGAGCAGCAAATTTCTATTTAACCACCTGCTTTCATGAGAGACCTCAGGGATGCATGTTTTGAGCCCAGTACTGAGCCTGAAAAGCATTTCCAACCCCACTTACAAGTAAAACTAGCTAAAATGTGCCTGGCTTCTCTTCATTGAAAAGCTCATTCTGAGAACATTTTTAGCATACGTTTGCTCCTACCGGGTCAGCTGAGCAGCGAATTTCTATTTAACCACCTGCTATCATGATAGACCTCAGGGCTGCATGTTTTGAGCCCAGTACTGATCCTGAAAAGCGTTTCCAACCCCACTTACAAGTAAAACTAGCTAAAATGTGCCTGGCTGCTATTCACTGAAAAGCTCATTCTGTGTACATTTTTGGCATACGTTTGCTCCTACCAGGTCAGCTGACCTGCGAATTTCTATTTGACCACCTGCTTTCATGAGAGACCTCAGGGCTGCATGTTTTGAGCCCAGTACTGAGCCTGAAAAGCATTTCCAACCCCACTTACAAGTAAAACTAGCTAAAATGTGCCTGGCTGCTATTCACTGAAAAGCTCATTCTGTGTACATTTTTGGCATACGTTTGCTCCTACCGGGTCAGCTGAGCAGCGAATTTCTATTTAACCACCTGCTTTCATGAGAGACCTCAGGGCTGCATGTTTTGAGCCCAGTACTGAGCCTGAAAAGCATTTCCAACCCCACTTACAAGTAAAACTAGCTAAAATGTGCCTGGCTTCTCTTCACTGAAAAGCTCATTCTGAGTACATTTTTAGCATACGTTTGCTCCTGCCGGGTCAGCTGAGCAGCGAATTTCTATTTAACCACCTGCTATCATGAGAGACCTCAGGGCTGCATGTTTTGAGCCCAGTACTGATCCTGAAAAGCGTTTCCAACCCCACTTACAAGCAAAACTAGCTAAAATGTGCCTGGCTGCTATTCAGTGAAAAGCTCATTCTGTGTACATTTTTGGCATACGTTTGCTCCTGCCGGGTCAGCTGAGCAGCGAATTTCTATTTAACCACCTGCTATCATGAGAGACTTCAGGGCTGCATGTTTTGAGCCCAGTACTGATCCTGAAAAGCGTTTCCAACCCCACTTACAAGTAAAACTAGCTAAAATGTGCCTGGCTGCTATTCACTGAAAAGCTCATTCTGTGTACATTTTTGGCATACCATTGCTCCTACCGGGTCAGCTGAGCAGCGAATTTCTATTTAACCATCTGCTTTCATGAGAGACCTCAGGGCTGCATGTTTTGAGCCCAGCACTGAGCCTGAAAAGCGTTTCCAACGCCACTTACAAGTAAAACTAGCTAAAATGTGCCTGGCTTCTCTTCACTGAAAAGCTCATTCTGAGTACATTTTCAGCATACGTTTGCTCCTGCCGGGTCAGCTGAGAAGCAAATTTCTATTTAACCACCTGCTATCATGAGAGACCTCAGGGCTGCATGTTTTGAGCCCAGTATTGATCCTGAAAAGCGTTTCCAACCCCACTTACAAGTAAAACTAGCTAAAATGTGCCTGGCTGCTATTCACTGAAAAGCTCATTCTGTGTACATTTTTGGCATACGTTTGCACCTACCGGGTCAGCTGAGCAGCAAATTTCTATTTAACCATCTGCTTTCATGAGAGACCTCAGGGCTGCATGTTTTGAGCCCAGTACTGATCCTGAAAAGCGTTTCCAACCCCACTTACAAGTAAAACTAGCTAAAATGTGCCTGGCTGCTATTCACTGAAAAGCTCATTCTGTGTACATTTTTGGCATACGTTTGCTCCTACCGGGTCAGCTGAGCAGTGAATTTCTATTTAACCACCTGCCTTCATGAGAGACCTCAGGGCTGCATGTTTTGAGCCCAGTACTGAGCCTGAAAAGCATTTCCAACCCCACTTACAAGTAAAACTAGCTAAAATGTGCCTGGCTTCTCTTCACTGAAAAGCTCATTCTGAGTACATTTTTAGCATACGTTTGCTCCTGCCGGGTCAGCTGAGCAGCGAATTTCTATTTAACCACCTGCTATCATGAGAGACCTCAGGGCTGCATGTTTTGAGACCAGTACTGATCCTGAAAAGCGTTTCCAACCCCACTTACAAGTAAAACTAGCTAAAATGTGCCTGGCTGCTATTCACTGAAAAGCTCATTCTGAGTACATTTTTAGCATACGTTTGCTCCTGCTGGGTCAGCTGAGCAGCGAATTTCTATTTAACCACCTGCTATCATGAGAGACCTCAGGGCTGCATGTTTTGAGCCCAGTATTGATCCTGAAAAGCGTTTCCAACCCCACTTACAAGTAAAACTAGCTAAAATGTGCCTGGCTGCTATTCACTGAAAAGCTCATTCTGTGTACATTTTTGGCATACGTTTGCTCCTACCGGGTCAGCTGAGCAGCGAATTTCTATTTACCACCTGCTTTCATGAGAGACCTCAGGGCTGCATGTTTTGAGCCCAGTACTGAGCCTGAAAAGCATTTCCAACCCCACTTACAAGTAAAACTAGCTAAAATGTGCCTGGCTTCTCTTCACTGAAAAGCTCATTCTGAGTACATTTTTAGCATACGTTTGCTCCTGCCGGGTCAGCTGAGCAGCGAATTTCTATTTAACCACCTGCTATCATAAGAGACCTCAGGGCTGCATGTTTTGAGCCCAGTACTGATCGTGAAAAGCGTTTCCAACCCCACTTACAAGTAAAACTAGCTAAAATGTGCCTGGCTTCTCTTCACTGAAAAGCTCATTCTGAGTAAATTTTTAGCATACGTTTGCTCCTGCTGGGTCAGCTGAGCAGCGAATTTCTATTTAACCACCTGCTATCATGAGAGACCTCAGGGCTGCATGTTTTGAGCCCAGTACTGATCCTGAAAAGCGTTTCCAACCCCACTTACAAGTAAAACTAGCTAAAATGTGCCTGGCTGCTATTCACTGAAAAGCTCATTCTGTGTACATTTTTGGCATACCTTTGCTCCTACCGGGTCAGCTGAGCAGCGAATTTCTATTTAAGCACCTGCTTTCATGAGAGACCTCAGGGCTGCATGTTTTGAGCCCAGTACTGATCCTGAAAAGCGTTTCCAACCCCACTTACAAGTAAAACTAGCTAAAATGTGCCTGGCTGCTATTCACTGAAAAGCTCATTCTGTGTACATTTTTGGCATACGTTTGCTCCTACCAGGTCAGCTGACCTGCGAATTTCTATTTGACCACCTGCTTTCATGAGAGACCTCAGGGCTGCATGTTTTGAGCCCAGTACTGAGCCTGAAAAGCATTTCCAACCCCACTTACAAGTAAAACTAGCTAAAATGTGCCTGGCTGCTATTCACTGAAAAGCTCATTCTGTGTACATTTTTGGCATACGTTTGCTCCTACCGGGTCAGCTGAGCAGCGAATTTCTATTTAACCACCTGCTTTCATGAGAGACCTCAGGTCTGCATGTTTTGAGCCCAGTACTGAGCCTGAAAAGCATTTCCAACCCCACTTACAAGTAAAACTAGCTAAAATGTGCCTGGCTTCTCTTCACTGAAAAGCTCATTCTGAGTACATTTTTAGCATACGTTTGCTCCTGCTGGGTCAGCTGAGCAGCGAATTTCTATTTAACCACCTGCTATCATGAGAGACCTCAGGGCTGCATGTTTTGAGTCCAGTACTGATCCTGAAAAGCGTTTCCAACCCCACTTACAAGTAAAACTAGCTAAAATGTGCCTGGCTGCTATTCACTGAAAAGCTCATTTGTGTACATTTTTGGCATACGTTTAATCCTACCGGGTCAGCTGAGCAGCAAATTTCTATTTAACCACCTGCTTTCATGAGAGACCTCAGGGATGCATGTTTTGAGCCCAGTACTGAGCCTGAAAAGCATTTCCAACCCCACTTACAAGTAAAACTAGCTAAAATGTGCCTGGCTTCTCTTCATTGAAAAGCTCATTCTGAGAACATTTTTAGCATACGTTTGCTCCTACCGGGTCAGCTGAGCAGCGAATTTCTATTTAACCACCTGCTATCATGAGAGACCTCAGGGCTGCATGTTTTGAGCCCAGTACTGATCCTGAAAAGCGTTTCCAACCCCACTTACAAGTAAAACTAGCTAAAATGTGCCTGGCTGCTATTCACTGAAAAGCTCATTCTGTGTACATTTTTGGCATACGTTTGCTCCTACCAGGTCAGCTGACCTGCGAATTTCTATTTGACCACCTGCTTTCATGAGAGACCTCAGGGCTGCATGTTTTGAGCCCAGTACTGAGCCTGAAAAGCATTTCCAACCCCACTTACAAGTAAAACTAGCTAAAATGTGCCTGGCTGCTATTCACTGAAAAGCTCATTCTGTGTACATTTTTGGCATACGTTTGCTCCTACCGGGTCAGCTGAGCAGCGAATTTCTATTTAACCACCTGCTTTCATGAGAGACCTCAGGGCTGCATGTTTTGAGCCCAGTACTGAGCCTGAAAAGCATTTCCAACCCCACTTACAAGTAAAACTAGCTAAAATGTGCCTGGCTTCTCTTCACTGAAAAGCTCATTCTGAGTACATTTTTAGCATACGTTTGCTCCTGCCGGGTCAGCTGAGCAGCGAATTTCTATTTAACCACCTGCTATCATGAGAGACCTCAGGGCTGCATGTTTTGAGCCCAGTACTGATCCTGAAAAGCGTTTCCAACCCCACTTACAAGCAAAACTAGCTAAAATGTGCCTGGCTGCTATTCAGTGAAAAGCTCATTCTGTGTACATTTTTGGCATACGTTTGCTCCTGCCGGGTCAGCTGAGCAGCGAATTTCTATTTAACCACCTGCTATCATGAGAGACTTCAGGGCTGCATGTTTTGAGCCCAGTACTGATCCTGAAAAGCGTTTCCAACCCCACTTACAAGTAAAACTAGCTAAAATGTGCCTGGCTGCTATTCACTGAAAAGCTCATTCTGTGTACATTTTTGGCATACCATTGCTCCTACCGGGTCAGCTGAGCAGCGAATTTCTATTTAACCATCTGCTTTCATGAGAGACCTCAGGGCTGCATGTTTTGAGCCCAGCACTGAGCCTGAAAAGCGTTTCCAACGCCACTTACAAGTAAAACTAGCTAAAATGTGCCTGGCTTCTCTTCACTGAAAAGCTCATTCTGAGTACATTTTCAGCATACGTTTGCTCCTGCCGGGTCAGCTGAGAAGCAAATTTCTATTTAACCACCTGCTATCATGAGAGACCTCAGGGCTGCATGTTTTGAGCCCAGTATTGATCCTGAAAAGCGTTTCCAACCCCACTTACAAGTAAAACTAGCTAAAATGTGCCTGGCTGCTATTCACTGAAAAGCTCATTCTGTGTACATTTTTGGCATACGTTTGCTCCTACCGGGTCAGCTGAGCAGTGAATTTCTATTTAACCACCTGCCTTCATGAGAGACCTCAGGGCTGCATGTTTTGAGCCCAGTACTGAGCCTGAAAAGCATTTCCAACCCCACTTACAAGTAAAACTAGCTAAAATGTGCCTGGCTTCTCTTCACTGAAAAGCTCATTCTGAGTACATTTTTAGCATACGTTTGCTCCTGCCGGGTCAGCTGAGCAGCGAATTTCTATTTAACCACCTGCTATCATGAGAGACCTCAGGGCTGCATGTTTTGAGACCAGTACTGATCCTGAAAAGCGTTTCCAACCCCACTTACAAGTAAAACTAGCTAAAATGTGCCTGGCTGCTATTCACTGAAAAGCTCATTCTGAGTACATTTTTAGCATACGTTTGCTCCTGCTGGGTCAGCTGAGCAGCGAATTTCTATTTAACCACCTGCTATCATGAGAGACCTCAGGGCTGCATGTTTTGAGCCCAGTATTGATCCTGAAAAGCGTTTCCAACCCCACTTACAAGTAAAACTAGCTAAAATGTGCCTGGCTGCTATTCACTGAAAAGCTCATTCTGTGTACATTTTTGGCATACGTTTGCTCCTACCGGGTCAGCTGAGCAGCGAATTTCTATTTACCACCTGCTTTCATGAGAGACCTCAGGGCTGCATGTTTTGAGCCCAGTACTGAGCCTGAAAAGCATTTCCAACCCCACTTACAAGTAAAACTAGCTAAAATGTGCCTGGCTTCTCTTCACTGAAAAGCTCATTCTGAGTACATTTTTAGCATACGTTTGCTCCTGCCGGGTCAGCTGAGCAGCGAATTTCTATTTAACCACCTGCTATCATAAGAGACCTCAGGGCTGCATGTTTTGAGCCCAGTACTGATCCTGAAAAGCGTTTCCAACCCCACTTACAAGTAAAACTAGCTAAAATGTGCCTGGCTTCTCTTCACTGAAAAGCTCATTCTGAGTAAATTTTTAGCATACGTTTGCTCCTGCTGGGTCAGCTGAGCAGCGAATTTCTATTTAACCACCTGCTATCATGAGAGACCTCAGGGCTGCATGTTTTGAGCCCAGTACTGATCCTGAAAAGCGTTTCCAACCCCACTTACAAGTAAAACTAGCTAAAATGTGCCTGGCTGCTATTCACTGAAAAGCTCATTCTGTGTACATTTTTGGCATACCTTTGCTCCTACCGGGTCAGCTGAGTAGCGAATTTCTATTTAAGCACCTGCTTTCATGAGAGACCTCAGGGCTGCATGTTTTGAGCCCAGTACTGAGCCTGAAAAGCATTTCCAACCCCACTTACAAGTAAAACTAGCAAAAATGTGCCTGGCTTCTCTTCACTGAAAAGCTCATTCTGAGTACATTTTTAGCATACATTTGCTCCTGCGGGGTCAGCTGAGCAGCGAATTTCTATTTAACCACCTGCTTTCATGAGAGACCTCAGGGATGCATGTTTTGAGCCCAGCACTGAGCCTGAAAAGCGTTTCCAACGCCACTTACACGTAAAACTAGCTAAAATGTGCCTGGCTTCTCTTCACTGAAAAGCTCATTCTGAGTACATTTTTAGCATACGTTTGCTCCTGCCGGGTCAGCTGAGCAGCAAATTTCTATTTAACCACCTGCTATCATGAGAGACCTCAGGGCTGCATGTTTTGAGCCCAGTACTGAGCCTGAAAAGCGTTTCCAACCCCACTTACAAGTAAAACTAGCTAAAATGTGCCTGGCTGCTATTCACTGAAAAGCTCATTCTGTGTACATTTTTGGCATACGTTTGCTCCTACCAGGTCAGCTTAGCTGCGAATTTCTATTTAACCACCTGCTTTCATGAGAGACCTCAGGGCTGCATGTTTTGAGCCCAGTACTGAGCCTGAGAAGCATTTCCAACCCCACTTACAAGTAAAACTAGCTAAAATGTGCCTGGCTGCTATTCACTGAAAAGCTCATTCTGTGTACATTTTTGGCATACGTTTGCTCCTACCGGGTCAGCTGAGCAGCGAATTTCTATTTAACCACCTGCTTTCATGAGAGACCTCAGAGCTGCATGTTTTGAGCCCTGTACTGAGCCTGAAAAGCATTTCCAACCCCACTTACAAGTAAAACTAGCTAAAATGTGCCTGGCTTCTCTTCACTGAAAAGCTCATTCTGAGTACATTTTTCGCATACGTTTGCTCCTGCCGGGTCAGCTGAGCAGCGAATTTCTATTTAACCACCTGCTATCACGAGAGACCTCAGGGCTGCATGGTTTGAGCCCAGTACTGATCCTGAAAAGCGTTTCCAACCCCACTTACAAGTAAAACTAGCTAAAATGTGCCTGGCTGCTATTCAGTGAAAAGCTCATTCTGTGTACATTTTTGGCATACGTTTGCTCCTGCCGGGTCAGCTGAGCAGCGAATTTCTATTTAACCACCTGCTATCATGAGAGACTTCAGGGCTGCATGTTTTGAGCCCAGTACTGATCCTGAAAAGCGTTTCCAACCCCACTTACAAGTAAAACTAGCTAAAATGTGCCTGGCTGCTATTCACTGAAAAGCTCATTCTGTGTACATTTTTGGCATACCATTGCTCCTACCGGGTCAGCTGAGCAGCGAATTTCTATTTAACCATCTGCTTTCATGAGAGACCTCAGGGCTGCATGTTTTGAGCCCAGCACTGAGCCTGAAAAGCGTTTCCAACGCCACTTACAAGTAAAACTAGCTAAAATGTGCCTGGCTTCTCTTCACTGAAAAGCTCATTCTGAGTACATTTTCAGCATACGTTTGCTCCTGCCGGGTCAGCTGAGCAGCGAATTTCTATTTAACCATCTGCTTTCATGAGAGACCTCAGGGCTGCATGTTTTGAGCCCAGTACTGATCCTGAAAAGCGTTTCCAACCCCACTTACAAGTAAAACTTGCTAAAATGTGCCTGGCTGCTATTCACTGAAAAGCTCATTCTGTGTACGTTTTTGGCATACGTTTGCTCCTACCAGGTCAGCTGAGCTGCGAATTTCTATTTAACCACCTACTTTCATGAGAGACCTCAGGGCTGCATGTTTTGAGCCCAGTACTGAGCCTGAAAAGCATTTCCAACCCCACTTACAAGTAAAACTAGCTAAAATGTGCCTGGCTGCTATTCACTGAAAAGCTCATTCTGTGTACATTTTTGGCATACGTTTGCTCCTACCGGGTCAGCTGAGCAGCGAATTTCTATTTAACCACCTGCTTTCATGAGAGACCTCAGGGCTGCATGTTTTGAGCCCAGTACTGAGCCTGAAAAGCATTTCCAACCCCACTTACAAGTAAAACTAGCTAAAATGTGCCTGGCTTCTCTTCACTGAAAAGCTCATTCTGAGTACATTTTTAGCATACGTTTGCTCCTGCCGGGTCAGCTGAGAAGCGAATTTCTATTTAACCACCTGCTATCATGAGAGACCTCAGGGCTGCATGTTTTGAGCCCAGTACTGATCCTGAAAAGCGTTTCCAACCCCACTTACAAGTAAAACTAGCTAAAATGTGCCTGGCTGCTATTCACTGAAAAGCTCATTTGTGTACATTTTTGGCATACGTTTAATCCTACCGGGTCAGCTGAGCAGCAAATTTCTATTTAACCACCTGCTTTCATGAGAGACCTCAGGGATGCATGTTTTGAGCCCAGTACTGAGCCTGAAAAGCATTTCCAACCCCACTTACAAGTAAAACTAGCTAAAATGTGCCTGGCTTCTCTTCACTGAAAAGCTCATTCTGAGAACATTTTTAGCATACGTTTGCTCCTGCTGGGTCAGCTGAGCAGCAAATTTCTATTTAACCACCTGCTATCATGAGAGACCTCAGGGCTGCATGTTTTGAGCCCAGTACTGATCCTGAAAAGCGTTTCCAACCCCACTTACAAGTAAAACTAGCTAAAATGTGCCTGGCTGCTATTCACTGAAAAGCTCATTCTGTGTACATTTTTGGCATACGTTTGCTCCTACCAGGTCAGCTGAGCTGCGAATTTCTATTTAACCATCTACTTTCATGAGAGACCTCAGGGCTGCATGTTTTGAGCCCAGTACTGAGCCTGAAAAGCATTTCCAACCCCACTTACAAGTAAAACTAGCTAAAATGTGCCTGGCTGCTATTCACTGAAAAGCTCATTCTGTGTACATTTTTGGCATACGTTTGCTCCTACCGGGTCAGCTGAGCAGCGAATTTCTATTTAACCACCTGCTTTCATGAGAGACCTCAGGGCTGCATGTTTTGAGCCCAGTACTGAGCCTGAAAAGCATTTCCAACCCCACTTACAAGTAAAACTAGCTAAAATGTGCCTGGCTTCTCTTCACTGAAAAGCTCATTCTGAGTACATTTTTAGCATACGTTTGCTCCTGCCGGGTCAGCTGAGCAGCGAATTTCTATTTAACCACCTGCTATCATGAGAGACCTCAGGGCTGCATGTTTTGAGCCCAGTACTGATCCTGAAAGGCGTTTCCAACCCCACTTACAAGTAAAACTAGCTAAAATGTGCCTGGCTGCTATTCACTAAAAAGCTCATTCTCTGTACACTTTTGACATACGTTTGCTCCTACCGGGTCAGCTGAGCAGCGAATTTCTATTTAACCACCTGCTTTCATGAGAGACCTCAGAGCTGCATGTTTTGAGCCCTGTACTGAGCCTGAAAAGCATTTCCAACCCCACTTACAAGTAAAACTAACTAAAATGTGCCTGGCTTCTCTTCACTGAAAAGCTCATTCTGAGTACATTTTTCGCATACGTTTGCTCCTACCGGGTCAGCTGAGCAGCGAATTTCTATTTAACCACCTGCTATCACGAGAGACCTCAGGGCTGCATGTTTTGAGCCCAGTACTGATCCTGAAAAGCGTTTCCAACCCCACTTACAAGTAAAACTAGCTAAAATGTGCCTGGCTGCTATTCACTGAAAAGCTCATTCTGTGTACATTTTTGGCATACGTTTGCTCCTACCAGGTCAGCTGAGCTGCGAATTTCTATTTAACCACCTGCTTTCATGAGAGACCTCAGGGCTGCATGTTTTGAGCCCAGTACTGAGCCTGAAAAGCATTTCCAACCCCACTTACAAGTAAAACTAGCTAAAATGTGCCTGGCTGCTATTCACTGAAAAGCTCATTCTGTGTACATTTTTGGCATACGTTTGCTCCTACCGGGTCAGCTGAGCAGCGAATTTCTATTTAACCACCTGCTTTCATGAGAGACCTCAGAGCTGCATGTTTTGAGCCCTGTACTGAGCCTGAAAAGCATTTCCAACCCCACTTACAAGTAAAACTAGCTAAAATGTGCCTGGCTTCTCTTCACTGAAAAGCTCATTCTGAGTACATTTTTCGCATATGTTTGCTCCTGCCGGGTCAGCTGAGCAGCGAATTTCTATTTAACCACCTGCTATCACGAGAGACCTCAGGGCTGCATGGTTTGAGCCCAGTACTGATCCTGAAAAGCGTTTCCAACCCCACTTACAAGTAAAACTAGCTAAAATGTGCCTGGCTGCTATTCAGTGAAAAGCTCATTCTGTGTACATTTTTGGCATACGTTTGCTCCTGCCGGGTCAGCTGAGCAGCGAATTTCTATTTAACCACCTGCTATCATGAGAGACTTCAGGGCTGCATGTTTTGAGCCCAGTACTGATCCTGAAAAGCGTTTCCAACCCCACTTACAAGTAAAACTAGCTAAAATGTGCCTGGCTGCTATTCACTGAAAAGCTCATTCTGTGTACATTTTTGGCATACCATTGCTCCTACCGGGTCAGCTGAGCAGCGAATTTCTATTTAACCATCTGCTTTCATGAGAGACCTCAGGGCTGCATGTTTTGAGCCCAGCACTGAGCCTGAAAAGCGTTTCCAACGCCACTTACAAGTAAAACTAGCTAAAATGTGCCTGGCTTCTCTTCACTGAAAAGCTCATTCTGAGTACATTTTTAGCATACGTTTGCTCCTGCCGGGTCAGCTGAGCAGCGAATTTCTATTTAACCACCTGCTATCATGAGAGACCTCAGGGCTGCATGTTTTGAGCCCAGTACTGATCCTGAAAAGCGTTTCCAACCCCACTTACAAGTAAAACTAGCTAAAATGTGCCTGGCTGCTATTCACTAAAAAGCTCATTCTCTGTACACTTTTGGCATACGTTTGCTCCTACCGGGTCAGCTGAGCAGCGAATTTCTATTTAACCACCTGCTTTCATGAGAGACCTCAGAGCTGCATGTTTTGAGCCCTGTACTGAGCCTGAAAAGCATTTCCAACCCCACTTACAAGTAAAACTAACTAAAATGTGCCTGGCTTCTCTTCACTGAAAAGCTCATTCTGAGTACATTTTTCGCATACGTTTGCTCCTACCGGGTCAGCTGAGCAGCGAATTTCTATTTAACCACCTGCTATCACGAGAGACCTCAGGGCTGCATGTTTTGAGCCCAGTACTGATCCTGAAAAGCGTTTCCAACCCCACTTACAAGTAAAACTAGCTAAAATGTGCCTGGCTGCTATTCACTGAAAAGCTCATTCTGTGTACATTTTTGGCATACGTTTGCTCCTACCAGGTCAGCTGAGCTGCGAATTTCTATTTAACCACCTGCTTTCATGAGAGACCTCAGGGCTGCATGTTTTGAGCCCAGTACTGAGCCTGAAAAGCATTTCCAACCCCACTTACAAGTAAAACTAGCTAAAATGTGCCTGGCTGCTATTCACTGAAAAGCTCATTCTGTGTACATTTTTGGCATACGTTTGCTCCTACCGGGTCAGCTGAGCAGCGAATTTCTATTTAATTACCTGCTATCATGAGAGACCTCAGGGCTGCATGTTTTGAGCCCAGTACTGATCCTGAAAAGCGTTTCCAACCCCACTTACAAGTAAAACTAGCTAAAATGTGCCTGGCTGCTATTCACTAAAAAGCTCATTCTCTGTACATTTTTGGCATACGTTTGCTCCTACCGGGTCAGCTGAGCAGCGAATTTCTATTTAACCACCTGCTTTCATGAGAGACCTCAGAGCTGCATGTTTTGAGCCCTGTACTGAGCCTGAAAAGCATTTCCAACCCCACTTACAAGTAAAACTAGCTAAAATGTGCCTGGCTTCTCTTCACTGAAAAGCTCATTCTGAGTACATTTTTCGCATACGTTTGCTCCTGCCGGGTCAGCTGAGCAGCGAATTTCTATTTAACCACCTGCTATCACGAGAGACCTCAGGGCTGCATGGTTTGAGCCCAGTACTGATCCTGAAAAGCGTTTCCAACCCCACTTACAAGTAAAACTAGCTAAAATGTGCCTGGCTGCTATTCAGTGAAAAGCTCATTCTGTGTACATTTTTGGCATACGTTTGCTCCTGCCGGGTCAGCTGAGCAGCGAATTTCTATTTAACCACCTGCTATCATGAGAGACTTCAGGGCTGCATGTTTTGAGCCCAGTACTGATCCTGAAAAGCGTTTCCAACCCCACTTACAAGTAAAACTAGCTAAAATGTGCCTGGCTGCTATTCACTGAAAAGCTCATTCTGTGTACATTTTTGGCATACCATTGCTCCTACCGGGTCAGCTGAGCAGCGAATTTCTATTTAACCATCTGCTTTCATGAGAGACCTCAGGGCTGCATGTTTTGAGCCCAGCACTGAGCCTGAAAAGCGTTTTCAACGCCACTTACAAGTAAAACTAGCTAAAATGTGCCTGGCTTCTCTTCACTGAAAAGCTCATTCTGAGTACATTTTTAGCATACGTTTGCTCCTGCCGGGTCAGCTGAGAAGCGAATTTCTATTTAACCACCTGCTATCATGAGAGACCTCAGGGCTGCATGTTTTGAGCCCAGTATTGATCCTGAAAAGCGTTTCCAACCCCACTTACAAGTAAAACTAGCTAAAATGTGCCTGGCTGCTATTCACTGAAAAGCTCATTCTGTGTACATTTTTGGCATACGTTTGCACCTACCGGGTCAGCTGAGCAGCAAATTTCTATTTAACCATCTGCTTTCATGAGAGACCTCAGGGCTGCATGTTTTGAGCCCAGTACTGAGCCTGAAAAGCATTTCCAACCCCACTTACAAATAAAACTAGCTAAAATGTGCCTGGCTGCTATTCACTGAAAAGCTCATTCTGTGTACATTTTTGGCATACGTTTGCTCCTACCGGGTCAGCTGAGCAGCTAATTTCTATTTAACCACCTGCTTTCATGAGAGACCTCAGGGATGCATGTTTTGAGCCCAGTACTGAGCCTGAAAAGCATTTCCAACCCCACTTACAAGTAAAACTAGCTAAAATGTGCCTGGCTGCTATTCACTGAAAAGCTCATTCTGAGTACATTTTTAGCATACGTTTGCTCCTGCTGGGTCAGCTGAGCAGCGAATTTCTATTTAACCACCTGCTATCATGAGAGACCTCAGGGCTGCATGTTTTGAGCCCAGTATTGATCCTGAAAAGCGTTTCCAACCCCACTTACAAGTAAAACTAGCTAAAATGTGCCTGGCTGCTATTCACTGAAAAGCTCATTCTGTGTACATTTTTGGCATACGTTTGCTCCTGCCGGGTCAGCTGAGCAGCGAATTTCTATTTGACCATCTGCTTTCATGAGAGACCTCAGAGCTGCATGTTTTGAGCCCAGTACTGAGCCTGAAAAGCATTTCCAACCCCACTTACAAGTAATACTAGCTAAAATGTGCCTGGCTTCTCTTCACTGAAAAGCTCATTCTGAGTACATTTTTAGCATACGTTTGCTCCTGCCGGGTCAGCTGAGAAGCGAATTTCTATTTAACCACCTGCTATCATGAGAGACCTCAGGGCTGCATGTTTTGAGCCCAGTACTGATCCTGAAAAGCGTTTCCAACCCCACTTACAAGTAAAACTAGCTAAAATGTGCCTGGCTGCTATTCACTGAAAAGCTCATTTGTGTACATTTTTGGCATACGTTTAATCCTACCGGGTCAGCTGAGCAGCAAATTTCTATTTAACCACCTGCTTTCATGAGAGACCTCAGGGATGCATGTTTTGAGCCCAGTACTGAGCCTGAAAAGCATTTCCAACCCCACTTACAAGTAAAACTAGCTAAAATGTGCCTGGCTTCTCTTCACTGAAAAGCTCATTCTGAGAACATTTTTAGCATACGTTTGCTCCTGCTGGGTCAGCTGAGCAGCAAATTTCTATTTAACCACCTGCTATCATGAGAGACCTCAGGGCTGCATGTTTTGAGCCCAGTACTGATCCTGAAAAGCGTTTCCAACCCCACTTACAAGTAAAACTAGCTAAAATGTGCCTGGCTGCTCTTCACTGAAAAGCTCATTCTGTGTACATTTTTGGCATACGTTTGCTCCTACCAGGTCAGCTGACCTGCGAATTTCTATTTGACAACCTGCTTTCATGAGAGACCTCAGGGCTGCATGTTTTGAGCCCAGTACTGAGCCTGAAAAGCATTTCCAACCCCACTTACAAGTAAAACTAGCTAAAATGTGCCTGGCTTCTCTTCACTGAAAAGCTCATTCTGAGAACATTTTTAGCATACGTTTGCTCCTGCTGGGTCAGCTGAGCAGCAAATTTCTATTTAACCACCTGCTATCATGAGAGACCTCAGGGCTGCATGTTTTGAGCCCAGTACTGATCCTGAAAAGCGTTTCCAACCCCACTTACAAGTAAAACTAGCTAAAATGTGCCTGGCTGCTATTCACTGAAAAAGCTCATTCTGTGTACATTTTTGGCATACGTTTGCTCCTACCAGGTCAGCTGATCTGCGAATTTCTATTTGACCACCTGCTTTCATGAGAGACCTCAGGGCTGCATGTTTTGAGCCCAGTACTGATCCTGAAAAGCGTTTCCAACCCCACTTACAAGTAAAACTAGCTAAAATGTGCCTGGCTGCTATTCACTGAAAAGCTCATTCTGTGTACATTTTTGGCATACGTTTGCTCCTACCAGGTCAGCTGAGCTGCGAATTTCTATTTAACCATCTACTTTCATGAGAGACCTCAGGGCTGCATGTTTAGAGCCCAGTACTGAGCCTGAAAAGCATTTCCAACCCCACTTACAAGTAAAACTAGCTAAAATGTGCCTGGCTGCTATTCACTGAAAAGCTCATTCTGTGTACATTTTTGGCATACGTTTGCTCCTACCGGGTCAGCTGAGCAGCGAATTTCTATTTAACCACCTGCTTTCATGAGAGACCTCAGGGCTGCATGTTTTGAGCCCAGTACTGATCCTGAAAGGCGTTTCCAACCCCACTTACAAGTAAAACTAGCTAAAATGTGCCTGGCTGCTATTCACTAAAAAGCTCATTCTCTGTACACTTTTGACATACGTTTGCTCCTACCGGGTCAGCTGAGCAGCGAATTTCTATTTAACCACCTGCTTTCATGAGAGACCTCAGAGCTGCATGTTTTGAGCCCTGTACTGAGCCTGAAAAGCATTTCCAACCCCACTTACAAGTAAAACTAGCTAAAATGTGCCTGGCTGCTATTCACTGAAAAGCTCATTCTGAGTACATTTTTAGCATACGTTTGCTCCTGCCGGGTCAGCTGAGCAGCGAATTTCTATTTAACCACCTGCTATCAGAAGAGACCTCAGGGCTGCATGTTTTGAGCCCAGTACTGATCCTGAAAAGCGTTTCCAACCCCACTTACAAGTAAAACTAGCTAAAATGTGCCTGGCTTCTCTTCACTGAAAAGCTCATTCTGAGTACATTTTTAGCATACGTTTGCTCCTGCTGGGTCAGCTGAGCAGCGAATTTCTATTTAACCACCTGCTATCATGAGAGACCTCAGGGCTGCATGTTTTGAGCCCAGTACTGATCCTGAAAAGCGTTTCCAACCCCACTTACAAGTAAAACTAGCTAAAATGTGCCTGGCTGCTATTCACTGAAAAGCTCATTCTGTGTACATTTTTGGCATACCTTTGCTCCTACCGGGTCAGCTGAGCAGCGAATTTCTATTTAAGCACCTGCTTTCATGAGAGACCTCAGGGCTGCATGTTTTGAGCCCAGTACTGAGCCTGAAAAGCATTTCCAACCCCACTTACAAGTAAAACTAGCAAAAATGTGCCTGGCTTCTCTTCACTGAAAAGCTCATTCTGAGTACATTTTTAGCATACATTTGCTCCTGCGGGGTCAGCTGAGCAGCGAATTTCTATTTAACCACCTGCTTTCATGAGAGACCTCAGGGATGCATGTTTTGAGCCCAGCACTGAGCCTGAAAAGCATTTCCAACCCCACTTACAAGTAAAACTAGCTAAAATGTGCCTGGCTTCTCTTCACTGAAAATCTCATTCTGAGAACATTTTTAGCATACGTTTGCTCCTGCTGGGTCAGCTGAGCAGCGAATTTCTATTTAACCACCTGCTATCATGAGAGACCTCAGGGCTGCATGTTTTGAGCCCAGTACTGATCCTGAAAAGCGTTTCCAACCTCACTTACAAGTAAAACTAGCTAAAATGTGCCTGGCTGCTATTCACTGAAAAGCTCATTTGTGTACATTTTTGGCATACGTTTAATCCTACCGGGTCAGCTGAGCAGCAAATTTCTATTTAACCACCTGCTTTCATGAGAGACCTCAGGGATGCATGTTTTGAGCCCAGTACTGAGCCTGAAAAGCATTTCCAAACCCACTTACAAGTAAAACTAGCTAAAATGTGCCTGGCTTCTCTTCACTGAAAATCTCATTCTGAGAACATTTTTAGCATACGTTTGCTCCTGCTGGGTCAGCTGAGCAGCAAATTTCTATTTAACCACCTGCTATCATGAGAGACCTCAGGGCTGCATGTTTTGAGCCCAGTACTGATCCTGAAAAGCGTTTCCAACCCCACTTACAAGTAAAACTAGCTAAAATGTGCCTGGCTGCTATTCACTGAAAAGCTCATTCTGTGTACATTTTTGGCATAAGTTTGCTCCTACCAGGTCAGCTGACCTGCGAATTTCTATTTGACCACCTGCTTTCATGAGAGACCTCAGGGCTGCATGTTTTGAGCCCAGTACTGAGCCTGAAAAGCATTTCCAACCCCACTTACAAGTAAAACTAGCTAAAATGTGCCTGGCTGCTATTCACTGAAAAGCTCATTCTGTGTACATTTTTGGCATACGTTTGCTCCTACCGGGTCAGCTGAGCAGCGAATTTCTATTTAACCACCTGCTTTCATGAGAGACCTCAGGGCTGCATGTTTTGAGCCCAGTACTGAGCCTGAAAAGCATTTCCAACCCCACTTACAAGTAAAACTAGCTAAAATGTGCCTGGCTTCTCTTCACTGAAAAGCTCATTCTGAGTACATTTTTAGCATACGTTTGCTCCTGCCGGGTCAGCTGAGCAGCGAATTTCTATTTAACCACCTGCTATCATGAGAGACTTCAGGGCTGCATGTTTTGAGCCCAGTACTGATCCTGAAAAGCGTTTCCAACCCCACTTACAAGTAAAACTAGCTAAAATGTGCCTGGCTGCTATTCACTGAAAAGCTCATTCTGTGTACATTTTTGGCATACCATTGCTCCTACCGGGTCAGCTGAGCAGCGAATTTCTATTTAACCATCTGCTTTCATGAGAGACCTCAGGGCTGCATGTTTTGAGCCCAGCACTGAGCCTGAAAAGCGTTTCCAACGCCACTTACAAGTAAAACTAGCTAAAATGTGCCTGGCTTCTCTTCACTGAAAAGCTCATTCTGAGTACATTTTTAGCATACGTTTGCTCCTGCCGGGTCAGCTGAGCAGCGAATTTCTATTTAACCACCTGCTATCATGAGAGACCTCAGGGCTGCATGTTTTGAGACCAGTACTGATCCTGAAAAGCGTTTCCAACCCCACTTACAAGTAAAACTAGCTAAAATGTGCCTGGCTGCTATTCACTGAAAAGCTCATTCTGAGTACATTTTTAGCATACGTTTGCTCCTGCTGGGTCAGCTGAGCAGCGAATTTCTATTTAACCACCTGCTATCATGAGAGACCTCAGGGCTGCATGTTTTGAGCCCAGTATTGATCCTGAAAAGCGTTTCCAACCCCACTTACAAGTAAAACTAGCTAAAATGTGCCTGGCTGCTATTCACTGAAAAGCTCATTCTGTGTACATTTTTGGCATACGTTTGCTCCTACCGGGTCAGCTGAGCAGCGAATTTCTATTTACCACCTGCTTTCATGAGAGACCTCAGGGCTGCATGTTTTGAGCCCAGTACTGAGCCTGAAAAGCATTTCCAACCCCACTTACAAGTAAAACTAGCTAAAATGTGCCTGGCTTCTCTTCACTGAAAAGCTCATTCTGAGTACATTTTTAGCATACGTTTGCTCCTGCCGGGTCAGCTGAGCAGCGAATTTCTATTTAACCACCTGCTATCAGAAGAGACCTCAGGGCTGCATGTTTTGAGCCCAGTACTGATCCTGAAAAGCGTTTTCAACCCCACTTACAAGTAAAACTAGCTAAAATGTGCCTGGCTTCTCTTCACTGAAAAGCTCATTCTGAGTACATTTTTAGCATACGTTTGCTCCTGCTGGGTCAGCTGAGCAGCGAATTTCTATTTAACCACCTGCTATCATGAGAGACCTCAGGGCTGCATGTTTTGAGCCCAGTACTGATCCTGAAAAGCGTTTCCAACCCCACTTACAAGTAAAACTAGCTAAAATGTGCCTGGCTGCTATTCACTGAAAAGCTCATTCTGTGTACATTTTTGGCATACCTTTGCTCCTACCGGGTCAGCTGAGCAGCGAATTTCTATTTAAGCACCTGCTTTCATGAGAGACCTCAGGGCTGCATGTTTTGAGCCCAGTACTGAGCCTGAAAAGCATTTCCAACCCCACTTACAAGTAAAACTAGCAAAAATGTGCCTGGCTTCTCTTCACTGAAAAGCTCATTCTGAGTACATTTTTAGCATACATTTGCTCCTGCGGGGTCAGCTGAGCAGCGAATTTCTATTTAACCACCTGCTTTCATGAGAGACCTCAGGGATGCATGTTTTGAGCCCAGCACTGAGCCTGAAAAGCATTTCCAACCCCACTTACAAGTAAAACTAGCTAAAATGTGCCTGGCTTCTCTTCACTGAAAATCTCATTCTGAGAACATTTTTAGCATACGTTTGCTCCTGCTGGGTCAGCTGAGCAGCGAATTTCTATTTAACCACCTGCTATCATGAGAGACCTCAGGGCTGCATGTTTTGAGCCCAGTACTGATCCTGAAAAGCGTTTCCAACCTCACTTACAAGTAAAACTAGCTAAAATGTGCCTGGCTGCTATTCACTGAAAAGCTCATTTGTGTACATTTTTGGCATACGTTTAATCCTACCGGGTCAGCTGAGCAGCAAATTTCTATTTAACCACCTGCTTTCATGAGAGACCTCAGGGATGCATGTTTTGAGCCCAGTACTGAGCCTGAAAAGCATTTCCAAACCCACTTACAAGTAAAACTAGCTAAAATGTGCCTGGCTTCTCTTCACTGAAAATCTCATTCTGAGAACATTTTTAGCATACGTTTGCTCCTGCTGGGTCAGCTGAGCAGCAAATTTCTATTTAACCACCTGCTATCATGAGAGACCTCAGGGCTGCATGTTTTGAGCCCAGTACTGATCCTGAAAAGCGTTTCCAACCCCACTTACAAGTAAAACTAGCTAAAATGTGCCTGGCTGCTATTCACTGAAAAGCTCATTCTGTGTACATTTTTGGCATAAGTTTGCTCCTACCAGGTCAGCTGACCTGCGAATTTCTATTTGACCACCTGCTTTCATGAGAGACCTCAGGGCTGCATGTTTTGAGCCCAGTACTGAGCCTGAAAAGCATTTCCAACCCCACTTACAAGTAAAACTAGCTAAAATGTGCCTGGCTGCTATTCACTGAAAAGCTCATTCTGTGTACATTTTTGGCATACGTTTGCTCCTACCGGGTCAGCTGAGCAGCGAATTTCTATTTAACCACCTGCTTTCATGAGAGACCTCAGGGCTGCATGTTTTGAGCCCAGTACTGAGCCTGAAAAGCATTTCCAACCCCACTTACAAGTAAAACTAGCTAAAATGTGCCTGGCTTCTCTTCACTGAAAAGCTCATTCTGAGTACATTTTTAGCATACGTTTGCTCCTGCCGGGTCAGCTGAGCAGCGAATTTCTATTTAACCACCTGCTATCATGAGAGACTTCAGGGCTGCATGTTTTGAGCCCAGTACTGATCCTGAAAAGCGTTTCCAACCCCACTTACAAGTAAAACTAGCTAAAATGTGCCTGGCTGCTATTCACTGAAAAGCTCATTCTGTGTACATTTTTGGCATACCATTGCTCCTACCGGGTCAGCTGAGCAGCGAATTTCTATTTAACCATCTGCTTTCATGAGAGACCTCAGGGCTGCATGTTTTGAGCCCAGCACTGAGCCTGAAAAGCGTTTCCAACGCCACTTACAAGTAAAACTAGCTAAAATGTGCCTGGCTTCTCTTCACTGAAAAGCTCATTCTGAGTACATTTTTAGCATACGTTTGCTCCTGCCGGGTCAGCTGAGCAGCGAATTTCTATTTAACCACCTGCTATCATGAGAGACCTCAGGGCTGCATGTTTTGAGACCAGTACTGATCCTGAAAAGCGTTTCCAACCCCACTTACAAGTAAAACTAGCTAAAATGTGCCTGGCTGCTATTCACTGAAAAGCTCATTCTGAGTACATTTTTAGCATACGTTTGCTCCTGCTGGGTCAGCTGAGCAGCGAATTTCTATTTAACCACCTGCTATCATGAGAGACCTCAGGGCTGCATGTTTTGAGCCCAGTATTGATCCTGAAAAGCGTTTCCAACCCCACTTACAAGTAAAACTAGCTAAAATGTGCCTGGCTGCTATTCACTGAAAAGCTCATTCTGTGTACATTTTTGGCATACATTTGCTCCTACCGGGTCAGCTGAGCAGCGAATTTCTATTTACCACCTGCTTTCATGAGAGACCTCAGGGCTGCATGTTTTGAGCCCAGTACTGAGCCTGAAAAGCATTTCCAACCCCACTTACAAGTAAAACTAGCTAAAATGTGCCTGGCTTCTCTTCACTGAAAAGCTCATTCTGAGTACATTTTTAGCATACGTTTGCTCCTGCCGGGTCAGCTGAGCAGCGAATTTCTATTTAACCACCTGCTATCAGAAGAGACCTCAGGGCTGCATGTTTTGAGCCCAGTACTGATCCTGAAAAGCGTTTCCAACCCCACTTACAAGTAAAAGTAGCTAAAATGTGCCTGGCTTCTCTTCACTGAAAAGCTCATTCTGAGTACATTTTTAGCATACGTTTGCTCCTGCTGGGTCAGCTGAGCAGCGAATTTCTATTTAACCACCTGCTATCATGAGAGACCTCAGGGCTGCATGTTTTGAGCCCAGTACTGATCCTGAAAAGCGTTTCCAACCCCACTTACAAGTAAAACTAGCTAAAATGTGCCTGGCTGCTATTCACTGAAAAGCTCATTCTGTGTACATTTTTGGCATACCTTTGCTCCTACCGGGTCAGCTGAGCAGCGAATTTCTATTTAAGCACCTGCTTTCATGAGAGACCTCAGGGCTGCATGTTTTGAGCCCAGTACTGAGCCTGAAAAGCATTTCCAACCCCACTTACAAGTAAAACTAGCAAAAATGTGCCTGGCTTCTCTTCACTGAAAAGCTCATTCTGAGTACATTTTTAGCATACATTTGCTCCTGCGGGGTCAGCTGAGCAGCGAATTTCTATTTAACCACCTGCTTTCATGAGAGACCTCAGGGATGCATGTTTTGAGCCCAGCACTGAGCCTGAAAAGCATTTCCAACCCCACTTACAAGTAAAACTAGCTAAAATGTGCCTGGCTTCTCTTCACTGAAAATCTCATTCTGAGAACATTTTTAGCATACGTTTGCTCCTGCTGGGTCAGCTGAGCAGCGAATTTCTATTTAACCACCTGCTATCATGAGAGACCTCAGGGCTGCATGTTTTGAGCCCAGTACTGATCCTGAAAAGCGTTTCCAACCTCACTTACAAGTAAAACTAGCTAAAATGTGCCTGGCTGCTATTCACTGAAAAGCTCATTTGTGTACATTTTTGGCATACGTTTAATCCTACCGGGTCAGCTGAGCAGCAAATTTCTATTTAACCACCTGCTTTCATGAGAGACCTCAGGGATGCATGTTTTGAGCCCAGTACTGAGCCTGAAAAGCATTTCCAAACCCACTTACAAGTAAAACTAGCTAAAATGTGCCTGGCTTCTCTTCACTGAAAATCTCATTCTGAGAACATTTTTAGCATACGTTTGCTCCTGCTGGGTCAGCTGAGCAGCAAATTTCTATTTAACCACCTGCTATCATGAGAGACCTCAGGGCTGCATGTTTTGAGCCCAGTACTGATCCTGAAAAGCGTTTCCAACCCCACTTACAAGTAAAACTAGCTAAAATGTGCCTGGCTGCTATTCACTGAAAAGCTCATTCTGTGTACATTTTTGGCATAAGTTTGCTCCTACCAGGTCAGCTGACCTGCGAATTTCTATTTGACCACCTGCTTTCATGAGAGACCTCAGGGCTGCATGTTTTGAGCCCAGTACTGAGCCTGAAAAGCATTTCCAACCCCACTTACAAGTAAAACTAGCTAAAATGTGCCTGGCTGCTATTCACTGAAAAGCTCATTCTGTGTACATTTTTGGCATACGTTTGCTCCTACCGGGTCAGCTGAGCAGCGAATTTCTATTTAACCACCTGCTTTCATGAGAGACCTCAGGGCTGCATGTTTTGAGCCCAGTACTGAGCCTGAAAAGCATTTCCAACCCCACTTACAAGTAAAACTAGCTAAAATGTGCCTGGCTTCTCTTCACTGAAAAGCTCATTCTGAGTACATTTTTAGCATACGTTTGCTCCTGCCGGGTCAGCTGAGCAGCGAATTTCTATTTAACCACCTGCTATCATGAGAGACCTCAGGGCTGCATGTTTTGAGCCCAGTATTGATCCTGAAAAGCGTTTCCAACCCCACTTACAAGTAAAACTAGCTAAAATGTGCCTGGCTGCTATTCACTGAAAAGCTCATTCTGTGTACATTTTTGGCATACGTTTGCTCCTACCGGGTCAGCTGAGCAGCGAATTTCTATTTACCACCTGCTTTCATGAGAGACCTCAGGGCTGCATGTTTTGAGCCCAGTACTGAGCCTGAAAAGCATTTCCAACCCCACTTACAAGTAAAACTAGCTAAAATGTGCCTGGCTTCTCTTCACTGAAAAGCTCATTCTGAGTACATTTTTAGCATACGTTTGCTCCTGCCGGGTCAGCTGAGCAGCGAATTTCTATTTAACCACCTGCTATCAGAAGAGACCTCAGGGCTGCATGTTTTGAGCCCAGTACTGATCCTGAAAAGCGTTTCCAACCCCACTTACAAGTAAAACTAGCTAAAATGTGCCTGGCTTCTCTTCACTGAAAAGCTCATTCTGAGTACATTTTTAGCATACGTTTGCTCCTGCTGGGTCAGCTGAGCAGCGAATTTCTATTTAACCACCTGCTATCATGAGAGACCTCAGGGCTGCATGTTTTGAGCCCAGTACTGATCCTGAAAAGCGTTTCCAACCCCACTTACAAGTAAAACTAGCTAAAATGTGCCTGGCTGCTATTCACTGAAAAGCTCATTCTGTGTACATTTTTGGCATACCTTTGCTCCTACCGGGTCAGCTGAGCAGCGAATTTCTATTTAAGCACCTGCTTTCATGAGAGACCTCAGGGCTGCATGTTTTGAGCCCAGTACTGAGCCTGAAAAGCATTTCCAACCCCACTTACAAGTAAAACTAGCAAAAATGTGCCTGGCTTCTCTTCACTGAAAAGCTCATTCTGAGTACATTTTTAGCATACATTTGCTCCTGCGGGGTCAGCTGAGCAGCGAATTTCTATTTAACCACCTGCTTTCATGAGAGACCTCAGGGATGCATGTTTTGAGCCCAGCACTGAGCCTGAAAAGCATTTCCAACCCCACTTACAAGTAAAACTAGCTAAAATGTGCCTGGCTTCTCTTCACTGAAAATCTCATTCTGAGAACATTTTTAGCATACGTTTGCTCCTGCTGGGTCAGCTGAGCAGCGAATTTCTATTTAACCACCTGCTATCATGAGAGACCTCAGGGCTGCATGTTTTGAGCCCAGTACTGATCCTGAAAAGCGTTTCCAACCTCACTTACAAGTAAAACTAGCTAAAATGTGCCTGGCTGCTATTCACTGAAAAGCTCATTTGTGTACATTTTTGGCATACGTTTAATCCTACCGGGTCAGCTGAGCAGCAAATTTCTATTTAACCACCTGCTTTCATGAGAGACCTCAGGGATGCATGTTTTGAGCCCAGTACTGAGCCTGAAAAGCATTTCCAAACCCACTTACAAGTAAAACTAGCTAAAATGTGCCTGGCTTCTCTTCACTGAAAATCTCATTCTGAGAACATTTTTAGCATACGTTTGCTCCTGCTGGGTCAGCTGAGCAGCAAATTTCTATTTAACCACCTGCTATCATGAGAGACCTCAGGGCTGCATGTTTTGAGCCCAGTACTGATCCTGAAAAGCGTTTCCAACCCCACTTACAAGTAAAACTAGCTAAAATGTGCCTGGCTGCTATTCACTGAAAAGCTCATTCTGTGTACATTTTTGGCATAAGTTTGCTCCTACCAGGTCAGCTGACCTGCGAATTTCTATTTGACCACCTGCTTTCATGAGAGACCTCAGGGCTGCATGTTTTGAGCCCAGTACTGAGCCTGAAAAGCATTTCCAACCCCACTTACAAGTAAAACTAGCTAAAATGTGCCTGGCTGCTATTCACTGAAAAGCTCATTCTGTGTACATTTTTGGCATACGTTTGCTCCTACCGGGTCAGCTGAGCAGCGAATTTCTATTTAACCACCTGCTTTCATGAGAGACCTCAGGGCTGCATGTTTTGAGCCCAGTACTGAGCCTGAAAAGCATTTCCAACCCCACTTACAAGTAAAACTAGCTAAAATGTGCCTGGCTTCTCTTCACTGAAAAGCTCATTCTGAGTACATTTTTAGCATACGTTTGCTCCTGCCGGGTCAGCTGAGCAGCGAATTTCTATTTAACCACCTGCTATCATGAGAGACTTCAGGGCTGCATGTTTTGAGCCCAGTACTGATCCTGAAAAGCGTTTCCAACCCCACTTACAAGTAAAACTAGCTAAAATGTGCCTGGCTGCTATTCACTGAAAAGCTCATTCTGTGTACATTTTTGGCATACCATTGCTCCTACCGGGTCAGCTGAGCAGCGAATTTCTATTTAACCATCTGCTTTCATGAGAGACCTCAGGGCTGCATGTTTTGAGCCCAGCACTGAGCCTGAAAAGCGTTTCCAACGCCACTTACAAGTAAAACTAGCTAAAATGTGCCTGGCTTCTCTTCACTGAAAAGCTCATTCTGAGTACATTTTTAGCATACGTTTGCTCCTGCCGGGTCAGCTGAGCAGCGAATTTCTATTTAACCACCTGCTATCATGAGAGACCTCAGGGCTGCATGTTTTGAGACCAGTACTGATCCTGAAAAGCGTTTCCAACCCCACTTACAAGTAAAACTAGCTAAAATGTGCCTGGCTGCTATTCACTGAAAAGCTCATTCTGAGTACATTTTTAGCATACGTTTGCTCCTGCTGGGTCAGCTGAGCAGCGAATTTCTATTTAACCACCTGCTATCATGAGAGACCTCAGGGCTGCATGTTTTGAGCCCAGTATTGATCCTGAAAAGCGTTTCCAACCCCACTTACAAGTAAAACTAGCTAAAATGTGCCTGGCTGCTATTCACTGAAAAGCTCATTCTGTGTACATTTTTGGCATACGTTTGCTCCTACCGGGTCAGCTGAGCAGCGAATTTCTATTTACCACCTGCTTTCATGAGAGACCTCAGGGCTGCATGTTTTGAGCCCAGTACTGAGCCTGAAAAGCATTTCCAACCCCACTTACAAGTAAAACTAGCTAAAATGTGCCTGGCTTCTCTTCACTGAAAAGCTCATTCTGAGTACATTTTTAGCATACGTTTGCTCCTGCCGGGTCAGCTGAGCAGCGAATTTCTATTTAACCACCTGCTATCAGAAGAGACCTCAGGGCTGCATGTTTTGAGCCCAGTACTGATCCTGAAAAGCGTTTCCAACCCCACTTACAAGTAAAACTAGCTAAAATGTGCCTGGCTTCTCTTCACTGAAAAGCTCATTCTGAGTACATTTTTAGCATACGTTTGCTCCTGCTGGGTCAGCTGAGCAGCGAATTTCTATTTAACCACCTGCTATCATGAGAGACCTCAGGGCTGCATGTTTTGAGCCCAGTACTGATCCTGAAAAGCGTTTCCAACCCCACTTACAAGTAAAACTAGCTAAAATGTGCCTGGCTGCTATTCACTGAAAAGCTCATTCTGTGTACATTTTTGGCATACCTTTGCTCCTACCGGGTCAGCTGAGCAGCGAATTTCTATTTAAGCACCTGCTTTCATGAGAGACCTCAGGGCTGCATGTTTTGAGCCCAGTACTGAGCCTGAAAAGCATTTCCAACCCCACTTACAAGTAAAACTAGCAAAAATGTGCCTGGCTTCTCTTCACTGAAAAGCTCATTCTGAGTACATTTTTAGCATACATTTGCTCCTGCGGGGTCAGCTGAGCAGCGAATTTCTATTTAACCACCTGCTTTCATGAGAGACCTCAGGGATGCATGTTTTGAGCCCAGCACTGAGCCTGAAAAGCATTTCCAACCCCACTTACAAGTAAAACTAGCTAAAATGTGCCTGGCTTCTCTTCACTGAAAATCTCATTCTGAGAACATTTTTAGCATACGTTTGCTCCTGCTGGGTCAGCTGAGCAGCGAATTTCTATTTAACCACCTGCTATCATGAGAGACCTCAGGGCTGCATGTTTTGAGCCCAGTACTGATCCTGAAAAGCGTTTCCAACCTCACTTACAAGTAAAACTAGCTAAAATGTGCCTGGCTGCTATTCACTGAAAAGCTCATTTGTGTACATTTTTGGCATACGTTTAATCCTACCGGGTCAGCTGAGCAGCAAATTTCTATTTAACCACCTGCTTTCATGAGAGACCTCAGGGATGCATGTTTTGAGCCCAGTACTGAGCCTGAAAAGCATTTCCAAACCCACTTACAAGTAAAACTAGCTAAAATGTGCCTGGCTTCTCTTCACTGAAAATCTCATTCTGAGAACATTTTTAGCATACGTTTGCTCCTGCTGGGTCAGCTGAGCAGCAAATTTCTATTTAACCACCTGCTATCATGAGAGACCTCAGGGCTGCATGTTTTGAGCCCAGTACTGATCCTGAAAAGCGTTTCCAACCCCACTTACAAGTAAAACTAGCTAAAATGTGCCTGGCTGCTATTCACTGAAAAGCTCATTCTGTGTACATTTTTGGCATAAGTTTGCTCCTACCAGGTCAGCTGACCTGCGAATTTCTATTTGACCACCTGCTTTCATGAGAGACCTCAGGGCTGCATGTTTTGAGCCCAGTACTGAGCCTGAAAAGCATTTCCAACCCCACTTACAAGTAAAACTAGCTAAAATGTGCCTGGCTGCTATTCACTGAAAAGCTCATTCTGTGTACATTTTTGGCATACGTTTGCTCCTACCGGGTCAGCTGAGCAGCGAATTTCTATTTAACCACCTGCTTTCATGAGAGACCTCAGGGCTGCATGTTTTGAGCCCAGTACTGAGCCTGAAAAGCATTTCCAACCCCACTTACAAGTAAAACTAGCTAAAATGTGCCTGGCTTCTCTTCACTGAAAAGCTCATTCTGAGTACATTTTTAGCATACGTTTGCTCCTGCCGGGTCAGCTGAGCAACGAATTTCTATTTAACCACCTGCTATCATGAGAGACTTCAGGGCTGCATGTTTTGAGCCCAGTACTGATCCTGAAAAGCGTTTCCAACCCCACTTACAAGTAAAACTAGCTAAAATGTGCCTGGCTGCTATTCACTGAAAAGCTCATTCTGTGTACATTTTTGGCATACCATTGCTCCTACCGGGTCAGCTGAGCAGCGAATTTCTATTTAACCATCTGCTTTCATGAGAGACCTCAGGGCTGCATGTTTTGAGCCCAGCACTGAGCCTGAAAAGCGTTTCCAACGCCACTTACAAGTAAAACTAGCTAAAATGTGCCTGGCTTCTCTTCACTGAAAAGCTCATTCTGAGTACATTTTTAGCATACGTTTGCTCCTGCCGGGTCAGCTGAGCAGCGAATTTCTATTTAACCACCTGCTATCATGAGAGACCTCAGGGCTGCATGTTTTGAGACCAGTACTGATCCTGAAAAGCGTTTCCAACCCCACTTACAAGTAAAACTAGCTAAAATGTGCCTGGCTGCTATTCACTGAAAAGCTCATTCTGAGTACATTTTTAGCATACGTTTGCTCCTGCTGGGTCAGCTGAGCAGCGAATTTCTATTTAACCACCTGCTATCATGAGAGACCTCAGGGCTGCATGTTTTGAGCCCAGTATTGATCCTGAAAAGCGTTTCCAACCCCACTTACAAGTAAAACTAGCTAAAATGTGCCTGGCTGCTATTCACTGAAAAGCTCATTCTGTGTACATTTTTGGCATACGTTTGCTCCTACCGGGTCAGCTGAGCAGCGAATTTCTATTTACCACCTGCTTTCATGAGAGACCTCAGGGCTGCATGTTTTGAGCCCAGTACTGAGCCTGAAAAGCATTTCCAACCCCACTTACAAGTAAAACTAGCTAAAATGTGCCTGGCTTCTCTTCACTGAAAAGCTCATTCTGAGTACATTTTTAGCATACGTTTGCTCCTGCCGGGTCAGCTGAGCAGCGAATTTCTATTTAACCACCTGCTATCAGAAGAGACCTCAGGGCTGCATGTTTTGAGCCCAGTACTGATCCTGAAAAGCGTTTCCAACCCCACTTACAAGTAAAACTAGCTAAAATGTGCCTGGCTTCTCTTCACTGAAAAGCTCATTCTGAGTACATTTTTAGCATACGTTTGCTCCTGCTGGGTCAGCTGAGCAGCGAATTTCTATTTAACCACCTGCTATCATGAGAGACCTCAGGGCTGCATGTTTTGAGCCCAGTACTGATCCTGAAAAGCGTTTCCAACCCCACTTACAAGTAAAACTAGCTAAAATGTGCCTGGCTGCTATTCACTGAAAAGCTCATTCTGTGTACATTTTTGGCATACCTTTGCTCCTACCGGGTCAGCTGAGCAGCGAATTTCTATTTAAGCACCTGCTTTCATGAGAGACCTCAGGGCTGCATGTTTTGAGCCCAGTACTGAGCCTGAAAAGCATTTCCAACCCCACTTACAAGTAAAACTAGCAAAAATGTGCCTGGCTTCTCTTCACTGAAAAGCTCATTCTGAGTACATTTTTAGCATACATTTGCTCCTGCGGGGTCAGCTGAGCAGCGAATTTCTATTTAACCACCTGCTTTCATGAGAGACCTCAGGGATGCATGTTTTGAGCCCAGCACTGAGCCTGAAAAGCATTTCCAACCCCACTTACAAGTAAAACTAGCTAAAATGTGCCTGGCTTCTCTTCACTGAAAATCTCATTCTGAGAACATTTTTAGCATACGTTTGCTCCTGCTGGGTCAGCTGAGCAGCGAATTTCTATTTAACCACCTGCTATCATGAGAGACCTCAGGGCTGCATGTTTTGAGCCCAGTACTGATCCTGAAAAGCGTTTCCAACCTCACTTACAAGTAAAACTAGCTAAAATGTGCCTGGCTGCTATTCACTGAAAAGCTCATTTGTGTACATTTTTGGCATACGTTTAATCCTACCGGGTCAGCTGAGCAGCAAATTTCTATTTAACCACCTGCTTTCATGAGAGACCTCAGGGATGCATGTTTTGAGCCCAGTACTGAGCCTGAAAAGCATTTCCAAACCCACTTACAAGTAAAACTAGCTAAAATGTGCCTGGCTTCTCTTCACTGAAAATCTCATTCTGAGAACATTTTTAGCATACGTTTGCTCCTGCTGGGTCAGCTGAGCAGCAAATTTCTATTTAACCACCTGCTATCATGAGAGACCTCAGGGCTGCATGTTTTGAGCCCAGTACTGATCCTGAAAAGCGTTTCCAACCCCACTTACAAGTAAAACTAGCTAAAATGTGCCTGGCTGCTATTCACTGAAAAGCTCATTCTGTGTACATTTTTGGCATAAGTTTGCTCCTACCAGGTCAGCTGACCTGCGAATTTCTATTTGACCACCTGCTTTCATGAGAGACCTCAGGGCTGCATGTTTTGAGCCCAGTACTGAGCCTGAAAAGCATTTCCAACCCCACTTACAAGTAAAACTAGCTAAAATGTGCCTGGCTGCTATTCACTGAAAAGCTCATTCTGTGTACATTTTTGGCATACGTTTGCTCCTACCGGGTCAGCTGAGCAGCGAATTTCTATTTAACCACCTGCTTTCATGAGAGACCTCAGGGCTGCATGTTTTGAGCCCAGTACTGAGCCTGAAAAGCATTTCCAACCCCACTTACAAGTAAAACTAGCTAAAATGTGCCTGGCTTCTCTTCACTGAAAAGCTCATTCTGAGTACATTTTTAGCATACGTTTGCTCCTGCCGGGTCAGCTGAGCAGCGAATTTCTATTTAACCACCTGCTATCATGAGAGACTTCAGGGCTGCATGTTTTGAGCCCAGTACTGATCCTGAAAAGCGTTTCCAACCCCACTTACAAGTAAAACTAGCTAAAATGTGCCTGGCTGCTATTCACTGAAAAGCTCATTCTGTGTACATTTTTGGCATACCATTGCTCCTACCGGGTCAGCTGAGCAGCGAATTTCTATTTAACCATCTGCTTTCATGAGAGACCTCAGGGCTGCATGTTTTGAGCCCAGCACTGAGCCTGAAAAGCGTTTCCAACGCCACTTACAAGTAAAACTAGCTAAAATGTGCCTGGCTTCTCTTCACTGAAAAGCTCATTCTGAGTACATTTTTAGCATACGTTTGCTCCTGCCGGGTCAGCTGAGCAGCGAATTTCTATTTAACCACCTGCTATCATGAGAGACCTCAGGGCTGCATGTTTTGAGACCAGTACTGATCCTGAAAAGCGTTTCCAACCCCACTTACAAGTAAAACTAGCTAAAATGTGCCTGGCTGCTATTCACTGAAAAGCTCATTCTGAGTACATTTTTAGCATACGTTTGCTCCTGCTGGGTCAGCTGAGCAGCGAATTTCTATTTAACCACCTGCTATCATGAGAGACCTCAGGGCTGCATGTTTTGAGCCCAGTATTGATCCTGAAAAGCGTTTCCAACCCCACTTACAAGTAAAACTAGCTAAAATGTGCCTGGCTGCTATTCACTGAAAAGCTCATTCTGTGTACATTTTTGGCATACGTTTGCTCCTACCGGGTCAGCTGAGCAGCGAATTTCTATTTACCACCTGCTTTCATGAGAGACCTCAGGGCTGCATGTTTTGAGCCCAGTACTGAGCCTGAAAAGCATTTCCAACCCCACTTACAAGTAAAACTAGCTAAAATGTGCCTGGCTTCTCTTCACTGAAAAGCTCATTCTGAGTACATTTTTAGCATACGTTTGCTCCTGCCGGGTCAGCTGAGCAGCGAATTTCTATTTAACCACCTGCTATCAGAAGAGACCTCAGGGCTGCATGTTTTGAGCCCAGTACTGATCCTGAAAAGCGTTTCCAACCCCACTTACAAGTAAAACTAGCTAAAATGTGCCTGGCTTCTCTTCACTGAAAAGCTCATTCTGAGTACATTTTTAGCATACGTTTGCTCCTGCTGGGTCAGCTGAGCAGCGAATTTCTATTTAACCACCTGCTATCATGAGAGACCTCAGGGCTGCATGTTTTGAGCCCAGTACTGATCCTGAAAAGCGTTTCCAACCCCACTTACAAGTAAATCTAGCTAAAATGTGCCTGGCTGCTATTCACTGAAAAGCTCATTCTGTGTACATTTTTGGCATACCTTTGCTCCTACCGGGTCAGCTGAGCAGCGAATTTCTATTTAAGCACCTGCTTTCATGAGAGACCTCAGGGCTGCATGTTTTGAGCCCAGTACTGAGCCTGAAAAGCATTTCCAACCCCACTTACAAGTAAAACTAGCAAAAATGTGCCTGGCTTCTCTTCACTGAAAAGCTCATTCTGAGTACATTTTTAGCATACATTTGCTCCTGCGGGGTCAGCTGAGCAGCGAATTTCTATTTAACCACCTGCTTTCATGAGAGACCTCAGGGATGCATGTTTTGAGCCCAGCACTGAGCCTGAAAAGCATTTCCAACCCCACTTACAAGTAAAACTAGCTAAAATGTGCCTGGCTTCTCTTCACTGAAAATCTCATTCTGAGAACATTTTTAGCATACGTTTGCTCCTGCTGGGTCAGCTGAGCAGCGAATTTCTATTTAACCACCTGCTATCATGAGAGACCTCAGGGCTGCATGTTTTGAGCCCAGTACTGATCCTGAAAAGCGTTTCCAACCTCACTTACAAGTAAAACTAGCTAAAATGTGCCTGGCTGCTATTCACTGAAAAGCTCATTTGTGTACATTTTTGGCATACGTTTAATCCTACCGGGTCAGCTGAGCAGCAAATTTCTATTTAACCACCTGCTTTCATGAGAGACCTCAGGGATGCATGTTTTGAGCCCAGTACTGAGCCTGAAAAGCATTTCCAAACCCACTTACAAGTAAAACTAGCTAAAATGTGCCTGGCTTCTCTTCACTGAAAATCTCATTCTGAGAACATTTTTAGCATACGTTTGCTCCTGCTGGGTCAGCTGAGCAGCAAATTTCTATTTAACCACCTGCTATCATGAGAGACCTCAGGGCTGCATGTTTTGAGCCCAGTACTGATCCTGAAAAGCGTTTCCAACCCCACTTACAAGTAAAACTAGCTAAAATGTGCCTGGCTGCTATTCACTGAAAAGCTCATTCTGTGTACATTTTTGGCATAAGTTTGCTCCTACCAGGTCAGCTGACCTGCGAATTTCTATTTGACCACCTGCTTTCATGAGAGACCTCAGGGCTGCATGTTTTGAGCCCAGTACTGAGCCTGAAAAGCATTTCCAACCCCACTTACAAGTAAAACTAGCTAAAATGTGCCTGGCTGCTATTCACTGAAAAGCTCATTCTGTGTACATTTTTGGCATACGTTTGCTCCTACCGGGTCAGCTGAGCAGCGAATTTCTATTTAACCACCTGCTTTCATGAGAGACCTCAGGGCTGCATGTTTTGAGCCCAGTACTGAGCCTGAAAAGCATTTCCAACCCCACTTACAAGTAAAACTAGCTAAAATGTGCCTGGCTTCTCTTCACTGAAAAGCTCATTCTGAGTACATTTTTAGCATACGTTTGCTCCTGCCGGGTCAGCTGAGCAGCGAATTTCTATTTAACCACCTGCTATCATGAGAGACTTCAGGGCTGCATGTTTTGAGCCCAGTACTGATCCTGAAAAGCGTTTCCAACCCCACTTACAAGTAAAACTAGCTAAAATGTGCCTGGCTGCTATTCACTGAAAAGCTCATTCTGTGTACATTTTTGGCATACCATTGCTCCTACCGGGTCAGCTGAGCAGCGAATTTCTATTTAACCATCTGCTTTCATGAGAGACCTCAGGGCTGCATGTTTTGAGCCCAGCACTGAGCCTGAAAAGCGTTTCCAACGCCACTTACAAGTAAAACTAGCTAAAATGTGCCTGGCTTCTCTTCACTGAAAAGCTCATTCTGAGTACATTTTTAGCATACGTTTGCTCCTGCCGGGTCAGCTGAGCAGCGAATTTCTATTTAACCACCTGCTATCATGAGAGACCTCAGGGCTGCATGTTTTGAGACCAGTACTGATCCTGAAAAGCGTTTCCAACCCCACTTACAAGTAAAACTAGCTAAAATGTGCCTGGCTGCTATTCACTGAAAAGCTCATTCTGAGTACATTTTTAGCATACGTTTGCTCCTGCTGGGTCAGCTGAGCAGCGAATTTCTATTTAACCACCTGCTATCATGAGAGACCTCAGGGCTGCATGTTTTGAGCCCAGTATTGATCCTGAAAAGCGTTTCCAACCCCACTTACAAGTAAAACTAGCTAAAATGTGCCTGGCTGCTATTCACTGAAAAGCTCATTCTGTGTACATTTTTGGCATACGTTTGCTCCTACCGGGTCAGCTGAGCAGCGAATTTCTATTTACCACCTGCTTTCATGAGAGACCTCAGGGCTGCATGTTTTGAGCCCAGTACTGAGCCTGAAAAGCATTTCCAACCCCACTTACAAGTAAAACTAGCTAAAATGTGCCTGGCTTCTCTTCACTGAAAAGCTCATTCTGAGTACATTTTTAGCATACGTTTGCTCCTGCCGGGTCAGCTGAGCAGCGAATTTCTATTTAACCACCTGCTATCAGAAGAGACCTCAGGGCTGCATGTTTTGAGCCCAGTACTGATCCTGAAAAGCGTTTCCAACCCCACTTACAAGTAAAACTAGCTAAAATGTGCCTGGCTTCTCTTCACTGAAAAGCTCATTCTGAGTACATTTTTGGCATACCTTTGCTCCTGCCGGGTCAGCTGAGCAGCGAATTTCTATTTAAGCACCTGCTTTCATGAGAGACCTCAGGGCTGCATGTTTTGAGCCCAGTACTGAGCCTGAAAAGCATTTCCAACCCCACTTACAAGTAAAACTAGCAAAAATGTGCCTGGCTTCTCTTCACTGAAAAGCTCATTCTGAGTACATTTTTAGCATACATTTGCTCCTGCGGGGTCAGCTGAGCAGCGAATTTCTATTTAACCACCTGCTTTCATGAGAGACCTCAGGGATGCATGTTTTGAGCCCAGCACTGAGCCTGAAAAGCATTTCCAACCCCACTTACAAGTAAAACTAGCTAAAATGTGCCTGGCTTCTCTTCACTGAAAATCTCATTCTGAGAACATTTTTAGCATACGTTTGCTCCTGCTGGGTCAGCTGAGCAGCGAATTTCTATTTAACCACCTGCTATCATGAGAGACCTCAGGGCTGCATGTTTTGAGCCCAGTACTGATCCTGAAAAGCGTTTCCAACCTCACTTACAAGTAAAACTAGCTAAAATGTGCCTGGCTGCTATTCACTGAAAAGCTCATTTGTGTACATTTTTGGCATACGTTTAATCCTACCGGGTCAGCTGAGCAGCAAATTTCTATTTAACCACCTGCTTTCATGAGAGACCTCAGGGATGCATGTTTTGAGCCCAGTACTGGGCCTGAAAAGCATTTCCAAACCCACTTACAAGTAAAACTAGCTAAAATGTGCCTGGCTTCTCTTCACTGAAAATCTCATTCTGAGAACATTTTTAGCATACGTTTGCTCCTGCTGGGTCAGCTGAGCAGCAAATTTCTATTTAACCACCTGCTATCATGAGAGACCTCAGGGCTGCATGTTTTGAGCCCAGTACTGATCCTGAAAAGCGTTTCCAACCCCACTTACAAGTAAAACTAGCTAAAATGTGCCTGGCTGCTATTCACTGAAAAGCTCATTCTGTGTACATTTTTGGCATAAGTTTGCTCCTACCAGGTCAGCTGACCTGCGAATTTCTATTTGACCACCTGCTTTCATGAGAGACCTCAGGGCTGCATGTTTTGAGCCCAGTACTGAGCCTGAAAAGCATTTCCAACCCCACTTACAAGTAAAACTAGCTAAAATGTGCCTGGCTGCTATTCACTGAAAAGCTCATTCTGTGTACATTTTTGGCATACGTTTGCTCCTACCGGGTCAGCTGAGCAGCGAATTTCTATTTAACCACCTGCTTTCATGAGAGACCTCAGGGCTGCATGTTTTGAGCCCAGTACTGAGCCTGAAAAGCATTTCCAACCCCACTTACAAGTAAAACTAGCTAAAATGTGCCTGGCTTCTCTTCACTGAAAAGCTCATTCTGAGTACATTTTTAGCATACGTTTGCTCCTGCCGGGTCAGCTGAGCAGCGAATTTCTATTTAACCACCTGCTATCATGAGAGACTTCAGGGCTGCATGTTTTGAGCCCAGTACTGATCCTGAAAAGCGTTTCCAACCCCACTTACAAGTAAAACTAGCTAAAATGTGCCTGGCTGCTATTCACTGAAAAGCTCATTCTGTGTACATTTTTGGCATACCATTGCTCCTACCGGGTCAGCTGAGCAGCGAATTTCTATTTAACCATCTGCTTTCATGAGAGACCTCAGGGCTGCATGTTTTGAGCCCAGCACTGAGCCTGAAAAGCGTTTCCAACGCCACTTACAAGTAAAACTAGCTAAAATGTGCCTGGCTTCTCTTCACTGAAAAGCTCATTCTGAGTACATTTTTAGCATACGTTTGCTCCTGCCGGGTCAGCTGAGCAGCGAATTTCTATTTAACCACCTGCTATCATGAGAGACCTCAGGGCTGCATGTTTTGAGACCAGTACTGATCCTGAAAAGCGTTTCCAACCCCACTTACAAGTAAAACTAGCTAAAATGTGCCTGGCTGCTATTCACTGAAAAGCTCATTCTGAGTACATTTTTAGCATACGTTTGCTCCTGCTGGGTCAGCTGAGCAGCGAATTTCTATTTAACCACCTGCTATCATGAGAGACCTCAGGGCTGCATGTTTTGAGCCCAGTATTGATCCTGAAAAGCGTTTCCAACCCCACTTACAAGTAAAACTAGCTAAAATGTGCCTGGCTGCTATTCACTGAAAAGCTCATTCTGTGTACATTTTTGGCATACGTTTGCTCCTACCGGGTCAGCTGAGCAGCGAATTTCTATTTACCTCCTGCTTTCATGAGAGACCTCAGGGCTGCATGTTTTGAGCCCAGTACTGAGCCTGAAAAGCATTTCCAACCCCACTTACAAGTAAAACTAGCTAAAATGTGCCTGGCTTCTCTTCACTGAAAAGCTCATTCTGAGTACATTTTTAGCATACGTTTGCTCCTGCCGGGTCAGCTGAGCAGCGAATTTCTATTTAACCACCTGCTATCAGAAGAGACCTCAGGGCTGCATGTTTTGAGCCCAGTACTGATCCTGAAAAGCGTTTCCAACCCCACTTACAAGTAAAACTAGCTAAAATGTGCCTGGCTTCTCTTCACTGAAAAGCTCATTCTGAGTACATTTTTAGCATACGTTTGCTCCTGCTGGGTCAGCTGAGCAGCGAATTTCTATTTAACCACCTGCTATCATGAGAGACCTCAGGGCTGCATGTTTTGAGCCCAGTACTGATCCTGAAAAGCGTTTCCAACCCCACTTACAAGTAAAACTAGCTAAAATGTGCCTGGCTGCTATTCACTGAAAAGCTCATTCTGTGTACATTTTTGGCATACCTTTGCTCCTACCGGGTCAGCTGAGCAGCGAATTTCTATTTAAGCACCTGCTTTCATGAGAGACCTCAGGGCTGCATGTTTTGAGCCCAGTACTGAGCCTGAAAAGCATTTCCAACCCCACTTACAAGTAAAACTAGCAAAAATGTGCCTGGCTTCTCTTCACTGAAAAGCTCATTCTGAGTACATTTTTAGCATACATTTGCTCCTGCGGGGTCAGCTGAGCAGCGAATTTCTATTTAACCACCTGCTTTCATGAGAGACCTCAGGGATGCATGTTTTGAGCCCAGCACTGAGCCTGAAAAGCATTTCCAACCCCACTTACAAGTAAAACTAGCTAAAATGTGCCTGGCTTCTCTTCACTGAAAATCTCATTCTGAGAACATTTTTAGCATACGTTTGCTCCTGCTGGGTCAGCTGAGCAGCGAATTTCTATTTAACCACCTGCTATCATGAGAGACCTCAGGGCTGCATGTTTTGAGCCCAGTACTGATCCTGAAAAGCGTTTCCAACCTCACTTACAAGTAAAACTAGCTAAAATGTGCCTGGCTGCTATTCACTGAAAAGCTCATTTGTGTACATTTTTGGCATACGTTTAATCCTACCGGGTCAGCTGAGCAGCAAATTTCTATTTAACCACCTGCTTTCATGAGAGACCTCAGGGATGCATGTTTTGAGCCCAGTACTGAGCCTGAAAAGCATTTCCAAACCCACTTACAAGTAAAACTAGCTAAAATGTGCCTGGCTTCTCTTCACTGAAAATCTCATTCTGAGAACATTTTTAGCATACGTTTGCTCCTGCTGGGTCAGCTGAGCAGCAAATTTCTATTTAACCACCTGCTATCATGAGAGACCTCAGGGCTGCATGTTTTGAGCCCAGTACTGATCCTGAAAAGCGTTTCCAACCCCACTTACAAGTAAAACTAGCTAAAATGTGCCTGGCTGCTATTCACTGAAAAGCTCATTCTGTGTACATTTTTGGCATAAGTTTGCTCCTACCAGGTCAGCTGACCTGCGAATTTCTATTTGACCACCTGCTTTCATGAGAGACCTCAGGGCTGCATGTTTTGAGCCCAGTACTGAGCCTGAAAAGCATTTCCAACCCCACTTACAAGTAAAACTAGCTAAAATGTGCCTGGCTGCTATTCACTGAAAAGCTCATTCTGTGTACATTTTTGGCATACGTTTGCTCCTACCGGGTCAGCTGAGCAGCGAATTTCTATTTAACCACCTGCTTTCATGAGAGACCTCAGGGCTGCATGTTTTGAGCCCAGTACTGAGCCTGAAAAGCATTTCCAACCCCACTTACAAGTAAAACTAGCTAAAATGTGCCTGGCTTCTCTTCACTGAAAAGCTCATTCTGAGTACATTTTTAGCATACGTTTGCTCCTGCCGGGTCAGCTGAGCAGCGAATTTCTATTTAACCACCTGCTATCATGAGAGACTTCAGGGCTGCATGTTTTGAGCCCAGTACTGATCCTGAAAAGCGTTTCCAACCCCACTTACAAGTAAAACTAGCTAAAATGTGCCTGGCTGCTATTCACTGAAAAGCTCATTCTGTGTACATTTTTGGCATACCATTGCTCCTACCGGGTCAGCTGAGCAGCGAATTTCTATTTAACCATCTGCTTTCATGAGAGACCTCAGGGCTGCATGTTTTGAGCCCAGCACTGAGCCTGAAAAGCGTTTCCAACGCCACTTACAAGTAAAACTAGCTAAAATGTGCCTGGCTTCTCTTCACTGAAAAGCTCATTCTGAGTACATTTTTAGCATACGTTTGCTCCTGCCGGGTCAGCTGAGCAGCGAATTTCTATTTAACCACCTGCTATCATGAGAGACCTCAGGGCTGCATGTTTTGAGACCAGTACTGATCCTGAAAAGCGTTTCCAACCCCACTTACAAGTAAAACTAGCTAAAATGTGCCTGGCTGCTATTCACTGAAAAGCTCATTCTGAGTACATTTTTAGCATACGTTTGCTCCTGCTGGGTCAGCTGAGCAGCGAATTTCTATTTAACCACCTGCTATCATGAGAGACCTCAGGGCTGCATGTTTTGAGCCCAGTATTGATCCTGAAAAGCGTTTCCAACCCCACTTACAAGTAAAACTAGCTAAAATGTGCCTGGCTGCTATTCACTGAAAAGCTCATTCTGTGTACATTTTTGGCATACGTTTGCTCCTACCGGGTCAGCTGAGCAGCGAATTTCTATTTACCACCTGCTTTCATGAGAGACCTCAGGGCTGCATGTTTTGAGCCCAGTACTGAGCCTGAAAAGCATTTCCAACCCCACTTACAAGTAAAACTAGCTAAAATGTGCCTGGCTTCTCTTCACTGAAAAGCTCATTCTGAGTACATTTTTAGCATACGTTTGCTCCTGCCGGGTCAGCTGAGCAGCGAATTTCTATTTAACCACCTGCTATCAGAAGAGACCTCAGGGCTGCATGTTTTGAGCCCAGTACTGATCCTGAAAAGCGTTTCCAACCCCACTTACAAGTAAAACTAGCTAAAATGTGCCTGGCTTCTCTTCACTGAAAAGCTCATTCTGAGTACATTTTTAGCATACGTTTGCTCCTGCTGGGTCAGCTGAGCAGCGAATTTCTATTTAACCACCTGCTATCATGAGAGACCTCAGGGCTGCATGTTTTGAGCCCAGTACTGATCCTGAAAAGCGTTTCCAACCCCACTTACAAGTAAAACTAGCTAAAATGTGCCTGGCTGCTATTCACTGAAAAGCTCATTCTGTGTACATTTTTGGCATACCTTTGCTCCTACCGGGTCAGCTGAGCAGCGAATTTCTATTTAAGCACCTGCTTTCATGAGAGACCTCAGGGCTGCATGTTTTGAGCCCAGTACTGAGCCTGAAAAGCATTTCCAACCCCACTTACAAGTAAAACTAGCAAAAATGTGCCTGGCTTCTCTTCACTGAAAAGCTCATTCTGAGTACATTTTTAGCATACATTTGCTCCTGCGGGGTCAGCTGAGCAGCGAATTTCTATTTAACCACCTGCTTTCATGAGAGACCTCAGGGATGCATGTTTTGAGCCCAGCACTGAGCCTGAAAAGCATTTCCAACCCCACTTACAAGTAAAACTAGCTAAAATGTGCCTGGCTTCTCTTCACTGAAAATCTCATTCTGAGAACATTTTTAGCATACGTTTGCTCCTGCTGGGTCAGCTGAGCAGCGAATTTCTATTTAACCACCTGCTATCATGAGAGACCTCAGGGCTGCATGTTTTGAGCCCAGTACTGATCCTGAAAAGCGTTTCCAACCTCACTTACAAGTAAAACTAGCTAAAATGTGCCTGGCTGCTATTCACTGAAAAGCTCATTCTGTGTACATTTTTGGCATACGTTTGCTCCTACCGGGTCAGCTGAGCAGCAAATTTCTATTTAACCACCTGCTTTCATGAGAGACCTCAGGGATGCATGTTTTGAGCCCAGTACTGAGCCTGAAAAGCATTTCCAAACCCACTTACAAGTAAAACTAGCTAAAATGTGCCTGGCTTCTCTTCACTGAAAATCTCATTCTGAGAACATTTTTAGCATACGTTTGCTCCTGCTGGGTCAGCTGAGCAGCAAATTTCTATTTAACCACCTGCTATCATGAGAGACCTCAGGGCTGCATGTTTTGAGCCCAGTACTGATCCTGAAAAGCGTTTCCAACCCCACTTACAAGTAAAACTAGCTAAAATGTGCCTGGCTGCTATTCACTGAAAAGCTCATTCTGTGTACATTTTTGGCATAAGTTTGCTCCTACCAGGTCAGCTGACCTGCGAATTTCTATTTGACCACCTGCTTTCATGAGAGACCTCAGGGCTGCATGTTTTGAGCCCAGTACTGAGCCTGAAAAGCATTTCCAACCCCACTTACAAGTAAAACTAGCTAAAATGTGCCTGGCTGCTATTCACTGAAAAGCTCATTCTGTGTACATTTTTGGCATACGTTTGCTCCTACCGGGTCAGCTGAGCAGCGAATTTCTATTTAACCTCCTGCTTTCATGAGAGACCTCAGGGCTGCATGTTTTGAGCCCAGTACTGAGCCTGAAAAGCATTTCCAACCCCACTTACAAGTAAAACTAGCTAAAATGTGCCTGGCTTCTCTTCACTGAAAAGCTCATTCTGAGTACATTTTTAGCATACGTTTGCTCCTGCCGGGTCAGCTGAGCAGCGAATTTCTATTTAACCACCTGCTATCATGAGAGACTTCAGGGCTGCATGTTTTGAGCCCAGTACTGATCCTGAAAAGCGTTTCCAACCCCACTTACAAGTAAAACTAGCTAAAATGTGCCTGGCTGCTATTCACTGAAAAGCTCATTCTGTGTACATTTTTGGCATACCATTGCTCCTACCGGGTCAGCTGAGCAGCGAATTTCTATTTAACCATCTGCTTTCATGAGAGACCTCAGGGCTGCATGTTTTGAGCCCAGCACTGAGCCTGAAAAGCGTTTCCAACGCCACTTACAAGTAAAACTAGCTAAAATGTGCCTGGCTTCTCTTCACTGAAAAGCTCATTCTGAGTACATTTTTAGCATACGTTTGCTCCTGCCGGGTCAGCTGAGCAGCGAATTTCTATTTAACCACCTGCTATCATGAGAGACCTCAGGGCTGCATGTTTTGAGACCAGTACTGATCCTGAAAAGCGTTTCCAACCCCACTTACAAGTAAAACTAGCTAAAATGTGCCTGGCTGCTATTCACTGAAAAGCTCATTCTGAGTACATTTTTAGCATACGTTTGCTCCTGCTGGGTCAGCTGAGCAGCGAATTTCTATTTAACCACCTGCTATCATGAGAGACCTCAGGGCTGCATGTTTTGAGCCCAGTATTGATCCTGAAAAGCGTTTCCAACCCCACTTACAAGTAAAACTAGCTAAAATGTGCCTGGCTGCTATTCACTGAAAAGCTCATTCTGTGTACATTTTTGGCATACGTTTGCTCCTACCGGGTCAGCTGAGCAGCGAATTTCTATTTACCACCTGCTTTCATGAGAGACCTCAGGGCTGCATGTTTTGAGCCCAGTACTGAGCCTGAAAAGCATTTCCAACCCCACTTACAAGTAAAACTAGCTAAAATGTGCCTGGCTTCTCTTCACTGAAAAGCTCATTCTGAGTACATTTTTAGCATACGTTTGCTCCTGCCGGGTCAGCTGAGCAGCGAATTTCTATTTAACCACCTGCTATCAGAAGAGACCTCAGGGCTGCATGTTTTGAGCCCAGTACTGATCCTGAAAAGCGTTTCCAACCCCACTTACAAGTAAAACTAGCTAAAATGTGCCTGGCTTCTCTTCACTGAAAAGCTCATTCTGAGTACATTTTTAGCATACGTTTGCTCCTGCTGGGTCAGCTGAGCAGCGAATTTCTATTTAACCACCTGCTATCATGAGAGACCTCAGGGCTGCATGTTTTGAGCCCAGTACTGATCCTGAAAAGCGTTTCCAACCCCACTTACAAGTAAAACTAGCTAAAATGTGCCTGGCTGCTATTCACTGAAAAGCTCATTCTGTGTACATTTTTGGCATACCTTTGCTCCTACCGGGTCAGCTGAGCAGCGAATTTCTATTTAAGCACCTGCTTTCATGAGAGACCTCAGGGCTGCATGTTTTGAGCCCAGTACTGAGCCTGAAAAGCATTTCCAACCCCACTTACAAGTAAAACTAGCAAAAATGTGCCTGGCTTCTCTTCACTGAAAAGCTCATTCTGAGTACATTTTTAGCATACATTTGCTCCTGCGGGGTCAGCTGAGCAGCGAATTTCTATTTAACCACCTGCTTTCATGAGAGACCTCAGGGATGCATGTTTTGAGCCCAGCACTGAGCCTGAAAAGCATTTCCAACCCCACTTACAAGTAAAACTAGCTAAAATGTGCCTGGCTTCTCTTCACTGAAAATCTCATTCTGAGAACATTTTTAGCATACGTTTGCTCCTGCTGGGTCAGCTGAGCAGCGAATTTCTATTTAACCACCTGCTATCATGAGAGACCTCAGGGCTGCATGTTTTGAGCCCAGTACTGATCCTGAAAAGCGTTTCCAACCTCACTTACAAGTAAAACTAGCTAAAATGTGCCTGGCTGCTATTCACTGAAAAGCTCATTTGTGTACATTTTTGGCATACGTTTAATCCTACCGGGTCAGCTGAGCAGCAAATTTCTATTTAACCACCTGCTTTCATGAGAGACCTCAGGGATGCATGTTTTGAGCCCAGTACTGAGCCTGAAAAGCATTTCCAAACCCACTTACAAGTAAAACTAGCTAAAATGTGCCTGGCTTCTCTTCACTGAAAATCTCATTCTGAGAACATTTTTAGCATACGTTTGCTCCTGCTGGGTCAGCTGAGCAGCAAATTTCTATTTAACCACCTGCTATCATGAGAGACCTCAGGGCTGCATGTTTTGAGCCCAGTACTGATCCTGAAAAGCGTTTCCAACCCCACTTACAAGTAAAACTAGCTAAAATGTGCCTGGCTGCTATTCACTGAAAAGCTCATTCTGTGTACATTTTTGGCATAAGTTTGCTCCTACCAGGTCAGCTGACCTGCGAATTTCTATTTGACCACCTGCTTTCATGAGAGACCTCAGGGCTGCATGTTTTGAGCCCAGTACTGAGCCTGAAAAGCATTTCCAACCCCACTTACAAGTAAAACTAGCTAAAATGTGCCTGGCTGCTATTCACTGAAAAGCTCATTCTGTGTACATTTTTGGCATACGTTTGCTCCTACCGGGTCAGCTGAGCAGCGAATTTCTATTTAACCACCTGCTTTCATGAGAGACCTCAGGGCTGCATGTTTTGAGCCCAGTACTGAGCCTGAAAAGCATTTCCAACCCCACTTACAAGTAAAACTAGCTAAAATGTGCCTGGCTTCTCTTCACTGAAAAGCTCATTCTGAGTACATTTTTAGCATACGTTTGCTCCTGCCGGGTCAGCTGAGCAGCGAATTTCTATTTAACCACCTGCTATCATGAGAGACTTCAGGGCTGCATGTTTTGAGCCCAGTACTGATCCTGAAAAGCGTTTCCAACCCCACTTACAAGTAAAACTAGCTAAAATGTGCCTGGCTGCTATTCACTGAAAAGCTCATTCTGTGTACATTTTTGGCATACCATTGCTCCTACCGGGTCAGCTGAGCAGCGAATTTCTATTTAACCATCTGCTTTCATGAGAGACCTCAGGGCTGCATGTTTTGAGCCCAGCACTGAGCCTGAAAAGCGTTTCCAACGCCACTTACAAGTAAAACTAGCTAAAATGTGCCTGGCTTCTCTTCACTGAAAAGCTCATTCTGAGTACATTTTTAGCATACGTTTGCTCCTGCCGGGTCAGCTGAGCAGCGAATTTCTATTTAACCACCTGCTATCATGAGAGACCTCAGGGCTGCATGTTTTGAGACCAGTACTGATCCTGAAAAGCGTTTCCAACCCCACTTACAAGTAAAACTAGCTAAAATGTGCCTGGCTGCTATTCACTGAAAAGCTCATTCTGAGTACATTTTTAGCATACGTTTGCTCCTGCTGGGTCAGCTGAGCAGCGAATTTCTATTTAACCACCTGCTATCATGAGAGACCTCAGGGCTGCATGTTTTGAGCCCAGTATTGATCCTGAAAAGCGTTTCCAACCCCACTTACAAGTAAAACTAGCTAAAATGTGCCTGGCTGCTATTCACTGAAAAGCTCATTCTGTGTACATTTTTGGCATACGTTTGCTCCTACCGGGTCAGCTGAGCAGCGAATTTCTATTTACCACCTGCTTTCATGAGAGACCTCAGGGCTGCATGTTTTGAGCCCAGTACTGAGCCTGAAAAGCATTTCCAACCCCACTTACAAGTAAAACTAGCTAAAATGTGCCTGGCTTCTCTTCACTGAAAAGCTCATTCTGAGTACATTTTTAGCATACGTTTGCTCCTGCCGGGTCAGCTGAGCAGCGAATTTCTATTTAACCACCTGCTATCAGAAGAGACCTCAGGGCTGCATGTTTTGAGCCCAGTACTGATCCTGAAAAGCGTTTCCAACCCCACTTACAAGTAAAACTAGCTAAAATGTGCCTGGCTTCTCTTCACTGAAAAGCTCATTCTGAGTACATTTTTAGCATACGTTTGCTCCTGCTGGGTCAGCTGAGCAGCGAATTTCTATTTAACCACCTGCTATCATGAGAGACCTCAGGGCTGCATGTTTTGAGCCCAGTACTGATCCTGAAAAGCGTTTCCAACCCCACTTACAAGTAAAACTAGCTAAAATGTGCCTGGCTGCTATTCACTGAAAAGCTCATTCTGTGTACATTTTTGGCATACCTTTGCTCCTACCGGGTCAGCTGAGCAGCGAATTTCTATTTAAGCACCTGCTTTCATGAGAGACCTCAGGGCTGCATGTTTTGAGCCCAGTACTGAGCCTGAAAAGCATTTCCAACCCCACTTACAAGTAAAACTAGCAAAAATGTGCCTGGCTTCTCTTCACTGAAAAGCTCATTCTGAGTACATTTTTAGCATACATTTGCTCCTGCGGGGTCAGCTGAGCAGCGAATTTCTATTTAACCACCTGCTTTCATGAGAGACCTCAGGGATGCATGTTTTGAGCCCAGCACTGAGCCTGAAAAGCATTTCCAACCCCACTTACAAGTAAAACTAGCTAAAATGTGCCTGGCTTCTCTTCACTGAAAATCTCATTCTGAGAACATTTTTAGCATACGTTTGCTCCTGCTGGGTCAGCTGAGCAGCGAATTTCTATTTAACCACCTGCTATCATGAGAGACCTCAGGGCTGCATGTTTTGAGCCCAGTACTGATCCTGAAAAGCGTTTCCAACCTCACTTACAAGTAAAACTAGCTAAAATGTGCCTGGCTGCTATTCACTGAAAAGCTCATTTGTGTACATTTTTGGCATACGTTTAATCCTACCGGGTCAGCTGAGCAGCAAATTTCTATTTAACCACCTGCTTTCATGAGAGACCTCAGGGATGCATGTTTTGAGCCCAGTACTGAGCCTGAAAAGCATTTCCAAACCCACTTAGAAGTAAAACTAGCTAAAATGTGCCTGGCTTCTCTTCACTGAAAATCTCATTCTGTGAACATTTTTAGCATACGTTTGCTCCTGCTGGGTCAGCTGAGCAGCAAATTTCTATTTAACCACCTGCTATCATGAGAGACCTCAGGGCTGCATGTTTTGAGCCCAGTACTGATCCTGAAAAGCGTTTCCAACCCCACTTACAAGTAAAACTAGCTAAAATGTGCCTGGCTGCTATTCACTGAAAAGCTCATTCTGTGTACATTTTTGGCATAAGTTTGCTCCTACCAGGTCAGCTGACCTGCGAATTTCTATTTGACCACCTGCTTTCATGAGAGACCTCAGGGCTGCATGTTTTGAGCCCAGTACTGAGCCTGAAAAGCATTTCCAACCCCACTTACAAGTAAAACTAGCTAAAATGTGCCTGGCTGCTATTCACTGAAAAGCTCATTCTGTGTACATTTTTGGCATACGTTTGCTCCTACCGGGTCAGCTGAGCAGCGAATTTCTATTTAACCACCTGCTTTCATGAGAGACCTCAGGGCTGCATGTTTTGAGCCCAGTACTGAGCCTGAAAAGCATTTCCAACCCCACTTACAAGTAAAACTAGCTAAAATGTGCCTGGCTTCTCTTCACTGAAAAGCTCATTCTGAGTACATTTTTAGCATACGTTTGCTCCTGCCGGGTCAGCTGAGCAGCGAATTTCTATTTAACCACCTGCTATCATGAGAGACTTCAGGGCTGCATGTTTTGAGCCCAGTACTGATCCTGAAAAGCGTTTCCAACCCCACTTACAAGTAAAACTAGCTAAAATGTGCCTGGCTGCTATTCACTGAAAAGCTCATTCTGTGTACATTTTTGGCATACCATTGCTCCTACCGGGTCAGCTGAGCAGCGAATTTCTATTTAACCATCTGCTTTCATGAGAGACCTCAGGGCTGCATGTTTTGAGCCCAGCACTGAGCCTGAAAAGCGTTTCCAACGCCACTTACAAGTAAAACTAGCTAAAATGTGCCTGGCTTCTCTTCACTGAAAAGCTCATTCTGAGTACATTTTTAGCATACGTTTGCTCCTGCCGGGTCAGCTGAGCAGCGAATTTCTATTTAACCACCTGCTATCATGAGAGACCTCAGGGCTGCATGTTTTGAGACCAGTACTGATCCTGAAAAGCGTTTCCAACCCCACTTACAAGTAAAACTAGCTAAAATGTGCCTGGCTGCTATTCACTGAAAAGCTCATTCTGAGTACATTTTTAGCATACGTTTGCTCCTGCTGGGTCAGCTGAGCAGCGAATTTCTATTTAACCACCTGCTATCATGAGAGACCTCAGGGCTGCATGTTTTGAGCCCAGTATTGATCCTGAAAAGCGTTTCCAACCCCACTTACAAGTAAAACTAGCTAAAATGTGCCTGGCTGCTATTCACTGAAAAGCTCATTCTGTGTACATTTTTGGCATACGTTTGCTCCTACCGGGTCAGCTGAGCAGCGAATTTCTATTTACCACCTGCTTTCATGAGAGACCTCAGGGCTGCATGTTTTGAGCCCAGTACTGAGCCTGAAAAGCATTTCCAACCCCACTTACAAGTAAAACTAGCTAAAATGTGCCTGGCTTCTCTTCACTGAAAAGCTCATTCTGAGTACATTTTTAGCATACGTTTGCTCCTGCCGGGTCAGCTGAGCAGCGAATTTCTATTTAACCACCTGCTATCAGAAGAGACCTCAGGGCTGCATGTTTTGAGCCCAGTACTGATCCTGAAAAGCGTTTCCAACCCCACTTACAAGTAAAACTAGCTAAAATGTGCCTGGCTTCTCTTCACTGAAAAGCTCATTCTGAGTACATTTTTAGCATACGTTTGCTCCTGCTGGGTCAGCTGAGCAGCGAATTTCTATTTAACCACCTGCTATCATGAGAGACCTCAGGGCTGCATGTTTTGAGCCCAGTACTGATCCTGAAAAGCGTTTCCAACCCCACTTACAAGTAAAACTAGCTAAAATGTGCCTGGCTGCTATTCACTGAAAAGCTCATTCTGTGTACATTTTTGGCATACCTTTGCTCCTACCGGGTCAGCTGAGCAGCGAATTTCTATTTAAGCACCTGCTTTCATGAGAGACCTCAGGGCTGCATGTTTTGAGCCCAGTACTGAGCCTGAAAAGCATTTCCAACCCCACTTACAAGTAAAACTAGCAAAAATGTGCCTGGCTTCTCTTCACTGAAAAGCTCATTCTGAGTACATTTTTAGCATACATTTGCTCCTGCGGGGTCAGCTGAGCAGCGAATTTCTATTTAACCACCTGCTTTCATGAGAGACCTCAGGGATGCATGTTTTGAGCCCAGCACTGAGCCTGAAAAGCATTTCCAACCCCACTTACAAGTAAAACTAGCTAAAATGTGCCTGGCTTCTCTTCACTGAAAATCTCATTCTGAGAACATTTTTAGCATACGTTTGCTCCTGCTGGGTCAGCTGAGCAGCGAATTTCTATTTAACCACCTGCTATCATGAGAGACCTCAGGGCTGCATGTTTTGAGCCCAGTACTGATCCTGAAAAGCGTTTCCAACCTCACTTACAAGTAAAACTAGCTAAAATGTGCCTGGCTGCTATTCACTGAAAAGCTCATTTGTGTACATTTTTGGCATACGTTTAATCCTACCGGGTCAGCTGAGCAGCAAATTTCTATTTAACCACCTGCTTTCATGAGAGACCTCAGGGATGCATGTTTTGAGCCCAGTACTGAGCCTGAAAAGCATTTCCAAACCCACTTACAAGTAAAACTAGCTAAAATGTGCCTGGCTTCTCTTCACTGAAAATCTCATTCTGAGAACATTTTTAGCATACGTTTGCTCCTGCTGGGTCAGCTGAGCAGCAAATTTCTATTTAACCACCTGCTATCATGAGAGACCTCAGGGCTGCATGTTTTGAGCCCAGTACTGATCCTGAAAAGCGTTTCCAACCCCACTTACAAGTAAAACTAGCTAAAATGTGCCTGGCTGCTATTCACTGAAAAGCTCATTCTGTGTACATTTTTGGCATAAGTTTGCTCCTACCAGGTCAGCTGACCTGCGAATTTCTATTTGACCACCTGCTTTCATGAGAGACCTCAGGGCTGCATGTTTTGAGCCCAGTACTGAGCCTGAAAAGCATTTCCAACCCCACTTACAAGTAAAACTAGCTAAAATGTGCCTGGCTGCTATTCACTGAAAAGCTCATTCTGTGTACATTTTTGGCATACGTTTGCTCCTACCGGGTCAGCTGAGCAGCGAATTTCTATTTAACCACCTGCTTTCATGAGAGACCTCAGGGCTGCATGTTTTGAGCCCAGTACTGAGCCTGAAAAGCATTTCCAACCCCACTTACAAGTAAAACTAGCTAAAATGTGCCTGGCTTCTCTTCACTGAAAAGCTCATTCTGAGTACATTTTTAGCATACGTTTGCTCCTGCCGGGTCAGCTGAGCAGCGAATTTCTATTTAACCACCTGCTATCATGAGAGACTTCAGGGCTGCATGTTTTGAGCCCAGTACTGATCCTGAAAAGCGTTTCCAACCCCACTTACAAGTAAAACTAGCTAAAATGTGCCTGGCTGCTATTCACTGAAAAGCTCATTCTGTGTACATTTTTGGCATACCATTGCTCCTACCGGGTCAGCTGAGCAGCGAATTTCTATTTAACCATTTGCTTTCATGAGAGACCTCAGGGCTGCATGTTTTGAGCCCAGCACTGAGCCTGAAAAGCGTTTCCAACGCCACTTACAAGTAAAACTAGCTAAAATGTGCCTGGCTTCTCTTCACTGAAAAGCTCATTCTGAGTACATTTTTAGCATACGTTTGCTCCTGCCGGGTCAGCTGAGCAGCGAATTTCTATTTAACCACCTGCTATCATGAGAGACCTCAGGGCTGCATGTTTTGAGACCAGTACTGATCCTGAAAAGCGTTTCCAACCCCACTTACAAGTAAAACTAGCTAAAATGTGCCTGGCTGCTATTCACTGAAAAGCTCATTCTGAGTACATTTTTAGCATACGTTTGCTCCTGCTGGGTCAGCTGAGCAGCGAATTTCTATTTAACCACCTGCTATCATGAGAGACCTCAGGGCTGCATGTTTTGAGCCCAGTATTGATCCTGAAAAGCGTTTCCAACCCCACTTACAAGTAAAACTAGCTAAAATGTGCCTGGCTGCTATTCACTGAAAAGCTCATTCTGTGTACATTTTTGGCATACGTTTGCTCCTACCGGGTCAGCTGAGCAGCGAATTTCTATTTACCACCTGCTTTCATGAGAGACCTCAGGGCTGCATGTTTTGAGCCCAGTACTGAGCCTGAAAAGCATTTCCAACCCCACTTACAAGTAAAACTAGCTAAAATGTGCCTGGCTTCTCTTCACTGAAAAGCTCATTCTGAGTACATTTTTAGCATACGTTTGCTCCTGCCGGGTCAGCTGAGCAGCGAATTTCTATTTAACCACCTGCTATCAGAAGAGACCTCAGGGCTGCATGTTTTGAGCCCAGTACTGATCCTGAAAAGCGTTTCCAACCCCACTTACAAGTAAAACTAGCTAAAATGTGCCTGGCTTCTCTTCACTGAAAAGCTCATTCTGAGTACATTTTTAGCATACGTTTGCTCCTGCTGGGTCAGCTGAGCAGCGAATTTCTATTTAACCACCTGCTATCATGAGAGACCTCAGGGCTGCATGTTTTGAGCCCAGTACTGATCCTGAAAAGCGTTTCCAACCCCACTTACAAGTAAAACTAGCTAAAATGTGCCTGGCTGCTATTCACTGAAAAGCTCATTCTGTGTACATTTTTGGCATACCTTTGCTCCTACCGGGTCAGCTGAGCAGCGAATTTCTATTTAAGCACCTGCTTTCATGAGAGACCTCAGGGCTGCATGTTTTGAGCCCAGTACTGAGCCTGAAAAGCATTTCCAACCCCACTTACAAGTAAAACTAGCAAAAATGTGCCTGGCTTCTCTTCACTGAAAAGCTCATTCTGAGTACATTTTTAGCATACATTTGCTCCTGCGGGGTCAGCTGAGCAGCGAATTTCTATTTAACCACCTGCTTTCATGAGAGACCTCA